>NC_083692.1:10537500-11987500 GCF_033118175.1 Dama dama | reverse complement strand
AGTATACTTAACATTTATGGATTTTCTAGAATACATTCCAGAATATAAAAATACATCCAATAATTTAGGAGAGGAAAAATGTAACTTTAAATATCTGAACTCTACATTCAATGCTTCACTGTTGCTAAGTGACTATGTAACTGAAAGTATTGAAAATGTTTGTCTTCCAAATTAATTAGTCAATAGAAGTAGTACAAGAATCAGGCCCATTACACAGATAGGCAGGTGGGTGGGGATATTTATAACTAAAGAATAATTGGCCATAACTTTCTATTGTCAATTTACTTAGTAACAATATGAATGTTGTTATAGAGTCAGTCAAAGCTGGTTATTAGGAGCTCCAGGCATATCATTAATTTATTCAATTCTGGTCTTAGGCACATTTAATCAATGAAGTTTAATTTCAGTCCTAGTTGACATGTTGGCCTGGCTGGATTTTAAATAACTCTAAACACATGAGAAATAAAATTATTATAATGAAACATATATAAGCAAAAACAAGGACTAAAATTAAAACAAACTACTGATTTTACTCAAGTAGTAGATATAAGTTTTTAAAAACCCACTGTTTCTCAATTGGTTTTTGAAAATAATTATGAAGAAAATCTAAAAATACATGCGGGAAGATATGACTTCACATTAAACAAAATAATAGTTTAGTGAGTTTAAATAATTTCTTCAATCAATTAAAATTCTTTCATTATCTCTAATGATCAAGATCACTGAACTTCTGAACAAACTGGTGAAATGTAAGATAAAGTGCTAAATAGATTCTTTTTAATTAACCAGAATCCAAATAAATTACATTACACTTAGAGATTATCCCTTAAATTAATTTAGAATGCTTAATTATACTCCGACATGCAATAGAAAAAATTGGTTTTCCTAGCTCTTAGACTAGACAATGACTAACATTTGTATAAGCTGCATGACTGCCAAATATTCTTTCAATGAGACAAATAAAAAAAAAAAAACTGCTTGCAACAATGTGGGAAATAAAATATGAATCACAAGTAAGAGAAAAACTTAACCAATAAATACGCAATGCACACACACAACATAAATGACACAACCCCCCGTTTCCCAGGACCAGGAAAGAGTCCTGGAGTAGAAGCACTCGTTTTCACTCCAGGAAAGATGCCTTCAGTTCACAAGTCCCGCCCTTGTTTCTGTCCCAAAAATGAATTCTAAGAAATTGTTCTTTATTCTGCCATCAACACAGAAATGGTACAAAAATTCAGAAAAAGGACAAGGGAAAATAGAGAAAACAGTTGAAAGGAGTTATTCAGAACACTGGGAAATCAGAGGAAAATCCTTAAAAAACTGAGATTACTACTGGTAGAAGTGAATCACATAGATGAGAACCTGTGGAAGTGCCTTCAGTAGAATAAAAGTTCTAGAAAACTGAAAAATACTAAATCATATCTCTATCATATAGTAAAAATACTCATCCTCAGAGCTATATACAGGAATATTCAGTGTACCAGTTTCATCACTAAGCTGACTCTATTCCTTGAATGACAAGTGTTATTACCCTTTGGATATTCTACAAAACAAGCAAGTAAACAAACAAAAAAAACTATGAGAAATGTTTTGGCTTAAAATTCATAAGGCTTCTACTAAAACAGGTCTTCCAAAGTCTAACACAGCAAATCCAGTAGCTTTGGCTCATTCCTTGCATCCTCTTCTCCAAACTGCCATTGAACATATACAAGGCAAAGATTAATTATATCCAATCACAAATGTTGAGGAGCTAACAGTCAAAATAAGGGAACCATTATAAAACTTACTGTGATAAATTAAACTACCCAAAACAGCAATGTATTCAAAGTGCTAAAACGGTAATGGAAGAAAAAATGTCTTAACTCTTGTCCTTGTTCTTTCTAAGATTCATTTCTCTACCTTTACTTTTGACCCCATTCACTCTCGTATCTTCTGGGTTCCTGCTATACCAATTAACCTTTCTTTCACCTATTCAGCTTCTCCCATTCCTGGATCCTTTTCCCACTGCCCACTTCTTGGCCCACTTCATTGCTATTCCAACAAACAGGTGCTCATCAGAAACAATCAAACAACCTGAGCGATAGTACTCTGCGGCAAAAATATACCTTCTGAAGTAGCTGAAGGACTAGCTCCCTTCTTCCACATTCCATTAGTACCTTTAGTACCTTTAGTACCTTTATTCCCTTTATTCAGAAAAGGTAACTCCCTAATAAAGAGGCCTAAAATTCATTTGTAGAGTATACTTAACATTTATGGATTTTCTAGAATGGTTTATTTCATCATTACACGCATTACAGTCCCAATAAGTGATACATGACAGGAAAGGACAGATCTGAGAGCCTGGATTCACAGTGCAGGCTACCAAGAACATCACCTTTCTAGGCACTGCATGTATCAGAGTGGAGGGAATGGATGAAGATCCCAGTGACTCCAACAAAGCCAAATAAGCATGTGACCTACCCAAGAGAGAAACTGGGTAAGAAGACAAAATTTCACCTTTAAGGGAAAGGAATTTAAGAGGCCATGTGAATTTCTAAGCACTTCAGAAAGAAAAATGAGGTACATGAAATAGTCACAGTCATAATCATAAAGTGCCTGGAAAGCAAAGATGAGTTCTTTATTTAATTAAGAGTTCACAATTTCAGTTTAAGAAAAAAATGTGTTAATAAAGTTGTCTGCTATATTTGTTCATAATAATTAGCATTTCATAAGCAAGAATGGAGCTAAATCATACCATACAGATATCTCTCCTTCTAAAGGTCCCTGATGGGTTCCCTAATAGCTCAGTTGGTAAAGAATCCACCTGCAAAGCAGGAGACCCCAGTTCAATTCCTGGGTTGGGAAGATCTGCTGGAGAAGGGATAAGCTACCCACTCGAGTATTCTTGGGCTTCCCTTGTGGCTTAGCCGGTAAAGAACCCGCCTGCAATGCAGGAGACCTGGGTTCAATCCCCGCGTTGGGAAAATCCCCTGGAGAAGGGGAAGGCTACCTACTCCAGTATTCTGGCCTGGAGAATTCCATGGACTGTAAAGTCCATGGGGTCGCAAAGAGACTTTCACTTTCAAAGGTCTCTGACAAAAGAAATCCCTCTAACATGCCTATAAATTTTAACTTTTAGTAGACCTAATAGTTTCAAAGCATGTATTCTTACTCAAAGCATGTATTCTTCATGCCAGAAAAACTGGCACACACAGGAGCAGTGAGCTATCAGAATATTAAGAAGGTAGGCAGTGGATGGTTTATTAAGAAATTACTAAAAATAACTACTTACACAAGTTAAAATATCATACCTAAATCTTCTCTGCTGCAGTTTATATCTCTCTACTCTTTTCTTTGTTGCCATTCATAACAATGAAGAATTCCTAAGTCAACAACTACTAAACTTCTAAGAGGTCCATAACAACAACTTCTCAGTAGATTTCATCTCCTTTTGGAACACCCCAGCTCCAACCTACAGCCCTGAAATAGCCCCTAAAACAGAAGAAAACTCATATCTTCCTAATAATACATGTGTATGTATGCAACTATAACAGGCTTGGCTTGTTCTTCATTATCCATATTAAGTCCTCATTATTTCTGAATCACAGATAGCATTCATACATCTTGTACCCAAAAGTCAAGAAATTACCATATCATCCCTCTATCACAAAAGTTTGGGTCTTCTGGAGACTTTTACTTTTTATAGTTTTTAAAGAATAGACAAAAGCATGATCTTTTTTGGTCTCCCAATAAATCAGCCCCTCTTTCCCAACTTTGCTATTTCTCCCAAAGGCAAAAGCACGAAGACCTTGAGTATCCTGTGAGCCTTCTCTCATTCACCCACATTGTTCAATCTTGCACTAATTCCTCAACAGTATCTTGCATGTTGCCACTACTAATGTCCTCTGTCAGTCCCTCTTTTGCTTTTATTGAGACTGTTACGATAGGCTCCTAATTAGATTCATGGGATCTTGAGAGTGGGACACAATTTTGCGACTCATTAGATGCATTTCCACAATCAATATCAAGATGGAATCTAACAATAGAGTTTCAAAATATTTGGAGGGAAAAAAAAATCACACCCTGAAAATAGCTGGATATCTCTATCAGTTATTGATAGAAAATAATCCTCTATCAGTTATTGATAGAAATAATCAGTATCAGTAGGGATATAGAAACCACCAGAAATGCAGAACAATATGAAACAATTTAGCATAAGTTACTTTTATAGAACATTTCACAATAAATGCAGAACATAACTTATTTTCAAGTGCACATGGAAAATTTACTAACAGAGACCACATTTGGGGCAATAAAACAAATCTCAGAAAAAGCATCGAAATCATGGAGTATGTTTTACAACTGCAAGGGTACTAAGTTTAGAAACTGATAATATTTATAAAATTCTATATAATTGGAAACTAAGTAGCCCACTTCTTTAAAAAAAAAAAAAAATCCACGTCAGAGAAGAAATCACATGGGAAATATTCTCTAAATGAAACTAAGTAATAATAAAAGGAAAATATACCAGAATTTGTTAAATGTATTTGAAGTATTACTAAGATGAAAATTTACAATTTTAAATGACTATATTAAGGAACAGAAAGATTAAAATAAAGTGTCCAACTTATGAATCCAGGAGAAAAACAAATGATGTACAAAGGAAGTAAAAGAAAGGAAATAAGAATGACACTAGAGATCAATAAAACACTAAAAAGACAAATAATAGAAAAAATTAAAAATCAAAGGCTGTTTCTTTGAAAATAGTAATAAAATTAATAAAACCCCCAGCAAGACTTATAAGAACAAAAGAATGAACACAAATTACCAATGCCAGGAATATAACAGACATCAGCACAGATCTTACAGAAACTAAAAGAATTAAAAAGGGGCTATTACAAAAAACTTTACGTCAATAAATCTGACAACTTCAATAATTTGGGAAAACAGACACAAAGTACATGTTTATTAGATGAATGCATATTTTACTGATTTTAGCACTTTACTAGGGAAGAACAAACATGACTTACCTCATTAGCATTTCCAAATGGCCAATAGACAGAAATGTACACAGTGGGGATACAGGAGCTAAAGGAGAAATTCTCAAGGAGAAACAGTTCTCTCTCCAGACCCAGAAATGAAGATAAGCAAACAAGAGACAAGGAGAGGATAAGCATTTGGAAATTCTGTAGTTCAAACTAAATCTAAGAGAAACCGAATATTTTTCCCCCAACCCTAAGATTTCATGAACATAAACAAAGAAAAATAAAAGAGAAAGAGCAATCAACACACCTCTCTTCTCTCGGTGTATTTCTTCCAGAAGTTGCTCCTGTCTTTCTATCTGTTCAAAAAGACACTGAAGCTCAGCTTCCTTGTTTTCCGTCATATTCTTGAGTTGTTGTCTGCACAACATCAGCTGGTGCCGTAGACTTTTCTCTCTGTTTTCTCTCTCTTTCAGCTCCTCACAGAGCCACTGAAGTTTAGTCTAAAAATATGACATTTATTCTAACTTTTAAAAATCTAGAAAACAGTGGCATTCCAAAACATGATGAAGTCATGATAATCTAAATTTAAACAATAACTAATGATTTAAGCAAAATTTAAAAATACCCATAATGTTTTAATTTGCATAATGGTTTATATCAGTTAAAAGCTCATGCAGAAAATTATTTTCTTGGATTTTTATAAAATACTTGGTATGCTCTATCATCTTTCGAAAGGCAATACCACAGAAAGTTTAGCCTATTAAACTTCATGTTGTAATACAACATGGAGTGGGGTGCCATTGCCTTCTCCGATCCAGCTGCTAGTTGACTTTAAATCATCTAAACAGTCTTCACCTCAATAAGAAGCAAAATAGTGGAAGCTGTGAACTAGAAGGGAAAATGCAATTAAGCTAACGGACAATCTCCCTGAATAGTACATATCATAAGCAAGAATATTCTAAGTCTCCAGAAGTCTAAAAGGCTGTTTGGACATGCCCCGGTTTATTAAAAATAGCTGTGATAGAATCATTTTGCAGGTTCAATCCCTGGTTTGGGAAGATCCCCTAGAGAAGGAAATGGCAACCCACTCCAGTAATCTTGCCTGGAAAATCCCATGGACAGAGGAGCCTGGCAGGCTATAGTCCATGGGGTCATAAGAGTTGGACACAACTCAGTAACTGAACCACCACATGATGAAGCAGAACTGGGATATGGCCCTTAGACTGGGACTCCCCACATACATCAGCTTTCAAATATCCCCAGAAATGACAAAGAGGCACAATTCCTTTGGACAAAAGGTCGAACAGGTGGTGACATAGAAAAAAAAATCATCATAAGTCAAATGATAAAAAAGTATACAGTAATATCATAAGGTAACCAATATGTTGGGTGAAGAAAAATGGAAATCATGCATAAAGTTATGGTTTATTAATAACAAAGCACTTTTGATCAGACCAGAGTTTATGTTAATGAGCTAGTTAGGGTGGAGCCCCTAGATAGCCTCAGGATGGGGCTAGGGATTAGCTAGCTGAAATTTACCTTTATACTCTTCAACTTAGAAGGGGAAGGCCAGGGAGGACTGGAGATTAAGTTCTGTAAAGACCTGAACAGTGAGACATAATGAGCTTCCAGGCTGGTGAACTCACTTCCACGCCAAGAGGGTAATGCACCCAAAATTCCATAGAGACAGAAGTTCCTGTACTCAGAATACTTTGGGACCATGCCCTATATATCCCTTCATCTGGCTGTTCAATTGTATCCTTTATAAAGAAGTAGTAATAGTAAGTCAAATATTTCCCTGAAATCTGTGAGCCATTATAACAAATTAATGAACTATGGGAATCCCAATTTGAAGCCAGCTCAGATAGAAGTGTAGGAAACCCAGGCACTCAATACTTGTGACTGGCATCTGAAGAGTGGGGAGAGGTAGGGAAAGTCTAGTGGCACTGAGTCCTTAACCTGGGAGATCTGGACTAACTCTGGACAGTTAGTGTCAGAGCTGAATTAAGTTATAGGGCACCCAGATGATGAAAGAAAAAACCTGAAAGACTACTTGATGCGGAAAACTCAAACATCTACAGTCAAAAGTGTTGTGAGTAGACACAGGCCATAATAGCAGGTATTACATTTCACAGAAAGGGCAGGCCACTAGGATTTTTCATCTTCAGAGCTCTGATTTATATAAGCTAAGGGTAACTGCAACAGAAATATTGGGAATGCCCTCCTCCACCAACTCCTCATGGATAGATAGGGTGGTCATTCTACTCCAAACAAAGCAGGCTAAGAACACTGAGATCTCAACTGTCATCTTCCCAGGTTATTAAGGTGCAATTTTTGAAATCTTCAATAAAATACTAACAACCAGAATCCAGAAACATATAAAAGGGTTTTGACAGCATAATCAACTGGGATTTATCCCATGAATGCAAGGTTTCACTAATATTTGAAAATTAATTAATATAATATGCCATATTAGTAAGCATTAGAGACATAAGCCACATGATAATATTAAAAGGTGAAGAGAAATTATATGATGAAATTCAGTACCCATTCACAATGAAGATGCTCAACAAGCTAGGAATAGAAGGGAACTTTCACAACCTGGCATAGGATAAACAATAGATCAATGAAATAGAATTAAGAGTCCAGAAAAAAACCTATGCATATATGGTCAACTGACTTTCAACAAGGGTGTCAAAACAATTTGATGAAGAAAGAAGAGTCTTTTCAACGAGTGGTGGTGGGACTACGAATAGTGACATGTACAAGAACAGACTTGGACCTATACCTCATACTGTGGTATTAAAAAATTAACTCAATATGGATCATAGATCTAAATATAAGAACTAAAAATATAAGACTCCTAGAAGAAAATAGGCAGAAATCTTCATGATCTTGATCTGACAATCATTTCTTAGATATTACACCAAAAGCACAACCAACCAAAGAAAAAAGTTGATAAATTTGACTTAATCAAAATTTAAAATATTATGCTTCAGTGGTCACAGTCAACAAAGTGAAAACACAACCCACTAAACAAGAAAGAATACTTATAGATCGTTTGTCTGAAAAAGGGCTTATAGCTAGGATACATGAAGAACTCAAATAATAAATTAAAAGATAACAAAATCAGCAAAAGATCAAAATAGACATTTCTCCAAAGAAGATATATGAATGGCCAATAACCACATGAAAAGATTCTCAACAACTAGCCATCAGGGAAATGCAAATCAAAACCACACTAAAGTTCCATTTTACATCCAGCAGGATAGCTATGATCAAAAAAAATAAAAAACACACAGATGATAACAACTGTTCGTGTGTATATGGAGAAATTAAAATGCGCATATACTGACAAGAGCAACGTACAATGGTGAAAAACAATCTGGACTTTTTCAAAAGTTTAAACATATTTACCGTGTAACTTAGCAAGTCTCTCCTAGGTATACACTTATAAGGAATAAAAACATATGTTCATGCAAAAATCCATGTTACTCAAAATGTTCATAGAAGCACTATTCATGATAGCCAAGAAATCAAAATAATCCAAATGAACATCAACTGGTAAATGAATGTCGTATATCCATACAATGGACAGTTACTTAATAAGAAGTAGTAAAGTACTGATACATACTACAACACAGACGAACCTTGATAACATTCTGCTAAATGAAAGAAATCAGACATAAAGGATTGCTTATTATATGATTCCATTGATAGTAAATGTCCAGAACAGACAAATCTATAGAGATAAAAGCAGATTACTTCCTGACTAGTGCTACCAGGAGGGTGGGATGGGCAGATATGTTAAGAACCTGATGGCTAATGGTCCAGATTGTCTTTTGGGGGGTAATGAAAATGTTCCAAAATTCATGTAGTGATGGCTGCACCTCTCTGTGAATATACTAAAAACTACTAAATGGTAACTCTAAATAGGTCAGTTGTATGGTACATGAATTATATCTCAATTTAGCTATTACTTAACAAAAAATAAAAGGAGGGAGGAGACAGATCAACAAAAGCTAAAGTTAAATCACCCTGCAGAGATGAGATCTGGCTTTAGTACTTGCTATACAATTTGTAGGCCTTTGCCTTGTCTGTATGTCACTAGACATACAGGAAACAGTGTATTAAATAAATACAGTGGAAACACTAGACATACAGGAAACAGTGTATTAAATAAATACAGTGGAAACAGTGAAGACTTCATTTTGGGGGGCTCCAAAATCACTGCAGATGGTGACTGCAGCCATGAAATTATAAGACACTTGCTCCTTGGAAGAAAAGTTATGACCAACTTAGACAGCATGTTAAAAACAGAGACATTACTTTGCCAACAAAGGTCCATCTAGCCAGGGCTATGGTTTTTCCAGTAGCCATGTATGGATGTGAGAGTTGGGCTGTAAAGAAAGCTGAGTGTCAAAGCATTGATGCTTTTGAACTGTGGTGTTGGAGAAGACTCTTGAGAATCACTTGGACTGCAAGGAGATCCAACCAGTCCATCCTAAAGGCAATCAGTCCTGAATACTTGTTGGAAGGACTGATGTTGAAGCTGAAACTCCAATACCTTGGCCACCTGATGCAAAGAACTGACTCATTGGAAAAGACTGATGCTGGGAAAGACTGACAGCGGGAGAAGGGGATGACAGAGGATGAGATGGTTGGATGACATCACTGACTCAATGGACATGAGTTTGAGTAAACTCTGGGAGTTGGTGATGGACAGAGAGGCCTGCTGTGCTGCAGTCCCTGGAGTCGCAGAGTGGGACACGACTGGGTTGAACTGAAATACAGTAAGTCCTCAACTTAACATGAGGATGTGAACTTCCAATTATGACTGTAGAAATTTAAGTCTGCTTCATTCCCCAATATCCACTTTGAAATACTATTGCAAATAGAAAAAGAAAAAGATAAAATTCCACAGCACAGAAAGCCAGAAAAGATAATCAATTCTGCCAGATTAAAGGATCACTTTCTACTAACGCATTTAGGAAGAAAACAGAGTCAGCATGAGGATGAGAGATATACCGTCATCCCCATCTAACCACAAATATGAGACAAGGAAGTGAACTGACTGATCTTTAGAAAGCATACTCTCTAAATAGAGTGGAATTCCAAACAAGTGAAAAATAGTAATAAGGACTGGACCAAACTCTACATATTTGAGACTTAAATGTAAGGAGAGTAAGGAAGAAGGAGGACTCGGCATTGATGGCCAATTTTTAGCTTAATAAACTAAAACAGGAAACCTAGAAAAAGCAAAGATTTAGGGGTTAAGAAGTTAAATTAGGCTGAAATAGACTGAGGTTAGGATCAAAACACACAGAAGTATAGATGATAATTGGATATATAGATCTAAAGCTCAAGAGGTATGGTCAAGAGACACAAACTAAATCAATAGTGTAAAGGAAGTTAAAGGCATAGGAACAGATAAATGGCCCCTAAAGAATATCTACAGAGAGAAGAGAAGAGGGTTTAGAAGAGATAAGCACAAGTGAAATTCCAAAGTAAAACTGAGATATAAATGGAAATTTAGGAGGAAAATATGAGTCTGGGGCAACTGAATACCAAAGAAAGAAAATATTACAAGGTGGATATCCTCAAAGTCAAAAATTCAAAAGGAAGGGACAGGCATATTAAGTAATTTAAAAAATATACATTTGTCAAAAATGATTGCAGCTCAGCCCATCAAACCAAAATAGGACTAAAAACATGAACTCCAAATTGTTTGTGGTGATTATGCCTTTATACCTAACAAAGACAAGTGTAAAGTATATAGAAAATATGTTCTCTTATTTTTTTGAAAAGTTCCATTCAGGCTACTATGTTACAAAAAACAAGGGCAAGAAGGACACTACTTCTGATGTGGTGTCATATCCATGGTTCTTCTTAATTCTGTTTTCTGCCACAAGAGAATGAAATCCTAGCATTATTAGATCTTCTTATGCCTCAGAAGGAAAACAAATTCCATGTGGTAATAATGCACTTATTTGATTTCTTAAAAAATATTCACTACCAATTCAATTTTTTAACACTCAAATGGTCCAAACAAAATGAATCCCTGGGGATCACTAGCTTCCATCATCTAGTTTAATCTGTTCTTTCTCAACGATTTAATGGCAAATTTTAAAAATACCTTCAATTTCCTTTTTCTCAATGGTTTCCTACCTATTCCTTATTCCATTCCAATCTTTGGCCTGTTGTTAAGAGAGAATAACAACAAAAAAAAATTCTGTTTTATCATAACAATACTCCTACTGGTTCTGATAAAAACAGAATAACAAAAAATTATCTGAAACAAAGCAATAATCAGGTTTGATCTGTGTTATGGACTGAATTATACCCCCCTCAAAATCATGTTAAACCCTAACCAAAGACACAGGGACTTTAGGGAAGTAATTAGGGTTAAATGAGGTCTTAAGGGTAGTGTCCTTTGAAGAAGAAGAGACACACTCTGACTTCTAACCTTCAGCTCTTCCAACCATGGCACCAGCCCCAACATGAAAGATGACTGTCTATGAGGCAAGAAGTCTCACCAGAAACCAGTTCTAGCACTGAATGACCTTGGAATTCTAGGCCACAGAACTGTGAGAAAATAAATATCTGTTGTTTAACTCACCCAGTTTTCTTATGGCAGCCCTAGCCAACTAGTGCAATAAGACCTATGGCTTCAGTTAATTCCTGTTGAGTCTTTATTCCACTGCCATACAAAATTAAAAACTGGTCATCGTTAGATGCTTGTTATGAGTTGAATAAGTATGCACAATATATTATTAATCCTAGAAAACAAATTGATTTATGGAAATTTAACCAACCAATAATCAATTAAGAGAATCAGAGTTTGTTAGAGAAACACCTATTATCTTTCATTAAGTATCTTGGAGAAACAGCTTGAAACACAGTATAGGAATAACTTCACCAATTTCAAACAATAATTAGATGACAAGGCTATATAAATCACAGTGCAAACACCATTCTATTAACCACTCACAAGAGTATCTTACAGATTACATAATAGGCTCATTTATTTAACTACACCAACAAATATTGCTAAGTAAACACAAATAGGGCAAATAATTTTAAATCAGTTTTTTTTTAACCTTCATAGTTGACAGCTTGCAAGTAGATGGAAATATTTTTAAGTATCCAGTAAAACAATCACAATGATATTTTAAATCTGTATGAATCCTCTAGTGAGATTCAGTGGAATACTATACCAAAAGTCACTAAGGAATGACTCAAAACTAAAAATAGAAAATTCAAATAAAAAGCTTATAGTTGATAGTTATATCAGGAACCATAACTTTGCTGCTTTTCACTACCATGCTTCCTTCATTAAAATTCTAAAAACAACTTTGAGAGAAAATGTTTATACAAGAACCAGAGACAAAAAGGATAGCAATTTTTTAGAATATGCTAGGTTACCAAAATAAGAATTAACCCAGAACTGCAAAAATCAAATTGAAATCAACCTCAAAATATAATTCTTTCACTAAAACTTACCACTTTTTATTTGGTTTGAATATCATCTAGAAGAAATATACCCATATTCATAGTACATTTTAGAAAATACAAAATTATTCCACCAGTTAAACTGAGTGAGTTCCCTGTGTACGACCTAAGGATATTTCCACCACAAGAAGATACCTGAGTATCTGTATCACGTTTTGCTGTCGCCACTGGAAGGATAAAATACTAGATGATCATTTGCAACCTTCAACAAGAATTAAATGCAATGAGTCCAATGACAAACCTAGACAAAACATTAAAAAGCAGACACATTACTTTACCAACAAAATTCCATCTATTCAAGGCTATGGTTTTTCCACTAGTCATGTATGGATGTGACAGTTGGACTATAAAGAAAGCTGAGCGCCGAAGAATTGATGCTTTTGACCTGTGGCATTGGAGAAGACTCTTGAGAGTCCCCTGGACTGCAAGGAGATCCAACCAGTCCATCCTAAAGGACATCAGTCCTGAATATTCACTGGAAGGACTGAAGTTGAAGCTTCAATACTTTAGCCATCTGATGTTAACAAACCAACTCACTGGAAAAGACCCCGATGCTAGAAAAGAGTTAAGGCAAGAGGAGAAGGGAGCGACAGAGGATAAGATGATTGGATAGCATTCACTGACTTAATGGGCGTGAATTGGAGCAAACTCCAGGAGATAGTGAAGGACAGGGGAGCCTGGTGTGCTGCAGTCCATGGGGTTCCAAAGAGTTGGACATGACTTAGTGACTGAAGAAAAACAACAATACTTCTCACAAAATAAGTTTTTTTTTTTAAATCCACATCACTAAAAAGGCAATATTTATAATATAGTTT
Source organism: Dama dama (assembly GCF_033118175.1). Classification (NCBI taxonomy): domain Eukaryota; kingdom Metazoa; phylum Chordata; class Mammalia; order Artiodactyla; family Cervidae; genus Dama; species Dama dama. The sequence continues at coordinate 11,974,206 of NC_083692.1, read as the reverse complement.
ATACTCAAGTGTAAGTTACACAATCAGAATAAAAAAACAGTGGCCCAGAGTTCAGAGCTCCAGGTTCCCAAACCCTTCTCAGAAACTAGTTTCATATCCTTAGGTAAAATTCAAAACTCCCAGGATCTTTTTCTCATCTACAAAACAAAAAGTCAAACTTCACAATCTCTGAAACTGCTTCAGTTACAATATTTCTAAAACAGTAGGAAAAACAAGTACTCGTCACCGTACAGAACATCAGTTCAGTCACTCAGTCGTGTCCGACTCTTTGCGACCCCATGGACTGCAGCACGCCAGGCTTCCCTGTCCATCACCAACTCCTGGAGGTTGTTATACTACAGAAAAGTATGACTTTGGGATGATGTGCATGTGTGCTCAGTCATGTCTGACTCTTTGCAACCCCATCGACTGTAGCTCACCAGGCTCCTCTGTCCATGGAATTCTCCAGGCAAGAATTCTAGAGTGGGTCACCATTTCCTCCTCTAGGGGGTCTAACGCAGGAATAGAATACGCATCTCCTGCGTTAGCAGGCAGATTCTTTACCACTGAACCAACTGGGAAGCCCCTTTGGGATGATACCAAACAGGAAAATCCCTAAATAACTTGGAAACATATTTTTTTATATATTGATATATAATCTTAATCTGGAGAAGGAAATGGCAACCCACTCCAGTATTCTTGCCTGGAAAATCCCATGGACTGAGGATCCTGGTAGGCTACAGTCCGTGGGGTCGCAAAGAGTCGGACACGACTGAATGACTTCATTCACTTCACTATATAATCTTAAAATTTAAATACTATTGACCAAATAATACAAGTTTGAGATCAGATATATTTCTGAAACCTAACCTGCTTGTTACTTATTCATTGGTGATAGTTAACCTGAGGAAGTAAACGGAGTAGGAAAATGCAGCAAGTCTAAATACTTCCTTAAAAAAAAAAAAAAGATACTTATTGAGCATTTAGCCAAGCCCTTTCTCTGCATCTAGGAATATTTCCTCTATCCCAAAGGAAAGATCTCTGGGGTGCATATTCGATACATTAACATCAGAAGAGCAATGGCCCCTGAATGGCTCACAATTAAACAATCTGGCAGTCAGAAGTGCTTTACAAAGGAAAGGAACACTCTTGATAATGAACATGCCCAAGGGGCTCCCTTGTACTTGAGGCATGCAATTCTAATTTTCCCTTCAGGAGCCCCAGAGAAGGAAATGGCAACCCACTCCAGTATTCTTGCCTGGAGAATTTCATGGACAGAGGAGCATGGAGGATGTGAGTCCATGGGATCACTCAGATTCCGACATGACTGAGTTACTTATTTATGGAAGTACTAAAGATGCAACAAGGACTAGGAATGACACAGGTGTTCCCACAGAAAGCTTACAGATTAGAGAAAGAAGAGAAGAGTAAATGGGAATTTCAACACAGTGGGATAAATGCCAAGAAGGAAAAGCTCTCCATAGGCAAAGAAGCATATCAATTCATTTTGTGCATCTTCAGAGAATAATTAATACCAGTCTCCCAGAATTAAATGTGCTCTGTAAACAAGAGTACCGAGGCTCTTGTCTTGTGATGAGCAGCAGCTGACACCAGCTTTTTTATTTACTACCATAAACTGATAACTTAAGATCTGAGATCAAGTGATGCCTGCAAGTAGTGTGGTTCCATTCTGAAAGTGAGTACCTGCTGGCTCTACAGCTGATGACCCGTCTGTATTTTCTCACTGAAAGTCTTTGCTACTTCTCGTTTCGCTCCATGATTTGAACCTAAACTCTGATTTATGCCTTTGTCCCTGCTTCTCTTTAGGCCTTCCTGTCCAGATGAAACTTTCTGGATATTAATCCCCATAGTGGAAACTCTTCCAATGCTTCTGCTAGCTTGCTACCTAGGACTGTGCATGGCTGTCTATTCCAATACAAACCATTGACTGGGGTCTTCTAGTTTGAATGGAAATCCCTAGATATCTCCTTCTCCATCAGCCTCTTACATAACATTAAATATTACTTGCATATTGTCATCAAAATACTCCTTGAGTCTGTCCCTTCCAATGAATTGCTACAACTTCCTAAATTAGAAGTTTCACCCTACCTAAACCAGAGACCTGGGTCTCACTGAAGACCTCTTAACTTCTTGCATTTGGTCTTCCCACCTGTAATCCACCTTTCACATCACTATCAGAGTGATGCTTCTAAAATATGAACATATGGCTCTCATGTTCAAAACTCCTTCATGGCCCCCCACTAAATGCAAAGCAGACCCAAGCTTTTAAAATGGCATATGATGCTCTTCTTGACGGATCTAAACTCTGTCTCCTTCTAGAGCCTCATCCTTGACATCCTCTGTCTCACGTTTTCAGTGTATGTAGTACTGCCAGATCACTTGGTGTTTCTTTGGTGTTTATCATGCTGTTTCTCTTCCAGGCCATTCCTACAATTATTTACTCAGTATGCATATTCTTTCCTGTTTACCTGGCTGGCTGCAAGATCTATCCATAGCATCTGTCTCCAAGGCAGCTTGTGCTCACCTGTTACAGCTCTTACATCTAATATTGAAACCATCTACAGAAGTGTCAGTTTTTCTAGAGACAACATGTTCCTAAAGAGGAAAGATAATTTCTTTTTTTTTTTTTTTAACATTTATTTATTTGGCTGCACTGGGTCTTAGTTTCGACATGTGGGATCTAGTCCCCTGACAGGGGATGGAACCCAGACCCCCTGCATTGAGAGGGTGAAGTCTTGGACCAACTGGAACAACAGGGAAGTATGGGGATCATTTCCTAATTCATTCTTATTTTCACAGCATGTAATGGGAGTACTGAGGCACAGTAGCTACTTAGTAAATTCTCAGTTAAACTGAATAAAATTTAGCCTCTAAATGCTTTGTCAGGGTTTTTTGACAAAAACAAATTCCTTGTCTATGGGAATGCCCTGCTTTACTTAACAACCATCTCAACCCTCTTCCTCTCTGTCACGCATTATTCTTAGATTCATTGGTTATTTTATCTATTAGCCAGGTCCAAATCTTAGTTGGGTTTCATGTTTATGTTATGTTACCACTGCCAACAAAGCAACAGGAACAAAATTTCCACCCAGTCTTAGTTCTTCTAGAATTAACACTAAAAGAAGAAATGCATTTGGCAGATTTATGAAAACAATTACAAAATGCCATCAGAGGTCCTTCTAATACTGCAAGACGTCAACATCGACTAGCTGAATAGCAATTCTACTTTCCATATAGCTTTTGTCCTTTGACTTCAGATATTATCTTCAATACTTATAGAGCTGTCCAGTCATAGTTCATGGGAATTACAGTACTGTAGCCCATCAATAACCTGAGCCATCTTTCTAGTAAATAGATTCAATTCCTCCTTAGTCAGTTGGTCAGTGTAGTATTGCTTATCACGACCTTTTTACACTGTAGAGCTACAGTTGCCTCATGCAGCATTAAAACTTGTCTGATCGGAAGTTCAACCCTATTAAATGATAAGGGAAAACAGCTCACTCGCTCCCAAATTAAAGAGCTATGATTAAGAGTCATCTCTGGCTCTCATAATTTAACTGAACAACAGCAGTGAAAACTTTCTGTTCAGAAATGATAAAGATTTTAACTTGAAAGGAAATTCCAAGTACATTGCTCTTGTTGTCAGAATTGTGGAGTTGGGAAAAGAAAAAGAAAAAAAAGAGAGAGAAATGCTTTATTAATGCACAGAAAACTTCTAGCTAAAAAATTCTGAGACAGCAAAACATGTATATTCTAAAATTTCTACGCCAGCAGCATAAATACAAGTCAGGATTGGCTTCTATAAAAATGGTGAGGTACATACAGGATCACTGTATTGAAAGTATGAGAGAAAATTTTATAAGGTCAAGTAAATTTCAATGTTCAATCATAATACTGTTAATTTCTTATTAAGAATTTTTTAAAAAAAGAAGCTTCTCTAACGACTATCTGGTTTTCTAAAGTGAACTCTGTCTTGTACCACCTCCCACCTGTACCTTACTCATGAATCTCAGGGCCTTATTCCTGTTGACTCAAATATTCATCTTCTTGCCACTGTTATACTTACTTAGCCAACTGGAGAACTTCTACATAAGTTTTTTATGACTGAGTTTAAACATATTTTTGCAGAAGCCTTCTCTGACATGCTGGCAGCATCACACCCTTCCATCCTCCCAACACAAACACCGTAGTTCTTCCTTCTTCTGTATTCTCAGGTCAATGTTTACCTATCTCTATAACAATATAACTCACATTAAGGATTTCAAGGATATCTAAAATTTGTTTATAATTCCATTTTCCCTATTAACTTCCATGGCTTTCTAACACATATCCCCAATGTCTGTACACAAAAAGTACACGATCAATAAATCTTGGCTAAATGAACAAGACTGGCTATATTTAAATGTTAATACACATAATCGTGGGCTTCCCCTGCGGCTCAGATGGTTGTGAGGCTGTCACGGCTAACCCCATGGCAGGCAGTCTAGATTAGGAGTAGGCCTGGTTTCCCGGAGTAACATAATTATCAGGACTCCTGGAGCCAGCCAATCAACATATGCCTAGCCAGAAAAAAGGCAACCTATCAGGGGAAAGCTGAAAGCCCCACGTTGGGCCAACAAAAATTACCTTGCAACTGTGTAACCAATCAGCTTGCGCCAACTACCCACTGTGTAACCAATCCGATTGCGCCAACTACCTGCTGCTTATTTTGACCTAATAAATACCCGAGAGAACTGGGGCTCGGGGCCTTTCGTCCTCACACACTTGGTGAGGGCGGGAGGCCCTGGCTCGAGTCAGTAATAAATTCCCCTATTGCAAGTTGCATTGTTTCGAGGATTCTTCTTTCCGGACCGGGGACTCAGACTACGGTCAGAACAATGGTAAAGAATCTTCCTGCAATGCAGGAGACCTGGGTTTGATCCCTGGGTTGGGAAGATTCCCTGGAGGAGGAAACAGCAACCTATTCCAGTATTCTTGCCTAGAGGGTTCCATGGACAGAGAAGCCTGGTGGGCTACAATCTATAGGGTCACAAAGAGTTGGACATGACTGAGCGACTAACTGATACTGATACACATAATGGTAAGAACGTTCATTGTGAATCTGACATGGCATGTAATCCATTCTCCCCTTCTTTATATCAAAAAAGAAGTAAAAGTGTCAGTCGCTCAGTCGTGTTTGACCCTTTGAAACCCCACAGACTGTAGCCCGCCAGGCTCTTCGGTCCATGGGAGTCTCCAGGGAGAATACTGGAATGGTTTGCCATTTCCTCCTCTAGGGATCTTCCCGACCCAGAGATGGAACCCACATCTCCCACATTGCAGGAAGATTCTTTACCATCTGAGCCACCAGGGAAGCTAAGAAAGTCACGTATCTTAATGAAAACCTCACTTTGCTCATATTTTTAAATAAGGATATTATAAAAACTTAAAGTTTCTTTCATGCAATAAAATCCTAAGTTAGAACACAGTTGGTGAGGTTTATAGTACAGTTGGTTTTCTTATAGAATTTAAATGGGATGGAAGATTTTAGTAACTTAAAGCAGAAAAAAACTACTCTAAAAAAGAATGCAAGTGCTTAAGCATTGATAATTTCATAAACTGATATCTACATCTTATATGATCACAATGTTCTATATATTTAAATTAATGAATTTCCAAGTTGATCTGATATATGAAGACAGCTGAAAACTATCACACAGTGTAGGAGAATCTTTTTGCTAAAATTAACAAATTGTTCAACATTATTTTTTGTTACCTTCCATTACATTTAAATCATGATGTCAAAGAATCATGAAACAATCAAGTTATCTTCAGAACACACAGCTTACCCTTTCCATTTTGTAAATGAGAAAACAACATACCCAGAGAGGTGAAGGATTTGCTTGAGCCACAGAGATATTTGGCAGCTTTGAGCTAACACTCCAGAACCAGAATGTAAGTATATATACACATAAATGAGGACTGGTTACAGCTTCCCTGACTTTTGTGCACCTCAGCTTTCTCTCCCAAGAAAAAGGTAGAGGAATTTGTCTGACAATCAAATTTCAATATTTCAACAGTTTTACCTACTCATTTATTCTCTCACTGCATGCCTGTATATTTAAGCTAATTTTTAAATATTAAACTAAAAGAACATGGTGGTTTCTTGAATGCATTACAATGATATCTTTCCCAGTAATGAAGTATTAAGGCTTTCAAATGTTCAGTTACATGTCAAAATACATGAGTAGACCAAATAGGATGCCTTGAAGGTCATAAACATAATGAAAGCTTTAGGATTCCAAGATTAATTACCTTGCTCTCTGCTAACCAGCGATGTGGGTCATAATTGGTATCAGGACTAGATGAAAAAACCTACAAAGAAAGAGGAAGTCATCAATTAGAAGTAGGTACCTCCCTGAAATGAATTTACATAAATGAAGATTGTACACCATTATATCCAAAAGTTCAGTCTCTAAACCTAAGGGTTTAAAAAGAAAGTTCACAGCAAGTATAAAACCAGTTCCAAACTATTATTTATTTAACGCCTATTTATTAAGCATGTATATATGTATCAATATATGTATACATCAGTATGAAAACATGTATGAATGTATGTATTAACACTAAATATTTAGCTCATGTATACACATATGACTCAACTCTCAAGTGCTACTACTTGAGAATCTCGAGGCTCTTGAGGCTCTTGAGAAGCTCAAATCTCTGAGGCTGATCCATGGAGTTCTGCATGGCAAGCAGCCTCACTTACACCAGTTTACTTCATTTTTGTGTCTTTTCCTCAGTCTTGTTCCAGATAATGTATTTCACAGTGAGTCAGATGTAATTACATAAAACTTAATTCTTTGTCTCATTTTTTCTTCCTCAATTTTATACTATGAGAGCTATTTTGTCTCATTAATGGTTGTATAGAAATGACAGAACATAATCAATATAACTTCACACCTACATCGCTTTGTAACTCATGATGGTAACAAGATTCTACAATAAATAGATTGTCTACACGAGATGCCCTGAGTTCCTTCACACCAACTAATTTATAAAATTACTGTCAGCTGGTTCTGCCTTATTACTGGTAAAAGTCTACTCAAAGTTTGTCAATCACTTCATAATTGTAAACACAAAAGAACTTCTCAATTTTTCCCTTTGAACTTTGTGCTATCCATGAAATTTCTGCATCGGTTTTTCCTAGAAATTTTCTGCTTCAAAGTATCTTATCCCTCTGCATGCAATGTCTGTTCCTATCTTCAAATACTTCTATACTTCTTGATGTGTTTGCACATCACTCCCCTAAGGAATAGCATTAGGTAATTCATTTAGACATGATGAATGCACAACGAGCGCTGACCACATGCCACGTACAAGAGTGCTGTAGTCTCATATAACCTTTCTATCATCCATTTTTCTCATTATCTAGATCTCACTCAATTCTCAGGCCTTTCCGGCTTTTTCAATGAGATTTTTCTTAATCTCTAGTTCACAGTGCTTTCTTCCTTTTCTACCTCTCTACTGTGTTGAATATTTGTAACCATCCACTTATCATTGACTATGTTGTTCTTTATTACTCTTTTTCATTGACCTATGTCATCATCTCAAGTCTGCAGTGACCTAAGATACAGTACTCAAGATTAAAGACCAAAATAATCTGAAATAAAACAATGTTTATATTTTGCAACATGCTTTATACATTTATATATAGTTTAGTGTTTAAGAAAATAGTCACTTAATCACTTATAAATGGTATGACTTAATTTTTCTCTAAGCTGCAGGTTATCATCTATAAAGTGAGTAAACTACCTCATGAGGCCAGGGTATAAATTAAATAAAATGGGTGTTGGCACAATATCAGACATACAGAACACCATTATCACTTCACTACTAACTGCATATCAAGATGTAATTATCAATAAATACACTTCAAAGTCTATTATGACAAGAGCACAAAGTCTATTAAGACAACAGTTATTTGTCATAAAAAGATTAAAGAAATAGAAGCCATATACTTGGCAATATGAGTACATTACAAAAAACTCTCTGCATAATAATGAGAGAAATCATTAGTTGATCTTGCTATCTTGCACTACTAAGTGCAAGATATGATACACTTAGCATGTACATCACACTATGATGTACACCTATATCTTTTTTATTTTATCTTCATAATAACCCAACTTATAAATAGGACATGAATTCTTAGAGCAAACAGAGATTACATAACTCATCCAAGGTCATACATTAGCAATTTGGAGAGTTGCAATTTGAATCTCCATCTGTCTTGATCCAAAGCCTATTCTCTGCATGCTCTACAAAGAAATGAATACTCTGACCAAGTGTTAGGGGAAAATCTCTAGAATTACCAAAGATTTGTCTGTGAAAATATTGTATCTTTAATTCAAACACTTTTCTAATTGTTCCATAAGTGTCTAACAACAGATTTTCAAATACTGCATGCACTTACTAATGTGGAATAAGTAATAAATATGGTGGTTGAAAAAAGAAACTATAATTAGAAATAATGCCAACATTCCCAAAGACTTTTCACAGACTCTTTTGTTGCATATCTCTTATTTGGTCCATTCCATAACAGTCACTTTCTACATAAAATGGCCGAAAATTTCATCAGCAATATTTCAAAAATCAACAAATGACCAGGAATGATTGGAATTACTTCATTTCTGAAAATATTTTACAAAGACCACCAATCTCACCTACATTTCTGAACTAAAAGCAAAAAATCAATTTTAATAAACACTTTGGTGGTTTCTGTGAAGTGAGAACAAATGTTATGTTCTTGAGTATCCCTTTGTTTTTCAATTTTATAGAAATGAAACAACAAAAATTATTAATGGAAAAAGATCCACAATAAAAAAAAATGCATTCCTAAAAATAATCTTAATAGAATTTCCATTCTCATAGACTAACTTTCCACCCATCACTTAGACTTGAATTAGTCTTTCTCCAGGTAAAGAGGTGTAAAGACCCATTACCACCACATTCTTGAAAGCCTATTAAAGAATAGGGTACTTTTCATAATAGTAAGTTAGAAGGATAATCTGAATCATATAAAGAAATAAAATATTTAAGCAATGTACTACATACACACTATGCTTTAGCTTGTAATTGATCCGTTTTAGTCTGTAAATAACAAGGTTTATATATAACGCAATCCAAATGTTCCTATTTTTATATCTCTACTTGGCTGAAAACAAGCCATTCTGACATAAATTCTTAAACAGAGAATAAATATTCGATAGTAAATCTGTGCATCTTCTAGATAAAATTATGATTTCAAGGGTTTAAATATATGTCAACAAGTTCTAAATAAAAATAAAGCAGTATTAGACAAGGAACAGAATAAACGAATGTTGTAACAGGACAGAAAGAGTTAGTTTTCCCCTAAAGCTAATTACTTCTTGTATTTGGCTCACAGTCCTCTCAAATTGACATCTGAACTTTAAAAAAGAAAAGTATACAAAAACATATATTGTAGAAATTCCATCAACTTCGCCAAATTCTGCCAGTTGAAATATTTCCTTTAAAGCTGAATCCTAAAGCGCAAGTGGAGAATATCATTTTATGTTCTTGAAAACATTATTTAAGAAAAACAAAAAAGATGGAGAAAAAAACAGGAAAAAAGAGGGGAAAGTAGTTCAGGGAAGAATATTTTATATGAGAAAAAAAGATGAATGACAATATTTGAAAAGATTAAAAAAAAACCTTAATGCATAATATGATAATTTGAATGCTGTTATATCATCAAATGAAATAACTACAAGGGGAAATGATGGGCTAAACTATAATGTACTGTGGTCATACCACACCAAAGCACTGCAATGCTCTTTGTATATAACTTAGCAGTACTAGGACCTAGAGTGTAAGGAGGTACTTACTTCAAGGAATTAAGAACATCCATGATTACTTCTGTTTTTATTTATTATTTCACTAGGACTACAAATTTAGTGGCAATAATTCATTTTAAAGACAGGAAAACTAAATAAAATGCAATTTGTTTAAACAGGGAAGCAAATAGCATGGTAGATACTTCTTTAAGCTCCAGAGTTAGACACCCAATATTTGAAGTCTTAATTCTAGCTTCAGACTAGACACATGGCCAGGGGCAAGTTACTTATCCCCTTTAAGTCCTGCTTTTTCTTGCCTAAAATGGATTTAATGTGAGTGTCTAAAGGACAGGGTGGTTTCAGAATAGAGAGAGAATGTATATACTGTAATTAAAACAGTATGTGTAATATAGCTAGCACTCAATAGGTGTGAGCCAGTAATATACTAACAACAATAAAAATGGCCTATGATAATAAAAAATTCAAACTCCAGGCTTCTTGACTTGAAAGATTTCTCTAGTAAGACATTTTCTTTTACAGAGTGAGATACAAGCAATTCTGTGGAGTAACAGCATGGAGTAACTTTCTTTCACCATGACTGTGCAATAGATAAAATAGCTCATTCTAAACAGTGTAAGATGTTATTTTGTTCCATAAAACTCTCTGGAATAAAAATGTGATGACCAGGTAACTATGCATTAAATCGTATTATAATTATATATTAGGAAACTAACTGAAAGGCACATAGCAACTAGTAATTACTTTCAATTTGTCCATTGAGTCCCTGGAGAACGTTTTACAAGCTGCATCAATTTCCTTTCCTATCACCCCAAGGATGGATTCCTGTTCTGTCTCCAGACAAAGAAGTTGATCCTTGAGCTGCAATCTGGCCTCTTCCATCCTCCTACGGTGTTCTTCTTCGTTGGTTATATGTTTTTCCTAGAGGCATTGGTAAGAAATAAAATCAGAGGTTAATTATTAAGTGAAGACAAGAAACACATGTCATATCTGTACAACAAACCCAAAGAAGCACATTAAAAAACAGATCTGAATTTGCCCCTTGATGTTACCAAAATAACTTATTATTCTTTCTCATTAACTGATGTCAAGTAACAGAGAATTCAGAAGTACGATAATGAGTGAAATAGTGAGCAGATACGTGATAAAAAATACTACAGTAATTCTGCTACTAAAAGAAAAAAAAAGTTTTAAAAAATTCTTCACCGATTTAATAACACAGTGCCATTAATGGATCAGAGTAAAAGCCAATGTCACAAACTGATTTTGAGTTTTCAGTAAACATTAGTAAAACACTAGAAAAGGCAAAATGTCAAGTAAGTAGGTTTCTTTATTTCAGGGGAAAAAAAAGTGTTACTGCTACCTTTATCTCATCAAAACACCATTTCAAAAGGTCTAAGTTGAGGGGGAGGAGCCAAGATGGCAGAGGAGTAGGACGGGGAGACCACTTTCTCTCCTACAAATTTATCAAAAGAATAACTGAACGCAGAGCAAACTTCACAAAACAACTTCTGATCGCTAGCTGAGATCATCAGGCGCCCAGAAAAGCAGCCCATTGTCTTCGAAAGGAGGCAGGACAAAATATAAAAGATAAAAAGTGACCAAAAAGAAAAAAAAAAAAAAAAAAAAGATAAAAAGTGAGACAAAAGAGCTAAGGACGGAGATCCGTCCCGGGAAGGGAGTCTTAATAGAGGACGTTTCCAGACACCGGGAAACCCTCGCATTGGCGGGCCTGGGGGAAGTGTTTGAATCTCGGAGGGCAACCTGACTGGGAGGGAAACAATAAATAAAACCCACAGATTATGAGCCTAAAAGCAGCTCCCAGCAGAAAAGTACCCCAGACACCCGCATCCGCCACCAGCAAGTGGGGGCAGAATGGAGAGGAGCGGGCGGCATTGCTTGGGGTAGGGTCCGGGCCTGAGTGCCCTGAGGACAATCGGAGGGAGCTTTTGTGAGTTGCCAACTTGAACTGTGGAAGAGCAAAAGAGAGAGAGAAAATTAACCGGCCCGAACACACTGCTGGCCGTTCGCAGAACAAAGGGACCTAGCAAGTCCAGAGAAGAGCTCGCAGGCTGCGGACCGGCCCAGCCCCGCCGGAGGCAGGAGGCAGGGGGGAAGGGAAGGGGGCAGGCTCGGCCCCAAGGACCGCATCCCCTGCCGCACTGCAAACAGGCCTCCAGTTTCTAAGCAAAGGTCTCCTGGGATTCTGGATGGTCGACATCCGCCGGGAGGGTCGTGGCGAGACACAGGGCGCACGCACCCGACCGGCACGGGCGGGGACTGGGGCTGGGGACGCGGAGGGCAGAAGGCGCGCGCACCCGACTGGCACCGGCAGAGACTGAGACGAGGACAGCGGAAGGGAGTGGGCGCGCCGCACCCAGGGAGAGTGCGCCCGTCAAGCCCCTGGCTGCCTGGACCGCTCGGACAGGGAAGGCAGAGGGAGCAGGCACAGCTTTTTGTTCTGCGCTTTTGTGGAACACCCGAGGGCTGGAACCGCGTGCAGCGTGGGGCGCGCTCCATATAGAGCAGCCAGGAGCCTGAGCAGCGCAGACGGAGAAAGCAGTGCCAGCCTCTCGCCGCAGTGCCAACCCCTCCCCGCAGAGCGACGGAACTAGCTACCTGAATAAAAGTCCACCTCTGCCCGCCTGTGTCAGGGCGGAAATGAGGCTCTGAAGAGACCGGCAAACAGAAGCCAAATAAACAAAGAGAACCGCTTCAGAAGGGACTGGTGCAACAGATTAAAATCCCTGTAGAAAACACCGACTACACCGGAAGGGGCCTGTAGATATCGAGAAGTGTAAGCTGGAACGAGGAGCCATCTGAAACTGAGCCGAACCCACACTGACCGCAACAGCTCCAGAGAAATTCCTAGATATATCTTTACTTTTTTTTTTTTTTAAGTAAGAAAACAAAAATTTTTTTTTTCTTTTTTATTCTTTCTCTTTTACTTTCCTTTACAATTCCCTATTACTCCCCCATTACCCTTAACTTTCATTTTCATAGATTTCTTTGATTTTTTTTAATTAGGGAAAACTTTTTTTTTCTTCTTTTTCCTTTTTCTCTTCTATTTTCTGTTTTTCTTTTTCTCTTATTTCTTTTAAAGTCCTCTAGTACTCCTCTACTACTCCTTAATTTTCATTTTCAATACACTATAACCTTAAAAAAAAAAAAAAGAAGAGAAGCCCTATTTTTAAACCGAACTTCATATATATTTCTAAAATTTTTTGTGTGTGTTTTGGTTTTTATTTTTAATATAGTATTTTTTAAGAGTCTAACCTCTACTCTAGATTTTTAATTTTTGTTCTTCAGTATATGATATAAATTGTGAACATTTAAGAATCCAATATTCAGTTCCCATTTTTATTCAGGAGTGTGTTGATTACTCTCTCCCAATCTTGACTCTCCGTTTTCTACCTCAGAAGACCTCTATTTCCTCCTTTCCCCTTCTCTTCCCAATCCAATTCTGTGAATCTTTGTGGGTGTCTGGGCTACGGAGAACACTCTGGGAACAGACAACTGCGTAGATCTGTCTCTCCCCTCTTGAGTCCCCCTTTTTCTCCTCCTGCTCACCTCTATCTCCCTCCTCCCTCTCCTCTTCTTCATGTAACTCTGTGAACCTCTCTGGGTGTCCCTAATGGGGGAGAATGTTTTCGCCATTAACCTAGAAGTTTTATTATCAGTGATGTATAGTTGGAGAAGTCCTGAGACTACAGGAAGAATAAAACTGAAATCCAGAGGCAGGGGACTTAAGCCCAAAACCTGAGAACACCAGAAAACTCCTGACTACATGGAACTTTAAGTAATAAGTGACCGTCCAAAAGCCTCCATACCTACACTGAAACCAACCACCACCCAAGAGCCAATAAGTTTTAGAGCAAGACATACCACTCAAATTCTCCAACAACGCAGGAACATAGCCCTGAACGTCAACATACAGGCTGGCCAAGGTCACACCTAACACATAGACCCATCTCAAAACTCATTACTGGGCACTCCATTGCTCTCCAAAGAGAAGAAATCAAGTTCCATGCACCAGAACACCGACGCAAGCTTCCCTAACCAGGAAACCTTGACAAGCCAATCGTCTAACCCCACCCACTGGGTAAAACCTCCACAATAAAAAGGAACCACAGACCTCCAGAATACAGAAAGCCCACTCCAGATACAGCAATCTAAACAAGATGAAAAGGCAAAGAAATACCCAACAGGTAAAGGAACATGAAAAATGCCCACCAAGTCAAACAAAAGAGGAGGAGATAGGGAGTCTACCTGAAAAAGAATTTAGAATAATGATAATAAAAATGATCCAAAATCTTGAAAACAAAATGGAGTTACAGATAAATAGCCTGGAGACAAAGATTGAAAAGATGCAAGAAATGTTTAATAAAGACCTAGAAGAAATAAAAAAGAGACAATTAAAAATGAATAATGCAATGAATGAGATCAAAAACACTCTGGAGGGAACCAAGAGTAGAATAACGGAGACAGAAGATAGGATAAGTGAGGTAGAAGATAAAATGGTAGAAATAAATGAAGCAGAGAGGAAAAAAGAAAAAAGGATCAAAAGAAATGAGGACAACCTCAGGGACCTCTTGGACAATGTGAAACGCACCAACATTCAAATCACAGGAGTCCCAGAAGAAGAAGACAAACAGAAAGGCCATGAGAAAATACTCGAGGAGATAATAGCTGAAAACTTCCCTAAAATGGGAAAGGAAATAGTCACCCAAGTCCAAGAAACCCAGAGAGTCCCAAACAGGATAAACCCAAGGAAAAACACCCCAAGACACATATTAATCAAATTAACAAAGATCAAACACAAAGAACAAATATTAAAAGCAGCAAGGGAGAAACAACAAATAACACACAAAGGGATTCCCACAAGGATAACAGCCGATCTATCAATAGAAACCCTCCAGGCCAGAAGGGAATGGCAAGACATACTGAAAGTAATGAAAGAGAATAACCTACAACCTAGATTACTGTACCCAGCAAGGATCTCATTCAGATATGAAGGAGAATTCAAAAGCTTTACAGACAAGCAAAAGCTGAGAGAATTCAGCACCACCAAACCAGCTCTTCAACAAATGCTAAAGGATCTTCTCTAGACAGGAGAAAGGTTGTATAAACGTGAACCCAAAACAACAAAGTAAATGGCAACGGGACCACACCTATCAATAATTACCTTAAATGTAAATGGGTTGAATACCCCAAGCAAAAGACAAAGATTGGCTGAATGGATACAAAAAAAAGACCCCTATATATGCTGTCTACAAGAGACCCACCTCAAAACAAGAGACACATACAGACTAAAAGTGAAGGGCTGGAAAAAAATATTTCACGCAAACGGAGACCAAAAGAAAGCAGGAGTCGCAATACTCATATCAGATAAAATAGACTTTCAAATAAAGGATGTGAAAAGAGACAAAGAAGGACACTACATAATGATCAAAGGATCAATCCAAGAAGAAGATATAACAATTATAAATATATATGCACCCAACATAGGAGCACAAGATGTACGGCAAACGCTAACGAGTATGAAAGAGGACATTAATAGTAACACAATAATAGTGGGAGACTTTAATACCCCACTCATAACTATGGATAGATCAACTAAACAGAAAATTAACAAGGAAACACAAACCTTAAATGACACAATGGGCCAGCTAGACCTAATTGATGTCTATAGGACATTTCACCCCAAAACAATCAACTTCACCTTTTTCTCAAGTGCACATGGAACCTTCTCCAGAATAGATCACATCCTGGGCCATAAATCTGGTCTTGGAAAATTCAAAAAAATTGAAATCATTCCAGTCATCTTTTCTGACCACAGTGCACTAAGATTAGATCTCAATTAAAGGAAAAAAAATGTTAAAAATTCAAACATACGGAGGCTAAATAACACACTTCTGAATAACCAACAAATCATAGAAGAAATCAAAAAAGAAATCAAAATATGTATAGAAATGAATGAAAATGAAAACACAACAACCCAAAACCTATGGGACACTGTAAAAGCAGTGCTAAGGGGAAGGTTCATAGCATTGCAGGCTGACCTCAAGAAACAAGAAAAAAACGAAATAAATAACCTAACTCTACACCAAAAGCAATTAGAGAAGGAAGAAATGAAGAACCCCAGGGTTAGCAGAAGGAAAGAAATCTTAAAAATCAGGGCAGAAATAAATGCAAAAGAAACTAAAGAGACCATAGCAAAAATCAACAAAGCTAAAAGCTGGTTTTTTGAAAAAATAAACAAAATTGACAAACCATTAGCAAGACTCATTAAGAAACAAAGAGAGAAGAACCAAATTAACAAAATTAGAAATGAAAATGGAGAGATCACAACAGACAACACTGAAATACAAAGGATCATAAGAGACTACTATCAGCAGCTCTATGCCAATGAAATGGACAACTTGGATGAAATGGACAAATTCTTAGAAAAGTATAACTTTCCAAAACTGAACCAGGAAGAAATAGAAGATCTTAACAGACCCATCACAAGCAAGGAAGTCGAAACTGTAATCAAAAATCTTCCAGCAAACAAAAGCCCAGGACCAGATGGCTTCACACTGAATTCTACCAAAAGTTTAGAGAAGAGCTAACACCTATCTTACTCAAACTCTTCCAGAAAATTGCAGAGGAAGGTAAACTTCCAAACTCATTCTATGAGGCCACCATCACCCTAATACCAAAACCAGACAAAGATGCCACAAAAAAAAGAAAACTACAGGCCAATATCACTGATGAACATAGATGCAAAAATCCTTAACAAAATTCCAGCAAACAGAATCCAACAACATATTAAAAAAATCATACACCATGACCAAGTGGGCTTTATCCCAGGAATGCAAGGATTCTTTAACATCCACAAATCAATCAATGTAATACACCACATTAATAAATTGAAAGATAAAAACCATATGATTATCTCAATAGATGCAGAGAAAGCCTTTGACAAAATTCAACACTCATTTATGATTAAAACTCTCCAAAAAGCAGGAATAGAAGGAACATACCTCAACATAATAAAAGCTATATATGACAAACCCACAGCAAGCATCACCCTCAATGGTGAAAAATTGAAAGCATTTCCCCTGAAATCAGGAACAAGACAAGGGTGCCCACTCTCACCACTACTATGCAACATAGTTTTGGAAGTTTTGGCCACAGCAATCAGAGCAGAAAAAGAAATAAAAGGAATCCAGATAGGAAAAGAAGTGAAACTCTCGCTGTTTGCAGATGACATGATCCTCTACATAGAAAACCCTAAAGACTCTTCCAGAAAATTACTAGAGCTAATCAATGAATATAGTAAAGTTGCAGGATATAAAATTAACACATAGAAATCCCTTGCATTCCTATATACTAACAATGAAAAAACAGACAGAGAAATTAAGGAAACAATATCATTCACCATTGCAACAAAAAGAATAAAATACTTAGGAGTATATCTACCTAAAGAAACAAAAGACCTATACATAGAAAACTATAAAACACTGATGAAAGAAATCAAAGAGGACACAAACAGATGGAGAAACATACTGTGCTCATGTATTGGAAGAATCAATATTGTCAAAATGGCTATTCTACCCAAAGCAATCTATAGATTCAATGCAATGCCTATCAAGCTGCCAATGGTATTTTTCACAGAACTAGAACAAATAATTTCACAATTTGTATGGAAATACAAAAAACCTCAAATAGCCAAAGCAATCTTGAGAAAGAAGAATGGAACTGGAGAAATCAACCTGCCTGACTTCAGACTCTACTACAAAGCCACAGTCATCAAGACAGTATGGTACTGGCACAAAGACAGAAATATAGATCAATGGAACAGAATAGAAAGCCCAGAGATAAATCCACGAACCTATGGACACCTTATCTTTGACAAAGGAGGCAAGGATATTCAATGGAAAAAAGACAACCTCTTTAACAAGTGGTGCTGGGAAAACTGGTCAACCACTTGTAAAAGAATGAAACTAGAACACTTTCTAACACCATAACAAAAATAAACTCAAAATGGATTAAAGATCTAAATGTAAGACCAGAAACTATAAAACTCCTAGAGGAGAACATAGGCAAAACACTCTCCGACATGAATCACAGCAAGATCCTCTATGACCCACCTCCCAGAATATTGGAAATAAAAGCAAAACTAAACAAATGGGACCTAATGAAACTTAAAAGCTTTTGCACTACAAAGGAAACTATAAGTTAGGTGAAAAGACAGCCCTCAGAATGGGAGAAAATAATAGCAAATGAAGAAACAGACAAAGGATTAATCTCAAAAATATACAAGCAATTCCTGCAGCTCAATTCCAGAAAAATAAATGACCCAATCAAAAAATGGGCCAAAGAACTAAACAGACATTTCTACAAAGAAGACATACAGATGGCTAACAAACACATGAAAAGATGCTCAACATCACTCATTATTAGAGAAATGCAAATCAAAACCACAGTGAGGTACCATTACACGCCAGTCAGGATGGCTGCTATCCAAAAGTCTACAAGCAATAAATGCTGGAGAGGGTATGGAGAAAAGGGAACCCTCTTACACTGTTGGTGGGAATGCAAACTAGTACAGCCACTATGGAAAACAGTGTGGAGATTTCTTAAAAAACTGGAAATAGAACTGCCATATGACCCAGCAATCCCACTTTTGGGCATACACACTGAGGAAACCAGATCTGAAAGAAACATGTGCACCCCAATGTTCATTGCAGCACTGTTTATAATTGCCAGGACATGGAAGCAACCTAGATGCCCATCAGCAGATGAATGGATAAGGAAGCTGTGGTACATATACACCATGGAATATTACTCAGCCATTAAAAAGAATTCATTTGAATCAGTTCTAATGAGATGGATGAAACTGGAGCCCATTATACACAGTGAAGTAAGCCAGAAAGATAAACACCATTACAGCATACTAACACATATATATGGAATTTAGAAAGATGGTAACGAAAACCCTATATGCAAAACAGAAAAAGAGACACAGAAGTACAGAACAGACTTTTGAACTCTGTGGGAGAAGGTGAGGGTGGGATGTTTCGAAAGAACAGCATGTGTATTATCTATGGTGAAACTGATCACCAGCCCAGGTGGGATGCATGAGACAAGTGCTCGGGCCTGGTGCACTGGGAAGACCCAGAGGAATCGGGTGGAGATGGAGGTGGGAGGGAGGATCGGGATGGGGAATACGTGTAACTCTATGGCTGATTCATATCAATGTATGAAAAAACCCACTGAAATGTTGTGAAGTAATTAGCCTCCAACTAATATAAAAAAAAAAAAAGGTCTAAGTTTCCAAACTCAGTGATACTACATAAAGGCTTTAAGTCATGAAAATTTAATAGAGGTAAGAAAGAGCTACTTTTCAAGTAAGTAAATATACTTCATGAAAAGGAGATTCTCAAGAACCCTATAAGAGATTACAAGGCTTGGGGACGCCCCCTAGTCAAAACAACTCTGTCATTCAGTTCAGTTCAGTTCAGTTGCTCAGTGGTGTCCAACTCTTTGTGACCCCATGAACTGCAGCATGCCAGGCCTCCCTGTCCATCACCAACTCCTGGAGTCTACTCAAACTCATGTCCATCGAGTCGGTGATGCCATCCAGCCATCTCATCCTCTGTTGTCCCCTTCTCCACCTGCCTCCAATCCCTCCCAGCATCAGGGTCTTTTCCAATGAGTCAATTCTTCTCATGAGGTGGCCAAAGTACTGGAGTTTCAGCTTCAGCATTAGTCTCCGTCATTAGGCTTACACAATTTCATAAGAAATTCATTAGAGACATTCAAGTGGTATTCCACAAGGCTTAGAGGAAAAGAACAGAATTACTACAATTGTAAGGATAAACAGGGACCAAAAAGTCACAATGGCTGGCTAGTTATGCCTTCAGACATCACACAGTAGCCTAATGATCTTCACCTACCCTAGTAAACACAAAATAAGCAGGAAGATTATATGGTTAACCAATCAACTTGAATTTAAAATAACAAAAGGCTTTTTCAATGAAAATTCACCATGAAAGACAGAATGGTATTTGAGCAAAATAATCACACATGAATTTCCTAGCAGTTCAATTTACTTAAAAAAAAAAAAAAAATGAATGAAATACCCTCCCTACAAAAGAACAGTGATTTCACAACCTGACTTCTGCTCTTCTCTCCCACCTCATCTCCCTCCTTTCCACTCTCTCATACTTGCAGCTTCTCAAGAACACCTATATGTGTCTCTTCTAGCCATATCTCATCTGAACAACTCACTCTGAAATTGTGTTATTTCAAAATGGAGCTAGCGGTCCTGAGAACACGTTTACCTTCATGAGTACATCTTCCTGGCCAGGAGCTCAACTTTGTAGACTTAGGAGCTGGAGTTTCACTGCTTTCTGGTCCTCTGATGCAAGTCATCTTTCAGCAGTAGAGCACATTAAGCTCATAAGAGACTGGTGGACAGACTAGAATATCACTCAGTTTACTACATTAGTTTACAATGAGAACCATAACTGCCATATGGATCAGAATGCTCATGTCAGTGTAAACCAGCATGTTTTCTCCCTGTAGACCAATCTAGCTGGGAAGGCAAATTATAATCAGAATGTTGCTTAATGAACTGGAAATCTGACCAGAGGAGTCTGTTTCATGAAACTACATTTAAATGGCATCACTCTAATGGCAGCCTGGCATGTCCAACTACATGTCAGGGCTTTCAAACCACAGTAACAAGTGTGTTCCATTCTCTTGGGTAGAGTTTGGATGGAGATTGTTCCAGTACATCTCCCTTTCTCCTTTGTCCACACTCAGTTTCTGCTCAAACTCTCCCTCCTGATGGATATGGTATCTTTTCAGATGATACTCTGCTAAGTCTAACTTCATCTAGAAACCTTTCACAAAAATTAACATCGTGGCCTGGCTCTGACAGTAAGGGATGATCTCATAGTTTTTTACTAGAAAGAAACCTTACTGCCAAGTCCCTAGTTGAGGATACTTGCCTGTGTATTGTTATGCACCTACCCACCTATGCTTCTTATCTTTCAAACTTTCTCCTTCAAACCCCAGTCTCCTTTCATTTGTATCTCCCAATGCAGAAGGTTCCCATAGTACATTATGTATACCATAGTTTTTTTAAATGTAGTAAGCTATAATAAAATTATTTGGTCATGCACCTGTCTCCCTTAGTAAACTGTTAATTTCAGGAGACCACAAAACATATTTACAGTCATCTTTAAACTCCTCCACTTTACTAAATAAGTGATTTAAACATTTTTGAAGACAAATTCAACACTGTAAAGGTCATTTCATCAATTACCATGCAGATCTATATACTCAAAGGCCTCTGAGGTGTGCTAGGCTTCCTCTATACAAACAAAGTCCTCCAATCAAACAGGCTACAGTGTTCTCACCGCAGGCCTGTGGTGCGATGTTAGTAAAGAAAATACTCTATCAAGGGTGGCTGTCATACTTACGGAACAACTGTTCATACTTTAAATCCACATGATTCACAATAATGTTCTAACTGATTTTTCTTTTCTCTTTTCCCTCATAGACATCTTTCTTTTTTCCCTTGTCACTTTTCTGTACTCTCTGATACTTGACTCATTAAAAAGAAAACAAAACTATTTCCAGATTTTTATAGTCTTAAGAAATGCTGATCCTGTCAAAAAGAATCTACAAGTTCAATCACTTTAGCAAAGGCTGGAAATTTCTTTACCCACTTCACTATCCTCTGCAAGACAGCATGCCATGTCCAATCTCCCTTTGAAGTAAAACTCACAGAACTACAAACTCACATGAACCTTAGTAATAAGTGGGTTCAACTACCTGCTCTTTCAGGATCCCCTTCTGTGACATTTATGACAGATAGTCATGCAACCCCTACCTACATGAACAACTCGGGTTTCAAGGAAAAGAGTACTTGACAAAAAATGCAAAAATCTTTCCATGAATCTAAGTACTATACTCAAAAATTAAAGCAAATAAGTGAATCCTCCACCCCTACTAAATCTTCTACTGTTCCAAGTAAAGGTCTGTGTTCTTTTATTTAATTAGTTTTCAGATGCTGCACCATACTGGTTCTCCATTCTTTCTGCATGTCCTCCAAGACCCTAAATTTAAGAGTTATAATAAATAAGCTCTTCCATTCTGTACATAAGCAACTGTAATTTAATTTTTTCGCTGGCTCTATAAATCTTTATGGAACGCCCACTATGGCAATATACTCTTCTGAATGCCAGGGATAGAGCAAATGAGATAGATAAGCCGCCTGTTCTCACAGAGCCAACAAATTTCAACACTTCTGTTTTATCCCAGTTCTTCTGCCTTGAGAATATCAATTTGAACACTAACTGTGGCACCCAAAGAATTAGCTGTTTTTCCCTGTTTCATGTTTCAGAAATAACTCTACCAATGCAGTGTGTGTGTATGCTAAGTCATGTCCAACTCTGTGTGACCTTATGGAATGTAGCCTCCCGGCTCTTGTCCATGCGATTCTCCAGGCAAGAATACTAGAGTGGGTTGCCATGCCATCCTCCAGGGGATCTTCCCGACCCAGGAATCAAACCCCATGTCTCTTATGTCTCCTGCATCAGCAGGTGGATTCTTTACCACTAGTGCCAGCTCAGAAGCCCACCAATTGGGCAAGTACAGCTAATTCTTTGGGAAGAAGTTAAAACTGGTTGACATTAACTCAATCAACCATCTCACTGGGGCCACATAGGTTAACAAAGGCAGATGGCAATATTTAGGCACTATGATGGCTATCTTGTGGCCTTCTAGTGAAATTAGAGGGAGAAGTAATTCTACAACAACATGAACCAAAAGCTACCATATTTCCAAAGAACCAGAAATAAAACAAGGTATTTCAGAGACTATTTAAAGATGCGGAAGACATAGATAGTCCAAGTTCAATGTTTCAGTGTGAAAGGACACAAATGCTTGGTTCTTAGGACTATAAGGAGATTCTTCGCAGGGGGTAGGGGAGCGGGGCTAGATGAAGCTTACTATAACAGTCTATATGATCCAAGACGAGGGATATCAATAGACCATGACTGAATCTGAGAAAGAACCACCTTAGAAAATAAAATTGAAAGTGAAAGTCGTGTCCAACTCTTTGCGACCCCATGGACTAGAGAGTCCATGGAATTCTCTAGGCCAGAATACTGGAGTGGGTATTCTTCTCCAGGGGATCTTCCCAACCCAGGGATTGAACCCAGGTCTCCTGCATTGCAGGTGGATTCTTTATCAGCTGAGCCACAAGGGAAATAAACCCACCTTTAGTTTCATGCATAAGGAAAGCAAAGTTCAGACAAAGAAACCTGACGAAAGTCAAAGAGCCAATAACCCATAAACTAAGTCCCCTGACTTCCTTACTACTGTTCTCTATTCAAATGCTATAAAGGTTGAGTTCTTAAAACTGGAGTTTAGAAATCCATGTGAAAATCTCAAAAAAGTTATCAGGAGGTTATATGGGGACTAATGTAGTCATAAAGTAGAAGGAATAACTCAAAAACATTTCTGAATAAGCCTTATCACTACAAATGAAAACATATGAAACAATGGCACAAGAAAAGGGAGGTAAACCACAACAAGAGGGAAAACCACCAAGCAGGCACAATACCCTAAATTTTTATGGGCTATCACTCTCCTCTATGCTGGAGATATACCTTGTATACACATAATCTCCTCTAGATTTTAGTTAAAAAGTATAACTAATACCACACTAAAGGTGTAGTTCCATGGTCAAGACAGCAAAAGTTTCCTGATGCTTCCACTTAAAGACAGGAAAGGCTTACATTGTTGACATTTGCATCAACAGGAAACAAAAATCATAATACTCACAATGTCATCATACACATACACACACACACCCCACACAGACACATTGCTGACTGGCTTAATCATTGAACCTATAATTCAAAGGATAAGAAATGCTCCTCTAATTAGAACATTCACGTTCCCAAAGGCTATAAAGATTACAAAGAGACATGGTCTTAATGAAAATAGAATGACTTCAATAAAAACCAGAGCATATCCAAAATGTTATCTCCTTGATAAAAGCATATGAGATTCCTTCAATGTCTTAACTGTTCCAGAAAAGTCACTGTATTTCCAATATCGTTATTACATAAAATGAAAACAGTTCTTCATACACTTTAAGAGACACATTATAGCAAATAAAACACAGGCACACCACTGAATAAATCATTAGTTTACAAAGCTAATGTTTTTCCTTTACTGAAAAGTAACCTGAATAAGCATACAATGCTTCAGCCCCAGGGCCATCTATAATACATGACTGGGGTGGGGGGCGGAGGCGTGGAGAGGCTAAGTGGTAGAATTTAGAAATCAAAGTTTAAGGCTAAAATTAAAACTAATGAAATGTAATTAAAGATTGCTAGAAGCATGGCTTGTTGAAACTATAGACCTGCACACATTACCTAAAAAGTTTTGAGAAAGAGTATTTCTGTAACTCAAGATAACTATTACGCCTACAGTTTAAATCCAGGACACTAGCATTACAAGGCAAATTATGAAACTATCCTGAACAAAAATTGGATCTGTCTGGAAGCCATTTATCTGACTCTCTAAAGAAGGCTCCCATTACTTCTGCCAACAGCACTGACTCAGCTGCAAGTAAGCTAGGATACAGTATGAAATGCCAACCAGGGCAGAAACTGCAAGTGACTAAAAGAAAGGATCTACTATGGATTCTATAGGAAATTTGCAAAGAGTTTAATCTGGAAAATTACTAACCTGCAGTTCAAGCTGTCTTGCAAAGCAGCCAACAAATAAATAACACATTGATTGCGATCACATGTAACTACTTTTTTCAAACATTTGTTAGAAGATCTTACGTGAGTGTGGATTTCTTAAATTATGGCTATATATTAAACACCTGGATAGGTATCACAAAAATAAAAAGAGAATAAAGCAACAATAGTTCAGATCAGTTTGAAAACGTCCACAAATTCAACCTATGTGAGCCCAATAATACTCAGTGACAGGGGATGAGGGAAGTCATAAACTAAGTTTTTTACTTGCTATTAAAGTCCAATAACATGCACCTACTTCATCACCCACATGAATATTAGGATGACAAAAGGTGACCCAAGTTCTTAGGAACACTAAGTGCTCTGTCCACATGTTCCTCTGGTACTTTATATAAGCTTCTGCTATAGCACCTACTAACTCTGTGTGTCGTCTATATCTGTCTCCTCATCAAACTGTGAGTTCCTCTAGGGCAAAGATCTGATTCCTCTTCATTTCAGTATCCCAGCATCACTCATACGTTGACGATGCTGTATGAAAGTTCCCAAAAAAATAAGAATAGAACTACCATATGATCCAGCTATCCCACTTCTGGGCATTTATCGCAAGAAAGCAAAAACACTAATCAGAAAAAAATATATGTTCCCCTAAAGTTGCCCGTAGCATTATTTACAACAGCCATGATATAGAAACAGCTTACATGCCCATACGGCTTCCCAGGTGGCACTAGTGGGAAAGAACCCACCTGCCAATGCAGGAGACACAGAGATGCAGGTTCGATCCCCGGGTTGGGACAAACCCCTGGAGAAGGGAACGGCAACCCACTCCAGGATTCTTGCCTGGAGAATCCCCTGGACAGAAGGGCCTTGCGGGCTACAGTCCATGGGGTCACAAACAGTGAGACACAACTGAGCAACTAATACTTCTCACTTTCATGCTGCAATGTATACAGAAGTAGAATGTTGTACACATGAAATTTATGTATGTTATAAACCAATGTTACCTCAATGAAAAGTAAAGTTTTTTTAAAAAGAAAAGAATGTCTTACATAGCAGTCATTCGATAAATATTTCTGAAATATAAATATCCTTTTATGTTCCAGTCATTCCACTAATGTTTCTTTTTTTTAAGTGCATTTTCTATATGCCAAGCATAGCAGTTCCCAACTATACAATGAAAAAAAGAAGAAAAAACTAGAATCTCTAAACTTAAATAACTTCTTGTGTTTCAGTAAGCTTGTTTTTGGAATACATTAACTAGTAAAAATCACTGATGGCAAGCACCTTAACACTAGCAGGTTATTACAACGATCAAGGGAAGCTGATGTCACAAAAGTAAAGGGCCCGTCAGTGGTAAGAAGTGAATCAGAATAAATCTTGAGGATAGACCCAGTAAGATCTTCTGATGAGTTAAGTACTCATCAGTACATTAAGTATGAGGTCTACCTGTGAGAGAGTAAGATAGTTCTTTATATGAATTTAGAAAGCAAAGGAACATTTTAATTCCTTCTAGAATATTAAAATCAAAATGCTACCATTTTTTTAGTTAGATAGACACTTCCCTCCTCTCTGTAAGAAGATGCTTTACAATCTTTCTTTCAAAGGAGGGAAGAAATTATGACTAATAGTATGTAAGAGTAAGAGCTATAGTACTCTCCAACTCTTTGTGACCTCATAGACAGTAGCCCACCAAACTCCTCTGTCTATGACATTCTCCAGGCAAGAATACTGGAGTGGGCTGCCATGCCCTCCTCCAGGGGATCTTCCTAACCCAGGGATCGAACCCATGTCTTTTAAGTCTCCTGCATTGGCAAGCAGGTTCCTTACCACTAGCACCACCTGGGATAACTGAAAAAAGTAATGGCATAATTAGAATACCTGATAGATGATTTGATGCATGTTAAAACTTGAGTGTGAAAGACTTTCCAGTCTATAACCTGGTCTTAGGCAGGCTTGGGAAAGTTATCCATAAAACAGAAGTCAAAAAAATGGAAAATTAAACTTAAACTTCTAACCCCATTTAAGGAAATTATTCTTGCCTCAGGGTTTTTAGTAATTTTTTTCTAGGAGAATATTGAACAATACAAAAGGCATTGGTAGCACAATCAAAAAAATGTTAGGATACATTCCTAGAAATTAATATTCACAGTTAAAAATGCCTCTAAAGGGTATTTTACACATTCATTAAGTTTTAGGACCATTTTGTAATTATGACGTATTTCTCTTAAGTCAATGGCTGAAAACACAAATAACATTAGTTATTTAAAATCAGCCACTTTTGACACATTTCTATTTCTGAAACAAAACATGGACAGGAAACAAACTAGAGTTTTAAATTATGCATCTGGAAGGAACACTGTTTAATTTTCAAAAGAAAAAAATGCACCATTCATCTCCAGAGAAATGTTTATAAACTTACAGTGTCTTTAGAAAACCAACAGAATTTGTTTCTCTCCTCTTTTTCTTTTCCTTACAGGACGCTAAAGTATACATTTATTCCTATGAAAGGCTATGGGGAAAAAAAGTGGAAAAACAAATCTCCAAATAATATAACTCATGTATACAATAAGCACCTTCTATATATTGGCTTATCATAAATTTTAAAAATATTGCTTTTTCAACATTAAATGAAAAAAAATGGACTGAGTCAACAAGCGCTTTCAATGGTGATAAAAGAAAGTCCATGTAAACAAACCTGGACGTTCACCGTATGTATCTTTCAGGGTCTACAAGGCAAGCTAGGCCTGCTCAGCATCTGGCAGAGCGCTGACACTTAGGCAGTAGAAACCTTCAGGTGGTCTACTCTGGCTAATTTACACACCCCAAGCAACTACATACCATCATTCAGCCTAACTCCTACACTCTGGATATCAAATCAAACTAGTAATACACGATTTTAGAGGAAAGTGCTCCAAAGACTTCTTTCTTCTCAAGCTCCTGTAGTCATCAACCAGTCAGCAAGTTAAAGACCTATATAGTCAGAGCTATGGCTTTTCCAGTGGTCATGTATGGATGTGAGAGTTGGACTATAAAGAAAGTTGAGTGCTGAAGAATTGATGCCTTTGAACTGTGAAGGCAGACTGTGAAGAGAAGACTCTTAAGAATCCCTTGGACTGCAAGGAGATCCAGTCAGTCCATCCTAAAGGAAATCAGTTCTGAATATTCACTGAAAGGACTGATGCGGAAGTTGAAGCTCCATTGTTTTGGCCACTTGATGCAAAGAACTGACTCATTTGAAAAGACCCTGATGCTGAGAAAGATAGAAGGCGGGAGAAGAAGAGGACAACAGAGGATGAGATGGTTGGATGGCATCACCGACTCAATGGACACGAGTTTGAGTAATCTCCAGGAGTTGGTGATGGACAGGGAAGCCTGGTGTGCTGCAGTCCATGGGGTCACAAAGAGTCAGATGCAACTGAGCGACTGAACTGACAGCAAGTTAAAGATTACATGCTTCGAAAAGAGAAAGGGAAAGTGTTAGCCGCTCAGCCGTGTCCGACTCTGTGACAATGGGCTGTAGCCCGCCGGGCCCCTCTGTCTGGGAAATCCCCAGGCAAGACTTACGGAGTGGGGTGCTATTTCCTCTTGCAGGGGCTCGTCCAGACCCAGGGATGGAGCCCACGTCTCATACCTACTGCATCGGCAGGCAGGTTCTTCACATTTAGCCACCAGGGAAGCCCTTCAAAATGACTCGAAATGCCTTAAATCCAAATCCAAATCAGAGGTCATAAAGACACAAACTTGGATGTCACTCCTTAAATTCACTTAAAACCAACCGGTTAGATTGTAAATGGTTGGTGAGAGTTCACTGCCAACGGGAAAGCGGTTGGAAGTGGCTTCTTCTCCACACCTTCGTTTCAGCCTGGGGAAGGGTGAAAGTGTGAGTCGCTCAGTCGTGTGCGACCCTGTGACCCTACGGACTGTAGCCCGCCAGGCTGCTTGGTCCATGGACTTCTCCAGGCAAGAATACTGGAGTGGGTTGCCATTCCCTTCACCAAGGGATGAGGGTCTCCCACATTGCAAGCAGATTCTTTACCATCTGAGCCACCAGGGAAGCCATTTCAGTCTGGGAAGCAGAGACCAAATGTCCTTTCATACATCTCTGTGTCACGCCCCTCCCTCTACCACACCTGGATGAGGTCACTCCATTGATGAATTCTCAACGTGTTTCCTAACATCTGGCTGAGTGATTTATACATGGTAACACTCTGGTGTTTCTGTCAGTTCTCTGAAAAAGTAAGGACTAGTCTGGGCTTAATGACTATCAGGGATTCAGTTAAAAGCACTTTACAAATAACAAATGATAAATTTACAATTTTGCCTTCAATTTGACCATTTTATTATTATTTTCCTTATTTGTTTTTAATTGGGAGAAACCTGACAGGAAATTACTCATAGTATCCTAGTTAGTATTTATTTAAAGTGTCTGGTTTAAAGTTTTCCACCAAATTAATATGTAGAAGTTATAGCTTTATTCTATTCACACAATGTAAAAAACATGAAGCACCAAAGAGCATAGTTTGCCTAAAAATGGTCTAAAGTGTAATCATTAAAATCAGTGCTACAAGTCAACAGCTCACTAACTTCTACTTCTTTTTCGTACTTGTGGGGCGGGGGGACAAACAAATAAACAAAAAACAGAGAATTCTGCTTGCTACTATCAAAGAGTTCTTGGTAAAAAATGTAAAACTGTGATTTTAGCAGAGTCAATATCTTATAGAACAGTTATCTGACAATCATATACATTTTTTCATCTCATGAAAAAGGACAATCCTAAACAGATGGTCAAGTTAGAAACAAAACAAAATTAAACAATGCTGATTCATTTTTTCCAGTCACAGATATCTTTTATGTGGAAATATCAGGTTTTAATTAGACTTTTCTAAAAAAATTATTGATGACTTCTAATCCAAAATTTATGCAGACCAGAAACAAATAAGAAAGGATAGGGTAATCTTTGTTGACTATAATAACAACAAATTTAAATTCAACACTAAAGAAATCAATGAAAAGACAGAAACGTGAGTCATTTTACTGGCAGTAAATAAAGGGGAAAATACAAGAAATCTGTGCTCATATCCTGTTTCCAACACAAGCTGTGCAATGTTGGGCGAGTCACAATACTATGTTCTCAACCTCAGTTTCCAGCTTACGTAAAAATGGCATCATCATTACACTTGCAATTCTGAATTATAATGATCTTTTTTAAAGATCCACATTTTATATAAGAAAATTATTTCTTAAGTGTTTTTAGCCAACACAGCCATAGCTTTAAATATGTTGCTACATGTCACTTCACAAACAATTTAAATAACAGATTTCATGAGAAGGAACAAAAACACATTTCTGCAAGCCCTAATCTATTCAATGTTTACATTCCTGTGAACTCCACTGCCTTAGATTGTCTCACAATTTGTCTCCTAATTGTTTCACTGTAGCCACTCACATCTCCCAAAGAACTAACAGAAAACGAAGATAAAGTGTAACAATGAAGAAAAGCAAGTATTATAAGAGTTAGCTAAGCATCCCAGATAGCCTACATAATCTATGAGCTGATCAGAAATGGTTCTAGAGAGACCCTTTTGATTGGAAATCCCTTCATTAGGATTAGAAGTCCTTCAATTGGGCCCTATTTATCAAGTTCACTGCACTGCCTGGATAGCAGGAATCTCTGGGATATAAGTCATGGGCTTTTTTCCACTGCGGACATATTTTTGTACTGTTTTCTTGTTTTTATTTCCCCCAGACTGGCCAACACATAGACACTCATTGAAGGAAAGGGAAAGGAAGAGTGGAGAAGAGAGGCAGGGGGGAGGAGAGAGAGAGAGGAGAAGAGAATGAACAAACATCTATAGCCATAGGTTACCATATTTTTTATCTACACATAAACACAGAAGCAGGGCTTCCCAGGTGGTGCCAGTGGTAAAGAATCCGTCTGCCAATGCAGGAGCCACAGGAGACACGGGTTCAATTTCTGGGTCGGGAAGATCCCCTGGAGGAGGAAATGGCAACCCACTCTAGTATTCTTGTCTGGGAAATCCAAGAAATCCAAGCATGGACAGAGGGGCCTTGCAGGCTACAGTTCATCAGGTTGAAAAGAGCAGGACATGATTGAGCGACTGAGCACACACGCAAACATATGAGCATGTATGTATACACAGTCATATCTCTTCATCCACAATTTACTTACAAATTACTTACCATGTGAAAAGCTCTCTACTTGGGAATAGAAAAACAACCATGATTGCGTTCCTCTCTTCAAATTGCAAACATAATTACCAACCCAGCCTCCTGTTTGTTCCACAAGATAGAAATGCCAGCTCTTCTCAAGTTAGCGCCTCCTTTGTGGACCGACATCTCAAGTGACTCAACACAGTTCTGGCTCAAAACGTCCAATCAACACAGTGCAGTAAGCCTTATTCCCAGCTCCCTGGCCCTTACCCCTTAACATATTATTAGGTAGGTAACCAATGCTTGCTGACTGGTTTGTTACTTGGCGAAACCATTAACTGGCATCCACTTGGTAACATAACAATAATAAAATAATGGCAGCTGCTAATTGATAGCTGATCAGGTATCAGACACTCTGCCAAGCACTTTAAATAAATTTTCACATTTAACTCCATTAGAATTTGTTATTATACCAGTTTCAAGGATGATATAACTGAGACTTTGAGTTTTAAGCAACTTGCCTAATGCCGCAAGGCTACAAAATGATTTAAACTGAAAGTTCTGTCCATAGCCGTGAACACCTCACTACCTCTGAAAGAGAAAGGCCCTATCTGGATATAACTTGAGTCAATGAAATTTTGATTCACAGCTAATTATACTAAAAAAATTAGATGAATAGAAACAGCTAAGTCAATCAAAAGGATAAACAATCAGGTAAACAAAATATATTTAAAAAAAGCAAGCCCATAAGGTATGTGTGTATGTGTCTATGTATTCTTAAGATTATTTACCATTTTAGACTTTAGATATCTTTTCTTTGCATCAGCACCCATTATCAGGACTTGACTATATATTCAATAGTTTTAACAATTGAATAGGATATTGCTTTTAATGATGTCTCTGCTTTGTCAGCAGAGTGATGATGCTCTACACGTACATATCTATAATAAAGTTTAACTTATAAACCAGCACTGTAAGAGATTATCAATAATAACAAATAATGAAATAGGACAACTGTAATGATACACTGTAATAAAGTTATATGAAGGTGGTCTCTTTCTTTCTATCAAAATATCTTACTGTACCATATTTACCACTCTTCTTGTGAAGATAAAATGCCTACATGATGAGATAGCGTTAAGCTATTACTGACCTTCTGATAATACCTCAGAAGGAGGATCTCACCAGCTTTGGGTGATTCTGGGCCATGAAGCCATGATGATGTGGCTGGTTGGATGTTAGCAGCAGATTGAGATAGGTGGGCATCCCAGGTGGAAGAAAGTGGAACAGAGGAAGATTTCACCATGTTACTCAGAACAACGTGCAACTTAAAACTTACGAATAATTTCTAGAATTTTCCAATTAATCTTTCTGCACCACAATTGGTCCAAAATTGGTAATTTCAGTAATCCACTGTGGCAGGTAACTGAAATTGTGGACAGGGAAACCACTAAGGGAGGCTGGGGGAGAATCTACTGTACAACCACTAACTCCAGAAACTGTTGACTGAAAAAAAAAAAGTACAACATAAGAGTTAAGCTTTATCTGGGGCAAAATGAGGGCTGCAGCCTGGGAGACAGCACCTCAGAGAGCTCTGGGCAACTGCTCCAAAGAGGTAGGGGGCAAAGTCAATATATATGTGATTCTGGTGGTGAACACGGAGTTCATGCAAACATTTATCTTCGCAAAGGCTTTCTGCTAGTCACAAGGAGCTGATGTCAAGATCAAAGGATTTAGGGCTTTTCTAGATATGAGCAGGTGCAAGGATTGGGTTCATAAAATCAGCTACTGAAAATATCTAACTCTCTGGAGACCTGTTCTGCCAGTCTTCCCAGAGCACAGAGTGCCTCATCCCTGATCTCTACCTTGAAGTCCCTTCAGGAGGTGCTGAAGGTCCGCAGCCAGAGCAGCACATGATTTAATTCTTACAGAGGTAGATGGGAAGGGCTCACAGCAGGTGACAATTCGTAGTTGACAAAAACTCTGTTTTAAGGTAAATGTTCTATGTATTTACTTATTTATTTAATTTTGGCTGTGCCACAGGGCATATTCTTCAACCAGGGATCAAACGCAAGCCCCTTGCAGGGGAAGAACAAAGTCTTAACCACTGGACCACCAGGGAAGTCTCAAATGTTCCATTTATATGAATACACAATAATGCATATATACCTGGAACATCACAAATATAATAGCGAAGAAACATTTATTCTAAGCAGAATAAGGTAAACTTTACACTTTCAATGTATCAAAAATTTCTCTACTATTTCCTAAATGCAAATAACTAAATATATAACATGTTAATATAACTTTCTGGCTAAATTTTAATTATGAAAAACTTGGAAAATTAAGCCTTATCTCCTAAGCAACTACACCCTGAAAACAGATACATTAAATATTTGTGAACATTAGACATAATGAAAACAAAGTATGACATAAGAGCTAAATTACAACTGTCAAGATTGTAGGCCTAAATTTAGCAACTTACTGTGTGGATCACAATAAACTGTGGAAAATCCTGAAAGAGATGGGAATACCAGACCACCTGACCTGCCTCTTGAGAAACCTGTATGCAGGTCAGGAAGCAACAGTTAGAACTGGACATGGAACAACACAACTGGACATGGAACCATCCAAATAGGAAAAGGAGTACGTCAAGGCTGTATATTGTCACCCTGCTTACTTAACTTATATGCAGAGTACATCATGAGAAATGCTGGGCTGGATGAAGCACAAGCTGGGTGTTCACTGGAAGGACTGATGTTGCAGCTGAAACTCCAATACTTTGGCCACCTGATGCCAAGAGCTGACTCATTTGAAAAGACCCTGATGCTTGAAAAGATTGAGGGCAGAAGGAGAAGAGGATGACAGAGGATAAGATGGTTGGATGGCATCACCGACTCAATGGACATGAGTTTGAGTAAACTCCGGGAGTTGGTGATGGACAGGGAGGCCTGGCGTGCTGCAGTTCATGGGGTTGCAAAGAGTTCGACACGACTGAGCAACTGAACTGAACTGAAGCACATTTAATCATAAACACCAAATTTACTTAAATTTTATTTTCTTGCTTTTAACAATTACTAGAAAGGTAAAAATACATATACAGAAATGACAGAAGAAAAGAAGAGCAAAGCATGAAAGTTTCTTCTAGAGGTTTACGCAGAATTTTATGACACCCTACCCCTTGATAGTTCCTTTATCACAGATGTTAGTTAGTAACACTTATCAAGAATAGGATTCATCTGGCCCAGTCTATCCTGCCCTATCCTATTATCCAAATGCTAAGAGTCTTTTCTCTATTTGACTTCTATCACACTGGCAGGCAAATCCTTTTAAGAAGTTGGTAAAGACACAGAGATGGTTGGATGGCATCACTGACTCAATGGGCATGAGTTTGAGTAAACTCTGGGAGTTGGTGAAGGACAGGGAGGCCTGGCGTGCTGCAGCCCATGGGGTCACAAAGAGTTGGACACGACTAAGCGACTGAACTGAACTGAAAGACACAGAACACAAACTTAAATATTCTATCTTCTATTCTTAGTTGACGCTTTGCCACAAAAGTAGTGACTTGCTGAAAGTCCCTAGTACTCTCCCCAATGCCTGATACATAGCGTGCATGCGTGCTAAGTTGCTTCAGTTGTGTCTGACTCTGCAACCCTGCATGAGGAGAAGGGGGTGACAGAGGATGAGGGGGTTGGATGGCATCACCGACTCAATGGACATGAGTTTGAGCAACTCCAAGAGTTGGTGATGGGCAGGGAAGCCTGGCGTGCTGCAGTCCATGGGTCACAAACAGTCAGACACAAATGAGTGACTGAACAACAGCAACATGGACTGTAGCCCGCCAGGCTCCTCTGTCCATGGGGTTCTCCAGGCAAGAACACTGGAGGTGGTTGCCGTGCCCTCCTCCAGGGGATCTTCCCGACCCAGGGATCGAACCTGAGCGTCTTACATTTCCTGCATTGCCAGGTGTGTTCTTTACCACTAGCACCACCTGGGAAGCCCCAATATACAGCAGATACATCCCAAATTTTACAGAGCTACTGATAGGAAAGCAGTAAGTCTGCTGGTAATGTACCAAGGTTACCAACCTTCTTAAGCTTCAGTCTCTGTAACTTAAAAAATGAGCCTAATAGTATCAGTTTCATAAAATCTCTATGAACATGAAGAGTGCCTAGTGCACAGTGACCACTTAACTATTACGTTTTATTTTGAACCATGGTTTCCTCATGGGTTAAAGGGATCAATAAAATCTAACTCAAAGAGTTGTGTGAATTAAATGAGCACACATAAATCAATCTGTTGGCATAAATGCTTGCTATAGAGTAGGTCTTCAATAAACCATAACTCCTTTCTTTGCTACCTTGCCTGTAAATACCTATTTTAAGATCCATTAGAAATTTAAAATAAAAAGTATTAGAAGGTTACTAGTTGTTGAAAGAATAAAAATCACAGCATTCTAATAAATTTCTATGACTGTATCTGGCACCGACACAACTTTTCTATGAAAGCTGAAAATTAGCATTTATTAACACATAAACTATGTTCTAGAAGAAATGCAAATAAGTCTTTTCAATTAGAATCCATCCATATTTTTACCTTTTCTTCTAGTTCATCCTTCAAACACTGGTATTTTAGCTTCAGTTTTTTGTTCTCATTTTCATTCTGGGTTAATTCCTCTGTCAGTCTGTCATACTGCGATTTCAGCTTCTCCAGCTGACAACGGTGGACTTTAGCCATATTCTTATCTTCTAAGCTTTCTGCCTGAGGAATAAAAAAGGAGAAAAGAGAAAGTCCACTGGCCACAGCCAAACTGTACACAAGACAAATTCCACATTATATCAGTGGGCAAATACTTGGGAGATTTTGCTACTTCTAAGCATTCCCACACAGACAGACATGCAAAGGAAACATTCTTTCCGTGTGTTCAAGCTCCGCTTAGCACTAACTGAGCAACCAAGTAAGTGCAAGGTACTGTACTGGGTGCTGAAGATAATAGGCATGAACCATAAAAGACACAGATGCAACAGTCAAGTTTGACAACGATGAATAAGATGCTCTTAATAAAGGTGTAAGCAGGGGTCTGTGCAACCCAAAGGGCCACCACCTGCAGAGAGATGTCCCCACAAGGACACTGTGGGACGTCACTGCCTGACCAGTGTCCTTTTCCACAAGAAGAGCTTCACAATATTCTCTTTCAAGCTACCTCTTTTTTTTGTGAAAGAATTGTGTACGTTTTTGTGCAATGTAATTAAGAATACCACTCCTGTGGGGTTGAAAAGATTATGAATTGCAGCAGCGAGAAAACTATAAACAGCTAAGTATGTAAAAGGGGTTTACCAGGGATTATTTCAGTACCAATAATGCAATAATGTGCCTGGCTTTTGTTTATTATTTGAAATATAACCAGAATCAGCTTTAAAAAAAAAAATTAGGAATAATGTGCGGAAGGGATTCAATAAAGATTTGAACTATGTGAACTTAAATACCTTTAAAAGGACAACAGTGTAAACTCTGACTCTATGTCAGGCACGGCAAAGAGCACGGGTATAGACAGTCTTGCCCAAAGGCCAGTGGTGAGCTGGGCCAGCTCACAGAGACTCTCAGGGAGCCGCTGTTGTTCATCTCCCTACTGTGTCTGCAGTGATGCTGTTTGATAGCTTGAAACCAGTCAAATGGGGGCTCTTAAATCACTGAACTTGGCAAATTCTACAGATCAGGGTTCCCCTCTGCCCCCGGAGAACTTGTTTTAGAACACTAATGCCTAGGTTTGACGAAGAACTTACTTCTTCTGGTGGCCTCATTATTATGTTTACATTTCATTGTAGGGTTTACACAGTGATGTCACTCACAAAAACCCTGTGAGAGAGAAAGACGTGACTGTTCCCGTTCTACTGACGAAGTACAAAGAGGTTAAGTAACCTGACAAAGATCCTATGCCCAGCAAATGGCAAAAATACACAACTCTACTCTTGGTCTTCTGATCCCAGTAAGGCTCTACAAAGTCATCTTTGTTGAAATCATCATGAGGTGATAGTATCCTTCAAATAACCTTCAAACAGCCTTTAAATATTAATAGCAGTAAGAGTGTTTCATTAAAATATTTTACATTTAAATTCAAAAAATAGGCATGAGAAGGGTAGGTCTTGATGGGAAAAATATATATAATTTGTGCAGAGAAAAAAAATATGGGTAATTGTATCAGCACTTACTAGACTCAGAAAAAGTGACAAATTAAGGTGAAGCCAGAAGACAGATACAACATTTACAGAGCTATTTGTCTATAGCCCTCTAGTACATAACTCGATATATTAAATCTTTGATGATGACCACTGCTATAAACTACTTTTAATTAATACAAATGAGTCAAAAGTACAGGATTATATTAATAAAACAGCATGAAGTGGGGTTGGCCCTCATGGGTGATTTCGGTTTAAGAGAACAGTACTGAGCTCTCACAATCCCTGGTCTCCTTTTAAGCACATATGCTGCTGCTTTTGTATCACATTAAAGAGTGACTACAAAATCCCTCATCTCAGTCTTCCAAATTAAAAACAAACTAAAAAAGAAAAAAAAAAATCTAAGCAGCTAATACCTGCTGCCTGTCCCTCTGGAGAGGTATGAATATACCCGAAACACACCAAAATATAAGGCAACCTAAATATGCCATATTAGTGGTACCCACAGACAGCTACGGAAACAGAGGAGCAAGAGATTTATCTCAACCTCAGCTGAGACACAGCCATCTTCAGTGAATCTGTGACTTCACTTTCACTTTTCAGTGAATCTATAAGAGACGTAAAAAATTAACTGGGCCTTGAAAGGTTAGGCAGCCCTTTTCCTCGGGCAGACTGGGGGGGAAGACAATCCGAACGAAGAGCAGGCAATGAGAAGTTGGAGCAGGAAATGGTTTTCCCTTTGTATGAGGCGCATTGGAGAACAGAAAAAGGCTCCAAGTGTGAACAGCTCAGGTGGGACCACATCAGGGAGGACTAGACTAGATCTGAGACTTTGTTCCAGAGATAGTAATGGGTTTTGAAGGTTTCTGAGCAGGAAGTGATATACTCGGATCAGCGATCTGAAAGAGGCAACACAGGTGGTATCTGAAGACTGAAAGGGAGGAGTTGGGGGTAGAAAGAGAGACTAAGGGGGAAGTAGGGAGGCTCCTCAGAGCTGTGTCTCATATCTCCACAGTCCAAATAGCAGCTTGAAATCCATTTGCTACTATGACGCACACTATACTGTTCATATGCCAAGGCGTCCAGGGGCAAATGCAGTTTCTGTCAAGCAGGCCGTACCTCCTGACTTCACCTCCCTCTCAAGAAACCATATTATCAATACAATGTGAGAATGATGTTTTTTACACAGATGATCTTGAATCTGCAAGAACTGATTTACCAACTCCTGCTGGAATGAACATTTATCACACAACTACATAGTGATTATAAGAATGCGAAATGCGTCAGTCATAGCAAGAAGAAAAAGAGGGTGCAGTTTCAACATTCCCAGGAAAACTCAAAGTTCCTTGAAAGAACCGTTTCTCAATTCATGACCTAACAAATCATGACATATGCATCCTCGGGAAAAATGCCACCTTCCTTTGAGATTCACACTATTTCAACTCTGCCTTCCTTGTTAGCAGTAGCCAACCAACCAGTCATCCTCTTCACTGACATTTTTGGCATATGACCCATTAACGCCTTCACAACAGCATCATAAACACGCAAATATCTACCCAACAAACTAACATCAAAGTTATTTGACCCATTCTCTTCCAACCACTTTCACCCATATTGCACAATGGCAACCCACTGCATTACCACTCGCCTGGACCTCAACTCTGAAAATCGAAGCTCCAGTCGAGGAACTCCTACCAAACAAGCAGCCTGCAGTCATCGATTCCTTTCCCTCCACTCTCTCGCTCCTTTGTCCCTGACACTTCAGTGATAGCCACGCGGCAGCACATCACCTGCTCCCAGACTGGCCTCGTGTGGTTGGTACCAGCCTTCACCACCACGAACAACTCACTGCACAGCTGCTCTACTCGAGATTCACATCACCAATCCAAGTCCATCCCTATCGACCTTACCAAGCTTACTGAGCTCTTTCAGAACCTTCAGAGGAAGATATGCCCTGTCTCCTGCTGAAATCTATCCACTCCGTTATTGATCCAGCCCCTCACATCTCCCCACAGGCCTTCTCCCCCCAATCTGTGACAAATGGAACGAACACATTATTTAGTTCATCTTTTAGCCTGTCTGCCACACTGACACTCAAGACTCTACTCTTCTAAAATGTCCTGCTTAGGTTCACAAGATACCATTCTCTTCTGGCTCTCCTCCTGTGTCACATGTGGTTCTTTGTTCTGTATTTCCTAGGGACTCTTTCACAGTTTACGCAACTCTTCCTTTAAACAGTGGTGTCCTAGAATTTCATCCTCTTCTTTCTCCTTGCATAATGTCATCCAAACCCTGTGATTTCAACTACCAACAATGGATTACTGACTCCCAAATATCTAACTTGAATCTCAACTTACTCCTCAACTTCTAACCCATTACGTACTAAACTGTTTCACCTAGACTTTCATGATTAGGTTTAAGGTCTCTTCCCCCTAACTCAACAACATGTTAAGAAGCTGAATTTGACATTACCACTCTCTCCAAATACGCTGCTCTGTCTATATTATTCATCTTGACAAACAGCTTCATTATCTATCTAGTCACCCAAAACCAAACCTAGCCAGTCTAGAGTCTAAACCTTTTCCAGTACAGCAAAGTAGTTAAGAACTCAAATATCTGACTACCTTAGTTCAAGCCCTATCTCTATCACTCTCCAGTGTAAGACCTTGGAAAAGTTACTTCTCACGTCTGAATTTCTTCATTGGCGAGGAATTAACATCACACAATCTACAGAGATGATGTATGAAATGAGTAACACACATAAAGTTCTTACAGTAATAAAACCAGCACAATCTAAGTGCTGAAAAAAGTCTGCTAGTATTATTATTGTCACAACCAACCAATCAATATATGATGATATGTATTTTATTTTTTATATATGTATTCATATATATATGTATACATATATATATGTGTATTCTCTTCTCTATATCTCGGATTCTACTTTTGCTTATGGACTCACCAACACTGAAAGACTATTATGCCATACTTCACCAAAATCAAAAGATACAATTTTTTCACATTTTACCTTCTCTGTCTTGGGATGTTATCTTACAATTGATAGCATGTCATGTTTTCATAGGCATAATTTTTTTTCCTAAGCATAGAGCAATGATCCACCTTACAAAGATAGTGTCTTAAGTTACATGAAATAGAATGCAGGCCTCTTACCTATTTCTTCCAGCTTCCATTCTGCTCTGCCCACCCCAACTTAAATAACCCCAAATTCACTACTGCCAGTAGACTAAATAGGACTAAAGAAGAATTAATAAATTAGCTGAAAACATTCTACAAGTGCAGCTTAATTATAGTTAGTAATTTCATCTTTATCATAAGCATTTTTATGAT
Source organism: Dama dama (assembly GCF_033118175.1). NCBI lineage: Eukaryota > Metazoa > Chordata > Mammalia > Artiodactyla > Cervidae > Dama > Dama dama. The sequence goes on along the minus strand of NC_083692.1, from coordinate 11,933,880 downwards.
AGTTGCATTTCAAGGAATTTTGAGAAAAAATTTAATTAATCTGTACAGATTTATGCATGTATTCACCTATTCAACAGATATTTTTAATGTTCCAGGAACTGGGCACTAGGGATATAGTTGTAAACAAGAGTCAAATCCCAATCCTCATGGAGTTTTCATACTAATAAAAGGAGATTAAAAAATAAATAGTATGAAATCTATATCGTATGATGATGCATGCTCTAGAGAAAAACTAAAGCAGGAAGGGGGGATAGATTTATCACACTCCTGACAATCATGTTATGAGATGATTCCCCTGCATGTGATAAACGCTAGTATAATGATACATACATCTTAGACATGCTTCCTCAAATCCAAGATCTCAATTATGCATTTACCCAGGCAATTCTGACTTGGAAAAGAAGGGGTAAATCTCAAAGCCTTGGGTTTACAAAACCCATAGGCCAATCCTCTTTAGTTACCATACTAATAGGGGCCATGGTTATAGCTTCTATGGCCTTGACAAGTCTTTGCCTTCTATATTTTAGAAGATCATAAATGTTGAATGAGGGCACGTTTCAGGTCCATGACTTACTGCCACCTATGTCTGCCTTTCCTGAACTCCCCGAATAGCTAAATGTTCTTTTTAAAGGGTTTCAGTCCTCTGCAATAGGTGCTCCCAGGTCGCTATAACTCATTCCAACCTGGCCGAACAGGCACGAATACGCCTCTTTATTGTTAGTTTTATCTCCCCTTCAGTGCTTGGGAATACAGAACGATCTCTAAAAGTTTACGCTTTATTAACTTCATGAGCCACCAGAAAATTTCCTCCAGTATCATCAGGATAACTCAGCGCAGGTACCTTCAGGGTCCTAATATGATTCTCAGCCTCACTCTTTTCCTTCTTGAAGTGCTTCATCAGCTCCTGGATATTTTGTTCGTGTTTCGTTTTCACACTCTGCAAAGATGATGTGAGATCTTCCAGCTCCCTCTGGTGAATGTTTCTTTCGAGCTTTAACTGAGTAATGATTGTAGCTGTTTCCTCATCTTTAGATTTTGCTTCTGTCCTGAGGTCAGAAAGGTTCTTGAGGACCTCTTTCCTGGCTCTCTGTTCCTCCGCCAATTTATTTGCAAGGTCTGCCCGGATGGCACTCAAGTCCTTGATCGCCTCTTGCATCTCAAGAAGTTGAGCTTTGTCCTTGGCCTGGCTCTCCTTCAGCTCTGCAATTTGTTCCTCCAGGTGAGCTTTCTCAGCTTTCAACTGGCTTTGAATCTTATTCTGTTTTTTCAATTCACTTTCTAGCCTATGGATGGTATCCAGGGAATCCTTGACTTCCAGTTCAAGATCAGCTTGATGAGACTTAACATCACTTAGCTTCTGCTCCTTACAATGAAGCTCCTCCTCTTGAAGGGCACGCTTGGTCAGCACATCGTTTAATTCCTTTCGAAGACTCTCTATTTGTTGCAGCGCTGCATAAAGCTGGCTTTTCAGTTCATCCTTTTCTTTTAAAATCTATCAGATTAGAAACAGAAAGCAAAAATTACTGTAAAATTCACCATATACACTACCAGAAAACAAAATAAAGTTTAAGCCACAAGGAGAAGAAAATTTCATAAAAAAATACTTTGTATTTTTTCTGGTTTTAAATAAAAAATACTTTTTTAGGCTAGAAAAATACAATTGTTCTGAAGTAGTACCACACTGAGATATATGTTTCAGGTTTTCATCACCTAAATGCATCCATCCATGATCATGAATAATTACTCAAAGCTAAGATAAAATTGAGCAGAAGAACAGGAGAAAAAGACTCCAATTATTATTTACCAGAGGTTAAAATAATACAATGTTACTTAAAATAACAATGATTTGCATTTCAATGGCACACTTTTTAAAAGGAGAAACCTCAAAACAGATAGGGAAGATAACGTGAAGAAGAACATAGATACAGAAAGGTTTTGGTACGATCAGTCACTGTTAATCAAATAATGTAATTTGATTAGTGCCAAGAAACACACCAGTATGTAATGTGAAGGTCTTTAAGTTCAATAAAGGTAGAAATAAGGTTAATTTAAGAGTTGGAAAGGTTGGGAAGGGACTCATGAGAAAAGTCAAAGGACCAAAAGGCCATCACCCTCTGCCAGCCTCTTTGGGGGTTAAGGCTATTGCTTAGGGACAAAGGCCAAGAACTAACCCTTTAATCCTCACCATCCATCGATGCAAATGAAAAAGCCAACAGCTAAGGAAGCTTAAACTGTCCCCTCTCCCCCAACACTGACACCAATAGCATCTCTGTACACCTGTTTACTGATGCCTACCATAGTTTGAACCCAGGGGAAAAAAAAAAAATTAAGATTCTCATTTTAGAATTAGAAATGAGTTAAAATGCAAATACTTTAAGACATTTTTATACTTTATATTTTGCACCTCAATGTGAAACAATTCATGATAAAATGAGTCCATCACTTCAAAAAAAAAATGGTCTCCTCAAATTTCTAACAGGGAGAAACAGCATGAAGCTAACAGGAGAAATAATAAAAGGGAGTGATTAAGCAGCTGAGCTCTGACCAGGAGAACTGGATTCTCAGCCCAGGCATAAGTAGTTCTATGGCCTTAAAGAAACTGCTTATCCTTATAAAGATAATAAAAGCTACATCATAGGGTTGTGATAAAGACAACTGGGAAGGGGGAAGTAAAGAGAGGGGGTGGGATTTAAATTTAAGGAGAAACCAGGAGTCTCCGGGGGGTACTTATGCAAGATAGTGATCAAAACTGTGAAGAGAGGGGTTCACTGATAAAGTACTGTTTCGGATTGAAAAGTCTCTAGAACACAGAGGAAACAGTTCACTTCAGAGAGAATTTAAGGCAGGAAAAATGGCTAGAAATAATCATAAGCCTAAGGGCGGATGTTGGAGAAGGAAATGGCAACCCACTCCAGTATTCTTGCCTGAGAAATCCCACAGACAGAGGAGCCTGGTGGGCTATAGTCCATGGGGTTGAAAAAGAGTTGGTCATGACTGAGTGACTAAACAAGGGCAGATGTATTCTTTTTCTATTGCAGTGTAGCAAATTCCAACAAATTTCATGGCTTAAAACAACAACACCCATTTATTAGCTCACTGTTTCCAGCTTGTCAATCCTGGCAAGCAATTCTGCCTTCCGTCTCCTGATGCTAAAATCAAGATGTCAGCTAACCTGGGCTCTTATCTGGAGGCTTTGAGGGAGAATCTACTTCCAAGATCATTCATGGTGCTGGCAAAATTTAGTTCTGTGCACCTAGGACATGGGTCCCTGTTACCTTTGCTAGCTTTGGGCCAGCTGTTTTTCTGAGCTTCTAAAAGCCATTGTAACACTGTTTATAATAGCCAGGACATGGAAGCAACCTAGATGTCCATCAGCAGACGAATGGATAAGGAAGCTGTGGTACATATACACCATGGAATATTACTCAGCCATTAAAAAGAATTCGTTTGAATCAGTTCTAATGAGATGGATGAAACTGGAGCCCATTATACAGAGTGAAGTAAGCCAGAAAGATAAAGACCAATACAGTATACTAACACATATATATGGAATTTAGAAAGATGGTAATGATAACCCTATATGCAAAACAGAAAAAGAGACACAGATGTACAGAACAGACTTTTGGACTCTGTGGGAGAAGGCGAGGGTGGGATGTTTAGAGAGAACAGCATCAAAGCATGTATATTATCAAGAGTGAAACAGATCACCAGCCCAGGTTGGATGCATGAGACAAGTGCTCGGGGCTGGTGCACTGGGAAGACCCAGAGGGATCGGGTGGAGAGGGAGGTGGGAGGGGGGATTGGGATGGGGAATACATGTAAATCCATGGCTGATTCATGTCAATGTATGGCAAAAACCACTACAATACTGTAAAGTAATTAGCCTCCAACTAACAAAAATAAATGGAAAAAAATTGGAAAAAAAAAAATAAAATTAAAGCCACTCACACTCCTTGGATTATGGACTCCTCTGTCTCTGCAGCCAGTAACATTCCACACCGAATCCTTCTCAAGTTTTGAATCCCTCTGACTTCCCCTTCTCCCAGCAATCAGAAAGATTTATCTGCTTTTAAGGTCTCCTGTGATTAGACTAGGCCCATTCAGACAATCTCCTCATCTTAAAATCAACATTGTGCCATATAACATCATCATGGCATTGAAATTTCATCCATATTCTCAGCTTCTGGAAACTAGGCTGAGGTATCTTTGGGAGGTCACTCTATGCACCACATTAAAGAAGACAAAACTGACAGAATCCATTCTTGGCTGTAACGATAACATAAGGAGGGACCCAAGAATAAGGAAGGTGGCTTAAACATAGTGATTAACCTTTGGAACAGATAACATAGGCCCCTGGCCTTGAGTTAAGAGACTTCCATGAAGCCCTGAAGATATCAGTAAAAATCATGTATTCGAGATGAAGTTGTAGCAGATAAAATATCTTTGATTGCAAAATACCATATTTATTTTTGTCACATGATGGGAAGAGCAGGATGGGATGTTTCAAGAAGAGTCCTCCAAAACTCAGATCCTGCCAAGCTACAACTCTCCGAGTTTTGCCCTCACCTTCAGTGTTCCAAGTGTTACATCAATTAAGGACAGCAGTGACAGCCTTAGAGCAGACAGTCCCAGACTATGTTGGTCAAGTTTGGAATTTCTTTGGCAATATACGTACTAAAAGCTAAGTAACTTCTATTTTCTTTTGGTTAATGCTTGGCTAGTAGCCATAGCCCAAGATGTGTCTAGACATTGACTCCGAGTCTGAAAATGTCAGTGTCTTAACCACCACCTCAGTATCCGGGAGATTCCTGGGGGCCCTCAGTTGAATAACCTTTATCTTGAGGGAATTCAAAACAATGGACTTGGGCCTCCTTTGGCCAGAAATGCTTGAGTAGATGTGCCTGGGCCTGAGAAATCAGGCTTGTTTTTTTACCTCATTTAAATTTCTGCTAAATGTCCTACCTCCCTCTCTTACTTGGACTAACCTTAGTATGAATAGATGATTTGGCTTTTCCAACTATGAAAGACTCCAAATTATCAGACTCAATAAATATGGGCTAAAGATGGCAGATTTTCAGTCTCCCAATGCCCCAAGATCTTTCTCTCTGCTTTTAGACAGGCCAGTTTCAACCTGTGTTTATCATTCTCTTCTGGGAATTTTCTAACGGCTCCGATAACTATACAACAGACTCCAACATCTAAAGTTTTCTTGAAGTGAAGTGAAAGCTCCTCAGTCGTATCTGACTCCTTGCAACCCCATGGACTATGCAGTCCAAGGAATTCTCCAGGCCAGAATACTGGAGTGGGTAGCCTTTACCTTCTCCAGGGGATCTTCCCAACCCAAGGATCGAACCAAGGTCCCCCGCATTACAGGCAGATTCTTTACCAGCTGACTGACAAGGGAAGCCCCAAGTCACTTATCTACTGATCACATAATACCATCCCCTGAAGCACATCATCAAAACCCAAAGGCATGACTTCTAACAGCTCAGTTACTGCCAATAGCATGGTGCGGTTTTCCAGCCTTCCCTTGAGAAAAGTCTGATCATCCCAGTTCTCACCCTACTTCTCCACTTCGTCAATCATTTTAGGTTTGTCGACTTACAGCTCCTTACTCCTAGAATTGATGTTTCATATTAGCTTGAATGTTTTTCTGCTGCAAGTAAGAGAAAACTCCAATTCAAGCGAGCTTAAACTACAAGGTGATTTACCATCATTCCAAGCAGAAATGCTCCAGACACAGCAGGTCAGAGCTCTAGGTCCACTGCTCCGCATCGCATTCAGCAATACCTTCCCTACTAATGAGGCTGCATTCTCCGGATCATTGCCTGATCTCAGCCTCAGCCATTTCTGGCATCACAGTCAAACACAATAATGTTCAGAGAAGGAGAAACTCCCTCCTACTGTATCTTTTTTAGGAATGAGTAAAATTTATCAGAAGCTCCCCAACAGTCTTCATAGTTCATCCTTCAAATGAAGAATAGTTCTTGATCAGAAGAGGGCTAGATGCCTAGCAACTTGTCTACATTAATTGTTTGTAATGTGATGGAATGAATTGGGCTGGGGTCGGGGAGGAAAGCAAGATCACTGCAGGAGCCAATATACATGATATTCTATGTAAGTTTTGCTGGTACCATTCAAGAGCAGCAACAGAATAAGTAGAGAGTTAGGTAGATCCCAGATTGAAGATCAACAAAATGTGTGGGGTGGAAGTTAAGAAACTGAAGATGCCAGTGAACATGTCACCAGATTAGCTTTTTGTGAAGTCCAGTCTGAGAGGGAAAAAAAACTGATTCCAAGAAACAGCTGGCCAACCAATAAAATGTGGGAAGGTGAAAATCTGGTGGTAATTCTTAAAAGAGGAAAAAGGAATAAAAGTAATGTGGATAATCAGAGACTGAAATTTTAGAACTATAAGATCTGAACACAAATTATAGATGATGACAAATTTTAGCCATAGAAATTAGCTGCAGAGTGATTGGAAAGTCACTATACAACAGGAAGCTAGTGAAATATAAAAACACAGAGTCCAATGGGCTGCTGACTTAAACTTGGAGATCACCAAAGATAATAGCAAAATTATATGTAATGAAACAGGTTGAAGGGAAGCCAGGTGTGAAAATTCTTGAGAAAAGTGGAGGCTTAATGGAGACATAAGTAGCAGTCAGGAGAAATGGGAAGGGAATGTTCTAACCAAGCACTGTTTCCATTGAAGAAGAGCTATAGAGGAAGATAATGAAAGAAAGATTGAAAATGGCTGGTATGACCCCAAAGGAATGACACTGCTTAAAACCATGGTGATTTATGGGAACAGGAATCAACTCCTCAAAGGCCTGACTATCAAGTCTGTACAGTTTTTTCTTTTTTTTAGGGAACCAAAAGGTAGGCAAGAAAAATTTTTAAAGAAAACAAAAGTTAATTTTCTGCACAGAAAGAAACATGCAGAGACTGCTGGGCTATACTAACATATCGGTACTCTAGCCTTTCTTAAATTGCTTATGACAGGACTGCATACACATTTTAAAAGTGTGCACTTTAGCACTGATCCTCCTTACTTTTCAACCATTAAGAAATTCACATTTGAAAAGATAGTATATATTACATACGGCTCTTTTATTTCCCTCAGCATGAAAGCAATACACAGAAGGAAAAGATGGCAATTTAAGATTCTCGAAGTCAAATATTATCAAGGAAAAAGCTCAATACATGGGCAAGTCAATTATCCTGCCAATTCAATAAGAAAAAACAAGGCAAAACAAAACCTAAGAATCATTCCCATTATCCGTGTTAAGAAAAAAAAAAAAACACATGCATTTGGAAACATTCAGAAAAGCATACATGATGATCAAAACCCAAACTGAAATATTTTTTCTTATTATTTTTAAAGCACATATAAAAACCAATGACTTCAAAAGCACTTTAAAAGAAAAAAAGGCAAAAATATCACAATTCTTGACGATTATTTATATCAGTAGAATGCTGGGTCTTCAATTGAACGTTATATATATCGATAGAACATTAGGCCATCTATATATCTCCGAAGAATATCATGATTCCCTGATGTAAACATTCATGTCAGTGTCTTTTAAGGAATGTATACATACTGACCTGTCTGGATTTTTTCTGCAATGATATGCTATTTGTTTGCTGTGCCATATTCTTCAATAATGAAGCAGTTTTGTAATATGATATACATCTGACATCTTACCAAGATTCCATAATGCAATGTAAAAAGCAGGGGGGGAAAAAAAAATAAGAGCAATAGTTAAGAGAATAAAAGCTTTGGGCTTTCTAATGAATTTTTAAGTGGCACATCTTAAAGCAGAAAATAAGTGAACCTGGAAAAAGATAGATGGAAGTAGGCAAGGAACTATTTTGAAAATGCAAAGACTGCATCTGTTGAGCACATGAAAGGGCTCAATAAAGTTACTTATTAAACAATTAATTCATTCTCTAAACTATAACATGCTTTATTTGTAAACCAGTATCATTTTTACTTTAACATACACTTCCAAATATATCCTGGAGTCACTTTTGGAAAGTAATTAGTCCTAAAAAAAAAAACAAAAAATGAGTAGACTGTCTTACTACTGCCCTAAGGTGGTTTTCTATTTTATTCAAAATTAAATATTCTTCAGAGGCATTATTCAGTAAGGTATTAAAGATATACTTTTTCCAAAGTTATTTACAATGTATTTCCGTATCACAGACTTACTGGACACTTGAATTTGCAGTAAAATATCTGTTACCCTTTCTTCTTTGATTAACCATTGCTCTAACTGTGACATGCTGCATTAATTTTTAAGGCTTTTAAAGTGGAAATTACAATGCCTGCTGTGATAATTGTAATACTACCCTAACTGTGGCAATCACTTTAAAACTACTTCTCTGCTTATCATTAGCAATGCTAAGTGATAAAAATAACTTTAGCAGGAGTATTCTGGGAAGTGATTGTTTAACAATTTTTAATATTCTAAAAAGCTCAATTGAGAAAACTCTCCTGGATTAGGATACTGTCTGATGACATGGACCCTTCTAAATTTCCTCTCATTAAGCAAAATCCCCAGATGGCTCTCAATCAATCAATTTCCCCAACCCCTCTTCTCTCTCCCTACCTCCGTTATAGGCAGACTCATTGAGCCAATTGCCAAACCAGGCTGACAACAGAATAATCAAAGTAGACCAATTTCCTGGGATCAAATCAATTCACATTCAAGTCTGAAAGCTTCAGAAGGGCTTTACCTTGGGGCAATGAGTCACCTATTAAGTGTCAGGTGGGTTAAAGTGAAAAGCATTCCACAGTCAGTGCAAAGTGATCACTTCCTCCATCTTTTATATGTCTAAGAAATCCGTATGTAAAAATGAAAGCATCGTGTCCATGACAGCTCATCTGTCATGAAATAAGCATTTATCATTCTTAAGTGCTGACAATTGATTTTATAGGTGTAATTGCCCTACATTTTGCTTTCTTTTGAAAGAAAGTCAACTTATCCAAATGATTATTCTTCTGAAACAATCACAGTTCTTGACAAGTGACAAATGACAATGCAAAAGTGATAAACCAAGACTAAACATGGATAAAAATCAATCATGACTTTCCTGCTTATTATCTTATAAACATCTGGGTTTAATTCAATGCAAAGATACAGTTGAGAATCAACACAGGAGCGTAAAATCCATTTAAAATAACCGATTATACAAGAGAAAAGATGATGTTAAATGCATACACAGATCAATGAAATGCTTTCTGTTGCTATCAAAGGAGCACAAAAGTCTTCAAGAGGCTTGAGACCTGACAATACTGCTCAGTGAGATTATCAATGCTATTCACTTAACTAAAATTACAGCTGCTGCCAGAAAATGGTCCAGTAGTAATGACTGCATCTTAAATGCTGCTTTCAAACCAATACTGAAGTTGAGATACACAAATAAATGAGATTTTAAAATACATTCACTGGAGGAAAAGACATGTGATATTAAGGAAGATTTTGTGATTTTCTTCCATTTGGATATTAAAGAATAATTTCAAATTAGGGCATAGCAATCCACTCCCATGGACAGAGGAGCCTGGCAGGCTACATACAGTCCATGGGTTCACAAAGAATCAGACATGATTGAGCAACTTAGCACGGGGAGTGCTAGGGAACTAAAAGCTAAAATAGAGGAGAAGAGTGGATCTGTTTTAAGAATTAACTCTGCAAAGCCACAGAATGTTAAACTACTACAAAGGCTGTACAAAGATTTTATCTGTGTACCTTGAGACAGTGAAGACACAGAGACTCTTCTACCAAGAACCTCTTGATAGGTTACACACACAGCACGGCACTCAAGAGTTTGTTCAAAGGACAAATGAGTGAATGGTCGGTCACAGCAGAAATCATTCCTCAGGAATGTGGCTTTCGTACCTGATTATTCTTGTCTGACAGTTGATCGAGACTTTCAGATTGCTTCTCCAGTGCGCGTTCTAACTTCTTATGCTTAAGCTTCCACTGCCTAATGGACTCCTGAGCTTTCAGCTTCAGCTCCTCTCTCCTCTTCTCTGCCTCCTGTCTCAGGCCCTCGGACTGCTGGAGCTCCAGAAGGTACTGCTCGGCCTGCTTGGTGGCCTCCTCGGCGTGCTGAGTCAGCTTCGTGATCTGCAGGTCAGCTCGCTTGTGTTTGGCGTCACACGTCTCAAAGTGCTTCTGGATCTCCTTCAGCTCATCCAACATCTCTAGCTGCTGTTTTTCCCTGTTCTCCAGTTCATGGGTTAAATTCTAGGAATAAAGCATGTGAAGGATCAGGAACATGTTCTTGTTAACATTGGATGTGTAATATATCGTCAAACAGGAGTCACTAATGTCATCAAATTATCAATCCATCTAGAAAATACGATCCTTTTCCATGTATCTCATGATCATATTAATTGAGAATAATTTGTTATAAAAGTATTTTCATTTTTAGACTACTTCATTATTTAAGAAGGGAAAATATGTTTTTTTTTCCCCAATTGACTGTCAGTAAACAGAAAGCCTTGTTGATGAGAAAAACAACATGTATTACTTTCGTAAGAATCTAGTGTCTTATATAATGAAAGAAATGTCAATGCTTTAGAATTTGTCAGATTGTCAGAGCAATTATATGCCATCACACATAATGCTTCACTTTCTGACAGCAAATAAAATTTTATGATAATAAAATAAAAATCTGTAACAAAAAAAAGAACATTGATGACAGAAGCACCAGTATAGACAATACTGTAATGTGAAAGTCCATTTAAATGTGATAAATTACTTATAGATAGGTTATTTGACTGGAAATACATAATGTTATAAGTTGATAAACTTATGTCAAGCTTATACAAATCAATGAAGGACAGATTTTCAATTTATAAATTTAAATTTACGTGGAATACTTACCCATTCAAGAAAAGAACTCGAACTCTTAAAATCTACTTTCGCTAAACCAGTGGTAAGCAGTGGTTTAGCCACTAAGTCAGGTCCAACTCTTGCGACCCTACGGACTCTAGCCCGCCAGGCTCCTCAGCCCATGAGATTTCCCAGGCAAGAACACTGGAGGGGTTGCCATTTCCTTCTCCAGGGGATCTTCCCGACCCAGGAGGGAACCAGTTTCTCCAGCCCTGGCAGGCAGATTCTTCACCAATTGAGCCACCAGGGATGCCCCCTCCCCAAACCAGAGTTGGTCAATAACACACTTGGAACTTACACTAAATCATCATAATTCAAATGCATTTTTAATTTGAGAAGAGTGAGCAAATACTGATTTTTAACTTCAAAAATGAGAGTACATTATATAACATTTTATACACATAAAAGAATGTTATCATTGTTAACAGTTAAGCCACTCTTGTAAAGCTCTGGAAGTCAGTGAGAAATTCAGAAATAAGCTGCTCCTTCTGAGCCTTCAGTTTCAAATACTTGTGGTTACAAAAGTAACACAAAAAGGTCATATGTTCAAGTAAGATTGGGTTCAGGAAGCTAAAATGACTGTGAGCTGGACAAACAATAAAATATCACCTACATTGTACTGAAGCACCTATAAACAGACTGGAAACATTTAAAAACCTCCTCTAAGAGCAGATTATCAGTTCCAGATTCAGCATCCCTCAACTGTGGCTCAAATCAAGTTAAATATAATTTCTCTCATGATTAAAGTCATGATTTGACATTATGGCAACAACATATAAATAATGCCTCTAAAACAAGAGGTTTGCATTTGCTCAGTTTGCTAAATCCAACGCAGCTTGGAAGAGATGAGTCACTCCTTTATCCACCCAAACAAAACAGTAAATTGAGAACTGTGCACTTGTTTGTGTAGAAAATTCTAAAATGAGATCAGAAAACCCTAGTGATGGTGGTTTACCCTTTTGCCCTTATCTAAAAGTTTTACCACTAGGCCAGAAATCAACTTTATTAAACAAGCAGTATTCAAGTGGTTTCTACATCAACAGAGAGATCCCATTTTTCCTCCCACAACAAAGACTTGGGAGAGCAGTTATACTTCTGATGTGTTAGGCACATAGTTTATAAAAAGGTTAATAAGATCTGGCTTCAACACCAAAGAAGATGGTAATCTAACTGGGGAGATATTCACACCAACAACTAAATTACAACAGTGGATAGTACAAGGTGCTAAAATATGACGGACAGTTATTTGAACGAGTCTATATTTTACAGTGTGGCTGGGGAGAGTCTCTCTTAGGCGGTGACATAAAAGTTGAGATCTATACCAGTCCAAGTTCGATGCATGAAATAGGGCACTTAAAGCCAGTGCACTGGGACGACCCTGAGGGAGGGGAGGGGGATTCAGGATGGGGGACACATGTACATCCACGGCTGATTCATGTCAATGTACGGCAAAAACCAACGCAATACTGTACAGTTATTAGCCTCCAATTAAAATAAATTAATTAATTTTTAAAAAAGAGTTGTGATCTAAATAAGACGGAGCCAGCAATAATGATAACAACAACAACTAAGGTTTATTGAGCAGTTAAGTTGTGCAAGGGATGGTACAAATGCTTTATATGAGTTACTTCACTCAATCCCACCACAAAACTAAAGTAAGGCACTCATTATCTTTATTTGAGTGACAGTCAACCACCACTTGGAACTTGCCCAAGATCATATACCTAACAAGTGAGGGCACAGCATTCAGACTCAGACAGTCTGAGTCCAGAGCCCGTTTTCAACTCATTACTAAGCTTTCAGACTTCCAGATGGACCCTAACTCCATGTGTCTACAGTCACTCACTCCTATAGACCTATCCTAGTGTTGTTTTTAGAACCGTCACCTTTGAAGTAAGAGTATACCCAACCCTCTTTCCCCCCATTATCTCCTCCTCTGGCTTTGTCTACCCATCTGCCCAGCTCCCTTTTCTCCTAATACATTTGCTCTTCATTGCCAAAAGGAGATGATATTCCTTTTACTGGCTTGAGATCCAGGCTCTTTAACCTAAATAAGTAATATTTCACTTTAGCCACTCTCCTGCTTACATCTCAAACTCCTTTTAGACCTATTCAACTACTGAACTTGAATAGTAAAACATCTCTGTAGGACCTAAAAAAAAATCTCCTATTTCCGATATCAGGTTACCAAGTCCCCCAAGGAAAATCACAAATGAGTGTCAGGGGATGTGAAGAGACACTGAAAGCCACCCTCAGTGCCCAGAGATTCTTCAGCATGCCCCACCTGGTCCAGTGTGCACTCTCTGAACCTACCAGCTTTTTCACTCACTGTAGCATACATAATAATCTAGTTCTCCCCCTGAAAAATAACACTGAGGCTATTAGGCAAGACACCCCCCAAATTTCCTACATGTACCATCCTGAATCTTCCCAGCAGTTAAGGAAAAGGGACCTTTCTTCTTTTTTTTTTTGGAGGAAGGCAAATATTTATTCAGCATCTACTCTATATTAAACTATCACAAATTGATGACCTCACCTCTATAAATTAGGAAATGCAATTTTTCTACCATACTGATCCTAAGTAGCAGAGTTGAGATTATATATATATTTTTTTATTATTTTTTTTTTCCAGTGGGTTTTGTCATACATTGATATGAATCAGCCATGGATTTACATGTATTCCCAATCCCGATCCCCCCTCCCACCTCCCTCTCCACCCGATTCCTCTGGGTCTTCCCAGTGCACCAGGCCGGAGCACTTGTCTCGTGCATCCCACCTGGGCTGGTGATCTGTTTCACCATAGATAGTATACATGCTGTTCTTTTGAAATATCCTACCCTCACATTCTCCCACAAAGTTCAAAAGTCTGTTCTGTATTTCTGTGTCTCTTTTTCTGTTCTGCATATAGGGTTATCGTTATCACCTTTCTAAATTCCATATACATGTGTCAGTATGCTGTAATGTTCTTTATCTTTCTGGCTTACTTCACTCTGTACAATGGGCTCCAGCTTCATCCATCTCATTAGGACTGGTTCAAATGAATTCTTTTTAATGGCTGAGTAATATTCCATGGTGTATATGTACCACAGCTTCCTTATCCATTCATCTGCTGATGGGCATCTAGGTTGCTTCCATGTCCTGGCTATTATAAACAGTGCTGCGATGAACATTGGGGTGCATGTGTCTCTTTCAGATCTGGTTTCCTCAGTGTGTATGCCCAGAAGTGGGATTGCTGGGTCATATGGCAGTTCTATTTCCAGTTTTTTAAGAAATCTCCACACTGTTTTCCATAGCGGCTGTGGGACCTTTCTTCTTTAGACAAATCAGCCTACCTTGGTTCCTTCCTTCCACATCCATCAAGGACTTCACTACACCAGTTAGGCCTTCTCTTTTCTTACTATATCATTCTTCTCTATTATTCTCATCTTTTAAAAAGAAAAAAAAACCTAATTTTTTAAGTGAAACAAACAAAAACCCTTTATCAATCTGACATGACCTTCTCACCAGCATCCTGTCCTCTTCTTGTTAAAAACTCCTGTGAAGAGCAGTCCACACTTGATGCCCCACAGTCTTATTTCCAATCCACTTCTCAGTTCACTGGCTCTGGTTTCCAGCCTGATTACCCAATTAAAATAACTCTCATCAAGATCCCCAAAGATAACCTAAAGCCAAATACAGTGGGCTCTATAAATCCTTCCTACTATCCTTGTTGCATGTGACACTGCCAATCACTTCTTAATCCTACCTCTCTTCTTCCTTTATTTTCATAATACACTCCTTACTAGTTCTCCTTTTTCTTTCACAATCTCCTTTCCTGGGCCTCTTCAACTATTTGGCCTTTAAATAGAGATAACTGTACAGGTTTCTAGTATTAAGCATCACTCCATCTATAAAATGTCTTTGGTGGTAAACAAGTATGTAGGTAAACAGAGATCTAAGTGATTCCTAATTCAGAACCAGACTGATCTTAACTCCAGATTTTTAAATATCTACTTGCATAATGAGTCTCTACACTTGATAATCCTACAGGCATCTTAATTTTAGCACATCAAAAAAGTAAATTCACTGGATGCCCAACTCCCAACAAAAAGACAGTCCTATTAAAATAGCAGTAAATTTCCACTGAGGGAGGGTAAAAATGGAGCTGGACTTGTGTATTTAAGCACAGAGAGTCAGAAATAGCTGCTGTAGGAAAGAGAAAATGAACAAGAGAGAAATGTTTAAAAACTGACAAACAGAAGTAAGGTTACAACTAGATTGTCTCAAATTTGCAAAGGACCCAAGAGTAGATGAAATTCTTCAAATTTCTCCAGCAACTCTTTTGAATCCAGAATTAAAATAAATCCAGCATTATTTATCCTCTGTTAATTACAGAGCAACAAGAATAGGCATAGGATTAATAAATGCAAGCCCAGAGTTTAACAAAATAAATTCCTTTTGTTCTCACATTTTAAAACTACAGACTTTCATATTAACAGATAACAGACAATATTTCACTTTGAAGAATATGTGAAAACATCGTGGTGCTGACTGGACATGTGAGTGAAAGTGAACAGAAAAGGGGTGGTTCTTAGTATAAATAAGGTGTCCTCACTCTTGATGGGAAGGTAGGTTTCAGTGTGAGCAGGACGAACACAGCCTCCAAATGCCCTGAGCCTGGAAACTGTGGCGACTGCTTTGCTCCTGTCAATCTGACTGCATCATGCTTCAGGTAAAACTCAACAGAGAACTCCTTCCTACGTTCTTTCCTCACTCCTTCATGGAGTCTACTCAGCCACTTTTTTGACATTCTCTTTAATCCATCTTCCTCAGAAAACCAATCAGAATCATCTAATTATAATAAACATTTCTCCCTCATCAATCAAAAGACTATTCTATAGAGCCCTCAAAACAATTCCTCCAATAAACACCCACACACAGAGCACACATGAAGCGTACACATACATCATCAATGCAGGGATAAATGCTATCAAGGCAGGCACATATAGCAGACATTAGTAACCGCCTATGTACCACATGAAACATTAAATGGAAAGCAATTTTATTATGTATTCCATTATGATGATATTCAATTCCAACAATACCATCATACATTCCTGGACGCATCTTCTACCCTGAAGAACTTTTTTATATTTAAACTGTGTAAAATTATCTCAGCTACTAAACCAGGTGGTTAAATTTTATATCACTTAATTAACCCATTATTTATTTCCTACTATATAAGTACCATCAAAGATAGGAACAAACCAAAGTAACAGAAACATACTTTTTATCAAGAATTCCTTCCAGCTGGATGGGAGAGAAAAACTTGAGCATCCTATAGGGAACCTTTCAGAGTCTATGGTTGGACCTGAGAACTAAACTAACATAATATAGATTAACAGGAGAAAAGAATATGAATTTTATTTAATAATTTTATGTATACGTAGGAGCCATCACAGAAAAAAGAAGACCCAAAGAAGTGGTTAGGACTGAGATCTCATATACTTGAATAAAGAATTTAAGGAGAGATGACAAGATAAAAGAAAAGGGATTTAATAATGGAAAAGTGATTAGGAAATCTAAGGGGAAAATGAATGGAAGATAAGAGGACTGAAGCTGAAGCTCCAATACTTTGGCCACTTGGTGCGCAGAGCCAACTCACTGGAAAAGACCCTAATGCTAAGAAAGATTGAAGGCAGGAGGAGAAGGGGACGAGAGAGGATGAGGTGGTTGGATGGCATCACCAACTCAATGGACATGAGCGTGAGCAAACTCCAGGAAATACAGGACAGGGAAGCCTGGCATGCTGCAGTCCATTGGATTGCAAGGAGTTGGACACGAATGAGCCACTGAACAACAAGGGTGATTTTAGGTTTGTTTGTACAGATCCATTTTGGCATCAACTCCCAGTTTTCCTTGATGAGAATGCTATTCTCTTCCTGGTACAGGGAGTGCACTTTCCTCATGGGAAATACTGACTTGCTTTTAGGTACAACGAGGAGGTCACAGACCCCTTTCTGCATCTACTGGTTCTCAAGCGCCCTCAGCTGAATAAAATCAATACGCCAACATGGCATAATTTGGGAAAGCATGCTCTGATTTCCTTCAGGTTACATTACCAAAAAATTTACAAACTGTCTAATTTACTAAAACTTTATACATTTGAATGGATTTTTCTCTTGCCTTCTTCAGATGGGAAAATATATTAATGGTCAGCTGTGTTAAGGGTCTCAGGTTTGGTGATAGCTAGGATTCACAGAACTGGAAGCCTACAGGTGCCCTTACTAAGATTTATCAGGATGAGAAGACAGAAGGCCAACCGGCAAAGGGAACAGGACACGCGGGGCAGACCAGCGGAAATCAGGCGCGAGTCTCCAAGAGCCTCCTTCCCGAGGGTCACACAAGACGTGCTCAGTTCTTCCAGCCGTGAGCTCTGACACTTGTGAAGCACTGTCTACCAGGGAAGCTCATCAGAGACTCAGTGCCCAAAGTTTTAATTAGGGGCTGGTCACTTAGGTACTATCTGCCTCGTGTGTGCGCTCAGTCGCTTCAGTCACATCCAACTCTTTGCGACCCCATGGACTGTAGCCCACCAGGCTCCTCTGTCCATGGGGATTCTCCAGGCAAGAATACTGGAGAGGGTTGCCGTGCCCTCCTCCAGGGGATCTTTCCAACCCAGGGATGGAACCGATGTCTCTTATGTCTCCTGCATTTGCAGGTGGGTTCTAATGCCTAGTATTGTATACCAAAATCTCAGACTCCTAGGAAGAAAGCAGGTGTTCAGTAGAGACGACATTTTGTTTGTACAAAACGTCCAGGCACAGTGAGCTACCCTTATTACTTGGGGGAGATCTCATATCAGTGTAGAGAAATGGTTATCACTCCAGTTCCTGGATGCCAGACAAATACCTACCTCGCAAGCAGACCCTCCTGAGGAAAGCTGCCTCTGGTCTACTAACTTAACTCCTCTCTTCCCAGTAGTAAAATGGCCAAAGGACAGAAAGGAAAAAATAAGGCCCTAAATAAGTTCTTAATTAAAAAACAATTAACTATAAATAATACCTGTAAAATAATGCATATAGAAGATAATAGAAAAGAACACTCTCCCTTTAAAATTGATTGGCTTTGGCTGCCACTGGCTCCCTTTTTAACAGCCGCAGTGGTTGTATTCAAATTTTAAGAAAACTAGACAGCTCATTCATATGAATAAGGCACTAAAACACAAAATAGACCAAAAAAAAGAGAGATTCTATTAAAAATATGACATGGATAGGACCCACCATAAACTCTAGCTTTAACCAATCACATATCTAAGATCATAATTTTACATATTTTGATTACAAAAGGATATTTATCACTTGAAATTATAAAAGTGGAAAAACTGGATATGGTAGGAGAATAATGGAGCAAATTTACAGAATTAAGAAATCAGCTCTGTCTGGCATACAAAAATCTTTCCACCCACCTTCTTCCTATTTCTCATATTCATGAAGAATTGTTAAGCCTACATTTAAAACATTTTTCCCATGAGGGATTAGGGACAAAAAGTCCTACACCTATGGTGTAGGTGGTAACAATGATCATTTGTTCACTGATGTAACTAAAATACAATTAAATACAATTTTTCCTCTATTCTTAATTGACACTCAACACACACAAAAGATTGGGCAACTTAGTGAACATTTAAAAATGAAAACCTGGCCCCAAATAAACCAGGGTACAGTAAATGGATGTTCAGTTGCTTCAGTCACGTCCGACTCTTTGTGACCTTATGGACCATAGCCCACCAGGCTCCTCTGTCCATGGGATTCTCCAGGCAAGAACACTGGAGTGGGTTACAGTGAATGGTATAAATTTAAAATAAACATTTCCACATATAGTATTATGTACTTCATGTGGAAACTTGTAACAGTAATGAAAAAACAGGTAGACTTAAAAGCCTCAGAATTAACATCTACAGGGAGACAGCAGCATACCATGGAAAAGCACATGGCTAATAGTGAGTGAGTAACAGTTGCTCAGTCATGTCTGACTTTTTGCAGTCCCATGGACTGTAGCCTGCCAGGCTCCTCTGTTCACGGAATTCTCCAGGCAAGATTACTGGAGTGGGTTGCCATTTCCTTCTCCAGGGGATCTACGCAATCCAGGGATCCTACATTGCAGGAGAGTCTTGACCATCTGAGCCACCAGGGAAGCCTACTATTAAGAGACATTTCTAAGTATAAAGACAGGTCAACCTAAAAAGTATCAGCAGATACATGCTTGACTTTATCTTGTAATCTATAAACAATACATTAGAATATGTAATGAATCCATACACCTTTTCCAAAGGAATACCCAAGACGGAAGTAGCAATAAAGTTATAAATGACAGTCATCAATCAGATGAAATAATTTAGATGAAGCTAACAGGCTTGAGTTCAAATCCTAGCTCTGCCAATCTATGACCTTAGAAGAATTGCTTACTGTCTGTGAACCAAAGTAACAAATAAATTTATAAAATGGACTCAATAACATCTACAATACAGAAGAATGATGACCTACAGTAGATCACTTAGATAAAGCATGTGGAAGAATCACTGGCACTTTTCAGGAAACCTTTTTATTACTATCTAGAAACAATGTTAGATTTAGAGAGGCAATCCAACACCTACCTTTTAGAGAGAAGGAAACTGAAGGCAGTGGAAGATAAAGTGATCAATTCAAGATAAGGAGGCAAGTTTTCAGCTGAGAAAGGACTAGACACAGGGTCCCTACTATTCAAATTGATATTGATTCCACTTCACCATATTACTGGATACCAACCAACCAACCTTTTTTAATAATTAAATAAATTGCCATGTTCCTTCCTGAGACAGAAGGAAATCCTGAACAGGAATTATACAATCCCTGATGCATAGATGTCTCTAGAAGTTTTTTTGAAAGAGAGAGAAGAACCACAGGATAAGGTGGGTTAAAACAGAACCAGAAAAAGTACTGAATGAGAAATACTGACTGGGGCAAACATGAGAGCCGGTGGGAAGCACCATGGCAGCTACAGAAACAGGAGTTAAGTCACTAAATTTAAGAGAACCTATTCTGATCAGCAAGACTTTATAAAGAAGGAGATATAAAATAAGGACACAACAGGCAAACTAAAGTGTGAAGAAACTGGTGGAAAGGAAATAAGCACTCATGACCAACGACAGCACGGGCAAGAGCCACAGAATGAGCAAGCCAGCACAGGCTGCTCACAAAGAGTTCAACTTCTCACTTGCCCACTTGTAAGTAACAGTAACAGCTCAACTTTCCACCTGCCCACTTGTATCTCTCACAAGCATACTTTCACTAACAAACTCACTCTTTGCCTGCACCCCCCAAAGCAGTAATGCTCAAGAGGGCTAAAACAGATTGGAAAGTAAGTTGAGAAATCAGGTTTGGGGGGATGTTAAAATTCAGTTTGAGCTCTCAATAGTTTTTGAGCAAGGGAGTAACATGATCAGATATGTGCTTGAGAAAGAATAATCACCAAAGGACATTATCCTCACACTAGGATATTAAAATATTATAGCAACATTAAAAATAATTGAATATCATCCTTTTCAAGCAGGAATGGACTTTGAGAACCAATCCTTCTATCATCTGAATTCAGTTTTAGCAACAAATTTGATGGAGCTGGTTTAAAATAGACAAGAACCAACTGTGGCATTTAAGAGACTAGAAAAGGAAAAGAAAAAAAAAAACTACTCGTCAGACTTTCTAAAGAAAATACAGATATGTTTCCATTCAGTCCAATAAACACTTACTGCATTCAGCAAGAACCAAGCTGCCAAGACACAAAAATGAATCAGCAGCATGGTTCTGTTTTACTACTCCAGATATCCATACAACCAAGTTGAGGAAACAGACATGTAACCATACTGTGAATAAATGTGATATATGCAAGCAATTGTTTTTTCTCTATTTCAAATTCTGCCTCTCTTCCCTATTTGTGCTACCAAATATATACTTAGGTTTCACTTTTCAGTGCCTTTATCTGATTATGCAATGGTTTCTAACAATAATGATATGTCCAAAGGAAAGACCCCTGAACTAACAACATTAAGGAGTGACAAAGGGAACAAAAAGAAGGTGACTGAATGGCTGCTACTGAATGTACTAGACAGAGAAAGCAAGGGCAGAATGGGGAAGAGAGAGAAACAGAGACAGAGAAAACGAATGCTCACGACAGTCAATCCCAAACTAAAACAATGACCACCACCTCTAAGGCAAGAGCGTGCCTAGCACTCCTGTCCTATTTGCCTTTGACGCCTTCTATCAAGAAAGACAAAAAAAAAAAAAAAAAAAAAAAAAGAAAGACATGTCCTTAACACTGGTGTTGGCAGAGGAAACAGGGTTGAAAGGAGTATGAGTGAAAGTCACTCGGTCATGTCCGAATCATTTGCAACCCTATGGACTATGCAGTCCAAGGAACTCTCCAGGCCAGAATACTGGAGTGGTAGCCGTTCCCTTACTCCAGGGGATCTTCCCAACCCAGGGATTGAACCCAGGTCTCCCATGTTGGAGGCGGATTCTTTACCAGCTGAGCCACCAGGGAAGCCCAAGAATACTGGAGCGGGTAGCCTATCCCTTCTACAGCAGATCTTCCCAACCCAGGAATTGAACTGGGGTCTCCCACGTTGCAGCCAGATTCTTTACCACCTGAGCCACCAGAGAATCCAGAAACAAGTATGGAGAAGAGGAAAAAGATTAATAAGAGAATCTGATCAACAAGACGCCTCTGACAAACATGCACAAATAAAGCCTTTCATAAGAATTCAAAATAATTTGTTCCTGTAATGTTTGAAAAAAATTAGGGGCAAGCCAAATAGAAATATAATCAACTGTGAGGCTTATGTTTACTAATAAAAAATACAATAGTTGTACATATACATACAAACCTTTTAATATACTAGAGCAAACACACATGCCATAAAAATACATGGTGTTTCTATTATACTCATTTTACCAAACATAAAGAATATTTAAAATTTTTAATTATTATAGAGATTAAGAGCTTTTACATTTTGGCACTGATGACAACTTCATTTTAAGCATAAAATATTTTGGTTTAAAAACACTTGGTTAGAAACACACTGCTTAATTATAGTATTTATCATTTAAAAACATGTAAACCACAACAGAATAATCTGTTTTATAATACAGCTTCTAGAAACCCAATAGAATAAAAGTAGGAAATGTCTAAATGTATCAAATTGATACACTGAGGCAAAAATTATCTTTAAGGCATAAAGCTCAATTCATTACAAGGACAAAAACAGTGACATTAAAGCTAATAAACAGCAAATAATTCACAAGTAGAAAATCGTTTTGAAATAGAATTCAATTAGTCATCTTTAATATGATGTGAACAAAGCATCTGTTCACTAATTCTAGTCTAAAATATGACTTCCTTAAAGCAGGAACAAGATGAAAACACTGATTGAAGAAAATAATAACATTACCCAAAAGGAGTGCAAACAGCCCAATGAGGAAGATGATAAGCCCAAGTACAGAAAAAATAAAATAAAATTTTATATTTTATGTTTTACTGAAATTAAACTCCAACTCCAGCATGTTGGAACAATTTCACTTCCATGTGACCAGTTAATTGCATTTATAAATGATTTAACTTCTTCTTGGGCTCCAAAAATCACTGTGGACAGTGACAGCCAAGAAATTAAAAGACATTTGTGCCTTTGAACAAAAGCTATGCTAAAACTAGATAGCATATTAAAAATTAGAGACATTAATTTGCCAACAAAGGTCCTTATAGTCAAAGCTATGGTTTTTCCAGTAGTCATGTATGGGTGTAAGAGTTGGACCATAAAGAAGCCTAAGCACTAAAGAACTGAAGCTTTCAAACTGTGGCATTGGAGATGACTCTTCAGAGTCCCATGGACTGCAAGGAGATCCAACCAGTCAATCCTAAAGAAAATCAGTCCTGAATATTCATAGGAAGGACTGATGCTGAAGCTACAATACTTTGGCCACCTGGCGCGAAGAGCCAACTCACTGGGAAAGACACTGATGCTGGGAAAGATTGAAGGCAGGAGGAAAAGAGGATGACAGAGGACGAGATTGTTGGATGGCATCACCGACTCAATTGGACCTGAATTTGAACAAACTCTGAGAGATAGTGAAGGCCTGTGAAGCCTAGCGTGCTTCAGTCCATGGGGTCATAAAGAGTCAGCCACGACTGAGGGATTGAACAACAAAACTAAACTAAAATGGACAGGAAGCTAAAAAAAAAAACCCTGCAAAGAAATTACAGATTGAATATAACATTACATATTTGTAAATGTGTTATTAGGTCTAACAAGAACTCAACCAGCATTCATTGAGTCACACAAGGCTAGGCTCAAAGGCTATAAAAGAAGAGAAGTGAAAGTCATGTTTCTAAACTAAAAGAAAAACCTGACTACTGCATTATTGGGTATGACCCAACAGCAGACAGCCCCTAGCACTGCTTCCTAATATACTCCCCTAATTCCACGGAGGTTACAAAACCAAATGCTCAGTACTCCCTTGTGCTCGGTTCCGGGGCAAATTAGATGCAATGCAGAGAGACTTAGAATGTGGAAGAGAGGCAGGGACCAAATACTTGCTAATATGGGTTTTTGCTGCTGGCCAGCAAGGTTATATGCCATGTGTGCTCAGAGGCTCAGCAGTGGTCAACTCTTTGCAATCACAGGGACTGTAGCCCAACAGGCTCTTCTGTCCAAAGGATTCTCCCAGCAAGAATACTTGAGTGGGGTGCCATTTCCTCCTCCAGGGGATCTTCCCAATCCAGGGATTGAACCCATGTCTCGTACGTATCCTGCAGTGGCAGGTGGATTCTTTACCACTAGTGCCACCTGGGCAAGGTCATAAAAGATTTTAAATATATTCTGTTCTGCAGTGAATCAACCAGTTTGTGCTATCCATCCTTTCCCGGAAGCAGAGGCAGGCCCACATCTGCCAATAGCATAGACAACTATTGTATAAAATACCTAAAGCAGTTCTATTTCCCACACTAAACTCTAACTGATATTATAAAATTTTGCCTATACTGAGTAAACAAAAGAATAGATTTAATAGGATTTCACCTGAATTTCTCAGACTCTCAATTAAGCCATGCCCCACTCACCTCTATTGGGAAATTAGCTTGACATATTCTTGCATTTCTTGATGAACTCACTCATTTCAGGATAATTTAGGTGTTTTATGAACTGATACTGAGAGGACAAGTAATCAATTTTCCACAGTTAGAAGACATAAGGCAAGTCTCTTGGAATAAAAGAACTCAAATCAATCAGAACAAGTGTGGTAGCACCAAAACACACTTACATGCAGCTAAATTAGGCCATCACTCACTGGGATCACACAATTTAAAACTTTTTTTTAAAACCATGATAGGTTGAAAGTAGAATGTACTGAGTCATTTTTTTTTGTAATTCAAGCAAAACACATATGAATATTCTTTAAAAACTGATTTGAATTCTCAATGAGGGATCAGCGACAAAAAACATCAGGGGCCATTGTCATAACCATGTCACAAATAGTCATCCTTTAAAAATACAACCTTCTGTCTTTTCTATCATACTAATTTTGGCCACATATACTATTATCAGATTCTTTTCATCCAATGAAGCAGAGACAGACAAAGGACGTTAATTCCAAATAATAGGTTCCTCAGTCTTTCTCAGTGATTAAAAATAATTATTTCTCCACAAACCCTATGAGGACATATCTGCTTCATACAACTACAGTTTCCTTGTACTTTTTAATGAAACATGATACTAAGCTTAAGCAAAGTACTGAAAATAATGTTCAATTAATTAAACACATTCATCTCTTTGTGAAGAAATAAAATATTAACTTCTGTTTCATTAGCTGTGATGTTCACTACATGGAACATTTTAAATATACATTTCTTCAATGTTTAAAATACAAAGGGGCATATAATTAACATCTAGGCCCCAGAAACACACACTAGAGGAATTCAGACCCTGGAACACACATCTCAAAGTACAGTTGTATTTTTCATTTTTTTCATACTCTATTGGACTGATAATTTTAACTCTGCAATTCTGGTGTTTAACAAAGTATGCAGTTTGGGAAAAGAAGATTTGAATATAGATAGGATAAATCCATTTAGCTTTAAGCAGATTGGTATTTGGGACAACTCTTATTGGAGGAGGAGCAGCCTGTGATTACACACTTGCTATGAAATACAACAGGCCAAAGTGGGTATCAGAGAAAGACATTCACCTGTGACTTACCAGTACTGATGTGGCAGCTGAGAGGATGAAGATAAAGTACATATTTCAGCTAAAGAAATATTATTCCCAAATTAAATGACATACAGTGAAGAGGAGAACCTAAATATAACATAACACTTAATTTTATTGCTCTACATCATTATACAGCGTTCCAGTTTATTTGAAACAGATCAGATGCATTATCTTATACAAAACAATAACCTTGTGCAATTGGGAGAAATCAATTCTATTTTAGACAAGAGAAGAAAGGAGAAGCTAAGGAAAGCTAAACAAGATAAAAGAGGCCTAATTTCTTTAAATAAAGTAAACATTGTTTTGAACTAACGATCCCTTGGGATACCACCTCACATCCATTCAGGTGGCTACTATTTAAAACAAAAAACAGAAAACAAACGTCAGAGAAATTGGAAGACTGTGCACTGTTTGTGTGAATATAAAATGGCATGGTTGCCATGGCAAACAGGAGAGTGGTTCCTCAAAGATTAAACACAGAATTAACATATGATCCAGCAATTTCTCTCCTGGGTATGTACCCCAAACTGGAAGCAGGTTTTGAAGAGATGCTTGGGCACCCGTGGACATTATTTATAACCCAAATGTCAAAGCAACCCAATTACTCAACTGATGTGTGGATAAGCAATATATAAACACAAAATGAATATTATTCAACCTTAAAAAGGGAGGACATTCTTCAATATGCTGCAACATGGAAGAAACTTGAAGACATTACATTATGTGAAACAGTCACAAAAAAACAAATGCCATGTGACTACACTCACATGAGGTATGTAATCCTAGAAAGTATAATGGTCATTATCAGAGTTGGGGGGGAGGGGAAAATGGGGAGTAACTGGTTAAATGGGTGTAGAGTTTCAGTGGGGGTGGGGATTGAGTTGGTTGCACAACCTGAAAGTATTTAGTGCCACTGAACTGTACACTGAAAAATGGGTAAGTTGCAAAGTTTTGTTATGTGCATTTTATCACAAAAAAGGAAAAATAATAATAATCCCCTTTTGAACTACAGGAGACAGAGAGAGGAATGGCTCTGAGGGATGTTTCTATTATCAGCCCCTCAGTAAAGTCCCAAGCCACAATCTTTCCCTCATACAGCCAGACCATATTCAGGCAATCAAAGTAAAATCAGTGTGATTACTGTATCAATGAGAATTCAAGATAGGACTCTGAACCCAATTTCACACCATCTAGTGAAAGTGAAAGTGAAAGTCACTCAGTTGTGTCCAACTCTTTGTGACTCCATGGACTATACAGTCTGTGGAATTCTCTAGGCCAGAATACTGGAGTGGGTAGCCATTCCCTTCTCCAGGGGATGGTCCCAACCCAAGGATTGAACCCAGGTCTCCCTCACTGCAGGCGGATTCTTTACCAGCTGAGCCACAAGGGAAGCCCAAGAATACTGGAGTGGGTAGCCTATCCCTTCTCCAGGGGATCTTCCTGACCCAGGAATTGAACCGGGTGGGGTCTCCTGCATTCCAGGCAGATTCTTTACCAACTGAGCTATCAGGGAAGCCCCCACACCATCTAATCACACCTTAAATCACATTGGATCATAGAGAAAGCAAGGGAATTTCAGAAAAACATCTACTTCTGCTTCACTGACTACTCAAAAGCCTTTGACTGTATGGATCACAACAAATGGTGGAAAATTCTTAAAAGAGATGGACTACCAGACCACCTTACCTGTCTTCTGAGAAAACTGTATGTGAGTCAAGAAACAATAATTAGAACCTTACAAGGAATAACTGAAGGGTTCAAAATTGGAAAACGAGCACAACAAGGCTGTATATTGTCACCTGTTTATTTAACTCCTATGAAGAGTACATCATTTGAAATTCTGGGCTAGATGAATCACAAGCTGGAATTAAGATTCCTGGTAAAAATACAAACAACCTCAGATATGCAGATGATACCACTCTAAGGGCCGAAAGTGAAGAGGAACTAAAGAGCCTCTGGATGAATGTGAAAAAAGAGAGTGAAAAAGTTGGCTTAAAACTCAACATTCAAAAATGAAGGTCATGGCATCTAGTCCTTTCACTTCATGGTAACCAGAAGGGGAAAAAGTAGAAACAGTGACAGATTTTATTTTCTTGGGCTCCAAAATCACTATAGATGGGGCCTGGAGCCATGAAATTAAAAGATACTTGCTCCTTGGAAGGAAAGCTATAAAAAACTTAGTGCGTGTGTGCTAAATCACTTCAGTTGTGTCCAACTCTTTGCAACCCCATGGACTGTAGCCCACCAGGCCCCTCTGTCCATGGGATTCTCCAGACAAGAATACTGGAGTGGGTTGCCATGCCCTTCTCCAATTAAAACCTTAGACAACATATTAAAAAGCAAAGCCGTCACTTTGCTGACAAAGGTCCGTATACTCAAGGCTATGGCTTTTCCAGGAGTCAGGTACAGATGTGAGAGCTGGACCATAAAGAAGGCTGAGCACTGAAGAACTGATGTTTTTGAATTATGTACTGAAGAAGCTTCTTGAGAGTCCCTTGGCCTGCAAGATCAAGCCAGTCAATCCTAAAAGAAACCAACCCTGAATATTCATTGGAAGGACTGATGCTGAAGCTCCAATACTTTGGCTACCTGATTCAAAAAGGTGACTCATTGGAAAAGACCCTGATGCAGGGAAAGACTGAAGGCAAAAGGAGAAGGGGGTGACAGAGGATGAGATGGTTACATCACAGATTCAATGCACATGAATTTAAGCAAACTCTCGGAGATTCTGAAGGACATGGAAGCCTGGTATCCTGCAGTCCATGGGGTCGCAAATAGTCAGACATGACTTAGCCACTGAACAACAACAAAAAAATTACATTGCCACATGCTAAATCCCACCAATATTTAAACTAGAATTCAATACAATTAAAAATGAAAATGAAAAATTTAGCCACATTAACCACATTTCATGTGCCCAACAGGTACATATGACTAACCTGTGCTGGAGAATGCAAACATAAGACATCTCCATCACTACAAAAGGGCTAATCTAGAGCAACCACTTGGTATTCTTTCTAATTTTCCTTCTCTTTTAATCTATAGGCATAGGACTTTTCTTGTTTCTAATGTTGGTTACGCATATTTTCTTTTCTAATTTTAAAAATAAGCTGCATTAATTTTACCAAGAGTGCAAAAAATATTTTTTGATCTCAATAAAAATAAATACTTAGGATAGTATGTTTTGTGGGAGCAATGTGACTGAAAATGATTCATTAGATTTGTTTGTTTGTGGTTCAACTTTAAAGGTCTGCTCATAGTTCATTTCCTTTTGACATGTGACTTTTTGTCTTAGTTGAAATACATCACTTGTTAATGTTAGTCATTTATCTACAATATGCTGGATATATGTCCTGTAAATACTTCCTTTCAGTGTGACTTGCTTCTTTCATTTTCCTAATGTTACCAAGTGTGAAGCAGAAATTTTGAACTGTCAAAATGAAATTTATATGTTTTTGTCATTTATGATTTATGCTTTTGGTGTCCTCATAAGAAATATTTGTTTATCCAGTGTTGTGTTTATGTTTTCTTTTAAAAGTAATTAATTTTTTAAAATTGTTTTCACTTTCTTTCCCTGTATTAATTACATATACATTACTCATCTTTTAGTGGTTATCCTAGAGCTTACTATATGTATCCTTCACTTCTTTTTTTTTTTCCTTCACTTCCTAACATATAAACTAGATTAGTAATTTTACAACTTCCTTCATCTTAGAATCAAGAAATTTAAAAACACTTCAACCTAATATATAATTCCCAAATAAAGCAGTATTATTCATGTAATTTTAATTGTCCAAATCACTTTAAAAAGATATTACTATGACTGGCTATTAGCCAATATTCATTTAGACTCTTCCCAGAATTTTATGCCATTTACTGGTCTTCATTCCTTGCTGCATTTTTTGTTCTTTCTCCTTCAAAAAATTACCTTTACCATATTAGGTCTGCTAAAATTGAATTCATCAGTTCTTGTTTTCAAGAAATATCTTTACTTCACCTTCACTTTTGAAGAATATTTTCATTGGGTATGGATCTAGACTGGCAATTATTTTATTTCAGTACTTTGAGGATATCTTTCTATTCTTCTGGTATCCATTTTGATCATTTATGGTAATATGTCTTCTTTCCCCTCTAGCTGCATTTGAGGCTTTCTCTTTTACTTTGGTTTTACTAATTTTACTATGACATGTCTAGTTGTGATCGTCATTGGATTTACCCTGCTTGGAATTCTTAGCACTTCTTAATTATATGTAATGATGTCTTTTCAAATATTGCTCCTGTCCCTGTTCTGCTTTTAAGACTCCAATTACATCTATATTAGAACTTCACTATGCCCCATGTATTTTTCATAAGCATTTCCTTATTTTCCATCATTTTGTCTCTCTGTGACTTAGAGTGGGTATTTTTTTCCTAATTGGGACACAATTTCTATAGAGGAGCAAGACTTTCCATATTGCAATGTAATGAGGTTAGCAGACCCTATTCTCAACAAAACCATCAGTTAACTGGTAAAAATTATTTTAAAAAATAAGAAACATTTAAAGCATCTGGAAATTGTCCTAAGGCACAGACCAAATGGAAAAACACTTAATTAGAAAATCAATTAAATCTTGGTAAGAATAATTAGAGGCCGTGGCATCTAAGCCACAATCTATTTAATATTAATAGTATTGAATATACCATTTCCCAGCTCAGTGTGAATGAAGCAACACTCCAGGCAAAGATAGCTAAGAAGATAGAACTTCCCCCATGCCCAGCTCCCAGTCCAAGGCTACAGATTAACCCACAGAGGGGCAGGAATCTAGATCAGAAGTGCTAACCCAAGAAGATATAGCCAAATGAAAAGTCTCCTTTCACCCAACCAGCTCCCACTTGTAGGGAAAAAGGTAGGTCTATTACTGACCCCGCCCAAGTTCACACAATATAGTAAAGGGCCCATAACCAAAGGGGCAAATTCAGAACAGAGACTACCATCCCAATCCAACACCATACTTGAAGAGCTGGAGTATCGCTCCAAAGGGAAGCAAATTATAGTCCCTGAATTCAGCTCCAGTGCGGTGATGCAGAGGTTCTGCTGAGGAGAAAGGTCATATGACCAGAGAGCTCAACAGTTCTGTTCTGTTGTTTGAAACAGAGGATAAGAAAATCCATTTCTAAAGATGATGTCAAAAACAATGGCCATCTTGGGGGTGAGCAGGTAAGAGGCCGGTAGTTTCCATAATACTACTAGGAACAAGACAACAGATCATATAGAAGTTTTGACAGACAGATTCAGGTAATAAGATAGCTACGGAGAGCCCTATTGGGATCAAAGAATACCCCAAAGACTGGTTGGTACCCACACCCTACCCTGCAAAGAGCCCCAACTTTAACTGAATCAGATTGCAGAGCAATTTTTACCAAGGACCCTGTCCAAAAAAAAAAAAAAAAAATCTGCTAGCAATTAGCGGAGAGGCTAAAAGCTAAGAGAGATAACAAAGCCAGCCTAGCCAGAGTTTAATGGGAGGAGCAGGGAATCAGACAATTAAAGACTACCAGCGAAAACAATAATCATCCTTGGTGGTCATGGACACTGTGCACATATCCGAGGCGGCACCCTCTGACAAATGAATCACTGACTTCACACTGCAGCGAAAATAGGTTTCACTAAACTATTCCAGCCATTTCACTAAACTAATAAAAAATCAAAAAGCAACAACAAACCCAAGAAAGTGGCAAATGAATTAGTACCCAGAATTAACACAATATATTTTCTTAAAGGTCCTATTTCAATAAAAGTTATAAGGTTCAAAAAAAAATAGGAAGGTGCAACCTACATAAAGGAAAACTGTAGACAATAAAAAATGTCTTTCAAGGGGTCCAGATGTTGAACTTAATCAACAAAGATTTAGAAATTTAGAAATGTGTTCCAAGAACTAAAGGAGATAATGAAGAAAAAAAAAAAAAAAAGAAGCATATGAAGAAAATATCTCATTAAATAAAGAAAATCACTAAAAAAGATAGAAATTATTTTACCAATAGAAATTCTAGAACTGTAAAGTACAATAAGTAAAATGAACAATTCACTTGAAAGGCTCAATAGTAGATTTGAGTTGACAGAACAAAGGATCTAAGAACTTAAGATTAAATCAATAGAATATGTAATGTGAGGGCGATAAAAAGAATAAAAATGGATAAAACCTGAGAGAAATGTGGGATACCAAAATATATATAACAAAAATACCAAAAGGAAAAAGGAGGGAAAGAAAGGAAAGGAAAAGTACAAGAAGAAATAATGGCTAAAAGCTTGAAATCTAAAGAAAAGCATTGATCTGTATTTCCAAAAGCATGATGAAGCCCGAACAGAATAAAAACACAAGGATCCATATCTAAATATATAGTCAAATGCTGAAAGACAAGGAAAATGAGAAAATCTAAAAAGCAATATGAGAAACATTACTTACCATGTATGAGGGAACGCCAAAAGCTTAACAGCTGACTTCTCAAGACAAACAATGCAAAACAGCAATGAATGAGATGACATATTCAAAGTGCTGCAAGATAGTCAGGGAATTTCCTGACAGTTCAATGCTTGGAACTTGCCACTTTCACTGCCAGGGCCCAGGTTTGATCTCTGGTTGGGGAACCAAGATCCCCATGCTGCACGGTGCAGCCAAAAAAAAAGTCAACTGAAACCCTACATCCAGCAAAATTCTCTTTAAAATGAGGTTAAAGACATTCTCAAGACAAACAAAAACTGAGAGAATTTGTTGCTAGTAGGCAAGTCTTACAAGAAACACTAAAGGAAGGCTTTCATTCTTTGATGACTAATAGCAATTGATGTTTAATACTAATGTTTAATAGCATCAATAAAATTGATGATTATCAAATAAAATTTAATAAAATTGATGCTTAATATCAATTCTAATACACATACATGCAAAACAGTACAAATAGAACCCTGTGACTCCACCACCACAATCACAGATGACTGGACTAAGAAATTAGTACTAAACTCAAGACAGCCATCTAGAGTTGACTCAAGTTTTTCAGTTTTGGAATAAAGAGTCTCAATAATGACAGTGTAGTTACATATATGAAATTTGTTTTCTGCATGAAGTCCAGCAGGGCAATTATCAAAATAACTTCTTGCCTCCCTTACATTAAACCCCTTCTTGAGTGTATCTCAGTTTCTTGTAACTTAGAAGGGATAAACAAGTATAAATGAAGAATGTGACAAAAGAATGAAAACACTAAACCTGTAAAACTATGAAACCATTGCTTCAGATTTTTGATCACCAAATACCAATTTCTATTTGAAGCTATTTCTGCTGCTTTATCTTTCTATGATCGTTTGCATTTACACATGTTGTTCTGTCCCTGGAGAGCAGGAGCCATCCTGGTGCAGTAGGGATGGAGGAGCTCATGACCACTTCCAAAGGTTCAAAGCCCCAAGCCCACACCTCTGTTCCCCATAGTAATCCTCACAGTGAATCTGCCCATCCATGCTGAACAGGCCTGGTTCTTCTAGCGAACTAACATTTCAGTACAAAATGTGAGTTCAATGATTGTGCCTTTACTGAGGGCAATGTTGATTTCATTTGTGGACACCAGATCCTAGCACCAGACCCAATACCTAACAGGCCCTTAATCAAAATTTATTGAATGAAAGATTGCATAAGTTGTTTTTCTCCTTGCCAATTAGAAAATAAATTAAAAAAAAAAACAAAAACAGAACACAAAACCAAAAACCAAACCACATACCATTAATACATATCCTAAGCATACATATGGATGGAGGTCTCATAAAATTCTTTAGAGTAATAAGGAAAAAGTGTGCATAACTTTCTGTTTAACTCTACCTAACCATCCAGCTCTTAATTTAGTTATATTTCAATTCTCAGATTTCCAGTGATTCTTTTCATCATGTCCTTTTCTCTCCTAAAATTAAATATCATAAAATCTAATTTCTTAACATATTAATTACCATTGATTAAAGCTGGCTCCTAACACCTATAACATCTGAATAGTCTATATGCCTGTTTCTATTTTTTTCTCTTATTAAATAGTATGATTTTGTTTCCTGATTTGCCTGCTAAGTTTTGATCAAAGGCTACATATTGTATGACAAATTATTGAAATAATATGTGGGCTCTAGATGATCATACATTCTTCCCCAAAAGATTTACAGTTGACCCTTGAACACCACCGGGGCTTAATTCAAGTATAACTTATAGCTGGCCCTCCATATCCATAGTTCCTCACCATGGATTCAACCAGCTACAGAGCATGCAGTACTGAAATATTTAATACTGAAAAATATCCATATATAAGTGGACCCATGCAATTCAAACTTATGTTATTCAAGAGTCAACTGTACTTTTGTGTAAATGGGCAGTTAGGATAGGGACAGATAAAACCAAAGCGGATTCAAAGTTATTTTACAGTTTTTGTGACTGTCAGTGTATTTTCAGTTCACCCAGAGCCCTGGCCTTTAGCCTTTTGGGTATCCCAATTGAAAGTGCAAGATGTTTACCAGGCTGTTCCTCTTCAGTGGGCCTAAGCTGCTATGTCTAAAGAAAGCTCTGCTCAATCTGTGATTCAGAAGATGTCAGGCCCATTACTCTGCATTCCACTCCTTGAGAGAATACTTGCTCCTTCTTGTCCTTGTGCCCAAATAACTTTGTCACTTCAAACAAATTTTTAAAATATATGTCATCCCCAGCTTTTACAGTTTTTCTCAAAAGAATTTTTTCTGCAAAAAGTTAATACCATTAACAAAAGCAGAACTGTTTTTCAATCAGAATTGCCAAAAGTTTGCCTAATTTATAATCCTCTTTAAGGAAGAGCAAATAGTCTAACATTTTATCATTATGGGTTCCCCCAAAATATAAAAACTCCATAATATAAACACATATTTCACCCAAGTGAAATACAAGAAACTAGATACATTTAATACATTTGAAAAAACCTGTGAACATTAACCTTTATGTTAGCCATGTATAAATATTAAAAACTAAAAGAAAGTTTCCTTGGTACATATGAATAACTTAGCTTAATTTTCTTACAAAGATAATTTACACTATTGGAACATTTCCAAGAGTATAATGAATTTGTTGACTTTTCATGGTTTGAGGCTCAGTACAATTTCATTTCCATTTGTAGAAATTTACCTGAAAACAAGCATCTAAAACATAATTTAATTTTCCACTTAAAATGATATGCTATCAAATTAAAATCACTCTAATGATAAAGTAACTATAAGGACTACAGGAATAATGCACATTTAAAATTTGTTTATTATAAAGTCTACTATCCCCCCTTTTAGTGGCATTTGTGGTAGTCAGGAAATAAAGAATCATCAATTACTGAGATGTAAAGATATTACCTCATTTGTCTCATATCACCCATTTTTCTAAAGCAAGTACTTCAATAATTATTCCCAATAATTTATAATTGCTTTAAATATTAAATCTATATTAAGCTAACGTAAGTTTTCAGTACAGCCTTATTTTGTGAGGAATGTAAGTTTCTTTCTCTCTCACCGCCACCCCGTGCATATATGCACAGACACACAGGTGCACACACACACATGCTTACAAAGAATCACAAAGGCCTACATATTCAATTTATATGTAAAACATGATGCAGAAGATCATGATTTCAGAAAACTAAGAACTTGAAAATGGACATTTTCATTCCTAAATTTTTTCTTTATTTACCACATTCAAATGATGTGTGTGTGTGTGAGTGAGTGAGTGTGTGTACATGCAAGCGCTCAGCCCCTTCAGTCATGTCCAACTCTTTGCAATCCTATGGACTGTAGCCCACCAGGCTCCTCTGTCAAAGAATGCTTCTGGCAAGAATACTGGAGCGGGTTGCCATGTACTCCTCCAGGGAATCTTCCCAAACCAGGGATGGAACCCATGTCTCCTGCATTGCAGGCAGATTGTTTATCCACTGAGCCACCTTGAAAGCCCATTCAAATGATAATTATAATAAATATTAATGATAGTTTAAAAAAATTAAAATATTCAGTTCACTTCTACTTTCTGGCTTTGTGGAAATACTTGTTGCAACTCAGAGTTACAGAAAACAGAAAAACTGTCTTTCTTCAAGCTCCTAAAATTCCTGTATTTTCACACAGATGAAATCTCAGACTTAAGCTAACTCTTGCAGGAACTGTAAAGGTTTATTTAGCCTTAGAGTTTTTACTTGTAAGACATCTGGGTCAATAATCATCTTTTTAAGAACTTGGGATATGGTGCATCTATGGTCATAACAACTGTCCTAATGCGAGAACTGTCTGATTAATAATACAGGCAGAATTCATCTATACCAGATTCCATGATTTTAGCCTCTCATCTATAAGTTTTGCTGCCAATATTTTTCTTTAAAATCTAACTTGGATATTGAAAAGTACTTACTGCTCAGTTAATACCTTATTTTACAATAGGCACTTGGATAAGGAAGAAATTATTAAGATTAAAAAAAAAAGAAGTATAATAGTAAACTGCAGACAGGGGTGTTAAGATATCTAAGACCATAGGTCTCTAAAAAGAATTTAAAAGTAGTATTGAAGTGGGCATTACTGCATAGCAAAGCGGCCAATTTCATATAAAAAATGCAAGGATCAGAAGAGTTTACTCAAAAGCATGCACAAAAGGAACAATCTTCCTTGTTTCTACTGTACTAATCACGAAAGAATTGTTATTGATTATCATTTATTTTCCAATATCTTCTCTCTTTTTAAAAGCAAATACTGGCATTATAGTCTCAAATTTCTGCTAATGAATAATCATGTCAGTTGTCACTCAATTATCACTTTCAAAACTTAATCTAAATTATGTACAGCACCTTGTTTTTTTTTCTTTGAAGTTCTTCCTTGAATTTAAAAGTCAAATTTTTTTTTCAAGAGAGTAAGTTGATGGAAGATGGAGGCTGAGATTAAATCAGGAGGAATCATTGATCAAGGATGCTTGGAATTTCTATGAATACAAATAGCCTATCAAGGTTAATGAGTTCAACTCAAGTTTAGAAGAAGAGAAATATCCCACTTAGTATTTACTATCCATGCAGAGATTTAAGGTCTTAGGTGGAATTTGAAAGGTAAATTATGCAGACTCAAATGTAGCTTTCATTTGGGTTTTCCATAAGCTACTCTCAGTTGTTTTTCCCCAGTGTAGAACACAACTGCTTAAAATATATATTCTGGACCAACAAAAACTAATGCAATTAGTGAGAAAGAGCAAAGGTCCCCTTGAATACTGACAACTCTTTTGAAATAAATGTGCTTTTAAGGAATGACTAGACAACAAATGCCAGCTTTGAAAAAAACCGTAAAAATTTTCTACAATATATTCTTTCAGTCAACAAATACTGAGTGCCTAAATGTGAAGTAAAGTAAGCCTTAGGAAGCATCACTACGAACAAAGCTAGTGGAGGTGATGGAATTCCAGTTGAGCTATTTCAAATCCTAGAAGATGATGCTGTGAAAGTGCTGCACTCAATATGTGAGCAAATTTGGAAAACTCAGCAGTGGCCACAGGACTGGAAAAGGTCAGTTTTCATTCCAATCCAAGAAAGTCACTGCCGAATAACGTTCAAAGTACCACACAATTGCACTCATCTCACACACTAGCAAAGTAATGCTTAAAATTCTACAGGCCAGGCTTCAGCAATACATGAACCATGAACTTCCAGATGTTCAAGCTGGTTTTAGAAAAGACAGAGGAACCAGAGATCAAATTGCCAACATCCACTGGATCATCGAAAAAGCAAGAGAGTTTCAGAAAAACATCTATTTCTGCTTTATTGACTATGCCAAAGCTTTTGACTGAGTGGATCACAATAAACTGTGGAAAATTCTGAAAGAGATGGGAATACCAGACCACCTGACCTGCCTCTTGAGAAACCTGTATGCAAGTCAGGAAGCAACAGTTAGAACTGGATATGGAACAACAGACTGGTTCCAAATAGGAAAAGGAGTATGTCAAGGCTGTATATTGTCACCCTGCTTATTTAACTTATATGCAGAGTACATCATGAGAAACGCTGGGCTGGATGAAGCACAAGCTGGAATCAAGATTGCCAGGAGAAATATCAATAACCTCAGATATGCAGATGACACCACTCTTATGGCAGAAAGTGAAGAAGAACTAATGAGCCTCTTGATGAAAGTGAAAGAGGAGAGTGAAAAAGTTAGCTTAAAACTGAGCATTCAGAAAACTAAGATCATGGCATCCGGTCCTATCACTTCATGGCAAATAGATGGGGAAACAATGGAAACAGTGAGAGATTTTATTTTGGGGGCTCCAAAATCACTGCAGATGGTGGCTTCAGCCATGAAATTAAAAGATGCTTGCTCCTTGGAAGAAAAGTTATGACCAACCTACACAGCATATTAAAAAGCAGAGACATTACTTTGCCAACAAAGATCTGTCTAGTCAAAGCCATGGTTTTTCCAGCACTCTTGTATGGATGTGAGAGTTGGACTCTAAAGAAGGCTGAGCACCAGAGAATTCATGCTTTTGAACTGCGGTGTTTGAGAAGACTCTTGAGAGTCCCTTGGACAGCAAGGAGATTCAACCAGTCCAACCTAAAGGAAATCAGTTCTGACTGTTCATTGGAAGGACTGATGCTGAAACTGAAACTCCAATACTTTGGACATCTGATGTGAAGAACTGACTCATTGGAAAAGACCCTGATGCTAGGAAAGATTAAAGGCAGGAGGAGAAGGGGACCACAGATCATGAGGTGGCTGGATGGCATCACCGACTCAATGGACATGAGTTTGATTAAACTCCGGGAGTTGGTGTTGGACAGGGAGGCCTGGTGTGCTGCCGTTCATGGTGTTGCAGAGTCAGATACAACTGTATGATTGAACTGAACTAAACTAAAATGACTGAGACACTGTTGGAAGGGGGACATAAAAGGATATTGAGGTAAGATCTGATTCTTACCCCATACTCGTTTATGATTTGAAAAGGGATCTAAGTCTTTAATTCATAAGTGGCTCCCAGAAAGCCACAGTTTGAATTATAACATCAATGCATACTGGTAAATGACCCAGAGCAAAATCTGTACATAGCAGTATATCAAAACAAAGTGTAAACAGGAGGATAAGCATCAGAGTGGAAGCAGAGGAGAAGATTGTTAGAAAGACAAAAGAATCAGTTGAACACACTTCAGGAATAAACACAGAATCTGCCAGAGTAAACAGGATCTCTTGAGTACAAGAATGCTGTTAAAGAGAGATGGAGGGTTGGAGAGCCTTACCACAGCCATGAACAAATAGTCTTTCTTTAGACATCATCACTCTCTCATTCCTGTCCACCAAGCAACTTTTTGGTTACTAATTCAGCTTTCTAAAATCTAGGTACAGAAAATTGAGAGACTGGTGTCCCGCACAGGAGAATAGAGTATAAATATCCATGTAGGACTCCCACAGATATGTCAATGAACTAGCTCTCTTTCATATACTGTTTTCTTGCAAGCTTCATTATTAATATGAATCAGCTTCCTGGGTCACATTAATTCTAGGACATAGAAAATGCAAATTTCCACATGTGACAAGATGTTGAAAAATGGTAGGGACATCAAGGTCAGATTTGTCTTGGTGACAATACTGCTTTCTTCTACAGCCTCATTTCACCTTTATTTCAACCTGCTTTGAAATTCTAAAGAAACATACCTAGATTACTTTAATAAGACAGTGTGAAAAACGTGCTGTAAAGTCCTTAATAATGGAGGTGAGAGGATGGTTCAGAAGGAAGGATTATCACGTGCAATGGATATAATACAAGAAACTTCAGGGAGGAAAAGCTTCAAATTTTCCATGAAAAGAGGACGTTATAGAAACAGGGAACAACTGGAATAAAGACAAAAAATGAAAGGAGAGAAGAAGAAGAAGAAGAAAAAATGAGATGACAAGACAAGCTTCTGTAGGAGAGACATTAGGTCAAGGCTAAAGAGAAAAATATTAATGATCAAACAAACCAAAAGAAATGCTACTAAACAAATGCTCTGCATCTGATCAATAATCTTGTTTTATGCATCTTTTCTTATTTATATTTGATCTCTAAGAAGTAACTGCTGCTGCTGCTAAAGGAGACTAATTTCAATTTTATATAGAATATACATAAGGTAATATCCCACACCACCAAAAGTAAAGCAGAGGCTAAATGATTTGTGATTAAATTTCAATAAAATTTCCAACTTAGAGATTAAATTGAGCGATCCATGATGTATATATGTCTCTCACAAAGTCTGCACAGGATGTCACTTTGAGAACAGCTTGGGGATAAAGATATTCAAAGGACTTCCACAAGGTAAAAAATAACCAAGCCATAAACAGAAGTGTCATTAAATCCAAAACAACTGATGCAAATTTAATTATTTTACTGTTAAAAAATGAGAAAAATCAGGGGAAATAATAACTGGCTAATGCTAATTTCTTCCAGGATGAATGATGTCTTTTTTTTGATATCTTCTTCAATGAAAATCACAAAAATCTTTCATATTCCAAAAGGAATTTGAACTACACTTGCAAAAAACTCAAAGAACCCTCTGTGCCAATTTTAGGAAATCACCTTCATAGAAATACAGAAATATGAGGGATTTTTGTTCATTGCTATGTCATCAGTAACTAGAACAGTGCCTGGCATGTAATAGATGGCCACTAACTATTTCGTATGTGAATAAATATTCAACCTTTCTTTCCAACTAAATCTCGCATCCAAATCTACACAACCAATCCAAGCTAACCAAAGAGAACTTCAACTCTTTCCCTAAAACATGTGAAAATGTAAAAGAACTATCAATTTAGGACAAAGGGAAAGCAAATATAATTTATAAATTATATTATAAGTAATTTTTTTAATGTCTACATACTTGAGGTTTTTTCAGTTTTTCCATAAATGGCAAATAAAAAGAAACAGTGAGAAGGATGGGAGGAGAGGAAGTGAGAAGACAAACCAACATATAGTTTTAAACAACTCAGCAGCAAGATGGTGGAGGAATAGGACGGGGAGACCACTTTCTCCCCCACAAATTCATCAAAAGATCATTTGAACACTGAGCAAACTCCACAAAACAACTTCTGATCGCTAGCAGAGGACATCAGACACCCAGAAAAGCAGCCCATCGTCTTCGAAAGGAGGTAGGACAAAATATAAAAGATAAAAAGAAAGACAATAGAGTTAGGGACAGAGATCGTTCCTGGGAAGGGAGTCTTAATAGAGGAAGTTTCCAAACACCAGGAAACCCTTTCACTGGCAGGTCTGGGGGAAGTTTTCGAATCTCAGAGGGGAACCTAACTGGGAGGGAAAATAAATAAAACCCACAGATTACATGCCTAAAAGCAACTCCCAGCAGAAAAGTACCCCAAACACTCGCGCCACCAGCAAGTGGGGGCGGAATGGAGAGGAGCAGGAGGCATTGCTTAGGGTAAGGACCGGGCCCGAATGCCCTGAGGGCAATCGGAGGGAGCTAACATGAGATAGCAACTTAAAGCGTGGGATAGCAAGAGAGAGAGAATTAATCTGGGAAAAGCCCTAAATTTAGGCACTACACGCCCGTTCCCAGAAGGAAGGACTGAACCAATACCAGAGAAGAGCTAGCTGGCGGCGGACTGGCCCATCCCCCGCCAGAGGCAGGAGGCAGAGGGGAGGGGAAAGGGGCAAACTCGGCCCCAGAGACGGCATCCCCTACCAAACTGCAAACAGGCTTCCAGCTTCTAACCAAAGACTTCCTGAGATTCTGGATAGTCGACATCCGCCGGGAGGGTCGCAGCCAGAAATCAGCTTCCCAGAAGGGACACAAGGCGCACCCAACCAGCACGCCTGGAAACTGAGGCTGGGACGGCGGAGGGGAGAAGGCGCACCGCACCGGGGAGAGTGCACCCGTCAAGCTCCTGGCTGCCTAAGCTGCTCCGACTGGGGAAGGCACAAAACGCAGGCCCAACTGAGTCTGCGTCTTTGTGGAGGACCCGAAAACTGGAACCACACGCAACTCAGGGCCCGCTCCCTATAGAGCAGCCAGAAGCCTGAGCAGTGTAGACAGGGGAAGCACACACGCCGCGAGCGGGGGCAAACCCAGTGTGGCCGGAACACTGCGGGTCCTCCCCACACAGGCCAGTGACATTTGTCTGCAGCGCCCCTCCCTCCCTGCAGCGCGACTGAACAAGGGAACCTGAACAAGAGACCACCTCCGCCCGCCTGTGTCAGGGCGGAAATTAGACACTGAGGAGACCGGCAAAAAGAAGCCAAATAAACAAAGGGAACCGCTTCAGAAGTGACCAGTGCAACAGATTAAAATCCCTGTAGGTAACACCGACTACCCTGGAAGGGGCCTATAAATGTTGAAGAGTGTAAGCTGGAACAAGGAGCTATCTGAAACTGAACTGAACCCACACTGCCCGCAACAGCTCCAGAGAAATTCATAGATATATTTTTATTATTACTATTTTTTTTTCATTAAAAAAATTTTTTTTCTATGTCTTTTTTTTTTTAAGTACCCTATTACTCCTCTATTACTCCTTAATTTTCATTTTGATAACCCACTAAAACCTGGCCAAAAAAAAAAAAAAAAGGACCCTATTTTTAAAGCAAACTTCATATGTATTTCTTAAATTTTTTGTGTTTATGGTTTTTTAATATTGTATTTTTAAGAGTTTAACCTCTACTCTAGATTTTTAATCTTTGTTTTTCAGTATTTGATATCAATTTTGGACATTTAAGAATTCAACCTTCAGTACCCATTTTTACTCAAGAGTGTGATTACTGGTTTGATCACTCTCTCCCCCTTTTGACTTTCCTTTTTCTCCCCCAGATCACCTCTATTTCCTCCCTCCCCCTTCTCTTCTCATTCTAATTCTGTGAATCTCTGTGGGTATTCTGGGCTGTGGAGAACAATCAGGGAACAGAGTACGACCTAGATCTGTCTCTCCTCTCTTGAATCCCCCCTTTTCTCCTCCTGCTCACCTCCATCTCCTTCCTCCCTCTCCTCTTCTTCCTCCCTCTCCTCTTCTTCATGTAACTCTGTGAACCTCTCTGGGTGTCCCTCACTGTGGAGAATCCTTTCACTATTAACCTAGAAGTTTTATTATCAGTGCTGTATGGATGGAGAAGTCTTGAGGCTACTGGAAGAGTAAGACTGAAATCCAGTGGCAAGAGGCTTAAGCCCAAAACCTGAGAACACCAGAGAACTCCAGACTACAGGGAACATTAATTAATAAGAGGTCAT
Source organism: Dama dama (assembly GCF_033118175.1). Lineage (NCBI taxonomy): Eukaryota > Metazoa > Chordata > Mammalia > Artiodactyla > Cervidae > Dama > Dama dama. Next base: position 11,891,475 of record NC_083692.1, on the reverse strand, counting down.
CCAAAAGCCTCCACACCTACACTGAAACCAACCACCACCCAAGAGCCAATAAGTTCCAGAGCAAGACATACCACGCAAATTCTCCAGCAATGCAGGAACATAGGCCTGCGCGTCAATATATAGGCTGCCCAAAGTCACACCAAACCCATAGACCCATCTCAAAACTCACTACTAGATATTCCATTGCACTCCAGAGAGAAGAAATCCAGCTCTACCCACCAGAACACCAACGCAAGCTTCCCTAACCAGCAAACCTCGACAAGCCAAACATCCAGCCCCACCCACTGGGAGAAACCTCCACAATAAAAAGGAACCACAGACTACCAGAATACAGAAAGGCCAGCCCAAACACAGCAATCTAAATAAGATGAAAAGGCAGAGAAATACCGAGAAGGTAAAGAAACATGAAAAATGGCTACCAAGCTAAACAAAAGAGGTGGAGATAGGGAATCTACCTGAAAAAGAATTTAGAATAATGATAATAAAAATGATCAAAAATCTTGAAAACAAAATAGAGTTACAGATAAATAACCTGGAGACAAGGATTGAGAAGATGCAAGAAATGTTTAACAAAGACATAGAATAAATAAAAAAGAGTCAATTAAAAGTGAATAATATAATAAATGAGATCAAAAACACTCTGGAGGGAACCAACAGTAGAATAATGGAGGCAGAAGATAGGATAAGTGAGGTAGAAGATGAAACAGTGGAAATAAATAAAGCAGAGAGGAAAAAAGAAAAAAGAATTAAAAGAAATGAGGACAACCTCAGGGACCTCTGGGACAATGTGATATGCCCTAACATTCAAATCATAGGAGTCCCAGAAGAAGAAGACAAAAAAGAAAGGCCATGAGAAGATACTTGAGGAGATAATAGCTGAAAAATTCCCCCAAATGGGGAAAGAAATAGTGACACAAGTCCAAGAAACCCAGAGAGTCCCAAACAGGATAAACCCAAGGCGAAACACCCCAAGACACATATTAATCAAATTAACAAAGATCAAACACAAAGAACAAACATTAAAAGCAGCAAGGGAGAAACAACAAATAACACACAAAGGGATTCCCATAAGGATAACAGCAGCTGATCTATCAATAGAAACTTTTCAGGCCAGAAGGGAATGGCAGGACATACTTAAAGTAGTGAAAGAGAATAATCTGCAACCCAGATTACTGTACCCAGCAAGGATCTCATTCAGATAAGAAGGAGAATTCAAAAGCTTTACAGACAAGCAAAAGCTGAGAGAATTCAGCACCACCAAACCAGCTCTTCAACAAATGCTAAAGGATCTTCTCTAGACAGGAAACACAGAAAGGTTGTATGAACGTGAACCCAAAACAACAAAGCAAATGGCAATGGGACCATTCTTATCAATAATTACCTTAAATGTAAATGGGTCGAATGCCCCAACCAAAAGACAAAGACTGGCTGAATGGATACAAAAACAACACTCCTATATATGCTGTCTACAAGAGACCCACCTCAAAGCAAGGGACACATACAGACTGAAAGTGAAGGGCTAGAAAAAAAATATTTCACGCAGAGACCAAAAGAAAGCAGGAGTCGCAATACTTATATCAGATAAACTAGACTTCAAAATAAAGCCTGTGAAAAGAGACAAAGAAGGACACTACATAATGATCAAAGGATCAATCCAAGAAGAAGATATAACAATTCTAAATATATATGCACCCAACATAGGAGCACTGTAATATGTAAGGCAAATGCTAACAAGAATGAAGGGGGAAATTAACAATAACACAATAATAGAGGGAGACTTTAATACCCCACTCACACCTATGGACAGATCAACTAAACAGAAAATTAACAAGGAAGCACAAACTTTAAATGACACAATGGACCAGCTAGACCTAATTGATATCTATAGGACATTTCACCCCAAAACAATCAATTTCACCTTTTTCTCAAGTGCACACAGAACCTTCTCCAGAATAGATCACATCCTAGGCCATAAATCTAGCCTTGGTAAATTCAAAAAAACTGAAATCATTCCAGTCATCTTTTCTGACCACAGTGCAGTAAGATTAGATCTCAATTACAGGGGAAAAAAACTATTAAAAATTCCAACATATGGAAGCTAAATAGCACGCTTCTGAATAACCAACAAATCATAGAAGAAAACAAAATATGCATAGACAAATGAAAATAAAAACACAACAACCCAAAACCAATGGGACACTGTAAAAGCAGTGCTAAGGGGAAGGATCACAGCAATACAGGCTTACCTCAGGAAACAAGAAAAAAGCCAAATAAATAACCTAACTCTACACCAAAAGCAACTAGAGAAGGAAGAAATGAAGAACCCCAGGGTTAGTAGAAGGAAAGAAATCTTAAAAAATCAGGGCAGAAATAAATGCAAAAGAAACAAAAGAGACCATAGCAAATATTAACAAAGCTAAAAGCTGGTTTTTTGAAAAAGTAAATAAAATTGACAAACCATTAGCCAGACTCATCAAGAAACAAAGGGAGAAGAACCAAATCAACAAAATTAGAAATGAAAATGGAGAGATCACAACAGACAACTCTGAAATACAAAGGATCATAAGAGACTACTACCAGCAGCTCTATGCCAATAAAATGGACAACTTGGAAGAAATGGACACATTCCTAGAAAAGTATAACTTTCCAAAACTGAACCAGGAAGAAATGGACGATTTTAACAGACCCATCACAAGCATGGAAACTAAAACTGTAATCACAAATCTTCCAGCAAACAAAAGCCCAGGACCAGATGGCTTCACACTGAATTCTACCAAAAGTTTAGAGAAGAGCTAACACCTATCTTACTCAAACTCTTCCAGAAAATTGCAGAAGGCAAACTTCCAAACTCATTCTATGAGGCCACCATCACCCTAATACCAAAACCAGACAAAGATGCCACAAAAAAAGAAAACCATAGGCCAATATCACTGATGAACATAGATTCAAAACTCCTTAACAAAATTCTAGCACACAGAATCCAGAAACATATTAAAAAGGTGATACACCATGACCAAGTGGGCTTTATCCCAGGAATGCAAGGATTCTTTAACATCCACAAATCAATCAATATAATACACCACATTAACAAATTGAAAGATAAAAACCATATGATTATCTCAATAGATGCAGAGAAAGCCTTTGACAAAATTCAACATCCATTTATGATAAAAACTCTCCAGAAAGCAGGCATAGAAGGAACATACCTCAACATAATAAAAGCTATGTATGACAAACCCACAGCAAACATTAGCCTCAACGGTGAAAAATTGAAAGCGTTTTCCCTTAGAGTCAGGAAGAGGACAAAGGTGCCCACTCTCACCACTACTATGCAACATAGTTTTGGAAGTGTTGGCCACAGCAATCAGAGCAGAAAAAGAAGTAAAAGGAATCCAGATAGGAAAAGAAGAAGTGAAACTCTCACTGTTTGCAGATGACATGATCCACTACATAGAAAACCCTAAAGACTGTACCAGAAAATTACTAGAGCTAATCAATGAATATAGTAATGTTGCAGGATATAAAATTAACACACAGAAATCCCTTGCATTCCTATACACTAACAAAGAGAAAACAGAAAGAGAAATTAAGGAAACAATACCATTCACCATTGCAACAAAAAGAATAAAATACTTAGGAGTATATCTACCTAAAGAAACAAAAGACCTATACATAGAAAACTATAAAACACTGATGAAAGAAATCAAAGAGGACACAAATAGATGGAGAAATATACCATGTTCATGGATTGGAAGAATCAATATTGTGAAAATGAGTATACTACCCAAAGCAATCTATAGATTCAATGCAATTCCTATCAAGCTACCAACAGTATTCTTCACAGAACTAGAACAAATAATTTCACAATTTGTATGGAAATACAAAAAACCTCAAATAGCCAAAGCAATCTTGAGAAAGAAGAATGGAACTGGAGGAATCAACCTGCCTGACTTCAGACTCTACTACAAAGCCACAGTCATCAAGACAGTATGGTACTGGCACAAAGACAGAAATATAGATCAATGGAACAGAATAGAAAGCCCAGAGATAAATCCACGTACCTATGCACACCTTATCTTTGACAAAGGAGGCAAGGATATTCAATGGAAAAAAGACAACCTCTTTAACAAGTGGTGCTGGGAAAACTGGTCAACCACTTGTAAAAGAATGAAACTAGAACACTTTCTAACACCATAACAAAAATAAACTCAAAATGGATTAAAGATCTAAATGTAAGACCAGAAACTATAAAACTCCTAGAGGAGAACATAGGCAAAACACTCTTCACATAAATCACAGCAGGATCCTCTACGACCCACCTCCCAGAATACTGGAAATAAAAGCAAAAATAAATGGGACCTAATGAAACTTAAAAGCTTTTGCACAACAAAGGAAACTATAAGTTAGGTGAAAAGACAGCCCTCAGAATGGGAGAAAATAATAGCAAATGAAGAAACAGACAAAGGATTAATCTCAAAAATATACAAGCAACTCCTGAAGCTCAATTCCAGAAAAATAAATGACCCAATCAAAAAATGGGCCAAAGAACTAAACAGACATTTCTCCAAAGAAGACATACAGATGGCTAACAAACACATGAAAAGATGCTCAACATCACTCATTATTAGAGAAATGCAAATCAAAACCACAATGAGGTACCATTACATGCCAGTCAGGATGGCTGCTATCCAAAAGTCTACAAGCAATAAATGCTGGAGAGGGTATGGAGAAAAGGGAACCCTCTTACACTGTTGGTGGGAATGCAAACTAGTACAGCCACTATGGAGAACAGTGTGGAGATTTCTTAAAAAACTGGAAATAGAACTGCCATATGACCCAGCAATCCCACTTTTGGGCATACACACCAAGGAAACTAGATCTGAAAAAGACACGTGCACCCCAATGTTCATTGCAGCACTGTTTATAATTGCCAGGACATGGAAGCAACCTAGATGCCCATCAGCAGATGAATGGATAAGGAAGCTGTGGTACATATACACCATGGAATATTACTCAGCCATTAAAAAGAATTCATTTGAATCAGTTCTAATGAGATGGATGAAACTGGAGCCCATTATACAGACTGAAGTAAGCCAGAAAGATAAACACCAATACAGTATACTAACACATATATATGGAATTTAAAAAGATGGTAACAATAACCCTATATGCAAAACAGAAAAAGAGACACAGATGTACGGAACAGACTTGTAGACTCTGTGGGAGAAGGCGAGGGTGGGATGTTCTGAGAGAATAGCATTGAAGCAAGTATACTATCAAGGGTGAAATAGACCACCAGCCCAGGTTGGATGCATGAAACAAGTGCTCGGGGCTGGTGCACTGGGAAGACCCAGAGGGATGGGATGGAGAGGGAGGTGGGAGGGGGGATTGGGATGGGGAACACATGTGGATCCATGACTGATTCATGTCAATGTACGGCAAAAATCACTACAATATTGTAAAGTAATTAGCCTCCAACTAGTAAAAATAAATGAAAAAAAAAAAAACTCAGCAAAGGGATCTTTCTAACTTTGGCATCAGTAGCATAGCTTTTTTAATACTTAATTTTGACAAAATAATCATATTTTACCACTTATGAGAGCAGAATAAAGAGCTAGATAATTCCCATAAAAAATTTAAATGTCCTACAGTTACAGTTGCCCTGAGAATATTTCCAATAAGAATTTATTAAACATGTAGAGGGGAAGTTGAGATCAAGATGACAGAGTGGGAAGACAGTGAGTTCACCTCTTCCCAAGGAAACACAGAAACTACAACTACTTACAGAACAACTACCTGTGAGAATGACCTGCAGTGAGAAATGAGAATTTGCATACCAGAACAGCTCTTCTGCAATGAAGGGTATAAAGAAGAAGAAGAAGAAAAAAAAAAAACCAAGATGAGTATAAGGGAAAGAGAAGTAATTGAATCAGGACCTACACTCCCAGCAGGTGGCCCAAAAGGAGGAAGAGATATCACAAATTCAGAGGTCCTGAAGAGGAGCAAGGGGTTCAGTCCCAACTTCAAGTACCCCAACCCTGGAGACTGGCACCTGGAAGACAAACCCCTTTAACTGGTTCTGAAAACCAGCGGGGCTTACAGTCAGGAGAGCCAGAGGGCTGTAGAAAACTGAGACACTGCGCTTAAACACTATGCACACAAACTCATTCACTCCCAGGCCCAGCATGGGAGCAGCAGACTGACAGGAGCCTGACATCCCTGCTCTCCTGGCAAGGATGCCTCATCATACACCTCAGCCCACACCAGGCTCCCACTTCAGTCCCTCCACCAAGGCAGCAATCCCTGGCACACCCTAGGAGAAGTCTGGGTTCATGCTGGGCTCCAATGCTAACCCCTCTGGCTCCAGTCCCCGTGCCAAAGTGGTAGCCCTCCACACGTCCTAGGAGAAGCCTGAACCCCACACCAGGTTCCAACTTCAGTGGGGAACAATCCCCAGTACACACCAGAAGAATTCCATGGTCACTTCAGCTTCAGGCCTTCCATCAAAGCCAAGGGACACACACAGTCTATCTAAAGACGCTCCTACGCAAGGACACACCCTCAAAACACAGAGAAGTAACTGCTTCTCCTAATGCATGTAGACAAACACAAAAAGTCAAGCAAAATAGGAAGACAGAGGAGTGTCTTTCAAACAAAAGAACAAAATGAAACTCCAGGAAAAACAAAAATCTAATAAAATGACAGTAAGTAATTTACCTGGTAGAGTTTAAAGCAATGATCATAAAAATGCTCACTGAATGTAGAAGAATAAGGGAAGAAAACAGAACTCCAAAAAGGTATTAGAAAATATAAAAAAGAAGGCATCAGAGGTGAAGAATATTGTGTGTGTGTTAATTCCTCAGTCATGTCTGACTCTTTGTAACCCCATGGACTATGGCTCATCAGGCTCCCCTGTTGATGGAATTCTCCAGGCAAGAATACTGGAGTAGGTTGCCATCCCCTTCTCCAGGGGATCTTCCCAACCCAGGGATAGAACCGGGGTCTCCCACAGTGCAGACAGATTCTTTACCATCCGAGCCACCAGGGTAGCCCGATTAATGTAATAACTGAAATGAAATACATATTGTAGGGAATCAACTGCAGATTAGGTGACAGAAAAATGCATAAGCAACTTAGAAGACAGAATGGTTGAAATCACTCAATCAGAACAGCAAGAAGAAAAACAATTTTTAAATGAGGCTTAAGTTTAAGAGACCTCTAAGATAACATCAAACATAATAAAATTCAAATTTTAGAGGTTCCAGAAGGAGAGGAGAAAGAAAGAGGCAAAAATGAATTTGGTGAAACAATGGTTGAAAATTTAACCTGCAGTAAGAAACACATATCCAGATCCAAAAACAAAGAAAATCCCAAACAAAATGAAAGAGACTTATTCCAAGACCTAGCATAATTAAAACAGCAAAAGTCATCCTAGTGCACCAGCCCTGAGCACTTGTCTCATGCATCAAACCTGAACTGGCGATCTGTTTCACAATTGATAATATACATGTTTTAATGCTATTCTCTCAGGTCATCCCACCCTCACCTTCATATCAATGTATGGCAAAAACCACTACAATATTGTGAAGTAATTAGCCTCCAACTAATATAAATAAATGAAAAAAAAAATAATAAAGATAAGCTGAATAGAAAAAAAAATAAACTACTGCTTCAAGAAGTGTTAAAAACAAAAAAGCAAAAGTTAAAGAGAGAATTTTAAAGGCAGTCAAAAAGAAAAAAGAAAAACTGAAGTCACATCCAAGGGAAGCCCCACAGGCTATCACCTATTTCTCAGCAGAAACTGCAGGTCTAAAGGGAATGGCATAGTATACTTTATTTAAAGTGATGAAAGGAAAAAATATCTACAACCAATGATACTCACATGGCAAAGTTATTCAGAACTGAAGGAGAGAAAGTTTCCCAAACAAGCAAAAACTAAAAAGAGTTTAACAACAGTAAACCAGCCTTCCAAGAAATGTTTAAGGAACTTCTTTTAGTGGAAAAGGAAAGGCCCTATAAAGATAGGAGAAATGAATGAAAGGAAAAATACACTTTACTAGGAAAGTAAAAATTTCCTTTACTAGGAAAGGAAAATATATAGTAAAGGCAATGAATGAACCACTTATAAAGCAAGTGAAATGTTAAAAGACAAGTCATAAAAACAAATCCATAGATACAGAGAACAGACTAATGGCTATCACAAGGGAAGGGACAGAGTTGGGGTTGGAGGCAAAAATGGGTAAAGGGGATCAAATCTATGCTGACAGAAGGAAACTAAATTTTTGGTGGTGAACACAATGTAGTGGATAGGAGTAGAAATATAATGTTGTACACATGAAACTTATACAGTATTATGAACCAATGTTACCTCAATAAAATATAAAATTTTAAGCAAAAAAAATTAAGTTGAATTAAAAACTCATAGGGATATAATATACAGCACAGAGAAAATAGTCAATAATACTATAATTAACATGGCATGGTAGATCATCTATAAAAACATAAAAATCACTATGCTGTACAGCTAAAACTAATACAGTATTCTAAGTCAACTATATCCCCATTAAAAAATTAATAAAGAAATAAGCATGCAGAGGCTTTGTAAAGAAAACATCACTGTTTCATTATCTTTAAACATGAACCTGAAACAAATCTAAAATATATTTTGTACCAATGCACCAACAAGATGAAAGAGAAACTTAAGACTGCAGTAACATTAACTATTTCCTTTGGATTTTATAAAGTTAGATACTTTTCACACCAATTTTCTACCTTTCATTGTAACTTAGGAGAGTCTTCAAATGTGACTACTGATTACAATTAGAACACAACTCCACTAACAACCACAGATACAGAGAAAGACTGATACATATCTAGTTCCAAATGTGTCCTCCATGTTTGCACGGATCTAATTTACATAATTAAATGGGAATTAAGCCATTTTCTTTTATCAAGTTCTTTCCTTTGATTTTTTAATAGTTTTTTATAATTACTTTTATCTAGCACCATCTGTGCTAGATAAAAGGCAAGTAAGAAACGGTAGCTGCCTAGTTACACTTCACTCATCGTTCATGACTACTACACAACTCTAAATTGATGGAGGCATTGAACCTCTATCTCATGCAAAACAGCTAGAGATTTGAAAACTTTTCTATTTCCAAAGAAAAAATATCAGTAATACCTTATCGCTATGCCCTTTGCCAGTTTCACCCCAGCCCACCCTCCCCCACACCCACCACAAATAACTGTGGTACCTTCAGAGAAGAAAGATCCCTTCTGCCTTAGGGAAGGGCTCAACTGCTAGTGGAAGAATATTTTCAGGTTTCATAGGTATCCTGGCTTTGTGGTCCAAATGAAGAGAAATGAATCCATAGAAATTTATCTATGTAATTAAAGTAACCATCTAGATAACTTGACATTGTCTACACCCAACCTCAAGTTCATAAAACATCACAATCTTCATATTAAGATTTCACTAAGCAATGCTATGAAACGAAACTAAAGTCCTTTGAACATGGCTTAAACAAAGCAAAGTCACCTCCACTTGGGCTGCCAAATGCACTTTCTCCTTGTCTTTTCGCTCCAAGCACCGCTTCACTTCCTCTAACTCAGAAGCCATTGCACTGAAGTTCAGCTGCACTCTCAAATCTGACATCTGCTTCTCCAGATCCTCTCGCTCAACCCCTTAAAAGAGAAAATGTAAAGCGTGATGGTTGCTCGTTATTCACAGGATAATGTACTCTCAAATGGTAGGCTTATTAATATTAACTCTACTCCATACAATCCACTTATTAAATGTCACTGTAACCAACTCACCATTCTATTATTTCAAGTCTTACACAATTTTCTAAAATACATAGCTACGTCATCCAGTGTTATCCCATTTTGATACTGTACTTGAACTGCTATCTGATTTCCAGTATAATTTATTTCAGGAAAATTCAATGCATTTTTCTTTAATTTGCCTTATCTCCCTATATTACCCCCAAACTCTAAAACAAAATTACTGAAAGAATTTTCAACTAAGCTTCTACAGCTTACTGAAGTTACTGAAGTTCACACAACAAAATGCTTTTCTTGCAACATAAGCAAAGGAGGCAGCTAAATCTTGATTGTGTCCTGACCTTTAACTTGCTAGTTCTGGAGACAACTACCCACAACTGATCAATATAAACTGACAAAGTATGTACTTTTAGTTCAATATGAAATATTTGGTATATGATGAAAAGGGCACTGTAACAACATCTTTTTCAAAAATAAATAACATGAAAACGCTTTTCTCAATGAGCTTGCAATCTAAGAATACGAAAAAGATATAAATGAAGTACTTCTATGAAGTTAAGATGTCAAAAACTGGAACATATATTATCAGTTTAAAACTACTCTTTTCTAGTACTTTCACTTCCAGAAAAGGAAGGAAGGAAGGAAACACTAGCAAATACAATTTACAGATCGATCATAAGACATATCCCAACTTCAGAAATATTAAACTGTCAAAATCGTACAGTGTGGATAAAAGATGCAAAGGTATATTAACAGTAATAAGAGGACCTTCAGATACTATTCAGATATTTCCCTGTATCTGTATAATTTCTATATAGTAAATGGTTATCATACAAAATCAGTCCAAAGGACAGAATGATTAACTCTATCTTAATAAGAAACTGAGGTTGTAAGAATTGGTTTAAAAGTTAGTTCTGAAAAATAGATTAAAAATTTCACCAAGCAAAGCAGATGAAGTTGGGTTGATATTTCAGGGAAAGGAAACAGCATAAAGCACCCAGAAACAATACTGGATTTCATATTCAGGTGCCTGCACATATCACGTTCTACACAGCTAATACTTGTGAGGAAGGTGAGCCGGCAGAGTCAGCGGTCATGCGCTGCCAGGAAGCTTGGAAATCAGCCTACAGACTAAGAGTCAGCAAACATTTTCTGTAAAAGGTCAGACAGTAAATACTGCAGCTATATGGTCTCTGTCACAACTACTCATCTTTGATATTATATTACAAAAGTGACCTGGACAATGCATAAATGAATGGGAGTAGCTGTATTCCAATAAAGTTTCTTTATTCAAAAACAGGAAGCAGTCTGGATTTGGCTCATGTGCCATCCTTTGCCCACTCCTGCTAGATCATCAACCTGAAAATATGCATATATTATGTATAAATGTATTTATTCATTTGAAAAATACACATATCCCTTCATCTTAAAAATAACTTCTATTTTATAAATTTATTAATATATACCCACGTGTGCCAAGTCACTTTAGTCGTGTCCGACTCTTTGTGAACTCGTGGACTATAGCCTGCCAGGCTCCTCTGTCCATGGGATTTTCCAGGCAAGAGTAATGGAGTGGGTTGCCATGCCCTCCTCCTAGGAATCTTCTCCAACCAGGGATGGAACCTACATCTTTTACATCTCCTGCATTGGCAGGCAGGTTCCTTACCACTGAGGCACCTCGGAGGCCCAGATAGATATGCATGTGTGTGCACCTCTCTCTGTGTAGTATCTACCTACCTATATATAGACCTAGACATGTTTCATGACATATATTAGTGTATACACACATATATGCAAATTAATGTTAGTACAAATATATATTATACAACTTATGAAGATAATATATACGAACATGTATATAAACACATACACGTATATGTGTTTTATAAAGCACATCTATGCATCTGATGTGGAGACATAATATTTTTATATGTTTACACATAAAATAGCAGTAGTAGTGCAGTGTTAGTTGCTCAATCGTGTCTGACTCTTTGTGACCCATGGATTGTAGCCCACCAGGCTCCTCTGTCTATGGGACTCTCCAGGCAAGAATACTGGAGTGGGTTGCCATTCCCTTCTCCATAGGAGCCTCCCAACCCAGGGATCAAACCTGGATCTCCTGCATTGAAGAGAGATTCTTTACCATCTGAGTTACAGGGAAGTCCCTACATAAAATACTAAAGTATAGATATATAAATATTAAGGTGTAACACATATATGCATATATAATGAAAAATTTATAAAAACTGAAATACTTAAAACATAAAGTACACAACACAAATAGGGTTAGAGACACTCTCCTCCCAGAGGATTATCTCATATGCTCCGTTTTAAAGAACTCTTGCTACAAATGTTGATGCATCAGTAGAGGATAGCAGTTAAAGAGTTCAAGCCTGGATACAAAAAAGATTTGGTTTGCTACTTCCCACAAATGTGACTTTAAGCAAGGAATTCAATTTCTTTGTTTTTCAGCCTTTAAAAAAAAAATCATTAAAATGGAAATAAGAAGAGTATCCTTCTCTTAGAACATTTGTAAGAACTAAAAGACACAGTGTAACATGTGTAGCATGATCTCTCGTAAGAACTCAATAAATTATGAGAGGTTTTAATCAAGAGAATAACATGACAGGTGTGTGGCTTAGAAGGGTTCCTTTAGTAGCAGGGCCGAAAACAGAGTACAGACTAGCATCAGACAGGTTAGGAGGGTAACAGAGATGAGATAAAGCATGCCTAAACTGGGTTAGTGGGAATACGAAAGAAGCCACTTCAAGAGATAGCAGAATCTTCAGACAGACAGGATACAAGATACTAATTAGATGGAGGGGAGAAGTAAGTTCTGATGTTCTTTGTATTTTAGGCTTATCTGGATAGAGAAACATTCGACCAGTTAAGATAGGAGATAAAAACAGGTTTGGAGGAAAGTAAGAATTCAGTTGTAAACCTGTTCCTGAGCATGCTGGAACAGCACATAGACACGCCCAAGGAGCACCTCCATCTGGAGGGCTGAAGGTCAGGAGAGTGAGAAGAGCTCCCTTTAAGGGTCATCCTTTGTAGGTAATAGCTAGAGCCTAAGATTAAATAACAACCCCAGGGGAGAAGCACCAAGTGAGGAAATCCATAGATAGGATTCTAGAACACAGCAACATTTAAAATGCAAGCTAGAAACAAACGAAAAAGATTCAGATGGAAAGACTGAAAACAACTAAGATAGAAGAACCAGGAAACAGTAAGAACAAGCAAGTCAGTGGAAAAGTTTTAAGGGAGAGGAAACAAATGGGAAACAACTAAGGCAAGTAGTTAAAAATTCCTTTGCATTTGACATAGGATACCACTAGTAAACTAAGCAAAGTCAATTTTAGAAGCAGAAGTGGAAATCATATTGCAGTGGGTAGAGGAATAAAGAGCAGGCAGAGGATGACAAGTGCAATTTCTTACATAGAATTTTTTTTAAATAATGCAAGTATTCTATAAAGATGAAAACTCTAGAATTATTAAAAGAAGGTGAAGAAGTCCATTGCCACAATAAGAGAACTTTAAGATTTTTTTATTAAGCCTAATAAGCAGCTTAAAAAAGTGACAGTCTTTGACTCCTCAAAGACACCAAAATTAACTAGATTTTATAAGACAACAAAACATGTAACAAATGTACCACAAACTCTTTTGCCAAACAAAATGAGAAGTCCTATGTACAACTTCATGACAATTCCGTGAATAATCTTAATACCCTATATTTTACTTTAAAAATAAATTTTAAAGTTTTTCAATGGCTAAGTTGTGTCTGACTCTGTGACCCCATGGACTACAGCACACCAGGCTTCCCTGTCCTTCACTGTCTCCCAGAGTTTGCTCAAACTCATGTTAATTGAGTTGGTGATGCCATCCAACCATCTCATCCTCTGTGGTCCCCTTCTCCTCCTGCCTTCAGTCTTTTCCAGCATCAGGGTCTTTTCCAGTGAGTCAGCTCTTCTCATCAGGAGGCCAAAGTACTGGGACTACAGCATCAGTCCTTCCAGTGAATATTCAGGGTTGAGTTCCTGTAGGACTGACTGGCTTGATCTGCTTGCTGTCCAAGAGACTCTCAAGCACCACAGTTCAAAAGCATCAACTCTTCAGCACTCACACTACTTTATAGTCCAATTTTCACATCTGTACATGACCTCTGGAAAAACCATACCTTTGACTATACAGACCTTTGTTGACAAAGTGATGTCTCTGCTCTTTAATACACTAAGTTTGTCATAGCTTTTCTTCCAAGCTTCTAACGTCAAAATACTTTTAAATTACAACACCACACAACTGAACTTAGTAAGTGAAGTTGCTCGGTCATGTCCGACTCTTTGCGACCCCATGGACTGTAGCCCACCAGGCTTCTCTGTCCATGGGATTCTCCAGGCAAGAACATTAGAGTGGGTTGCCATTTCCTTCCAGCATGCAAATATGTTAGGACAGGTATGTCAAAATCTACCATTTTCTGGTAGATGCAGAAGATTTTCTGGTAATGTGGGAATTCTAACTTAGGCAACATATTGAGTTAAGTGTAGGGAATCTGGGGAATTTATAACATCAAACACTTACAAGAGTTTCTGTGGTAATTTAGGCATTTGAGTAAAATACCTTAATATTTAAATGATTTAGAGCAGAACAATCTTTAGTAATCTGTTAGAAAACATTATAAAATTTCAGTATCACCATTTCTGTTAAACACAAAACTTTCAAAACGAAATACATCCAGAGTAATTAAATTCTACAACCAAAATCAACACCTCCTCTGAAAAAACATTCTAAAGATTTTCAAACACAATACCTTTCTAATCAACATTTAAAAAGCCAATCATATGATTCATGACCACTTTTACAATCTGATTAATTGTTTTCCCCAATCTCCAGGTAACAAAACAAAGATAGGATATTAATTTATATTGAAAATCAGATTAAGAGAAAGTGAAAAGCATAGGGATTTCCAGTTTAAGTACAAATGCACACACATAAATACACTCACATGTGTGTGATATGTATGTGTAGCATATATGTGTGTGCATTAATTTTTAAAAAAAATTCCACAACTGGCTTGTTGGCTCTTTCTAAAAGGAAGACTCATGAGATAAGCAGGTCTGACAACTGAAATGGGTTTAAAAATCAAGCAGAGAAGACATTAAAACTGGATGCCAATATCAACAACAAGCAAGTGAAATTTGAAATTAAACACACAATGCTATTTACATTAGTATCCCCCAAAATTAAATGCATGCATGCCAGTCACTCACTGAGGTCCACCTCTTTGCTACCTCATGAACTGCAGCCCTCCAGGTTCCTCTGTCCATGGAATTTTCCAGGTAAGAATACTGCAGTGGGTTGCCATTTCCTACTCCAGGGGATCTACCCAAGCCAGGAATCAAACCCATGTCTCCAGAATCGCCTGCATGAGCAGGCAGATTCTTTACCATTGAGCCACCTGAGAAGCCCAAAAATCAAATACTTAAGTATCAAACAAAATCTATATGATGAAAACTACCAAATTCTGATGAAAAAAATCAAGGATGAACAAAATAAATGGAGATATAATCCATGTTCATGGACAGGAAGATTCAATATTGTCAAAATGTCAGTAGTTCTCAACTCCAGCAATAAATTCAACGCAAGCTAATCAAAATCCCAGCAAGTTATTTTGTGTATATTGACAACCTGATTCTAAAGTTACAAAGAGTGGCAAAGAATCCCAAATAGCAAGAGCAATACTGAAAAAGAAGGAAAGAGTTGGAGGACTGACACTATCCAACAAAACAGTGTGGTACTGGCCAAAAAAAAAGAAAAGACAGGTGGACACCTGGGACAGAACAGAGAGCCCAGAAGTAGACCCACAGAAAAATAGTCCACTGATCTTCAACAAAGAACAAAAGCAATACAATGGGGAAAAGACAGTCTTTTTAAACAAAGGACACTAGAACTGAAGACTCACATGCAAAAAAAAAAATGAATCTAGACACAGAACTTATATCTTCCACAAAAATTAATTCAAAATGGATGACAGATTTAAATGTAAAATGCAAAATTATAAAACTCTTAGAAGGTAAGAGAATGATTTGCAGGTTGACAATGACTTTTAGATATTACACCAAACTCACAATCCATGAAAGAAAGAATAAATAGGCTGAACTTCATTAAAATTAAAAGTTTCAGCTCTGTGAGAGATAATCTTAAGAGAATGAAAAGCCAAGCCTTAAACTGTGAGATATTATTTGCAAAGACATACTGATAAAGGACTGCTAGCCAAAATAGACAAATGACTCTTAACAATAACAGGAAAACAAACTAAGAAATGGGCCAAAGACTTTAATGAATATATCAGCAGAAAAGATATACATATATGTGTGTGTGTGTGTGTGTGTGTGTGTATATATATACAGTAAATAAGTATATGAATAAATGCTCTACACCATGTTATCAGGAAAACGCAAATTAAAACAAGATGCCACTACAAACCTATCTGGATGGCTAAAATACAGAACGCTGACAATTCTAAGTGTTGAGAAGGAGGCAGAACAACAGGAAATTGCATCACTGCTGGTAGAAGGCCAAATAATATAGCTATTTTGGAAGAGAGTTTGAAGATTCCTACAAACCTAACCACTCTTGTCATATGACTGAGCAATCACACTCTCTGATATTTATCCAAAAGAGATGAAATCTTAAGTCTACGCAAAAATCTGCACAAAGATATTTAGTTTACAGCAGTTTTATTCATGATTGCCAAAACGTGGAAGAAACCAAGACAGGCTTCTGTACATGAATGGATAAATAAACTGTGGTACATCCAAACAATGAAATATTATGCAGTGCTTTTAAAAAAAAAAAAAAACAAAGTTTGCTTTTTTCCTTCTGAAGAACTTCCAAGCCATGAAAAGACATGGAGGAAACTTAGAGAGATATTACTAAGTAAAGAAGCCAATTGGAAAAGGCTACATACTGTATGATTCCAACTATTGATATATTAGATTCTAGAAAAGGCAAAACTAAGGAAGCAATAAAAAGATTAGTGTTTGTCAGAGGTTAGGGGGAGAAAGGGATGGATAGTGAAACACAGAGAACTTTAAGGGCAGTGAAACTACACTATGATATTACAATGATGGATACATGTCATTACATGTTTGTCTAATCCTACGGAACACACAACACCAAAAGTGGACCCTGAGGTAAACTATGGACTTTGCACAACAATGATGTGTCAATATCCGATTCATTAGTTATAACAAATGCACCACTGGGGTGAGGGATGTTGACATCTGGGAAAGCTGTGATATAAAAGAGCAGGCATATATGGGAAATCTCTGTTCCATCTGCTCAATACCACTATAAAATTATGTCTGTTTTTAAAAATTGCATGCTAAACTAGGATTAATCTGGAAAACCTTGTAATAGATCAAGAAATAGGGTGAAAAGAACATAAGAAAAGCAATTCTGAAAATGAAAATTATTTAAGAAAGATCAAAAAAGCAGAAATTAACTATAGTATAACTGGAGTATAGTAAAGCAACTATACTCCAATAAAAGTTTTTTTAAAAGGCCCCAGACATTTACAAATCAGAATTTTATACCTCTCCTAAACCTCCAGTCATCTCCCTGTTCATCCTGAAGGCTTGACTGTTGCCTGGAAATCTGAGATACTTGATGATGTAAACCCTTTGGATCAACTTCTGCTTTCATAAGTTGTGTACGGAGTTCTTCTACCTAAATACATATAATCAAAGATGAAACTTTCATTAGTTTTAAAAGCAGGAAAACAATAATTGAACTTATAAATTATTACAAATTATTTCCCTAGGGGGAAAAAATCACTTCCAGCAGATTATTGTAAGCACAAGTTGAAACCAAGTTAATCTCATGACAAGCACAGTGGAATAGTCTCCTGCTTCACTTCTTTATTCCTATTCCTTTCACAATGAAGGTATTTTCCCCTTCTTTGTGTCTATGACAAATAATGTGACATTTTACAAAATCCCTATTTTCACCTCAATCCACTCTACTACTATTAACCCAAATCACCTCCTGTTAAGTACTGTATGTTTTTACATTTTTCACTTATTTTCTTTCATGTGAATGTAGTCTATTGGTCAGTAAAGTCAAGTGAAATGATCACAATTTAAAACATTTTGATATCAAAGTACTGCTCAAAATAAATAAGTACTAAAGGCTGTTGAAAAAAGTATAAACTCCCTGAGGTCAGGTACCCTTTTATTCATCTTCATGTATCTGAAGTCTAGCAGGCAAGTCCCCAATGACCATTAAACAAGTCAGCGGTGGCAGAACATCTCAGCTAAACTCACAATGGCAACCTAAACACAGAAATCTCTTATTTCAAAAGATTAAAAGTTATAAGGCAGAGTTCCAAAACCAAAAGAATCAGAAGGAATTGAATATAGATATAACCTTCCAAAAAAGAAAGTCTAAACTCTGCCAACATTAATTCCATCATACCACTGGCTGTAGAACAAAGCCATTATATGTTTTTAAGGATTTTGTAAAACAGGTGCTATGTTGCATTTTCATGATTAATCATCAAATAAAGTACTCCTGAACATCTATAATGTCTGACATCTTTTCCTACCTAGCATATTATGTACTGAGTTATGTAACCCATACCTCAAAAGAGAGGCAAGTACAACTGCAATTTACATTAAACACAAGCAGAAAGACAGTTAGAAATCCAATGCCCTTTTCCCAACGTATGTAAGATGGCTATTGCAAGCTACTGAACTTTAAATATCAGAGGCACCAAACTCATATTATGGGTTAACGGGCTACAAAATGTTATGCTTTAAAATTAAGCCTTATCTCCGGTTAAAAGGAATCAGACAGCATCTTGAAAATGAGAAAATAAGACAATGATACATTCAAGGAAACATGAACATGCAAAGGCCTGTTTTATGTGTTTTACTTCCTCCTTCACTCTCCAATGCCTCCTCGAATAAAATTAAGTTCCTGGGAAAACTATCTTTCCCATCCAGTCTCACTTTCACACTGGTTATGCTAAGAGAGGTAATTTCTAAATCGGAGCGGCAATCTGCAAGACACCCTGTCACAGGAGGAACTTGGGCTGGTGCTTTGTGCTGGCTTGCTCTGAATCTCCCTGAAAGGATTTCATCTTTTGCTTATGTGTGCTAATATACATTTGTTAGGAATAAAATTTCCTAGACATGAATTTTTTTGCCCTTTTATAAAGACATCTAATAGGGAAAGAGACTCAATCCTGATTTAATTTAAAAGCAGATTATCATAGCTTGCACACTTACCTGATGCAAAAGTGTTTCTCTGCTGCCTTCTGACTGATTCAGTAACCTTCGAGATAGCTCCAATTCCTGTTGAAGCTAGAGTTTCATCAAAGGATAAGGGAAAATGTCCAATGGGGCAGAAGATAACTAAACTATTACAGGCACAGTTTAAGAGGAGAAAAGTGAAAAGGTTTTCAGACTTTTACAGCTAATATAGAAAGATAAACATCTTGCAATAAACACATATCAATGCTCCCATTAAAATAATGGTAATTAAATAACAAAAACTGAACCAGACCAGACTGCAGGAGGTCTGCGCTCTAGTCAGTTTCATCTCAATTATGACCCTGTTTAAATCTTTTTTCCTTAAAGGCCTCCTTTCTGTTATCTCTAAAATAAGGGTTTTATATAAGACAATCTCTGAGCTCCCTTCAGTTTTAAATCATTTTAATGCAAAATTCTAAAGCAATTTTTCTTTAAATTAGCTATATGCGGTATCATATGAACTAAATTAGAATAAAAATTTCAGGGACCTAATGACTCAAGGTGTATTTCATCTAGTTGGTGACTACTTTATATTCTTAATAGTCTTATACTCCTAATATCTCCAATATTCATAACATTCCAAAAATTTTGAAGTATCTCAGTTCAGAATAAGACATTTTAAATTTCCCTAATAATACTGCCATTAGATAATACCCACAGAAAATGTACCAGTTAGGTGACTAAATACGCTACAAAGTCACTGTGCCTAGCTTATTTCAAGTTGAAAAATATAACAGGATGTGAAGGGGTGAAAAACATGCCACCCTAAAGTACACCTCTTTGGCTCAAGTATTATTGTGAGCTGATGGTAAGCAAAGCCCAGCAGACTCAGGAATGGCTTTTCACCTTCCCTTTAAATGCATAAAAAAAGTTAGAAAGTGGGTCTGTACCAGGAAGAGAGCTATTACTAAAGGTACTATCTATATCTGAAAGACTTACCTGCGTAGCAGGGCAAACATCTGTTAATGGTAACCCCCTCTTCTCACTTCCTGTGAACTGCCTTCCTTCCCTCTGAAGTCCCAGGCCTCTATTTCTTTCCTTAGCTCAGGATGGAAGATAAGCTTCAATTGCCTGGCTGCCTTTGTATCTCATATGTTTGTAGGGCTCCCATACATACAACATTAAACGTTTCTTCTCCTTTTAATCTGCTTGATATCAATTTAATTATTAGACCAGCCAAAGAACCTAAAAGGTTTGTAAAGGAAAAATCATTTTCCCTCCCCTTTCACTTGGAAAGTGTTTCCAAACACTTGGAAAAAGTGTTTGCTAAAAATCCAAAGCTTACATATGCTGGACATGCTTGCAATTTGTAAGGGTAAGGTCATTTTGTGAAATCAAAAGTTTGTATTAAGATGTTATTAAGTGCTTCGACTTTAATAGTTATCCTAAAGTATCACTTCTTTTGAACAAACTACTATCTATACATGAGTCCTTCAGAAATTGTCCATATGGTCGGTGTGGCTACTAAGGAGAAGCATGGGCGAGCACTGTGGTGATGGAAGAGTTCTGTGCTTTGATTGTGGTGGCAGTAAGAATGAGATTCATGAGATAAAACTGCAGGAAAGTACGCACACACACAGACTCACTCAGTACACAATACAACTGGTCAAATCTGCATAAGCTCGATGCATTGCAAGTGTCAGTTTGCTGGTTTTGATACTGGACCTCAATAAAACAAAATGTTACCATTGAGAATAACTGGGTAAAAGGCACAGGGCACATTTTATTTTGCAACCTCTATGGACCTATTATTATTTCAAAACAATTTTCTAATCCAATTATATAAGCTTTTTAAATACCATACATGCAGCTCAGAAAATAAACATCACATATTTTTTAAAGTAGAGCTGGCCCTTGAACAACATAGGTTCGAACTGCAGAAGTCCATTTACACACGGATTTTTTTTTTTAATTGTAAACACCACAGTATTACAGGATCCCTAGTGGGTTGAATTCACAGGTGTGGAAGTGTAGCTAGAGAGAAACTGCAAATACAGAGGGCCAACTACATGTTATACTCGGATTTTTTTTTTTTTTTTTTTTAATATACTCGGATTTTAGACTGCACAGAGGGTCAGGGTTCCTAAGCCCAAATTGGTCGAAGGTCAACTCTAAGCCAGCTGTAAAGTACCTGTGGAGGCCGAGAATCCACACAAAATATTACCTGACCAGTTCTGTTGTTTCTGTGGCTAAATAAAAAGGGAAGAAATCACCCTGAAGTCAAAGCAGTTTGAAAATCTACCAGGGCCTACCCTGGTCGTGATTCCTGGGTAATGTCAGCAGTCTCAGCTCCCAAAGGGCAAGCATGATGGCCCGACACATCTTGCTTACCACCAAGAAGGCAGCAGAGACGCATCATGCAACTGTACGGAATTTCGTGAAATAAAGGAGGCAAAGGCAGACGGAAAAGACAATGTGGGATAAAGAACATTACAGCGGGGGCAAATTTTCACTTTATCATTTATTACTCTAGGCTCAGCCTGAAACCTACTCATTTGCAAACTGAAGAGAGTTGTTTGGCCTCTGAATCACCTTCCAGTTCTAAAGGGCTAGGCTCTATAAGTTCACAGACGTGAATATATAGCAAAGGTTCTTAATATTTAATAAAAACAGAGGATTTTTCAGAACTAGGCTGTTTGTTTTTATCTTCTGTAGTGAAAATGAACAGATGCAAAATACTCAGCCTTTAAACAACAGATCTTTCCTAACCCTGCAGCAAAGCCCAGCTCTTTAGATGTTCTCCAACAACAAATGGTCAAGTTTAATCCCCTTCTGAAAAAGCAGAGTGGCCAGAGACACGGTAGCAAACGACCTGTGCAAGTTTCCAAGAGCAGGCAGCAGAGAGCAGCAGAGCCCTGAAGCCAAGCGATTTCACACCAAGACATAAAGGCCTCACGGGACTAATGAGCAAATGACTTCAGGACACTTTTCAAGGCATTCAATGAATGTCAGTGGCCCCAAACATTAGTACTCTTTGAAAGATAATTTTCAGAATCTTACTTTACTCTTCTCACTTTCCGTTTGTCTGAGCTTATTTTTCATTTCTCCTTCATTCTCCTCTGCTTTAGCTTCTTGTTTCTTCAGTGCCTAGAAAGACAGAATGGGAAAATAAACACTGTCAATATTCCAAAAGGATTGATTTATTAAGAAGAAGCTGAGGCAGATGATTATGAATTGCCCAAAACATACATATGAATTACAACCTGCTCATTCACTCAAGTCCTAAGATCACTTTGCTGGGGATCAAATATAAACAACTTTCCAACCTACCTAATCAAGTTCCACTTAATTTCATTATTTCCCATCTTTGGGAATTTTATAACACATTCAGAGAACTTAGCTAACAGCTTTCTTGGAAACAAATTTTACAGCCTTAAGAAATAATAGTATTTACAAGCTATATTATCTGTTCAACTATTCTGATATGATACCAAAAACCAGTTGACTACCTTTTCAAATTCTTTAAAAAAAAAATTATCAAGGTAGAAAGATGCTGGTTGCATCATTATTACATATATGACATTTTATCACAACATATAACTGGCTCTTCAAACCATACTTCACATACAGCAAAAAAAGTACTCTTTTTTCTTTCTCTTCAATAAATATTTTTTTTCCTTTTGATGTATACATTTTTCTCTCTTTAATGAAATGAAGAAAAGGAACTTTAAGAAAATACAAACTTTAAAACTTAACCACAAAAGTGTTTGCTTTGGTTTGTATATATGTTAAAACGAAATTAAACTTGAGAAAAAAGTTTATACTAAGAGCAATCTTCCATCTAAAAGACAATCCATTTGTTTAAAAACTTTTTTGACACTTTGAGCATTTAAATTTAAAAAGGTACATGTGTGGAGACCATCAAAATTGAGAAAAGCCAAATTTCCAGATCTCTCTTCCAACAAGTTCTATGATGCTCAAAAGAAAATTTATTTTTAGGCAAACAGCAAAACATGTTAAAACTGTTGTTTTGACACAAATATAATCAATCACATTTCAATTTCATTCACTCACATATCCAACAAATATCCCCAAAGCACATATACATGAGTATACAGAATAACCATGGACCCCTATCCATGAGATTACTGCTCCCTCTGCACAGCACCTACTCTCACTAATAAAAACTATTCAGGAAAAAGGCTGAGTTGTTTAGTTGCTAAGTTGTGTCTGACTCTTTTGCAACCCCATGGACTGTAGCCTGCCAGGCTCCTCTGTCCCTGAGATTTTCTAAGCAAGAATACTGGAGTGGGTTGCCATTTGCTTCTCCAGGGGATCTTTCTGACCCCAGGATCGAACCCGGGTCTCCTGCACTGGCAGATGGAATTTTTACCACTGAGCCACCAGGGAAGCCCAAAAAGGCAGAGTAATTTTGGTTTGAGTATAAATAATATAATAACACTTTTAGAGTGCTGTGTCCAGGCATTCTTCTTCTTACATAAAGTAAATATTAACATATTCTATATACTAAATATTTTCATTTAATTTTTATGAAAATTCCATGAGTTATCATTAAGGCCATTTTATTAAGAGGGAAGCTGGAGTTACAAAGGACTGAATACTTTGCTCAAGGTCATTCATCTAGTTCATGACAGAGACAGAGGTAGATTCGGGCTATCTGCCTCTTAACCGTGAATGGTATTGCCTCTCCATGTTGAAATAACAGTATTAAACACAGAGTGAATATGAAGACTAAATAATTTGATACTTGTAAAGCATTAAAAGGGGACTTCCCAGGTGGCTCAGAGGTAGAGAATCCACCTGCCAATGCAGGACATGCAGGAGACATGGGTTCGATCCTCGGGTCAGAAAGATTCCCCTGGAGAAGGAAATAGCAACCCACTCCAGTTGTTCTTGCCTGGGAAATCCTATGGACAGAGGAGCCTGGTGGGTTGCAGTCCATGGGGTCACAAAAGAGTAGGACATGACAAAGTGACTAAACATCAACAATCATGATTACAAGACTGCTAACAATTGATAAAGTATTACAAATCATAACATTTTTCAGGAAGCTACCAAGTGATTTTGATGTTTGATATTTGTTCTTCATTGTAAGGTAAGTAAAATTTGTAATAATACTTACTTATGTATGTATAACCTATTTGTTTTTAGCTGGTGGGATGTGTTTAGAAATTTTTCCTCAAGAAAATTATCCTAGAAATTTGAGAACTACTGCATCTCTATTCTTTCCTTACTTTCTCAGTCTAACTCCACCTAACGTGTGCGCGTATGTAAGAGAGAGAGAGAGAGAGAGAGGGTGAGGGAAGGAGGGAGAAATATGAAGAAAAAAAGATATAAATTATTGCTGTATTTTTCATGAATTCATTTAATAATATTTGAACTATCTTATTCCCCAACATCATCATTCCAACCTAGCCACCCCTCATCTTTTTTTTCTTTAATGAGTTAAACTTAGTTGGTTATCTTTTCAATACTTTTTCATTGAACTAAAAACCAGCCTGGGCGTTTCCACAGGCAGGAGACTATGAGGAAGACTTCCTCAGGCAGTTGATACGTTTAATCAAATTATAAGCAGTCAGGCTCCCCAGCCTCCCCTTCTGGATTCAAGCTCCTAAGCAGAAGCCATTTCAAATGGGTATGCACGGAAGACCCACCCAAGCCAGGTGGCATCACTTAAGACCATAAAAAACTTCCAGAAAGATGAGCTTGTCCCAAAAAAAGAGTCATTCACTTCCAAAGCCGAATTCAAAATCCACCTTGGAAGACTCTGCAACCTTCAGCCAGTAGCTGCTAATGTCCTTCCAATAAGATTTTGTACATCATGTTTCAAATTGTTTCCACCTCTGCTTACTGAAAACAGAAGGAGGCACCTTTAAAACCTGGCTTAACTTCATGCTGCCACTCTAAGGAATTTAACTTACTTAAGAACTCAAACTCCAAAAATTCTCCAGGGAAATTTTTCCATTTTACTAACTGGAATTAATCCATTTCTGTCCTTTGCTCATGAGCTGCAAAACTTACAATTTAAAAATCCTATCACATTTTACATCAGAAACAAACAAACAAGAAAGACATATTCACATTTTCCAAGTGTTTACATAACTTAATTTTTTAAAAAAGCTTAATTCATATATATGCTCATTTTAACTTACATAGATAGGCATTCAAATATTCCTTGTCTAGAAGCTTACATTTCCAAAGAGAACTGAAAAAGGTTTGTTATCACTATGGTATAAGCTTCAGAAGACCAGGGACCCTATCTGTCATGATCACATTTCAACTCTAACACAATTCTTGGCACATTTTAGGTGGTAAACATATGTTATTTAATGGATGAATAAACATCTCACATCTCTTTATAATTCCTGAATAACAACTGCAGTTTATAATTGGCCAACTCTGCCTATCACCTACATGAAAGTTTCCCAGATTTCTCCCATCTTTCTTAACCACCACATTTTCCCAAACACCAGGCAGTCTTTCTCTCTGAAAAAAAACAGTATTATTATGATGTAGTGATATTGGAAAATAAATATTTATTTGGGGGTTCATGTCAAGGAGTTAATAACCCTTTCCTATTTTCCCAAGACATCATTTTAGACTCTTCCTTAGGGAAAAAATCCTCTGAATGGTTTTATTTTTGATAATTCAGATTTCATAATTTTAAAGACAGCTTAGAATTCCCATATATCTTTCACCTAGCTTTCCCTAAAATTAACATCTTACATAATGGTAGTAGGTTTATCAAAACAAAAATGTCAACACTGTTACAAAACCATTAAACTACAGGCATTATTCAACTTATCATATGATCTTTATCCAAGACACTTCAGAGCATCTTATCTCTTTAGTCTCCTCTGATCTGGGGAAGTTTTTCAATCTTTTCTTGCTTTTACAATTTCAGTATTTTCGAAGAGCAAACACTTTAGGTATCTTCAAGACAGATACTTCATAGAACATCCTTCAATATGGGTTTTTCTGATGTCTTCTCATAATTAGACAGAGCTCACAAATATGGGAACAGAATATCCAAGAGGTAAGTGCCCTTCTCAGAGCATCACGCTGTAGGGGACATGATAACATGACTCAGGACTAGTGAGGTTAAGCTTGATCACTTAAGGCAGGGTGGTGGCTGCCAAATCTCCCCATCATAAAGTTAGTATTCTTACCTTTCCAGACTCTGATAGAAGCAAGTCATTAAGTCCAGCCCACAATCGAAGGGAGAAGAGTTAAGCTCCACTTCCCAGCAGGAGAATATCAAAGAATATGTGGAAATACGTTAAAATCACTAAAGTAATATTCTGGTAGACAATTTGAGGCTATGCAAGTATGTGTAAATTTCACCCACCAATTTAAGCTTAAAATCAGACCTAATGTAACATTACCAGTACATTTTTGGCCTATAAAATGCAACCCAGGTTCCTGGTATTTTAACTTACAGGCCAGTGCTCAATGCTAAGTAGAAAGCTGAACCCCTCTGCACTCTCCTCCAGATAACCTACCTGCACCAAAAACATTAATGGGTAATGTAGAATTTATGTAAGACCATATCGGTGGATGGAGTACACTCATCAAGTCTCCATCTAATCCTAATTCTCCTATTTTACTCACCAGGAACTCTCTTTCTCCCCACATTTCCCCCCCATCTCTCTTCAGCTTCATTGTCTCATTTCTTTTCAGCTTCTGGATATTCCCAAATAGCTTCTAAATATCCCTCCCAAAGTTATACAGAGCAATGTGCTCTATTACAGTTCTCAACTTTGAACACTTATACTAGTTACCATGTCCAACATCCCCACTTTCCTCACTCCATAAAGAAACGTTACCAGGATCCAGGATCCCCTTGCAGGGCAGCTGGCAAATAATTACTTTTTATTCTCATCAGATGAGTTCAGTTACTCAGTCGATTCCAACTCTTTACCACCCCATGGACTGCAGCACACCAGGCCTCCCTGTCCATCACCAACTCCCAGAGCTTGCTCAAACTCAAGTCCATCAAGTCAGTGATGCCATCCAACCATCTCATCCTCTGTCCTCCCCTTCTCCTCCTGCCTTCAATCTTTCACAGCATCAGGGTCTTTTCCAATGAGTTAGTTCTTCACATCATGTGGCCAAAGTATTGGAGTTTCTGCTTCTGCATCAGTCCTTTCAATGCATATTCAGGACTGATTTCCTTTAGGATTGACAGGTTTGATCTCCTTGTTGTCCAAGGGACTCTCAAGGGTCTTCTTCAATATCAAGTTCAAAAGCACCAATGTTCTCAACTTTCTTTATGGTCCAACTCTCACATCCATACATGACTACTGGAAAAACCACAGCTTTGACTATACAGTTTTAATATGCTGTCTCTGCTTCTAAGTCTCTGCTTTTTAATATGCTGTCTAGGTTGGTCATAGCTTTTCTTCCAAGGAGCAAGTGTGTTTTAATTTCAAGGCTGCAGTAACAAGCAGCAATTTTGGAGCCCAAAAAAATAAACTATGTCACTGTTTCCATTGTTTCCCCATCTATTTGCCATCAAGTGATGGGATTGGATGCCATCATCTTAGTTTTCTGAATATTGAATTTTAGGCCAGCTTTTTCACTCTCCTCTTTCATTTTCATCAAGAGGCTCTTTAGTTCCTCTTCACTTTCTGCTATAAGGGTGGTGTCATCTGCATATCTGAGGTTGTTGATATTTCCCCCAGCAATCTTGATTCCAGCTTGTGTTTAATCCAGTCCAGCATTTCTCATGATGTACTCTGCATATAAGTTAAATAACCAAGGTGACAATATACAGCCTTGACATACTCCTTTCCCAATTTGGAAAGGAGTCCATTGTTACATGTCCAGTTCTAACTGTTGGCTTCTTGACCTGCATACAGATTTCTCAGGAGGCAGGTAAAGTGGTCTGGTATTCCAATCTCTTCAAGAATTTTCCAGAGTTTGTTGTGTAGTCAATGAAACAGAAGTAGATGTTTTTCTGGAACCCTCTTGCTTTTTTGATGATCTAATGGATGTTGGCAGTTTGATCTCTGGTTCCTCTGCCTTTTCTAATACCAGCTTGATTATCTGGACATTCTCGGTTCACATACTGCTGAAGCCTAGCTTGGAGAATTTTGAGCATTATTTTGCTAGCGTGTGAGATGAGTGCAGTTGTGTGGTAATTTGAGGATTCTTTGGCATTGCCTTTCTTTGGGATTGGAATGAAAACTGGCCTTTTCCAGTCCTGTGGCCACTGCTATGTTTTCCAAATTTGCTGGCATATTGAGTGTAGCACTTTCACAGCATCATCTTTTAGGATTTGAAATAGCTCAACTGGAATTCCATCAGCTCCACTAGCTTTTGTTTGTAGTGATGCTTCCTAAGGCCCACTTGACTTCGGACTCCAAGATGTCTGGCTCTAGCTGAGTGATCACACCATCATGGTTATCTGGGTTATTGAGATCTTTTCTGTGTATTTCTTCTGTGTATTCTTGCCACTTCTTCTTAATCTCTTTTGCCTCTGTTAGGTTCATACCATTTCTTCCTTTACGGTGCCCGTCTTAGCATGAAATGCTCCCTTGGTATCTCTAATTCCCTTGAAGAGATCTCTAGTCCTTCCCATTCTATTGTTTTCCTCTATTTCTTTGCATTGATCACTTAGGATGGCTACATTCTCATACTAATAGATATTTAATTTTCGTATCTTATAATTACTATAAATGTTAGTAATTTTACTTGATGTGAAAGGAATATCAGTAAGTTGAACTTTAATCAAATTGTGTTTCCTAATACATGGAATTATGCCCTCAGTTCAGTCACTCAGTCGTGTCCGACGCTTTGCGACCCCATGGACTGCAGCACACCAGGCCTCCCTGTCCATCACCAACTCCCGGAGCTTGCTCAAACTCACGTCCATTGAGTCGGTGATGCCATCCAACCATCTCATCCTCTGTCATCCCCTTCTCCTCCTGCCTTCAATCTTTCCCAGCATCAGCATCTTTTCCAAGGAGTCAGTTCTTCGCATAAGGTGGCAAAAGTATAGGAGCTTCAGCATCAGTCCTTCCAGTGAATATTCAGGACTGATTTCCTTTAGAATTATGCCCTAGAAAAACATAATTCTTCTGAAAGTCAACTATTTTGTTTTCAAATTTGAATTTCCATATATGAGCTGGTTGAATAAAAGAATCTCTAATTCTCTTCAATATCTAAGAATCTGCAATAATACTTCCTTTCCTCCTCACTTTCCAGTTAATTATAATATCACCTTTCCAAAATAACATGTTTCTACTGTAGCTCTACTTGGTGTCTAAAACATCATCTAATGCCCCTCTTTTTTATTTCTCCTTTTATTCTAAGGCAGGGATCCCCAAACTCCAAGGTCTAATGGTTGATGAACCGAGGTGGAACTGATGTAACAGTAATAGAAATAAAATGCACAATAAATGTAATTGCTTGAATCATCATGAAACCATCCCCACTCCAAACCCAGTATGTGGTAAAATTGTCTTCCACGAAACCGGTCCCTGGTACCAAAAGGTTGGGGACTGCTGCTCTAAGGATATGTAAGTCTCAGAAAACAGAGGCAATGAGAACTTAAACTTTATTGTTTTCATTGGAGGAGCAAAAGCGAGGTATCAAGAAGCAGCCCAAAGCAAATTACTCTATTTCAACCGTATTATTTAGAAATCTCATTAACTTAAAACATTATTTCTGCTACCTATACAACATAAGCCAGTAAACGAGTAACACACAAGCAATATTCTAGCCCAAAACACTGAACTTATTTTCTACATTTTCTACATTAGTTTAAAATGAAAGACCAAAAGAGGTCTAACTCTTAAGACTGAGTAAATAGATACATTAATGCACTTTAAATTTTGGAACACAGGTAACAGTCAATGAGAAATAGTTTAACAGTAACTAAATCAAAATTACAAGTCATTTCTTTAAACCTTAGTAACAAACTTTAATTCATTTACTACCTCTTTTAAGAATGTAAGGCCGCACTGGATTTCTTTTCCATTTGACTTAGATCAAGCAACTTAGAATTATATTGAAAACTGACCCAGTAAAAGTAGTTATGAAGAGGAAAAAAATTCGCATGCCAATGAATTTCTATTGCTGTGTTATTTTGCCCTTTAAAACTTGTTTTTTTCTTAAAAGCCATCATGTGTCCTGCTTCTGGATTCAGATTGTCTTTTACATATTTAAGATCACATCAACAACAGTGGGCCTTAATAGAGGGTCCCTAGAGAACATTTAAACCTTTATTGACAACTTTTCTTCTTTTCCTTAAGTGTGCCTATTTCCATTAAAAAGACTAACATATTGAGTATTGTACTACTTAAGTTCTTTAGAGGCTGATGCTTCTGAATTCTCACAGTTAAATATAATCAAAAAAAAGGAGCCTTTCCTGTAAAAGAGTAAGGAAAGGAGAAAAAGAAAATGTTTGTAGACATTTCATCTGACCATAAAAACTCCCACAACTTTGACAATAGGCATGTTTATCAAGAGGTTCTAAAAAATAACACACTCAAAAACAGAACAAATAAGGAATTAAAGGCCCTTTGTCTACTTTAAATGGACCAGCAAAACCTGGGTAAGAATGATGGAGCTGGAATGAAATAAAGGTCACATGTTAATTACCCACGCAGGCCACTGAAATTAAAAAAAAAAAAATATGAGCATAAGCTATCCTGCCTGTCTCACCCTAGTCACTTAGCAGTGCTACAATTGCATGCCATTGGTTACAAGAGCAAGAATATGCAGATGATAAACCAACAGTTTTCACTGGTAAACCAACAGGACTATAGAAAAACAAGTCTGTGCTCACACTGAACAACAGGGCTGTAATATTATATTAAAGGTATAAACTTTTAAGTCAGTTTTTTTTTCCCTAGTAAAAATAAAAAATGAAAAGGTCATATTACTGAAAATTGTAACAGTTGCTCTTAATATATATGTGTGTGTGTATATATATATATGTATATATATATTTGTGTTTATATATATATTTTTAAAACCCTTATTTTTTAGAGTGGTTTTAAGTTCACAGTGAAATTAAGAGGAAGGTACAGAGAGTTCCCATATATACTTAGTCCACATACAGGCATAACCTCCCCAATTAACAACATCCTCCAACAAAGTGGTACATTTGTTACAAGTAATGAACCTAAATTGATGCATCATAATAACCCAAAGTCCATGGGTTACATAAGGTTCACTTGCTGTCATATAAAGACAAGTATGCATCATTATAGTATCGTAAAGAGTAATTTCACTATCCTAAAAAAATCCCCTGTGATCCACCGATTCATCTCTTCGAAGCCTCTCTACCCCAACTTGATGCTGTTTACTATCTCCATATTTTCTCCCCCCAGAAAGTCATTTAGTCGAAATCATACAGTCTGTGATCTTTTCAAACTAGCTTCTTTCACTTAGTAATATGCCTTTAAGGTTCTCCTATATCTTTCCATGACATTATAAGTCATTTGCTTTTTATAATTGTTCATGTAAGTACAAAATAAAAATCCGCAAATATTTTAAACTTCATAATATAGTAATCGTGATTGTTGCTTAGTCACTAAGTCGTGCCCTACTCTTTTGCAACCCCATGGACTGTAGCCCGTCAGACTCCTTTGTTCATGGGACTTCCCAGGCAAGAATACTAGAGAAGGTTTCCATCTCCTTCTCCAGCGGACCTTCCTGACCCAGGGATGGAACTCACGTTCCCGGCACTGGCAGGCAGGTTATTTACCACTGAACCACCATATTTTGATGCCAATTAGACCACATAAGCTATAAATTGAAGTTGTAAGTTGTTTATATTTATGTATTTTAAAAAACCAAAAGCTTTAGGGACATGTCATATTTCAAATCAAAGAAAAACATTATTAAGTACTCAGTATGTATAAAACACTATAATTGGAACCTGACTTGACTGGAATTTTTTAAAAGACAAAAATATGCTATTTCCAAAATTTTCTACTTTAAAACTAAATCATAGCTCCAAAACTATCAAACATCAATAGAAAAATACATATTTTGAAAAGGAACATATATGAATAATACAGCAGGATATTATTGCTCATAACTAGTATTACTCATTTAAATTAACATAGATTTTATTTCTATCAAGTTCTATGAATTTCTAAATTTTGTTTTTTCCTAAATCAGGACAGAGATTCCTCCCACATGAAAACTAGCTAAAGTCATGGAAAATTTTAGCCTTTAAGTTCATCCAGTTGGGGATTATCTGTGCCAACAAAAACCAAAACAAAACAAAAAAAAAAGTAAGCTTCTTTTCAAGGCAGAAAACAATACATTCATATTCTAAATCCCTGAGCCAATATCTAACTCAAAGACAGCTAAGTGAATATTACTTAAATTGTTCAAACAAATTTATTTTCAGCCGTAACCAAGGAACAAAAATTCTATACCAACATCTACAATTTGAAAACACTTAAATAAGTGAAAGTAGAACTGTGTGAGAGAAGTCCAAGGGAATCTGATACTGATCATTACCACTCTGACACCATATAGATTTGGGGGATATCAAAGGGGAAGATTCTAAAACCTTGCTGCCAGCTGAACTATGTGTATTTTCCACACTGAAGCAGTAAGCACATAGTGAGGAGTCACAAGTTGCAGTCATTCCTGTTTTTCAAAGAGTAGAGTAATATCAAGTATCAAGTGGTTGAGTAAGATTTATCAGTAGTTAAGCACACTGCTATAACTTCTGATGGTAAGTAAAATCTTAAATAATGTTCTTTAAAGATACCTGAGGTTTTGACAGCATAAAACTCGAAGTTTCTGTTTGAGAATGACCTAAATATCTTTTTCTTTTTTCTTCTTCTCATCATATGGTGATTATGATTTCAGGAATCCAAAGAGCTTTCACAGGAATTATTGTGGTAGGACAGATGGGTACATATTATGGACCTATTTTCCCTGATGAATAAACAAACTCATTGCTTCCACTACATTCATATTTATGGAGTCTGTGACTGGTTAGGACACCCTATGCCAAAGAAGCCAACTGAGGTCATGGGTTCAATCACCATGAGAGCCAATTCCCTTTGCTCTCTTGCATGGCAAGTGTATTTACCCTCAAGTTTAGCCCAAGGCCACATGGATGACTAAGTAGGCCAGAGACCATGGATGAATCAGTGAAAATCCACTACTATGACTATAAAAATAACTCAAAAGTAAAACCCCTATTGACTAGTGTCAGGATTTCATTCTTCAGATGTTATTAAATTTGCCAATCTGCAGAACAAAACCTTAATCATTGCCTACAAAGTTGGTATGCTGAAAAGACATACAAGTCTTTTGACTTCTTTAATTCAAAAGCAACAACAGTAATGAGTATTTCCCTCCTAAATGCCATTGCTTTTACTGGAATGGATTTTATTTTTATGCAACCTTTTACTTAATAAAAATCTTGCAAGTAAAGTTAAATGTGAGCCCAACAAGTGTACTTTCCAGGATTTCCTTCAAATTCAAAAAGCAACCGCTCTTAGTGGAGGGTCTGTTTTTATCTGAGTAGTTCCCTCTCAAAAAAGAGATGCATAGTTTTATTAGAAATCCCAAAGCAATATGATACTTTGTTTGACTTTCTAAATGCAGGACCATGGAGTTAGAATTGTTGACAAACAGAAGATCATAGATAATTATGGAAATTTAATTTGAAATTTCTCAAGTTTTAGGTGTATTTGAGCAGAATGCTCTGTAAATATACAACATCCTACACTGTTCAGAGTTAGAAGATATTATTTTACGCCTTTGGATTGCGGGGGGGGGGGGTGGGGGGGTGGGGAGGGTTGTTTTGTTTTGTTTTTTACTTTTTCTAATCAAAATAAAATGGTACCAAGCCTATGAATAAGCCTATCTGTAGCAAAGTCATCTTTGTTTACACAATATTACTATGCACTCAGTAGTTGCCCAATAAATATTAATTGATAACGATGGAAAAGGGCTTTATAAACAGATGGTCTAGTATAAATTTGCTGGAAATGTGAATAAAAACATTCCACTCTTCAAGAAAAGCATAAAGTAGAAATTAAACAAGTCCTGCACTCAGAAAACCTCAGTCTATTGTCAGACAGCTGTTCAGTCAACAAGAGCACAAACATTTTTCATCATCATCATAGCATTAATAGCATTAAATGTCTATTTGCATATGGTCCCTGCACAGATTTAAGTTAGCCTTATTTGTCATAATTTGCAGAGATAATATTGATGAGAAAAAATAAGCACACATAAAAAAATAAATGTAATTAAACATTACTTTGAGATCTAGTCATATGTACTATGAACATAAAATATGTGTCAGACTTAAATGCAATTCATAGAAGCAATATGGGTAGTTATTTACAAATAAATAAGAGACTATGAGATGCTTTACAAGAACAAGCATATGTGTAAAGAACAGGTGAAGCAACAATGAGTCAGAGGCCATAGGGGCCCTAATAGAATTAGTGACTCTTCTGTAACCTCGAGAGCAAACAACTGGGAAAGAAAAAACAAAAAATTGTGTGAGGACTTACTTCAACAATGGTACAACCAAGGAAATTATAAGCACAGTGAACAACCCAGAAGAACATCCCAAAAAACACACATTATTAAAAAACTCTTGAATAAGAAGAAGATGTAAGTTAGTATATATGGGAGAATTTTGGAGAAAAGTAGTTGAAACAGAGAAGTGAACGAGGATAGAAAATACACTACATGTATGTAATAAATAATGGCCTTAGGTATTATTTTTTAATAAAGTAAAAAGCCTAACAAGACATAAGCATTAATTATCTATAATTGAGACTGTAAGAAATTTAAGATAACTTACACCTACACATCATCTCACAGAACTGCCCCCTTCAAAAGAACCCAAAGGCCTTAACCAGCATGCTAACAGTTAAC
This sequence comes from Dama dama, assembly GCF_033118175.1. Lineage (NCBI taxonomy): Eukaryota > Metazoa > Chordata > Mammalia > Artiodactyla > Cervidae > Dama > Dama dama. Next base: position 11,856,541 of record NC_083692.1, on the reverse strand, counting down.
ATATTACCTATTCTCTGATGTGGAATATGTTTCTAAATGTTCAACTTTCATCTTATCAATATTATATAGTATATTAAATAAAAGGTTCCTGAAAAATAGTATCAAAATGAAACTATCTTTAACTTAGTTAGCTATTAATCTCAGTATTTCCCAATACAAAAAATATAACATGGCTGGTAGAGACTGGTCTCTGATATCTACAATTCATGCAGGAAATTTGCTCTGTGAATGGAAACTCAAGTACTGAGTAAATATAAGGTTGAAAGAGATAACATCTAAGATCTCTTTCAACTTCTGTAAGAAGTTTAGGGGGAAAAAAACATTTTCCACAGACAGAATATTTAAAGTGTTTTGGTGTCATCTGAAAGGATCAATACCTGATAAAATAGACCTTAGGTTAAATAAGAGAGTGGCTGGACGTGGGAGAAAAGGAGAGAAATCAAGAGAAAGACTGAAGAAGACTAAGGAACACTGTAAGTCTGGGACCTGCACATTTCCAGCTGTGCCACATAGCATTCAACCAACTCTGAAAGACAAACCCCATAATAACCAAGCATCCTGTTCCATCTATTTCCTTTCTTTCAGCATGTTGACATTAACGGATTTTTCACATCCTTACAGAAAAAAAGTGTTTAATCTTGCAAAAAAAAAAAAAAAAAAGTAATCCACAGGTAACGAACATGAAAGAGAGAAGAAAATAATTAGCATGACATAAAATGATAAGACAAAGAGCAATGTTGTGAATCAACAGTATGGTGGGTCTGAATTTAAATAAGTATTTCAGCCACAGATTGGTAAAGTGCTTCTTACACAGCAATAAGCAATACAGTAGAATCATATTCCAAAAAGATCTGCCTAAAATGATTTGAAAATGCACAATTTCAGTAAAAATGCCATCTCTTTCACTCAAATTTTCCCAAAGGGCAGAGAAAGGGTAACTATTTCCCCTACGGGCTACTCTGGAGTCTTGGCAAAGCTGAAATAACACACCAAATTACACTCATTGTTAACATTTCTACTTTCCCAACTGAACTGGGAGGCCAAAAGCGCAATACATCATTTTAAGAGCCTTAAATCCCTAGTCCCCAGCACAGCACCTGGCACGTGGTGGGTCCGTGAAGGTACTGGCCAAATGAATATTTCATAATGAATAGCTTATAATATTCATTTATTCATTCAAGAGACACTTACTTGGCCTACGACAGGCACTGTTCTAGGCACTGGAGATACAGCAATGAGTACGAGAGACCAAGTGCCAGCCTTCTGCCCAGAGGGAGAGACGACAGACAGACGGCAAACAAGGAAAAGTATTATAAAGAAAAGAACACAGCCAGATAAGCTCAGGAGTGAAAAGGGGGATATATCATGTAGGCTAATTAATAAGGCTTTTCTGAAATAGAGCTGTGAATGACAAGATGGTGTATGCAATGCAACTGCTTAGCAAGTTGAAAATCCCTGGCTCTGGAAATGGAAAGCACAAATGTCCAGAAGCAGAAGGGTGCCTGGCCTATCCTTGGAAAAGTAAGGCCAGGGTAACTGCCCAAGATTAATTAGGCAAAGTAGAAAAACGATAGAAAACCAGGGTAAGATGGCAGGCAGGGACCACATCAGAGGGTCCTTGTAGGCTGAAGATTTTGGACTTCATCCTGAACAAGATAAGGAAAGAGCACTGAAGGGTTTTGAAGAAAGAAGTAACATTACCTCATTCTATGGGGAAAAAGACTGCAAGGAGGTTAAGAATGGAAGCAAGGAGGTTACTCCTCTACCCCAAGGAGGAAACAATAGTCCCCACAAGATCAAGATAATAAGTCAGGGTAGAAGTGATAGACGGTGAGTTGTTACCAATTAAGACAATATTTTCAAGACAGAGTTGACAACATTTAATAATGAACTGGATATGAAGAATGGTAGGAATGGAGAAGGCAAGGCCATAAAGGATACATACAGAAAAGTTCTAAAATAAAATAAAATTATTTTGCTATCAAGATGAATAGCCATATTTTTCAGAAGAAATAAATCATATGAGCTACTCTTACGATGAGCCACACAAAAAGGTAAGGTTTAGCACCTTCTCTACAAGTTCATGAGTCAGAAGGGGAAGGATCAGGAAATGGGGCTCCAGAGACCAAGTCTGCCCAGGCTTTCTGGTTCTGAATTACAGCATCACTCCAACTTGATCCCCACCCAAGACAGATACAGGAGACCAAGGCTTCACATTCTCAACCTCAGATAATAAACATGAAATGGCGTAGCTTTTTCTCACTGCCATACGAAGCCCATCAAAGAACTACATAAGAAGGTAATAGCTGCAAATACTATTCTAACATGACCATAATATGGACAAGGATATGTTAGAAAAACCTAGCAGTTTCACATTTCTTGGGCAATAAATAAAACTACAGATGTAGTATTAAAAAAGAAAGAAAGAAAGAAAAAGGATTCAGGGTACTGAATAGAAAAGTAAGTTCACTAGAAATGCAATGAGTCATGATGGAGCTATAATAAAATGCTTTACTACTAACAAGTAAAGAAAAACAAACAAGATTAACCAAATGAAAAACAAACAACATTAGAATATCAGTGCAAAACGAATATAACTGGGGTGAGAAGACAACAGGGTGCAAAGGCAGTGATTACTAAGGAGAAGAAAATAATCATTAGGAAAAAGTGTTTTAGAAAATGTATCTTTGGGATACTTCTGTATAGCCTAGAAATATGAAACATGGAAAATGGCACAAGACTATATGATCCCAGTGAAATAAATTCTCATGTCAAATTATAGTCTCTAATTGTTTTACTATACGTAAAAAGATTTTTCCTTAGTGGGAGGGAAAGAGAGAGGAAGAAAGAAATTATAGCTCTGAATAGAAAGTATGAAAGAAACTAACAAAAAGGCATAGAAATGACAGTTTTAGTGTTAAATATAACAGATGTCTTAATATGTAATACTCCATATGTCATCTTTTATTTTTCAATAGCAGAAAGCAACACTGTTTCAAATTTAGGTTTCAAATAGCAGTAGTTAAATAATTAGATTTTTTCCAGTTGCAATATTTGTGCCAAGTGCACTTGTAGGGAGCCCTAAGAGATGAGGTATGTGTATATACTGTAATCATTTTTCAGCAAAGTTCAGCCACTTTAATAAACGATGCCTGCAGTGTCACAACTGATGGTTCAATACTGACGACTAGTGGTCACAAACATGCAGTGATGCCATTACTGAGAACCCTATGATTTTTATCATCTAAACTTGAAACTTACATGAGAAACCTTAAAAGAACTTCCCTTAAAAACGTCTTGACAATTACATAAGAAAAAATTGTATCTGAAAAGTCTCTTAAAAAACCTTTTCTGTCCATTATTTGCAATATCCACAAAGCCAAGCCAATAAGCACCTGGGTTGCTATTTCCTTCTCCAGGAAGGAAATTAATACCAAAACATAGCAAAATGGATAAATTATACAATCAGGAATAATCATCAAACTGAATTTAAAAAATTAAAAGTTTATATAAACCAAAAAAACACAGAAGCTGAAAACCTCAGCCACCAAAAAGATAGCAGATATCAGTGAGTATGTGAGTGAATTTTAACAAACATTCAAAAAATAGACAATCCTCTTAAACAGACAGAGCCAGGGGATAGAAAAAGAAGGAACCTACCTACCTTGCTTTCAAAACCAAAAAGAGTACTGCAAAGAGAATTATCAGTTATCTCAATCATAAATATAAATATAAACATACTAAAGAAAAGACTAGGAAATTAACTCAGCAATATATAAAAAAATAATATATTATGGCCAAACGAAGTTCTCAGGAATGCAGAGAGAACTCAGCATCAACTGATAAAAGTCAATGCCATTTAAGTAAAAGAGAGGACTTTCCAGGGGACAGAGTGGATAAGAATCTGCCTGACAATGCAGGGGACATGGGTTGCATCCCTGATCCGGGAAGATCCCACAAGCCTCAGCGACTAAGCCCGGGCACCGCACTACTGAGCCTACTGCTACTGACTCCTAGTGAGCTGCAACTACTGAAGCCCACGTGCCTAGGGCCTGTGCTCTGCAACCAGAGAAACCACTGCAAGAAGAAGCCCGTGCACTGCAATTAGAAAGTAGCTGCACATTGCAACAGAGTGCAACCAAAAATAAAATATTTTATAAGTTCCACAATCCTCATTCATGGTCTTTTAAAAAATCAACCTCTCTTGGCAACCTACAAATAGAAGGCAATGTTATTTATCTGATAAAGGACAGCACTCAAAACCAGGCACAAATACCTTCCATAAGGTTGACACTCTAGAAGCATTTCTATAAATATTGGAATAAAACGAGGATTCTTACTATCTTTGCTTATATTCAACACTGTGTTTGAGTTTCTAGTCAATTCAAAAATATCACAAGAAATATAAGGAAAGAAATTAAATTGCCTTTAACTTCAAATGATACGATTGACTACCAAACCACCTTACCTGTCTCCTGAGAAACCTGTATGCAAGACAAGAAGCAACAGTTAGCACCAGACATGGAACAAGGGACTGGTTCAAAATTGGGAAAGGAGTACGTCAAGGCTGTATATTGTCACTCTGCCTTAACTTGTGTGCACACTACATCATGCGAAATGCTGAACTGGATCACTCACAAGCTGGCATCAAGGTTGCCAGTAGAAATGTCAACAACCTCAAATATGCAATAATACAATTCTAATGGCAGAAAGCTAAGAGGAACTAAAGAGCTTCTTGATGAGGGTGAAAGAGAAGACTGAAAAAGCTGGCTTGAAACTCAACATCCAGAAAACTAAGATCATGGAACAGGGTCCCATTACTTCATGGCAAATAGATAGGGGAAAAGTGGAAACAGTGACAGATTTTATTTTCTTGGGCTCCAAAATCACTGCTGATGGTGACAGCAGCCATGAATAAGACGTTTGCTCCTTGGAAGGAAAGCTATGACAAACCTAGATGGCAGAGACATCACTTTGCCAACCAATGTCGAATAGTCAAAACTATGGTTTTTCCAGTAGTCATTTATGGATGTGAGAGTTGGACCATAAAGAAGGTTGAAAGCTGAATAATTAATGCTTTTGAATTGTGGTGCTGGAGAAGATTCTTGAGAGTCCCATGGATAGCAAGTAGATCAAACCAGTCAAACCTAAGGGAAATCAATCCTAAATGTTCACTGGAAGGGCTGATACTGAAGCTGAAGCTCCAATACTTTTGCCACCTGATGCAGAGTCGACTCATTCGAAAAGACCCTGATGCTGGGAAAGATTGAGGGCAGGAGAAGAGGGCGACAAAGGATAAGATGGTTGGATGGCATCACTAACTCAATGCACATGAATTTGAGCAAACTCTGGAAGATAGTGAGGGACAGGAAAGCCTGGCGTGCTACAGTTTATGGGGTCACAAAGACTTGGACCTGACTCAGTGACTGAACAGCAACATGATTAGCTATACAACAGACAGGATGTCATGAAAACTATTAACAAATTACAGGACTTAATAAGATCATTTAACAAAATTATTGGATAACAGAGCCATATATAAATCAACTGCATTCCTATATGCTACAAAATATCAATTAGAGATAATATGAAAGAAAATAATACAATAGAAAGAAAAACCATAAGGTACTAAGAAGTAAGTCTAAGATGTACATGATCATTATAGAGGCAATTATAAATATTACTAAAGAACATTAGAAAATACCTCTTCAAACTAATCTATAATTTAGTACAATTAAATCAAAATACCAGCAAGATTATTCACAGAACTTGACAAGAGGATTTTCATTATCATCCAATGAAATATAATGAAAGCTCTAAAAAATGGAGACAACACATTATCAGGGATAATTCAGGGATAGACAACACATTCAGGGATAGATAAACAGAACTAACCATATAGAACTCAGACAGATACCATGGGACACTATATAGCAGAAGTGGCGTTTAAACCAGAAGGAATAGAAGAAATTATTCAAAAAGGATGCTGAGGCAACTCATTAGTTATATAAGAAATAACTTAAGATTCCTTCCTTCTGCCATTAAAAAAGTGAAATTCCTGATAGAAAATGCAAGTAATTTGGAATTGACATGTATACATGCTATTTAAAATGGATCATCAAAAGGACTTACTCTACAGTCCAGTATTTTTAAACAAGCAAAATTTATACACAGGCTATTTGCACAGGCACAAATGAAAAATGCCAGCAAATATGTGAAAAGATACTGAAATTCACTAATAGGAAACAGAAATAAACACAAAAATGAGTTAACACTTTATACCCATCAACTTGGCAAAAATTAAAAGCATTTATAACTATTACTAACAGTAGGAATGTGGGGGAAAGGAGGCACTCTCAGCTATTTTGCTGATAAAAAAGTGAAGACTTAGAATCATTTGGAAAAATAATCTGGTAATCTCTATTATAACAAAAGATCTGTCAATGGCAATAAAAGATTAAGTTGGAACCACATCAGCTATTTGGAGGAACTTCCAGAGTATTGATGTGTGAGAAAAACAGGAAGGTGAAGAAATGTAGATATATGTAATCCTAGTTTACATATATAAAAACTTATATATATAGTTTATATATATAAAAACACATATAAAAAATCCTAATATAAAAACATACCAAAAAAACCCCCAAAACCTCTGTATATGCAAATGTATATATATTTTATAAATATATATATATACATATATCTGTCCAGCATAATTAACAGCACAAAAAGAAAAAAAGAATATATCCCAGGCTGTTTACACTATTCTTTTTATTTTAGTGAGTAGGGGTAGTAATTGATATTGAAAAACAGAGGGAAAGAAATAGGAAAAAAATGACCTGAGCAATAAAGCTGCATTAAAAAAAAAAGATCATGTAAGAGTTTATGATATGAAGTTATGCACTTATTTAAATTAAATATAAAAATGCTTTTTATACTAAATACAAAGTTTAAAAACAAAGAACCATATGAGAAATAAAACATGTTAAACAATGTATCAAAATAATACATTAGTATGGTCACTACTTAATGCAGTCAACAAGTATTTATTAAGAGCATACTATGTTAAATGCTAGAAAGAAAAAATTTTCAAAACAAGTACAATTAAAAGAGACAATACATCAAGAAATGGTAGTTAACAGGAATAATCTGAGACTGAAAACTTTACCTCATATAATGTATATCACTGGAAACTGAACAGAGAGAAAAGCAGCCGTCATTGGAGAAGGAGGAGAGAAAGCGTCAATGGCATTAAGACTAATGAATATAAAATATATATATAAATATAAAACATAATGAATATAAAAATATAAAAGAATAAAAATCGTGGCTCAAAGTAAGGCCTAAGTTTCTCCTACACACAACTTCGCCCCCTGAAGCAAGAACTCCAGAGTGTGAGTTGTCAAATGTTGCCTCGCCCCACGCGTTCTCCGGCAGAGCGGTGCGTGTGTGGCCGTGCGGGGTGACACTCTGGGTTCCAGCCCTTGTCAGTCTGGGGCCCTGGGTGGTGCCACCCTACCTGGGTCAATCTCTGTCTGTTAAACCCCACCTCAACACCTAGGTCTGACAAAGGACTGCGTTCTAGAGCTCATACCCCAAGGGTTGCAAAAACTAGGTGCGTTCCATGAGCTTTTCTTGTGCTAGAACCTGTCTTTTATTTTTGAACTCTCATTTACTTATAATTTCCACTGGTCTTTCTTAACATCCAGGGAGGCTACTGGAATGGTCAACATGAGGGTGATCTAATGGGCACTTATATAGAAGGGATCTAATAATATCAGGGGGAATCAGCTTGTACTATGAAAAAATGTGAAAATGTAGGGGATACCTACAAAAAAAGAGTATTGGTTATGGAAACAAGAGGGTAAAGCAAATGGCAAAGCAAAAGTTTTGAAATTCAGCCTTGGAAAGGTAAGTGAAGAGAGTCCAAAATTTAGCAGCCTCAGAAAGGCTTCCACATCCCCAAATCAAACAGCACAGTCTCTAAAGGAAGAGCAGAAGAAAGGCTTAACGAGGCCACGTTAGAACATTTGCTGGACTAGGACCTCCTCTGAACTGGCTCAGAAGTCTCAAGGGAGATGGTAAAGCTATTAAGAGGACATTAGGAAAACATTCTTGGCTTCAGTGGAAGCTTCTCCTTTAATGAGTCCAAACTAAATATATTAATAAACAGTACCCAGCGCTTTTCTTAGTTGAAGTAACCATATTACTCAGCATCTCTGGAGCCACAATGACATTTCTGGGAAGGAATGAATAGCTATTTCTTCATTAGGTTTTTCACAATTGATACAGATGCTAAAAGATGAAGGAAAATACTGGGGGAGGAAACTTCAATTCATTTTTCTGTATATGCTCTCATTTTATTGAAGAGACACAAAATCTGGTTTTCTGTCAGAGCACAGACTGAAAACCACTGAGCCGAGCTCCCACATGAATTCTTCACTTAGTCTTCACTATCTCCTACTAAGATTCCATGCCCTGCCTGTTCCATGGGTTTCTCCTTGAAACATTTTTAAATCGTAAGGAATCTGGTTCACTTTAGATTATAGGCAAGTATGGAATACTCCTGGTGGGGGCAGATCAGGGAACTAGCATTTTAATAGGCTACAAAATGCTCTGAAAAAACATATACAAATATCTATCTCATGTTTTTCATTTTATTTTAATTCAACTGAAGAACAAGTAATATTCAATTTATAAAAAAACAGCTAGTTAAAAAAAAAAAAAAAAAAGGCAAGTCAGGAATTCCCAAAATACCCAGTCAAGAGTTAAAAATGTTATGTAAGATTTTATGCAAATTTTGTACCTGCAAAAGAGTTCTGATTTGGGCTTACAGTCTAAATACTTCTTTGATGTTCCTAGCACCACCATTCTTACCTCATGCCACTAAACTTAACTAATCAAAGTTACCTTACTATCAAGTGTCTGATCAAAAGGAGTCTGTAATATGACAAATGTACTATAGTGTTAAACAAACACTTTATTGTTTGCACAATCGTTCAACAAGGAAAGGCTGATGGTTACAAGCTTTACAATATTTGAATTCTGTTAGTAAAAGTTCAGACAACAACCATTCAAAATTTAAAAGAGCTATATGAATAGTCTGGGGAAACTAGAGAGCTACTTGCAAAAAAAAAAAAAAATGAAATTAGAACCTTCTCAACACCATATAAAAAAATAAGCTCTAAATGGATTAAAGATCTAAACCTAGGAACGGATTCTTTAAAACTCCTAGGTGGAAGCACAGGTGGTACACTCTTTGACACAAAAAAGCAGCAATATCTTTTTGGATCTGACTCCTACAGTAATGGAAATAAAAACAAAAATGAACAAATGAGAGCTAATTAAACTTAAAATCTTTTGCACAACAACAAAAAAAACCCATAAATTAAATGAAAAGACAACCTATGGAATGGGAGAAAATATTTGCAAATGGTGCAACTGACAAGGGTTTAATTTCCAAAATATACAAACTGCTCACACTGCTTAAAAAAAAAAAAAAACTTATCAAAAAATGGGCAGAAGATCTAAATAGACATTTCTCCAAAGAAGACATGCAGATGACTACAGACACATGAAATGATGCTCAACATGACTACTTATTAGAGAAATGCAAATCAATGAGGTATCACTTCTTACCAGTCAGAATGACCATCATCAGAAAGTCTAAGAATAATAAAGGCTGGAGAGAGTATGGAAAAAAGGGAACCCTCCCACACTGTTAACCAGAATATAAAGCCACCATGGAGAACAGTATGGAGGTTCCTTAAAAAACTAGAAGTAGAGTTACCATATGGTCTGTCAATGCCACTCTTGGGCATATATCTGGAAAAAAAAAAAACTTTTTAATTTGAAAAGATACAGGCACCCCAATGTTCATAGTAGCACTATTTATAGCAGCCAACACATGGAAGCAACCTAGATGTCCATCAATAAAGAAACGGATAAAGAAGATGTGGTACATATATACACAATGGAATATTACTCAACCATTAAAAAGAACAAAGTAATGCCATTTACAGCAACATGGACGGAACTGGAGAAGCAAGTCAAAGACAAATATCATATGATATCACTTACATGTGGAATCTAAAAAAACAATTACAAATGAACTTACTTATAAAACAGAAACAGGCTCAGAAACATGGTTACCAAAGGGAAAAGGTGGTGGGGAGGCATAAATTAGGAGTTTGGGATGAACGGATGCATACTTCTATAAACAAAAGGATGAACAATAAGGTCCTACTGTACAGCACAGGGAACTATTTTCAATATCTTAAAAAGAATCTGAAAAAAAAACTATATATATATATATATATAACATTCACTTTGCTGTACACCAGAAACTAACACAGCAGTATAAATATACTTTAATGTAAAATATATAAATATTTTTAAAAGCAATATGAAAAGAAAATTATTGCACAACTAATGAAACATTCACCTCTCTAGAGAGACAGCGACTGAGCTACGAGAACAGTGTTGTCTGAAATGTGGCATGTGAGGTACGAAGGCCACGGAAGGTCCTTGTCAAGTTAAGAAAATCTGACATTCACATGCAGTAGCACATAAGCAGCTAAGCCTCACCAAAAGAAGTGAATTGCAGAGTGTGAGCATATCCCTATTGCTCAGACCAGGAGGAACAGGAAAAAAAGAACAGAACAGTAAACAATTTTTAAAAACTCTAAATAAGAAAAGGAGAGTGGCTTTCCCTCAATCAATTTCCAATGACTAATTCTGTGATTTTCATTAGGTGGGAACAGATAAAGCTCTGAGGACCTAAGAACTTCATTAGATCACTAAAACGAAGCAGGTTTTAGCCAAAACCACAGATTGCCTCCCTATAACACATTATATTAATACCCAGAAATCTCTGACATTCTGGAATTTTTAATGACGACTCCCAATCTCTTCACAGCTTTTGACTGTCATAATTTGAACTAACATTGAATCGCACATTTTAGGAAGGCAGAAGAATATAGTGGCTGAAAGTCCAGGCATACTTACCCACCTAGAGATTCAATTTTCATCACGCCACAAACAAAATTCATAAATTACTACTGCCATACAGTACAGGTATATCCATAAGTATTAACACCAAATAGAAAGCAAAGTGTTTTCTCTCCTTAAACACGATATTTCCGGAACACTCTAAGCCACTTAACTTGGGAGTAGGAAAACGCGTCAGGCTAAATTAATCCTTTCCAGTTTCCACTGCACTGTTTAATCCAAAATCACCTATTAAAAGCACATAGGTTACCACATATATTAAAGTGACAAAGTATGAAATTAAACATTTCTTATCAATAGTGATCCTCTATTGTACTGTCAGAGATGGAATTCCAAAGGACTGTTCAAGCTTTTAGTCAAAATGACAATTACAATGCAAATACTCAGGCTCTGGTTTCTCAAGAATAGGGGTGGGAAGCAATCTTTCTCTCCCTCTTTCTTTGTAATTTTCTGCATTCTGTAAAGAGAGTAGAAAATAAGCATGGAAAATTTCTCTAATCTTCTCTCACAAAAAAGAACAATTGTCTCTTCAGTGCTGTTCTTACGCTCACCAGATGCAATTTGCTTTGAGAACAAACGTATAAAAATCAAGGTTTTTTTTTTTTAAAAAAGTCTACCCACATCTGTATCTAATTATTCAACAAAGTATCCTCTTCAAAGTAATTACCAACTAACAAGGGTATGTGTCCTTTTGTGAAATGGAGGAAAAATGGAATTTTAGAAAACAAAAGCAGATTTTTCTATCGGCTTACATTATAATTTCAGGCTTGCAATTTTCATTGCTAATTTTCAATGGGCACATTTCCTAAAACTTAAAAAATTTAATCTGTCAATCTAAAAGGGTTAATGATCTTCAAGAACACACAAGTACATCTGAAGAACATCACTTTTAAAGAAAAACATTTTGTAAAAGAAAAAAATACAGCATTCCTTTTGTTTTTAAATCTTTTGGTTTCCTTGTTTCTAATTTTTTAATGCTTTATATATCTAAGAAACATTTAAAGGTAATCTCATAAGTTTCCTATAATGACAATTATGAAACATAACCAAGATGATAAAATGATAATTCATAAATCTACACTAATGTTAACAAATGATTGAATGAGTGGAGAAAATGACAAAGCACTTCTGACAGTAGGATTCCAACTGATTAAGAGATATGACAGAATATTTTTTAAATCACTGTTTAGTATCACTTACAGCAGTAACTGTTTCATGAAAGAACCAATAGATGCTAAAATTTGCAGGTGAAAATATGATGAAATACAGGCTATTTTCAAGTTTCAAAGAGCTTCCCCATAACACAAATAATTAAAAAGCATAATATAGTAACTTTACAGCAGAGAAACCTGGCAAGCAACACCTTAATCAATGTTCAGTTTTCATCAGTGATGGAACAAATCAACATTATATGCCTCCTGATCTGATAACCTAGGAAAAACACAACAACAATTCTCTGGGTGTCCTGCCAGAAGTCTAAGACCTGAATCTAGTGATGAGGAAAAAAAAAAAAATCAACAAACCTAAAACAAAAGACATTCTACAAACTAATTGACTAGGAAAAAAAAAAAAGACTGAAAAACTATTCCAGATTAAAGGAAACTAAAGAGACATGATGGTCAAAAGCTTTATGTAATCCTGTATTGTACCCTGGACCAGAAAAGGACTTTAAGTGGCAAAATTTTAATAAAACCTATAGGTTCATAGTATTGATCCAATGTTAATCTTCTGTGATAACAGAAGAGAATGTACGCACCTTATTATTTAGATTTAAAAGCATCTACATTATGTCAGCAACTAGCCTCAATAAAAACTTTTAAATATACATACACACTGAGATACATATATAAAATAATAAAGAAAGTCTGGCAAAAATGAATATTAGAGGAATCGAGGTAAAGGATATCCATTATTCCTTTGTTCTACTTACTCAACTTCTTCATAAGTCTGCAATTTCAAAACAAAAATATTACCTTGGGCTTCCCTGGTGGCTCAGTGGTAAAGAATCGACCAGCCAGAACAGAAGGCCCCTGGGTCGGGAAGACCCCACGTGCCATGGAGCAACTATGCCCATGCACCACAGCTAGTGAGCCAGCGCTCCAGAGCCCGAGAACTGCAACTGCGGAGCCCGTGCACCCCGAGCCTGTGCTCCCCAGCAAGAGAAGCCACCTCAAGGAGAAGCCTGCGCATTGCAACCAAGAGTCGCCCCCGCTCGCCGCACCTAGAGAAAGCCCATGTGCAGAAATGAAGGGCCAGCACAGCCATAAATACATAAAATCAGTTAAAAAAAAAAATGTTACCTAAAGGGTAACAGTTTGAATTTGACCATAGTCTAGTTGAGGGAGCTGCAAACTTCTATAAAGAGCCAGTCAGTCAATACTCATTTTAAGCTTTGTGAGCCATTCAGTCTTTTTCACAACATCTCAACTCTGCTGTTGTGTCACAAACGTACTGAAAATGAATGGGAGTGGCTCTGTTTCAATAAAATTTTATTTACAAAAATCGGCAGTGGGCCAGATCCAGTCCATAGGCCAGTGCGCTGATCCCTGGTCTAGTTCACACCAAAGAAAATTAATCTGAGTAATTATACCTTCAGTTTCACATGTACTGAGCACAAGTTAGACACTAGGTTAACTGTCTTATCCACATCAACTTATTTACTCCTGCACCAATGTGATTAAGTAAATGCTATGATTATTTCTATTTTCTACAGAGGAAATGATGTGAAGACTTGACTCATTAGAAAAGACCCTGTTGCTGGGAAAGATTGAGGCAGGAGGAGAAGGGAACGACAGAGGATAAGATGGTTGGATGGCATCACTGACTCGAAGGACATGAGTTTGAGCAAGCTCCCACAGTTGGTGATGGACAGGGAGTCCTGGCATGCTGCAGTCCATGGGGTCACAAAGAGTCGGACACTGAGCAACTGAACAACAACAGCAAAGGAAATGAGTCTAGAGAAGTTAAGCAACTTGCCCACGGTCATACATCCAGTAAAGTGTACGCTCTGGGTTTGAACCAGGAAGGGTCATCTATATACAATGAACTGTAAGCAATATGTTGCACTTCTCACATGGATTGTCACATGCAACACCCAGGAACTAAAACCATTTTAACAACAGCTAAACAACCACCTAACCTCAGGATTTACATTACGAAAAGCCACTTTTCACAAACCTCCTGGAGCTGCTGAGAAATAAGTCCCAGTTGATCCTGCCGTCTTTCCACCAGCTCTCTTTCTGTTCGCATCTCTTTCTCTATTTCCTGAAGCCGCCGCTCCACTCGATCTGAAACCTTAACATAAACAAAGAAACAAGTGACATTATAGAGCTGCTAGGCAAAAAAAGAGACTAAACTGAAGAGATATTTTATGCCAGATACACTACTGCCTAAAGCATTTAAGACTATGGCTTATTTGTAGAACCGTTTTTAATGACATTTATAAAGCAGGTCACAAAAATACTCACTAAAAGTTGCAAGAGAAAACAATCATTAGTCTCCAATTAATCCAAACCTAGACCCCAGAAAAAGACTGAAATGTTTCAAAGTATAACCTGTGTCCAAAGAGCAGAGTGAAAGGTAATAAACTAGAAAAGAGTGCCCTCTGGTGAGTTAGAAGACAATTACCAATTTTGCCTACAACTGTATTTATTACTTTATGAATGATAAATTGTTCTATTTAGTTCTTTTTCATTTTAATTACTAAAACCATGACCTGACTTGGAAGGTTTTGATGTTTATATGCAGCAAATAATTGAAAGGGCTTGTCAACCTTTGCTACTATGATATGCTAAAAATAAACCAGCAGTAAAAGATCTAAAAACCAAGTCACATGGAAAATGTTTAATTGGGATTCTCTAAAATAAACATGAAAGAATTTATTCTCTGATGTAAGATTTTTCCTTGCTAAAAGTTATGCATATTCAAACACACTTCATGAGTATTATGATGCAGTCCCCTAAATAAAATATACACTACTTGAGTACTTGCATATATTTGGTATAGGAGGATACGATAAAAGATATTTGTATTCATTTAAGAGAAGCAATATATACAGCGCTGTTACAAAAAATCTTTTGCCACAAATTCTATAGAATCAATAAAGGTCTTGGTCACAAGGGATCTTACTGGGGCAACAGAAATATTCCAAACTAGATTATTAAAACAAGACCTGGTGCTGACTGTGGCTCAGAACGTGAGCTCCTTATTGCAAATGCAGGCTTAAACAGAAGAAATCAGGGAAAACCACTAGGTCATCCAGGTACGACCTAAATCAAATCCCTTATGATTACAGACAGTGGAGGAAATGAATAGATTCAAGGGATTAGATCTGGTAGACAGAGCGTCTGAAGAACTATGGACGGAGGTTCATAGTATTGTAAAGGAAGGAAGCAGTGACCAAAACCATCCCAAAGAGAAAGAAATGCAAGAAGGCAAAGGGGTTGTCTGAGGAGGCTTTACAAATACCTGAGAAAAGAAGTGAAAGGCAAGGGAGAAAGAGAAAGATATACCCAACTGAATGAAGAGTTCCAGAGAATAGAAAGGAAAGATAAGAAGGCCTTCTTCAATGAACAATGCCAAGAAGTAGAGGAAAACAACAGAATGGGAAAGAGTAGAAACCTCTTCAAGAACACTGGAGATATCAAGTGAACATTTCATGCAAGATTGGACATGATAAAGGACAGAAACAGTAAGGACCTAAAAAAAGGAGACGAGATTAAGAGGTGGCAAATACACAGAGAAGAACTATACAAAGAAGGTCTTAATGATCTGAATAACCACAAGAGCAAACTTGGAAAACTCAGCAGTGGCCACAGGACTGGAAAAGGTCAGTTTTCATTCCAACCCCAAAGAAAGACAATGCCAGAGAATGTTCAAACTATCTCACAACTGCACTCATCTCACACACTAGCAGAGTAATGCTCAAAATTCTCCAAGCTAGGCTTCAACAGTATGTGAACCAAGAACTTCCAGATGTTCAAGCTGGATTAGAAAAGGCAGAGGAACCAGAGAACAAACTGCCAACAACCACTGGCTCATTGATAAAGCAAGACAATTGGAGCAAAACATCTACTTCTGCTTCATTGACTACTCAAATGCCTTTGGCTGTGTGGATCACAACGAACTATGAAAAATTCTTCAAGAGATGGGAATCCCAGACCATTTTACCTGCCTCCTGAGAAACCTGTATGCTGGTTAAGAAGCAACAGTTAGAACCAGACAAGGAACAACAGACTGGTTAAAAATTGGGAAAAGAGAAAGTCAAGGCTGTATACTGTCACCCTGCTTATTTAATTTATATACAGAGTACACCATGCAAAATGCTGGGTTGGATAAATCACAAGCTGGAGTTAAGACTGCCGGGAGAAATATCAACAACCTCAGATAAGCAGATGATACCATTCTAATGGCAAAAAGCAAAGAGGAACTAAAAAGCCTCTTGATAAAGTTAGAAGAAGAGAGTGAAAAAGCTGGTTTAAAATTCTGCATTCAAAAAACTAAGATCATGGCATCTGGTCCCTCCACTTTATGGCAAATAGATGGGGAAAAAGTGGAAACAGTGGCAGATTTTAATTTCTTAGGCTCCAAAATCACTGTGGATGTTGACTGAAGCCATGAAATTAAAAGACACTTGCTCTTTGGAAGAAAAGCTATGATGAACCTGAACAGTGCATTAAAAAACAGAACCATCACTTTGCTGACAAAGGTCTGTACAGTCAAAGCTATAGCTTTTCCAGTAGTCATTTACGGATGGGAGAGTTGGACCATAAAGAAGGCTGACCACCAAAAAATTAATGCTTTTTAATTTTGGTGCTGGGGAACACTCTTGAGAGTCCCTTGGACTGCAAGGAGATCAAACCAGTCAATCCTAAAGGAAATCAACCCTCAAAAGTTGCTAAAAGGACTGATGCTGAAGCTGAAGCTCCAATACTTTGGCCACCTGATGCGAAGAGCTGACTCACTGGGAAAGACCCTGATGCTGGGAAAGACTGAAGGCAAAGGGAGCGGCAGGGGATAGGATGGTTAGAGAGCATCAAGGACTCAATGGACATGAGTTTGTGCAAACTCTGCTGCTGCTGCTGCTAAGAGTTTGTGCAAACTCTGCTGCTGCTGCTGCTGCTAAGTCGCTTCAGTCGTGTCCGACTCTGTGCGACCCCATAGACGGCAGCCCACCAGGCTCCCCCGTCCCTGGGATTCTCCAGGCAAGAACACCAGAGTGGGTTGCCATTGCCTTCTCCAATGCATAAAAGTGAAAAGTGAAAGTGAAGATGATCAGTCGTGTCCGACTCTTAGCAACCCTATGGACTGCAGCCCACCAGGCTCCTCCATCCATGGGATTCTCCAGGCAAGAGTACTGGAGTTGATTGCTATTGCTTTCTCTGTGTGCAAACTCTAGGAGGCAGTGAAAGACAGGGAAACCTGACGTGCTACAATCTACAGGGTCACAAAGAGTTGGACACAACTTAGCGACTGAACAAACAGACACAAAACTAGATTATGGTGATAGGTGCATAACTGAGTACATTTACTGAAAATTATTGAATTGCACATTTAAAGCAGATTAATTTTATGGTAAACTATAATGAAGCAACTTAGCAGCAGCAGCAGCATACCTCAAATCAGGTTTTTCTTTGAAAAGACATTGGTAAACATAAGTTCAATTAGTCAATAAAGGTTAAGCAAGAATACTCTATCAAAAATTAGTAGTTAACATTTACTAAGACTGGTAAGTCTTGGGTTTCCAACTTTGAGTGCTCAAGAGCAATTAAGATATTTACTACGATACTCAGAGTACTTTACTAAAACCTCAAAACACCCTTTAGCATCAAGCTTCTAATTTATTCTAGCAATCAACCCTAATATCCCAACAATTTACTACTGCATCTGAAATAAAGGCAGTACTTGCTGTTACAGAAACAATGTTAAAAATAAAAAAATAAAGCTAATTCATTCTATTTTTATAATGGCAATACTGTCATTGTTCACTCAGTATGAAAATAGCAACACTTATTAAAAAATAAATGATAGGGAATGATCTCAAACATATTAAGGTGGCTATTATCAACAAAAACCAGAAAACAATGCTGGGGAGGCTGCAGGGAAACTGAAACCCTGCTGCATTGCTGGTGGGATGTACAAGTGTGCGCTCACTATGGAAAACAGTCCAGTGGTTCCTTAAAAAAGTGATTAACCACATGATTCAGCAATTGCATTTCTAGGCATACACCTAAAAGAACCGAAATCCAGGTCTCAAAGTGATTATTTGTATACCCAAGTTTGTAGCAGCACTACCCACAACAGCCAAAAGGAAGAAGCAACTCAAGTGTCCACATGCAATGGTGGCTGCAGGGCCCGGGGGAAGGAAGACTAAGTAGCTGCTGTCTAATGGGTGCAGTTCCAGTTTGGTAAGATGAAGAGACTTCTGTATTTGGTTGGACAACAATGCGAAGGTACATAACACTACCTAACTGAACACTTAAAAATGGATAGGACTGTACATTTTATGTTCTATGTACTTCACAATTAAAAATAAACAAATAATAAAGAACGATAAAAATGTCTCTAATCTGTTAATATCATGTATCAGAAGAAAATAACATTAAGTATTTTGTTGTATACTTGTATTCTTCAAGAGATGGGAATACCAGACCACCTGACCTGCCTCTTGAGAAACCTGTATGCAGATCAGGAAGCAACAGTTAGAACTGGACATGGAACAAAAGACTGGTTCCAAATAGGAAAAGGAGTATGTCAAGACTGTATATTGTCCCCCTGCTTATTTAACTTATATGCAGAGTATATCATGAAAAATGCTGGGCTGGAGGAAGCACAAGCTGGAATTAAGACTGCTGGGAGAAATATCAATAACCTCAGATATGCAGATGACACCACCCTTATGGCAGAAAATGAAGAACTAAAGGGCCTATTGACAAAAGTGAAAGAGGAGAGTGAAAAAGTTGGCTTAAAACTCAACATTCAGAAAACTAAGATCATGGCATCCGGTCCCATCACTTCATGACAGATAGACGGGGAAACAGTGGCTGACTTTATTTTTTGGGGGCTCCAAAATCACTGCAGATGGTGATTGCAGCCATGAAATTAAAAGACATATATACATATTTTTTTCTTTCTGTTCACATATCATGGACAAATTTCCATGACAACAAATCTACATTCTGATTTTTAGCAAAGGTATAGTTTTCTGTAACTGATTAAAATAATTCCCTATTGATAATGGGATAACTGTAATTTATTTTTACTGGCATATGTTGTGACAGATACTCCTGTACAAGATTATTTTTGTAAACTCAAAATACAATCCTTAAGTAGAATTATTAAGGCAAAAGGTATGAATCAAAAAATTTTTTAAAAATAAGGACTTGACAGAATTTTGAACTTTTACCCAAATCTTTAATTCTAAAAAGACTGAGGATATGAAGCAAGGTATTAACCATGAATCACAAAACAAACTAATGAGAAAACTGATCCCAATACCAGTCTCCTTTTTCAGCAGCATTTGTAATTCTCAGCTCCGTTTTCAAACACTCATTCATTCAGTAAGAATACACAGACGCTAATTTGTTCCAGCTTAATGCTAGGCAGAGATTAGAGATACAGCAATACATGGATACATCCACAGACTCTGCCTTTCAATAACTTTTATCCATTGAAGACTGACAATGAATGAGTAATTAGAAATTTTCTAATTAAATTCAATGAGTTGAGCAACTGATGTACCTCAGGAAAGCAGGCTGTGCCTATTATTAGCACCCTATCAAAATGTAAGCAATTCAAGTAACTAAATATCGAAATCAAAACCCAAGATTATTTAGCAATTATCTACCTTACCACTATAACTGGTACATGTAATGAGACTGAGCTACCATATTTGAAGGACTCTGTTTTGAAATAATGGTTGTGTTAGGCAGTTTCTGACAGGGTTTCAACAATCTCTGCTTCCTGGTGTTCATACACTGGTAATAATTTCCTCCCCTTGACTGTGAGCTGGCCCTAGTACTTCCTTCTAGCGAACAGAATATGACAATAAGTGATGATGTGTCATTTCGATGATTAAGGAACAAAAACTCTTTCATCTTAATAGCATGTTTTCTCTTCTTGCTTGCTTGCTCTAAAGAGGCAAGCTGCCATTTTCTGAAATGCTTTGTATAGAGACCGCATGTCAAAGAAACAAAAGAGGCCTCTGACCAACAGGTCATGATGCCTGATGCTTCAGTCCAATAACCTAAAAGGAGCCAAATGAGCAAGGAAGATCATCCATTCTAATGAAGCCTTGAGATAACTGTAGCCTGTGAAAGACCCAGAGCCACACCTGAATTCCTAATCCACATTAACTGTGAAATAATAAAAGTTTAAAGCCACTAAGTTTTGGGAGATTTGTTATGCAGCCATAGATAGTTAACTAATGTAAATTTTTAATTGGTTTTCAAATAAATCCTCACCCAAGAAATAAACTAGAGAGTCTGATGAAGAAGAAGAAAATATACATGTTTTTTCCACTTCATTCAGAAAATTTCTATCCACTTCACATAATTTTGTTCTCCATTTCTAATTATTAAGACCCCCATTTCATCCACGGTAGAGGGATTTTTAAATAGACAGGTAGGTGGTCAGTACTGAGAAATAGCTAAACAGTACTGAGAAAAAAATAAAACATATACACAAACCAGCATGATTGAAAACGAATAAACACACAAACTATTTAATGAATTTCACTGACTGTGTGGATCACACCAAACTGTGGAAAATTCTTCAAGAGATTGGAATACCAAATCACCTTACCTGCCTCTTATGAAACCTGCATGCAGTTCAAGAAGCAACAGTTAGAACTAGACATGGAACAACAGACTGGTTCCAATTTGGGAAAGGAGTACGTGAAGTCGGTATATTGTCACCCTGCTTATTTAACTAATATACAGAGTACATCATGCAAAATGCCATGCTGGATGAAACACAAGCTGGAATCAAGACAGCCAGGAGAAATATCAACAACCACAGAAATGCAGATGACACCACCCTAATGCCAGAAAGTGAAGTGGAACGAAATGCTTCTTGATGAAGGTGAAAGAAGAGAGTGAAAAAGCTGGCTTAAAACTCAGCATTCAAAAACCTAAAATCATGACATCTGGTCCATCACTTCATGGCAAATAAATGGGAAACAATGGAAACAGTGACAGACTTTATTTTCTTGGGCTCCAAAATCACTGCAGATGGTGACTGCAGCCATGAAATTAAAACACACTTGCTCCTTGGAAGAAAGCTATGACAAACTTAGCACATTAAAAAGCAGAGACATTACTTTGCCAACAAAATCTGTATAGTCAAAGCTATGGTTTTTCCTGTGGTCATGTACAGATATGAGAGCTAGACCATAAAGAAGGCTGAATGCCAAAGAATTGATGCTTTTGAACTGTGGTGTTGGAGAAGACTCTTGAGAGCCCTTTGAACTGCAAGATCAAACCAGTCAATCCTAAAGGAAATTAGTCCTGAATATTCATTGGAAGGACTGATGCTGAAGCTGAAACTCCAATACTTTGGCCACCTGATGGAATGAGCAGAGTCATTAGAAAAGACCCTGAAGCTGGGAAAGATTGAAGGCAAGAGGGGGAGGGGATGACAGAGGACAAGATGGTTAGATGGCATCACCGACTTAATGGATATGAGTTTGAGCAAGCTCTAGGAGATGGTGAAGGACAGGAAGCCTGTATAGGGTACAGTCTAGGCACTTCCAAAAGGATCAAATACACATCAGCTCAAATAAGATAAAGGTTTCTTTCTCTCTCATCTTACTGCCCAGAAGAAAGTAAGATAAACTGACAGGCCACTCTCTTCCCTAAGGTCATTCAGAGATCCAGTTCCTTCCATCTGTTGCTCCATCACCCCCAGACTGTTATCCTCATCTGCATGGTTTAAGCTGGGTCCATGCTACAACCCCATTTCAACCCACATACAGAGAGAGGAAGTCTCAGCCAAGTGGCTTTGTTTTCAAGTAGACAACCCAAAAGGTGCATGTACCACTTCTACTCACACCTAGTCAGTCACATGGTCACAACTTAGAAAGGAAGGAAATCTAAGATACGGTCATCTCTACCTGAGTCATCACGGGCCTGGATAAACCTGCTGGGGGTGGGGAACAGGCTCATAAGAGGAGGAAGATGGGGATCTAATGCTAAAGGAAAGAAGGAACTCATTACAATGGGCCAATTAGAGAAATATAACTTCACGCATATTGCAGCTTTAAGGTAAGCCACATTTCATCCTTTTTGGAAAACAGTAACATAAATGTTAATTCTCAGATGGAAGTATTAGAAGAGGACATTTACAATACTAATTATAAAGTTGAGCAATGTGCAACAAATTACAAATGCACATAAACTTTAATCTTATAAATCCACTCTTAGAAATTTATTCTACCAATTTACTTTCCCATGTGAAAAATGGTGCATGTTCAAGATCAATAACTGCAGTGCTGTGGATAAAAGCAAAAGATTTAAACCACCTAAATGTCCATCAATATAAGACTGGTTAAATAAATTATGGGACAGTCAATGGAATGCTTTAAATATTAAAACAAAGGAATTAGGAAACTCATGAAATACTAATATGGAACAATATCAAAAATATATTAAGTGTAAAAGGCAATATACAGAAGTGTATATTACTATGCTAATTGATAACAATAACAACAAAGGGAGAGTAACAGCGGCCACTCTAGAGGCGGTGACTTGAGTGACAAAAGGGAGCCAGCCATGCAAAAAAATGGGAAAAGAGAAGCCAATGCAAAGACCAAAATGTAGGAATGAGTTTGGCAAAACCAAGGAACCTAGAGAAAGCCAGATAATGTAGGCAGTATAGCCTACGGTAAATAATTTGAAACAGAAAAATCTCAGGGAGAGTTTTAAAAAGCCTTAGAGAAATTCAGTGTGATGACTACTTTTAAAAATCACTTGGGAGAATTCCCTGGCAGTCCAGCGGTCTGGACATTGTGCTCTCACTACTGCGGGCCCAGGTTCAATCTCTGGTTGGGAAACTAAAATCTCACAAGCTAAAAAAATGAATTAATTAAAAAAATAAAATAAAATCTCACGAGCTTCTTGGCATGGCCAAAAAATAAAATAAAAATCACTTGGGAACTGTCAGCACAGATACGGACAATTGTAAGAAGCTAGAGACCAAGTTCAATGCATTCCACTGCAGTAAACTCAATAAAAGTGATTGAACAGAAGTATTAGATGATATAGATGGAATTGAGCAAGACTGCAAGAAATAAAAAGGACAAAATTTGATAATGGATTGGAAGTGTGGTATGAAAAATAAGATCTGGAGTGAATCCTAGGTGACTGCTGGGTAGACTGTTACACACTTTCCTGAGACAGAGAAGACCAAAGGAAGAACAAATATAAACAGTTCTAAACAGAATGGCACAGGCTTTGTACCTAATGACACAGCATATATTTATAACTTTTGAAAGATAAGATAATTTCCAATAATAAGATTATAAGGACTGCACACATTATTGCCACCCCACATTTATTTTCTATTTCTGAGACCTAAGGGAAAAGCCTAATGCTGAAGAATTCTTCTTTACCAGAGTCCATATTAATCAGTCAGATTCACTGCCAAAATATCAAAATGTCCTGAATCTCTAAATTTAGTTGTAAAAAAAGCAGAATAACAATGAAAATTAGGACAGCTTTTAAAGTTAGCATTTTAATGAAGAGAGATGAAACAAAAGCAAAAGCATTCTGTTCATAGGATTGTATTCTGGAGCTTCAATATGTTGATTCCTCATATCTTTAATAATATCTGCTGGCTTAAAATCTACTTCAGTAAGTATTAGTTATACACCCTGCCCTTGTAATCTCTGCAATACCTATTTTATTCTAAATGCAGTATTGGGGGAATTCTTAGAGTTTGATTAATAATCAACTCATAAGCTGCTGGATCCATGTTTGCATTTTGAATTTAGTGACCTTCCTACAGAAATAAAAATGTTTTTAAATAATCAAACTTAATGTGCACTCCTAACACACTCAACCAGATAAAGCCCACATAACTAATGGACTAAAATTTTTCCTATGGTATGATGCACACAAAATATTGTTTATTATCATGATTAAGTGTTGACAGAAAATGTTTCCCATAACATCATGCTAAAATAATATTCCCCTTCCAATGGGCAGTTTGAAAACAAACAAACAAAAATTTATGACACCCAAAGGATTAACAAATTAGATCTTGGCATGTGCAATAGGAACTAATACTTTCTCTCAAAGAAAAATGTGTTCTATAAACTTTCAAGATACATTTCAGTTACTGAGAAAAATGCATGATAAACAACTGTAGCCTCAGAATAATGCCCAATAAATGTGATTAAAAGCAGCTACCAAAAGAAATTGAAATTGGTAGACGACAGGAGCAGTCAGTCATTTTTCTTTATGTATTTGTACAATATTTAAAAGGTTTCCACAATGAATGTGCATCACTTTGGTAATCTTATTTTAAAACTAAATCTGGAGGTGGGGACACAGTTGCAGCCTCTGAGAAGTTTAATGCTCAGACAACAAAACTGCATCTTCCCTGATGACAGGCTATCATGAATTCACAAATACAACATACTGTGTCAGACTGTTATAAAATATAAATGCTGACTTCAATTGGAATGAGTCACAAAATCTATACTAAGACTTGCACAAACTGAAAGTAAACATCATGTGCCTTCAGAAGACCTAAAATTCAACAATACTATTTTTTAAGCTTTGCATTAGACAACTGTTTCTCAATCAGAACTACATACAACCACATGAAGTTTGAGAGGACCTCTGCACAGTTATGAGACAAATCTGCTTTGAAAGCAAATTACAGAAAGCACAAAACAAGCTGTAACATCACAATTTGATGCGAGGAAATGGCAGATGAACAATTCAACCCAATGCACAGTGAGGTATGTACAATTTTCTAGGTTTTGATGACATAAAAGGATGTGTCCTGACGCGGTGGGCCCAGTACGTAACTCAGTAAACAGTCAGGTTGTATAAACCACTCACACCAATGAGCTAAGCACTAGTGAGGTGTGACATCTAGCTGCCCAGTCATAGCTTTTATCTAACATGGAATAATTCCTGATACATGGTAATGATGAGAGAACTCAGACATTCTTTGAATTCAGCTGTTAACTTCAAACTCAGTGGTTATAGTTTAGATCCACTTTAACATTCTACACTACATAGATAATACTTGCTAATTTTATTTGCTATATGAAAGAAATATAAATAAAGTAACTTGGTTTGTTATGGTTTCTTTTATAAAATGGCAAAAGGTGAAACTTAGCAAATGTAATGTGCATTGTGCAAATTAGTATCTCAAACTCCAAACTATCCCACCTGTCTAACAATGTCAGAAAACAGCATGACAACTGGGTATGTCCATGGCTTACTGGATCTACAAGAACCTCAGAACAATAAAAATATTTGAGTTTGGATCAAAGTCCTTGTAAAAAGCATGCTCAAGTTATACACCTATGTAGCAAGTAAAGGGAGACTCAGCTGAAAAACTTGGTAAAATCGTGTACAATAAAAATAGCAAACACAGTAATGGAACTTGATAGAAATAAAAAGATACCAGGAGTTTCACTTCTAAAAATGACAGACTAGATGTGTGTGTTAGTTGTTCAGTAATGTCCAACTCTTTGCAACCCCATGGACTGTAGCCCGCCAGACTCCTCTTCCATGGGATTTCCCAGGCAAAAATACTGGAGTGGGTTGCCCTCCCCTTTTTCAGGGAATGTTCCTAACTCAGGGATTGAATCTGCATGTCCTACATTGAAGGCAGTTTCTTTACCATCTGAGCCACCAGGGAAGCCTGACAGACTAACTCAGACCAATCCGCCCACTGAAAATAACTTAAATAGCAAAAACTAATATTTTAATATCTGTTTTAAGGCATTAGAAAGCTTAAAATATAAAGTCAGATGAGACCGAGATGCAAGATAAAAAAGAAATCCAAAGAGGTCAATCTTCTGTCTCTTAAAGATCAGCCCATTTCTGAGCAGGCAGCAGAGACACTGAGAAGCTGAACAGCCTTTAACAGATGTGTAGGGTTAAATGAAGAAAACCAAGTTGATAATCCTTTCAAGGAAGGGTTAAACTTCCCCATCCCCACACCCCAGAACTTTGGACTGGAATCCTGAAGGACTATATACCAGTAGTAAGGATGAATCAGAAATAGTTGAAACCTGGTGCTGAAGTGTAACACTGAAATATCTTAATGATAAATGATAAGGTAATTCATGATTACTATGACTCCTAGTCTAATCTACAACAAAAAGGAAACATGTCCTTTCATGCGTAATAATTATCAAACTATCCATGCAAGATTTCTTTGAAGAGATGAATATTTATGTCATCACAAATAACCAATCAAAAACAAAAAGGCAAAAACAATGTGATCAAAATCCAAGAAAAATAAGAGATAATAGAAACAGACCTATAAAAGGTCCAGATAATGGAGTTATGAGACAAAAGTATATAGTTTGAGGATTTTGGCAAAAAATTACAAAGTAAAAAGAAAAGAAATAAAAATTCTAGAAATGAAATGTGTAATGACTAAAAATAAAAATCAATGGTTGAGTCTGACAGATTTGATTTAGCCAAAGTAAGGAACTAAATGGAAGATCAGAAGAAAACATACGAAATAAAGAATGGAGAAACAAATTTCTAAAATTATAAAAAATGAACCTAAGAGACAAAAAGGATAGACTGAAAAAGTCTAATATTACATGAAGTCTGAGGTCTAAAAAGAAGAGACAGAGAATAAGGCAAAAATAACTTTTAAAAAGATAACACAACTATAAACATCAAACAACAAATCAAAAGAACGAGTAAAATTGTAGAAAACCAAAAACAGGAAAAATTCAAAAGCAATTAAAGAAAAAATATGTATTATCCTCCAATAAAGCACCACTAAGACAAATGGCTGACTTCTCAACAGAAACAACAGAACCCAGAAAATGATAAAATGTTATCTGCAAAGTACAGAACAGAGAAACAACAGCCTATCTACAATTCTATATCCAGTGAAAATCTCTTTCAACAAAGAAAGTGAACTAAAAACACTTTCAGACAAATATAGACAGGATCTGTCACCAAAAGACCCACTCTAAATAAAATTCTAAATGGAATTCTATTTGGTATATGCAGATTCACTCCAAAGGAAATTTTAAAGTGTGTTCCTAAGGTACACGTAGAAACTGAGAGATGCAGAAAGGAATAAAGAACATGAAAGAAATGTAAATCAAAGAAGAATAAATATAAGAGTAAATCTAAAAGAACAATTACTATATAAAATAATAATTAAAAGATGCTTACTCCTTGAAAGAAAAGTTATGACCAACCTAGACAGCATATTAAAAAGCACAGACATCACTTTGTCAACAAAGGTCTGTCTAGTCAAGGCTATGGTTTTTCCAGTGGTCATGTATGGATGTGAGAGTTGGACTATAAAGAAAGCTGAGTGCCAAAGAATTGATGCTTTTGAACTGTGGTGTTGGAAAAGACTCTCGCGAGTCCCTTGGACTGCAAGGAGATTCAACCAGTCCATCCTAAAGGAGATTAGTCCTGGGTGTTCATTGGAAGGACTGATGTTGCAGCTGAAACTCCAATACTTTGGCCAGCTGATGCGAAGAGTTGACTCATTTGAAAAGACCCTGATGCTGGGAAAGATTGACGGTAGGACGAGAAGAGGATGACGGAGGATAAAATGGCTAGATGGCATCACTGACTCAATGGACATGGGTTTGGGTGGACTCCAGGAGTTGGTGATGGACAGGGAGGCCTGGTGTGCTGCGGTTCATTAGGTCACAAAGAGTCAGACATGACTGAGCAACTGAACTGAACTGACTAATGTAGCTCAGTTAAATACAGAATTAAAATACATGATAGTAACAGAAAAGTGGAGAGTGAGATTAATGTGGTTACAATTTCCTAGGTCCTGCATTTGCTGGGAAGACCTTAAAGTGCTAATTTATACTAGATTTGATAAATTTAGGATGCATGTTTTAATCCTTTCATTAACTATAAAAAGAGTAACAAAACAAGGTACAATTAGCAAGATAATATGGAAAATGAAAACTAATGAATCCAAAGGACAGAAAAAAGTTTAGAAAACATCAGAAGTGGAACCAATAGAAAGCAAATAGTAAGATGGTAGATTTATATAAACTAAATTACTATTTACATTAAATACAATAGGGAAAATTCTCCTAATGAAAAACAAAGACTGTTACATTTTTTTAAACATTAAATGACACACTATAAAATAGCATAAAGATATCAAATCAAAGCATAAATCTTATAAACTGTATTAGTTTGACTAATACAGTATTCTCTCCAAGCAGACTTATAGAAACAATGTAATACAATCAAGAACCCGGCAAGTTTTTAAACAATTTCACACTGATTCTAAAATAAACGCAAAGAGTAAAAAACACCAGACAAGCTTGAAGAACAAAGTAAAAGGACTTACTCTATCATATCACAACTTTTCAGAAAGGAGTATCAAGACAATGTAATGTTAAGCACTATAACTCAGACATAAAGATGACATAAAGCCATGTCCAGCCACAGGGAAGAAAGTATTAGGTTGGTGCAAAATTAATTGTAGTTTTTGACCATGAATATTAAATCATTATAACTAGGCTCAAACACATCTTTATTAATCATGATAGGAACCATTACAATCAATACATTTTTGCCAACGAGAAATGAATTTCTTTATTCCTATAGCATAAAAGATCTGTGCATCAGGATTCAATGAACCCTTGGAAAGTATTTTCTGCCTCCTGCTGGTTGTGGAAGCATCTTCCCTGCAAAAAGTTGTTGAGATGCTTGAAGAAGTAGTAGTAGGTTGGTGAGAAGTCAGGTGAAGATGATGGATGAGGCAAAACTTTGTGTCCAATTTGTTCAACTTTTGAACTGTTGGTTGTGTGCTGTGTAGTCAGGCGTCGTCTTGAAGAAGAACCGGGCCCTTTCTGTTGACCAGTGCCAGCTGCAGGCATTGCACTTTTCAGTGGATGTCATCGATTTGCTGAGCATACTTCTCAGATGTAGTGGTTTTGCTGGAATTCAGAAAGCTATAGTGGATCAGACAGCAGCAGACCACCAAACAGTGACCATAATCTTTTTTTGGTGCAAGTTTGACTTTCAGAAATGCTTTGGAGCTTCTTCTCAGTTCAACCACTGAGCTGGTCATTGCTGGTTGTTGTATAAAATCCACTTTTCATCACATGTCACAACCTAATCGAGAAATGGTCCGTTGTTGTTGCATTCAGTTCAGTTGCTCAGTCATGTCCAACTCTTTCGCCAGGCCTCCCTGTCGATCACCAACTCCCAGAGCTTCTCAAACTAATGCCCATTCAGTTGATGATGCCATCCAACAATCTCATCCTCTGTCATCCCCTTCTCCTCCTACTTTCAATCTTTCCCAGCTTCAGGGTCTTTTCCAATGAGTCAGTTCTTCACATCAGGTGGCCAAAGTATTGGAGTTTCAGCTTCAGCATCAGTCCTTCCAATGAATATTCAAGATTGATCTCCTTTAGGATTGACTGTGATTTCCTTGCAGTCCAATGGACTCTCAAGAATTTTCTCCAACACCATAGTTCAAAAGCATCAATTCTTCGGCTCTCAGCTTTCTTTACAGTCCAACTCTCACATCCATACACTGGGAAAACCATAGCTTTGACTAGATGTACCGTGGCAAAGTAATGTCTCTGCTTTTTAATATGCTGTCTAGGTTGGTCATAGCTTTTCTTTCAAGGAGCAAAATGTTGGTGCGTGGAATAAGAAAAGACAACACTTCAAAATGATGATTTTTTAAATTTTTCATCAGCTCATGAAGCACCCACTTATCAATCTTTTTACCTTTCCAATTTGCTTCAAATGTCAAACAACCACAGAATAGTCTACACTGAGTTCTTTGGCAGTTTCTCATGTAGTTGAAAGGGGATCAACTTCAATGACTGCTCTCAATTGGTCATTGTCAATTTCTGATGAAGTTGCTCCTCGTCTTCAAGGCTCTCATCTCCTTGAACGAGAGTGGTTCAAAACTTCTCGAACCACCACTGTGCTGTACGCTCATTAGCAGCTCCTGGACCAAATGCCTTGTTGATGTTGCAAGTTGTCTCCACTGCTTTATTATCACTTTGAACTCAAATAATAAAATTGCTCAAACTTGCTTTTTGTCTAACATCATTTTCATAGTCTAGAATACATATAAAATAAATAGCAAGAAGTCATTAGCACAGAAACATAAAGCAAGAAATGTGCATTAAAATGATATATAACATAACCACATTTATTTAAGAATGTATTCCAATATCAAAGGGCAAATTTCAACAATGCAAAAACCACAATTATTATACATCTGCACCAACCTAATAGAAATGATCATATAATATTAACTGATGTAGGGATACAGGGGAAGACAAGTATCATATGACAAGTATCATATCACTTCTAGGTGGAATCCAATGAACTTTTTTCCAAAGAGAAACAGTTTCACAGATTTAGAATTGAAATTTATGGTTACCAAAATTTAAAAAATGAGTTGGGCAGGGAGGAATCAGCTGGTTCATATAAACTTATATGCACTACTATTTTATAAAACAATTCACAAGGACCCACTGTATAGCACAAGGAACTCTATTCAAAAAGAAAGACTGTGTGATATGAGCACTGGGATAGACAAATTAACCAGATGATTGGACAAAGAGTCAGTAACAGATGACTGCACATATGAACATTTTATTTATGATCAAGACAGGACTGTAAAGTAGTGGAGAAAGGTAGTCCTTTCAGTAAATGAGACTGAATCAACTGGATATCCACACAAAATGTATGACCTCTGCTTCACACCAGAAACAAATATCAATTTCAAGTACATAATAGATTTTAATGTGAAAAGTAAAACACTATGCTCCTGAATGATTATATAAGGGAATATTTTCATGATTTTAAAACAAGGACCAATTCCTTAAATATGTCAAAAAAGCACTAACCAAAAAAAAGATGGAAAATGAACTAAATTAAATTTTAACAAAAGACTCAAATTAAGAGAGTTTAAAAACAAACAAACCAAGAAAAAAAAAAAAAAAAAAAAACAAAGAAACAGCTGTGGAATGGGAGACAATAGCTGCAAAACAGATAACTGACAAAGTGCTCATGTACAAAATTATTAAAACCTCCCACAAATCAGTAACAAAAAGACAATCAATCCAATAAAAAAAAGTGGGCAAAAGAAGAACCAGCATCTCAAGAAAGAAAATAGCCAGTAGCCAAACATGAAAAGATGCTGATCACCATTAATCATGAAAATGCCAATTGG
Organism: Dama dama; assembly: GCF_033118175.1. Classification (NCBI taxonomy): domain Eukaryota; kingdom Metazoa; phylum Chordata; class Mammalia; order Artiodactyla; family Cervidae; genus Dama; species Dama dama. The sequence goes on along the minus strand of NC_083692.1, from coordinate 11,825,134 downwards.
AACCATGATGAGATACTGTAAGTATGTAACACAATGGCTACTACTGAAAGACTAACAATACCAAGTCTCTGAAAAGCAACAGTTTCTCATACACGGCTACTGGGAGTGTAAACTAGGGAAGCCACGCTGGACACCTGTCTCTCAGTATCTACTAAATTGGAAGGCACCTAGCAATTGTACTCCATGTTACATACCAACAGAAATACATGCACATGTGCACTAAAATAGATTGGTAACAGTAAATTATTTGTAATGGCCCAAAATTTGAGATAACTCAAATATCTATCACAAAACGTTAAAATAACTGCAGTATATCCATACAATGTAATACTAAGGACCAATAAAACTGAACAAACTATAAGTTCATGACATATCACCCAGAGATATCACAATCGTGATCAGCAAAAGAAGTCAGACACACACACAAAAAATATGCCTACATGGTTCCATTCACATAAATAGCTAAAATAGGCAAAACTAATCTATGGGTTCAAGAGTCAAAATCATGATCAGAAAAGGAGAAATTAGTGATTGGGAGGGGCACATAAAGAGGCTTATTGTGCACTGGCAATGTTCTGTTTCTAGATCTGGGTTGTGGTTTCATGAGTGTGCTTACCTTGTAATGATTCATCAAGCTATACACTAATACATGCACTTTTCTGTTAGTACATTATATTTCCAAACTTTTTAAACTAAAAATAAGAGAAATTAAGTTCATCTCTTTGAAAATAGAGCATATCCATCTCTTAGCATATGTGGCAATAAATTCAAACTCCAAAATAAGTTCAGCATATTATGTAAGAACCTGTATACATAGTAACATCTGGATAAAAATTACAACTGCAGAAAAATTATCTGCTTTTATTAGGAACCTCTTAATTTTAATAAAACAAGAAAAGAAAATTTTGCCACTACTCTCAATTGAATTATGTACATTTTCTCAAATAGCTGACTTAAATTTTTTGTTGTTGTTGTTTGTTTGTTTGCCTAGGTTGGATTGCTTTGTGGTAAATGAATGAATGAATACACAGTGCTCCTGAAATGGATAAGTTTGCAACTGGACAGTTTTGTGACCACTTCAACTGATAACTTTTTCTCCGGAAAAAAAGAAACAACTTGATGATGCAAAGAAATGGACACCATATATACTTTATTTTTAATCTTAATTCCAGCAAGAATAGTGATTTCACAAAAAAGAAATCACTGAATAAAGAGTGTCAACAATCTGAGTTTGAGATAAAACTCAAGAATTAGGGCTTTTGTTTTTTCAGTCAGCACCATGTCAAACAAAAAAGAGAGCAAGGAGGCCTTTGCAGTAGTGGTAATCACATGCTTCTGAGATGACTCAAAAATACTTAACAGAGTGCTACAGAATCACTACCAAAAAATTCTGTATTTCTCAAATATCATTTAATAAAAGCACATCACTGAGTCAATAAAATTTAAAGTATCTTTAAAATATTCATAACAAAACTCTAAAAATTAATTCTATCTCTAGCATACCACTATAAATATTTCAAGCCTAAATACTTAAAATTCATGAATATTTTAGACAAAATGGTATATACTACACAAGTAGTTAAAATCTACTACACTGTAGATTGTGATTATGACCAGCTCAATTACCCTAGCACCTGGGTATGAAATAAAACTTTCTATGAACAAGGAGATCTCACCACATCTTGTTTTTGCGCTTCATTAAGTTTTTCAGTCAGTTCTTCCAAAGCCCTTCTTGTTGCAGCATCCGACCTAGGCAAACAAACAACAACAAAAAAAATTTAAGTCGGCTATTTGAGAAAATGTACATAATTCATGAAACTTACAACATCACAATATGATATTACATAATACTCTGAGGCAGTGGGTCTCAGAGGTTAGCGAACATATGAATCACCTGGAGGACGTGTTACACAGTATCTATCAGTAGGTCTGCATTGGAGCCCAAGAAGGCATTCCTACAGATTCCTAGGTGATGCTGATACTGCCTGTCTGGGGACTACATTTTGAGAAATAATGCTATACTACATCACCACCTTCACTTAAAAAAAAAAAAAAAATAGGCTATAATTCTCAATTTAAATAAAGAAGAATGAAAGAGGTAAGGAGGACAAAACTCTTGATCTCACATCCTCTCCAGCAATTCATCATCAAATTACATTTGAGATTACTGTACAAACTCTGCCCTCACTGATTTATCTCCCATTACCTCTTTCCCATCAAATTAATAACACACATGACAAATAATCGATCATACAGGAAACTTACAAAGAAAAGCAGAGCCCTTTCTCTCTCCCATTTATCTGGTTCCAATCCCCACTGGCAACCATGCTCGCCTAACACATTCTTAATTCTTTTGCTGATTACTGCCAACATTTTCAACTCTAGATATTTTCAACTCTGTTTTGAAATATTTAACTCACTAACACTGCTCTCTGTTTTCAGATAAACTTATTACTATCTTCAGTTCTTTTATTAGTCACCTGTATAACCTACTTAATATATTTATATCCATTATGAACTACTTCACTATAGAGAATTAATACTTTTCTCCTTACATTCTATCATGCTCATATTTTAGTCAGCTTCCTACCTGGATCACTAATTTCCCTGTGCTTTTGTTTTTTTCTACTTTCCCATTATCTTTTGACCTTATTAATACATCATTGATATCTTTCTCCCACTTATTATTGAATCATCTTTTAAGAATTTATGCCATTCTTCCTGACTACATTCGTCTCAAAGGCTACTTACTTCCTGCTCTAATTCAGTGATTAATTCCTGGACCAGCTATATGGCTATCACAGTGGGAATTACTTTCACTGAAGTGCTTGGTAAGTTTTACTATTTCTTATAACCTGTATCTTCCTTTCTCTTAACTGTTAGCTTATTTCACTTGTATGCCCTTAGTAATTTCCTCAGAAAGCAGCTATCTTAAGTGACAGACTTTTTTAATTGCACCTCTTTCTGGGCTTTTGTGGTTCCATGTGCTGCTGGATTTCCCATCCCTGACTAGCTCTTGCCCTCAGGCAAGCTCTTCTTTTTATATGGCTTTTAAATATCGGAACTCCCAGAACTCCTGTCCTTAACGCTCTCCCTACAGGTTCCCTCTGGATATCATCCATTATCATAGTTCCAAATACCACTTCTATATGCTGACCACTCTTAAATTTCTCTAATGGCGGCTTTTCCCTTGAGTTCCAGAGTAAAAGTCTGGCTGCATTTTTTGTTTCCACTTGGGTGTCTCACAGGTATCTGAAACCTAACGTATCCAAGGCCAAACTCTTAGTTTCTAAGTCTCACCTACCCCGACCTTCCTTGGTGGCTCAGACAGTAAAGAAGCCTGCAATGCAGGAGACCAGATTCAATCCCTGGGTAGGGAAGATCCCCTGCAGGAGGAAATGGCAACCCACTCCAGTGTTCTTGCCTGGAGAATCCCAGGGACAGAGGAGCCTGGTGGGCTACAGTCCATGGGGTCGCAAAATAGTCGGGCACGACTGAGCAGCTAACACTTTCACCTACCCACCAATCTTCTGTATTTCAAACTGGGGAAAACAATAATTACCACTTCATTAAAATTGTTTTAAGAAATAAACCTAAATCTACCTGACATGAAATAAGTGTGCAATACCATTTACTGGTGGTAGTAGTAATAAGCATAACAGTAAGGTCTTCAATTCTTATTACTAAATTTCCTGCCTTCCTTATAGAGAAGAAGAAAAGTTACGCAGACTACAGTTGACATGCAGAGATTTAACATTTATAGCTTTCACTCTTTTTGCTATAGCAACATAAAATTGGCATGCTGAATGATTTCATTAGCTAGAATAGGAGTTAGCAAGTGAACTTGGTAAATGAATTTCAATTAACTTTTTTCTCCCTAATCATTGCTCTATACAGATTGTGACTTTTGCAATGGGATAAAATGTTTGTTCCTTGAAAATTATGGCCTCTAGACAGCCAGTGGGAATTTGCTATATGATGCAGGGAGCTCAAATCCAGTGCTCTGTGATAACCAAGAGGGGTGGGATGGGGTGGGATGTGGGAAGGAGGTTCATAAAGGGGATATATGTATACTTATGGCTGATTCATGTTAATATATGGCAGAAATCAATATAATATTGTAAAGCAATTATCCTCCAATTAAAAATAAATTTAAAAAGAGCAAGAAAATATGGCTTCTAAATGAAAGCCAACTGTTACTACTTATGATGAAAATAAAGACAGAGAAGAAATCTTAAATAAAGTGATACTTCTTGGGACAAACCAGAATTGACAAAATTGTAAAAACTGGGCAGATGTAAACAACTGGCCTTTGAAGATTTCAACTGAAAGCTAAGAAGTCTGACTCTACAAGGGCTTGTGCCCATGGATGAACGCTGCATCACATTTGCACCAATGCCAGTCAGGTGGTCCCGGGCACTCTCTCCAATGCACTGGCTTAGCCGAAAAGTTCATTCGAGTTCTTCCATAAGATACTACAGAAAAACCCAAATGGACATTTTAGCCAACCCAATGTTGGCATATTTACCTCTTGACTAATATCTAACAACATCTCTCCACAATGCCAGCATTCCATTGTAGTAAATTAAAATGTTTTTAAAAGTATGAAATTAACTTGTCTAACACTGAGTCATGATATATTGCAAATTCAAAGAGTTTTGAACTGTTCTGCTTATACACTTTAAAATACAAGTATAAAAACACAGTACTTCTTTTGTAAACTCATGTAAACATGTCAACTACAGAACCTGTTTTATTCTCCTGACAATTAATTCCTCAACAAAAATCATTTTCGGCTTTTACCGGCTTCTTCTGGCAAGTTCCCGGTTGAAATCATCTCCAAGGCGAACTTGTTCACTGCTGAGGTCTCGGAGGGACTGATGAAAAGCATGAAACTAAAAAAAGCAAAACAAAGTTATCCATTTAGGATTCTGTTGAATTCTTCCATGAAGATTCATTGACAGTAAGACAGGTGAACTTGTCCTTTGCAACAATACACAAATTTTTATAATGTTATCAAGACACAATAAAACAAATGTCTATTCTAAAAGATACAAAATATTCTTTCCCAAAGAAAAGTTTTTAAAACTATATGTAACATTAACCATTACATGCTCTATAATGCAATATTTCACTCTTGACAGACACTCTGGAAAAGTGGTTCAGAAACTTTTTCTGTAAACAGTACAGTAGCAATTATTTCAGGCTCTCGGGCTATATGGTGTCTGTCATGATTACTCAGCTCTGCGATTACAGCACAAAAGCAGCCATTAAACAAATGAGCATGACTGTGCTACGGTAAAGTTTTATTCAACTAGACCATGTGCCTCAGTGTGCCAACCCATGTTGTCAAGAAAACCTTGCCCACATGCACCAGGAACCATGAACAAGAATGTGTGGAGCAGCACTGTTCATGATGAAAACACTGAAAACAAACGTCCATTAAGAATGGAATGGAGACAAACTGCAATATAGTCTTCCGGTGGAGTATCACACAGCACTGAAAATGAAATGATCAAACCTATCTACACTTCAAAAACAAAACATCAAATGAAAAAGGCAAGTTAGAAAATACATACTGCATTATTCCACCTATATAAAGGTTAACGCAGGCAATACTAAATAAGATACAAGTAGTAAAAATGGTGTTTTTAAAAATCAAGAGAATGATTAATACAGAAAGCAAAATAGTTGATAGCCCTTGGGGAAGGGAGGAGTGTGTAAGAAGTTTCGGGTGTATTATAATCCTCTATTTCTTGGTCTGGGTGGTGGTTACATGGATTTTTCACATTATTGTACTTTTAATGGTAAATAGGTATGCTATACACATATGTGTAGGCTATACTTTATAACAAAAAAGTAAGCTATGCAGACTTGCAGAAATACCAAATTGATTTTTTCAACAAATGCACACTGATAATGCAGTGCCAGCAGATAATAAGTGCCAGCAACTGTGCCAGGGGGAAAATGGCTCAGAATTTAACCTAAGAGACAGATATGCAAACAGAAGCACAAACACTGCACTGGGGCACTAGGCAAGTGCACAGTCACATGGAGCTACAGGTCACCTAAGACGCGGACTGAAACAAGGAACAGCTAGTGAAAGGAGCAGAGCTAACACAGCTGATGAGCAGCAGACCATTCACTTAGGCTTTACCATCAGGATTTTCCAGTTTTGCAAAGCAGAATCTCAGGACCATCTTTGACCCCTCCTTTACACTTATTCGCACCCTTCCCAAATGGTCATCCGATCTTCAAGATCTTTCATTTTATCCACCAAATAATTTTTAAATCTACCGCCCTCTTTCCAACTCCATCTACCTTCATCCAAGTGACCATCAGCTCACACCCAGAACACAGCAGCATCTTTCATGTTGGTTGGTCCACACTGACTTCATTTTCTACACTGGAGCCAGGGCGATTTTTTTCAAAATTATTGTCCCCCTCTTACATGGCTGCACACAGTGTCAGTTTCATACTTCTTTAGCCACGTGGCCTTCTGTAAATTACATACAGCTGCTCTCTTCCCTCCTGCCAAGCTATCTGTTGTACCTCAAATGACTCTTAATCAACTTTCGGATCTCAGCTTAATCAGCCTTTCTTTGGGAAGCCTTTCCCGACTGGAGTAGGTTCCTCTACAGAATACTCCCACAGCCCTAGGCTTTTTTCTGTTACAGCATGCATCTCAGATTGCAATTTTGGGTGTATTTACATACTTTTTGATTAGCATTTAGCTCCCCCTCTAAATTGTAAGCTCCATGAAAAGGCAAGGTTTTTGCTCATCACTGTTTCCAAGTACAAGCACTGTTCCAGGACAGAAGCACTGAATAAATAAAATGAAAGAGTGAGCAATGTTAGGATGTTGTTCTCTGCTCTAGGTTTAATCACATAACCAACACTACTAGTCAGTTGCAACTACCAAAAAATAATAGTCAAGGAAAAGTTTCTACAAGGTGTCTTCTAACAGACTTAGTCCTTTTATCTTTTTATCTTATGCTGTAAGAAGCACAAAATACAGAGGAGTATCCTAAAAAACTGTGAGCTCTCAATCTTAAAACTACCAAAACAAAGATGTCAAAGTCAGCAATATCTCCTAGCCATTATTAATTTAGCAACCCAAAGCAACAACAACAAAACCTTTCAGATCTTGCAGAGACGTTTAAAGCAAAAAAAGTATATCCATAGAACTAATACTTTCAAAATCTTTCATGAATACATAGAAAAAGTTTAGAATTTCTATTTCATAGAAAATGGCTCCATCAATGATTCAACAATAAGAAAAAAATTATGGAAAAAATCAACAGGTTAACCACAAAAAGACTAATTTGCTCATAGAAAGTAGCTGACACAGCAGAGCTTCCAGAACAGTGAGCCACCTGCGCAAGGGAACAAAACAAAATATAACCTTCCATAACAAGTTCAAAACAAATGTATAACGGTAACCAACAGACTGAAATAAAATAGCTTACTCCGTTAAAAATTCGGTACAAAGTTAGTGATGATCAAACAGTTAAAACACAGCCACAAAATTCAAGTGTTAGTCATTTAAACAGAAATGGGAAGAATACAGACTACAGAATGGGAACAAAGTACCTGGCCCACGTCATCAGTGTCCGGAACAAATCGGACACCAGTTCTGGACTTATTTCGTTTAATACCCTGTTGATCCCCATAGTCCTTGAGAGGCGAGGTAGGTTGAAAGCGGTAGCTCTCTTTGCAGAAGAAAGAAAAGAGAAAGGATTAAAAAAACTATATAAGAACAAACAATCTAAACTTTCACTCAGGAAATACATAATAGACATGGATATACACATATGAACTTAACCCACACTATTTCCCATAGATAATCACAAACAAAACTTGCTATGGCCATAAAATTCCACAAAATTGGCATTTAACTTGCTCTTAAAGCAGATAAAATGAACAACTGAAGTGACCTGAAAATAGAACACATCAAAAATTCTAATTGGCTGTAATTTTCAAGGAAGTGATAGAATATTTTCTCTTACATAAAAATAGTAAGTTGCTATAAAAATAACTTCTATGATTCCCCAAAATAATATTAATAAAACAGAAATTTTCAAACAACAAATTATCTAAAATCTGAATGGTGTTTACAAATCAGTATAAATGAACTAAACTACATAAAGAAAAATAGCTGACTGTGATTTTGGGTCATTATCATGACCAATAGCAATATTAACAGTGCAAGCTACTGAAGTTCAGTCTAATTGCCTCTCTCCACTGCAAACTTTTACAAGTTTTCGCTATTCAAACATGAACCTCAGTGCTGTAGGAAAGGATATGTATGCTCAGTCACTCAGCTATCCTGACCCTTGTGACCCCATGGACTGTAAACCACCAGGCTCCTCAGTCCATGGGATTTTCCAGGCAAGAATACTAGAGTGTGGTGCCACTTATAGCAAAGTATAGGTAAGGTTAATTAGAGGCAAACTAAGCATTATCACCTTTTGTGCAGCGACTGAAATCTAGCTGCACAGAAAGGATACAACTCCCCTGTTCTTGACTTTTGGACTCTGTGGGAGAAGGCGAGGGTGAGATAATCTGAGAGAATAGCATTGAAACATGTATATTATCAAGTGTGAAACAGATCACCAGCCCAGGTTGGATGCATGAGACAAGTGCTCAGGGCTGGTGCACTGGGAAGACCCAGAGGGATGGGATGGGGAGGGAAGCGGGAGGGGGTAATGGGATGGGGAACACAGGTAAATCCATGGCTGATTCATGTCAATGTATGGCAAAAACCACTACAATATTGTAAAGTAATTAGCCTCCAACTAATAAAAATAGATGAAAAAAAAAAAAATAACACCCACAAAATAGCACCCACAAAAAAAAAAAAACTCCCCTGTTCTTAACAACGGTCACAGGTTGTTTCATAATAAGACATTTGAAGAACTATGACGCTAAGATAAGACTTATAATCTAGAAAGTACACCACATAGCAAATCCTATTTGTGTTTGTTTTGACTGGAGGCAGACAGTTCAATCAAAGTTCTGTCAGGTAAAGCTTTACATGGTCTACAGAGCCTGAGAAGAACCAAAGTAACAGAATATCAAAGTCCCATTGAACATGTTTCAAAATATTCACTATAAAACTTTGTATCTTCTTAAAAAAAAAAAAAACTTTGTATCTTCTAGCACCTTATTTGTAGGATTTTAACTATGGGTTACATTTGTCTAAATACTACATGTCTTCAATATGTACTTCAGGAATATTTTTAAGACAAAGAAGAGAAAGAAAAGATTTTCAGAACATCTGAAAAATTTACCTGTCACAGTGCCACCATCGAGGTCACTTGTACTCAGACTTGTAACAGAAATACTTCTCCCTCCTGAGTTTCTCGATAACCGTTGACTCCGCAGTTGGCCTATCGATTGTTCCAAGCTTTCTTTTAACTAAATTAAAGAATAGAATGAAGGGAGATTTATTCTTCTTAAACAACTTACAAATACTCTACAGATTTGTAAAGCTATTTCTGAACTATTGGTGTTCCTAAAGAGAATTTATATCACAGAAAATTCTGAACTAAGTTATGTCAATAGAAATATAAAAACAGTAAACATAAATATTTTAAGAACCAACTCTAACGTGGATTTAAATACCATGTGTCCCCACCTATTCCATCTTTGTATTACCAGAATGCAAAAGACATGTCTACTATCCAAGGGTTTACAAAATCAGATGGATGTTCCACCCATGCCTAGAAACATAAAAAGGCCAACACATCTGAAAAAGAAGGGAAAAAATTTTCCTCTGTTCTAAACATTCCCTCAGAAGTCCCAGATCTGTAACAAACAGGAAAATGAACAGCTGTCAGAGTGACTGTTGTTATGAAAAAAATGTGCACTGCCCAACCCTGCATCAGAACATCTCTTTCACGCATTCAAAGACTTCAAATCCCAGAAAACCATGTGGTCAGATGTTAGACTATTAGTACAAACAATGAACTAGGATCACAGTTGTCCAAATGCTCTCTTCAGACCAGCAGAGAGTTAGCTAGCAGGGGATATCAGATGGCATCTTTTTAGACCTAAAGAGCTACGACAAATAAAAACACACTTAATACTGAGAATAACATCCAGAGCTGTACAGAGCTATCAATCTGAAAAGAGGATTCAGCTAAAATCTGAAGGAAAAAGAGTAAACCTAAGGAAGATCCACATCCCATGAATTGCTGAGAAACTTCTGGTCTAGGCATTTTAGCCAAGGATGAATAAAAAAATAATACTAATAAAAATAATGCATGGATCCAGAAAACAAGTCATCTATAACTCTTTAAAGAAAATGTCAAAATAAAGCAAGTGATGGAAAAGAGAGGGCTTCCTAAACCCAGTCAAAATTAAAGGTAGAACATCACTTATGGAGGGATGAGTTGGTTTCCTTGAGAAACTGTGCAGAAAGAAAGTAGCTTCAGCTGAAGGAAGAGCACAGCTGAAACAGAATATGAGTCACAAATGAGCAAATGCTTTTCCATTTTGGTTGTTCAGATTTAGCTCTTCTGGAGAATCAAGGTTAAAATAGCCTGGATTAAAAGGAACAGTGTTAGAATTATAAGAATGTATTTATATTGCCACTCTCATTTCTGGAAAAAAAAGATAAAGCTAGTATTTCCATACCCTCTGTTCCCTGCTTCTCTACATTGGGGTGTGTACAATACCATCCTGCCTGAGCATTCACCAGGTGAAGGGCCCAGACTATCAATCCAAGGAAACATACTGATGAAGCCTGGGAGAACTAAGGTCTACCTAGAGAGTAATTAACACACAAGTGAAATAAAACTAAGATTAACATATAGGTAGACAAGAGGTCTTACACAGAGAACTTAGAATAGCATATCAGTAATCCATGACGAGAATAAAATTGTACAATGTTAAAATTAAAAACTTCAAATCCAAATTATAACATGAAAAAAAGCAACTAAAATGGTAAAATGTCTTTAGATAACACAAATTAATGACAGAACCAGTTCTACCAACGTTTCCTGTGTTTATTGTTTGCACCTTTTCAAGCTAAGCCTGATGTCAGTATCCTCTTTTTTCATAGCTTATTTTTTTTAATTGAAGTAAAGTTGATAATATTTTTGGAAGCAAAGTCAGCTGACATTTCTAATTACTGCATCTTTTGGAAGGTAACTTGCCCTTTATAGCTCTGGCTATCTTTAAGATTTTCTCTTTGACTTTGAGTGTCAATCAATGGTTTTACAATGATATGACTATATGTAGTCTTATTTGTAGTTATTCCGTTTCTGACTCACAGAGATAATGGAATATGTAACCTGATCTCTTTCATGTCCTGTAACTCTTCAGCCACGTCTCCTCATTCCTTCTGCCCTCTTCCCTTCTCCTCTCCCTCTCCAACCAGCTACATGCAGGTGATACTGTTTTACCAAATCCCATGTGTCATCCATGCTCTCCTCTCCTCCTTTCATTCCCCCATTTTTCTTTTTGAATATATTTTGCTGGTCTATCTCTCAATTTATTAATTCTCTCTTCAAATGTATACAAGCTGCTGCTTAATCCATCTGTTGATGTCTTCTTTTTCCCAATTTGTTTGTTTGCTTGTTTTGGTTATATTTTGCAGTTTCCCTTAATTTTCTTCTGGTTACAAGAAGCCTTAGTTGGGTACACAGGAGCTCTGATCTTGCAATTCAGGATCTCCAGTAGAGGTATGAGGGACCTTTAGTTGCAGCCCATGGGATCTAGTCCTCTGACCAGGGATTGAACCCAGGCCCTCTGCATCAGGAACATGAAGTCTTAGCCACTGGACTACCAGGGAAGTCCTTGTGATTTTCATTTGATTTTTTATCTTTTAGAGTTTTCAATTCTATGTCAACGTTCTCAATCTTACTTTCTTGAACAGGTTAATCATAGTTATTTTATAGTTCATTACTGGTTCTTTTTTCCCCTTGGTTTTCAGTCATTTTCTCATGCCCCTTGCACTTTCTCATGCCTGAGTATTTTTTAATCATGTGGCAGACGTAAGAAAAACTGTACAGTTAATTTAAAGCTCTGGAATGACATCTTCCGTCAGAAGGGATTTGGTTCTGCTTCTATCAGAGAGTCAGCCTAGGTCACCAGGAAACCCAAAGCGCCTTAATTTGTTAGAACTGAGATGGTTCGAAGCTGGGCTTTTGTCCCCATCAGCATTGTAAATTATTTTCAATTTATCACTGCTCTTACTTTCAGTTCACCATTTTCCTAGGTTATCGCCCTTTGGGGTCTCAGTCAAAAGCTGGAGGATTCCCGAACTCCAATTCTGGTCCCTCCAGCCTCTTTAGGTCTACTGACAGCTCTAATCCTGTCCACTTCTAAGCCACCTCCTTTCAGATCAGCTACTGCCTTGACAGAAGAGGAGTCCCAAATGCAGGACTCTTCCTTCCAAACGTCAATTTTTGCCAGATCTTGACTATTATATTCCCCACTATGTTGGTAGATCTCTAATAGTTTAGTAAAATTTTTTACATTTTTTTCACCTATTCCGTTGTTCTGCATGGGAGAGTTGATCTAAAGCAATCTCATCAAATACGCCAGAAGCAGAATTTGCCAGCATCCTTTTTACGCTCTACTGTGCTCAGTCCCTTCAGTTGTGTCCAACTCTTTGCAACCCTATGGATCACAGACCGCCAGGCTCCTCTGACCACGAGATTCTCCAGGCAAGATACTGGAGTGGACTGCCACGCCATTCTCCAGGGCATCTTCCCGACCCAGGAATCCAATCTGTGTCTCTTGTGTCTACTGCATCACAGGCATATTCTTTATCCACTGAGCCACCTGGGAAACCCATTATGTGGGTTTATTTGCTAACAAATCCTGAGCTGTAACTAAAAGCTGATTAAGAAGATGAATTAACACACACACACAAACACACACACAATCCCTGCTAACAACAAAAACTCACCATGGAACATATGGGAAAATATGCAGAACAAGAGAAATGATACATTACTCCCAAAATCTAGGAGGAATAACAGATGTTGTAAAGTTGATCATTTCAGAAATAAGATAAAAAGTTAAGACAAACTATTTGGCAACCTCATTTTAAAACTCTCAAAAGATATGCCATATGCCATTGAACAGATGAACTAGCTAATATATAAAGATCAAAAAATGAACTGTAAAAGGTAAAGAGGTTAAAGATTTATTTTAATCACTCCTGCAAACATCACAGCAAAAACAAGTCCACCACCTAAGACACAAACTAAATGTAATAAAATTAAAAACTACACTTAAAGTAGCAATAAAACAACAGACACCACACAAAATCTAGTCATGATGTACCAAACCAATTTGCTAACTCCTAAAATAAAAAAGCAAAAAGATAAAAAGATATGGATGGAGGTTCATGACACTATACAGGAATCAGTGATCAAGGCCATCCCCAAGAATAAGAAATGCAAAAAGGCAAAATGGTTGTCTGAGGAGGCCTTACAAATAGCTGAGAAAAGAAGAGAAGCTAAAGGCAAAAGAGAAAAGGAAAGATATACCCATTTGAATGCAGAGTTCCAAAGAATAGCAAGGAGAGATAAGCAAGTCTTCCTCAGTGATCAATGAAAGAAATAAAGGAAAACAATAGAGTGAGAAAGACTAGCGATCTCTTCGAGAATATTAGATAACAAGGGAACATTTCATACAGAGAGACAGAAACAGTATGGACCTAACAGAAGCAGGAGACATTAAGAAGAGGCGGCAAGAATACACAGAAGAACTATACAAAAAAGATCTTCATAACTCACATAACCACGATGGTGTGATCACTCACCTAGAGCCGGACATCCTGGAATGCAAAGTCAAGTGGGCCTTAGGAGGCATCACTACAAACAAAACTAGTAGAGGTGATGGGATTCCAGTTGAGCTATTTCAAATCCTAAAAGATGATGCTGTGAAAGTGCTGCACTCAATATGCCAGCAAATTTGGAAAACTCAGCAGTGGCCACAGGACTGGAAAAGGTCAGTTTTAATTCCAATCCCAAAGAACAGCAATGCCAAAGAATGTTCAAACCGCCACACAACTGCACTCATCTCACACGCTAGCAAAGTAATGCTCAAAATCCTCCAAGCTTCAACAGTACAAGAACCATGAACTACCAAATGTTTAAGCTGGATTTAAAAAAGGCAAAGGAACCAGAGATCAAATTGCCAACATCCTCTGGATCATAGAAAAAGCAAGAGAGTTCCAGAAAAACATCTATTTCTGCTTTATTGACTATGCCAAAGCCTTTGACTGTGTGGATCACAACAAACTGGAAAATTCTGAAAGAATACCAGACCACCTGACCTGCCTCCTGAGAAATATGTATGTAGGTCAAGAAGCAACAGTTAGAACTGTACATGGAACAACAGACTGGTTCCAAATAGGAAAAGGAGTATGTCAAGGCTGTATATTGTCACCCTGCTTATTTAACTTATATGCAGAGTACATCATAAGAAATGCTGAGCTGGATGAACCACAAACTGGAATCAAGATTGCAGGGAGAAATATCAATCAACTCAGACACGCAGATGACACCACCCTCATGGCAGAAAGCGAAGAAAAACTAAAGAGCCTCTTGATGAAAGTGAAAGAGGAGAGTAAAAAAGTTGACTTAAAACTCAACACTCAGAAAACTAAGATCATGGCATCCGGCCCCATCATTTCATGGCAAATGGGGAAACAATGGAATTGTTTATTTTGGGGGGCTCCAAAATCACTGCAGATGGTGACTACAGTCAAGAAATTAAAAGACACTTGCTTCTTGAAAGAAAAGCTATGACCAACCTAGACAGCATATCAAAGGTCTGTCTAGTCAAAGCTATGGTTTTTCCAATAGTCAGGTATAGATGTGAGAGTTGGACTATAAAGAAAGATGATCACTGAAGAATTAATGCTTTTGAACTGTGATGTTGAAGAAGACTCTTGAGAGTCCCTTGGACTGAAAGGAGATCCAACCAGTCCATCCTAAAGGACATCAGTCCAAAATATTCATTGGAAGGACTGATGCTGAAGCTGAAACGGCAATACTTTGGCCACCTGATGTGAAGAACTGACTCACTGGAAAAGACCCTGATGCTGGGAAAGATTGAAGGCAGGAGAAGGGGACGACAGAGGATGAGATGGTTGGATGGCATCACCGACTCTATGGACACGAGTCTGAGTAAGCTCTGGGAGTTGTTGATGGACAGGGAAGCCTGGCATGCTGCAGTCCATGGGGTCAGAAAGAGTCAGACACAACTGAGTGACTGAACTGAACTGACCCAGTAGAAATAAAAATAAAACTCAGCCACTGAAATTGAATGGCAATACTTGTTTACAAGGTAGTTCATTCAAATTGTTAGGACATGCTTTTAAACAAAGAATTCAAATTGAAAACTCTCTCTCTAGTGATAGATGAAATAATTTGGGCATCAATAAAAATATTAACTACAATGGAATAAAGCTGTTCCAATATGCCTAAGTTCGTAAGTTAATGATACTCAAAAAGAAAAAAAAAACATCATTGGTCACCAGTAGAGAATGCTAGCGGAAAAGGCAATGGCACCCCACTCCAGATTTTCTTGCCTGGAAAATCCCATGGACAGAGGAGCCTGGTAGGCTGCAGTCCATGAGGTCACTAAGAGTCGGACACAACTGAGCGACTTCACTTTCACTTTTCACTTTCATGCTTTGGAGAAGGAAATGGCAACCCACTCCAGTGTTCTTGCCTGGAGAATCCCAGGGACGGGGTCGCCTGGTGGGCTGCCATCTATGGGGTCGCACAGAGTTGGACACGACTGAAGTGACTTAGCAGCAGTAGCAGAGAATGCTAGGGAAATAACTCATCATTTTGGGAAGGAGTAAATAAATTATAAGCTATCAGATTAACAATAAAAGAGCAAATTTTAAAAACTCTCATCAAGATCTCTGAAAGGTCTCTGATGTCTCTATTTGAAGGTCTAATTTGAGACAAAATATAAGTCAAGCTCACTGAATTGAAATATATATATATATATGTATATATATATATATATGTAAGTGAGAAAGACTGAGTATACTGCAAATCAAATAAATGAAGAGAAATCACTGAGGCAGCAGTCAGCACTCCATATAAGGGGTGTGATCATTAAAAACATCATGATTCAGAAGAATCAGCAGAAAGCCCATTCTTGCCTCAATTATACCACTTCTGCATCTGCTCCTGTTGACCTATTTCACAGACTAACATTTTATTTTGAGGATAAAATAAGATAATGTATGTAGAATAATTAGAGCAATGCCTAGGGAAGACTGGTCTGCCCAGTAAATGGCAGTTTTCATTGTGATGATTACAGATGCTGAACATAAGAGCAAACATGAGTGAAGAAATGGGATGTTTTAATCCGGAGAAACTCTTCAGGAAAATATCATTCCCTCAAGATGACTCACTGAACCCCTCCAGCTGTATATCTACACACTCTTAAACAGCAAAGCTGTCACTATTCTCACTCTCGGCTATTTCTTTCTAACTTTTTATTTTATATTGGAGTATAGTTGATTAACAATGTTGTGCTAGTTTCAGGTGTATAGCGAAGTGATTCAGTTATCAGCAAAGAGATTCAGTTATACACATACATGTATCCATTGTTTTTCAAATTCTTTTCCCACTTAGGTTGTTAATAACATTGAGCAGAATTTCCTGTGCTATACAGTAGGTCCTTGTTGGTTAACTATTTTAAATATATTAATAGCAGTGTGTACATGTCAATCCCAAACTCCCTAACTATTCCTCCCCACCACCCTTCCTATATCTTTATAACCCCACATGTAACTCCTCCATTATATAATTCAAATTTCATTTTAGCATTATTAATTTTCATTTCTTTGCAACACTTTCACCTTTTTGACCAATTCCTTTATTATTATTATTTTTATAAATAGCAAGGTTTGTCACTGGAATAGAAGGGAAGTATCACAATTATACTTTTCATTGTCTGAAACCAATCAGCAACAGACTTCAAAAGCAGCTATCTGTTATTTACACAGTAATGTGTGGCCTGAACAGCTAGCAGCAAAGTTTCTCCTTTTTTGCGGTTACTCATCATTAATACAATGTTGTGTTAATTGAAATTTGAATTGTATTGTTTAAGGACAGGTGTTATTTTGATCACATAGGGATAATGAAATTCATGCACATCAAAACCATGCAACAAGGACTGTCTTTACTTTTCAGAGTCCTCAAAAAGCTACTCCATGCATTCAGTAAAGGTGTTACAGCTGTATTCAGGGGAAGGATTACCCTAAACTTCACCTCACCTGGGACTGGGACTCTGGTCTGTTTCTTTCAGTGAAAAAAATTTATATATATACTGACTCTCCAAAATTCATTAATAGCAAACCTCTTGACCAGTCTTTGGGAAGGTAAGGTTTCCAAGCAACAGTAAACAGCTAAGAAACTAGGCACCAACTCCACACACAGTATCAAAAATGCCTATGAAATAGATCATATTAAGTAAAATTTGCCCTCAGTAAGACAAGATGAGAAAAGGCAAAGAACCACATGGATAAACTTCCTTGGTCAATTTATAGTTATTGATACTAATAAGCAGTGTATCTCAGATACTCAATTCTCAACAAAAATAAGCTCATTGAACAAGAAGGGGAAAAATTTGTCTACCATTACTTTCACAAAGAGGAATTTCCATAATAAAGTAAGAATAAAACAAAAATAAAATAGGAACAGTGATTAGTCACATATAAACACAACAGGTAACAAATATTCAGATAATTAGCTTACATACAAACGAAAAATGTAAGTTAAAAAAAAAGTCAACAATGACCTTGATAAAAATTCTAAATGTTGCAACTCAAGTGAAGTGAAAGTTGCTCAGTCATGTCCGACTCTTAGCGACCCCATGGACTATATGGTCCATGGAATTCTCCAGGCCAGGATACTGGAGTGGGTAGGCTTTCCCTTCTCCAGGGGATCTTCCCAAGCCAGGGATTGAACCCAGGTCTCCCGCACTGCAGGCAGATTCTTTGCCAGCTGAGCCACAAGGGAAGCCCGTTGCAATTCAAAGTAGGCTTAAATTTTGGAAACCATTAAAGATCCTATTTAGTTTCTTCAAATGCTGTCTTACTCCAAATTACCCTTTATTTTCATACTAGGAAAACACACATCCCCTAACACAGATTATACAGAAATGCATGCAAATCTGGTCATGTACAGGTTACTGCATCCACTTGGCTGCATGGCTGAGTAGAAACTGGAAACATGTGAATATTTCATCTAACCATTTACCCTGGTTTCACCTGACAGTAAAGTCAGTACTTAGCAAACATTCGCAATGAATATAACACTGGTAACTACAGAGGCAGTTCATGCTGCATATCTATAATGCTGACATTAAAAAAAAAAAATTGAAGTACTTGATTTACAAGTGTAAGGTCAACTTGGCAAAATCCAGGGCAGAAGTAGAGGCAGAGAGGAGGTGATGTCAAAAATGTTGGCCAACATAATAATGACAGCCGTGGGCACAGCAATGAAGCGCTCTCCACTTGACCTTCCTCACTGCCTGTTTCTCCACAGAATGTCAAGGGGGATCTGGCAATAGACTGCAAAATAGATTGGTTGTAGAGTTAATTTTATCAGGTCTTTGATCCCTTACAGTCTATTTATCTTCTACTATTAACACTAGGACAAAGAAAAGGAGGAGGACAGAAAGAAGAGGTGGAGAGGTGGGGTATTTTATAAAATTAGAGTGCAAATTTATGGATTCCATATTTTTCTAGTCCCACCATCTGTTGCTGAAATGTATTTTTTAAATGGTTGCTGCTATCTTTCTCATTTACCAAAAAGTTCATTATCTCTGACTGCTATCCCTAACCTCTCTGCATATGCATATACTTTTGAAATTTAGAAATTCCCTTTATTTAACTATTTTATTTTTAAATGAAATCTCACATATTCAAAGCCCGTATAGCACATATATTCTAACGACAGTTTTTTTTTTTACTTTTTTAAAAATACTTCCATAAATATTTCTAATGTTATTAAATAAGCATGCATGAAAAATGGAACGTACTTTTAATAGTACCTTATTGTATTTTGGGTGGACAAGCAATACAATCATGGGGGCAAAAGCAATATTACGTATGCTGCCTATTTAGCATATACTTTGAAGTCAAAATAATCAGGTACACTTATCACTGTGAATGTTATATTGTTTATAGTCACAATAATACACAAAAGAAACTTAAGTCAGACCCAATGAATTCAAGGAAAGCACAGCACCAGTACTGAGTGTCTATAATGTGCTGTGGTGATTTAGTCCCTCAGTTGTGTCTGACTCTTGTGACCCCATGGACTGCAACCCGCCAGGCTCCTCTGTCCATGGGATTTCACAGGCAAGGATACTGGAGAGGGTTGCCATTTCCTTCTCCACAGGATCTTCCCGACCCAGGGACTGAACTCACATCTCCTGCCTTGGCAGGCTGGTTCTTTACCACTGAGCCACCAGGGAAGCCCTGCCTAATATGCCAAGTACTATATTAAGAACATAGCCAACACTTGAAGATAGGGATTACTTGATGAATTAAAGAAGTAACAAGAACATAAAGGTTTAACAAGAGTCTAAAACAGCATGACTACTTCAATAAATGTTAGTTCTATAAGGCAATATATAATTATGTTCATTTTTCAGATGATTAAACTCAAGTTCAGAAAGGTTTAATAACTTGCGCAAAATCACTGAAATGGTTTCTAGTGGAACAAGTTCAGGATTCAGTAACAAGTCTCCAAAGTCTAGTTTTCCACTAGTTTCAAAGCAAAATTTTGTAAAAAAAATTCTGTCTAGTAGTTTCATGGGAAACTTGGCAATAAAATTTTAAATGTAAGGGTCTAAGAAGCTAACTCCTAAGATCTGAAATATATTTACAAAAAGAGGGTTCTAACAGAATTCATTTGTTCCATTACAATTTTTTATCCAGAGACTCTTACTACTTAACACTAAGGTTAAAAGTTGGGAAAGTTCTTCTCACCTTTAGGGCATTATCAGAACTCAGCCAGAGAGAAAGGTATGAGTATTTTCGGCTCTGGAATATTACAGGTGGCTCGTGCCTGGCTCCAAAAATCTAACATTATCCTTCTGGGCTGTCACTATGTACATTTGACAACTGAAACCCATTAAAAAGAAGAAAAACCTGGACTTTGTTATGTAACATTCAAATTTTTCCAAAGTCCATATGCCAGATGGTAACAGTCTATGATTCCCAAAGGGAAATTTAAATCAGAGTACTTAATTTGAAGAAAAATGACCTATTAATACATGTCTCTAAGGTCTAATTTGATGTTACTACATTTTAACCAATCTTTACCTTAAAAATGTACTTAGTGAATCTAATGATTTGAATTAAGAGAACTGTATCTTTCCTTTATATGGAGTATTAACTACTTCAGCCTCAACAGCTACGGTCCAAATTTCTACTGCAGAATGTATTAACTTTCTATGTTGAACATTCCTTAAGGGCATTCCATTTCTATAACATTAACATAAAAAACAGAACCGTTCTCTCATAAATAGTAACATACAATCCTAGAAATATCCTAAATACTAGGCAATTCAATTGCACTATTTAACACAGGAGTACAATATATTCCAAATCATCCCAGTAAACTTGCAAATAAAACTTTGCCATAAGTCTTCTAGGGCTTCCCTGGTGGCTCAGATGGTAAAGAATCTGTCTGCTATGCAGGAGACCTGCGTTTGATCCCTGGGTTGGGAAGATCCCCTGGAGGAGGGCATGGCAACCCACTCCAGTATTTTTACCCAGAGAATTCCATGGACAAATGAGCCTAGCAGGCTATAGTCCATGGGGTTGCAAAGACACATGACTGAGCAACTAACACTTTCATAACATAGGTTCTTTTTGGACCAAATGTTCTCAGACTTCCCAAAAAATTTACAGCATGAGAAATAACACAGGATGACACCTCCTTAAGATCATAAAGTTCACTGAGCCCAAAGATCCTAAATCATATCATCCAACTTAATATGGCTTGTTGGCTGCAATGGCTACAGGAAAGGCTAGTTAGAAAAAAAAAAAAAAATCAACCGTTATCACTTAGGAAGAAGGGGGAAGGAAACTTGCAGAATCCACCACATTGCCTTAAGTGGCAGCCAGAACTGCCAGCTTTGACAAGCCTTCAATGCCAATCCAAGCTCAGCACCAGACCCCCTCCCATTCTGTTTCCACATTTGTTCCATCTAACTCTCATTCTGGACACTGTACCAGATGTAACCTTAATGACTTGTGTGATGATGGGCTTTGGATCTTTAATCAGTTAAGATAACCTCCAAAATCTAGTTTATCAATGTAAATTATATAACCCTTCAAACTTTGAATCCAAAATCCCAGTTTTCAGAAAAAAAAAATTCACAGCATCATGAAAATGTAGGTGACCACACATGAACAACAGGAACAAACCCTGGTGCTGGATTTGGTGATAATATCCTATCCTTGGCTCTGTCACTGACTTACTGTGAGACTGTGGGCAAGTTAGTGACCATTCCGTGCCCCAGCAGCATCTACCTAGTAGGACTACTGAAACAATTAAATGAGTTTCTACCAAAAAAAAAGAAAGAGCCTGTAAACTAAACTTATGCAGAAATTCCCAAAGAGGCAGGTGCTGTTTCCCTATGAAACACCACACACCCATTGCCGATCCTCTAACACTGCTCAACTCTTCATAGAGCAAGACCTTCACATATAATAAGCAAAGAATTACACTTAGCATTGGAATAAAGATTCAAGAAAACAATAGCAAAATCATGTACATTTCAAGAAAAAGTAGTCCAGAAATTGACTCAACATTACTCTTGACCCTTAGAAAACCAACAGAAATCATTCCCACAATTCTCTTGTTTGAAGAGGTCATCTCAGGAGGAAAACATTGCACTGAATATTTATATTTTCCCTCACTCACTGACAAATTATGTTCACAAAACTAAATCTCAATAAAATAAATATATAAGTTCATATACAGTTGACCTTTGAACAACACAGGTGTGAACTACACTCATCTACTTATATGCAGATTTTTTTCAATAGTAAATAGCACAGCATCGCACGATCCAAGGTTGGGTGAATCCATGAACACAGAACTGTAAATATGGAGAACTTCATATAGGGAGCAAACTCAGACACCAAGGGCCAATATGACAAGTTATACACAAACTTTCAACTGCATGGAAGGTCAGAGTTCCAACCTCGTGTTGTTCGAAGGTAAACTATATATCACTTATATCCATTTCCTGAGATTTAGCATTAGTATCATTTATAAATCTAAGTTAATAATAAAAGTTCTTATCTTACCTAGAGCAAAACAGCTGATCTCATTTCCTAAGATATCTCTTACATTTTAAAAGAGAAACGCTAATTTTAATCAGACAATGGATATTTAACATGGAGAAAATTCTTTTAACAGTTGAACACTGGTGAAAATGGATTACCCAAAATTCAACATCCATTCATGGTAAAAACTCCATGCACCCTAAAGCCAATGCTCTGCAACAAAAGAAACCACCGCAATGAAAAGCCCACACTGTGTAACTGGAGAGTAGCCCTCACTCCCCCCATCCAGAGAAATCCCACACAGCAACGAAGACCACAGCCAAAAATAAATAAAATTTTAAAAAATAAAATCACATCCAAAACAAAGAAATATTTAGGAATAAACCTGAACAAGGAGGTGAAAGATTTATATGCTGAGAACTATGAAACATTGATAAAAGAACTGAAGATGACAAAGAAACGGAAAGATATCCCATGCTCTTGGACTGGAATAATTAATATTGCTAAAATGGCCATACAACTGAAAGCAATCTACAGGTTTAATACAAATCCCATCAAATTACCCATGACATTATTCACACAACTAGAACAAATAATCCTAAAATTTATATGGAACCATAAAAAACCCAGAATTGCCAAAGTGATCCTGAGGAAAAAGAACAAAGCTGGAAGTATAACCCTCCCAGACTTCAGATAATACTACAAAAAGCTACAGTAATCAAGCAGCATGGTATTGGTTAAAAAAGAAAAAGAAAAAAAGACACATGAATCAATGGAACAGAGCAGAGAGCCCAGAAATAAACCCCCATACCCAGAGTCACACCCAGCCTCCTTTGACACAATAGCAAACAGCGTTGGGAAAGTTGGAAAGTCGCATTTAAATCAATCAAGTTAGAACACTCCTCACACCATACACAAAATAAACTCAATGGCTTAAAGATTTAAATATAAGACACAACACCACAGAACTCCCAGAAGAGAACACATGTACAATCTGCTCCAACATAAATCACAGCGATGTTTTCTTAGGTCAGTCTACCAAGGTAACAGAAACAAAAGCAAAAATAAACAAATGAGACTTTTCAGATTTATAAGCTTCTGCACAGCAAAGCAAACCATAAGTAGAACAAAAGGACAACCTACAAAATGGGAGAAAATATTTCCAAACAATGAGACCAACAAAGGATTTCCAAAATAAACAGCTCAGTACAGTTCAGTTCAGTCGCTGTCGTGTCCAACTCTTTGCAACCCCATGGACTGCAGCATGCCAGGATTCCCTGTCCATCACCAACTCCCAGAGCTTGCACAAACTCATGTCCATCTACTCGGTGATACCATCCAACCATCTCATCCTCTGTCGTCCCCTTCTCCTCCCACCTTTAATCTTTCCCAGCATCAGGGTCTTTTCAAATGAGTCAGCTCTTCGCATCAGGTGGCCAGAGTATTGGAGTTTCAGCTTCAGCATCAGTCCTTCCAATGAACACCCAGGACTGATCTCCTTTAGGATGGACTGGTTGGATCTCCTTGCAGTCCAAGGGACTCTCAAGAGTCTTCTCCAACACCACAGGTCAAAAGTATCAATGTTTCTGCACTCAGTCTTCTTTATGGTCTAACTCTCACATCCATACATGACTACTGGAAAAACCACTGCTTTGACTAGTTGGACCTTTGTTGTCAAAGTAATGTCTCTACATTTTAATATGCTGTCTAGGTTGGTCATAGCTTTTCTTTCAAGGGGCAAGCATCTTTTAATTTCACGACTACAGTCACCATCTGCAGCTATTTGGGAGACCAAGAAAATAGTCTCTCAATCTTTCCATCGTTTCCCCATCTATTTGCCAAGAAGTGATGGGACCAGATACCATGATCTTAGTTTTTTGAATGCTGAGTTTTAAGCCAGTTTTTTCACTCTCCTCTTTCACTTTCATCAAGAGGCTCTTTAGTTCCTGTTCACTTTATGCAGTAAGGGAGGTGTCATCTGCATATCTGAGGTTATTGATGTTTCTCCCAGAAATTTGATTCCATCTTGTGCTTCATCCAGCCCAGCATTTCACATGATGTACTCTGAATATGAGTTAAATACGCACAGTGACAATATACAGCCTTGACGTACTCTTTCCCAATTTGGAACCAGTCCATTGTTCCATGTCTGGTTCCAACTGTTGCTTCATAACCTGCATACAGATTTCTCAGGAGGTAGGTAAGGTGGTCTAGTATTCCCATCTCTTTAATAACTTTCCACAGTTTGTTGTGATCCACAGTCAAAGACTTTGGCACAGTCAATAAAGCAGAAGTAGATAAACAGCTGATACAACTCAATCACAGCGACAACAACAAACAACCAATCAAAAAAAGGGGGCAAAACACCTAAATCGACATTTCTCCAAAGACATACAGATGGTCAATAGGCACATGAAAAGATACTCAACATCACTAATTACTAGAGAAATGCAAAAAAATTACAATGAGGTATCACCTCAGACTAGTTAGAATGGCCATCATCAAAAGCCTACAAATAATCAACGTTATTGAGGGTGTGGAGAAAAAGGAACCCTCCTACACTGTTGGTGGGAATGTAAATTGGTGCAGCACTATGGAAAAGGATATGGATGTTCCTTGAAAAACTAAAAATTGCCATAAGATCCAGCAATCCACCCCTGGGCATATATCTGGAAAAAATACTAATTCAAAAAAATGCATACATCCCAATGTTCATAGCTGCACTATTTTCAGTCAACAAGATATGGAAGTAACCTAAATGTCAACAGATGAATGGATAAAAATGTGGTATATACATATATACAATGGAACACTACTCAGCCATTAAAAATGAAGTAATGCCATTTGCAGCAATATGGATGGGTATAGAGATTATCATATTAAGTGAAGCAGCCAGAAAGAGGAAGACAAGTATGATATCACTTATATGTGTCAAATAAAATATGACACAAGCGAAGTTATTTACAAAACAGAAACAGACTCATAGATATAGAAAACAAACTATGGTTACCAAAGGAGAAAGGGGGTAGGTGGAGGATAAATCAGGCGTTTGAGATTAGCAGACACAAGTTATTATATATAAAATAGATAAGCAGGGTCCTACTGTTTAGCACAGGGAATTATATTCAATATCCTAGGTCTTATAATAAACAATAATGGAAAAGAATATTAATAAATATATGTGTAACTGAGTCACTTTGCTGTATACCAGAAACTAATACAATATTATAAATTGACTATACCTCAATAAAATAATAATAATAATTTCAAAATGAATTAATCTGCTACATAATGTTGGAAAAAAAACTAGGCTCCACAGCAAGAGAACTTGCATGAGCTGGAGCACAGGCTCAAAAAGAAATAAAAAACAAAAATCAACTTCCAGAGTCCCTTCCTAAACAGAACACACAATGATTAAAATGTTAAAAATACAGGACAACACTATCATGTACTTAAAAGACTTAAAGAAGACAAATAGAAAGATTCACATAAATCACTTGATAGTGAGCATGTTACAAACACTCATTTTTAGGTTATGCTCATTTTAACTGGTGTATTTCAGAACAGTATATATTTTAATGCTAAGAAAGCAATTTATACTGAGAAGCCCATCAGACTGACTTGTGAGAAACACTCTGAGTTGCACATCTTCCCATAGATTAACGCAGGTGTGTCCCCAGGTAACTTACAGGTGGTAAGAGTGGAAATCATTGCTCCATCAAGGGAGTGTAACATAAAGCAATGAGAGACATCCCCCTCTGGTATGCTGAGGGTGACTGGGTAATCACTGAGAACCAACTACTTTAACAGAACAAGAATTTGGAGAAACTAAGGAGGAGACTCTAGACCAGACAAAGAATGGCCTAAAATAAAAGGAGGGCTTCCCAGCTAGTGCTAGTGGTAAAGAACCTGCCTGCCAATACAGGAGACATGAGAGATATGGGTTTGATCCCTGAGTCTGGAAGATCTCCTAGAGGAGGAAATGGCAACCCGCTCCAGTTTTCTAGCCTGGAGAATCCCATGGACAGAGGAGCCTGGCAGGCTACAGTCCATAGGGTTGCAGAGTCGGACATAACCAAAGCAACTTGGCACATGTGCAAGGTAAAAGAATCTTGTTCTCCTATGTCCTATTTTAAATATGAGTGGCTCTACATTTTATGTACGGGTAATTCAGATGGAAGTGAAATACCTATTGAGTTTACTTCTCATGTATAAAACCATTCCCCCAGAACTCAGCATTATTCAATTCTACGCCTCCCAATTCTAGTAGAACCCATTCTGTGTTTTAAAAGCTTACCCATATAGAAGTTTTTCTAATACACAGATTTATTTCCCAATAACTCAATCCAAGGGAAATTCATCTAATATTCTTCCTTTCAAAGTAGGTTAGTTCTCTGCCACTAGTTAATGTTTTTAATTTTTTACTAATAAATTATGGAGCAAAAATTAACTACCATTATTAATAAGGTAATTAAATCAAAAACAGTTCATGAGCTACTCAAATATATAAAGTCTATGGCTCCATCTGCAGATACATCATAAATTGTAAAAATCTGGTAGATGCAAAAAAGTCCAAGTTTATTTTCTAAATGAAAGTAGTAAAAAAACCTTACAAGAGAAAATATGTTCCCTGCACTCAATTAGCCTCCAATTACAAGCAAATGAGATGACTACATTTCTGCTTTGTAAAAAGAAAATAAATAATCAATTAAGCTTGAGACTTAAGTGACAACTCAGTACAGCACAGATATATATAAAATAATCAGTTTTAGAGCACACATGTAATACCTGTCATCTTAGATACTCATAATTAGAAACATGAAGGAATAAATTTAATTGGTTTCCCAAGAGTTTACAGAAGATGAGTTAGCAAATTTCAAAAGAAGGAAAAAAGAGATGGAATTAGCAAAATATTAATAGAAAATATTCATTTTAGGGAATTCTCTGGTGGCCCAGTGTTTAAGACTTCACACTTTCACTTGTCTAGAGACCAGGTTCAATTTCTTGTCTGGGAATTAAAATCCCACAAGCCACATGGCATGGCCAAAATCAAACAAATAAGAATTTTCATTTTATCCCAGAATTCTGCGGTATCTTTCCGGCTTCCATCACCATGTGAATTATATTAAATCCCCATGTGTATAAATTGGCATGTACTTGAAAGGGTATTTTGAAATGTCTGGAGAATTTTTAATTGCACATGTCCTTTAACCCAGGAACTCTATACTTCCAAGAATCATACATGATTATACACAACAAATGTGTACAGTAACGGTCACAGCTGCACTGTTTATAATAACAAACAATAACCTAAATACATCTATACTATGGAATATTATAACTGTTCAAAAGAATGAGGAAGAGCTACTGCGTCATATGAAAAATGATATACATTAAATGAATTAAAGTTATATAACACTTGTTATACAAAAGATAAATAACATTTTTTACAGGATGCTAGTTTTCAAAGCAATTACAAGTATGCTTACACATGCATAGAAAATGTTTAGAAAGATATACAAGAAGCTGTCACAACAGTTACCTCTTTGGAGTAGCACTAAAAAGGGCTATGGAGTTTTAGTATTTATTTAGTAATGAGTATGTCTTACTAAATTAAACCATCCTTAAAGTTCTTAATTCCCCATGAGGAATATTCATGGTCCAAATTTAGTAAGTTTCAGTTTAATTCCTATCCTGAATTCTTCCCCCTCTGATTTAAAGCTTTCAAATTCAGACTTCCCTGGCAGTCCAGTGGTTAAGACTCCATGCTTCCACTGCAGTAGTTTGATCCTCATCAGGGAACAAATCCTACACGTCGTGTGGTGCAGGGAGCCGGCCTGAACGTACAGGCCCCTTACGGCCCTAAGAGAGAACAAAGGGTCTCTCTTTGTCCTGCCACCCCTTCTTGTTAAAGTATAGACTGGCATTTGTCTCCTTCAGGGAAAAAACACACCGGTGACCTTTTTGCCTGTTTTTCTGGTGCTGATAAGCTCATCATGCTCAAAACCTGTTTTCCATCTAATGTTCTATTGATGAAGCCTGTTTTCTATCTAATGTTCTAATCTTAATCATGTTGGGCACTAGGGTAATTAACGCTTTACTGATCTTGAGTGTGGGAATTTAAAACATCTGTAGCTCTGCACGTATGCAAACCCTCGATCTATTCTTAGTAACTCCTGTTAACGTATATATAGGCGTGGTATTCTTCAATAAAGTTGGCGGAGTCAGACGCAAGCAGACTCCGTCCCTCTCAACCCCATCTCTTTCTGAGTCTTCTTTCTGAGTCTTATTTTTCCTAGGTACTCTGGTAATTGCGTTCTTGACCAGTTCGTTTGCCGGCAGGCTCCAGCAATGTGGCACAGCCAAAAATTAATAAATAAAGCTTTCAAATTCAATAGAATCTAATCTATATACACTAGTTGGCAAACCATCTGACAAGCTAACCTAAATTTAAACTACAAAATAATTAACCAGTCAAAAAGCTAAAGCTATTCATGATGGTCATCTCCTTTATCTCATATCCATACTCAACAACTAAACTTCCAAAAAGGTGGGTTAGAGAAAATGCAAACATTTGTAAACATTCTTACATGTTCTATAGCCCCCGCCTGTCCATTATTATACTCTCGATAATGTCCAAGCATCTGGTCGACTTGTCGCAGGTTCCGACTGGTGTCCTAAAAAAAAAGTGGGCTTTATTAATTGCTCTAAATGATGTTTCCCCCAATCTTAGCAGTATATCAAAGAACTAGGTCAACTGTTTGCAAAAGGTACAACTGATACAGTAATTAAGTTGGACATCAATATACTTCATAAATATGAAATATGAAGTATAGTAACACTGATCTTATTAACACTGATAAAGTGTTAATTTATCTTATTAACACTGATAAAGAAACTCAAGCCCATCTGCAATTTACTCATGTGAAATCTGAAGCAAATGATTTCAGTCCTTATCCAAGGCTCTGTAACAAGCTGGAAACAAAACCATAAATTGGATAAGAATCCTCATCATCAATTTGTGCACCTCAACAATTTGTACACTTCACCCCCTCTTTATAGAAGAGAAATCCTGAGAAAAATGTAATAGATTGTGTTCAAGACAAGCAAATCACTAGGATCAATGTTATTTCAATTACTTACCTTAGAACTCGATTAAGAGAAAAGAAAACAAAGTAGCCTTTAACTTTTATCTATAAGCAAATTTGTTTCTAATTACAATAAAAATGGTTTCCACAAAATTTGCTAGGTCTCACCTGAAAGGTGAATGAAGGCATTTTTCAAAAATATATACTTATTAATATGTTTCATTAGTGGAAAAGTACAAGAATCTGCACTGCAAAAACCCAATATTATGTTAATTTAAATAAGTTTCAAAAGAAATAGGTTTCTGAGTTTTAAAGCATATTATGGTTTCTCCACCAGAAATTAGCCTCTTTTTATCTAAGCATAATAACTCAAACCAACAGAAAGCCAAAATCCATGGTTATTCAGGCAAAACAGAAGTAACAGATTAAAGGATAGGAAAAAATAATTCTATTTGAGTTTTCTTTTTCCCCAACATGATACCCTTCCCCCACTTCATTATCAAAACCCTTTCTATGGAGGGCATATAAAACGTGCACTCAAATTTCCAAACACAGTCAAAAACTAGCCTCTAAATAAAAATGGCATCTCATTATCATTCATCCATGAATAATTTACCTACCCAAAATAGGAACAACTTCTCTAAAGACACATGTCCACAAGAAGCTAAACTATGGTAATTCCTACTGGCTTCAATCCCACAGTATTTTAAGTACTTGGAAATACTACTTTATCCCAAGACATTTCCACAACCTATCAGATATTTCAAGTATCTTTACTGACTGTGTTAGGCAGAATAATGGTCCCAAAAATGTCTAGGTCCTAATCTCTCAAACCTGTGTATACGTTCCCTTATATGGCAACAGGGATTTTGCAGATATAACTAAATTAAGGACCTTGAGACAGGAAGATTATCCTGGATTATGGGGTGGACCCAAGGTACTCACAAGGAGCCTTCGAGGGAAGCATAGTAACATGATGTAAGAAGGATCCAACCCACCCTTATGGCTTGGAAGAGTAAGGGAGGGGCTATAGGACCAGGAATTTTGGCAGCCTCTAGAAAAGGCTGGAAAAGGAACAGATATTTCCCTAGGGCCTCCAGAAAGGAATGCAGACCTCCTGATATCTTGCTTTTAGCCCAATGAGACCACTGTCAGATTCTGACCTTCAGAACTATAAGAAAATAAATTTCTGGGTTTTTTAGACAATAGTTTTATGGTAATTTGTTACTGTGGCATAAAAAACTAATACACTGACTTAAACCATTTCTTCGCTTACCCTAGTTAAAACCTACCACATGCTGCCACCGCTACACTGACCTGTAAAGTACTGGTGATCGTGTTGACCTTCTCCGTGACACCCACAGTAGGACGATGTCGAACTTCCCTGTGTACTGAACTGGCAGCCCATCGACTCAATCGATCACGAGAGCGGAAGTGGTCTGAATCGCTGGAGGATTCTGCCATTGATGTACAAAAATCCTTAAAAATAAATCCAGGTCAAGGTCAATCAAATGGTAAAGAGCAGAGAAATAGGAGATTATTTTAACGTTTATTTGCTTTTTGATCTTAAGTATTTACTACCTTAGTCTTTCGCCATATCATAATTTCTAACACTCAGCTTGAAAACACAAGTCATTTCCACATGCAACTCTCTCTCCTTTGTCTTTTCTGCTTTATGAGCAATTCCTCAGATATTTACAACTCCAAATAATAATAATCACTTAGTTTTGTGCAAAGCTCCTAAATTTTCCAAAAATACAGTATCTCATATAACCCTACCAACAACACTGTATATGAGGTATGTGAGACATACAGATTAGTATCTCTACAATGAAAGAAAAAAAAAAAAACACAGATATTCTCTAAAGTAGGACCAGCAGGTCTCAATATCCATCTGACTTCCATTCTGCTAAGCTATGAGGACATGTGTATCTTTAAATAAAAATACAACACACACAGAATAAACTAAAATAAGAGAATTCCATTTATTGTACAGCAAACACTCTCATACAACTTAATTTAAATTATAGTCAAATTAAATACCATCACAGAAGTACAAATATGATAACAAATATGTGAGAAGATGGCATCTTCAACATCTCCACCAAAACAGAAGGCCAAGCAGCCTGAATATAATCTCCTAAGTAGATGCATCTCTAAATATGCTTTCTTCCCATCCTTTCCTCAATTTTCAATCTAATGCAAAAGAAAAGTATTTCATGCAAGAAAATCTCAAAATTTCAGAAAATTTTTATAGAAATTGAAGAAATGAAATATATTTGTAACAAAGAAACATCAGAGAAAATTCAATTATCAAAAGTGACAGTTTGAGTATTCCAATAATTTCATTTTCTGCTTAATAGAGAGTTAATGACCTTTATTTTAGCATTAATTGGTACAATCCTCCTAAAATCTATATGGCCAGTTTTCTGGCATTTTAAAAACAGTATGAGGAAACCTCTCTTTAATAATCTAGAATATTCTGAAATTTTTGGATCTTGTGAATCTGGGAAGTACATGCCCATACATCTAAAGCCAAAGGGACAGAGGGAATTTGCTAAATAT
The DNA here is from genome assembly GCF_033118175.1 of Dama dama. NCBI lineage: Eukaryota > Metazoa > Chordata > Mammalia > Artiodactyla > Cervidae > Dama > Dama dama. The sequence goes on along the minus strand of NC_083692.1, from coordinate 11,793,175 downwards.
GTATAGATTGTAGCACATTTAATGAAAGCATTCATGTTTTTAAAATATTAAACTAAATAAAAAAGATAAGCAAGGAAGCTTGCTCTAAGTTCAGGCTTTTCATAGTGAAATACAGTCTGACCTTGTAGCATCAGAAAAAAGAAATCAACAAAACATCCAACTTTTTTGAACCATCTGAGACAGTGCTAGAAAACAGCTGTCAGACCCCAGCCTCTCCTCTGCCCAGGCCTCTCAACTTCCCTCCTCACCTCTTTCCTCACTTCTCGCCCCCCTTCTCCTGTCTACAAGTATAAAGGCACAGGGCCGACAATGTAGCTCCCTTCAACGTCAGGAAACATGAACAAGAAACAAAGGCTGATGCAACTGTATGGCAACACTTTTGCAGGATCACACTTGTTTCAAGTCCAAAAGAATAAACTTAAGAAGAAATCTTAAATAGAACTTCACCTTTAGACTTAGGAAATCACTTGTGTGTCTCTGCACACCCGTGCACACATGTGAGCACACCCATAAATCTATGCCACTTGACCTAAAATCGTTTACTGTAAGTTAGAGGACTTTCCAACACTCTCCTTTGGTGAAAACAGGGGGGGAAAAAAAATCAACATTTTCTGAGAGCCTGCTACAATGCCAGGTACTCTATAAATGCTCACAGAGACAATCCAATTTAATTCCCATAATAACTTACTAAAATGAGCAGTTCGCCTATAAAGGATGCTGATGGGGGAGATGTTAAGTAACAAGTCCAAGAACAAATCCAGACCGCGATTACAAGTAACAGACCCAGGAGGCGGACCCAGGCTTCTTCACCTTCAGTGTTCTCTCCATTCCGCTTTGCTCTGCTGTCTCCTAAACACTACTTGTGAACAGTCTTAACAGTTAGTAAAAAGCATTAAAGGTAGCATCAGGCCATGGTTCACATGTGTTTGCAGCCTCCTCAATGCCCTGTCATTTCATTTAAGCATAAAAATACCAAAGGGAGGGAGAGTGGGAAGCAAATAGCAATATGAAATCTCTGTTAGTCACTTAAGAAAGAAAAAAAACAGTGACATGTCTATGCTGCATATAATAAAAGAAATCAAACCTCTGGCCTCAGAGTAAAAAGGCTTTTATGTCCTTATTCCTTCTCTTATATGATGGAAAATAATAATTATGCCTGGATCTTTAAGAATTCTGTATCTGAAAGAATAAGTTTCATTTTAACCAGTCATAATTCTGGAAACTACACTGGAATTAAGATATTACCAGGCAGAATAAAAAGGTAGCACTGAAAAACCAGATGTTAACCATAATGGCTATTGATGAGAGCAAGAAACAAGATAGCCATCTTTGAGACAACCTGATTTTTTTTTTTAATATCAAAATTGTAATAATAATCAGTTATCTATACATAATGTCAATGAAGGGAGAGGGAGCTTCCCAGATGATGCTAGTGGTAAAGAAGCTGCCTGTAAATGCAGGGAGAAATAAGAGACACGGGCTCAATTCCTGGGTTGGGAAGATCCGCTGGAGGTGGGCACAGCAACCTACTCTAGTGTTCTTGCCTGGGAAATCCCAGGGACAGAAGACCCTGGCGGGCTACAGTCCATGGGGTGGCATAGAGTCAGACACAAATGTAGCAACTTAGCATGCACGCAATGTCAATGAATGTAAATGGCATATCAGAGTCATCTAATGAGCTATTTGAGTATCAACTTGACTACAAAGAGTGAAAACTGAAAATTTTGTTTTTTTAAATAATTTGGGGAAAATGTATAGAATATAAAATAGTACAGAAACTAAGATAGTAAGCAAGCATGTATCTACTACCAGAATATTATTAGTATCATTTTCTATTTCTATTTTCTATTATGCTTCTTCCACTTCTATCATCTATTTCCCTATTATTTTTAAGAACATATTCTTAATGTTATTATTCCCCATTCTGACACATGTGCTTCTAATATTTTGAATAAAATATTAGGTTGGCCAAAAAATGTATTCGGGTTTTTCCATTAGCTGGTACAGAAAACTCTGAACAAACTTTTTGACCAATATTTAGAACACTATATTACACAATATTTAGAACACTATAAATAAAGTCCTAGTATTGGCACAGCAATAAAGAATCCTTCTGGCAGTGTAGGAGACATGGGTTTGATCCCTGGATTGGGAAGATCCGCTAGAGAAGGAAATGGCAACCTGCTTCAGTATTCTTGAAAAATCCCATGGACAGAGGAGCCTGGCGGGGAAGCCTGTCCATGGGGCTGCAGAATCGGATGCAGTCAAGCTTGCATGCATGCGACCTCCCACCCTATCCTCATCCGACTACTCCCACTGCTCCACCACCCCCGATCCCCGGTTAACTACTGGATGACTTTGTGTTCAACTCTCCACATTGCACTCTTATACTTTTACCATAGGTACATAGGTGGGTGTTCATTGGAAGGACTGATGCTGAAGCTGAAACTCCAATACTTTGGCCACCTCATGCGAAGAGCTGACTCATTGGAAAAGACCCTGATGCTGGGAGGGATTGGGGGCAGGAGGAGAAGGGGACAATAGAGGATGAGATGGCTGGATGGCATCACCGACTCGATGGTCATGAGTTTGAGTAAACTCTGGGAGTTGGTGATGGACAGGGAGGCCTGGCGTGCTGCGATTCATAGGGTCGCAAAGAGTCGGACACGACTGAGCGACTGAACTGAACTGAACTGAACCACAGGTACATATGTACCTCGCAGTCTTTCTTAATAGAATACACACTTAATTGGTTGAAAAAAATATTAACGAGTAAAGATATGGGGTATCTGAATCTAAAACAGAAAATCATAGCTGCATTAGCTGCTCATACATATAGCATTGTTGTCAAAATCATACAAACAGCGTTAGCTTAACTATGTGTAATTGTCACACACACACACACACACACACACACACACACAAAGACCTCTCACTTACCCCTATTAAGGACTACATACTTTTAATAAGATAAAATCACACTTTTCAGCATGAATTTCACTAGTTCACAAAGTCCTCAGCTTTTAATTTCAATTACGTTGACAAATAAAAGATGTACAAACTCCTGCATCTGATGGAACTCCTGTAGAAATATCAAGATTCAAGGTGAGATATAGGTGAAGATTTTTATATCATTTTACAGCATATGAAACATTCGCTTTTATAGCATATGAAAGAATTTTAGTTACATAAATGTCATAAGTGTTGAATTTAAAACATTAAAGACATTAAAGAATCTGATTATAATAAAAAAAATAGAAATTCAACTAGTATTTCAGTTGATAAAAAAAAAAACTTAGCACTGTCTACACCTACTACCAACAATTCAAAAGGTCGAACACACCTCTCATAGCTAACAGAGCACCTGAACCTAAGTGTCAAAGTTCCAACCTTACCAAAAGATGATGTCAGTCTACTAACAGTCAACACTCCCACTCCCCAGACATGGAGCTGATGGAGGAAGAGAGAGACAAATGAGAAAGGAGTGGCCTCGAGAGTCGTCAGAAGGCTGCTGCCCCACCATCAGAAAAAAGTGTCAGTCACTCAGCCGGGTGCAGCTCTTTGCGACCCCATGGACTATCTTCTCCAGAAGACTGTCCCAGCCAGGCTCCTCTGTCCACAGGACTCTCCAGGCAAGAATACTGGAGTGGGTTGCCATTTCCTTTTCCAGGGGATCTTCCCCACCCAGAGATTGAACCAACATATAAAAGGCCATGAAGATAGTTCCAAGAGTGCTTTAAGATAACTGAGGGAGAAGCACAAAGCATTAAGTGCCAATGCTACACTTCAAGGACCATTACTATTTTATACAATTAAACAGTTTTCAAAAAGTATTGTTTATCCTAGTATCACTGGCATTAATGAAAATAAGATTTTTTAGGACTCTGGAAATCTTCTCCCCAGTGAGTTCATACTCAAAGCATTAGACTCAGTCCAGGTTGATAAAAGCATACTGAGAGCAGTCACATTAAAAAAATATATATGTATATATATTTATGGCCATGCAAAACTGTTCTAATAACCTAAGAAATATAAATTATCAGTGAGATGCTTTTATAGCCCATTGTTTTCCTTTAAATGATTATGTCCATGTTAGCCAGGTTGTAGCTGAAGGAACATTCCTATGTAGTACTAATAGATATGTGTAAGTTGATACAAATTGTCTGGATGTCAGCAGGCAATATGTATCAAAAACAGATGGTACCTCTGACCTACCAACAACTTCCAAAGTGTCTCCTAACAGAATCATTGGAATACATACAGAAATTTATATATAAGAATATCTGCTGAGAACAAATATCACAACCATCTAACAGGGAAAATAAAAAGCACTTAAATTTCAAATCATAAGAGAAAAGTTAAAATACAGTACATTCATGTAATGGAATAGTACACAGACATTAAAACCCGGTTTCTGGAGATATTTAATATCAACACAAGGGATAAAAGCATGAATCCCAATTTTGTAATAAACATTACATGATGTCTGTATATGAATATAAATTGCCAGTATACATATTCAGGGGCTTCTCAGGTGGCACTAGTGGTAAAGAATCTGCCTGCCAATGTAGGGGACATAAGAGAAGTAGGGTCAATCCCTGGATTGGGAAGATCCCTTTGAGGAGGGCATAGCAACCCACTCCATATTCTGGCCTGGAGAATCCCTTGGACAGAGGAGCCTGGCGGGCTATGGTCCACAGGGTCGGAAAGAGACAGGACTAAAGCTACTTCACACACACGCACGCATACACACTTAGAGGAACAGGAAAGAACGATGACGAAGAAAGAAGAAAATAAAAGTATATTTACCATGTTAAGTTTACAGTCGATTTCTGTTCTTTAAACATTCCTATACTTCCTGAATTTTCTACAGTGATTGAATAATCAGAAAGAAAAAGAAAATACAATGCTTAAAAGAAAAAAATAAATAAAAAGATTCCCTTCAGAGATAGCAGATTAAGAACAGACTGATAACCTGGAAAATGTGTTTAAATAAAACAAATTTAAAGCAGTTCATGAATAATAATCACTACTGCAATTTGAATTCCAAAGAAGAATTTAAACACCTAGCATGCTCAAGAAAAAAAAAAAATCTTCATTATTTTAAGGAATTAAAAGAAAAAAGTTCAGGTGGATTAGAAATTCATTCTCATTAGCATGAGAAATCTCAGCATGATGTTTGTAGACAAAAGAAGAAAGAATTGCTAAATTTGAAGAATGATTAAAGAACAATTTAAAGGAGCTGAATCACCTAAATCCTGATTAAATGTGTGACAGGCATCTCCTTTAACTGGAGAAAGAAAGAAAATGAAGTCGCTCAGTTGTGTCCAACTCTTTGTGACCCCATGGACTGTAGCCCGCCAGGCTCCTCTGTCCATGGGATTTTCCAGGCAAGAATACTGGAGTGGGTTGCCATCTCCTTTTCCAGGGGATCTTCCTGCCCCAGGGATGGAGCCCAGGTCTCCTGCACTGCAGGCAGACTCTTTACCATCTGAGCCACCAAAGAGCAGTGAATACTCTCTGCAGCTTACTGCCTCTGGGTACAATTTATCACTGATGAGAAAGCAGGACTACTCATGCTGTCTGCTTTTCAGATGCTAAGCTTCGCCCAAGACTCTAGAGAGATCTAAGATGGGTGACCTTGGGTGAAAGTCTCCAGAGTCACAGAGAAAGCTCTGGGTCTGAAAACAGATGGTACCATTCTTGGAATAGTTTATTTGGCTGTTCCCAACACATCAGTATTTAAAGGCATAAATATTGTTGCTTCTGCCTTAATGAACCTTATAAAGAAGACATACAGCCACCAGAGCAAGTAATGAACCCCTCATCAATTCGCTCCCACTGAGGATCTATCCATCAAAAACAAATGCCCATATGCAAACCTGAATATTGTGAGAGAATAAAAACTGCATTCAGCCCTGTAATTTCAACCCTGCAATAAGAGGACTGGCAATGAGTCTACAAACTCAAGTCCACCTCTTTTGTTATTTGACCTAAAGAGCCATCAGACTGTCTTCATTATAATGATGCACATTTGTATGTATGAGAGCTGTAATTTATTGATTCTCAAGTCTCTTTTCCTCAGAGCCAGTTTAAAACAATTAGGATTTGCAAGCTGTTCCATAAAAGATAAGCACCCAGCATCAGGGGTGATATTTCACAAAGGCTGACTGGTGCATGTTAAGTAGCTTGATTGCTTCTGTGGCCTCCAAGAGCCTCAGCTGTCCCTGTCCAAGGCAGCTGTCCTCAAGGTAATGACGTTGATATTTAAAGGGGGTTGGGGAAGCTGGGGAATGTATTTTAAGCTGAGCCACGAACCAAGTTCAAAATTTTAATGTACTTCTCACTGCTTCAATAGCGACTGCCTCATCCTTCAAGAGAAAAAGTTAACACACCAGCAGAGGCTACCATGCACAAATAATTATCACCTGCATGGGTCTTCTTTACTTCAGTCCTCCTCTGTAACATCATCTCCTCAAACCCTTTTAGCAAATTCACATAAGATCAAAGCTGGATCAGAAGAATCAATATTGTCAAAATGACTACACTACCCAAGGCATTCTACAGATTCAATGCAGTTCAGTTCAGTCACTCAGTCATGTCCGACTCTTTGCAACCCCATGGACTGCAGGATTCCAGGCCTCCCTGTCCACCACCAACTCCCACAGTTTACTCAAACTCATGTCCATTGAGTCGGTGATGCCATCAAACCATCCAACCATCTCATCCTCTGTTGTCCCCTTCTCCTCCCACCTTCAATCTTTCCCAGCATCAGGGTCTTTTCAAATAAGTCAGTTCTTCGCATCAGGCGGTCAAAGTACTGGAGTTTCAGCTTTAGCATCAGTCCTTCTAATGAATATTCAGGACTGATTTCCTTTAGGATGGACTGCTTGGATTTCCTTGCTGTCCAATGGGCTCCCACAAGTCTTCTCCAACACCACAGTTCAAAAGCATCAATTCTTCAGTGCTCAGTCCAACTCTCACATCCATACATGACTACTGGCAAAACCATATAGCTTTGACTGATTCAATGCAATCCCTTTCAAATTTCCAATGACATTTCTCACAGAACTAGCACAAAAAAATTTTTTTAACTTATATGGAGACACAAAAGACTCCAAATAGCCAAAAAGTACTGAGAAAGAAAAATGAAGTGAAGAAATCAGACTCGCTGATTTCAGACTATACTACAAGCTACAGTCATCAAGATGAGGTAGTATGGGTACAAAGACAGAAATGTAGGTCAATGAACAGGACAGAAAGCCCAGAGATAAACTCATCCACCCAGGGCCAACTAATCTACGACAAGGGAGGCAAGAATATACAATGGAGAAAAGACAGTCTCTTCAATAAGTGGTGCTGGGAACACTGGACAGCTATGTGTAAAAGAATGAAATTAGAACATTCTCTAACACCTTACACAAAAATAAACTCAAAATGGATCAAAGACCTAAATGTATGGCCAGACACTGTAAAACTCACACAGGAAAGCGGAACACTCTTTGACATTAATTTCAGCATTACCTTTTGGGATCTACCTTCTAGAGTAATGAAAATAAAAACAAAAATAAATGTCAAACTTAAGGGCTTAAGCACAGTAAAGGTAACCATGAACAAAATGAAAAGACAACCCACAGAATGGGAGATAATATTTGCAAATGAAGGGAGCAACAAGGGATTAATCTCCAAAATATACAAATTGTTCATGTAGCCATACATCAGAAAAACAAACAACTCAATCAAACGGGCAAAAGATCTAAATAGATATTTTTCCAAAGAAGACAAACAGATGGCTATTCATTAGAGAAATGCAAATCAAAAATATCATGAGGTTATCAATTCATACCAGCCAGAATGGCCATCACCAACAAGCCTATAGACAATAAATACTAGAGAAAAGGAAACCCTCCTGCACTGCTGGTAGAAATGTAAACTGGTACAACCACTGTGGAGAACAGCATAGAGATTCCTTAAAAACTGAAAACAGAACTACCATATGATCCAATAATCCTACTCATGGGCACAAATCCAGAGAAAACCATAATCCAAAAGGGAACATTCACCCCAGGCTTCACTGCAGCACTCTTTACAATAGCCAAGACATGGAAGCAACCTAAATGTCCACTGTCAGAGGAATGGATAAAGATGTTGTACATATACACAATGAAATATTACTCAGCCATTTAAAAAAAAAGAATGAAATAATGCCATTTGCAGCAATGTGGAGGGACCTAGAAATCATCATACTGAGTAAAGTCAGACAGAGAAAGACAAATATCATATGGTACCATTCACATGTGGAATCTCATTTTTTTTTTAAAGATACAAATGAACAAAACATAAACAGACTTACAGATATCAAAAACAAACTTATGGTTGGTTACCAACAGATAAATGTGTTGGGGAGGGATAAGTCTGGAGTTTTGGGTGAACACACACACACACACACACACACACACACACACACTCACCATAACCTATGGTTAGTTCACCATATGTTATTCACCATAACATACAAGATAGACAACCAGCTTCTCCTTCGCGCTTGGCCCATCCTCACACCTTAGCAGGGGGTATACTATCCTCCATTTACCAAATAAAACTCTGAGCTGTAACCAAAAAAAAAAAAAAAAAATGGATACCCAACAAAGACCTAACCTACTGGACAGCACAGAGAACTCAATATTCTATGATAACCCACATGAGAAAAGAATCTAAAAAAGAATGAATATATGTATAACTGAATCACTTTGTTGTACACCTGCAATTACCCACAACACTATAAGCCAATAAAATTACAATTTAAAAATATAAAAATAAGAATAACTGGGTTTGGGAGAGTTTTTTAAAGAAAAGTGGTCAGAACAGGGCTCTTTTAATCAGAGAGCTTAATGATTAGAAGGAACTTCACAAAGACATGAGGAGGGAACCAAATTCTAGACAGGTGGAGGAACAGATGCATAGCACATGAAGTAGGAAGGAGTTAGCTGTGTTCAAGAAACAGCAAAAAGGAGCAGCACAGTGACCAAGGAGGAGGGTGTCACGGGATGAACTCTGAGAAGCAGGCTGGGGACAGCTCACGGAGAGGCTCAGGCTAAGAGAAGCGTGGATTTTATGCCATCCCTCACATAAGTTTCATGAGGGGAGACACTTATCTACTTGTTCAATGTTGCCACCCCAAGGCCCAGAACTCTATTAACAACATAGCTGGCACTCAGCAGAGATCCAACAGACTGAGAATGAATCAAGAATTGTTGTCCAGTGTCTAAGTCATGCCCAACTCTTTGCAACCCCACGGACTACAGGACGCCAGGCTTCCCCGTCCTTCACTGTCTCCCAGAGTTTGCTCAAATTCATGTCCATTGAGTCACCTCATACCAAACTGCAAGTCCTCACCTGCCCACTACCCAAGGCAAGCTCCCTGTGGTGGGGACCTGTTCCCAGGTGACAGGGGGGTTGAGATCTCACATCAGATCTTTAGCTTAAGAATGCCTAGGCTACTCAACAGCATCTCTTACCACCTAAATGAAGACACGTAAGAGGCAGCTAATTCCAGTGCATCTTGAACTGCTTCTGAATAATTAAATATTTTATTGTGATGTTACTACTTAAATTTATTATCCTTTGCTGGGGAACAAAATTAAACATAATAAGGGCTGCTAGTCTTCTCACAAAAAGAAAAAAATAAAAAATAAAGAGAGAGATCCAAGTCAACTGTCCAGTAGTCAGTTGTCAGTTAAGTCAGGAGATAATGTAACAGGAACAGAATCGAAGCAATACAATAGATTCATGCACTCACCATCCACTGAATTGTCACTACATTAGAAATGAAAGAGGAAGGTGATTAAGTCACAGTCCTCAGTGGGAGAGAAAGATTTGTAAGAAGTCTACATACAGTGAGCTAGGTACTATGACAATATGCCAGGGGAGTCAGGTCAGGATCTTTCCACCCACCTAGAAGGATGAGAAGTGTGACAGATGGATGAGACAAAGAAGCGAGATTCCATTAAAAACCATCGTTTCAGAGGAACTGCAGAAGAGACAAATATTCAGGGCTCTCCAATCCTTCAACCAAAGCATAGACTTAAAACTGTCTCCAGATATCCCTAAACGTCCCCTCAGGCAGAGATGAGGTGCATGGCTAAAACCATTCTCAGTTGAGAACTTCTGACCTAGAGAATCAACAGTAAATATATATATATTCATATATATGGGCTTCCTAGGGGGCTCAGCAGTAAAGAAACCACCTGCCAATCAAGGCAGAAGACTCAGGTTCAATCCCTGGGTCAGGAAGATCCCCTGGAGAAGAAAATGGCAACCCGCTCCAGTATTCTCGCCTAAAATCCCCATGAACAGAGGAGCCTGGCGGGCTACAGGCCATGGGGTCACAAAGAGTGGGACATGACCGAGCATGAACACAAGCATATACATATACATATGTATATTGCAAATATACTAGATTTCTTGGTTTTTTTTTTGTATGTTCCACTTACTCCTGTTGCTACCATCCATTTCCTTCCTTCCTCTCTCTGCCTTCCCCCTCCTTCCTCCTCCTCCCTTCCTCTCTCTCTCTCACACACTTGCACACACCCACCCCTCTATTCCATGGATGACACCAGACTCAGTCCCCGGTTCCATTTTGCTCCCCTTGAGGGAGTAAGAGGGCAGAATCACGTGGATCAGCACCCATCAAGCAGGTGGCAGGGGCATTTCTGAAAAAGCCTGCATGGCATACAAAATTACTGTTTCCTCAGACATGGAGATAAAACTAATAGCTGCTTAATTATATGTAAGCCAGTTGTTAAAAATTAGCACGGCTTTAAAAGAAAATAAAGCTACTTAATAACTGTTTCCCTGTCTCACCAGCAGAATGACACAGATATTTTAGACTCATACACCTACACACACTTCTAAAATAAATGAGGCAGTTTACAAAATTAAAAGTAAAACATGTCAAGATAAAAAAACAATCAACAAAAACCCAAAGGGGGAGAAAAAAAGATAACAGACTGAAATGGATGCTAACAAACAGAAGATGGATTTCTTACTTGGAGTTAAGCCATAGAATGGCATTCTATTTTCTAACAGATAAAAAGAATAAATACAAACTACACTATTCCCAAAGTAGACAATAATGAAGCCCTCTGGGTGTGAAGACAACCCCTAATAATGGCCCAAACTGTCAGAAAATGGGCATGAGATGAACCTGGACAAAGACAGAGCTAGAATCCCTGAGTTCCTAACACCATTCTGTTTAAATCAGGGGATGAAAAGTAGAGAACTACAGAACAAATCCAGCCAAGCAATACATATTTTAACAGAGCCCTCATTGTGTTATCTTAAAACCTTAATCTGAAAACATAGACTTCACCAAAAAAATCTAATTCCCAGTTTCTCTTGAAAACTCCAAAGATCTGGCAACACTGGGGAAGACTGTTTCCATGGCAACATGGCTGTAAACAGTGGCTGCCCTGAGTTGGTCATGCACCTTCCTGCTTGCACTTGCAATCCCCACCAGGCCTGCTTGGTAGGACCCGATTAGCAGCTGACTTTGCAATCCTACTTTGGATAAAGAACCAAGACAAAGGAAGTTTACTGGCCTCATTTCCCAGTTAAAAGTGAACAATACTACTGTGAAAGAATCAATCAAGGTTAAATGTTCACAATGCTCCCCTCTACAGACCAGAAGGGAAATCGGGTGACAAAGCTTCCATATTAGCCTATAGACTAGAAAACCAGAAGAAGATGTAAGCCTTGAGCAGGAGGACTTAATTTTCAGCAGACCACTCAGGATGTTTTCCCACTCTGGTTTATAGAAGAAATTAAATGCAGAACAAAGTGCTGCTTGCATAATCTGGCTCCAACTCTTTACCTCCCCAAGACCTAAGTCTTCCCACTATGGGTGGAATTACCCTCCCTGCCTCTGGGCTCAGCTATTTGACCTACACTGGCCAACAGGATTTCAGCTGACAGGGCACAAACAGATACCTGGAATGGGACTACACCTCAGAAGCTGCTCCCCTCATCTCCCGTCAATGTCAGGACACGCAGACAATCCCACTGGAAGGTGTGGGGTACACGGCTGCCCCAGCGACTTCCAGCTTAGATCAGTGGACCAGTCAGCTGAGCCCAGACAAACGTGTCCAGCCAAGACAGGCAGACAATCAAAGCACACTGTTGCATGCCTGCCAGGATTTGTTTATTATGCAAAGGATAGATATAGATATATACACACATAGTTTGCTAATAAGTCATTTGATTTGGTTCAGAAGATGGTTAATTTCCTGAGGCTTCCTCTCAAGCCTGCTCTCCTTGAGAAAACAAACTGGTTTCAGACTGTCATCTAATGGTAGAAGCAAAAAAGGATAGATTCGTATTAGGGTGCACAAAATAAGTATTAACAATTGATATAACAAAGGACAGGCCACCAGTTTTTGAGAGAGTAATCATAAACATCATCTATGGGGCTATTTATTTGTTCATGTGGTAACATTAAGTTTTTCATAATAAACATGCTATTTCTAAAGTGTATTATAAAGCTTGTTTGTTTTCTGCCTCCTAGTTTTTAAAGCAGAAACAGAAACTCCTCTTGACTTTCCTACTGAACAAAACAACACTACAAATTTTTAGAAAAGGAAATATTTCTTATTCCTATTTATACCTTAAATTTGCATACTGCTTTATAGCTTACAAAGAATTTTCACCAGCATTTTCTCTTTTATTCATTTATTTAGTTTTTCATTTATTTTTATTAGTTGGAGGCTAACTACTTTACAATATTGTAGTGGTTTTTGCCATTTTCTCTTTTGATCTCTACTTGAACTCTATAAAGCTGGTGTAATTACAACCCTTTACTTTTGTTCCTAAAGGCACAAAAAGTTTGAGTAAAATACTCATCCACAATTGCTTTCATAAAAAGCTACACTAAGAGATCTAGAACCTACACCTTGTGTGTCTCTTAGCCACTGCCTCTTTTACTACATTCTTAGACGTGAAAGCAGCATTTAAATTCCAAACACACCGAAATGTTTGGGGGTGTGTGTGTGTGTGTCTTTCCGTACCATATTTCTTATGATACAAGCGTATTCCAAACATACCCACTTATTCAGAACTAAAGGTTTATATAAACAATATAGCATAAGATAGTAAAGTATTATGTTCTGCTATACAGCTCTTTTAAGACGACTTTTAAATAATCCTATCTCTTACTGGGAATCTTTACAACCTCTTTCAGGCATTCTTTTTTTTTTCCCAGAAACCATACCCTAAAGACTTAAACTTTGAGAAAAAAGAGTATTTTCTTGTCCTCCACTCTTCCTCAATTCCCATATTTCTTTCTTTCCCTATTCTACTTTTACTTTATATCTTTAGATCTCCCTTTAACTGTTCTATAATAATTAACTAAAACACACTTTCATTGTACTTATAAATATGCTTATTCAAGAGTTTACTTTTTAACCTTATTTTTTAAAGGGGGTAACAAGAATAATTTGTATATTCTTTCCAAGATACTATTTAAAAAAAAAAAAAACCTCTAAAAATTTTTAAAAGGTGGTCGGAATTAACTGTGTACCATAAACTTTTTCTTGTAATGTTTTTATATGTATACATAAAATTTTTTAAAGATATAGGATTAGAAAGGAATCCAACTACAATGAAAAACAGCTCAATATCATATAAAACCAATTACGCTTAAACAGTAAACTACCACAAGTGTATGGATGTAAATGCCAGTTAAGAATCTCAATTTCAAAAACCTTCAAAAAACAAAAGTTGAAATAATAATGCCGACTAGTTAATGCTTTAATACCACCAATTGTTGTATGACAATAACCCCACAAGGTAAGTACTGTGTCATCACGACCTATACCTGAGAGGCTTAAAGAAGCTAAGTGAGGTACCCGAGGTGACACAGCTTCCCATGGCAGAGCTGAGTCACAGGCCTTTCTTCAAGGCCCAAATTCCTAACCATGTATCCCTTCTCATTACCACAGGCACCATCCCAAATTCAGGTCTTCTCTTATCGCATTACTAGCCACTATAATGGTTTCTCCAACTCTTCAGTCTTTTTCCATACATTTCAACCTGCACTGACACTCCACTGACCATGTGATTGAGCCCAGGTTCTTAATCAGAAATTCAAGACCCTCATCAAGACACCCTTCTCTTAACAAATGAACCAGAGAAACAGAAGGCCTACATTTAGCTACTAGGTACACCACATTCTCCTACCACTTCCATCCCTCACTGGCGTCATTAGTTCTGACTCAAATGCTGTCTGCTGTTGACCACTGCCACCTGTTCAAATTCCACTCAAATTTCCAGGTATAGGTCAAACACAATCTCAGAGAAGACTTCCATCTCCAGCCAGAAATAATCTTTTCACCCTCTGCATTATTATAACTCTATATTTATAGCAATACAATTATTAAACATGTCCATGAAATGTAATTATTCATGCCACAGAAAGCTTTTTTTTTTTTTTTTAATTTCTCAAGTATGTTATGCTCATCTCACCATCAAACCTATGCCATATTCACCACCTGGAACATTTTTCTCACTCCGTTTCCTTTAGCTAACTCTTACTTGTCCTTCAAGTCTCAGTTCAGAGGAGACTTTCTCTGAAGAACCTTGCTTCACTGCCCCCACCTTGGACACCACCTCCTCATAGCCCAGAGGAGCTAACTGACTGTTTACTTGTCTGTCTCCCTACTAGACTAAATCTCATCACAGACTCCATTAACTTTGCTCACAGATGTATTTCAACATCTAACATAGTGCCTGGCATGTGGCTGGAACAATTTTAATGAATTTATAGTTAAACTTCCCTTATTACACTGATTAATCCAGAGACAAACTTCAAAGTGTAGGACTTTGCAATTGGTGTTTCTAATTAAATAACTTTTGGATGAAATAATTCTTGTGGTATATGGGCTATATTAACTGAGTTCTCAAACAATATGGACTGAACTGCAAAACAGTATAAATGTGAATACTTGACAATGTCTCATAAACAAGGATAATCATTTCAAATTCATTTGAACGGTTAAAACTTATAACTGATTCAAACCTACAAGGTTTGCTTGAATTATTACAAATCATTTTCTCATTGAAATTTGCAGCTACCTACATTCCTCAATTATTATTCATCTGTACTATAAAGTTCTACACACTCCAAGTTACCTGGACTCTTTACTATCTGTGTCCATTCTCAGTATTGTTTTAATGTATCAATTGCTGCTAATAAGCCAACCCATTTTTGACATTTTAAAACCTTCACTCTTCCATGATAAAGCTTTTCTCTCTCTCCTACAATCTATAAAATTATCTTATGTTTTAAAAATAATAATTATAGTCCTCTTCTTCCACAAGTCTCTCTTCATTGAAAGCCTAATTCAGGTTTAGCTTTAATTCATACATCTATGAGTTCATTCATTCATGAGCACCTGTCTCATGGCAAACACTACGCATGGTTCAGCTGGTAAAGAATCTCCCTGCAATGCGGGAGACCTGGGTTCAATCCCTGGGTTGGGAAGATCCCCTGGAGAAGGGAAAGGCTACCCACTCCTGTATTCTGGCATAGAGAATTCCATGGACTACACAGTCCATGGGGTCACAAAGAGTCAGATATAACTGAGCGACTTTCACTTTCACATAAGAGTTATATAAATTTCAGGGAGGTGTTAATATCTGATAAAGGCCTGATAAGATGCAAGATCATTAATAATTATTAATAAGACACCAGAACAAGATTAGAACATGAAAGCTGAAACTTAGAAAAATATTTGCATTATGTGGAAACCAAAGAATTTATCATATTTCAAAAAAAAAGAAGAAAAGGACATTCCAGTGGTAAAAGGTACAAAAGATAAAGAGACAATTCAAAGAACACAAATGGCCCTTAAAAAAATGTAAGATACTGTATTTGACTAATTAAAAAATGGCTAGTTAAAATAATGATATTCCTTTTTATCTGTTCTGTACCTATGAACAAAAGTTCTCACCACCAGCGTTCAAAAGGACATATCTTGCTGTAAGATATTAACTAAGACAGTTTTTCTAGAGAACAATCTGGCAAGTAAAAATAATATGCACCTTTTGATCCAGAGATTCTACTTGTACGACTATTATCCCAGGAAAACAAAAGACATATTACAAAATGTATGTTTACATCTTATGTGCTGTTGTTAAGTCACTAAGCCATGTCCGACTCTTCGTAACCCCATGGACTGTAGCCCAACAGGCTCCTCTGTTGACAGGATTTCCCAGGCAAGAATACTGGAGTGGCATTATCAGAGAAATGCAAATCAAAACCACAATGAGGTACCATTACACGCCAGTCAGAATGGCTGCTATCCAAAAGTCTACAAGCAATAAATGCTGGAGAGGGTGTGGAGAAAAGGGAACCCTCTTACACTGTTGGTGGGAATGCAAACTAGTACAGCCGCTGTGGAGAACAGTGTGGAGATTCCTTAAAAAACCAGAAATAGAACTGCCATATGACCCAGCAATCGCACTCCTGGACAAACACACTGAGGAAACCAGATCTGAAAGAGACACGTGCACCCCAATGTTCATCATGGCACTGTTTATAATAGCCAGGACATGGAAGCAACCTAGATGCCCATCAGCAGACGAATGGATAAGGAAGCTGTGCTACATATACACATGGAATATTACTCAGCCATTAAAAAGAATTCATTTGAATCAGTTCTAATGAGAAGGATGAAACTGGAGCCCATTATACAGAATGAAGTAAGCCAGAAAGATAAAGACCAATACAGTATACTAGCACATATATATGGAATTTAAAAAGATGGTAACGATAAGCCAATATGCAAAACAGAAAAAGAGACACAGATGTACAGAACAGACTTTTAGACTCTGTGGGAGCAGGGAAGGGTGGGATGTTCTGAGAGAATAGCATTGAAACAAGTATACTATCAAGGGTGAAACAGATCACCAGCCCAGGTTGGATGCATGAGACAAGTGCTCAGGGCTGGTGCACTGGGAAGACCCAGAGGGATGGGATGGAGAGGGAGGCGGCGGGCGGGGGGGTGAATCAGGAAGGGGAAAACATGTAAATCCATGGCTGATTCATGTCAATGTATTCAATATTCACTACAATATTGTAAAGTAATTAGCCTCCAACTAATAAAAATAAATGGGGGAAAAAAAAAGAATACTGGAGTGGTATGCCATTTTCTTCTGCAGGGGATCGTTCTGACCCAAGGATTGAACCCGTGTCTCCTTTATTAGAAGGCAGATTCTATACCACTGAGCCATCAGGTAAAAGAGCTTCATTGCAGAATTATTTATAATAATTAAAAAAAAAAACCACAAGTCCACTGATTAGGGATACAATAAATGCGTCTAGCCATTTGGGAAACTATGTAGCAATTAAAAGAGACAAGGAAAAACTTGTGCTAACATAATGATACATTATTACAAGAAAGAAAAACACTATTAGAACAGTATGAACATATTGAAACATTTCATACTAGACTCAACCCTGTAACATTATTACATGGTTAACAGTGAATCCACTCTGTTATTTTTATATTATTTCCAAACGTGTCAAGACTGTGGCTGAAAACTTTGGGACTAAATTATCCTACGAGGCCACTCCAGCTCTAATATTCTTTAATTCTAAGAACCTTTCACACATAGAGCTTAAACAAAGTGTTCTTACAAGGCCCCATTGGGTCTTCCCTACATGTTTAAGTGCCCTCTATCAAAATGCAACATGAAAATGCTAAAGTGTCCAGAATTCTAAATCCATGATGCAAAGCCTGAGTTAACACTATCCTCCTGACTATCAATGACAATTCATGTTGCATACATACATTTATATTCAATAGAAATCATAGATACAATTATCTCCTACCTCAATAATACCATAAAGACCATTAAATCTTGGGGATAAAAAAAACTAAGAAAGATACTACAACCCCTTGAACATTTAAAGAGATGAACAACAACAAATTTTGCTTATATGATACACAATCTAAAAATACTAACTATAAATCAAACTATTGGAGACAATCAGAGACTACCATGTGGCCTCGTGTAGTGGGCACACCTGGGATGTGGAGTCAGAGGACCTGGGGATGAAGACCATTTTTCTTGGCTCCAGAATCCAAGCAAATCTAATAGCCTATCTAAATCTCATTTATAAAATGAACAGGGGTATAATAGATGTACTATATACATGTGTGTGTGTGTGTGTGTGTGTGTGTGTGTGTGTGTGTGTGTGTGTGTATACACACACACATGTGCATGCATGCTCAGTTGCATCTGACTCTTTGCTACCTCATGGACTGTAGCCCACAGGCTCCTTTGTCCATGGAATTCTCCAGGCAAGAATACTGGATTGGGTTGCCATTCCCTTCTCCAGGGGATCTTCCCAACCCAGGGATCGAACCCAGGTTTCCTGTATTATAGGCAGATTCTTTACTGTCTAAACCATCAGGGAAATAAACCTATAAAACACATAAAATGTGCCTAATATAGTGCCTGAGACAAAAAAAAAAAAAAAAAAAAGGTTCTTAAATACTTGTCTAATGGAAACAGGTGCATCACTATCACTTTCATTGAGGTATCCAGTCTGTTCCCCTCAATTTTTGTAATTCTGCATGTACAACCATCCTATTCAATCTTGATATTGCAATGTTAGAAAGGGGTTTCTGGCCCCTTAAAGGTCTATTTGTTGACATATTCCTTTCCACTATAAATATACAAAAGTGTGTCATCTCAAAAACTCAAGGAGGGAGGAAGCATACTTACAAAGCATACCCCCCAAACTCCGGGCTGCTGTCCTCTGAGCTCAGAGCTCTTCTTAGGCACGTATGTCTGCCTCTTATCATTTCTTCATGAGGTTCAGGGCAAGAGGCCTAGTCAAGTGGAGGATCTTTGGTTGCCCCTACACTTTCCCCAAACCACCTACAGATAAATGAAACAAGGAGTAAAACACACCTACAACCTTAAAATTTTTTAAGCAGTTAATGATAAAGTAAGCTCACCCTATGGACAGTTTGTGTGCATGGCAGAGAATAAATCACATCAAATCAGAGAACAGAGAAATTGTTTCTTGGATCATGCAAACGCCCCACTGAAGTCACAGGAATTCTTCATATCCAAGTGCCCAGCCAGCATACTCCTCGCTGGGGACTTCTGCCCATCCCTGTTCATCCCTTAGTCTGGCTAGATCATGCTGCAGTGTGAACTATAGCCCAAGTCGAGCCAAAGGTACTATCCCTAAGTCTATTAGTGGGTAAATTAATTAAGGCAGGTAATGAATTTAACATATTATTTCTGAATTTAATGGCCCAAACGTATTCTAAGCCAGTAAATGAACTACACACTAGCACTCCTAAAGGAAATACTTTATAAAATGCCCAGCTCTTCCAACACTTAGTACAGCAATTAAATAAGTAAAAATAAAATGCCCTTGGTTGTAAGATCTGTGGATAAAAATATTCTCAATTCTTTGTAACTCCTTTCAAAGCAGTCTGTAAGAATCCACAGAAAATTATCCAGAAAATTGTTAACTGTCCACATAAAAAGCAGATCAGAATACATCTATAAATCACTCCAAGAGAGAGAGAAGAAAAAAAAAAGGTATTCTCTTAGTCAAAATAAACAGTCAAGAGAGAGTCCAAAGTGACCCAGAGGTCATGCAGTGGCAGACAGGACATAGGCATGATGCATAGCCAACTCTTTCAACAAAACAGCAACCTTCATTCTGAGTCATGGACACACACAAATTTCTGTGCCAACATGAAACTACCAAAATGTTAAGTTTCAGGCCATGCTGTCAACTACAGCAGTCACTAGGGGAAAGTGGCTAAAGTGCTATAAACATAAAATACACAAAACATTTAGTCCATTTTTTTAAGTTATTTTAGGATGTGAAATATCTCCAGTTTCGTTCTGACTTCATGTTGAGATGAAAACATTTTGGATACATCGTGTCAAAAAAATGACTTAAAGTAATTTCACCAGCTCCTTTTTACTTTAGGGTGGGTACTAAAAAAATTTAAACTTGCATGTGTGGCTTACACTGTGTGTCTATGAGCACAGCTCTGTATAATTAAAAAAAAAAAAGTAACAAACACTGAGCCCTCCCTGGGGGCTAGGCCCTGGGTTAGATACTTGACATAATACTTGGCAAAAGGCTGCAAAGCGGTTTTATAGAATGTCCGCAGAAGCGACTGAGCTCCATCAAACCTCTGAGGGAGCAGCTGGAATTCAAGGTCAGGTGTTGACAGGAAATAAACTCCTGAAGGGACTGTTAACAGCTGACGCTGAGGCAACTTCCATGTTGGCAAAGGAAGACAAGGCACTGATATAGACAGCGCTCCCGCGGGTAGCAAGTTTTTGTGACTCCAAAACAGATACGAAGCGTCCAATTATATCCCAGGCCAGGCAACGCACAAGCCAGGAGGAGGCCGACCTCTTTGACAGCTCAATCTTCACAGCTGTTAGCGACAGGACGCGCTGTGCTCTCGAAAAGAGGACAACCAAGTTCGAACTCCCCGTATAATTTGACCAGGACCTGACTTGTGAACACGCATGCCGAGGGAAGGGGGGCGTGGGGGTGCCGGGCACGCAGTCTCCCCGGCTTCGCCACAGACCCGACCCGCCCCCGGCCCCAGCCCAGGGCTTCCGCGCAGCTCCGGCGTCCCGACCCCCGGGACCAGGGCAAGCGGGACCCAAAACGTCAAGACAAGACAGGGAAGTGGTAAGGGAAGGGCGAGGGGCGGCTGAGGGAAGCTACCTGAACTAGAAGAGGACCCCAGGTCCTTAACGCCGGGTCATTGCCGAGGCCCCACCCGGCTCCCGCGGCCACCGGCGACCCAAGAAGATGTAACTGACCAGACGCGGCGACGCAACCGACTCCGCTCTCCCCAGACTCGCAGCTATGGCAACTTGAACTAGCCGCCCAGCCGCGGCGAAGGTACAGGGCCCCGCTGCTACCGCTTGGCCCTCTGGGAGTTGTAGTCCACCTCATGCTCAAGAGCAAGGAGTTACTAGGAGAGAGCGACTCCAGGAGAAACTGCATTTCCCATGATGCCTTATGACTGGTCTTGCGGTTTACTTTCCCGGAAGAGGCCGGATTAGCGGGCACCTGAGTCCTTTGGCGGCGCCCTCTTGCTCTGTTCTTTTTGTTAAAGTGCCAGTAGCCGCTGTAAGAAGAGACAACCCCCAGATAAAGAATTAAGAGGGCTGCTTTTGCCTTCACTCTAGCATCATCAGAACAGTCTAAATTATTCATTTAAAATAACAACAAAAAAAAATCTAAGTAGTTATAATACACAAACTATGTTTCCTTCACTCTGTGGGGAACAGGGAAGTGTAATTTCCAACAGTGAGATGGGAAAAATCCCCTTTATACCAGGACCCAACGTCTGTTTCTGAAGGCTCACAAATTCTCAGAACTGAAAGGGAACAGTGAAGATTAACTAATCAAATCCTTTGGCCTGGACAGTGTAAATGACGCGACTGAAGCAGCACGGTTCACGAATGGCAAACCCCAAGTGTGTGCGGCTGTCACGTCATGGCTGCTGCTACCTTCGGCGCAGGCTGTCATCTCCTCAGTCGTTCTAGAACATGAGAGAGACATATTCCACTACAGATGTCGGTTTCAGTAATGAAAAGGTGATGATAAAACCTTCAACAAATAATTGAACTCTGGAAATGCTATTGCTGCTGCTGCTAAGTCGCTTCAGTCCTGTCCGACTCTGTGCGACCCCATAGACGGCAGCCCACCAGGCTCCCCCGTCCCTGGTTTTCTCCAGGCGAGAACACTGGAGCGGTTGCCACTTCCTTCTCCAAGGCATGAAAGTGAAAAGTGAAAGTGAAGTCGCTCAGTCGTGTCCGACTCTTCCCCACCCTATGGACTGTAGCCCACCAGGCTCCTCCATCCATGGGATTTTCCAGGCAACAGTAATAGAGTGGGTTGCCATTTCCTGCTCCAGGAAATGCTATTGAAGAAGACCATCAATTCTTCCCTCCTCAAAGCTAAAATCAAATCTTATTTTATCTGTGAAAGTTTTCCTGGCTACCTCCAGTAAAGCTAAATCACATTTCTAAACTACACAGTTTTCTTATTCTAATAATTCTGTACTTTAATCCCATCCCAGTTGATCTCCTCCACTAGACTCTAGGGCTTCCCTGGTGGCTCAGCTGGTAAAGAATCTGCCTGCAATGCGGGAGACTTGGATTCGATCTGGGGTTGGGAAGATCCCCTGGAGAAGGGAAAAGCTACCCACTCCAGTATTCTGGCCTAGAGAATTTCATGGACTGTATAGTCTTGGGGCTGCAAAGAGTTGGACACTACTGAGCGACTTTCACTAGATTCTAAGCCCTTCAAACACAGAGTCCTAACCTTTTAAAATTTTTATCTCTCTTCTCAGCCTTTCTTCACTGCACGTTCTCCCTTTGTCTCTCTCTCTTCCCCACCCCACCCCCCACCTCATGCTTGTGTGCATACACACAAGCACACAAAATCATACTATGTCACAATTATTCAAATATTCTCTCTGGCCCACACTGAGAGGTAAAGTTTATTTTATATTCAGTTTGGATATAAAATAATTCTTCTAAAGATCTACCTATATATTTGCATATATCTTCAAGCTGTTTGCTCAAAGTTGTATTCAAGAATGTGCTCCACCTGATACTGAAATTAAGGTAATTCAGAACAGCCTTAAGCTTTCCCCAAATGCACTTGGGAGCATAATAATAACTCCATTTATTTGATAACACTTTAATTTTTCACACAGATGTATTCATTTAACTCAGCAAATATATGTTGAATCTTTCTATGAACCAGATATTGTACTAGGCCCTGAAGATTCAGTTAAAAAAAAAAAATGAGAGGACAAACAACATCATCTCTGCCCACATGTTGCTCAGACTGAAGTGAGGGAAATAGATTATGAAACAAATTATTACAAACCCAGGTGAGACTAATGCATAGGCTTCTATCAGTTCAGTTTAGTCACTCAGTCATGTCTGACTCTTTGCAACCCATGGACTGCAGCACGCCAGGCCTCCCTGTCCATAACCAACTCCCAGAGTTTACTGAAACTCATGTCCATTGAGTTGGTGATGGCTTCCAACCATCTCATCCACTGTCGTCCCCTTCTCTTCCCACCTTCAATCTTTCCCTGCATCAGGGTCTTTTCAAATGAGTCAGTTCTTCACATCAGGTGGCCAAAATATTAGTGTCACCTTTAGCATCAGTCCTTCCAATGAATATTCAGGACTGATTTCCTTTAAGATGGACTGGTTGGGTCTCCTTGCAGTCCAAGGGACTCTCAAAAGTCTCCTCCAACACCACAGTTCAAAAGCATCAATTCTTCAGCACTCAACTTTCTTTACAGTCCAACTCTCACATCCATACACAACTACTGGAAAAACCATAGCTTTGACCAGATGGACCTTTGTTGGCAAAGTAATGTCTCTGCTTTTTAACATGCTGTCTAGATTGGTCATAGCTTTTCTTCCAAGGAGCAAGCGTCTTTTAATTTTATGTCTGCAGTCACCATATGCAGTGATTTTGGAGCCCAAAAAAATAAACTCAGCCACTGTTGCCACTGTTTCCCCATCTATTTGCCATGAAGTGATGGGACCAGGTGCCATGATCTTAGTTTTCTGAATGTTGAGTTTTAAGCCAACTTTTTCACTCTCCTCCTTCACTTTCATCAAGAGGCTCTTTAATTATTCTTCACTTTCTGCCATAAGGGTGGTGTCATCTGCATATCTGAGGTTATTGATATTTCTCCCAGCAATCTTGATTCCACCTTGTGCTTCACCCAGCCCAGCATTTCTCATGATGTACTCTGCATATAAGTTCAATAAGCAGGGTGACAATATACAGCCTTGACGTACTCCTTTCCCGATTTGGAACCAATCTGCTGTTCCATGTCTAGTTCTAGCTGTCTTGACCTGCATATGGATTTCTCAGGAGGCAGGTCAGGTGGTCTGGTATTCCCGTCTCTTGAAGAACTTTCCACAGTTTGTTGTGATCCACAAAGTCAAAGGCTTTGGCATAGTCAGTAAAGCAGAAGTAGATATTTTTCTGGAACTCTCTCATTTTTTTGATGATCCAACAGATGTTAGCATAGACATAAAAGAGACACTTCCTGATGAACTGATGTCTGATCAACTGCAGGAAGACTGACTACCAAAAAAGCTAATGAAACCTTGAGGTGCATTAATAAAAACTTATTTTTCCACAACTTTTCTTCCCTAGTTCAATCATATTTAGAAAATGGGATAAAATTCTGGGGACCCCATTTTTAAAGTGATATTAACAAAATAAAGCAAATTCAGAGGATACAATTTGGACTTACGGATAAAGAATCAGCATTGAGTTCATTATGACAAAGAAATTTTAAAATACATATTAAAATTATAGCAGCTTTCTGTCATATGGTGTGCTCTCAATGCACCAGTATGCTATATGCTATCCAGAAAAAATATAGTGAAGTCAGATCATAGACTCTTTCTCGTTCTCAGCAAAAGACATGAAATAAAATAAAGTAAAAAAAAAAAGAGCGATTTTACACAAAATGTGCCTTGTAACTCCCAAATGACCTTTAATGCTTTTAATTTAATATGACAGGCACACATTATCCAATCCCAAAACCACAGTTAAACTGAACCACCTGAATTCAGAATTGGAAAAACCCACAAGAATTATCACCTGCAGTACATAGTTTTTTCACAATGTTTTTTTTTTTATTATTATCTTATTTTTTTTTAATTAGTTGGAGGCTAATTACTTCACAACATTTCAGTGGGTTTTGTCATTCATTGATATGAATCAGCCATAGATTTACACGTATTCCCCATCCCGATCCCCCCTCCCACCTCCCTCTCCACCCGATTCCTCTGGGTCTTCCCAGTGCACCAGGCCGGAGCACTTGTCTCATGCATCCCACCTGGGCTGGTGATCTGTTTCACCATAGATAGTATACATGCTGTTCTTTTGAAATATCCCACCCTCACCTTCTCCCACAGAGATCAAAAGTCTGTTCTGTATTTCTGTGTCTCTTTTTCTGTTTTGCATATAGGGTTATCGTTACCATCTTTCTAAATTCCATATATATGTGTTAGTATGCTGTAATGTTCTTTATCGTTCTGGCTTACTTCACTCTGTATAAGGGGCTCCAGTTTCATCCATCTCATTAGGACTGGTTCAAATGTTAATAGAGGCACAGGAGGTTACCTGATGTATTGGGTTTGCTAGGACTGCCATAATAAAACACCACAGAATGAATGGCTGAGACAGCAGAAATTGATTTCTCACAGCTCCCAGTCCAAGATGAAGGCATCAGCAGATTCAGATCCTCCCGAAGCCTCTTTCTTTGGCCTGCAGCTATCTCCTTCTCTGTGTGTCCTCCTGTGCCTTTTCACTGTGCAGGCAGTTAGTTACCTGGAGCCTTTCTTCTTATAAAGACACCAGTCACATTGGACTAGGGCCCCACCCTTATATACTCATTAAAACATCCCCGGGTGGTTTAATGAGCAACTAACACACACAAACCTTAATTACCTCCTCAAAGGCTCTGTCTTCAAACAGCATAACACTGAAGGCTCAGTTCAGTCGC
The DNA here is from genome assembly GCF_033118175.1 of Dama dama. Classification (NCBI taxonomy): domain Eukaryota; kingdom Metazoa; phylum Chordata; class Mammalia; order Artiodactyla; family Cervidae; genus Dama; species Dama dama. The sequence continues at coordinate 11,767,553 of NC_083692.1, read as the reverse complement.
TCAGTTGTGTCCGACTCTTTCCAGCCCCACAGAATGCAGCACACCAGGCCTCCCTGTCCATCACCAACTCCTGGAGCTTACTCAAACTCATGTCCATTGATTTGGTGATGCAATTCAATCATCTCATCCTCTGTTGTCCCCTTCTCCTCCTGCCTTCAATCTTTCCCAGCATCAGGGTTTTTTTCCAATGAGTCAGTTTTTCGCATCAGGTGGCCAAAGTATTGGAGTTTCAGTTTCACCATCAGTCCTTCCGATGAATATTCAGGACTGATTTCCTTTAAGATCGACTGGTTGGTTACCACTTCAATACATGGGACAAGGGAAGGAAGAAAGCACAATTCAGTGCATAACACATTTCTCTAAAACTGTACCTCTGCAAGATTACTGGCATCAGTGACCCTCCCACCACCCAATATCTTGATAAAATTAGATGTGGTGGATATTTTTAAGAGGGTAACAGGAAGGCCAGAGGTCCCCAAGCAGCAGAAGGAAATAAACTGTAGGTGGAAGACTATTTTTTTCCTTCTCTACACAAAATTAAAAGAGGCTTCTTTTAATTCTGTGTTAACGACACCTGGTTCTGCTTCGAGCTAACCAATGTGTTTTTCTTAACAGAAATATTCTTCTTAAGCTATGTTAATGAAACTATGTATTTGCTTTGGAATCTGCTTTTCTTCAAAATTGTTCAAAAAGAAAAAAGACTAACTTTTTTCTTTTCTCAAACCATGAACTTCCAGATGTTCAAGCTGGTTTTAGAAAAGGCAGAGGAACCAGAGATCAAATTGCCAACATTTGCTGGATCATCGAAAAAGCAACAGAGTTCCAGAAAAACATCTATTTCTGCTTTATTGACTACGCCAAACCCTTTGACCATGTGGACCAAAACAAACTCTAGAAAATTCTTAAAGAGATGGGAATAGCAGACCACCTGACCTGCCTCTTGAGAAATCTATATGCAGGTCAGGAAGCAATAGTTAGAACTGGACATGGAATAACAGACTGTTCCAAATAGGGAAAGGAATACGTTAAGGCTGTATATTGTCAGCCTGCTTATTTAACTTGTATGTAGAGTACATCATGAGAAACGCTGGGCTGGAGGAAGCACAAACTGGAATCAAGATTGCGGGGGGCGGGGGGAAGATTGCTGGGAGAAATATCAATAACCTCAGATATGCAGATGACACCACCCTTATGGAAGAAAGTAAAGAAGAACTAAAGAGCCTCTTGATGAAAGTGAAAGAGGAGAGTAGAGTGAACAAGTTGACTTAAAATTCAACATTCAGAAAACTAAAATCATGGCATCTGGTCCCATCACTTCATGGCAAATAGATGGGGAAACAGTGGCAACAGTGGCTGAGTTTATTTTTGGGGGCTCCAAAATCACTGTAGATGGTGACTGCAGACATAAAATTAAAAGACGCTTGCTCCTTGGAAGAAAAGCTATGACTAACCTAGACACTGTATTAAAAGCAGAGACATTGCTTTGCCAACAAAGGTCCATCTAGTCAAGGCTATGGTTTTTCCAGTAGTCATGTATGGATGTGAGAATTGGACGATAAAGAAAGTCAAGCAACGAAGAATTGATATTTTGAACTGTGGTGATGGAGGAGGTTTTTGAGAGTCCCTTGGACTGCAAGGAGACCCAACCAGTCCATCCTAAAGGAAATCAGTCCTGAATATTCATTGGAAGTACTGATGCTGAAGCTGAAACTCCAATACTTTGGCCACCTGATGTGAATAACTGACTCATTTGAAAAGACCCTAATGCTGGGAAAGATTGAGAGCAGGAGGAGAAGGGGTGGCAGAGGATGAGATGGTTGGATCGCATCACCAACTCAATGGACATGAGTTTGAGTAAACTCGGGAGTTGGTGATGGACAGGGAAGCCTGGCGTGCTGCAGTCCATGGGTTGCAGAGTCAGACCGATGGAGCGACTGATCTGAACTGAAGTGAACTGGGCTGATAATGACTCAACAAACCGTTATTCGTGTCAATTGTTTCATGGCCAGGGGATGACACACCTCGAGCCATCCTATCTCAAAAATGCATATTATGGGAGCGGGGCCTGGTGAAACTCCCTCAGCCTTCACAGGGGTCTCTCTTATCTGACTAATAGTTTTCTAAGAGACATGGAACACCTCGCTAAAAACTAGCAAGGGGACACTTTTCTGTCCCCTTCTGAGGTCTATGTCAGAAGCTTTCCCTATCTCTAGTATACTCTGAAAAAACTTCGCTACATGAAAAGCTCCAAGTACTCAAGCCTCTTCCAGAGAAGAGACTTGGATCAAACTTCCCTGGATCAAACTCCCCTCCTCTGGAGGTCAGAATCCCAGCATAACACATGTTTGCATCAGCAACCTTGCAATGTTTACATACCTCACCCACATGCAATTCTAAGTCACTTTACTCCTGTCTGATTCTCTGCGACCCCGTGAACTGTTACCCACCAGGCTCCTCTGTCCATGGAATTCTCCAGGCAAGAATACTGGAGTGAATTGCCATTCCCTCCTCCAGGGATCTTTCTGACCCGGGAATCGAACCCAAGTCTCTTATGTCTCCTGCATTGGCAGACAGGCTCTTTAGCACTAGCGCCACCTGGGAAGCCCTTACTTCACCCACATTGCCCCCTTACTGGGACTGATCCTACCCATAGCACTGGGACCCTGAAGACCTTGTTTATATTATATGAAGTCCCTACCTCTCTGACTATAGATGGCTGAACAAGGGGCAGATGCCTGAAATAATTGGGGCCAATTTATTCTCCTTATCCTTTAAAACTAGGACACAAGAATTTCATTCATTGCTTGAATAGTCTTGATGTACAGGTACAAGCTGAGGTTGTCATAGTGAGTTGACCATCTTCAACAATGTTCAAGGAGAGATTGAAAACATCTAATGTGCAGAGAAAGAGAGAAATAAATGAATAAAGCAGGAATAAACTGTGCAGTCCCAGAGGAAACAGGCCTAAGAAAAGACAGCCTTGCTTCCTGACAACTAAGTTCCTGGTTCCAATCCCACTTGTATTGTTATGTGTTATCCCCACTTGTATATCCTATATTTCTGATTCAGGATATACTAGAGGCAGCTAAAGGTGGTTAAATGCACAGATTCTAGAGCCAGTCCACTCAAGTTCAAATCTTAGCCATAATACCTATCTACAGTTTGACCTTGATGCTAAGAATAGTACCTAATGTGTAGGGTTGTTGTGAGGATAAAAGTCAATTAATGTGTGTGAAAGATTTAGCCCAGTGCCTAGCCCATAGTAAGCAGTCAATACAGGTTAGGTGATAGATAGTAAGATATCCTAAAATGTCAGTTCCATGAACATCGGGACAGTGTTTATTGCTTTGTCTAGGGCTTCCCTGGTAGCTCAGGTGGTAAAAAGTCTGCCTGCAATGCGGGAGACCCGGGTTCGATCCCTGGGTCTGGAAGATCCCCTGGAGAAGGAAATGGCAACCCACTCCAGTATTTTTGCCTGCAAAGTCTTATGGAAGGAGGAGCTTGGCAGGCTACAGTCCACGGAGTCACGAAGAGCAGGACATGACTGAACGACTAACTAGGTGCTTTGAATAAAGAATAGGTAATGCTGCCTTGTGATGACTTCCCTTTTGAAGCTTAAGATAAGTTCTACTGATTGAAATTCAAAGAACCTTGATGAAGATTACACTGGTGAAGCCTGTCCAGCCTGTGAGATCTGAGGTATTAACTCACATCGAGTTTTTTTAACAATTTCATCAAAAACACTTTGGAACCATGCCAAACACTAAACATCAAGATGGGATAATCAACAAAGAGGTTTCTGGGATGATGTTAGGTCCGAAAGCATTGGTACGATCCTCATAGCCTAACTCACCTGGAATGGATAAGCCTACAGAAAGGAAGACAGCTATTCCATAAGCTGTTGTGTGGCAGACACAGGTAGTGCTATTTCAAGTAGAAGGCGCAGAGGTTGCATGCCACCCATACCTTGCAAATTCACACTACTCTGGAACAACAGCAGAAAACATTTCTATGTGACAAGAAAATATATTTGAAATACTAACCAAATTTTTCCCAAGTATTTTCTTGTCCATTTGGCTCTCTCACTCACATAACCAGCTAAGCAGTGCTGTGATCACGGCTCAGAGAAGGCATGTGACCACAGGAAGCAGAAAGGGAGAGCAAATGAAAGAGAAAAAGAAGAAGGGGAAAAAAAGAATTGTCTCTTCTTGACTTTTGAGACTTCAGCCTAGAGATTCTCAGATAAGACTGGCTGATAACTTGTGGGGCCCAGTGCAAAATGACAGTATGGGGCCCTTTCAGAACTGAATCAGTCAGTTCAGTTCAGTCGCTCAGTCATGTCTGACTCTTTGCGACCCCATAAATCTCAGCACGCCAGGCCTCCCTGTCCATCACCAACTCCCGGAGTTTACTCAAACTCATGCCTGTTGAGTCGGTGATGCCATCCAGCCATCTCATCCTCTGTCATTCCCTTCTCCTCCTGCCCCCAATGCCTCCAAGCATCAGGGTCTTTTCCAATGAGTCAACTCTTCGCATGAGGTGGCCAAATTATTGGAGTTTCAGCTTCAGCATCAGTCCTTCCAATGAACACCCAGGACTGATCTCCTTTAGGATGGACTGGTTGGATCTCCTTGCAGTCCAAGGGACTCTCAAGAGTCTTCTCCAACACCATAGTTCAAAAGCATCAATTTTTCGGTGCTCAGTTTTCTTCACAGTCCAATTCTCACATCCATATATGACTACTGGAAAAACCATAGCCTTGACCAGATGGACCTTTGCTGGCAAAGTAATGTCTCTGCTTTTTAATATGCTATCTAGGTTGGTCATAACTTTCCTTCCAAGGAGTAAGTGTCTTTTAATTTCATGGCTGAAGTCACCATCTGCAGTGATTTTGGAGCCCAAAAAATAAAGTCTGACACTGTTTCCAATGTCAGATGAACTTAAAAGCCTCTTGATGAAAGTGAAAGAGGAGAGTGAAAAAGTTGGCTTAAAGCTCAACATTCAGAAAACTAAGATCATGGCATCTGGTCCCATCACTTCATGGGGAGTAGATGGAGAGACAGTGGAAACTGTGTCAGAACTGAACAAGGATGTCTAAATGGCAACAGCAGAGGATTAAACTAAGACTGAGGTCTTTCTGAGTACAGGACCCTGTGCAATTACACAAATTACAAACCCATGAAGCTACTAGCCCTGCATTCAGAAATGACTTGTGCTATCAGCAAAAAATCTGGAAGCAAATATCATGAACAAGAGCAATGCCCTCCAGAAAAAAGTGATTCCTAACTGGAAATGTTATAAGAAACAGAAGAAAGCCCTAGAACGGGAGGCTGGAGGTGGACTGACCTGATGGTGTTGGAAGAAAGCTCACATCCACAGAGCACTCACTTTGCACTCAAGCAAGTACAGTTCACAGCCTGAAACTAGCTGTCCTGCCCACTGACATTAGGGAGGATATCCCTTCAAAAACAGCTTGCATCTTGCCTAGTGATTTTCCAGCCCAAGTAGTGACCATCTTGACCACTATACTTCGCTTGGTTCTGTCCAGCCATCACAGATGGTCAAGTTCCATCAAAATGTGCTTAGTCGCTCAGTTGTGTCTGATTCGTTGTGATCACGTGGACTATATATAGCCAACCACCCTCTCCCAACAACACAGGAGAAGAGTCTTCACATGGACATCACCAGATGGCCAACACGGAAATCAGATTGATGATATTCTTTGCAGCCAAAGATGGAGAAGCTCTATGCAGTCAGCAAAAACAAGACTGGGAGCTGACTATGGCTCAGATCATGAACTCCTTACTGCAAAATTCAGACTTAAACTGAAGAAAGTAGGGAAAACCATTAGATCATTCAGGTATGACCTAAATCAAATCCCTTATGATTATACAATGGAAGTGAGAAATACATTTAAGGGACTAGATCTAATAGACAGAGAGCCTGATGAATTATGGACGGAGGTTCATAACATTGTACAGGAGACAGGAAGCAAGACCATCCCCAAGAAAAAGAAATGCCAAAAAGCAAAATGGCTGTCTGAGGAGGCCTTACAAATAGCTGTGAAAAGAAGAGAAGCAAAAAGCAAAGGAGAAAAGGAAAGATATACCCATTTGAATGCAAAGCTCCAAAGAATAGCCAGGAGAGATAAGAAAGCCTTCCTCAGTGATCAGTGCAAAGAAATAGAGCAAAACAACAGAATGGGAAAGACTAGAGATCTCTTCAAGAAAACTAGAGATACCAAGGGAACATTTCATGCAAAGATGGGCACAATAAAGGGCAGAAATGGTAGGGACCTAACATAAGCAGAAGATACTAAGAAGAGGTAACAAAAATACACAGAAGAACTATACCTAAAAAATATCTTCACGACCTAAATAATCAGATGGTGTGATCACTCACCTAGAGCCAGACATCCTGGAATGAGAAGTCAAGTGGGCCTTAGGAAGCATCACTACAAACAAAACTAGTGGAGGTTATGGAATTCCAGTTGAGCTATTTCAAATCCTGGAAGATGATGCTGTGAAAGTGCTGCATTCAATATGCCACCAAATTCGGAAAACTGAGCAGTGGCCATGGGACTGGAAAAGGTCAGTTTTCATTCCAATCCCAAAGAAAGACAATGCCAAAAAATGCTCAAACTACCACACAATTGCACTCATCTCACACGCTAGCAAAGTAATGCTCAAAATTCTCCAAGCCAGGCTTCAGCATTGCATGAACCGTGAAATTCCAGATGTTCAAGCTAGATTCAGAAAAGGCAGAGGAACCAGAGATCAAATTGTCAACATCTGCTGGATCATTGAAAAAGCAAGAGAGTTCCAGAAAAACATCTATTTCTGCTTTATTGACTATGCCAAAGCCTTTGACTGTGTGGATCACAATAAACTGTGGAAAATTCTGAAACAGATGGAAATACCAGACCACCTGACCTGCCTCTTGAGAAACCTGTATGCAGGTCAGGAAGCAACAGTTAGAACTGGATATGGAACAACAGACTGGTTCCAAATAGGAAAAGGAGTACATCAAGGCTGTATATTGTCACCCTGCTTATTTAACTTATATGCAGAGTACATCGTGAGAAACGCTGGGCTGGAGGAAGCACAAACTGGAATCAAGATTGCCTGGAGAAATATCAGTAACCTCAGATACACAATTGACACCACCCTTATGGCAGAAAGTGAAGAACTAAAGAGCTTCTTGATGAAAGTGAAAGAGGAGAGTGAAAAAGTTGGCTTAAAGCTCAACATTCAGAAAACTAAGATCATGGCGTCCGGTCCCACCACTTCATGGCAAATAGATGAGGAAACAGTGGAAACAGTGGCTGACTTTATTTTCTCAGGCTCCAAAATCATTGCAGATGGTGACTGCAGACATGAAATTAAAAGATGCTTACTCCTTGGAAGGAAAGTTATGACCAACTTAGACAGCATATTAAAAAGCAGACACATTACTTTACCAACAAAATTCCATCTATTCAAGGCTATGGTTTTTCCAGTAGTCATATATGGATATGAGAATTGGACTGTAAAGAAAGCTGAGCGCCAAAGAATTGATACTTTTGAACTGTGATGCTGGAGAAGACTCTTGAGAGTCCCTTGGACTGCAAGGAGATCCAACCAGTCCATCCTAAAGGAGATCAGTCCTGGATGTTTATTGGAAGGACTGATGCTGAAGCCGAAACTCCAATACTTTGGCCACCTGATGCAAAGAGCTGACTGATTTGAAAAGACACTGATGCTGGGGAAGATTGAGGACAGGAGGAGAAGGGGACGACAGAGGATGAGATGGTTGGATGGCGTCACCGACTCAATGGACATGAGTTTGAGTAAACTCCGGGAGTTGGTGATGGACAGGGAGTCCTGGCATGCCGCAGTCCATGGGGTGGCAAAGAGTCGGACACAATTGAGCGACTGAACTGAACTGAGTCTCCTCTGTCCTTGGGGATTCTCCAGGCAACAATACTGGAGTGGGTTGCCATTTCCTCCTCCAAGGGATCTTCCCGACCCAGGGATCGAATCCAGGTCTCCTGCATTGCAGGTGGATTCTTTACCTTCTGAGCCACCAGTGAAGCCCAGAGGACATCATAATGCCAGAGGACAATTATAAGTCATAAGAAGGAAGACAGAGTCCCAAGGTGAAATGCTATGCATAAGGTAAAAAAGAAATCCCCAACATCCTGATTTGTTAGGACTGAAGGGAACTACTCCAAACTCTCTCTATACCAACACAGTGATGAAAGCCACTCCCATTACAGCAGCATGAGATGGCCATAAATGGTTGTTAACTCTGTATGCACCAAGTATTCAAGATAACTGAAAGTCTAATAAGAATTGAAATAAAGTATAAGATGTTGCAATAGTGGTATTGCCCACTATTCAAAGAATCATTTTCAGCCATTCATTGTGTAGATGCCCCATTGATCCCATAATAGTCTTTCTAGTCACATACTTCCTAATTATAGGTATTTGTCAAGAACATCACAAACATAAAACAGCAATATTTATGCATTTCTATCAAAATGAATAACTATTAATACACAAAACCAAAATTCTAAGACTTTTTTGGGTGCTGCATAATATAGCCTGTGTTCCACTTTGATAGGCATCTTTTGAAAAAAGACAAAACACACAGAGGAACTCATTGCTAAATACCACTTTCTAATATTTGGATCATGCTAACGGTTTTCCTACAAAAAGAAAAACACAATGTTCCATAGCCATTTTCATTTATCTGTTATATTTTAAAGAATTTTTTGTGTGTTTAATCAATGTGAGTATAAACACTTCCCTTTATTTAAACTGATTCATCATATCATCCTATGTGTTTATTTGCCCCAGTTTAAAAGCTATGCTAAGGAAAGAAAATTGCTTTATTGATTTTAATAGCAATTTGTCAAGCAAGCTATTAGAATATTGAAATGAAGTGAAGTGGCTCAGTCGTGTCTGACTCTTTGTGACCCCGTGGACTGTAGCCTACCAGGCTTCTCCGTCCATGGTATTCTCCAGGCAAGAATACTGGAGTGGGTTACCATCTCCTTCTCCAGGGGATCTTCCCAACCCAGGGATCGAACCTGGGTCTCCCGCATTGGAGGCAGACACTTTAACCTCTGAGCCACCAGGAAAGCCCTAGCCATTCATTGAAGGCTTGTTCTAGTTTAGTAAATTGAAACCAGTTGACATACAAAATTTTACCTACGTTATAATCACCACTAAGCCAATTTTACCCTAACAAAATGTTACAGATTTCAGCAAACCATTTCTGTTCCGAACAAAGTAGCAGAGACCAGATTTACACCTGAATCAAACAAAAACACAGGCAAAACATGCAACAATGTTTTTCAAGACAGTAGACATCAGACAAAGAAGGACAGAGGAACAGGAAGCAAAGCAATCTTTTCAATTGCCCCAAGTCACTGCCTTGGGAGCATTTCCAGGCCATGGTACAAGGGGAAGGAACTCAGAAATAACCCAGTGGATGCTCCGAAGTGAGGAAACCAGAGCCGAGGGTCAGAGAGAATCAATGTAGCTGGAGTTTGCAAAACAAATCAGAGTGGAGAGAGCTACATACAGGGCAAACTCCAAAGAATCCTACGGAGTGTTCAGCAGAGTATGAATCATCCCATTTATGTGAAGAAACTGAAGCTGGAGAAAGAAGTACCTTACCAGTCTGGAGGAAAATGTTCTGGTCATTCACAGGACCAGAAAGAGTGACTATTCCCACCTGTCAGGTTGAAACACCACATAGTTCATGGAGCATTAGGTAGAAAATACTCAGAAGTGTCTTGTCTCAGGGCTGGGGAATTATTAGCACCAAATTGAATGCTACTCTGGTCCCACCTAACAAACTTTGAAAGCAAGATCCAAAAATACCAAAGTTTTCAAATAATTCAATCATGTGTGTGCATGCTAAGTCACTTCATTTGTGTCTGACTCTTTTAGACCCTGTGGATTAAAGCGCTCCAGGCTCCTCTGTCCATGAGAATTCTCCAGGCAAGAATACTGGAGTGGATTGCCATTTCCTACTCCAGAGGATTTTCCTGACCCAGGGATCAAACCTGTGTCTCTTATGTTTCATGTACTGGCAGGCAGATTCTTTATAACTAGCACCACCTGGAAATGATATCTGATGACAAATCTCAAGTTTATGTGAAATCAAATAATTCAGCACCGATAGTGTTAAAATTTACACTAGCCATGCAAATAAAGTCATCAGGCATATAAAAAAATGAAAGTGCAACCCATTTAAATAGGAAAATTAAACTGATTCAGAACTGACAAACATGTTAGAATTGTCAAACACTGCCGTAGGTTGAATTCCATACCTTGAAATTCAAACACCTGGTACCTGTGAATGTGACTTCATGTGGAAATAGAATCTTTGCAGTTAAATTGAAGTTAGAGTGGATTAGGGTAGACCATAATCTAATGACTGGTGTCCTCACAGGAAAAGAGAAATTTGGACACAGAAACACACAGAACATCTTGTGATGACAGAGGGAAATTGGAGTGATGAAAGTCAAGAGATACCAAGGATTATTGGCAACCATCACAAGCCGGAAGAGGCAATGAAGGATCCTCCCCTAGAGCCTTCAAAGAGGGAATACCCCTGCCAACACCTTGACTTTAGACTTTAAGCCTCCAGAACTGGGAGTGAATTAATTTTTGTTGTTTTAAGCCTCCAAGTTCATGGTGCTTTTGTTTCAGCAGCCCCAGGAAACTAATTCAGACATCAAAGCAGTTACTGGGTTTCAGATGTTCAGAAAGTTACACAGACACAGGGAAAAAAAAAATACATTAAATCCCGAACTGAACTTCTAGATATGAAAACTTTACCTGATATGAAAAATACACTGGCAAGATTAGTGGCAGATTAACTCTTTCAGAAAAAGAGAAAAAGAACATGAATTTGAGATGTCCCTGGTGGTCCAGTGGCTAAGACACCACGCTCCCAAAGCAGAGGGCCCAGGTTCAGTTCCTGGTCAGGGAACTAGGCCCCACATGACACAACTAAGAGTTCTCATGCCGTAACTAAGACCCTGTAGAGACAAATACAGAAATAAAAATAAATATTTTTAAAAGAATACTGCATTTGAAAACATAGCAAAAGAAACTGTCTAAATAAAAAAATAGAAAAAGTTTTGATTTGAAAAGTATCAATGAGCTCTTTGTGGCACAATATAAGTGTAATAAAATCTCCAAAAAAATATAGAGAGATAAGGGGATAGAGAAAGTATATGAAGAAATAATGCCTGAAATTTTTTCAGATTAAAAAATATATATAAAATGCACAAATCCAAGACCTGAAAAATACTGCAAAGAAATTAGAAGAAAAATGCATCAAGGAACATGATAATCAAATGGCTCTCAACCAGTGATAACAAAAGTCTTAAAGGCATCTTAATGGAAAAAAAAAGTATGTTGCAAAAGAAGAAAATTATGACAGAAGATTTTCCCTTGGAAATATTGCAAGCAAGAAGACAATGAAGCAATATTTCTTAAGTACTGAGATGAAAATATAATGTCATTCTATAATCCTATACCAAGAAATGATATCCTTTAAAAATGAAAGCAATATTAGCACTTCTCAGACACTCAAAAGCTGGAATAATTTATAACCAGCAGATCTGCACTGCAATAAATGTTAAAGTCTTTCAAGCAAAAGCAAAGTGACATCAGTGGAAAATATGGGTCTATATACACTCAGGGATGAAGAAGACCAGAAAGGGTAACTAAATGAGTCTTTTCTCATGACTTAAATTTCTTTGAAAGATAATTGTTTATGTTAACAAAGATAATAACAATGTACTGTAGAGTTTACAGCTTATGCATAGGTAAAATCTACGGCAACAGAAGCATAAGGCCAGGAAAGGAGAACACTGGAGTGGGTGTTGTTGTTGGAGTGGGTGTTGTTGTTCAGTCATTCTTTTGTGTCCAACTCTTTGCAACCCCACTGACTGCAGCACACCAGGCCTCCCTGTCCATCACTAACTCCCAGAGCTTGCTCAAACTCATGTCTGTTGAGTCGGTGGTGCTATCCAATCATCTCATCTTCTGTCGTCCCCTGCTCCACCTGCCTTCAATCTTTCCTAGCTTCAGGGGATTTTCTAATAGGTCAGCTCTTTGCATCAGGCAGCCAAAGTATTGGAGCTTCAGCATCAATCCTTCCAATGAATATTCAGGACTGATTTCCTTAGGATTGACTGGTTTGATCTCTTTGCAGTCCAAGGGATTCTCAAGAGTCTTCTCCAGCACTACAGTTTGAAAGCATCAATGTTTTGGCACTCAGCCTTCTTTATGATCCAATTCTCACATCCATACATGACTACTGAAAAACCATAGCTTTGACTATATGGACCTTCGTCGGCAAAGTAATGTCTCTGCTTTTAAATATGCTGTCTAGGTTTATCACAGCATTTCTTCCAAGGAGCAAGTATCTTTTAATTTCATGGCTGTAGTCACCATCTGCAGTGATTTTGGAGCCCAAGAAAATAACATCTGTCACTGTTTCCATTGTTTCCCCATCTATTTGCCATGAAGTGATGGGACCAGATGCCATAATCCATAGACTGTCCACCAGGCTCCTCTGTCCATGGAATTCTCCTGACAAGAATACTGGAGGGGGTAGCCATTCCCTTCTCCTGGGGATCTTCCTGACCCAGGAATCAAGCCTGGGTATCCTGCATTGCAGGCAGATTCTTTACCATCTGAGCCACCAGGGAAGCCCTAATACTGCTGGAGGGTTTTTAAACCCTATTTAAAGTAGTGTAATGTGAATTACAGGTAGACTCTGATAACTTAAAGAGGTACACTCTAAGCCCTAAAGCAACTATAATAATCAAGCAAAGAGTTATAGCTAAAAGTCAACAAAGAAGATAAAATGGAATAATAAAAACTCTCCTGAATTACACAGTGAGGGAAGAAGAGGGTGGGACAAATAGAATAACTTCGACACATGTACATTACCATATGTAAAATAGGTCGGCAGTGGAAATTTGCTCTGTGAAGCAGGCTTTCCCCGTGGATCAGCTGATAAAAAATTTGCCTGCAATGCAGGAGACCCTGGTCCAATTCCTGGGTTGGGAAGATCCCCTGGAGAAGGGATAGGCTACCCACTCCAGAATTCTTGGGCTTCCCTGGTGGCTCAGATGGTAAAGAATCTGCCTGCAATGTGGGAGACCTGGGTTCGATCCCTGGGTTGGGAAGATCCCCTGGAAGAGGGCACAGCAACCCACTCCAGTATTCTGGCCTGGAGAGTTCCCTGGAAAGAGGAGCCTGGTGGGCTACAGTCCATGGGGTCACAGAGTCGGACATGACTGAGCAACTCAGCACAGCACTGCAGCAGGGAGCTCAAACCCAGAGCTCTGTGACTACCTAGAGGGCTGGGAAGGGGTAGCGGGTGGGAAAGAGGCTCAGGAGAGAGGGCACGTATGTATGCCTACGGCTGATTCATGTTGATGGGACAGAAACCAACACAGTATTGTAAAGCCATTATCCTCCAATTAAAAATAAATCAAATTTTAAAAGAATTACTGAATTAATCCAAAGAGGTAAAAGAAAAGGAAAAAGGGATCAAAGAACAGATGGGAAAAATAGAAAGCAAGAAGCAAGGCTACAAACTTAAACCTAATGTCAATAATGATATCAAAGGTACATAATCTATGGGATGGGAAGTGGATCATTGGCTTCCCCGGGGTTCCATCCCTGGGTTGGGAAGATCCCCTAGAGAAGGGAATGCTACCCACTCCAGTATTCTGGCCTGGAGAATCGCATGGAAATGACCTCCAGTGACCCACTTCCCACCGCACCCCACCCCTCTAGGTAGTCAGAGCCCGCTCTGAGCTCCCTGCTGGGTTGTGCTGAGTGGCTCAGTCACTCTCGGACCCTGACTCTCTCGGACCCTGGATTCCAGCCAGTCAGTCTTCTTCGTTCATGGGGTTCTGCAGGCAAGAACACTGGAGTGGGTTGCCATTTCCTCCTCCAGGGAAATGATCTACACCATCCAAATAAAAGGCAAAGATTGAAAGCAAAACCTGACTCTGCTCTTTATAAGAAATGTGCTTTAAATATAAGGATGCAAAGAAGTTGAAGTAAAAATATAGAAAAAGAATAACATGGTAACACTAAACAAAAGAAAGTTAGATCAGTTCTATCAGTAACAAGAAAGAAAGAAAAAAGGCTATCACAAGGGATTAAAAAGTGCATTTAATAAAGATAAAGGCATTGATTCACCTAGAAAATGAAAGAGTTCTAAACATCTCTATATTTAATAATAGGACTTCAAAATATATTAATCAAAAATGAATAGAAATACAACAGAAAAAAAGACAAATCCCTAATCGCAGTTAAAAAAATTTTACTACCCATGTCTCAATAATTGACATAACAAGTAGACAGGAAAATCACCAAAAACAATACTGTCAACAACTTGACGTATTGTCATTTGTAGAACTCATTCAGAATATATGTTTTCTTCAAACGCACACTGAACATTTATCAAAATATACCTTACTCTGAGTCTCACTAAATTTAAAAGCTTTCAAGTCATATAACCTATGTTCTCTCTCTACAATGGAATAAATTTAGAAACCAATAACAGAACAATACATGGAAAATACCTAAATATTTGGAAACTAAATAACACCTTTCTAAATGACTCAGAAATCAAAGAAGAAACAAACAAAAAATTAGGAAGTATTGGGTCAGGAAGATGCCCTGAAGAAGGAAATGACAACCCACTCCAGTATTCTTGCCTGGGAAATCCCATGGTCAGAGGGGCCTGGTGGGCTACAATCCATGGGGTCGCAAAGAGTCGGACACAACTGAGCACAATGACAACAAAGAAAGTATTTTAAGCTGAATGAAAATAAAATTACAAGAGATCAAGACTTATGAGATGTCTCTAAAGCAGTACTTACAGAGAAAATCTACAGAATGGTAAATATGATTTTTTTTAAGATCTCAAATCAGTGACCCCAGCCTTCGTCTTAAGAAACTAAGAAGAGCAAATCAAACCCAAAAGATGCAAAAGAAAAGAGTTAATAAATATCTGAGCAAATATCAATGAATAGAATATAGCGAAAAAATAGAGAACCTATGAAACAAAAATTTGCTTCTTTGAGAATATTTATAAAATTGATAAACCTCTAAACATAATTGTTAAGAAAGAGAAAAGACACAAATATCAGTATCCGGTATGAGAGAGCTGATATTAGACCTGATTATACAAATACATAGAGGATAAGAGAATATTCTGAACACATTTATGACAATAAATTAAAAAAATTAGATAAAATGGACAAATCCATCCTAAGACACAAACTGCTAAAGCTACTGCAGGGAGAATTAGATAATTTGAATAACCCTACATCTAGTTTTAGAAATTTAATTTGTGGTTAAAAATCTTCCAACAGGTGAATCTTAATCTCCAGATAGCTTCACTGGTGAATTCTACCACATAATTAAGAAAGAAGTAATATTGATTCTATACAAACTCATGCAAATTTGAAGAGGAGGGAATATTTTTCAAACTTACCCCATCATGGCAAAATTATCCTTATACCAAAACTAAACAAAAACATTATAAAGAAAGAAAATAACAGACCATTATCACTGGTTAACATCTATGCAAAACTCATAACCAAATTTTAGAAAATTTAATCAGAATATAAGTAAACTTAATACCTCAAGATCAAGTGGGGTTCTTCCCTGGAATGCAAGGTGAGTTTAACATTCAAAAATCAATCTCTATGATTCACCATATTAACAAACTAAAAAAAGAAAAATGCTGACTCATCTAAACAGATGCAGAAAAAGCATTTGGTAAAATCTAATATCAATTGTTGATTTTAAAAAAAACCTCTAAGAAAAGGAGAAATAAAAGGACACTTTCTCAACTTGATAAAAAGCATCTACAGAAACCACACAGATGACATCATATTTCATGATGAAAGAATGATCTCTCCCACTTGATTAGGAGCAAGATGATATCTGCCCTTATTCTTTCCACTAAAAATTGTACTGGAGCTTTTAGCCTGTGCAGTCAGATAAGAAAAAGAAATAAGAAGAATCCAGCTTTGAAAAAAGTAGACTGTCTATTCGCAGACCACACAATTCATCTATGTAGATAATTGGATGGAATCTCCGAAACAGCTTCTAGAACTAATAAGTGAATTTAGCAGTATTGCAGCCAAGCTACCAAGTTACCAGAGAACTGCAGCCCTTGCTGTTATTTTGTTTGCAACCTCACACGAGACCTTAAAACAGAGCATCCAGTTAGGCCACTCCCAATTTGCCCCACAGAAACTCTGAGACAGTAAACGTTGTTTTAAGCCAATACATTTTAGGGCTATTGATTATGCTGCAACAGATTACTAATATAGGCATTGCTTGTGACGGTCAAGCTGGATTTAGTAAAGGCAGAGCAACCAGAGATCAAATTGGCAACAGCTATTGGATCACTGAAAAAGCAAGAGAGTTCCAGAAAGACGTCTACTTCTGCTTCATTGACTATGATAAAGCCTTTGACTGTGTGGATCACAACAAACTGTGGAAAATTCTTCAAGTGATGGGACTACCAGACCACCTGACCTGCCTCCTGAGAAATCTGTATGTAGGTCAAGAAACAATAGTTAGAACTGGACATGGAACTGGTTCCAAACTGGGAAAGGAGTAGGTCAAGGCTGTATATTGTCACCCTGATTCTTTAACTTATATGCAGAGTGTATGTGTGTATATGTGTGTGTGTGTGTGTGTGTGTGTGTGTGTGTGTGTGTGTGAGTCACTCAGTCCAACTCTGAATGACTCTTTGTGTATGACTCTTTGTGACCCCACAGACTGGAGCCCACCAGGCTTCTCTGTCAACAGAATTCTCCCGGCAAGAATACTGGAGTGGATTGGCATTCCCTTCTCCAGAGAAACTTCCCAACCCAGGGATCAGACCCTGGTCTCCTGCATCACAGGCAGATTCTTTACCACTTGAGCTATAGGGAAGTCTTACATGCAGAGTACATCATGCAAAATGCTGGGCTAGATGAAGCACAAGCTGGAATCAAGATTGCCAGAAGAAATATCATTAACCTCAGATATGCAGATGACACCACCCTTATGGCAGAAAGCAAAGAAGAACTAAACAGCCTCTTGATGAAAGTGAAAGAGGAGAGGGAAAAAGTTGGCTTAAAGCTCAACATTCAGAAAACTAAGATCATGGCATCCCATCCCATCATTTCATGGCAAATAGATGGGGAAACAATGGAAACAGTGAGAGGTTAGTTTTTTGGCTACAAAATCGCTGCAGATGGTGACTGAAGCCATGAAATTAAAAGATGCTTGCTACGTGGAAGAAAAGCTATGACCAACCTAGACAGATATTAAAAAGCAGAGACATTACTTTGCCAACAAAGGTCCATCTAGTCAAAGCTATGATTTTTCCAGTAGTCATGTTTGGATGTGAGAGCTGGACTATAAAGAAAGCTGAGTGCTGAAAAATTGATGCTTTTGAACTGTGGTGTTGGAGAAGACGCTTGAGAATCCCTTGGACTACAAGGAGATCCAAGCAGTCCATCCTAAAGGAAATCAACACTGAATATTCAATGGAAGGACTGATGCTGAAGCTGAAACTCCAATACTTTGGCCACCTGATACAAAGAACTGACTCACTGGAAAAGACCCTAATGCTGGGAAACATTGAAGGCAGGAGGAGAAGGGGATGACAGAGGATGAGATGGTTGGATGGCATCACTGACTTGATGGACATGACTCTGAATAAGCTCCGGGAGTTGGTGATGGACAGGGAGGCCTGGTGTGCTGCAGTTCATGGGGTCTCAAAGAGTCAGACACGCCTGAGCAACTGAACTGACTCTTCATTCATTTAACATTATTATTTCCTAACTCTGTGCTAGGCATTGTTCCTGATGTTAAGGATACAGTGGCCTTAAAAAAAAAAAAAAATCAGCAAAGTTCCTGCTTTCACGGAGCTTGTGTTTAGATGATGATGGGAGAACAGCAAAAGACAGGAATGAATGAGTAAACTAGTCAGTAATAGTAGCCAGAGATAAGTGCTTTGGTGAGGTAATATGATGGGAGGATCATTACTTGAGACAGGATTTTCAGGGAAAAGTTTCTAAGGAGGTAATATTTAAATCAAGACAGAAGATCTGAGGACAGATTGCTCCAGGCATAGAGTTCAACAATAACAAAGGACTAGAGGTGATAATAGGCTTGTCTCATTCCAGGTCCAACAAAGTGATAAAAGGGCCAGCTCTTGAAAAACAGGGAAAACTAAGACCAGCAAACTTGGCTTCTAGGTCAAACCCTGCCCAAGGCCCGTTGCCATATAGCCTACAAGCTAAGAAAGACTTTCACATTTTTAAAGAGTTCTATAAAAAGGAAGAAGGAGGAAAAGATGTGGCAAAGATCCAACATGGCTCACAAAGTCTAAAACATCTACTAGATAGTTCTTTACAGTATGAAAAGGCAAAAAGATAGGACACTGAAAGGTGAACTCCCCAGGTCAGTAGGTGCCCAGTATGCTACTGGAGATCAGTGGAGAAATAACTCCAGAAAGAATGAAGGGATGGAGCCAAAGCAAAAACAACACCCAGTTGTGGATGTGACTGGTAATGGTAGTAAAGTCCAATGCTGTAAAGATGATGCTATAAAGAACAAGACTACATAGGAACCTGGAATGTTAGGTCCATAAATCAAGGCAAATTGGAAGTGGTCAAACAAGTGATCACGAGAGTGAATATCGACATTTTAGGAATCAGTGAACTAAAATGGACTGGAATGGGTGAATTTAACTCAGATGACCATTATATCTACTACTGTGGGCAGGAATTCCTTAGAAGAAATGGAGTAGCCATCATAGTCAACAAAAGAGTCTGAAATGCAGTACTTGGATGCAATCTCAAAAATGACAGAATGATCTCTGTTTATTTCCAAGGCAAGCCATTCAATATCACAGTAATCCAAGTCTATGCCCTGACCAATAGTGCTGAAGAAGCTGAAGTTAAACAGTTCTCTGAAGACCTACAAGACCTTCTTGAACTAACACCCCCAAAAGATGTCCTTTTCATTATAGGGGACTGGAATGCAAAGTAGGAAGTCAAGAGATACCTGCACAAACAGGCAAATTTGGCCTTGGAGTACAAAATGAAGCAGGGCAAAGGCTAATAGAGTTTTGCCAAGGGAACGCACTGGTCTTAGCAAACACCCTCTTCTAACAACACAGGAGAAGACTCTACATGTGGACATGACCAGATGGTCAATACTGAAATCAGACTGATTATATTCTTTGCAGCCAAAGATGGAGAAGCTCTATACAGTCAGCAAAAACAAGACCGGGAGCTGACTGTGGCTCAGATCATGAACTCCTTACTGCAAAACTCAGACTTAAATTGAGGAAAGTAGGGAAAACCACTAGACCATTCAGGTATGACCTAAATCAAATCCCTTACGATTATACAGTGGAGATGACAAATAGATTCAAGGGATTAGATCTGATAGACAGAGTGCCTGAAGAACTATGGACAGAGGTTCATGTCATTGTACAGGAGGCAGTGATCAAGATATTCCCCAAGAAAAAGCAGTGCACAAAGGCAAAACGGTGGTCTGAGGAAGCCTTACAAATAGCTGAGAAAGAAGAGAAGCAAAAGGCAAAAGAGAGAAAGATATACCCATCTGAATGCAGAGTTCCAAAGAATAGCAAATAGAGATAAGAAAGCCTTCCTCAGTGATCAGTGCAAAGAAATAGAGGAAAACAATAGACTGGAAAACACTAGAGATCTCGTCAAGAAAATTAGAAATACCAAGGGAACATTTCATGCAAAGATGGGCACAATAAAGGACAGAAATGGTATGGACCTAACATAAGCAGAAGATATTAAGAAGAGGTGCCAAGAACACACAGAAGAACTATATAGAAAAGATCTTCATGACCTAGATAATCACAATGGTGTGATCATTTACCTAGAGCCAGACATCCTGGAATGTGAAGTCAAGTGGGCCTTAGGAAGCATCACTACGAACAAAGCTAGTGAAGGTGATGGAACTCCAGGTGAGCCATTTCAAATCCTAAAAGGTGATGCTGTGAAAGTGCTGCACTCAATACGCCAACAAATTTGGACAATGCAGCAGTGGCCAGAGGACTAGAAAAGGTCAGCTTTCATGCCATTCCCAAGAAAGGCAATGCCAAAGAATGTTCAAACTACTGCATAATTTCACTCATCTCACACACTTCAAAGTAATGCTTAAAATCCTCCAAGCCAGGCTTCAATAGTACGTGGACCAAGAACTTTCAGATGTTCAAACTGGGTTTAGAAAAGGCAGAAGAACCAGAGATCAAATTGCCAACATCCATTGGATCATTGAAAAAGCAAGAGAATTCCAGAAAAAACATCTACTTCTGCTTTATTGATGATGCCAAAGCCTTTGACTGTGTGGATCACAACAAACTGTGGAAAATTCTGGAAGAGATGGGAATACCAGACCACCTGACCTGCCTCCTGAGAAATCTTTATGCAGGTTATGAAGCAATAGTTAGAACCAGACGTGCAACAATGGACTGGTTCCAAATTGGGAAAGGAGTATATCAAAGCTGTATATTGTCACCCTGCTTATTTAACTGACAGCAGAGTACATCATGCAAAATGCTGGGCTGGAGGAAGCACAAGCTGGAATCAAGATTGCCAGAAGAAATATCATTAACCTCAGATATGCAGATGACACCACCTTTATGACAGAAAGAGAAGAAGAACTAAAGGGCCTCTTGATGAAAGTGAAAGAGGAGGCTTAAAACTCAACATTCAGAAAACTAAGATCATGGCATCCGGTCCTATCATTTCATGGCAAATAGATGGGGAAACAATGGAAACAGTGAGAGACTAGTTTTTTGGCTCCAAAATTACTGCAGATGGTGACTGCAGCCATGAAATTAAAAGATGCTTGCTCCCTGGAAGAAAAGCTATGACCAACCTAGACAGCATATTAAAAAGCAGAGACATTACTTTGCCAAAAAGGTCCATCTAGTCAAAGCTATGATTTTTCCAGTAGTCATGTATGGATGTGAGAGGTGGACTATAAAGAAAGAATTTAAACTTAAAGATTTAGAATTTAAATCTAATTTTCTTTAAAAATTTTTTAATTTCTTCATTTGATTGTGGAATAATATTTCATCATACGGAAGTATTAATATCACTTATTGTTTATACATTACCTAGTGGAAGGACATTTGGTTGGTTTCCAGTTTGGGTGGCGTATGAATAAAGTCATTACAAAAGCTAAAATGCATATATTTAAACTGAACAGTTTGGTGAATTCTAGAAAATGTATGCATCCACCTATGTCCAGTCAAGATATAGAAAATTTCTATAACCCCCGTAAGTTCTCTCCTGTCTTTCCCCAGTCTCCCCTAACCCTAGTTCCGATTTCCTTCACCATAGCTTCTCCTCAATCCCAGAAGTTCACATAAATGGAAGCATGTGGTACCTAAGATGATATTCCTTTTACCTCAAGAAGAATTAGTAAGCAACAGAAAAGCTTTTAAGAGAGAAACAGGCACAATCTGATTTCTATTTTGAATTATCTTGCTGGTTACTGCGTGAAGAATGATAAATAGACAACAGTGTGCCCACTGAGTCTTCTTTTTCTTCCCGTCTTCTGGGTGGATCCATGGGGTCGATAAAGTTCCTGGGCAGATCGCAATTTATCAGGTGGGACTCAACTCCAGCATCGCAGCATTGGATTCCGATTTCCGTTTAAGCCACGGGCACTGATGCTGAAGCAGAAACTCCAATACTTTGACCACCTGATGCCAAGTACTGACTCATTGGAAAAGACCCTGATGCTGGGAAAGATTGAAGGCGGGAGGAGAAGCGGACGACAGAGGATGAGATGGTTGGATGGCATAACCAACTCGATGGACATGAGTTTGAGCAAGCTCTGGGAGTTGGTGATGGACAGGGAGGCCTGGTGTGCTGCAATCCACGGGGTCGCAAAGAGTGGGACACGACTGAGCGACTGAACTGAACTGGTTTCCGCCGTCCCCCGGTCTGCCCACCAGGTGGCGCCAGAGTCCAGCGCCTGCCCGGCCGAGCGCCACGCTGAGAGCCGGGGCCGCCAGGCCAGCCCGCGCGGCGATCTGCGCGCGTGTCGGCGCGCGCCCCGCGGGACCCGCGAGGATCCTGCGCGAGAGGCGCGCCCCGGCCGCATCCTGGGCTAGCCGGCCACGCGTGCCCGCCTCGGACCCTCGGGCAGAGGCGCCCTGGGCCAGGGAGAGCTGAAGTTCTGCGGGACCCGGTCCTCCCCGGGAGGACAGTTCGTTCCCCTGGAACTTTGTCCGGATAAAGAGGGTGCGTGCGCGTGGATCCCGAGGGGCAGTTCCCTGGGGACCGAGCCCCGCACGGGAGAATGGGGTGACCCGTTGGGTTTCGAGACCAGCAAAGGAGCGGCAGTCCAAACCAGGGTTTTTGGAGGAAAGCGAGGCGAGGAGCGCGTGGGGGCAGGTTGGAGGGCAGAGGGAGGCAGGGAACAGACGAGGCTGGGGGCGCGGGGAGCGAAGCCGGGGAGCTGGTTTGGGCGCAGGGTTGCCAGGGCGACAGAGCCCTTAAGAGCCTCTTCGGTGCCCTCTCCAGCCTCCGGCTTGGTGCTGAAGTCACAGCCCCATCGAGCCCTCCTCCCTCCCGCCCCGCGCCGTCTCTCCCGGCCCCGAGGAAGCCGAAGCGCAGAGGGATGAGAGGGAGGCGATCGCGGAGCACGCAGAGGTAGCCTGGGGCCCCGAGGACGATGCGGCCGACGCCCCTCCTGCGGCTGGCGCTGCTTCTGGTCCTGCCCAACAGCCTCGGGGGGCAGAGGTGTCCGTCTCCGCCCTGCGAATGCCGCCAGGAGGACGACTTCAGAGTCACCTGCAAGGAGATCCAGCGCATCCCTAGCTTACCCCCCAGCACGCAGACCCTGTGAGTACCTGGGAGAAGTGGGGGGACCCAGGGTCCCAGGCAGCTGGGGAAGAAGGCTGGAAGTGCATAAAAAGAGCTTGAGAACAGGCCAGAGGGCGTGTGTGTGTGTGTGTGTGTGTGTGTGTAGTGGGTAAACACTCCATCTGCCAAACGTGGGATTGGGGATACCCCAGTTAAGCGCAACGCAGAAAAAGTTAACAAAACTTTAGTACAAGAAGAAAAGTGACAGCTGTCCTTTCTAAGAGTTGCTTTTCTGCAATTTGCCTGAGCCAGGACCTCAATTTTACTTAAAATGTAAACGAGATTGATGACAACTCAAGAATTGATCTTTTTGATCTTATTTCGGGTGATGAAAAATTGCAAAAAAAAAAAAAAAAAAAAGTGGTTCAATTTTTATAGTCTTTCTAGATGAGAAGTTATCTTGGGAGGTTTCTTGATTCATCAAATAGTTGACAGAATTTGATCAGGGCTCTTTTTAAACTACAGTCGTCCTTCGGCATCCATGACCATTGGCTCCAGGATCCCTGTTTATACTAAAATCCAAGGATATTCAAGTGTAGTGCATATCACCTACGCACATCCTCCTGTATGCTTTAGAACACCTCTAGATTACTTGTAAAACCTATTATGATCTAAATGCTATGTAAACAATGTTAAATACAATGTAAATGCTGTGTCAATAGTTGCCAGTGTGGGGAATATTCAAGTTATGCTTTTTAGAACTTTCTGGAATGCCCTCTACCCCGCCGTTGAGTACATTCAATCCAGGGTCAGTTGAATCTACAGATGTAACACCTGCCCAAATGGAATATCCTTTACCCTTTGTATGAAGTGTATGCGTTACTTGCTCAATCATTAACTACCTGCTTCTTCTTGTTGCTGTTTGGTCACTGACTCGTGTCCGGCTCTTTTGCAACCTCATGGACTGTAGCCCGCCAGGCTCCTCTGTCCATTTTCCAGGCAGGAATAGTGAAGTGGGTTACCATTTCCTTCTCCAGGGGATCTTCTCAACCCAGGGATCAAACCCCGGTCTCCTGCATTGGCAGGCAGATTCTTTACCGCTGAGCCACCTGGGAAGCCACACCCACTTATGCAGCACATCCAAAAACCTCCTTTTGGATAAGCATGGTAGAGATATAAAGAGATGAAATTTCAAATAATATATTTTCATCTGCATGTTAAATGTTACCAAATTAGAAGCTTAATGTTAAATAAGCTTTGTGTGTAAAAGTGTTAGTTGCTCAGTCATGTCCAACTCTTTGGGACCCCATGGACTGTAGCTCTTCAGGCTCCTCTGACCATGGAATTCTTCAGGCAAGAATACTGGAGTGGGTTGCCATGCCCTTCTCCAAGGGATCTTCCCGACCCAGGAATCGAAGCCAGTTCTCCTACATTGCAGGCAGATTCTTTCCTGTCTGAGCCACCTGGGAAGCCCGTTGTTCCTTAAGACACATTTAAATCAATGACAATTGAGAAGATGATTGTAATCAAGGGAAGAAGACTTTTTTGGGTGATCAGAAACAGAATGGGAAGAAAGAATAGTAAAAACAATCTTGTTTTCCTATTTACTTAACTGGTTAAATCCAGTTAAGGTCAGTAAGCACAGGTAAATAAATAGAAAGCAATGGTGAAATTGTGTTTAAAATTCCCTCCAGCAGTTAGCAGTAGGTTATGAACATTTCAGCACAAGAATACACTTCTGTGCAGCCTCCAAGTATTGCTTCATTGCTCATGCTGCCACCCCAGAAGAAAAGCTGTTCTTAGCATCATGATGTTTTGATGGAACCCTTGCCTTGACTCCTTGCGGCTCCCGTGATAAAATTCTTTTGTAGAGCCTACAAGATCCTTTGAGACCTAGTCCAGTCTTTCAAACCTCATGGCTCATAGTCTGTCACACGTCAGGGGTAGAAAGAGTTTCTGCTACTGAGTAGAATTTCTGGAACTTTCCCTCAAGTTCTTTGCTCCCACAGGCTGCTTTTGCCTTTCCTTTCACATTCTAGTCCCTCTGCCTATAGCGACTTTTCCCTTTTCCTCATCTGGCTGATTCCCCTTCCAAGGTCCAGACTGGGGGTTAACTCCCTTCGGGAAGCCTCTCCTGGCCCACGAGTCCAGGCTCAGTGAGCTCTGTCCCCACGACAGCATCCCCCTGTGCATGAACTCCGGCCTCACCCCAACGCACGGGTTTTCTGTAACTCGTTATCTCTTTGAGTGCCTGCCTTAGCAGAACATGAACTTGTCTAACCCAGGGACCCTGTCTTTCAGCCCTTGTTGTTGTTGTTTAGTTGCTAAGTCACATCTGAGTCTTTTGTGACCCCACAGACTATAGCTCACCCAGGCTTCTCCATGCATGGGATTCTGCAGGCAAGAATACTGGAGTGGGTTGCCATTTCCTTCGCCAGGGGATCTTCCCGACCCAGGGATCAAACCCCCATCTCCTGCTTGGCAAGTGGATTCTTGACCACTAAGACACCAGGGAAGCCCCATTCAACGTAGAACTACTTTAATTCTGAAAAAACTAAAGCTTGTTAGGTGAATGAATGAACAAACAGATACTCTGGTCTCAGATTGTCCACTGTGTGTGTGGGGGGGCGGGGGGGGAATGGAGACCAGAGGCATCACGTCTTCAGAGGTTTCTTTCAAGGGAGCAGAGTTTCCAGAGCCACTGAGGAGCAGGGTGGCTCTGGCCGCGGAAGGGAAGTGGGAGTCATTCTGTTCTCTTTCCTCCAAACGATGAGGAGAAAGGTAATGTCAGAGAAGGAGCAACGGAATTGGAGTTGGAAGACACGTCTCTTCCTCCTTCTGTGGCTAACGATATAATCAAGTGAGATAATTTACGTGGGAGGACGCACATTTCCTTCAGATTAGAAGAGAGGGTTCCGTTAGGTTTTCTCTGATGCCTGTGTTGCGATAAGAATAGTCTGCGATGAGACCCATCCGTCTGCACCCTGACTCACTGATAAAGACAGTGGTGGGGAGAGTCTGACCTTCAAAATGAGGGGAAGATGGCAGGAAGCAGGGCAGGAGGGGAACCCTTCTGAAGATTGACGTTATCATGAGATGGAGAAGAGAAAATGGATGAAAAGTATGGGGTAAATGGTTTGCTCATGTAAACAGTGACTGCAACCCTGGGCAAAAGCAGCAGAATGATTTTTAAATCTTTGGGGGGCAGTAGAACTCTTTTGTGAAAGGCAAGCTTATCAGAGAAGTCAAATACGCAAAACTCAACACTGACAGAAGAGTACTCTATGGGCAGTTCCCAGCCCAGTCCTTTATGCCTCCTCGCCCGCTGAATCCTCACAAAGTGCAGCCGAGCAGGTGACTTTGTTACTCTCTTTGTAAAGATGAGAAATCTGAGGCACAAGAGTGATGAAGCAGTTGACGCGGTGTCACAGAGCTGGGAAGCGGTGGTGCCAGGGTGTGGGCCACCACAGAGCTACGCCCTGGAGCCCCCGTCGGCGATGGAAAGCGGGTCTCACCCTGCCAGCTCTTTCTGCTCAGTGTGGGCGTGAGGCTTTGGAGAAAGAAGTCTGAAAGTGTGAGATGTCCAGCAAGCCACACATAACCTCGGGGGCTGGTGGCCTGAGAAGTATGCAGTCACTCAGAAAATAGGAAGTTAGGAAGGAAAGAAAGCAAGGAAGAAAGGAGGAAGAAAGGAAGGGCCAGGAAAAGACCACGTCCAAGTTTTATTGTAGAAGGCATTCCCGGGTGGAACCGACCAGATCCTTGTCATTAAAAACCCAATCTGGTGGTAACCCCTTTTCAAACGTAGATGCTGTTTAACCACTGCTTAGCTATGTTGCAAATTACCCTGGTGCCAAGAGCAGTTTTTCCTGAAGCTGTCTTCTAGCCGCTTAGCATGGTGCTGAACGGTAAAGACATGGCCTCTTTACTCACCATCCACACACCTGCCGGCTGGTCTGGGCAGGAGTTACACCATCTGTGTTGTCACCGAAGCAATGGTTCTAAATCGTTTCCTCCACTTCACCCCGGCCCCGGTGGGCCCGATACCCTCCCTTTATAGCAGTGGTTCTCACTAGGTGACTAGTGAAGGACAGCTGACATGCCTACTCCCCTGGTGGAACATTCTAGAACCTTTGATGTCCAGGTGGTTTGAAAAAACTTACTCCTCCCAATTGACTGAAGGAACTTAAATGAAGCAAGCAGCATAAAATTCAGGATTTGAATGTTGATGTATAACTGTAGATCTTATTACCTTAACACCAAGGAGAGCAAGGTTGACCCACCACTTTCATTCAGAGAGCTGCCGTCTGGTACTCCTACATGTCCCAGACCGTCCCTTCTCTGGATGAGGAGGTGGATGGGGTTGGCGGTCGGTTCTGGGTTTGTGTGGATTTTTCCTCAGGAAAATGCTGCTTTGCCTTGCCTTGTCCTGTTGACCCACCTGCTTTTCGTTTTGTGATGGGGACAGTCACTGCTTCCACCCGCTCTGTCTTTTGCCTTCCAGAGTCCAGCGCTTCAGTGGCATAATGGTTTGTCCGTCACGTACTTGTCGGCCTTCAGTCAGGTTTCTGGAGGAGCTGTTGTGGCCTGTTGTTTCTGAATTCTGCTTCAGGTTTTAGTCATCTGCATTCTGGGTCTGCGGCTCTAATGAGTGCCCTATCCCGGTGTTTTCTAAAGAGAAGACAGTACTCACCATCTTCAGCTGTGTTGCCTTGTCTATGCTCTGCCTGTGATGTTATTTACTCAATATTTTTAGGCTGACTCACCTCTTTAACTGAAAGAAATCTGTTTAGAAGGCTTACGTTGTGACTATCACTGGAAATTAGCATGACTTGCTCTAAACAGTAGGTACCCAGAAAACTGAATACCGCAAAAACAAAATGTAATTCTATCCTAGCTCAGTACTATTGTCTGTGAATGGGGTGAGCCTCGGGCAGCTTTCTCTTTGTTATAAAGGAACAGTAATAAGTGTTCAAGAAATAACAAGGAGATACCAATCCTCCATGGTGTCCTTCTTGATATCAGGAGGACTGAAAGACAATGGAAAAGGGAATCACTTTCTCCCTGTGTGATTCACTATCATTTAATGCCTCGTGGACACTCCACCCAAAATAATCTCAAATATCTTCAAGTCACATCTGTTCTACACTCAGGGTCATGTGCATTAAATCTACATTGCACAATTATTTTAGTCTCAGTTAGTGGTCATAACCTGAATAACATTCGGTTCCCAATCTAAAGCGAAGCCCTCTGCTTCAGCACCCACACAAGGACCAATACTTTGTGTTTTATAAAGGCAGCATCACCCCATGCCTCCAGGCTCCATGATTTATTCTGTTATTCTCTGTGTGTGGGTACAGTTGAGGTTTTCATTGGTAAGTAATAGAAAACCCACTCTGTCTAGCTTATGGAGAACAGAAATATTTTGAAAGAATTACCTATAATTTACAGAATCATTGTACAGTCAGGCTTTGAAAATAGGTGAAGGCCCACGGTGGGCAGGAAGTGGGAGCCACTGCCAACCATCTGGTGGTAACCACTCCACAGACAAGACCACAGTCACAACCACAGGACGTCTCTAGTGCTGGCCCCCGGTTGTAAACCCACGACACTCTCCATGTGCCAGCATCAGTCATTTCCCAGTTGTCCCTGCCTCTTTGAATCGCCAGCCAGAGAGTGATATCTGGTATGAGAGCTTCTGATTGTCTGGCAGAGGCTATCTGCTAATGTCCTAGCTGCTGGGGGTGAGAAGAGTGAGGAGGGTCTCCTCTCCCACTTTTGGTGGCAAAACTAACTTCCTTTGTGGAGTCAAATAAAGCTCTAACAGACAGAATTTGTGTGTCTACAGACAAAATTATTTTGCACTGTTGTCAGTTATCTACAACCTACGGAGTTGTAAAATAGCTCTTGTTGAATCACACTCAGAATCTTAGAAGAATGTGCTCTGAATCAATGCATAATTTTCCACTGAAGCACAGTGTTCCCCCTCTGTATATATGTGTATAAAATGCTGAGAACAGTTACTGGCTCATAGGAGGCACTGACAAGTCAACTCAGTACAAAAAATAATTTTCTTTTCAACTTAAATCACAGGTTGAAATAAATTACTCAATAAAACATTTTACATTGGAATTGCAAGGGCAATCTCTTATGCGTTCCAACAGGCTGAGTTCAAATAAGACAAATAGCCAATTACCATAGCAATTCTGTTTGGGCATAATTTGGGATTTTTATGTGACCCTAAGTATACATTTGGTGTTAACTATAACTCTTTTTGTTATAAATATTTTACTGCAAAGAATGCTGCAATATATGTATTTTTTAAAACTTACTGACATTTGGAGGTGATATATTTCTCCAGAATACGTTATTATGGTTACTTTCTTATGCCTCACACTTAGCCTGTCCTTTGAATAGGCTAGAAGTTCACTGAATGTGGTTATTCTTTAATAGTTTAAAACCAGATTTTACAAGAGTCTAGGCCTCATATCTGACATTAAATCCTCCACACTGACCCTGTTTCCATTTTCACTGAAGCTGGTCAGTGTGTTTCTTTCATCTGTGGCCTTTCTTTACTGCAATTAAAAAAATCATTGAAGAAAATTTCAAGTATGAGCAAAGTGGTACCATTTGTTCAAAGCTACACATTGAATTTTAAAAGGTGCTATTTAGATGTCAGACACTGCTTACTTTGCTTCATTTTTGTATGAATCTTTAAGGACATTTAGGGTGTTCCAGAAATGTTCAAAACAATTCTCTTCTTAAAATTACAAGCAGAAATTTGTGATTTTTCAAGCATCTTATAAATGTTACTGTCTTACATGTAGTGACATATAAATATGCCCTAGATTTTTTACCATCAGAATAGTCCAGAAATTCAAATACTTCATCGTCATCTTAACTAAACTCCCCACACCCATTTTGCACCTGGGAAGAGCTCACTGTGTCCCAATTTTTTCTTTCAAAAACACAATCCCTGTATTTATATGATACACGAAGCTCTTGGCTTACATTTTGCAAGCATTAGCTTAATTTTACCCACACCCGAGTGTTATCATGATTACTCAACTCCAGTTAGGGGATTGAAATTGCCTCTTCTTATTGCCAGGTGCTACTTATATTTTGTTATTTCAGTCTTTTTGTGAGCTGAGAAACTAGAAGGCTAACTCTGGGGAAAGGAGGTGGACATGTGAATAAACAGACTTTAAAGGGAGAGGGTAACTGGGAGGCTTTCCCATGGCAAAGTCCTCAGTGGGCTGGGTGACCGCTCGGTTTCCCTCTCAGCATCCTTTTCAGTTATTTCTGGCTTAATGGCCACACTCCAGAGATTTGAGATAGCCAGAAATCTTAGTTAGGGATAAATGGCATTTCATTCTAGTTAGTTATTCTTCCTTCCTTTCTTTTTCCACCGAACACTTTTTGTATGCAAGTACCATTCTAGGCATTGGAGATATATAATAAATGACCCCCTTGATCTTACATTCTAGCAGGAAAAGTAGTCATCAAAAACAAGTTAATAAATAAAAAAGGAAACACATAGAATGTCAGGTGGTGATTAGTGTAATGGAGAAAAATTAAGGAAGAGGGAGAAGGAATGCTGGAAGTTACATTTTAAATGGTCAGAGAAGGCCCCATTGAGAAGGTGACATTTAGATAAAGACCAGAAGGATTAAAAACAAAAAAAAACTTAAGCCACGCTGATATCTAGGGGAGGAAAGATTCTGAATACATGCAGGGACCCAGAGTCAGGGGGGACGTGAGAAGAACATGCATAGGATGTTTAAGAAGTAGCAAGGAGAAAAATGGGGCTGATGGAGAGTGGGTTGTGAGAAAAGAGATCAGAGCAATTATAGAGGAGCAGATCATTGTTGTACTTATATATATTATATGTCATTATTATATATACAGACACACATTTTGTTGTTGTTTGGTCGCTAAGTTGTGTCTGACTCTTTTGTGACCTCATGGACTGTAGCCCGCCAGGCTTCTCTGTCCATGGGATTCTCCAGGCAAGAATACTGGGGTGGGTTGTTGTGCCCTCCTCCAGGGGACCTTCCCGACCCAGGGATCAAACCCGTGTCTCTTACGTCTCTGTATTAGCAGGGGGGTCCTTTACCACTGGTGCCCCCTGGAAAGCCTAAATTATTTGCTTAAGATTTTTCAAAAGAAGCAGATTGCTTGAATTTGAGAGTCAGATTATTAAAAAGAGAGAAAAAAAGATTTTTAAAAGCTATCCTTTCCTTTATCCATTGCCCTTTCCAGGGGATCTTCCCAACCCAGGGATCTAGCCTGTGTTTCCTGCATTGGCAGGTGGATTCTTTACTGCTGAGCCACCAGAGAAGCCTATACACACAAATATATATAAATATATATATATAAAATATTTATTTGTTTTGTTTTCTGAATGATAGGAAGCTAGTAAGGATTTTCAAACCCCTTCCAAATTACAAGGGGAAAAAAAATCCCCTGTAGGTCAGGGTGTTTAACTCACCAAGCTTCTGGGTTTCTTGTGCATGGATGATAAAAGGGTTTCCAGATATTATATTAACAGAAAAGCCCTGGGGTGGAAGGAGAGAGCAGTGTGATACAGAGCTGAGATGCGTTACTGTCACGGTGCGCCTGGGGGAAGCTAGCTGACTTCTGCATGAACTCTTGGCTGCAGCATCACTAGAAAAGGAGGCTGAGAGGATCTCAAGTGATGTATAAGAGGTCTCCAGTGTAGTTCACTCTGTACCTCTCAGAGTTTTCCATCACATCCTGCTCCCAGACTGAAATATATGATCTTCAGTTTTGTTCAAATAAGATACTTCTTTCTTGAGAGAGAGGGAGATACAAGTCCAATCAGTCACTGAGCTCCCTTCAAGATACAGTCTTTACAAAACAATGCCAGAGGGTTTCTGACACGAGCGGAAGTCTCCTCTGTTGCAGTTGATCCCAAGTTTATAATTGATAGTTGTCATCTCTCTGCAACTCCAATTTCTCTCACCCTTAGAGAGAAAGGGTGAGGCTGGCTGGGGTGAAGGGCTGGTGGAAAGACCCAGACTTGCACCTCCAAGGGTTCTAAACCCTTAGTTGCCTTGCCCTTATCAACTATAGTCACCACCTTTTCTCATTCACAATTATCATTGACCACAGAAGAACCAAGATATGTCCCAGTGAAATTCCTGGTTTCTAGACCTACTCCTTGCAGCTGCTAATGTAGTGTGTAGCAGCCACCTAGTTTCTCACAGTTCTATTATCCCCATCAGTAGAGAAAATCCTTTATTTTCTTATTTTTCCACTGGGGTGAGGAGCCCAAATGACCAGATGATTATTATAGCATCAGGATCACTGTATTTTACTTGATGGAAGTAATCTGTCCATCCAGGAACTAGGACCTCTAATCTGGCAGGAATTGAAAAGTTCCAATTCCGGAAGTAGGTCACTATGGTGATGGCGAGAAGGGCCAATCCTAGCAACAGCCCTAGCTCTTCAGACCCAGGTATTCTAGCTTTAAGGAATACAATAGCATACAGCAGCTGCTGGTTCAGTGTGTGTGTGTACTTCATCAGGTCAGGTCCTCAACCATGCAGGACTCAGCCTCCGAGTTGCGACCTTGTTGTTCAGATGCTCTGTCGTGTCTGACTCTCTGCGACCCCATGGCCTGCAGCACGCCAGGCCTCCCTGTCCCTCACCTAGCTGAGCCCGTGATGGGTCAGCCCCTCACTTTATTAGGCAGTCCGCTTCTGCCCGGTGAGTTACGGTAGAATTCGCGGGTGGCGGTCGTGTTCCCTTTTTTGTGCCTTCTCAGCCGAGGAGTGTGTCTCTTGGTTGAATGTTGTGATGCAGCGTCGTACAGTTGCTTGTTCAGTATTGTGCAGGCTTTCATAGTGGTGGGTCAAGAATTTTATAAGCCCTTGAATAGTGGCCCCGGTGGAGGCATTGAGATCAGGAAAGGCAAACCCAAATCCAACGTAAAGATTCTTTTTTAAATGAATCACTACTTTCTATAACAGGGAAAGGGTCCAGTGTAACCAAACTGCCAGCAAATGGCTGGCTGTTTTCTGAGCAAATTTGCCTTATTAATGGTACACTGTGAGGCTCTGCTGTCCACAGGTCGGGCATTGACAGAAGCTGTATCTTGACTAGCTTTGATGAGAAGGAGCCCTTCTTTGGCTTTAATCCCTATCACCACGGACGTTTCATTCATGTCCGTTGTATTGGCACTGGTTGGCATCCATAGAAGGAGGCACCTTGTCCTCTGGGGTTGAGAATCACCTCTAGGGTGGCACTGTGGAAATTTCCTTAGGGTGAACCAGCCTCTCTTTTGATCAGTGGACTCCTGGTTTCACAGATATTAAAGTTTTCTTTTTAATGTGCATCTTAAATTGATGAGATAGAGTAACTCGATATAATTCAAACACAGCCATAGTGTGAAGAATTGGCCATAACAGTCATTTTTAGGGTTAAATTAATGCCTCGGTGCCAGAAAACTTAAGTTTCAAAAACATCTAGTCCTTCAGAGA
Organism: Dama dama; assembly: GCF_033118175.1. Taxonomy (NCBI): domain Eukaryota; kingdom Metazoa; phylum Chordata; class Mammalia; order Artiodactyla; family Cervidae; genus Dama; species Dama dama. The sequence continues at coordinate 11,734,136 of NC_083692.1, read as the reverse complement.
AGATTTCTGAAAATAGTCAAGATTTTTATCTACTATGGTTTATTAATCCAAGTTACCTGCCGTAAGAGTTTGAGCTACAGTATGAATTCAGTGGGTTTCCTGTCCTGCCTTAAAAAGCCCATCACTGTTGCATTGTTTTCCCATGTTACGTGATGTTCTGTGTGTCAGCTCCGTGTCCAGCCCGAGACTATGTGTTTTCACATACTGTATCTTGTTTAGGACTCACGGTAACCGTGTGAGGTAGTTGTTTGACTCCACTTTAGATGAGGAATCGGAGACTTAAGAAATGTCACCTCTCTTATCTTTTATGTCACAACACATATAAGGGAAAAAGAGTATTCAAACGCAGGTCTCCTAACTCTAAATCCAAGGCTCTCTCTACTATCCTGTGGTTAATGTCCTTAATCCGGTCCTTTTCTGTCCCCTCCCCTCCCCCCACCTGCCTTCATTGATGTGAAATTCATACAGTGCACCTTTTAGTGGTATTTAGTGCATTTGTAATGTTTACAGCCATGACCTCTAGTTCCAAACTCTCATCATCTCTCAAGGCAATCTGTACTGATCAACCCCTATTCTTGCCCTGTCCATAGCCTCTGCCAATCATTAATTTGCTCTCTGTCTCTGGGGATGGATTTACCTTTTCCAAACATATTATGTAAATGGAATCATACAACACGTGACTTTTGTGTCTGGCTTCTTTTACTGAATATAATGTTTGCATGTTCCATCAGCGTTGCTGGGACGGAAAGAACGTGGGTGATCAGACAAGTGGCCCGGGGCGGGGGTGGGGACACAGGTGTAGAAGGCCACGCTTTGTTTCCTTTCAGAGTTTTTCGGGCACGTTCATTTCTGACTCACCGGTATAAAGAGCATCCCCACTCCTTGTCCAAACGCCTTGCACCTTAGATATAATGATCCAAGCACCAGAATCGTACACAAACTTATTCTCAGAGGTTTAGAGCTTCAGAACTACTTTCCCATGTCAAAAGGTCTTAAGAATACCCATCCCACGAGTGAGACTATTTCTAGCCAGTTGGGCGAGGAACACTGTGTTCTTGTCCCTCTGGATCTCGTGGTGATCTCAGTCCACACTTGTACAAAGAGGTGACTTAATAGCAATGCATGAGCCATTATCCAAAACTCTCACTCTTTTAAGAGCCAGAATTTATGCTAAGGACTTTTCTTTGTTATAGGCAAACTGCAGAACTCAAACAATATCCCATTTGTAATGGTGTTTCTTATAATCATATTCTCTACCTCCATTAAACATTTAACTGATATACCAAGAAGGAAAACTTGATGAGAATAAAAAAGGTTATATGAGAGAAGCAAATTATTCTTCCTCTTATGTTTACCAGACTTTACTTCTCAGCTGTTTCTTCCCAACCCACTCTGGACTTGGAGGCAGAAGGTATGTGGTCAAATCCTCACTCTCCAGGGATTTCCCTGGTGGTCCAGCAGTTAGAAATCCACCCGCCGGTGTGGGGTACATGGGTTCAATCCCTAGTCTGGGAACTAAGATCCCACATGCCCCTGGGCAGCTATGCCTGTGCACCATGACTGCTGAGCCCACATGCCTAGATCCCGTGCTCTGCAATAGGAGAAGCCTCCGCAATTCAAAGCCTGTGCACCGCAACTAGAGAATAGCTCCCGCCTGCCGCAACTAGAGAAAGCGTACAGGCAGCGACGAAGACCCAGCACAGGCATAAATGCATCAATGATCCTAGCTCTCCACCCACTCACTGGGAGGGAGACTATTTGCTCAACTCATTCGATGCACAAGCTAGCAAAGCGTGCCAGCCCCACACACATCATGGAGTGGCTGTGAGGATCGCATGAGGTCATGCCGGTGGCGTGCATGTGCAGTACCTGGTAAACCAGAGCAAAGCCTGGATCACACGTTATCTTTTTTTCACCGCAGCAGTAGTGGGTCCGAGAGGCTGTGAGATCCGGCCTGATTTAACCCTCAATGTGGGCATGACAGTGACTTGGGAAGGGCAAGCTTCCATGCAGGGACCACCCACCAGCTGTTCCGCTTGAGGGTTGTGCAGCTTTATTAAGAAGAGCAAAAACACGTGTGCGCTGCACTAAAGGGGCATTCCCCAGATTTACAAGATTTCTTATCTTCTTCCAGAGCTATTCATCCCCTAGGAGTTACCGTGAGGAGCGAAAAGTGACCACGATTCTAGCTGGGAGGGTCTCTGTCTCAATACGGCTTGTAAATCTCTAACAAAGGTTTATCTGTTCTGTGTCAGAGTTTGGCTAAAAAGAACTGTTAGTATTTCCAGACTCTCCAGATGCCCCTATTTAATGCTTGGCTGGCCTTCTTATGTAGCATAACCAAGTTGCCATTTCAAAACCATCCTCAATCCCTGGAATCTAAAACAACAAAGCCAGAAGTTCTGAGATGTGCTCTACGAAGCATGGAAGAATCCATGAAGGTTTTGGTCTGACTCGGTTCTGTGTGACAGTGGATGTTCTGGTTCATTTCACCCATTTGTGGTTGTTGTTGTATTTGTATACATTTGGCTGCCTCAGGTCCCAGCTGCAGCATATGGGGTCTTAGCTCCCCAATCAGGGATCGAACCTGCACCCCTGCTGTGCAAGGTGAATTCTTAACCCCTGGACCACCAGGGACGTCCCCCTTTTGCTCTTTAGAAACAGCAATTTATACAAAGTGTATATCTCATGACCAAAAAAATAAATAAATAAATACATAAATAAAAGGACCTGGAGGGGCTATGCTTTCTTTGTATACTGTATCCAACATCTTCAATGTCAATAGCAACAAAGTAGGGAGGGGAAAATATCGTGGTTAAAGCTGTGTCAGCTAAAAGTCATCGTGAAGAGTAGAGGATGGAGGTGTCCATGCAGTAAGGAAATGCTTGTAAGACTATGTGACAAGACTATAGTCAGCATGGTCAACAGAAATGGAGATCAGAAGTCAGGAGACCTTCAGTGAGTCGTGAACGTTTCAGCAAGGCACTTAATCTTTCTATGCCTCACTGTTTGTGAAATGGAAGCCAAGGAATGGCTCTGTCCTACCTTGAAGAACTGATGGGAAGACCAGGGAAATAACTGTTCAAGTGTACAGGGGGCTCTTCATTTCTCAAGAATGCTCTTTCTTCTTCAGCGGAGTAAGAATACAGGGGGATTATGCTTATCAAATGGAGAAGGAAGGGCAACCCACTCCAGTATTCTTGCCTGGAGAATCCCACGGACAGAGGAGCCTGGCGGGCTACAGTCCACGGGGTCGCAAGAGTCGGACACAACTGAGCGACTAAACTCCTACCACCATCATCATACTTATCAAATATTCAGGAACACAGATGTATCATATGGGGATGTTGGGGGAATTTGGCTACAAAAACAAAGCAATAGCAAGTCCTTAATTTAAAAGCATCCACGTCCATCCTTACCTCCTCCACTCGTACAACAAAGGAAAAGGAATCTTTCCTCCTGTTTCCTTTGCCTGCTGGTCTCTTCATCCTAGACTTTCCCCCTCTCTCTTGCTTTCCCAGATTCTTTCCACTGTTATCTAAACACACTTGAGTTTCTATCTTCTAAAAAACACTCCTCTATAGTTCTTACATCTTAGTCCATCTGCCACTCTTACTTCCTGGTCTCCTTCCCTTCACAGCAGAGCAGTCATAGTTTTCTCAAGCCGCTCTCTTGATAGTTTTACTTCCCATTCACTCTTTAGCTTAGTGCAATCTGGCTTCTGCCCCCATTACTCAACTGAAAAATTTCTTTGCCAAAGACACCAACTACCTTGGTTGTGAAATTCAGTGGACATTTTTAGAGCCTTCCCTGGACTGAACGTTTGGTAGCATTTGTCGGTGAACACATCGCCCTTGGATTCCCCCACTTCACACTCTGCTTGCCTGGTGCCTCAGAGTGGCTCTCTGATCATCCCTGAGGGTCGGGCTGCCGTTGCTCATTGAGGGCAGATACTGAGATGCTGAACCAGTTGGGGGACACAGTATCCTAATGGGACACAATATCCTAATATGCAACCTGCATAATGGTACTCCATCATGGCAGAGGACACTTCAGTTGTGCCTTTGGAAAGCTATTCCATTGTTCTATAAAATCAATTATTTCTAGATGATATGATGCTTGATATGGCCAGTGGATCCTGTGACACGGGTTCACTGCCCCCCCGCCCCCCGTCTCCTTCTCTCTGAAGCAGGTCTCGTGGTCAGATGCTCTGTTGTATGAGATTCTATGCCTGTGGATCAGACCCTTTGAAATCTCTCAGATAGTGGTGAGGCCCTCGAGGCAGGAAAGGTGAATAGTGACCAATAATGTCCACTCTTATGACAATAAAGCACTGGTCCTTCTAGGAAGAAAGGGCTCAGTGGGATTAACTTGTCACCGAGTGGGCATGTGGTGCTATAAAGTAATAATGCCACACTGATTTCTTTTAATAACAATTGAACTTTCACTGTTTGTAGTAGCCAGATCAGCCTTGATAAGTGGGTGGTGGGTATTGGCTATTGATATTGGGATGGGATGGAGTCTCTGTTAATGTTCCATTTATGCTAGTTCTGGGGTGGCCAGTGACAAAGACGGGCTCCTGGCAATTGATGAGATAATTTTATTCCCACGAGGAGCTCTTGAGTGAACATTGCTGGTTGGAGGAGTCCCATGTTCGGTGGAAAGGGTGGGTTCTAGTGCCACTGCCGCGTGCGGTCTCTGGCTCTGGGCTTCCCAGGGAAAGCACAGCAGTGTTGGTTCAACCCCTGTGACAAATCCCGCACGTGCTGTAGTTGAAGGCTGGCAGTTAATTGCCTCTTGACAACTAAAGCAAAAGCTGTTTCTTCCAGGGTGATTGGAGTGGTCTGTCTCCATGACTGCCGCATTGATTTTCCTCTTTCATCTTTTCTGCTTGTACATCCTTGGCTTTCTTTACAAGCCTCTCTTTTTCTACTCATCACTCAAACGCTGTCATTTATTAAGTTCTCTTCTAAGACCTCACTTCCCCTATCTGGTCTACTCCAATTCGCATATCGAACGAGATGCTTGTTCAGTCGCTAACTTGTGTCTGACTCTTTGCGACCTCATAAACTGCAGCATGCCAGGCTTCCCTGTCCTTTGCTATCTCCTGGAGAGTGCTCAAATTCATGTCCATTGAGTCAGGGATGCCATCCAACCATCTCATCCTCTGCTGTCCCCTTCTCCTCCCACCTTCAATCTTTCATAGCATCAGGGTCTTTTCAAATGAGTCAGTTCTTCGCATCAGGTGACTGAAGTATTGGAGCTTCAGCTTCAGTACCTGTCCTTCCAATGAATCTTCAGGACTGATTTCCTTTAGGATGGCCTGGTTGGATCTCCTTGCAGTCCAAGAGACTCTCAAGAGTCTTCTCCAACACCACAGTTCAAAAGCATCAGTTCTTCAGCTCTCAGCCTTCTTTATGGTCCAGCTCTCACATCCTTACGTGACTACTGGAAGAACCATAGCTTTGACCATACTTTGTCGGCAAAGTGATTTCTCTGTATTTTGATATGCTATCTAGGTTTGTCATAGTTTTTCTTCCAAGGAGCAAGCTAATGAATTGCAATTTCAGATCTTTGGGCTGGGTCTATTTTCTGAGCATTAGATCTGTATCATCTAAATACCTGTTAGATATCCTACCGAGTCCTAAAATTTAGTATTTCCAAAAGTGACCTCATTATCTTCTTAGCCAAAACACTCTGTCTGCTTATTTCAGTGAGTGGATCACCATTTACCCAGATGCTCAAAATGAACTCCATATAATAGTATCTTTGATACTGTCTTTTCACACATCCCTACTGTCAAATCCATATCCATTACCAATGTAAATATCTCTTGGATCTGTCTCCATTTCATTTATGTTATTGCCATGCAAATTCACACTACCACCATTGTTTTCCAACTGAACATTATAAATGGAGATTCTTTTGTCTTTATTAAACACAGCAGTCAGAGTGATAAATCTAAAATGTACTAGGGTGGGGTCTCCATTCCCTGTTTAAAATACATTATTGCCTTCCAGTGCTCTCAGGGGAAATTCCAGACTCTTTACATGGTTTGTGAAACCTGTGCGATCTGGCCCTCTTCTCTTTTCAGGCAGATCTCTTAAGAGTTTCCCTCCATTTCAGTCACTTCTGTTATTTCAACCACTTTTCATTATTTTTATATTCTAGAATGTGTATGCACTCTGCTGCTCCTGAGCATTTTTTGCATAGGCTATTTCTTTTTACTGGAACATTCTTTATTTCCACTCCTGTTTTTCTTCTGATTAACTCTTAACTCATCCTTTACTTTTTAAAATTATAATTTGTATATATAAAAGGACAAAATTTAGCAATGCAGATAGCTATGTATTATTATCCAGATTAACCAGAAGTTAACACTGGACCTTATTTGCTTCAGCTCTGTCCTTATATTTTATACTTTGAATAAATAAAATGTAATAGAAACAGTGAAAGTCCTACCCTTAGCCTATCTTTTCCTTCCTTCCCAACTATAGGTCAAGATATAATTCTATTGTCTTCTGCCTTCTATTGTTGGTATTAGACATCTGCCCATAGTCCATTGTCATTCTTTTCACAATTTTTTTTTTATCTGTGACTTCTGTTTGCTTTTAAGGTCTCGTTGTCTCTCGTTGTCTTTGATGGTCATCAATTTTACTAGAATGTGTGTAACTATTTTTTATTTATTTGTTTTGAACTCATCCTTTTTTAAATGAGAGTTATCAGTCATTGTCTCTTTAACATTGTCTCTCCTCATTTTCCATTGTTTTCTTCTATAAGCCCTCTTAGATGTATGTTGGATCATCCATCTTCCATTCTTCTGTCTTAGCTTCTGTTTAATGTTTCCCACTGTGATATATTTGTGCTATGTCTTGTCTATTTTTCATAGTTTTGTCTTCCATTTCACTGTTCTTCTGCTGACTACTTTCCTGTTTGATCCATTCAGTATTATTACATATATTTTTCACATCTGTTATATTACAGTCATCTGTTCTTTTCTAATGCTGCTCTTTTCTTTTCATGGTTTGGGTTACATCCTTTATGTTTTGAATTATTTTAAACAAACTTATTCTATTGCCACTATGAAATTGCTCCATTTTCTGAAATTCTTGGGGTCTCAATTTGCTAATTGTATGGTCTCCTAGCTCTTTCATGGTGCATTGTAACCTTATTTTTAAATTTTGGATTATGAGCTGACCTTCAGCAGAGCTGTCACTGAGAGTCTTGTGCAGTGTGGGCTGTGAGCTGGACACATTTTATCAGGAGCTCTGCATTGGTTTGTCTGAGCAGTGGCAGGGATTTCATCACTCAGGTCCACATTTTGTGTTGCTATCACTGCTTGGGTGATGCCTCAACCAGGCAGCTGTTTGAATGCTAACTCAAACACCTGCATCTGTGGGTAGGTGCATTCCAGCCTCTCAAGAGTATTTTTAATATAGTATGTGTACAGGAGATATACAAACTCTGGCCAATGCGCCGATCTTTTCTGGCTCACATTTTTTACTAAGTGTATAGCCATCTTATGTTGCCAATATTAATGTTAGAGCAGCATCTTAATTCTAACTGTGCCCTTCACTTGTGCCAAGATCTGTTCTTAGGACAGTGTCAGCATTAAAAGCCAAGCTCCCAGGTTAATGAGTCTGGCCGTTCTTTCCCCGTTATCACTTTCCTGTTTCTAGAGCACTCATGAGGCTTCCCATTCTGTTTGTCATTCTCTCCTGATACCAGGAGAGTTTATCTATTCACTGAAAGAATCGTTATGTATTATCCCAAATTTATAGGTGGTTATACTGGGAAGGCTTTTTGGATTATATAGACTTCCAGGCAGTCTCAATCTTTCAGTTTCTAGATTATTCATTCTACAGATATTTTATTATCTCAGGGGTTGTGTAGGGTGATGGAGACAGTGTCTGAAGGAAAACAGATATAGATCTTATGCTATCAACTTTATGATATAAATTAGGTATTAGTTTCTAGACTTTTCTCAAGTCTAGATTACATAGACCTAATTCAGCACTGCATGTTTCCTCATTCTGTCACTCCATTTTACTTGTATATTGTCTTGTCTGTGTCTTCTAGACTGGACTATATAATCTCAGAGATGGTGGAGAATGTCCCCTTGATTAATGATGCCAGATCACCTTGCACAAAAGCCAGCATATAATAGGAACTAGAATGTAATTGTCAAACAATTATTTCCAAAGATACCTGAAAATATTTAGTGTCTTTCTGAAAATTCCATTATCAGCCTTTTATTTCCCCCATCAATTGCTTCTTGGCCTTTTGACTAAGATCAAATGTATTTCTCCCGTCATTCTGACGCTGCAGACCTTTCTTTTTTTTACTCAGGTTTTTTTTTTTCTCTGCATATAAATTTGCTCAGGCCTCCTCTATATTGGTACTTGGTACCCTCTGAAGATAGCATTCCATCTGTTCTTCTGCCAAGTACTACTCCCTTCCCATTCCTGCATCTGTGAGTTCTCTTAAAAGCCAGACTTTTAGACTCTGTGGGAAAAGGCGAGGGTGGGATGATTTAAGGCAATAGCATTGAAACGTGTATATTACCATATGTGAAACAGATCACCAGTCCAGGTTCCATGCATGAGACAGGATGCTCAGGGCCGGTGCACTGGGACGACCCTGAGGGATGGGATGGGGAGGGAGGTGGGAGGGGGTTTCAGGATAGGGGACACATGTACACCATGGCTGATTCATGTCAATGTGTGGCAGAAACCACCACAACATTGTAAAGTAATTAGCCTCCAATTAAAATAAATAAATAAATTAATTTTTTTTAAAAAGCCAGGCAATGCATTTGCAGCAACATGGATATACCTAGAGGTTATCATACTAAGTAAAATAAGTCAGAGAGAAAAGGACAAATATCATATGATATCACTCTGTGTGGAATCTAAAAAATCATACAAATGAACTTATTTACAAAACAGAAATTGATTCACAAACTTAGAAAATAAACTTGTGGTTCCCAGAGGAGAAAGGGGAGGGAGAGATAAAGTGGGATTTGAGGACCAACAGATGCATACTACTATATATAAAATAGACAAACAACAAGGACCTACTGTATAGCACAGGGAACTATATTCAGTACCTTGTGAATCTATAATAGAGAAGAACCTGAAAAAGAATATATGTATATGTGTGTTACTGAGTCACTTTACTGCATACCTGAAACTAACACAACATTGTAAGTCAACTATATTCCAGTTTAAGAAAAAAAAGCCAGGCAAAGCAGTCTTGATGCTTCCCATATGTCATTTCCAAAGCAATGCTGTTCCCCCCAAGGACAGCTTTCTGTTCACTCGGACACCAGATGCCAGCATTTGTGGCTTCTGGCCAATTCTCTTACCTCCTGTTGTCCCCGTGACACCTTTTCTTTATCATTTCTATCTGAGTACTTCAATTCCGGTTCAATCCTCTTTTATTAATTATGTTTTAATTCTATTTCAAATCTTTGGCCACCTGATACGAAGAACTGATTCATTTGAAAAGCCCCTGATGCTGGGAAAGATTGAAGGCAGGAGGAGAAAGGGGATGACCGAGGATGAGATGGTTGGATGGCATCACCAACTCAATGGACATGAGTTTGAGTAGGCTATGGGAGTTGGTGATGAACAGGGAGGCCTGGCATGCTGCGGTCCATGGGGTCGCAAAGAGTCGGACACGACTGAGTGACTGAACTGAACTGAACTGAATTCTACTTCAAGTCTTAGGCTGCATCCCACACTTTCAAATTAAATTAAAAACATAAAACCTTGCATCCCACAGTTTTTCACTGACAGCAGAGCTCACCCTGAGCTGCAATTTCTCCATCAGGAGCTCAGCTCTGGAAGCCCTCTCTTGTCTTCCAGTAACTGACAAGTCAGTACCTTGATTAGGTTAAATGTCTAATGCTAACCTTTTCGCTGGGTGTAGTTACCCCTCAGTTCAGTTCAGTTCAGTCGCCCAGTCGTGTCCAACTCTTTGCGACCCTATGAATCGCAGCATGCCAGGCCTCCCTGTCCATCACAAACTCCCATAGTCTATTCAAACTCATGTCCATTGAGTCGGTGATGCCATCCAGCCATCTCATCCTCTGTTGTCCCCTTCTCCTCCTGCCCCCAATCCCTCCCAGCATCAGGGTCTTTCCCAATGAGTCAACTCTTCGCATGAGGTGGCCAAAGTACTGGAGTTTCAGCTTCAGCACCAGTCCTTCCAATGAACATTCAGGACTGATCTCCTTTAGGATGGACTGACTGGATCTCCTTGCAGTCCAAGGGACTCTCAAGAGTCTTCTCTAACACCACAGTTCAAAAGCATCAATTTTTTGGCGCTCAGCTTTCTTCACAGTCCATCTCTCACATCCATACATGACCACTGGAAAAACCATAACTTTGACCAGACGGACCTTTGTTGGCAAAGTAACGTCTCTGCTTTTTAACATGCTGTCTAGGTTGGCCATAGCTTTCCTCCCCAGGAGCGAGTGTCCTTTAATTTCGCGGCTGCAGTCAGGCTCTAGCATCTCCCTTTCACCCCCATGTCCCCATCGCCACTGTCTGCTCATCTTTTGTTTATTCCTCACCCCCTATCTAGCTTACTTCTGCCCCGTTCTTCTACCAAAACTTGCTATCCTATGGATATCAGGGCTTCTTTTCAGCCTTTATCTTCTGGATGATTTCTGGCCCTTGAATTCATTGCCCTTCCCTTTCCTTTTTACCCATAATACATTTATTCTAAGAACTGGAAGCTCTGTTACAAGCTGTCTCCTTTGCATGCTAAGTCACTTGAGTCATGTCCGACTCTTTGTGACCCTATGGAATACTGGGGTGAGCTGCCATCCCTCCTCCAGGGGATCTTCCTGACCCGGGGACTGAACCTGCGTCTCTTACGTCTTCTGCGTTGGCAGGCGCGTTCTTTACCACCAGTGCCACCTGGGAAGCTCCTTTAGGGGTTTCCAAATTTGACTATGATTATAATTGCCAGGAGAGCTTATTAAAAATTTTGGTTCCTGGGCCCCATTCCTGAAGATTCTTTCCTAGTAAGTCTGAGATAGAAGTTGGAAATGTGCGTTTCAATATATTTGTTCATTTGGGTAAAAGATGCCTGTGGTAAAAATTTAAATAATACTAATGGGTAAATTGATCCAACCAGTCCATCCTAAAGGAGATCAGTCCTGGGTGTTCACTGGAAGGACTGATGCTGAAGCTGAAACTCCAATACTTTGGCCACCTCATGCGAAGAGTTGACTCATTGGAAAAGATCCTGATGCTGGGAGGGATTAGGGGCAGGAGGAGAAGGGGACAACAGAGGATGAGATGGTTGACTCGCATCACTGACTCGATGGACATGAGTTTGAGTAAACGCCGGGAGTTGGTAATGGACAGGGAGGCCTGGCGTGCTGTGATTCATGGGGTTGCAAAGAGTCGGACACGACTGAGCGACTGAACTGAACTGAACTGAACTGAATGGGTAAATGCTAATTTGTAAATTATTCGCCAACCTCCATCTTAAGTTCCCTAAGGCAAACACTGTTAACAGTTTCTTGAAGATCCATCCATACACAAAAGTCCATATTTTAATACATGTTTCAAATGCCTTTGATATAGGTGGTCACCAGTCTTGGGGAACCTTTTACATTCATTCTTCCCTTGACATCCTTTATGCTGGTTGTCCAATGTCTCTAATAGGCTGACTCTTGTCTTGTTTTTTATTGATTTATTCTATTTATTATTTGTTTGGCTGCACTAGGTCTTAACTGGCATGTGAAGTCTTAATTTCAGTATGTGGGATTTAGCTACCCCACCAGGAATTGAACCCAGTCCCCCTGCATTGAGAGCACAGGTTCTTAGTCACTGGACCACTATGGAAGTCCCAACTCTTGTCTTCTGGACTCACGCCTCTTACTTCTTCTGACACCCAAGCATGGGCATTCCTTAAGGTCTTCTCCTTGATCTTTTCTATCTTCTTCCTTGACAATCCCTCCCAGAGCCATGAGTTATTCAGAGAACACACTTATACTTCAGTCTCTCGCTCCAACATTTTAACCTCATCACAGGACCAAAATTTTTCCTACTTTTTAGACATCTCTGCCTGGTTGTCTGGAAGGACCTTAAACTGAACATCCAAAGCAAATGCCTTTTCCGATCAACAGAGCTAGTCACCCTTCACTCTTCCCCGCTGTCTTCTGTCTCCCATCATCAGTGACTCTTCCGCCTCTTCAATGTGCCTATGCTCCTGACACGCTTCACACTTTCATTCTCCGCAGTCCAGGTTTATGTTACAGAATCTTACACACTGCCTTCACTAGTGTTCCCCATTCTCCTGCCCACTGGTCATCATCCTCCTAAGGCCAGGAACTCTGTCTTATTTCTGTGTTCTCAGCACCTTGCTCTCTGTCACATGGCAAGTGTTCTATAGCTACACTGAATCAATGAATACACGATAGCATATGTGCTGCCGAAGCGAGCACTAATCAATGAATACATGATAAAGCCCAAACTCAACTTGACTGTTGAGATCATCCATTGTCTACTTCACCACGGTCTTTGACTTAGGTAGTCATTTACCCCTGGATTCAGCCCAAATCAAGTAGCCACACTCTCCTGCATGCACGTTATACTTTTCCTTTTGTGTTCCTTCATGTTTGATTCTCCTCCTTCCTGAAACGTTCATTTGCCCCATAAGTGCCTATCAAAACCCTAACAAATCCTGCAAGCTCAAATGCCTCATTCTTCACAAATGTTTCCCAAATCTCTAAAGCCCTCGGTTCCCACAGCATTTGGATTCAGAAAGTGCACCTGTCAAATTTATAAAGTCACAGGATTTTAGACGTGGAAAAAGACTTTGGAGGTTACCTAAGGCAACCCTGTATTTTACAGCTGAGACAACCAAGGCCCAGAAAGAATAAATGTTGTTCTTGAACCAGTGACCCATAGAGCCAGATTTAGAAGGCAACTCTTGCGAATTCCTCTTCAGAGCTATGGTGCCCATGCAATTATTTTATCTTCTCTTCTAGACTATTAGCGCCTAAGGCAGCAATTGGATTTTATTCAGCTGTGCTTCCCTTGTAATATCTAATCTAGTGCCTTGCAGGTTCACAGAATTATCCTGAATTGAAATGAACTTTAGCGTGCTAGTTAATTAATATTTTTAACTAATAGCCATCTCATCCTGGATTCCCTGGAAAATATCATTGATATTTTAAACTAATAGCCATCTTGTCCTTTATCATCTCTGAGGCAGGGGTTACTTGCTGATGTGAGAGTGTGGAGTCGGAGAAGGAAGGCAGGGACAGCTGGGAAGCATGGTACTGCTGGGATGTTCTGTACGGCTTCCTCCGCAATGAGGCAGGAAGAAGCTTGCAGGTCACATGGCCAGTGCATCTGCAGAGCCATGTAGGGAATCTGGGGACAGGCCCTGCGGGAAACCCAGGCGCTGGGGCAGCATGTAAGAAGGCCCTTACCTACTCCCCCCACCGCTTGGTTCCCACTGATCCAAGTCACTCCCCTGAAGTTACAGGTGCAGCGTCTGGCTTCTTTGATGGCTCCTTAGAAAGCCAGCTTCCATGTCCAATTAGAAGGTTTCTCATTTGAGTCCAAAGTAGAAGAGGATGCACCTAAGAGGCATCCAATAAAATATCCCTGACCTGAGCCTGTTATGATCGTTACTGCGTTAGCTTCCATATTGATGCCGGAAAGACAAGACTGGTGGCAGTTTTAAGACAGAGGCCTGAAACAGGAAAAACTTTTAAAAATTCTTATACAATAGTGACATTCACGAATAAGAAGGTTAAAACACAGATTGAACAAGTCCTAATTTTTCTCTCAATCAAGAGAGAGAGAGAAAATCAAGTCAATCATTTGCGAATTCATACATGGCTTTTAAAAATCAGTATTTTCTCTTACAAAGTTATTATGCTACATTAAAAGATCTATAAACTCCTCTTTCCATTACATTGCTCAGTCGAGTACAAAAGAGTCCACCCTTTTAACCTGTCCCTTTCTGTCCTCATATGTTAACGCACATCTTGCTCGCCAGTGCCCAGGACATAAAAACACTCGAGCAGGGAAAAGAACTCTTTTTTCAGACAAGTGGTTTTACCTACTTACAAAAATGACTTGAGAACTTGGACACACTTCAAGAGCCTCTGAATATTTTTCTTCAGCAGAAATTCCAGCCCAGACGTTCAATAACCCAGGTTTGTTTTCAAAGGGGAAATAAAGAAACAAATTTCGTAAGGCCAGGCCAAAATTTGAAAGCAATTAATGATGACAGGTCCAAGGATTTTGCTTCATTTTTATTATTAACCCTACCACCCTTTCCAGATTTTAATGTCGGATACTGGAGATGAGGAGGGAGAAAAGTCTGGGAATTGAAAATAAAACTCAACACAACGGAGACATTTACAAACCATGTTTATAGTAAAGGAAGAGTAATTAGAGGATGAGCAAGTGGTCAGATGAGACTGTAACAACAGATGACAAATAGGAGCTGGAGGAAGGCTCACAGACTTCCAAGTTTGAAAGGAGCTTTGCAGACCAAGCTCAACTGACATATGGGTGGAGAAGTTGCTTTAAATTAATTCACATCGACACGTTCAGAGGCTGCTGAAGAGATGCAGTCATCAGTCTCTGAGGGTTCTGTGTGGACTATGGGGGACCTTGGAAAATAAGTGTTCAACAGAAAAATGGGACCATTTCGTCCTACTTTTCTAAATAAAGGGAAAAGATACTTCTTATTTGCTGGGTCGTTTAATTGCTCTGAGTCTCTGGTTGTTCTGTAAATTGAGGATTATTTACTAATCCTATTATCCATCAGAATTGATTTGAGAATTAAATAAGATATGTAAGTCAATCATAAATCAATATTAAAATGTTAGCAAGTGTTTAAATCTCTTCCTTCTTTGCATGTTCATTGTACTTTACATGCATTTCTGTTATTTATTGTTTAGTCACTAAATCATGTCCAGCTCTTTTGCAACTCCATGTACAGTAGCACGCTAGGCTCCTCTGTCCATGGGATTTCCCAGGCAAGAATCCTGGAGTGGGTTGCCATTTCCTACTCCAGGGGACCTTCCCAACCCAGGGATTGAATCCGTGTCTCCTACATTGCAGGTGGATTCTTTACCACTCAGCCACCAGAGAAGCCATGTTAATACCTAAACTTCTGTTATAGGTCCTACATGTTGCCTGATGAAAGAGCTTTTGTGCTGTTTCCTGACTGGAACATGAAATACTCAAGAAGGGAGACTGTGACTTAATTCTTCCTTTGACCCCACAACCCCAAACAGGGACTAGCACTTAATGGGCACTTAATCAATGTCTGCTGAATGAGGAGATTAAAAAATAATCCTAGTAGGCTATGCCATAAATCAAAATGTGCTGGATGAAATAATCGAGATAAATATAAACCCTATAATCAGCTCTAAATAATAAATTATACACTTACAGGATGGTCTTAGTACTAGCCCAGATTTCATGGTAAAAACCTCTCGGAGCTTTAGTTAACTATAAAAAGAGCCAAGAGGCAGATGAAATTTCTAAAAATATTAGTATTAATTAGATGAATAGTATAGGGCATTCAAATCAAGAGAAATGATAGCCTCCCTGCATTTAGCACAGGAAGATGATAGCTGTCCAGCAATGGAATGGGCTCCTGGAGAAGACAGAGAGGCAAGTGTTAAGGCCCAGGCTGAACCCCTGTGGCTTAGACCTTCTGCTGATAAAAGGCCCTTCTGTGCCTAGCAGAGTACTGAGCACACAATCCATACTTCCGAAATACTTTTCTCAAGCTGATACCAAGGGAAATGATCACATTTATTCTGAGTGCATGCTGCTCTGCCCAGTAAAGTTTAGAACTGGGCAAATTATCCAGACATAATCTCTAGCTGCAATTTATCATGCACTCTTATGACTAAGTTTTGGAATGTATCCTCCTAATATACACATTTACTTATAAATTCCATGCTAAAGTACTGAATTAATCATTGAACATTATACATGTTTATAAACACAAATGGTGCCAAGGCATATGTGTGAGAAAGAGATAAAGAAAAGCTAGTGTGTTACTTTCTGCACTATGCTGGCTCAGCACGACCCCCACTTTGCAGAGAACCAGTGCACCCATTAAGGAGCCTACGATGCTTCTGTCTCCAATACCTTGATGTATGGGATGCTTCTTGGGCTGAATTACCTACTTATCAATCTTAAACTTTTCATTTTCCCTTTTCTCATGTAGATGAAACTAGTTCTGGTTTTTCTGAAGAAGGATAGATGATTTTCTGGAGTTTCTGTGTATTTTCGTAAGTCAAAAAAGTTCTTTTCTGTTGAACTTGCATGATTTTGATCCGGTTTTCCTATCTTGTGTCTCAAAACCAGCTGCAGTCACTTATAAATAAAATAAATTTTGCAAAATTGCAACCCTGTGGTGTTCTGTTGAGATAGAAATTCAAATAAATGCATTAGCAGGAACTAAATCAAGTGTTCTTGCTCTTTTCTATCAAACTTTCAATTAAATCCCTAAGTGCCAACATAACCCCCCCAGCCTTGTTTGGATACTTAGATGTTCTTTGCTTCTCCAGTATGTTCTCTCTTTCCTGGGAGACTTGAACTGCTTTTGAATACATTATGATGCAATACAACACTGCATAGTCCCATGATTGTTCTTTATTTTGGGAAACAGAGTCCTTTGGCCTAAGGAGGTGACTACAGCGTGTTTATTGCAACATTTTCTGAATCATATTGCTCTGTCCCAGTAAACTTTCAGCCAACCAACAGAGGGAGCACTACGAGACAAGCAGGTTTCATCTCAGAAATTTCCTTCCAGCAACGGAAGGGGCCAGAAATCTCCCACAAATTCAGGTCTGCTCCTCAGGGAGAAGAAGTATCCTTCTAGTAATCGAGAAGACCTGGGGTTTAAGCAGTGGCACCTCTAGGAATCCTGTCTCTTGCCTAAGTTTTCTTGGGGTTCCCAGAGCAATTGAGGAGGGGAAGTCTCATGCCACTTCCTCCTTGGGTCCCCGGTGGCCCTTGTTTTCTCAGATCCCAGTGACGTAGACCCTGTGAACTGAGGAGGCTGGAGGTGGTGGGATTGAGAGAGAAAGAAGAAAATTTCCCTTCCTCCAGTGTCCGCTCACCAATTCCGTCTCTCCCAGAGCAAACACAGGCCTAAAGCCTGGCTTCCCAAGTCTCGTTCTGGTCTGCTCTGTGGGTACTCTGAGCCGAAACCAGTGAGCTACTGAATCTCGGTTTCTTCAGCTGTGAAGCAGGCATTATCATCATCATCATCACCGTCATCATTATTATTATACCAGTACCATTCTGCCTCCTTCTGTCTCCTGCACTTAATGTCACTTAACCCTGACTCACAGGGCCGTTGGGCTTTCCCAGTGACTCAGCAGTAAAGAATCTGCCTGCCGGGGCAGGAGCCGCAGCAAATTCAAGCTCTATCCTTGGGTCAGGAAGATCCCCTGGAGGAGGGCATGGCAATCCACCCCAGTCTTCTTGCCTGGAGAATCCCATGGACAGAGGAGTCCGGCGGGCTACAGTCCGCAGAGTCACAAAGAGCCGGGTATGACTAAAGTGACTTAGCACACACATGCATAGGACTGCCACGAGGGTGAAGAGTCAGGTTTTATTGTTCCCACTTTACAGGTGAGAAAACTGAGGTTTACTGAGGTTCAAGAACTCAGGCAAGGTCATACAGTTAGAAGGAGTCGCCCTGGGACTTAAAGTGAAGCCCCTTGCTCCGTACTTCCTTTGGGAATAAGAAGAGTAATACCATCTCACAGAGCACTTTAGTAATACCTCACAGAGCATTTAGCCCTTTGTTCCTCCCTATTCCTCTGTACCTCTTTAACTTTTATTTTAAAAATATTTAAGCAAAGCTTCAAAAATGCCAAGGATTTTTCTGAGGTCATATAGATAATAAATGGGGTTGAGATAAAGCAGGCTCTAGTCCTGTGATTGCTCCAGCACACTGCTTTGTCATCCAGAGACAGACAGACCTAGCTTTGCCTATAACTAGCACCTTAACTCTAAAATGGTCATTTAAGCCCTGTGGTTTTTGTTTATGAAAAATAGATGGTAATAACGATAACAATAACGAATACCTATGTTAACTATCTAACAGTGTTATTACAAAGTTCAAATGAAGTAATAGATGTCAGTGTTTAGAGAACAAGTGGACAATATACAAACCAGATAATGTTATCATTAGGATTGTCATGGTTAAACTATTGTCTGGTTGCTATAAGACACGGAAGGCTAGTGGTTAACAGTGCCCATCTCCCTGCCTCTCAATTCTCAGGTAGTACATAATACATACAATCCAGGTAGTACATACAATCAAGATTGCCGGGAGAAATATCAATAACCTCAAATATGCAGATGACACCACCCTTATGGCAGAAATGGAAGAGGAACTAAAGAGCCTCTTGATGAAAGTGAAAGAGGAGAGTGAAAAAGTTGGCTTAAAACTCACATTCAGAAAACTAAGATCATGGCATCTCGTCCCATCACTTCACGGTAAATAGATGGGGAAACAATGGAAACAGTGAGAGACTTTATTTTGGGGGGCTCTAAAATCACTGCAGATGGTGTTTGCAGCCATGAAATTAAAAGACACTTGCTCCTTGGGAGAAAAGCTACGACCAACCTAGACAGCATATTAAAAAGCAGACATTACTTTGCCAACAAAGGTCCGTCTAGTCAAAGCTGTGGTTTTTCCAGTGGTCATGTATGGCTGTGAGAGTTGGACTATAAAGAAAGCTGAGCACTGAAGAATTGATGCTTTTGAACTGTGGTGTTGGAGAAGACTCTTGAGAGTCCCTTGGACTGCAAGGAGATCCAACCAGTCCATCCTAAAGAAGATCAGTCCTGGGTGTTCATTGGAGGGACTGATGTTGAAGCTGAAACTCCAATACTTTGGCCACATGATGCGAAGAGTTGACTCATTTGAAAAGACCCTGATGCTGGGAAAGATTGAGGGCAGGAGGAGGAGGGGATGACAGAGGATGAGATGGTTGGATGGTGTCATCGACTCAAAGGACATGAGTTTGAGTAAACTCTGGGAGTTGGTGATGGACAGGGAGGCCTGGCGTGCTGCAGTCCATGGGGTCACAAAGAGTCGGACACGACTGAGCGACTGAACTGAACTGACGTACAATCCTGCTGCCTTCGTTCTGCCTCTCCAAAAGCAGCGTTGCCAGAAAAGCCATTTGAAGGTATTTTAGAAGCAGGAGATCCTTCATATTTACTTACATTTTTCTTGTGAGGCTGCCTGTCTCAACTGTCCCATGAAGTAGTGTTACCTACTTGGGAAGCCGTTCACAGGTCGCTCTCCTCTGGATGGGACTTGGAAACAGTTTTGTTGTGCTTTAGAGGGGAACCTTGAAAGCCAGGTGATTTGTGCTTATACCACTGTGAACTGTCCCATTTGATACAGATGGTCACAGAGATTAATAAGTAGTTTAAAAAGAGGATATAGAATCTTTGCTCTGACCTGGGACAAGGGGACAAGAAGGTACTGCTTTCTTTCTGCAATTTATGAAACAAATAGGGAGGCTATTTTTATTTTTTTAAGAAGCTTTTCCAAAAAAGTAAGCTGTGTGTGTGTGTATATATGTGCATGTTTTGATGTAAAGTGAAAGATATGAGGAGCATTGGAAGGATCAGATGATCATTTCCTTGCTAAATTTATTCTTCAATATTTTTGAGTGCTGACCCTATGCGAGGCACTGGAAATGGGATACTGAACATGGCAGATAAGTTGTGCATACTCCCATGGAATTTGCATTCCAGACAGGTGGCTGACACTGATCAAATAATTATAAGGTTGACAGGTTTATAAAGGAAAAAAAGGAGACTTCCACTACAACACTGTGAGCATACTACAACACCTTGAATTATTACTTATAAAAATTAAGAAGCTAGTATGGCATTCTAAAGAACTCAAATTGATGTCCAACAATGAAAAACTTGCATTTCTTAAATTGTAACTATTCTAAAAAGAAGCTGGAATGGCTAATCTTGGCACTCAGTCTCTCTAAAGCCAGTATAAAGGAAATGAGAGCTATACAACATTATCTTGACCTCAATGACCACGAGATAGCCCAAGAAACAGTGCATGCAATATGGTAGAAAGAAGGATCAAAGAATGTATTTTATAAGGATAATGAATTCTGCTGACTTTCCCCCTTCTGGGCTATAATAATTTTGGCTTCTTTTGTAATCATACCCTATTGGAAAGCCACATGGCTTGGACTGATTTTTGCCCACTGCAGATTTTGGTTTCCAAAAGTACATCTCCATGACTAAGGAAATGGGCAGTCCCAGGTTGGCTGGCTCCATCAAGAACACTTAAAACTTGATTGCACAATTGTATGACCAACTAGGGTCTTAGCATCAACTTAGCATGAATTTTCTCATTGGCATCCAATTTTAAGGATATCGTGTTGCTTGGGGAAAAAGGGAGTAGTTAGTTATTATGATTTTCATGGACTTATAGAGTTTTAATATTGGAAAGAAGAACTAGAGATCATCCACTTTAATCTTCTGCCCAATGTAAGAATCTTCTGTGCTTGATTCATGACATTCACCCTTTGAATACATGTGGTAAAGGGAATTTACGACCTTGTTTTTGAAGAATTCTGTTACGCTTTCCTACACTGGAGAAAATTGTGCGCCATTGGTCTTAGATTGTGTCTACTTGGGTCTCACAGATCAAATCAGAAATAATCTGTCTTATGTTTAATGACTTTCCTCCTCTTACCTACTAAATCTATTCTAGGCTATACATTTTTTTTCTCTCCATTTTCTACATAACATGATCCTCCAAACTGCTACCATTTTGGATAACACATTGAGAAGATGGAAGAGAAGCAAAGTATTTGTGTCTCTTTCGTGCATGTGTGCTAAGTCATGTCAGTCACATCCAACTGTTTGCAATCCCAGGTTCCTCTGTCCATGGGATGCTCCAGGCAAGAACACTGGAGTGGGCTGCCAGGCCCTCCTCCAGGGGATCTTCCCAACCCAGGGATCGAACCCAAGTCTTACATCTGCATTGGCAGGCAGGTTTTTTACCAGTAGCATCACCTCGGAAGCCCTTGTGACTCTTACCTAACATATTTGCTGTTTCTCTCCCTTTTGCAACATCAGCAGATTCGATCAACATACCACCTGTGCCCCCATTCATATTGATAATTAAACTGCACAGAGCTACTTCAGTTATAAAGATAAAAGCAGAATTACTCCATTAATATTGCCAGATGGGATGGTTTGCCAACTCATCCTCTGTGGTTCTAGAAAATGCCCAATAAAATAATACTGACTCTAAAATTAAGCTTTTGGTTTGAAGATGTTGCCATGCTGTTGAGTCACAAGAATATATTATTTTTAATTTCTGTTCTGCTACTAATTTTAGTAACCTTGGCAAAGGGAGTATAAAAATGGTCAGTCCTCAATGTATAGGAGTGTGTTCCAGATGTCTGTTGTTTGGAATGTATCTCACACATGTATTAAATTTTCTGGCCAGCTTACTGAAAGCTTTTTAACCATTAAGATGCCAGACATTATAATACCATACCAGAAATCAGCTGTAAACCAGAATGCAGTCTTGGAGTTTTTTGCTCCATATCGACCTCAAGCACCACCAGAAGTATTCTGGCTTCCGAAACAGTGCTCACTGTGATGTTCGTATGGATTAAAATGTCAAATTTCCAGGAGACAACTTGGATCACTAAGAACTTTTTCAGGCTTTCCCTTTTGTTTCCAGTTGAGTTGCCCCTGCCCCGGTCAGCTGAACAAAGAGACCTGAGGCTCCTTGGACCTGAGCCTGGTGGTGGCTTGGGAGGTGACAGATGCTGAAGACCTTCCAGAAAAAAAGAGCATACTGTTCAGGTTTACTTTTCAGCCTTCACTGGTTCTACTCAGACTCCCATGCTTTCCTTCCCTGTCAGCCTGATTCGTGCGTGTGTGTGTGTGTGTGTGTGTGTGTGTGTGTGTGTGTGTGTACCCAGTTTTACCCAACCCTTTGCAATCCCATGCACTGTAGCCCACCAGGCTCCTCTGACCGTGAAATTTTCCAGGTAAGAACACTGGAGTGCACTGCCATTTCCTGCTCCAGTGCATCTTCCCAATCTGGGGATCAAACCCACGTCTCTTGCATCTCCTGCATTGGCAGCTGGGTTCTTTCCCACTAGCGCCACCTGGGAAGCCCTGATTCATAGTCTCTTCATGATTCATCCTCAGTCTCTCTTTCTCTCTCTGTCGTCCTGGGGGCGGGGGTCGCAGTGAAGCCTTTCAGCTTTGCTTCTCTTGTCCCTTAAGCGTTCTCCCAAGTTTTTAACAGTTTTCTAAAGCGTCTCCCCCGCCCTGCCCAGTGCATAACAAAAGAATGAATGAATGAATGAATATTGCCAGGGAAATTGGAACTGGAAGGAATCTCTCTAGTAGCATCCTCTGCCTTTCAATGTCTTTCTCCATTTTCTTAGTTAACACCTGGAAGGGAGAGGCAGAATCACGTGCAGATCACCTTGACCCTCCGGTGGGTTAAGTAAAATACAGGAAAAGCAAGGACAGGCCATGCTAGGGCAGAAGGGATCCTGTGTGGCGTCTGTCCAACCTTGGATAAGGAAGTAGCACAGAGCTGCTGGTGGGAGCTGGGAGTGAAGAGCTGGGACGTAGCTTTGTTGGTCTCCCTTCCCCCCTCTCTCTCATCACAAAGGAACGACTATTCCCAGCCCTTTCCAAGGCCGTACCCCCCATACACACACTCACCTCTCCCCATCCTTTCCTGACACGCTTAGCTATTGTGGGAGCACAGTTCTTATCCACGAGTCCAAAATTCAAACACTCTGGACAGGGACAATTTTTTGGTAACTCATAGAAGCAGAACTGACTCGGACACGACTGAAGCGCCTTAGCATGCGTGCATGCATTGAAGAAGGAAATGGAAACCCACTCCAGGGTTCTTGCCTGGAGAATCCCAGGGACGGAGGAGCCTGGGGGGCTGCCGTCTATGGGGTCGCACAGAATCAGACACGACGGAAGCGACTTAGCAGCAGCAGCAGCAGAAGCAGAACTTGGCCCAAACTGAAGTGAGTTATTTGTAATCTTAATTCACGCACATATTTGCGTACGGCATATTCATAAGGGCTCCATTTCCCTACACCCTCCCCTTTCTAGCAAAGTGTAGAAGTTAGGAGCACAGACTGTAGTGTCCCTGGCTGGATTTAAATCCTGTTGCTGATACCAGTTGTGTGGGACCTGGCTGAATGAATCTACCTAACCTCCCTGTGCCTCAGTTTCCTGGGTTATAGAATGGAGATAATATTAGTGCCTACCTGAGTGTTGTGGAAAATAGAATGAGTTAATCTGTGTAAAGTGGTTAGAATAATCCCTGGCAAATAGTAAACATTTTACATTTACTATTACTTTCATGCTCTGTCCTTCACCACACAAATATTATCTAATTTCCCCATTGTAACAACCCATTCTCTGTCTTAAATAGAAGACTATACATTTGCAAGTCCAGCTTAGGTTCAATCTGCTAATCTGCTAATCTGTCCTCCCTTGACTCAACTCTGTGATTACTGCTGTCCTAAAGCTCTCATCTCACTCTCAATACCGCTGCTTTGAAATATCGCAGTTTAATTTTTACTCTAGTTGATATTTCCATCGATTATGATATTTCTGTAATGAATAGATCCTCCTCCCATCTCACCTCTTGAGTCTTGCTCATGAAAGGTTGACCTTCACCAAGATACTGACCTTTGTTCTTTTTGCACACAACGCAGGCTCCTTAGAAAATCTTATCCAGTGTTTATTTGTCTTTCTGTGACTTGCTTATGTCACTTAGCTTAATGTTTTCAAGGTTCTGCATGACTCCACTTATTCAGGGCATTTTAAGTAGTCAAATTCACAAAATCAAAGAGTAGAGTGGTGATTGCCAGGGCTAGAGGGAGTCGGGAATGAGCAGTTACTAATCAAGGGGCATAAAGTTTCAATTAATCAAGATGAATAAGCTCTAGAAATCTGCACAACATTGCAAATACAGTCAACAGTAATGTGTTGCACACTTAATGTATTATATACTTAAAAATCTAAGAGGATAGGTCAGTCGTGTTCTTACTAAAATAAAACAGAAATTTTTTTAATGAATATAAAATAGCCCCTAAAACTTAAATCAGAAAAATCTGGCAGCTGTGCAATAAACAACCAGTAAATTTTTCTTCAATTTTTCGGCAAGGAAATGCAGTTCATGTAGTAGTAGCTTATTATGGCTTATATGAAAGATATTTTCTTTTGAGCAGTATTAAAGCAAACAAATTATTATGCAGTTCAGTAACATAATGAGCACACAATAGAGTTAACCAAAAATCACTTTGGTAAAATCATAGTAAAGTAACAGACAATTAGTTACTTCCGCCACCTTGTAAAACTGCCTGCTCATTTTACATTGTTCTTTTAATGTTCTTCAGTGAATTATTGCATTTATAAAAATTTCAAAGTCTCATCATAAGATGTACCTCTATTGATTGGTTTATTTTAGTTCCATTTACTTTCACTGTATCACCAATGAACCACAGTTAAAAGACATGTTAAAATGTTATCTTTTATTCATGGGCCAAATGATTCATTCTTTTACAGAGTCATAAGAAAGTGATTTAAGTACCCTTCTAAAAGAATATAATTTGAATAAACCAAAAAGGAAAAAAGAAAGTCTCATCAAATTTAACATGTTGGCTATCATCTGGATGATAATAACTGCTCGGCTTTTTTGTTAACCCTGACCTCTTCCTGGTAATTTACACTTTTCTGTTGTCTCCCAGACATCCCCACCTGGATGACCTGCAATATCCTCAAGTTCAGTTCATCTCGGCCAAAACTCATCCTCTTCTTACCAACCTCCTGACCATCATCCCTACTCCTCACCCCAGAAGAATTGCACATTTGTACTTCTTCATTCTTCATCTCAGTTTCGACCACATTGTACTGCACATACTAGCTTTAGCCAGAAATTCCAAATCACCACCTTTCTTTACTTTCCACATTCAGTTAGTCACTAAATCCCACCAATTCATTTTCAGCATCATCACCAGAATATACCTACTACTTTAGTCAGAACTTCTGTCAACAATCATGTAAACCAGTGACTTCACACTTTTAACCATGACCTATGGTTAAAAAAAAAAAATGTTTTACATTATGCCCTGAGATACAGACATATTTATGGATTTGTGTTTTATTTTGTTACTTTTCCCTAAATTGATGGTCATGATTGAAATTGATTTCACAATCTACCCATGGGTTTACAGCCTGCAGTTTGGAAGAACACTGATCTAGAATAGTGGCACTTTTCTGCCCCCTCCCTCTTCCATATCTGCAACGGGTTTAATACATAACACGAGGGCATGTGTTTCAGAACTTCCAATGGTGGATGTTGCAATTTGAAAAAGAAAATGCACCCGCTGCCTCCCCACAGGTGATTCTGATATTTCCTATATGTTCTATTCAGTTATTGGAATGATAGTAAATAATTTATTAAGCATCTGTTTACTAAGCTGTGTGCAGAAAGCATGTGCCTCCGAGGTGGCTCAGTGCTAACTGAATCCACCTGCAATGCAAGAGATGCAGGTTCGATCCCTGTGGTGGGAAGATCCCCTGGAGAAGGAAATGTCCATCTGCTCCAGTGTTCTTGCCTGGAGAATTCTACGGACAGAGGAGCCTAGTGGGCTACAGTCCATGCGGTTGCAGAAGAACCAGACACAACTTAGTAACTAAACAACAGCATACATAAAGCTTGAGGCAGTAGTCAAAATAAGCATGATTGAGTTATTTGGCTTTTACATTGACCTTGACTCAGAGTCTTCACAGGTCCTTCAACACTGGGAGCATTTCACACCTCATGCCTTTGTCCATGTCTGTACCATTCTCCTGGCTTGGAATGCCTTCTACATCCCCCTTCATCAGGTGCATGCCTACCTTTAGCAATGTGCTATATACAAATCCATTTCTTGGGGACTTCCCTGGCAGATGAGTGATTAAGACTTGGCCTTCTGGTGCTGGGAGTCAGATTCAATCCCTGGCCAGAGAGCTAAGATCCCACATGCCTCTCGGCCAAAAACCCATGAAATATAAAACAGAAGCAATACTGTAACAAATTCAATAAAGACTTAAAAAATAACTCCCCCCCACACACACTATACATACACACATACATACATACATACACACATACATACATACACACATGTATGTATATCTTTACAAAAGACAACTCCATGCTAGGTTACTGAGCTGACCGTATGTGCCTCTTCAGTTACTCTGTTTCCTGGTGAGCATGGTCCCAGCGAAAGCTCACGCAGTTCCTACCAGCTCACTCCATAGCACTCTGGCGCAGTGGCCTGCACTTCATTTTTTCTGATGTGTTCTGACTCAGAGATTCTGAAAGTCGGGTTCAAGTTTAGTGAAGAACAAGGAGAAGACTGAACCTGACAGTGTGGTGTGCGATGCCTTGGCTTTTAGATTAAGCAAGCTGCCATCCTGATTGAAACCCTGATTGAAACCAGGGTTTTCTCCTCATCCCTCCCCTATCTGGAGATATTTCATTGCCCCAAAAGTTCATTCTGGTTTTTCCTGTAACAGCGTATGGAAAAACCTGAATGAACATTTTGGCCAACCCAATGCATCATGAGGTTGCACTGTTGTGAAATCAAAGTCCCTCAGTCATGTCCAACTCTGTGCAACTCCAAGGACTATAGCCTGCCAGGTTCCTCTGTCCATGGAATTCTCCTGGCAAGAATACTGGAGTGGGTAGCTATTCCCTTCTCCAAAGGATCTTCCTGACCCAGGGATGGAACCTGGGTCTCCTGCATTACAGGGGGAGATTCTTTACCATCTGAATATTATGACCCCCATTTAAATAGGATGAGGGAGTCAGGGCAGAGAGAGGTTAAATAATTTGTGCAAGGCACATAATCAGTAAGGGGCAAAGCCTATAGTTTGAAAACATCTTTAAAGATGAAAATGTATGACTTGTCTCTGCTATTGTATTAAGAGGGAAAAAATTCCTAAGAATCTAGTTTATATTCGCTTACCCAGTGGTTCAGTATTTCCTGCCTACTAACGATATAGTCTCAATCAGCACTTTAAAATATATGTGTTTCTGAGCATGCTTCATAGACACATACTACTATATCAACACACCATGTAAAGTATAAGACAAACACACAAAAACAAAAATCCAAAAGTTTTTCAATTATAAGTAAAGATTCTAATTTTTTTTCTGTACCCCAGAATATTGTCTTGGACACTGCACTTTGGAAACCAGCTCTAAAGTATTATTATTGCGGTTCAGTCTCTGAGTAGTGTCCAGCTCTTTGCAGCTCCATGGAGTGTAACCGACCAGGCTCCTCTGTCCATGGATTTCTCAGGCTAGCATACTGGAGTGGGTTGCCATTTCCTTCTCCGGCGGGTATTCCCAACCCAGGGATTGAACCTGCATCTCCTGCATTTGCAGGCAGATTCTTTACCACCGAGCCGCCAGGGAAGCCCGTAAAGTATTATGCTTAATAGAAAAACATGCTTTCCTCCATATACAAAAATACTGACTCACAATCAATATTTATTCACAGAATTTCTTTCCAAGGTGTGCTGGTCTGCATGCCACATCCCGCAGGGCAACATTAAAGACAAGAATTGGCAGTTTTGAGATGGCAGCCCTAATTAGGAAAATAAATTATAACTGCCACAGATTACAATCTGACTAATGTGCCCTGGAAACTGCTGGGCTACAGAAGTTTTCGAATTTGGGATCAGCTAGGAGTGATGGGAAAAAGGCTGGATGATTAACAGCAGATAAGAGTTCTAAATAATTCGACCCACATCTGCCTATAATGGCTGTGGGACTTGGGCAAAACATTTAATAACATGTCCTTTGATTAAATTGCTTTTGCATGTATTAATTCAACTGATGTCATAATAACACTGGGAAATAAGTGGGGCAGATACTACCACCTTCATTTCACAAATGAGCAAAGGCTTAAAGAGGGAAAATAACCTGCCCACACAGCATGAGGTGTAACCAGGCTTCACTGCAGCATTTTTTTGACTTAGGTACTGCCTTGCCTAGCCTCTTTGGAGTTCACTTTTTTAAAGATCTTTTTTGAAATGGACCATTTTTAAAGCCTTTATTGAATTTGTTATAATATTGCTTCTGTTTTACGTTTGGCTTCCTGGCCAGGTGGCATGCAGGATCTTAACTCCTTGACCAGGGATAAAACCCACACTCCCTGCGTTGGAAGGCGAAGTCCCAACCACTGGACTGCCAGGGAAGTCCCCCGAGATTCACTTTTTAAAAAGAAAATGTCCATTTGTGGAGCAGTTTTAGATTTAACAGGAAAACTGTGACGCTAATACAAGTAGTTGCTATATACCTGCCTCCCAGTTTCCTCTGTGTCTTGGTTTGGCAGTAACTGAAGACCACAGACTGGATGGTTTCAACAACAGAAATTCATTTCCCCGCAGTCCTGGAGCCTAGAAGCCCACTGGTCCCTCTGTGGCTCCCCTCCTTCCCTCTGAGCCCCTCCTGGTGGTCCCTTGATTTGTGAGTTGTCTGTGTCCTAATCGCCTCTTCCCTTAAGGACGTCAGTGGATTGGGTTAGAGCCCACCCCAATGACCTCATTTTAACTGAAGTACCTCGTTCAAGACCCTATCCCCCAAAACAGTCACCTTCTGAGGCACTGGAGGTGAAGACTTCAAAGTATAAATCTTGGGGAGATACAACTCAGTCCACAACACCGTTTTATTAACACCTCATATTAATCAGTAAATACTGATATAGTAATATTAACTGAAGTTCATACTTTAGTCATATTTCCCTAATTTTTACCTAATGCCTTTTTCCCATTCCAGGATGACATTCGAGGTACC
Source organism: Dama dama (assembly GCF_033118175.1). Taxonomy (NCBI): domain Eukaryota; kingdom Metazoa; phylum Chordata; class Mammalia; order Artiodactyla; family Cervidae; genus Dama; species Dama dama. The sequence goes on along the minus strand of NC_083692.1, from coordinate 11,705,207 downwards.
ACATTAGAGACTTCCCTGGTGGTCTGATGTTTAAGACTTAGCCTTCCAATGCAGGGAGCATGGGTTCAATCTCTGGTCAGGGAGCTGAGATCCCCAGTGCCTCTAGCCCAAAAAACTAAAATGTAAAACAGAAGCAATATTGTAACAAATTCAATAAAGACTTTTAAAATGGCTCACATTAAAAGAACTTTAAAAAAAAGGCACCTCATGATGTTTTGTCATTATCATGGACTGCATTTTGTCTCCCCTCCCCCCATCCAAATTCTTATATTGAAGCCTTAACTCCCAGTGTGATAGTGTTTGGAGGTGGGGTCTTTGCAAGGTAACTAGGATTAATTATGGACACTAAGGTGGGACCCCGTGATGGGATTAGTGCCCTTGTAGTAAGTGGGAGAGAGAGACCAGAGTGCCCTCACTCTGGATAAAGCAAGAAAGCTGCCTTCTGCAGGCTGGGAACTGAATCTTCAGTACCGTGATCTTATGCTTGCCAGTCTCCAAAACCGTGAGAAATACTACGTTTAAGCCCACATGGCAGATCAAGCAGACAAAAACAGTCATCGTGTCTCCCTAGGCTCCGCTTGAGTCTGACATTCTCCATTTTCTTGTTTTTGATGACCCTGACAGTTCTGAAGAGTAGCACTCAGGTACTTTGAAGAATGTTCCTCAATTGGAATTTGACGTTTTCCTTACGATTAGACTGGAACTACAGGTGTTTGGAAGGAAGGCCCCAGAGGGAAAATGCTATTCTTCTCTTATCGTATCAGTCTGATCTATCACTATTGGTATTAACCTTTTTCAGGTTTTTCCAGCTTTCTGCACTGCAAAGTTCCTCTCTTTCTCCCCTTCAATGCTGTGTCCTTTGGGAGGAAATCACTATGTGTGGCCTGCACTTCAGGAATGAGGAGCGATGGATTTTCACATTTTTTATCTGTAAACCAGCAGGGCTGGATTATTTGATTTCTAAATCACCTTTAGTTTTTTTTCCCTCATAATGAATGAGAAGTGTTCTGATTTAAAAAGAAGTCTGTATACACAGAACAGGGTAGGAATATAGGATCACTTAGGTTCAAACCTATGACTTTCACTTACTTAGCCCTCACTGCAAACTGTGTGACTACAAAAAAAAAAAAAATCATTGCAAATGTAAGGTGATGTAATAGTTTACATCCTTGGAGATTGGCCCTAGTAATGTTGATCAGACTTGGGCAGGTCACTTAACTCCTGTGTTCAGACTCAATTCTGAAAGCTTGTGGGGGTCTCTTCTTCTTGCCTATGACATAGATTTGGATGCAATGCACTGTCTTCAGTAATCAGTACTCAGTAATTATGTTGATTGCTGATTAGTTGAATTTGACAAGCAAGAAACTCAGTACCATTTTCTATAACTAAAGCATAAAATTTTGTAGAAATTTTACCTTGAAAACAAACTTTCTGTAGTTTACACTTTTCATCCTAGTATAGAATGCATGCATTGAAATTGAACCAACATGAATATATAAAATAAAGCAAATAACTGTTAAATGGAAATTGTCTTTAATTTTTATGAGATGAATTATTCTTAAAATATGAAGAATTGCTAATTTTTCATATCAATTTTCTATTTCCTGCATCAGCTTAAAAGTATTAACTTTAATAGATTCTTGAAAGCTCCAATTATTCTAGGAATAATAGGCATTTTTTTCTCTTTAAATATTAGAACACTATTTAGTTGATCCTTAAGGTTTCCTTTTTTAATGATTATAGAAGCACATCTGTTCCAGATAGCAAGAGCATTGTACCCAAGTGACATGGAATTGTATTTTACTCATAAACAGTCCTCAGATGACAAATAATTTTTTTGTTTACAACTAATTAAAATCAAGTTTAAGCCCCATTATATATGATTACATGGGCAAAATATCCACATTTTTAAAGGTGAGCTCTATAATGTTAGTTTAGAGGAGTGATTGTAATGAATAGCTTCCATATTTTCAGATTTTTTTTTAACAATGTTGGTGTAACCATACTTCTATCTCTTTATAAAAGGAAGCAAATGATCTTGTCTCAAATATAGGAAAAAATTTTAAATGAAATTTCTGGAGTTATCAAGTTGGCAAAACGTTTCTCAGTGGCATCATTTGTTGCATAGGCCACTGTTGTTCATATACATACTGGCTACACTCTGCATATTAACTGTAGGTTATTTATTATGGAACATTTAAAATGCATAAATATACACAGTATACTGTAACAAATACCCTTCCTCAAGAAAATTATTAACAATTGTAGTTTTATCACATGTGCTATATCCATAAATACCATAGGATTGTGTTTTGTATTTTAGCATTTTATTTAATGGTACCATATTCTGAGTGTCATTCTATAGTTTACCTTCTTGACTCCATATATATGTTCAAGAGAAACTACTATTGATATATGCAGTCTAGTTTATTTTAATGGCTATATAGTATTTTATCATGTAACTTAATCAAAGCTTATTTATCCATTTCCTTATTGATGACTTGTTTCCAAAAGTTGACTCTTGTGAAAAATATTGAAGTGAACACCCTTGGATTGTTGCCTCGTGCCAGTTTCTCTGGGGTATGTACCTAGGAAAAGGGATTTTTTGAGTTGTAAGATGTAATAAACTTCAGCATTATCAGATATTGTCAAATTTCTTTTTATAATCATTGTAGCAAAATTCACTTCTAAGAGTAATACATGAAAATTCTTATTTCCAATATCCTCACTATATCCTCAGACATTAAATATTTACCAATCTGATGAATATTCTTGTTCTCATTTCCCTGATGACTACTGAGGTAGAACATTTTTCATACTTATTCAACTTTTCTTCCTTAGATTGTTCATTGCTTGTCTTTTTATTGCCTCAGGGACTCCTTTATATATCTTGGGTATTAATGCTTCGGTATACAGTTAGTATATCAAAGGCTACAGTCCATGAGGCCACAAAGACTGGAACACAACTGAGCAACTAACACTTGCACTTTCATACAGTTAGTAAATATCTTTTCCCAGTCCATCACTTGCCTTTTGATTTAATTCTTAAAATTTGTATTCACTAGGAAGTTATAGTCTAGTCATTTAACTTTATTTTTGCAATCCTTTATTACAGAGGTAACTTTAAATTTTGGTGTACTCAACTATATCTCTAATTTCCTTTCAATCAAATCTAGTGATGTTCTCCACTGAGGTCTTGTGTATCTTCCATTTTTTAACTATCTTGTAGTTTTCCTTTTATTTTTCTGTGAGATCTTTTAGTTATATTTTCTACATGAGTTTTTTCTGGTGTTTAAGAATACTATTGATGATTGTATGTTAATCTTATTTGCACCAACTTTGCTGAACTCTTGATTTTCCTTACAGAAGAATATATAAATATGATCACTTTGTTTCTTCCATCTTATTATTAATTCCTAATTTTTCCTAGTCTTAATACATTGATTAGGAACTCTGTTACAACACTGAACACTAGCATTCTATCTTCTTGACTTTAAAGAGGGTGCTTCTAAAGTTTCACCATTACATATGATATTTGCTATATTTTTTAGTAGATGCCCATTGTAAGGCATTTCAGTCAAGATATAGGGTTAGAGGTAATGGGAACTTACCCTGATTAATTTAAGCTGAAATCAGACAAATCCATTGCCAAGGACACGATCACAGGCATTGCTGACTCATGGAACTGAGTATGGTTCCGCCGTGCCCTCACTGTCACGTATATATGCATGCTAAGTCACTTTAGTCGTGTCTGACTCTTTGCGACCCTCTGGACTGTAGCCCATCAGGCTCCTCTGTCCATTGGATGCTCCAGGCAAGAATACTGGAGTGGGTTACATTTCCTTCTCTAGGGAATCTTCCAGACCCAGGGTTCAAACTCAGGTCTCCTGCATTGTAGGCAGATTCTTTAATGACTGAGCCACCAGAGAAGCCCTCGCTGCCATAGCTTCTAGAAAACTTATCAACTCCCTTATCCCTTGCTGTCATTCTCTCAGGATTCAAAGGCCCAAATGTGAGCAGCCAATTCGCTAAAGACGGGGAATAAGCATGACTGGCGCGGGCTTTTCCTTTCTTGTACTGTCGAGATTTTTTTTTTTTTTTTTTTACTGTCGAGATTATATGAACTTCATGACTTGGTACACCCTCCTGCCTCCTCCCTTGCTCTCTTCCACTTTTCTTCTCTTTTCCTCCCTTGCTCCCTTCCTTCTTTTTCTTCCTTTCCTTCTTTCTTTTTTTCTGGAATGATTTGTCCAAGAAAGAGAGTATCAGTTTCTTGAAGGTTTGGTAAATCCATTCAGGCTGGTACCTTTGTGGGGATGGAGAGAAATAGATGGAATTTAATCATTGTTTGTTTATGTTTTTCTATTTATGTTTTTGATCATTCATTTGTTTTGGAGACTTATCAGTTTCATTTTAAAAATTTATGAGGATAAAGCTATTCATAGTATTCAAGTCATTTTTATAAACCTGTACAGTATTTGTAGTTGTGGCCTCTTTTTCATTCCTAATATAGTTATGTATTGTGCTGTCTCCCTTCTTTTTCCTGATTAATTTTGTCAGATAATTGTCTATTTTATTTTCTCAGGGAACCAGCATTTATGTTAGTTTATCTAATTTTTATAATTATGGTACAGTATTTATGGCCTAAATGAAATGATAATTAGAACTTTTAGCCATATGTAGTAATTTCTAGAGAAAAGTTTGTTTCAATGGCTCTGAAAAATCCCCTGGAAAATATGATTTTCTTCTATGTTGTTCTTGCAAGTAGGATCTTAACAGATGTACGTGAGCATAAAGACATTTATATGGATTTTTTTTGATGAACATATGTATATATAGGATTTGTTAGATAAGTGCCATTGTGATACATGAACATACATGGCCTGTCCTCTAGAACTTTTGAAGCTAATGATAATTTAGGCCACTCTTTATAGTCCTCTATACTGTTATGAGTCAAGGGCTTTATTAATCAATTCTCGTTGACCCTGGGCACTGACTTCCTGGGAGATTAGCTGGCCTGGATTTCACAGCAAGTGAGCTTGTATTCCATCCTGCAAAGCTCTCTCTTCATACCAGACCACACATATGGCCCAAGGAGGGCTATTTACTCTGTCCTTTTAGAGTCCGAGAAATCACTGTTTAGTGGTCTGGCATTATCTATATTTACTTGTCTTGATTTGGGATAGAGCATAATCCTAGGTCTTGATGAAAGGATTTTCATGTGTTAACCTTTTGGGTCATGATATTTGTGGGATTTTCCCCACTCAAAAAGTGATTTGTGGAAAAAAATGTGTACTGATCTTTAGTTTAGGGTTAAAACAGATATACCCAGGAGAGATGGGTCTACAACATTCATCTTCACTTGAGAAACACAGTAAACAAACACTTCTAAAATATCCTGTTGGTTCAGTTATTTCAGTCCAAAAGCCAACTGGAGATCTGTTCTATGTCAAGGTTCTCCAGCCCTCTTGTGAAAAGGGGCTGTTTTTCATGGCCTTGCAGGCTTGAAGAGGAGTGGAAACAGTGTCAGGGATGGTTCTCCTCGGAGCCCTCCAGGGTATGCCATACAGGAGTGCTTGAATCCCCAGGAGGAAACTGGATGATGTGAGCTTAAGGATAAGACCAGAGACAACGATCAGGTTTACTATGAGCCAGTCCATGCTTTTAGAGGTATCCTGGCCGATCCACATGATGCCAGATAACCACTATCTTCCTGTTGGGTGTCAGGGTCCAGAATGGCGGGGAGTTGTATCTAGGGGATATTGATGTTGTTTAATTGCTAAGTCATGTCCGACACTTTGTGACCCCATGGACTGAAGCCTGCCTGGCTGCTCCGTCTATGGGATTTCCCAGACAAGAGTACTGGAGTGGGTTGTCATTTTCTTCTCCAGGGGATCTTCCCGACCCAGGGATCGAACCCGCACCTCCTGCATTGCAGACAGATTGTTTACCACTGAGCCAGCCCGGGGAAGCCCCATCCAAGGGACATAAAGGGTGATAAATGAGATCCTACATACGAAAAACCGGCCAGAGTGCCACTTCCTCCTTCTCCTCTTCATCTTATGCTGAGCACCCTCCTGGACTTGTTTGTGTAAGCCCCAAAGGTTTGATTGGACTTTGGCACCAAACCGCTAATGCTACTAGATGCTAACATGCCCTGATTGCTACAGTCGCATCAACCAGGATCTGGGTCGGCAGCCAAACTGAGCTAATGGACTGTGTCGTCGTAGAATTCTCACACCAAGTAGAAGGCACAAAACGACTTGGAGACCTGGTCGTAGTTCCTGCAGCTGTTAGTCATGGTGTGTTAGTGGAATGCAATCTCAAAAAACTATTTCCTAAGTGCTTTCCAAGGACCTGGTTCCTCACACAGATAGTTCTGGCCAACTGAAATGACAGAGAGAAACTAGAGTGTCAGGGAGAACAGAATTTATGCTTTAAGTTTAATTTCATTTTGGATCAGATGTTCCTTAAAAATAAATCTTCACCTGATCCTAATTTTGATTTCAATTCCATAGACTGGTGATCTGTGTTGAGAGCAGAGATCTTAGAATCTGTTTGTATGGTTTAAATACAGAAAGGACTGGTTCTGAGTCAAAGGATCAGATCAACGTTTGAATATAAACTTAAAACCTCTCTAAGTCACATGTTATCTTTTGAAGCATTGAAATTGGTCTTTGCAAACGCCCTAAATCCCTTTGTTTGAGAAACTTTAAATAAGCATTGACTTTTCTTGCCATGAAGTTCTGCACTTCATCTAGAAAGCCTCTTTTAGAGAAATAGCTCTGAAAACCTGGAGCTGGCAAAGAAGTTGGACAAGCTGAAAGGGAAATGATAGAAAATTCTGGTTTGCGGTAAAGGGGAACAAAGGATGGGGGAGAAGTAATTACTGTCAATTTAAAACTTTGTATTAAATTTCTGCTGTACCGTGTTCAAGACTGGCAAACATTTCAATTTGTTTTATCGAGACAGTTACAGTGCTGGAGCTGAAGCTCCAATACTTTGTCCACCTGAGGCAAAGAGCCAACTCATTGGAAAAGACCCTGATGCTGGGAAAGATTGAAGGCAAAAGGAGAAGGGGGTGACAGAGGATGAGATGGTTAGATACTATCACCGACTCGGTGGACACAGACTTGAGCAAACTTCAGGAGATGGTGGAGGACAGGGAAGCCTGGCATGCTGTGATCCATGGGGTCGCAGAGTCGGACACGACTTAGTGACTGAACAACAACAGATACAGTGTTATATGTGTTAGAAATCCAGCATGTGAATGTCACTCTTTAAATTTTAATAGCACAAGAGATGGGAGTGTCAAGGGATGAAGGAAAAAAAAAAAAAAACAGCACAGAGGCTTTCACAGTCCATGGAATGCCAAATGCTCTTGGGGGTTTCAGAGGTAAACTAGGGAAGGAATTGAATTTGGACAATGCCTCACTTTTATCCCTATTACAAGTTTCCACCAGCTCCAATGTTCTGCTAACATTTGGTGATTTTATAGATGGTAAGTTTGGATAGTGGAGGAAAGGTTCTGGCATTAGGGTAATGACCCGTGGGACCCCGGAGTAAACCGGGGGCAGCTTGAGGGTCCCAGGAAGGTTTAAGGAGGAGAGGGAGAGCACAGACAGAAACTTGCTCCCTTTATAACCGAGGTCAGCCATGCCTGACACTCCAGAGTGGTATTTCTCCAAGTGTGGCCCCCAGGACAGCTTGCCTCTGGATTACCTGTGAGCCTGTTAAAAATCCAAGTTCCCAGCACTCCACATCAGTGAAACCAGAAGAGTGGGAATGGGGCCTGAGACCATGCACTCAAAACAAATATCTTCAGTAATTTCAAGGCACGCAAACTCCTTTGTGCCAAAGAATAAGTCAAAAGTAAGTAAGAAAGTTCAAGTCAGAAAGGAACCTACAAATAGCATATATAAAAATGACCTCTACTTAGGCTTCCATAACCCTTAGGTCAGGATCTCCTCTTTAATTGCCTTCAGAGTCACTGGGAAATTTTCAAACTTTCTTGTATTTCTGGAGGAACTCTAGCGTAAGAATGGAAAGAGTTGCAAAATGAAAAATAAGTCGTTAACACTGGGACAGACTGGCCAGGACCAGTTTCATATCCATCCTTTCTCCATCTTGAAATGTAGAGTCCAGCCGTAGTGAGCTGGTTGCCTTTCCTCAGATGGACTATGCTTTCCCTTCGCTCCATGCCTTGTACTTGGCTGTTCCCTCTGTCTAGGATGTCTTTATCTTGAGGGCGGATTTCTATTTGTTTTTAATGCCTTAGTTCAAGTGTCACTTCCTCTGGGGAACCTGACTATCTCAGATTCCATATTGCACAATGCTCTGTAGTAGTTTAATCACTCAAACATATCTGACTCTCTGCAACCCCGTGGACCATAGCCCACTAGGCTCGTCTGTCCATGGAATTCTCCAGGCAAGAATATTGGAGTGGGCAGCCATTCCCTTCGCCAGAGATCTTGACTCAGGGATTGAACCTGGGTCTCCCATATTGCAGGCAGATCTTTTACTGTCTGAGTCACCGGCGAGGCCCAGCAATGCTCTATAATAGCACTTAATACCCTCTACTGAATTACTGACTTGTCTTTGCCATTCGCCCATGTATTTTTCAGGGTCATTTACTTGTCTCCTCTATTTAGTACAGAGGTCAGTACATGAAAGCTGCCTAGCAAATGTTCTTTAATAAATGACTTAATGTCAGTTCAGTTCAGTTGCTCAGTCATGTCTGACTCTTTGTGACCCCATGGACTGCAGCACACCAGGCTTCCCTGTCCATCACCAACTCCCGGAGCTTGTTCAAACTCATGTCCATCGAGTCGGTGATGCCATCCAACCATTTCATCCTCTTTCACCCCCTTCTCCTGCCTTCAATCTTTCCCAGCATCAGGGTTTTTTCCAGTGAGTCAGTTCTTCACGTCACGTGGACAAAGTATTGGAGTTTGGGCTTCAAGCATCAGTCCTTCCAATGAATATTTAGGACTGATTTCCTTTAGGACAGACTGGCTGGATCTCTTTGCTGTCCAAGAGACTCTCAAGAGTCTTCTCCAACACCACAGTTCAAAAGCATCAATGTCTTAATGACTTAATGTCATGATGTCCCAAAGCATACTGCCTAACCTGTGTATTCCAGTAATGAGAATATTTTCACTTCACTTTATATAAGATTCCATTTGGAGTAACTGAGAATTTTAGTTGAATAAATGAAACAGTCATCCAATAGCATGAATTAATTCAACCTTTGGTTTTCCAAGGGTGAGAGAGAAACTACCCACAGAATAAGGAGGAGTAATTTTGTCACAAATTTTATGTTAAACTGGTTCTGAGTGCAGCAATGCAATGAATGGGTGAGGTTTGCATGTGGGCACTGAGCAGGAATTAGTTGACAGGTGGGCCACAGACAGGGGGGAAAGCATGGGGTGGAGGGGGGATAGAGGGAGGAGGGTGCAAACTGCTTATTTCACGTCTTACCTAGCAATGGCCCTGCATGCTGAGGAGAGGGAGAAAATTCTTTTTTTCTGTGATGGCCATGGCCTCCTCATGGCTCCTAAACACAAAGCTCAACTGGGTCCCAGTTCCACCACCTGAGCAAATGAAACAGGCTTTGGGGACCTGGCCTGAGAAGTTAACCACCCGGAGGAAAAAATGCATTCAAAATCCCATAAGACAGACTTTCAAACAAACTTTTGGAATCTAACCAACTCAGAAACTGAACAAGGCCTAGATTAGCTTTCTCTTAGAAAGCAACTTAGTAATGAAAGCAGATTTTATTTGTGCAAAGATCAGGACTTAGGGGCTTCCCAGATGGCTCAAGGGTAAAGAATCCACCTGCCAAAGCAGGAGACGTGGGTTCAATCCCTGGGTCAGGAGGATCCCCTGGAGGAGGAAATGGCAACCCACTCCAGTATCCTTGCCTGGGCAGTCCCATGGACAGAGGAGCCTGGCGGGCTACAGTCCATGGGGTCGCAAAAGAGTCGGACACGGCTAAAGCCACTGAGCACTGCGCTCACAGGACTCTAGAGACACAACAAGGTATTTCATGAGAAGGAAACTAGTTGCAGTTTGAGGGTTAGGAGATATTAAAAGAAAAAAAGCATGTTCCTTAAACAAAGAGTAACACAATGGCCAAACTTTCTGAGCTCAAAAGCAGACATGATCCTGTAAGTCATATAACATAGGAGTTGTCCCACTCTAAAGAATTTGTGGTGTGATCAGACAGTATATAAAAAAGAGGACTCACTACGCCAAAAGACAAACAAGAAAATCTGAGGAGTTTAGTGCGGGTCGGCCTCCATTTCTAAAACACATTTGTTGCTGCTGTTGTTCAGTCACGCAAGTCATATCCACCTCTTTCCCACCCCATGGACTGCAGCACGCCAGGCTCCTCTGTCCTCCACCATCTCCCGGAGTTTGCTCAAACTCATGTCCATCGGTGATGCCATCCAACCATCTCATCCTCTGCTGCCCCTTCTCCTTCTGCATTTAGTCTTTCCCAGCATCAGGGCCTTTTCAAATGAGTTGGCTCTTTGCATCAGGCAGCCAAAGTATTGGTGCTTCAGCAAACTCATTAACGAATATTCATTAAGCCCAAGCATATGTGTGTGTGTGCGTGTGTGTGTGATACTTAGGCACATAAGAAGTGTTTAATAAATATTATTGAACAAATGAATGAATGAGTGAACATCTACTGTGTGTCAGGTAAAGTCCTGGAGCTGGGGTGTGGTCTTAAGACACAAATGGTATTTATTCTCGTGGGCCTTATAGTCTAGTGGGATAAGGAACAAAAGTACTATGTTTAGAAAAGAAAGTATCAGTTTCTGTTGGGGCAACATGTAGCAATGAACTTGAGCCAGAGGGTCAGATAAAAATATCTCCATGGGAGGTATAAAATAAATAAGATACAAGGATGTGCCATACAACACAAGGAATATAGCCAGTATTTTATAATAACTGTATATGGAATATAATCTGTAAAAATATTGAATCAGTGTATCACCTGAGATGCTGAAGTCAGCTATACTTCACTAGTACATACGCAGACACACAGATGCATAGGTATCTCTACGGAGGACTGAAAGCGGAGAAGGAACAGGGCTACAGTGAGGCTGAACAGGTAGTGCCCTGCGCCAGCCCTAGGGGGCGCCGTCCACATGTGAGTTGGTATGGAGGGAGGCCCGGGACAGGATGGTATATGCAATGGCCTGAATGGTGGAGTGCAGCAAACGCAATTGAGAAACTGTGGTCTAGAGAGGCAAGGGGAAAAGTCAAGGAGGATGAGGCCGAGAGAAGCAGACGGGCCTGTCCAGAGAAGGTTAAGGATTTGGAACTTTATTCTAAGGGAGAGGGAAGCCATTTTCCGTTTTGAGATTGGTGTTTTGGAAAGAAAATCCAACACTCCGGGTTGCAGGGTGGAGAAATGTTTTGGAGGTGGCAAGAGTGAATGCTGGGCCGAGAAACACAGGGGCCTGAGCCTCGGTGATGGGAGAGATAGTCCAACTCAGAGTCAACGAGATGGGCCAGTTGATTGGCTTTGGGGATTAAGAAAAGGAAAAGGGTCAAATGTGTATAGTGGGAATGATGTGTGTGTGTGTGTGTGTGTGTGTGTAAAACCTAGATGTGCAAAAGTTCTTTATCTTTAAAATAAAGTGAACTCTGATCCTTTCTCCTGCTTTTCTGTGGTTCTCGCTCCATAGCTTTATAACCTGAGAATGTACAATGTAAAGGGGTCCAATACTTACCCATAGAAGACACTCTGGGAGAGTCTTCAAATCTCCCGTCCATACCCCTAAAATACCTGTTGTCCAAGCCATGGTTAATGGACTGCAAAGGTCCTTTACTGAAGCCGGGAGCCCCCTTGCTTAGGACAGAGCCTCCTAAGCTGTTCCCAGCAGTGATTTCTTCCTGGCGCCTACCCAAGGTAGTAACAGATGGTGAGGTGACGTTTCTACTCTCAGGACCAAACCTCGCAGACTTTCTCTTGCATGAGGAATTCCTCTTCTCCCTTCCTGTACTGGAAGGCACTTGCTCTGTGTTTTTCCCCTTTGGGACACCAGATCTCTTCAAGTATTTTTTTCAGGTTTCATTACTGGGATCATGAACTTGGATGGGAAAAAAATCACATTTTAATTTTCACAGGTATCTAACTATAGTTCATCATGTCCTTCAATTGTGAATATAGGCGCGAGCCACAGTTGTGTCAGGAGTGTTTGCAACATTGTCATCAATAGGAATCACAGAGGTTTTCATATTCTGTTGTAGATATCTGTAGATATAAACTATGTTTATCACATCACTTCTTAGATATTGTATTTAACATGTTAATAAACCTACATGCTAAAAATCATAAATCTGTTTTAATATTTTGGTAATTGTATTTCAGTATATTCGATTTCCTTTAGAATACTATGCATTTTATTTTAGACGTTCAAAAGCATTGTCAGTCTGCCAGAGGCGTCTTCCAAGCTTTTGACTTAAACATCTGGGGATATTTATTAAGATGAGAAAAAATGGAGAAAAGCCAAGTTTGAGGTTGGAATGGGTAGACAGAGATTATATTAGGAGTCAGATCATAATGAGGTATAGTTAAGCTCAGTTAGCCTGTGAACTCAATATGTTATAGTGAAACACAGAAAACTTACCTGTAATTCAAAAATCGAACCGAAACCTTTAAACCAAAGCTAAAGCTATGCTTAAAACATGAAGCACTAGCAGGGAAAAATCTTAATATTTAGGCGATGTTTATTCTAAAAGCCTCTTATGCAGTAAATCTATTTTGTGAAATGGAATTGATTGCCCAGAAGAGCTGCTTTTCTTCCTGTCAACTTTATGCTAACTAAAAGAACACAAAAGTATATATAGTACTTACAAGTAGTCATTATATTTCAGAGAAAGCCTGCATAATAACTCAACTGAGAACCCTTAACTAATAATCGTAACTATGTAAATCTTGTAAAAATATACTTAAGGTCAAAACAACTTGATATATTCTATAGATGAACACACACATACACAGATTTTCAATCTTTTTATTAGGCTGAAATATAAGATATTGCTGGCTTTGGGTGAAAAATAATTTTGAAGTATAAGTTGTTTTGTGTGGGTTTCATATGGTATGACCAAAAGTTCTGGACCAGTACCTTGGGATCTCTGATGAATTAAAAGGAAATCTCTGATATTCATGTCAAAACAACTCAAGATCAATTCAGACTAGATAGACAGATGGATAAATAGATGTTTTCTTATATTTTACTGAAAGATAAATGTTGAATCGGAGGGCAATATATATTCATTTCTACCTTTAATCATTTCAAATTTCTTGGAAACATAGACTGTTAAACATGGTAACAACCCTAGATAACTACTCAAGGAATTTAGGTAGTTAATCAAGTATATGAGTGTTTCAATTTATTCATTTTTGTTTATACAAATCAAGATTTTATTAAGCTGTCCACATTTTAGTCTTGGGAGCACCATGGTTGACTTTTTCTATTTTTTTTAAGTTGAAGTGTAATTGGCTTAAAATACTATACTAAGTTCAGGTGCACAACATAATGATTTGATATTTTTATACATTACAAAATGATCACCATGATAAGTCCAGTTGCCGTCTATCACCATACAAAGATTGCAGTATATTGACGATATTCCTCAGACTGTGTATTATATCCTGTGACTCATTTGTTACTGGAAGTTTCTACATCTTAATCTCCCTCACTTATTTCACTCATCCCCCGCTCCCACCTCCCTTCCCTCTGGTGACCACTAGACTGTTCTCTGCATCTATGTGTCTGTTTCCTGTTGTGCTACATTTGTTCGTTTATTTTTTAGATTTCATATATAAGCGAAATTATACAGTATTTGTCTTTCTCTGTCTGACTTATTTCACTTAGCTAATACCCTCTTAGTCCATTCGTGTTGTCACAGATGCCAAGATTTCATTCTATAATAAATGTTTCAATTTATTTCCACTGGTTACAGGGCAGTCTTGAGGTCAGAGAGATCTTGTTTTATCTATTTATTTGACAAACCGCTTTTGCTGTCTCCTCATTAAGCCAGATACTGATAGAAGCAAACTTCAAATGATGAACAAAATTCATCCTAACTGCCTCACACAGGATTGGTTTTGTGGGACTCAGTTTTGTCTGTTATTGGGGTCAGATAAGGATAAAAGCATATGCCTCAAAGAGTTGTTATGAATATTAAATGAAATTCATGCATGGAAAGTGTTTAGCAAAGTGTCTAGCATATGGTACAGTTTCAGTGTACCTAGCTATGGACATTACTGTGGACCAAACCCTCATTTTAAAGCTAAAAAACAACTGTATCACCCAAACATTCTCATTCTGCTCACACCACCAACTCCTCTTACCTCTGCACAGGTTTTTACTCTCAGACAGCCTTGTAATATGGTGGCAAATATGCACGCTGGGAGCTCTAGACTTACACTGTTGTTATGCTAATGATTCCAATATGAAGACTGTGTCTTTGCCCAGAGATTGGTGGTCGGTGAGCAGAGTGAGGGATTAGCCCCACTTGGACCACATAGAAAGTATTTATGAGAAAGTATTTCCAGCGCTAGAAACCAAGGATCAAGGAAAGGCGGGCTAGACAGATAAGAGCTATAGCTACAACAGTTCACTGTAGTGAAACAAATTGGAAAAAGTGAGGTGGTAGTGAGGGGCGGGTGTATCTGCAGGCACACATGTGTATTTGTGTACTGTGACTAAGACTTAGATGAAGTCTAGAGCAATGGACTAGAAACCACAAAACTGATCAGTTCCTAAAGACAAAGAAGGCAGAATGTACACTCAGCAAAGGTTACATTTCATATTTGCATCCAAATTCTTTCATTTTACACTCTTTTGCACAATTTCTTATTATTTAATATGATACGGTTCACTATAGCACTATGGATTAGAGCCACTGATCTAGGACTCCTGTGATTGCAATGATTCAGAAACCCATCTCAAATCACCATTTCATGAAGATAAAGATAAGAGTTGAAGGTAGGCATAGACCTATCTAGAGATGACAAAGCCAAACCAGATTTCTGTCCCAGGTGGATGCAAGCGATATATTTGCAAAGCAGCTTGTATTTGCAAAGATAGAATCAGACAGGTACACCCATGAGATTAGATCCTGTAGTATGGAAGAACAGGAAAGGTAGAACTCCCTGAAGAAGATTCCATAAGAATCTTAAGCTTCAAAATATGTGGGCAACAACCGGCACTTTCTAAATGAGCTATGAGTAAAGACGTTTTCTGGATAACAATATCTGTGAGTATTTGGCTGCACTTTCACTTATGACCTACTTTGACCCTTTTCTAAGTATACAACCTCAGTTCTCAATGACTGATGTTACTCAATAGCTGGTATGTCATTCACCAATCTAAATGTGGGCTTTAAAATTGCAGTTATTAGTATGGATAGGATGCTTAAATTCATGTGTTAGCTTGACTGAGCCATGAGGTGCCCAGGTATTCGGTCAAACATTATTCTAGGTGTTTTTAGATGACACTAACATTTGTCTAGGCCAAGTGAGTAAAGGAGATTGACCTCTCGAATGTGGGTGCTTTCAACTGAAGCTGAAGGCCTAAATAGAACAAAAAACTGACCCTCTTGCGGTGAGAGGAGACGCCTACTGCCAGACTGCAGACCTGGGTTACTGGTCTTTTCCAGTCTCTAGACTTAACTGAAATATGGCTCTTCTTGGATCTCAGGCTAATGGCTTTTGGACTGGAAATTGTAGCATCGCCTTTCTTGGTTCTCAGGCCTTCAGATTCATGTTGGAACTGCACCATCAGCTCTCCTGTGTCTCCAGCTTGCCAACTGCAAATCTTGGGACTTTCAGTTCCACAATCACATGAAAGCCAATTCCTTATAATAAATCTCTGTTGGGTCTGTTTCTCTGGAGAACTCTGACTAATACAATAGCTAAATCAGTAGAAATATGTACTTGTTTTTTAATGTGAGAAGAGGTGGAAAGTTAGGTTTGGACAAGTCTGAAGCTGTTTTTATGAATAAATCCCTAATGTTGATTTTTTTAAACTTAATACTTATCTTTCATATAAAATAAATTACAATGGGAAGGACATTGAACTGGGAGTTCAGATACCTGAGTTCTGGATTGGATTCTTTATTATAAACTATATATGAAACTTTGGCCAAATTACCAAGTCTTTCTAGGCTCAGGTTCCCTCACTTTAAAAGTTTAAAACTGGAATATTTTGTTTCAGAATAGTAAAGACATCTAGATCTTCTACCAGTCTCTGGAAACCAGCTAAAACCAATAAGGAAAATTAGCAACAGACACCCCCATTGTGATTATTAGATTCCCAGGTAGTGCAGTGGCTAAGAATCCACCTGCCAATGCAGGAGTCATGAGAGAGGCAGGTTTGATCCTCGGGTTGGGAAGATCCCCTGGTAGGAAATGGCAATCCACTCCAATATTCTTGCCCGGAAAATTTCCATGGACAGAGGGGCCTGGCGGGCTATAGTCCATGGAGTTGCAAAGAGTCAGATACTACTGAGAATACATGCAACAACAAAATTCACTTGAACCATAATGTACGTCAAGGGCAGTAAAATTGGACCAAAAGGAGGGGATGAACAGAAGGAAGAGGGCTTCTAAGGATCATAGCCTGACAGGTTAGAGTTCTCCTAAGTAGGAGAACTACTATCATTGCCGAAGAGCAGGACATGCATCAAACAAGATGGGTGGGCTCAAGGAGTTCTGGAAACTGCACAGACACCCTGCAGCGGCAGGGGATGTTATGTTTAATGGAGGCATTTGCAGGCAAGCTGACTCTTCAAGAAGTTTTTCTGTTTGGCAGATCAGGTGAGAAGCTGAATGATAAGCACTGTAGGTTCTCAATCTTCATCCTCCACAGAACGTAAACTCCATGGAGGCAGGATTTTCTTCTGCTTTACTGCTATATTCCCCAAATCTGGCATGGTACCCAACACAGGGAAAGTGCAAAACAAATATTTGCAGGCTGGTTGGATGGATGGGTGAAGAGAGGATATGGCTAAATCAGCCATTAACATACTTACACGTGATACACACACACACACACACACACACACACATCTTTTTGTATTATTTGGGACCTTAAAGATGGGAAACCTTGGGTCTTCCCTGGTAGCTCAGCTGGTAAAGAATCTGCCTGCAGTGCAGGAGACCCCGGTTTGATTCCTGGGTCGGGAAGATCCCCTGGAGAAGGGAATGGCTACCCACTCCAGTATTCTGGCCTGGAGAAGCCCATGGACAGAGGAGCCTGGCAGACTACAGCCCATGGGATTGCAAAGAGTTGGACATAACTGTGCAACTTTCATTGTCACTTTCATTTTGATGTGAATTGCAAAATCTTCGTGCTATCCCAGAGCACCTCTCTGTTCCTTCACATATTCTCATAAATTATTCTGCCACATGCAGAGAAAAATCCTTCATGATCAAGAAAGAATTTGATAGGATTTATCCAAAAGCATAAGATTTATGCAGAAAACAAAAACCTATTCAAGTAACAAAGAAAAAGAACAGAACAAATAAAAATCATAAAAGGAGCATCCATCGAGATATTTTTATTGCCGTAGAGCAAAACAGAACATGTGACTAAAGAGTTATCTGTGAGCTCATACTACTTAATGGGATACAGAGTCTCAAGGAAAAAAGAATAAGACAACATAAAATGTTTTAAAAAATTAATTGGCAGATCTTCGGACAGAAGTGAAAAAGAAAAAGAAAGTGTTCATAAGTACAAAAGCCTTAATGGGAACTGCAATGCTGCCAATGTTAAAAATGCATTCAAGACATCTTGAGAAAACTAAGCAAAATGAACTGGAAAAGAAAAATGACTACAATAGATGGGAAAAATGTAGCTAAAGAATACAGAAGGAAATTCAACAGGTGCAACACATGTTTTAAAAAATAAGAACAGATCAAAGGGACCACAAAAATATTCCGATATGTGTCAGAGAAGAAAAAAAGCCCTCCAGAAATAAAAGAAGACCTGAATCTATAGAATTAAAGGACACAGTATTCCAGCAGAGGACATAAATAGTTACAAATAGCCGTGGAAAATCTAGTAAAGTTAATGGATTTCAAAGGAAAAAAACAACGACAACAACACAAGAATATCCAGAGAGAGGGAACATAAAGATCTCATCTGAAAAGCAAAAGAATCAGGCTTCCCTGCTAGCTCAGAGGTAAAAAATCACCCACCAATGCACAATACACAGGTTAGATCCCTGAAATAAACAAAATTATTGTTTTTTTAAAAAGTGAAAGAACTAAAGTGGCTTCAAACTTTCCATATTCAGTGTTTTAGGAAGAACAAAGTCATGTCTTAAAAGTTCTCAGGGAAATAAAGTGTGAACGCCCAAATTATATACTGAGACACACAAAGTACTTTATCTCACTGTTGATATACGCAGTAACTTTTTCGAGTCTATTAAGAACTGAGGAAGATACAAACTACATGAGCTTTTAAAAAATGATTATCAAACTTAAGTCAGTCAAGATATGAATGTAATTACATATAATAAAAGAACCAGCTGTGAGCACAGAGTCACTTTATGTGTAGAACTCAGGTTAAAATAACTTGGAGGAATTATATGATTATAGAACAGACTGTAAATGTAATATAGTATTATTTTGTAGAAATAATATAATTAATGAAAACAAGGATCTAGAGAGAAAAGAGAATGGAGATAGAGTAAGTGTACTGATTTCCTGGTCTTCAAAGTAGGTGTTTATGGCTGATCTAAGATCAAGCATGTAACTAAACAAAATAAGTGTAGCAGAAAAGAAGAGCAAGAAGGTGAAAGAAATAAAGTATTCTGCAAACAGAATCATTCAGAGTAGGGCATTAGTAGATACTGGTTAAAGAAAGAGAGACTTATTATATTATATATATTATATGAAGTTATATGTTAGAAAGTGACAAAAATTACTAGAACTAAAATTGGACCATAAATCTTCCATGTTATGAAAAAAATATACACACTGGCAAAATGAACTAAGAAATCACAAACCAATGGTAAAATATTAGAAACAAATCACAAATGGCTTCTGTTTTTTTCTGAATGTTCTGGGAATATTCACAACAACATGCACATAATATAAATCACTCCTGCTGAGAAATATTCACAAAACAGGACAAAAAATTCTTTTAAATCTCACAGCCACCAAGGTAATAAAGAATTGAAACAAAGAAAAGGAAAAGGAAACCTAGAGAGGTGAATCCCAGGAGTGGGTGATGATTCTGGAAGAGTTGATAAGGAAGAAGGTGAGCACAGATTTTTGGCAGCCCCATTGGGGTAGATGGTTTAAAAAAAAAAAAAAACTCTAATCAAGTTTTGTCAAGTAAGGATCTCTGACAAAGCTCCACACGTGGAGTTGGGATTCCCAAGGGCTTCCTCTTAATGTGAAGAGTAGCTGGAAGAACTTGGGACTAAAGTGCAGTTCAAAGCATCTCAGTCTCTATAACTGGATTAAGGTGAGCTAGGATTGCCAGTGCCCCAACCTCCTGCCAAAGGCAAATGTTAATCCTCCCCGGAGAAAGATAATCCTACTTCAATTATTTCAACAATTATTTTCATATAAAATATCTTGCACACAATTAAAAGTAACTGGCCAAATAAAAAGGAAAGATGACTTACATAAAAATCAAGAGAAATAGCAGCAATGGAAATGGATGCACAGGAGATTCAGATACTGAACTATCAGACAACAACTTTAAAACTTTTAATAGAAGAGATTTTTTAAAAACCCAAAGTTGATTATTTTAAAAGGTGGAAAACATTGATAAATCCTGGGTGAAGCTTATTAAGAACAAAGAATCAGAAATGGAAAGGGATATATCACTGCAAAGCTTACAGATATTTTTATCTTTTTTATAGATATTTTTAAAATTATCATCACTCAAAGATATTATTAACTTTATATTCCTAAATATTAGAATTTAGATAAAATGGACAAGTTTCTAGAAAAAAATACAACTTATCAAAACTGACACCAGAAGAAATAGAAAGTCAGAATTATCCAATAAGCTTAAAGAAATTAAAAACCGTAACAAAGGCACACTGTAATTTCTCCAGACTTAACCCACTCACTTTTTCTTCTTAAAACTTTATTTCCATATTTTTGAGAAAGGACTCATTTTTCCATAGGAATGTTTGGGGAATTTTTTAGTTCCTGTTTCCTCTTCACCTTATTTTACTCAACTTTCTTAAACTTAGAAGGATTATATGTTATACTACATAGTTCTCAATTATATTTCAAACCATAGGAGGACAGACCAGGTGGCAGAAAGAAGAAAAGGAGGGAGATATGTAAGAAGGAAGAAAACAAGAGCTATTCTGATTTGAAACCACACCCTTTGCTGTCTGTTTATAGCCTCCTGACATGTAATAGTCATGAACAGTCATAGATAATATTAAATATGAAATATATTCAGAGAAGCAATATGGAAAGTGGTTAAGGTGTGTGTGTGTGTGTGTGTGTGTGTGACTGTGTAGTCTTGTAGCCCTTCATCAAGGTCCTTGGACATATTACTTAACCACTCTAATTTTCAATTTCCTAATCTATGAGATAATATCACCATGGTACACCTACCATATCATTATAAAAATTAAACAAGAAAATACATGTCACTATATTAGTACAGAACCTAGGACATAGAAGAACTCTGTGAATAGTAGCTATTGTTTACAATTATGATGGAGAGAAAATAAATAAAAATATATGTGATTTGATTTTAAAATGCGTTAATGAGGAAACATCCAAAGTCTCTTTATGTTTCTTTAGTGGAAATACAAACTTTCTATACTAAGTGGGAGAAATGAGTATGACCATTCCTGGAAGCTGTTCTAAGTTAGCCTACCTGATCTGATGGCCTATGAGTTGATCAAAACATTTGACATTTTTCTAAAGAAAAGAAAGTGAAATAATAACTTGGCCTTTCTTTAAAAATATATATACCAGGGACTCTATCCTTGCCAGTTATCTGTAACACGGTCTGTTGAGACTGCCCAGCATTGTCTGAAATTTCCAAGTCCCAGCACTATAAAAATAATTCACTAAAACCATCCTCCAAATAATTTTATGTTATGTACTTACCTAACACTGCACTTTGGACTACAGTATGGGATGGATATGCTGGGAATTATGTTGGGTTCAGTGAGAGTTAGTCATGCCCAGCTCTTTGCAACCCCATGGTTGAGAGTCCGTATAAAGCCTGTTTTGCCACAAAGAGCAGCCCCTGATGTTTGAGGAATGGTGTTTATTGGTTCTAGAAAGTTATTACCTATAATTACTGGAACATATTGATCACAGCAAAGAGGGCAGTTAAGAATGGCTGATGCAAATTCTGCAAAACAAGTTTACTGACATTCCTGTTTAAACCCTCAAAGAGCCCTTGAAGGACAAAAAAGTTACTTTCACAGGGAACTTTCAATTGCCTGCTCTCTGATGTCTAAACATAATAGGCTAAGTTCATTTTTTTCCCTTGTCTGTCAGCTAAAAGACCACAGAAAACTGATCCTTCACTTACATCAAAAAAAGAAATTACAAATTACATTGCTTTTGGTTAAATTCATTTTTCACCTCAAGGATTGAGCTCCAGGTCATCACATCAAAGTTTATTTTTTAAAAAAAGTCTGAAATTCTTTCTCTGAATTTTATTGAAAGTCAATTCTGCTTTAATTATTATATGGGATGAATATTTTGGTATGAGTCTTTTTCTCTTTCAATGAATTAAAACACATAGAAGCACTATTTAAAAATCGTGCCAGGAGATAATAAATGTTGAATCCTTTTCTCCAGTGATCTTTTGTTTTGTGAAACCAGCTTTTCCATATCTGAAGGTATCACTCAAAAAAGGACTTTACTGAAGTGTTTTTAATCATTCTGAATGCAGCCATCTGAATATGAGCTCCCAGATACCAGTGCATTTGGACTTCCCATCCAGTTAGACTATTTGATTCATAATAGAAAATCATGAGGTTTCATTTTTATTGTTGTCTCAATTGAGAAGACTGTCAGGAGGCAATCTTTATCGTCTTTTTTGTTTTAATCAAGAGAATTGTCCATGGGAGATGATTTCTGTGTAAAATATACATGGAGCAAATATGACCTCTTGGTCATGACATTTTTCCATTATCACACTGGAGATTTTTTTCAGGGGTACACATTATGTTCTGCTGCCCTTTTTGTATCATGTTATAGCATCATTAAACTTTAGACCTGTCTGTGAAAGCTGAAGTGTATCTGGGAACCAGGAGGCTCTGACTCATTGGCTGTGATGAGTAAAACCACCAGGAAATCCCTAGATTTTTCTTCCATAGATTTGAGTATTCAGGTTTGCCCTGCATAAGGCCTCAATTTTAGAAAATCTGTCCACACTTTTCTAACTAAGGACAGGGGAGATGGAAAGGTGGCCTCCTGATGGCATGTGCAGCATTTTACTTGGAAGAGCGTGGGTTCCCTCCTCCCTGCAGGTCTGCTATTGGCCTCAAGTCACCAGTGTAGGTCTCTACGGTCACGCCTCTGGAGGAATTACAACCACAGGAAGCAAAGTGGGCATGGCTGTATCTACACTGATATTTTGATGAATCATATTTACCAAAACCACTTAGTTTAAATTGAGCGATAATTTGAGTTATGGTAAAAATCAGTATATGTTTAAGAAAAACATTAAGCTTCAATTGGAAGAAATAGGTAAATTTTAAGGGCAATCCTGTCTACATTTGTTTCTTATTTATTTACATCTTGCTACTATAGAACACCAATAGGGTATCTTGTTTCAGATTTTAGAAGTTATTTTTTAAATCTGCATTTGTTTTATTCTCTTTCAATTATGTTTTAGTAGCTTATATATTTAAATCAATTTCCAAAAAGTCCTTTACGGTTCAGAAGGAAACATAGAATATTAAGGCTGAGCTTACTCCAAGAGAAATATCATGCAAACCGCATACATAATTTAAAATTTTCTAGTTGTCACATTAAACTAAGTAAAGAGAAATAGGTGAAATTAATGTCAGTCGTGTGTGCATGCATGTTCAGTCATGTCTGACTCTTTGTGACCCCATGGACTATGGCCCATTAGGCTCCTCTGTCCATGGGATTCTCCAGGCAAGAATATTGGAGTGGGTTGCCATTTCCTTCTCCAGGAGATCTTCCCAACCCAGGGATCGAACCTGAGTCTCTTGAGTCTCCTGCATTGTCAGGTGGATTCTTAACCACAACACCACCTAGGAAGCCTATGTTTGATTACATTAATATACCCAAAATGTGTAATTTTAACATGTAACCAAAATAAGCTTTATAAATATTTTATTCTTACTAAGTCTTCAACATCCAGTGTGCATTTTACACCTACAGCACATCTCAGTTCACACTAGCTGTGTTTCAAGGGCTTAGGAGCCACGCGTTACTATGACTGTTGTGTTGGTCATTGCAGCTCTATTCTACGAAGGGAACTTATAGCTATCGTACTGGATTGAAAGAACCGCAACCCTCAAACGTGATGCCTTTGACCTTTTAATGAAAACATGACTCTTCTAGAACTACAGAGCATGCTCATAGTTATCAGTAATAACAATCCAACCCTGCTCCACCTAACTACACTTTTCAAAAAACAGTTTATAACTTTTCTTTCATTACAAGTGAAACACATGTTTTCTGCAGAAAAATTAGAAAGTGCAGATTACAAAAAGAAAAATTTAAATATCTCTAATCCCACTCCTTGAGAACTTCTAACATTTTGTTGTATATCTATTTAGAAGTTTTTTTGTGTGATTTTTATAAAACAGTTTCATAATGCATGTATTCTTTTGTAACTGCTAATTTTTGACCTAGTATTACATTTTAAACACCTTCCCATATTCTTTTATGCAGTATTTAGATAAATTTTAATGGAAAAATAATATTCATTTAGTGCATGTACCGTAATTTATTTAACCAATCCTTTGTCTTTGGACATTGCAACTATTTACCCATCAAAAAGTTTGCTGTCACAAATGACTCTATTCTTTAGGTTTGTATTTTGCTCATGTTTGAAGTGAGGGAGCAGGGAACAATTTTATAGGTAATTCAAAGAATAGGAAGATAGTTGAAAATTGCAGCCATTTATATAATAGTTTTTTAAAATTTTGTCTGAATAGTTTGAAATATTCAGTTTAGCATTCATAAAGGATCCTCATGTAATTTACAGAAAAACCAGACACATGTCTAAAGACTGAATGCATTTTAAATTCTTTTAAGGCTAATGAAGAAAGAATGACAATTACAGTCTCTTCCTTTTCTCCAAGTAGATATTCTCAAAGAAAACAGCTAAACACTATCTCTTTTATGTTATAGTTTGTTTTTTGAGTCATCATCACTGTTGCAATGAAAACATAAATCCAAGCTCATTTCATTTTCTGAATAGTTAGGGAAGCTAAAGATCTAAAGGTAATTTCCTGAATGTAAAATATCTACTTCAATTGTCTCATTTTCAGGGTATGGGAAAAAGCAAAGAAGAAATATTATTCTCCATACATGAAAAAAACGTGAGGCTCAGAGAGTTTATAATTTATCTAAAGTCACAGAGATCACTAGTAACAGAGTTGGGACTGACCAGCCCAGTTAAAAGGCAGCTAAAATCTCTCCCTTATTGTACTGATGGAACACAGGTGGTAAAATAAACCCTAGTAATGCTGTGTGGAGAAGAATCATTTCTAGATTCCCTCTTTATAGGTTATTAAACTCTGTTATTACCCAAGTTTTCAAATAATTTTGCAACCAGAACAGAAATAATAAAGGGAAAGAGAACTATGGACATGAAACTTAACTTCTGTCATTTTGCAGGTGCTTCTTAAATCAGTCCTGTTACATTTATCTTAGCTTGTTGAGGTTTATGATAAAATGTGGCTACTATTAGCAATATATGATATACATAAAGTTCATAGTCCAATATATAACTGGGTATTTTGATTATCTATTATTGCATTAAAATGTAGAGGTTCAAAACAGCCATTGTAGGAACTTCCTTGGTGGTCGGGTGGTTAAAAGTCCACGCTTCCAATGTAGGTGGGCACAGATTCTATCTCTGGTCAGGAAACTAGGATCCCACATGCCATAAGGCATGGCCAAAAATAACAAGTAATCATTACAGGATATCTAAATTACATCAGAAATTGGGATAAGATGTAACTGAGGCATTCTCATGGCAGTGTCAGAGTTTATTTAATGGTATTCATGTGACAAATGGGTGTGGTTGGAGAGCCCAAGGTGCCTTCCTTCACATGTCTGCTCCTTCATGAGGATGGCTGAATGCTGGTCTTGGGTGGGGCTGGGACTTGAGTGCCTACACTCTGATCATTTCGGGGTAGTCAGATTTCTTTCATAACAAGTCATGAAATATCCTTCTAGGGGAATATTCAAAGACAACCAGGCAGAAGCTGCAAGACTTCTAATCCAATCTCAGGCCCCAAGAACACCACTTCTACCACATTCTTTGGTCAAGCAATCAAGGCCACCCCAAATTCAAAGGGAGGAAAACTTGTGGCCATTTTTTACTATCACAGTGGACATCAATAAATCTTTTTTCCCTTTAGGGACAGGAAATATGCTCCATAGCAAAGAGAAAAATCAGTTGATACCATCAGACCCGTAATGACAGAGATGATGAAATTAACCAGCAGTCAGTTATAAGTCTTCTAAACAACCTCAAGAGGAGAAAAGAAAACATGACCATAATGAGGAGAGAAATGGAAGATACAGGGAAGACCTAAAGGGAATTCTATGATTAAAAATATAGACAATGAAAAACCAACAGGATGGACTTTTTAATAGCATTAAAGACTACACAATGAAAAATGTTAAGACCTTGAAGACTTAGCAATAGGAAATATCCAAAATCAAGTACAGAGTGGGGGAAACATATATATTTAAAAAAAAAAGGCGTACATCAATGACCTGTGTGACAAAATCAATTTATTGAACAGACATGTAATTGGAGTTCCAAAAGAAGATGAGCGAAAAAGGGAACAGAAAAAATATATATTTGAAGCAATAATGACCCAAAGTTTTCCAAATTTGATAAAAATTCTATACTTACAAGTCCAAGGATCTCTAATGAAGCAACAGGAGAATTAACATAAAGAAAGCTACACTGGAGCACGTCATAATTGAATTACTGAAAACCAAGGATAAAGAGAGTCTCTTAAAAATAGCCAGGGGAAAAAATTAATACACAGACTTCCTGTCAGAAATTACACAGGTTGGAATGCAACAGAATGAATCTTTAAGTACTGAAAGAAAGAAAAAGCTGTTAACCTGTCATTTTATGCCCAGTGAAAATATCTTTCCATATTGAAGTCAGAGTAAAGACTTTTTCTGATAAAAGTTGAGCAAAATCACTGCTAGCAGACCTGTACTAACAACAACAAGAGCAACACATTAAAGGAAATTCTTTAGGCAGGAAAAAGATACATGTCAAAATGGAAATTTGGATCTACATAAATGAAAAGCAGCTGAAGTGGTGTGGAGAAAGAACGCAGTTTGAAATCCATGTATAACAGTTAAGATGCAAGCAGCACAGAAAGGAGAACTAACTCATTCAAAAATCGTAACACCTGAAATGCAAATTAGGAATGGGAAGAACTTGTTTTTTTATCGTTTTTCAAATAAAATTATTTTTTTTTCTCCTTAACAACAGGAACATAACACATACACATGCATACAGATACACACATCTCTTTAAAAAATTTGACCCTTGCTTTTAACATTTCTGAATAGAATATACAGATGATAAATATATGCATAATATCTCTTTGATGCCTCACTCATTGTTATGACTGGTTTAGAAATTTCTTAAACCAATAGTCTTTTCTCCCTGGATAAAATTCGCTGATGTTACTTTGAAATTTATTGAAAGATGGTGAACTTAATGAACTGCCAGTTTGCATGTGGCTATCAGAAAAAAAATGTTACCCCGTGCTAAAGCCTGCAATGGCATTTTTAAGGAAAGCTACTTTTGAACACTGGACAGATGACAGGTATTCACCAAGCTGCTTTTATCTGGAGTACAAACTGAAGGCCAGCTCTGTTTACGGGCATCATTGTATAGAAGACCTAATACACTATAATTCCTGATACTCACTCAGTACTGTGCAATATATAATTCACTTTTCATTTCTCCTCATAATAACTCAGTGAGAAAAGTGGATAATATCATCACTCTTCTTTGGCTAAGATTCAGAACTCCCTGACTCCCAGTCCATCACCCTGCTTCCTTCACTTAATCTTTTAATCCTTCAGATTCTGCTACAAATTATAGCCTTCAGGTTTCAGTTTGAATCAGCTCCTCAGAGAGGACTTCTTACATAACTTGCAGAGAGCTGGGCTCTTCCTTCATCATACTAACAGTGATAATAATACAGTAACCTAACTTTATTATTAATAGGTAGATTTTTTCAAGTCTAGGTCCCTCACTGGTCTTAGCCTCAAGAAGGCAGGACCTCCATCTGAGTTGCTTATCACTGCATTCCCTGCACCATGCATGGTGCCTGGAACATGGTAAGCACTCAATATCTGTATGATACTACTTCACAACAAACAAAAGAGTCTATGGTTATGTAGTTTCAGGACACCACAGAGTGAAGGATAGGGGAGCCTGGTGTGCTGCAATCCATGGGGTCACAAAGAGTTGGACATAACTTAGCAACTGAACCACAACAACAAGTGTGTGTGTACTTTGTAATGGAAGGCTTGCAGGAAACCGGACTGCTATTCCTTTATTTTATGAACTTAAGTCACTTGACCTTTTTTCGGATTATTCATCCACAAAGTAACAAGGTTTAGACAAATATGTAGGTTTTAAGCAGTGCTCCTCAAAGCCTTAAGTGTGCCCTGAGGGTTGAGGAAGAGTGTTCAGGGAATCATTATGTTTTTTTTTTCTTTTATTTGCATACCAAAGTAAACAGCAATCCAAGGATCTATGATAAAATATTCCCAATAATATTGAGGCTGCCCTGTAATGCTCCCTGGTGAATTAGGAGCAAAAGGGAGTAAAATTTTAAAGTAACACATAGTGGATCATAACAGAGATATATAAAATCTCGTAAAGGAAATAGAATGACCGCCTGCAATCTGGCTGAAGAAAATATCCATCATGCAGAGAATTGGTCAGCCACAAAGAGAGAGAAAAGTGGAATCACAGATGAGAATCGTGGAGCTTCCCATCTAGTCAGACAAATGAAACTGAAGCCAGTGAACGCCAAGCACTGTGATCCCACAGAGAAGGCCCTCCCTTGGAAGGAGTGGTGGGCTGTCTTACCCTGAGAGCATTAAGAAAATGATTTCAACTCCTTGTTTTGATTGATTTCACGTCTTCTTCAAAAAATCTTCCGAATCTGTCCTGGTTCCCTTCAGTAGTCTGCTCACATGAAAAAATGGGCTTTGGCATCATGAGTATTCCAGTCCATGTGACAGTTGTATTCCTCATCATCGATTAATAAATTGGCAAACGGATGTGTATGTTTTCATGTCTTTTAAAAGACAAATCTTATATTCACTATGTGTCAAATGTTGTTCTAAGTGTTTCTAATAATTTAGTAAATCTGCATGGCAACCCTATGAGGTGGTATTAATCATCTACATTTCATACTTTGCAGAACAGCAGTGGAGTATACAAAGAATCTGATGCCTTTTGCCTGTGATTAAAACCCTGCTCTCCTACGGAACAGCTGTGTGGCTTTTATCAAGTGACTTAACTTTCTTGTATCTCAGAGTATCATATATAAAATGGGGATAATACTACTACCTAACTCACAGAGCTGTTACAGTGATGTTAATAAATATAAGGCACTTTCATAGTGCCTGGCACAGTTCGAGCTATGTAGTACTGTGCTCAGTCGTTCAGTTATGTCTGACTCTTTGCAACCCCATGGACTGTAGCCCACCAGGCTCCTCTGTCCATGGGATTCTCCAGGCAAGAATACTGGAGTGGGTTGCCATGCCCTCCTCCAGGGGATCTTTCCAACCCAGGGATCGAACCCAGGTGTCCTGCATTTCAGGTGGATTCTCTACCATTTGAGCCACCAGTGAAGCCTAAGAATACTGAAGTGGGTAGCTTATATCTTCTCCAGGGGAACTTCCCGACCCAGGAATTAAACCGGGGTCTCCTGCATTGCAGGCGGATTCTTTACCAGCTGACCTACCAGGGAAGTGTAAAGCTATGTAGATATGTGTCATTTTCAGTTTAGATCCTTGTATGAATCTGGATCCTTCAGAGAAATAGAATACACAGAGAGAGAGAGAGACATAGAAAGAGAGAGGAGGGTTTTTTACAATAAGCTCACACAACGATGGAGGCTGAGAAGCCTAAGCCCTGAAACCGCAAGGCCGGACACACAGCGGAGCTGATGGTACATTTCCAGTCCGGGTGCAAAGACCCGAGAGTCAGGAGCGCCTCCGTGTAAGTTCCAGCTACATTCGAATCCAAAGGCAGGGGAAGACCCAAGTCCCTGCCGCTGGAGATAGACAAGCCAAGAGAGACTTTTCTCTTATACGGTCTTTTTTTCCTACTCAAGCCTTCAGTGAATTAGATGAGGTCCATCCACACTGGGGAGGGAAACCAACTTTACTCATCCTACTCATTCAAATGTTTACCACATCCAGAAATATGCTCACAGACACACTCAGAATAATGTTTAACCAAATATCTAGGCACTCTATGGCCCTGTCAAGTTGACAGATAAAGTTAAACTTCACCCTTGGGTTTACAAATATATGTTTTTTTATGACCTTGCATTTCTCCAAATCTATTAGCAACTAAAATTACCAGTCAAGATTGCTACATACACATCTACCAGACTGGCTAAAATTTAAAAGATGGGTAATAACAGGTGCTGGTGAGGACGTGGAGTTAACTCCCATCCGTCACTGGTAAAAGGGAACATGGTACAGTCACATTCAAAACCAGTGGTGTTTGTTATAATTAAGTATATATTTGCTTATGATTCACAAATCCTATTCCTAAGTATTCAGCTAAGAGCAGTGATTGTATATGCACATAAAAAGTTTACACATGGATGTTCATAGAAGTTTAACCATAAAAGACCCAAATTGGAAAAATATCAATCAGAGAATGAACAAAAAATTGTGTACATTCATAATTAGCCATAAAAAAGAATAATATGTGCAACAACATGGATGAATCTCAAAAACATTATGTTGAACAAAAGAAGCCAGACAGAAAAAAAGGTGGCTAATGTATGATTACATTTATGTGAAGTTAACAAAGAGAGCAATTTTTTTTTAACTTTTTATTTCATTGTGGAGTATAGCCAATTAACAATGCTGTGTTAGTTTCAGGTGGCCAGCAAAGGGATTAGCCATATATATGACATATATCCCTTCTCCCCCAAACTCCTCGCCCATCCAGGTTGCCACATGACATTGAGCAGAGTTCCATGTGCTATACAGGAGGTCCTTGGTTACCCATTTTAAATAACATATTGATCCCAGCTCCCTATGTCATCCCCCTGTTCTTCCACCCTGTCAACCATAATTTTGTTCTCTACGTCTGTGAGTCTGGTTCTGTTTTATAAATAAGTTTATTTGTATCATCTCAACACAGAGAGCAATTCTGTGGTTATCTTCTGAGAGGGGTGGGTTACTGATTGGAAGGGGGCACAAGAGAACTTTCTCAGATGATAATAGAGTATTCTATGTTTTGACCCAGGTTCTGGTCACATGGGTATATATGTACATATATGTATAGTATAAGTATACTGGCCTATACTTACAATTTAATATTTTAAGGCAAGGCAAAAAAACTTTAACATTAAGTTTCTCTCTGCCCTTTGGTCTCTTCCCCCTCTCCTGTGCACTGTGTTTCTGTATTATATGATAACCAGACCTCCCAGTGGCAGAAATAACTGCTCAACAGTAAAATAAGTGTTCTCCTTCTGGCCCCAGCCATGTGACTCCTTAGACGATAACACTCCTTTCGCAGTCCTAGAAGGAATCACAGGAACTCACTACTTGCCCACGTGTGCAGGCATCTCTGGTGAACTTTATGTGCAGCGCCAACGGACCATTTCCCTTAAAGACAGTGATGATATACAACAGACTAGTCGTATGACACGGGGCGACACTGAGTCACACCTAAGGAAAGTTCTTAGCTTAAATACTTAACTGATGACCTGTCAAAGTTACTAGTCATATTACTTGTATTCTGCCTAATTTTATAATTTTCTTACATTACCAAATGCGTGACTGAGACTCAGATAAAGTGAATGATGATTAGGTCACTTGAAACCTGATTGGTCAAATATATAATTCTATAAGATCAACTGTTGTGATAATATAACTCTAAATATGGGAAGAAGGAACCAGAGGGAACAATTTCCTGGACTTCTCAGACCAATAAATTGGGCTTCCTTGGTGGCTCAGATAGTAAAGAGTCTGCCCACAATGTGAGAGACCCAGGTTCAATCCCTGGGTTTCCTTTTCCCTGGAGAAGCAAATGGCAACCTCCTCGAGTATTCTTGCCTGGAAAATCCCATGGACGGGAGGAGATACAGGTTCAATCACTGGGTATTCTTTTCCCTGGAAAAGGAAATGGCAACCCACTCCAGTATTCTTGCCTGGAAAATCCCATGGATGGAGGAGCCTGATAGGCTACAGTCCATGGGGTCGCAGAGTCAGACACGACTGAGTGACTGACACTTTCTTTCACTTTTTAGATCAGTAAGATATCTAGGTAGTCCAGGGACTACTGTTAACAGGGCCTAATCCAGTAACAGTACCCTGATCAAATCTTCACCTGACCTGGGGATGAGCATTCCTAGCACTGTGGGACAAATTGGTCATGAAATGCCTCCCAAACCTTGGTTTGAAATTAAGACCAAAAGGAAGGAATTGTAAAATAAAGAATGTTGCCCACTATCCAGATCTACAAGAATCAAGTCATTAGCAGCTGCTGACCTGCAGTACACTTTGAAAGGATTTCACAGTGAAGATCAGGATGAGGCACTCTGTGCTTTGGGAAAACCAGCAGAACAGACCTTCAGATAGCTAGATATTTTAGGACAAATTCTTTATGAACCTGGATTCTTGCATCTTCCCATACTTAGGAAAGCACTAAGCTATTAACTAAGTCTTCCCTTCCTTCTGACTAACAGCAACTTTCTACTGAGATGTGTGTTTGATTGCATGTAACTCTTCACCAAAACCATATGTATACTGGCCTCCCCCTTCACCTCTGCAGAGCAGTTGGCAAAGCTCTCTGAGAGACCGTCTCCTGGGTTATAATCCTCATACTGGCTCGAATACAATCTTCCATTTCATTCTTAGACATTGATTAATTTTTTTCATTGACAAGCTAGTATACCTTAAGTATCTAAGTAGACATTTAAGATTTATGCATCTTATTAAACATAAATTATACTTTTGAAAATTTTTCAGTACAAAAGTATCCCAAATAATGAAATAAAACCAAATTAAATATGTATTTTTAAATCTGGAAAACAAGCATTATGAATAGAAAACTCTCTCTCAGATGATGTAAGCTCAATAATTTCCATAAGCCAGATCTGTCAGGCCATTGTTTGGGTTCTAAGTCTCAGATCACAAAAACTAAAGCCCCAATGGAAACTATCACAAAATGATGGCTCACAAGTGCCTTTGGAATCTGGGTGTTGGAGTTTCACGCCTTGTGTTGTAGGCATCCCCTGGTGTTTTTATACTATTTGTTAATAATGCACCATCAACACTGACTGAAATCCCAACCTACCACCACAAACAGAAGACACAACACGGTACAGATTAAAGTTTTCATACTTAAAAATACAGTCTCTATATAAGGAATCTCAACTGCACCATCCTTCTGGGTCTGCATCCCTGATTTTGACCCCTGTGCTTGCTTCACTCTCTCACAACTCATCACAAAGTAAAAAAACAAAAACAAAAACCTTTTCATAGTAGTAAAACACATTCACCAATGACAATTTCTTCTCAGCAAAGTAAAAAACAATGGGCAAATGATAAATGTTATATCTGATGTTGTCCAGTTTATAGCCTAAAAGTTCACAATATGTAAGGATTTGGATTATTTGCACCAATTCTACTTTTTGTACTTTCCAGTACCTTTTATGGTCACACTTGGCACACCTCAAAAAATTATCAGTTGATTGAAAACAGATATTTTATACATTTGTTTCTTTATATGGCTGCATCAGGTCTTCACAACTACATCAGTTGTGGTGTGCAGGCTCTAGTGCATGTAGGCTCTGTACTTCTGGCGCGTGGGCTTAGTTGCCCCACAGCTAAGGGGCAATTGTGGAATCTTAATTCCCTGATCAGGGATCGAACCCTCATCTCCTGCATTGGAAAGCGGATTCTTAACCACTGGACCACCAGGAAAGTCCAGATATTTTAATAAAAATGAGTTTTCAGAGGATCTACTATACAATATAGTGCCTGTGGTTAACAATAATGTATTGCTAACTAAAGGTTTGTTTAGCAGGTTGATCACATGTTAAGTGTTCTTAGCATACACACAAACATGTAACAAAGAAAAAACAATCTAAAAAGGGGGACAGAGGAAAACCTTCAAAGGTGACAGATCTGTCTATTACCTTTATTATTGTGGTTCCACGGGTGCATGAAATCCACATGGGTGCACATGTCTAAACTCACCAAACTATATACCTTAACTGCATATAGTTTCATTGTATGTCAGTTGTGCATGCGTGCATGCTAAGTTGCTGCGGTCATGTCTGACTCTTTGCGACCCCATGGACCATAGCCCGCCAGGCTCCTCTGTCCATGGGATTCTCCAGGCAAGAATACTGGAGTGGGTTGCTCTGCCCTCCTCCAGGGGATCTTCTCAACCCAGGGATGGAACCCACCTCTCCTATGTCTCCTGCATTGGAATAAGTGTTCTTTACCATTAGCACCACCTGGGAAGCCCTTATATGTCAATTATATCTCCACAAAGCTGTTAAAAACAGAATTAATATAATTCTGAATAAAAGATACTCTTTCTCCTAAAAATTTTTTAATTAAAGAAAATAAAAAAGAGCCGTTGAAATGCAGATGACAAAGGAGTTCCCTGGCAGTCCAGTGGTTAGGACTCTGACTTTCACTGGCAGGGCTGGGGTTCAGCCCTGTGTTGGAGAACTAAGATCCCACAGGCCACATGGTATAACCCCCCCAAAAAAGGAAAATAAGAAAGAAATGCAGATGATGATATTCAACAAACAAGCTTCTGGTGCAGAGTCACAAAATATTCTCAGCCTGATTGCCAAGAGACCAAAAACGTGACACCCAAGTGGGAAGTTTGGTGTTTCTGGACCACACAAGCTCAGCCATGGCAAAGATCAGCAAGGACTCTCAACTCAGAAGACTCAGTCTGGCTCATCTGCTCATACTTCACATTCTTTATCAAGTAAGAGGTGTAGTGGGAAACGTGAAGCATTTATTAAAAACCCACACCCACATGTACACATCTACACACAAACTCTGTATGTATGAGTCCAGAAACGTAAAACACAAGATGCTGGAATGTTAACTGAATTTACATGTCGATAGCATTTCAGTGAAATGAGCCTACTATCGTTTAAGATTACTGTGAAAAATCTAATTGTACAAACTGTTCTTGTAGGAACATAGAGAACTATCCGCTCTCTTTGGTAGCATTAACCAGATTTCCCTCCTCCATTGCCCACTACTGCAAGAGTACTTAAAACTGAATCCAATTCAGAAAAAAAAATCTGCAAGCCAATCAGTGGCATTTCACATGCATTTTTATTTCTGCATTACAGCTTCCTGATGCAGATATTTGAGAAATGCAAATCTTGTAAAGCACAAAGGAAATATTTGGCCAAGTCGCATTCTCACTGATCATTCTTGGTTAAATAAGTCTTAGAAAAATAAATTACATCATCAGCTTAAATATTTATTCTCTCTTGTAATTTCCATATGCTAAAGCCAACCTGTTTAATTATTAAATGTACATACTCCCTTTGGGGTACAAAACGATAGCTGTAAACTTTTTTCCCCCAAAGACTTATATGTGATACCTTAGTCATTAATAGTAAATATGGATACTATTTGTATAAAGTAAGCTTTCTGAGTTTTTTTCATTTTAGAGAGAATAATCATTGTCTTCTTATTTTGAACCATCAAAAGAAAAAAAAAAAAAGAAAAGAAAAGCAGAGTCTCTTCAGTACTTGGTGTGTTTTCTTGCAAAATAAACGCTATTTTGATGCTGATCCTTTAGACAATAGTGTAACACCTTGAAGCTTTTCTAATGTTTTTGTCTAAAGAATATATTCTTAGATATGTATTTTTCTCTCCCAAAATATTTAAAATGTATTCTGAAAGTAAAATATTTTGGCCAAATACAATCATTTGCTTTTTTCCTCTCCCATCTGCTTTTAAAGGGGTCATATCACAGTGTCATAAGATTCTTTGAATCAAGCTCTGCTTTTGAATATATAGACAATGGGAAGAATATCCAGCTGTATGTCTTTAGGTGAAGGGACAAAAAAGAGAAAGAAGTTGGTGATAAACACATATCAGTTAGCTCTAGTTAGAAAATTACTCCCTAATAAAACCACCACCAAACCTCCTTAAGGGTTGAAGCTCACACATCTAGGGTGAGCTAGAGGTCAGTAAGGCACCCACATATTATCAATACAATAACTTATTCTCCAGGAGGTTCATAGTAAAACTATTGGGGAAAATGGACCAAAGGCTCTGTAAATAAATATGATATCTTCAGTATTTAATTAGCTAGATGTTATGTCCTGGCCAATAATTTTTGCTCTTTATTAGAAGAGAAATAGATGCTTTGAGAGAAAATTTTTACTATATGATTTTGTGCAAATCAGTCTAATAACATTTTAAAAGCTGGGGAAGAAAAAAGAGACATGTGGTGAATTTTAGAGTGGAGACCTAGACAATTTATACCAAAAGGAAATATATATATATAATATATAATTATATATATATAATATAATAATAAATATATTTTTAACTCATTAATGAGTTTTTTTTCCAGATCATGTACACACTATTATGAATATATCCAGGTAAAATGTACAATCTGCAAATTAAATTCAACAATTTATACGATCAGCTACCATTCTGCTAATTCATTTAACATTATTGAAACCAGTCTTCTGCATTATAATCATCGTGTTATTAGCTAAGTTCATCCAATAAATAGAGAATTCATTTTCATCTTAGGTGAAGACTTATTGCTTAGGACTTGTGGCTCAGCAGGTTAAGAATCCGCCTGCAATGTGGGAGACCTGGATTCAGTCCCTGGGTTGGGAAGATCCCCTGGAGAAGGGAAAGGCTACCCATTCCAATACTGTGGCCTAGAAAATTCCATGGATTCTATAGTCCGTGGGTCTCAAAGAGTCGGACACGACTGAGCTACTTTCACTTTCACCATGCATATTGTATCATTAGTAAGACAGTTGCACTGAGATACAAAATTCTTATAATTATATTCATATGAGTGGCTTTCTTTGGTGAGAAATTTGGCCAAGAAGAATATCTTGTTTTGTGAACATTTCAAAAATTTTGTCTTTTAAAGCATATTCTACTCTTTAGGTGAAGAAAAAAAAAAATTATTTTCCTTCTAGTCTTCTGGGTTCTCAGCTAGGTCTTTGTAACCAAAGACAGAGTAACAAGAGAAAAGCATAGAGGTGTGTTTAAAATGAGTTTTACACAGCATGGGAGCTTTATGAAGAAATGGAGACTTGAAGAAGTGATTAAACCTGAGTGATCATAGGCTAGCGTTCCACTGTTTGATGAAGAGTGGTGGGAAAATGTGATAGGATGGAGGGGCATGAGCTAAGACTAGTAAACTATGGGAATCCTGCAAGGTCTGTTCATTCAAATCCCCCAGCATCCCCCGTCTTCCCGGTAAGACTGTGCTTATCTCTGGGCATTGGGAAGGCACCTCTCACAAGAGGGTCTTATGACTTGCTTCAGAGGGTGAAGCAATAGAGGGGGTTACAAAATCCTTCCTACACCCTGCTTCTCATATTCCCCCAGCTTAAAATATTCAATATGCCAACACAATGTGTTTTGGGATAGTATATTCCGAACTCCATCAACTGCAATGAACTCAGTAGTTGTGGCTTAAAGTGTGTGTTTACATGTGTGAAAGAGAGAGAATCCCAGAAACATGTATTACAGATTTTAGGAATTCATATATTAGGAAAGAACATAAACATTATTTGAACCTTTAAGCCACAGGCTTTTAAACTGCATCTAAATGCTATTTCTGTTCCAAGTTAAACTTAGAACCATTGTTACTCTAATTTTCTTTTTCAATATTTATTTATTTGCCTGTGCAGAGTCTTAGCTGTGGCACATGGGAGATCTTCAATCTCTGCTGCAACCTGTGGATTCTTTAGTTACAACATGTGAGCTCTTAATTGCCACACATGGGATCTAGTTCTCTGACAAGGAATCGAACCCAGGTCCCCTGCATTGGGAGCATGGACTGTTAGTTATGGGACCACCAGCAAAGTCCATCTGGTGGGCTTTTAAATTTTTTAAAATCAAATATAGGTTCTTTACTTTTGGAGACAGAATATTTGCCAATGAAAGTTACAA
Organism: Dama dama; assembly: GCF_033118175.1. Lineage (NCBI taxonomy): Eukaryota > Metazoa > Chordata > Mammalia > Artiodactyla > Cervidae > Dama > Dama dama. The sequence continues at coordinate 11,667,568 of NC_083692.1, read as the reverse complement.
ATTAGGTCCATATGACCTACAAGCAGGATGTGCAATCTTAGATAAGCTTGCCCTCAAGATCCACGCCTTAGGACATGCTCTATAAGTAAGACTGTCTTTGAGGTCAAGAAACTGGCTCTCTTCAGGTGATACCCATCAGGTGTGTATCTTATCTTTTTGTTTTCCTTAGGCATGGCCCAATTTGACTAGGAGATTTTAGTCGCAATGACTTTTATTCTCATTTCTTTTTAACTTTAGAATCTTGGATCTGGACCAACAGGCTTTTAATCAATCCAGTTAAGAGAGTGCAATTAGGAGAGCTGTGAGTGGGTGCAGGTAATTTATGGGCCCTGAATTGCTGGACTCATATGAAGACACATTGCACTTGATGCTCAATCACCAACGTTGCAAAAGGCTGACATTCTACTGTTGTTATTCACATCACCTCTCTCTGCCCCCAAGTTAATAGGTCCTTTTAGAAATTAATTTGGCCTTACTGAAGATTTGATTAGGCAAGTTACAGATATACTTCTTGATAGGACATACTGGATAAAAAGAATGGCTATAAATAGGTCAGTAAGGTGGTGGTGAGGTCAGGGGAGGGAACGCATTCTGTAGCCCTGTGATTAGGTCTTTTGCTAAGCCTGTGCCTCTGGACCATGAATTTCCTACTTCTCAGTATTTTCTCTCCCCCTCAGCAGGGCAGAATAAGCCAGAGTGAGCTGAGTTGGGTATTTCCCTTCTACAGGCTGTAGATAACTAGCTTCCCCTGAGGGCAGGCTTTGTTAAGAACAGAGTGCCCTGATATACAGTTGACTCTTGAACAGCATGGCTTTGAACTGCCTGGGTCCACCCATTCGTGGGTTTTCTTCTGTAGTAAATACGACAATCCTACATGATCCAGCAACGGTTGGTTGAACCTGCGGGTGCAGAAACACACATACTGAAGGCCAGCAATAAAGTTATATGTGGATGTTTTAAAGCATAACGGTTGATGCCCCTAACCGTCCCCTTTAGTGTTCAAGGGTCAACTGTATTTCTAAGTGCTTCCTTTTCCCCTTCCTCTGACAGAAGCACAAAGGGATTTTTTCCTTAATATTTGCTGGAACTCCTGGAGGCAAATCTCACAAAACAGTGGAGGTCTACCTATAACTAGGTTGTCCTGGAGTTTTCAGCTTTCAGAGTTGTGTGCACTGAGTGCTGGCAATTTGTCAGTCACAGCTCGGGTTTTCCTGATTCTGTACCCTGGCGCTGGTCCCCCCAACCCCCTTTAGTTTTTACTCATGAGTCTCTGCTCTGAGAAGTGGGGACTCCTGTCTGTCTCTCCTGTCCTGAGGACTGTGGTTTGTCCTATCTTCCCCTCCCCCACAGATCTAAGAAGAGAGAAATTTTTCTGTCTGTGTAGCTTTTTATTTATTGTTAGGAGGGAGGTAGGGGACTTCCAGGCTCCAGTCAGACAGAACCAGACACCAGAATTTCTAAATACATTTTAATCACTGCAAAAATTAGTAGTTCAAAGAGTACAGAGATAAAAGAAATCAAGGATTGAGAAATCATCCTGCAGCCTAGAAGGAAAAATACACAATTTCAGTCTAATAGCTTTTAAAAAGCTAGTTAATGGACAATATATAATTACCAACATGTAAATGGCAAAAAGAAACCCATGAAGAAGATGATAGTCATGGTGAGGCATTGGCTTTTTGGAAAGTGATTTAGGACAGTAGGTTTATCTTTTTCCATACAGAATTCTATTCAAGTGGTTGCTATAACAAAGAAAAAGTGAAGTGAAAGTCATTCAGTCGTGTCTGACTCTTTGTGACCCCATGGACTGCCCTATACAGTCCATGGAATTCTCCAGGCCAGAAGACTGGAGTGGGTAGCCTTTCCCTTCTCCAGGGGATCTTCCCAACCCAGGGATCGAACCCAGGTCTCCTGCATTGCAGGCAGATTCTTTACCAGCTGAGCTACTAGGGAAGCCCCACAACAAAGAAAGGGAGTAAACAATGGAGGATCCACGTGGAGAGACATACTAGAATGCATCAAGATGTCTCTTTGCATAAGAAAAACAGTCTCAATCTTCTGAAATGTATCAAAAATCAAACAGGAAGAAAAGCCACAGCCAGTAGTTTGCATATGCAACTAAGATGCCATGATCCTGTGAAATATTAGCTCTTTGTCAGTCACTTATTTCCAAATTGCAGCAAGTTCATGATAAGATCAAGGTAAAGACTGAATAAACCTTTGGTTGGGCAAAAAGGTTATAATCATACGACTATTTTAAATCCTCTTAGTACAATCTTAATAATGCTCTGGTGGCATTTCAAGATATTTTTATTGACAAAGAATTCAGTAGTCCTAATAAACTTATGAATATATTATGTTGCCCTTCTGTTAACAGGTTGAATATGATGTTATACAAGGCATACCAGTTTACTGCAAATTTGAAGACAATGTTTGAAGATTTGTTTTCTGCATTTGAATCTCACTCTTAATTCTTGTTTTGTTGGGGGGAAAATTCTTTGCTTTTCATCGAGTATTATTTTTATTGATGATATATGATAAAATATATATTGTAATGACTGTCATGCTTCTAATAACATGTTCTGTATAATTAGGGTGGGTTACTAGAAAAATCTAATGATTTGAACTCTGTGTGACTTTTTTTATAGGAAGTTTATAGAGACTCATCTGAAAACCATTCCCAGTCATGCGTTTTCAAATCTGCCCAATATCTCCAGGATGTAAGTCACATTTTTCTAATATAAAAAGATGTTTGCAATTGTGACATGTAGTTTTCTAACAGGGTTCTATCAAGAAACACACCTGTTAAATATTGCACTTACATAAGGCAATGATGTCTACATTTTCAGTATACATGAAGTTTATGTACGAGGTGCTTATTTGATTTTGCTGCATCTCCACCCCCTAATCCCTAAAAGATTTTTTTAAACCTAAAGTAAATTTAAGTACCTTCGGTCTTAAGAATTTACTAATTCTTAGTGTATGTCAATATATTTTGATACATGGCAAAACATTAACCAGAAATCTTTCCTATAAACAAATATATATGTGTGTGTGTGTGTGTGTGTGTGTGTGTGTGTGTATTCTATCTATCCTCATTACCAATTCTTGATTCTCTTTTCACCACTGGTACAAATGTTAACATTTTCTCATAAATGTAGTCAATGATTTCAGACATCTCACTTTAAAAAAAGAACTAAAAATAATTCTTAATCATAGAAAACCAAACTGCTGTGCACTCAAGAGTGAGGAGAAAAAGAGGTTCCATGTTGCATTGACGAGTGTATCTGTGTATGAAATGAGCCAGGTTTTTATTTTCATTCATTGATTCTGGCGAGCAGCACAGATAATCCGGGCAGACTAACAACAATGCCACTAGGAGCAGCCTGTGTGGTCTCTGGCTAAAATTAGTCAGTTCGTGACCACTTATTGTCTCGTGAGTCATTTCAGGGGCAGTTGAGGTTTTAATTGTCACAGCTGGAGGGAAGGGTGCCACCAGTATGTAAGCGCTGAGTTGAAGGATCTGCTCAACATCCCATAAGGTGTAGGATATCCCCCACACAACCAAGCATGATCTAGACCAGAACGTCAGTAGTGCTGACATTGAGAAACCACCCCAGCTGAACATCTCTGCAGGTTTTTTTTGTTTTGTTTTGTTTTGTTTTCCTACCCGCCCTTCCTTTCTTTCAAATTCTTGTCTTCGGTTTCCGTGCTGTTGTTCCCTCCCTCTTTTTAACATCTTACCCTGACTACTCCCCCCGTCTCCTTTCCTGGCTTCCTATTTCATTCAGATCCTTACACACCAGTTCTTTGTTTATTTTGTCCTAATTCCTCTGTGACCTCTGCCCCTTGAATGAACACTCTCTTGCCTTTGGCCTCACTGTTACCTAACACAACTAATTCTTAAAGGACCATCTCTAGCTCTGACTTGTTCCTACAGTTCAGGGCTATACTTATAGATTTCTTTCTTTCTTTCCTTGTTTAAATACACTTTAGAGCAGTTTTAAGTTCACACCAACTCTGAGGGGAAGGTACAAAAGTTGCCGTGTTCTCTCTGCCCCCTGCCGCGCACTCTCCCACGGTATCAGCCTCCCCCACCAGGCTGGTACAGTTGTTAAAATTGGTGAGTCTACATTGACACATGGATTTTTTTACCATCTGAGCCACAAGGGAAGCCCAAGAATATTGAAGTGGGTAGACTATCCCTTCTCCTGCAGATCTTCCCAACCCAGCAATTGAACCAGGGTCTCCTGCATTGCAGGCAGATTCTTTACCAGCTGAGCTACCAGGGAAGCCCTTAGTGTCTCTACTTGGCTATATTCATTCATTCATTCAATGAATAATTAGAGCCCTACTTTGTGCCTGGCGCTTTGGTAGATGTGTCACATACAATAGTTGACGATACTCATGGAACCTCCAGTTTCCTTCCTAAGAGAGTGATAAGTGCCATGATGGAGTCAGTTCTAGGGTGACCTAGGAACTCATGTGAGAAGTCTGTTACCTGGATAGGGGGTGTGGTCAGGGTAGGCTTCCTGGAGGAAATGGTGCCTAATTTGCAATCTATATTGTCTGGGGAAAGAAACAAAAACAAATGAGGAAAAGATAAGTCGAAGCAGAAGAAAAAATGGCTGTCAATGAAATGAAAAATAAGTTTGTGGAAGCTGGAGCTTAGTCTCAAAGTGGGAACAGTGGAGAAGAATAAAACTGGGAGGTAAGTGAGGACAGGGCTTTGTGAATCTTTTGAAGGAGTTTGAAATCTCCCCTAAGGACTAGGCCACAGGTTGACTATATGCAGGGAAGTGACAGATCAGATGCTTTAGAAACATACCCGGTCTGTGCTGTGGAAAATGGGTGGAAGTGGAGGAAACTGGAGGCAGGAAGCTAGTGAGGAGGCTGACTCAGTGCCCCGGGGTGACGGGTGGCAAACGGAATGGGGATGACAGGCTGAACGGGGGTGGCTTGAGCGGTAATTAAAACAAAAGTGGCCAGGTTTCAAAAATAAGGGAGAAGAGAACAAAAGTTGGTTGACTTGGAGGTGGAGGGAGATGGAGAATTTCACTGCTGTTTCTGACTAGGACCTCTGTGTGGTTGACAAGCACGTGTGCCAAGGCAGAGAAGTTTTCTGTGCATCTGCGATGGAGAGGCAGGGGATACGTTAGGAATTCAATTTGGGGCACAGGGCATTGGAGGTGCCTTGGAGGCAGCAAGCAGCTATATCTAGTAGACATCAGGATATCAGTTTTCATCAGTTCATTCAAGAAATATTTATTCATTCCCTGGTATGTATCAATTGCTGGTCTAAGTGACTGGGATGCCTCAGGGAACAAATGGACAATCAACCGTGCGCCTGTGGAGTTTACATTCAAATGAAAAGAAATAGACAAGGAAGCAAAAGAATAATAAATAAATATATTAATTCAGGAAGCAAAAACATAATGAATGAATATACTAATTCAGGAATCAAAAACATAATAAATAAATATATTAGTTCAGGAGGGGATTTGGGTATCAAGGTAGACTAAGGAGATATGGAAATCCCGGGTATGTCGAGGCACTGGGGAGAGATTTGGGTAGAGATTGAAACTTGAGAGTTGTAAACAGGTAGACGTAACATGGACCAGGGAAAGGCATCAGAGAGAAGGAGAGGCTAAAAAAACTGAAGAAAGAACAATTTTAACAGTATGAGGTCCTTTAGGAGGCAGGAGCAAATGGCATCCAAATAGAGGGGCTGACCTGCAGGAAGATGGGCCTCTTTGGTACTGAAACAAGGAAGTAGTAGTATGAGGTGGGGCAGAGGCAGGTAAATTAATAGGCTTCTTGGAGGGGAATTCCAGAAATTCTCATCTCAAGGTTTCAATCTTTTCTACAAATTATTAAAAAAGATTATCTACTAATACTGAGGGTAGAATGGGCAGGGTTAGAAATTTGAGAAGGTTTAAAATAAAATGATGGACAATAAAAGAAGGAAGGTTAACTGAGATGTTCAGGATGTCCAGGCAGATGTGAAGGTCCTGAGGAAGATTCCTCCAGGGAGTCTGTGCTGAGATTCTCTAGTCCAGATTCCCATCAGAGAATTTATCCCATCAGAGAATTTATCACTCCACATGTTAATCCCTTTTACCAGTCTGTATCTCTCACTACTGTGAGTTCCTGGAAGCTCAGGAGCAGGTCTGATTGGTCAATGCCCATTTACTAATGTATAAAGTAAATGTTCAATATATATTTGTTGAATGAAAGCATACACACATACATAAAAAATCCCATGAACAGAGGAGCCTGGCAGACTACAGTCTATGGGATTGCAAGAGTCAGACACGACTGAGCAACTAAGCATAGAGCACAAAATAGGAAGCTGTCTCATCTCGGGAGAGGAGAGAGATCAGCAGGGAGGTTTGTCTGGGACAGCGTACTTTCCCACCTATTATTCTGACATAATTATTAATAGTACCCTGTTTTAACTCACAAAAATACCCTATTTTGGATGATAGATGATATGGTTACCCTAGTGATTACATACAACTTACATGCTAAGAAGAAATTTGAGGAAGAAGTGGATCTGATTTTTCCTGATTATAAAAATAGGATAAGCAATAGGGAATCATTGCTTTTATCCCACTGAATAAATGGTTCTTATGTGTTGTCTTTGCAACGAAGCTATGACAGCCCTCTACGGAGGTATCATTCAGTTGGAGAAATTGGAACTTCATTTATTATGACACGTGCTGAATGACTAAAACCTTAAGAAAGCTTTGCCCCTCCTAAACTAAGAAATTCAGGAGAAATACTGGAGCAATGGATAGGATGCAAAGTGAGGAAAACAAGCTTGCCACCTTCATAACTAACCTTGTCCCTCAGACTGCTCAGCCTCACCCACCTTAAATCCCCATAATGTCTACACAATAAATTATTTTCGACATCCTCAATGGTTTCCTCTCTGTTAGAGATGTGATATTTGGATCAAAATAATTTATGTAATGTTATCCACAAGTGGCAATGGCTTGGGAGACCCGACAAATCAAAGGATTACTGGTTGGAGAGTAGATAATTCGAAACAGAAAGCACAGGACCCTCAGAATACTCACAACACCAGTGATAGAAACGCAGGTGGAGCGGTCAGCACTCCTCTTACAAGCATTGCATTAATGAAAACATGTTACTGGCAGATTCAACTCAAACTATACGCCACAGGTTTTTAACCTTGCCTTGCACCTTGGAGGTGCTTCCCAGGTGGCACAGTGGTAAAGAAACCGCCTGCCAATGCAGGAGATGCAGGAGACGTGGGTTCGATCCCTAGGTCGGAAAGATCTCCTGGAGGAGGGCATGGCACCCCACCCCAGTGTTCTTGCCTGGAGAATCCCATGGACAGAGGAGCCTGTTGGGCCACAGCCCATAGTGTCGTAGAGATTCATACACGACTGAGCACTCACACACACACACACACCTTAAGTCATCTGGGAAGCTTTTTAAAAATAAAAGTGTTTGACCATCCCTTATAACTCTGAATTAATTATTCTAGACGGAGTCTTAAGACATGTTTCAAAAGCCTCCCAGACAGTTCAGTTGTGTGACCAAGGTTGAGAAACTTGGCTCCACATACAGGTGGACACCATCTATTAATCATTAATTTCCCCAGATGTCATAGAAATGCCTCTCAGGAACACGCAGTCCTTGATTTTGGCTGCATTAGTCATTCTTATTACAGAATGGACTTTAAGGAGACTATTTGAAACATCATCCCTTCTGTATTCTTCATGAGTTGTATTTATGTTTCTTTTTTTTTTTTTTAAGTACTTAGAACTTTATTTGTGTTGCCTTTCATTTACAAAGTTCAAAACAAACCTTGAGTTTTCAGCCTCATAAAAATAAAAAAGCAAAGTCTTGAGAGAGTATACAGCCACCACTGCATGGAACGCTCCAATAGAGAATGGTGGCTTTCTCTTCATCTTTGAAACTACATCTCTACTCTCATGCATTAGGTACTCCATTAAAGATGCTTCTTATTCATTTGTGTATTCTATTCTGCCATCTTTCACTTTCTGCTATTTTGAGTAACTCGCCTATTCATTCATTTACTCATTCATTCACTTAATTACATATTTGTTGGAAGTCTACTACAAGACAAGCAATATGAAAGGTACTCAACATTCAGTGTCCATCAGAAACAGACTCAGTTCTCCATTTCAGAGAACTGGCTGTCTAATGAGACAACATAAATCAAACATCATCCAAGCCCTTGCAAAAGTTTCACTGTGATAATTAGTGGGAAGTAGAAGTCTGTGGTGCCATGAGGCTATCCTATGAGAAATTTGACCTAATCAGGAAATTTCGGGAAAGCTTCTAAAGGAAGTATCGGTTCAATGAAACCTGAAAAATGAGTAAGACCAATGAACTGGGAAACTTTCAGATAAAACAGGATCTAAAAAATGTAGTCATGACTACTTTTAACATAATTAGGGCGAAATCATGAGGGTTGTACGTGTTTCATGACCTGGGATGCCCCTGACAAAGCAGTTACATCAGAATTAATGGTATGTTTACAGTTCACGACCTTACTAACTTTCTACTTTGTCTTTTATTTTTGTGACGTTCAGCTACTTGTCAATAGATGCAACTCTGCAGCAACTGGAATCACATTCCTTCTACAATTTAAGTAAAGTGACTCACATGTAAGTACAACGGGAAGTGCAGCTAAATCCAGGCTGCAGCCACTTTTTTGGGGTTGTCTTTTTATTTTTTTAGTTAGGAACTTTGTATTTCTACATACCAGTCATTTGTCTCTGAAAATCCAAATTGTTGTTGTTTAGTCACTAAGTCATGTCCAACTCTTTGCAACCCCATGGACTGCAGCACGCCAGGCTTCCCTGTCCTTTACCATCTCCCTCACTTTGTTCAAACTCATGTCCATTGAGTCAGTGATGACATCTAACCATCTTACCCTTTGTCACCCACTTCTCTTCCTGCCTTCAATCATTCCCAGTATCAGGGTCTTTTCCAAGGAGGCAGTTCTTTGCATCAGGTGTTAAGTAAAACCTCAAAAGATTCCACTACCAATTCTCAAGTGTTTCTCTCCATTGAAGTCTTTGCTAAGACACAAAAGATTTCATTAAACTGAGGAGCTACATTCATCCACGGCCCCTTTTTGATTGATAATTTTGGGGATCCAGATTATAAGAGCTGGTTTCTAGAACATAAGAGCTGGTTTATAGAACATGGATCAGAATTTCTGTTAATGATTAAATTCTTAACTTGTTTTCACTCTCAGTTTATGTTAATTCATCCTAATTTTCACTTCCATGGCAGAAGTCCTCCTCTTGAATTGTCATTTCTATTATTGCTGTGTTGTAGACTCAGGTTGGATCCCTGGCTCAGAAAGATCCCTTAGAGGACGAAACGACAACCCACTCCAGTATTCTTGCCTGGAAAACTCCATGGACGAGGACCCTGGCAGACTACAGTCCATGGGGTCACAAAAGAGTCGGACAGGACTGAGCGACTGAGCATGCACACACACTACCACACAACATCAATCAATACACTTCACACTATTTTTATTTCTGTGGCACCTTACAAGCTATAAAAAGTTGTATATACACAATCACATTATATTCTTTTAAGCAGCCCTGTATTATGAAATATTAACTCTTTTCTTGATGAAGAACAAAAATACTTATCATCTATAAATAATGTTCTAGACATTATGCTGTACATTTATGGATTTTTTAACCTTCAAAAACCCTGTGAAGTAGAGATTATCATTTGTATCATTTACTTCAGAAAAACATAAATGTAGAGAAGCTAAACACGTTATCCTAGGTCACACAGTTACTAAGGAAGAGGGCCAGAATCTTTACATCGTAAGTATCTGCCTCAAACATTCTTTCCCTGCACACGACAGTCTGCTTCCTTCGAGAACTCTGAGGCTCACCTTCTTTCCTTCATATGGCTGAGTAATATGGCTAGTGGGAAGCTTCCCAGGGAGCTCAGCCCGGAGCTCTGTGTTGACCCAGAGGGGTGGGGTGGGGTGGGGTGGGGTGGGGAGGGTGGGAAGGCGTCCAAGAGGGAGGGGATGTATGTATGCACAGAGCCGATCCACTGTCTTCTGTAGCAGAAACTAACACGACATTGTAAAGCAGCTATATCCCAATAAATATAAATAAACAAACATGAAATCTGGGGGAAAAAAAGAATATTGAGGCCCAGAAAGTCGTCTCCAGCTATGTTAGGCTAGCATACATTATTAGATCAACCATCAGTCTGAAAGCAACTAAAGGAACTAGAAAAAAAAAGCTGTTTAAAGGGATTTGAATGTTATGAAGGGAGTAAGAACTTAAGGGGAGAGAAGGAGATCCCCAACATAGCACTCGATCGTTTTCCTCTTGAAGTACTTTCTGAATTGTAAACAACATATGAGGGGTTGGGAAAATGACCAGAGGTTTAGGCAGTATCTTAGGGCTAGGGAAATATTAATAAATGCTTATCACAAAATGTTACTTTGAAATTAATTTACCTAATTCTTAGTCCCCATTTTTGCATCAGTAGAGTACAGCCTTTAAAGTATTTAACAAAATTCTGGCTCTGCCAATATATTCACATCTTGTTTTTAAAGTAGTTAATTACTTACTACTTCCTAATACCTCTCAAAGCACACAGTAAAGTTGCCCTGATAATGTCCAGTAATTATTTAATTTTAATGAATCTCTCCACACTCTAATAACTAGAGAGAGCAAATTTAGTCAGAGAGGCTTGCCTTCAATTTTTTCCAAACCCACTGCCACTTAAAAGCAGACTACAAAAACAAACAAACAAAAAACCCTGAGTATCAAATTTAAGTAAAAGTTGATAAGGATCTGGGACTGGCTAAGAAATAGGTTTTTGGCCAATATTCTCATTCAGTCTCTTGTTTTAAACAACACAATCTTACATATTGTTCAGTCACTAAGGCATGCCCTACTCTTTGTGACTCCATGGACTGCAGCACTCCAGGCCTCCCTGTCCTTCACCATCGCCCGGAGCTTACTCAAACTCATGTCCATTGAGTCAGTGATGCCATCCAACCATCTCATCCTCTGTCGTCCCCTTCTCCTCCCGCCTCAATCTTTCCCAGCATCAAGGTTTTTTCCAATGAGTCAGCTCTTCACATCAGGTGGACAAAGTATTGGAGCTTCAGCTTCAGCATCTGTCCTTCCAATGAATATTCAGGGTTGATCTCCTTTAGGATGGACTGGTTGGATCTCCTTGCTGTTCAAGGGACTCTCATTGTATTTAAATTTCTTTCAAGTCCAGCCCTGCTGACTGTAGCAGCTTCTCCTAAGTTTCTTTAGCTCAGTCTCCATGCTGAGTGAGAGTCTGAAGCTTTCCTATTACCCTTGGCCACATCTAACTCTGCAAGTGAAATGCCAACTCGACTTTATTGTTGCCCTCAATTCTTTCCCAGCTTGGCCTGCTTTTCATTCATGGACTGGAGATGTTTAGGGTGCGGGTAAATATCTCTAAGGCTGAGGATCACAGTCAAATGCTGGTAACTAATACCTAGTGAATAATCAAGGTAGGGAGCGGGGATAGGACAATGGAAGAATATCAGTAGTTGGAAAAAGTTCCTTCATAGGAGGGTTTAAGCCTTCCTTTCCCCCTCTTTGGCTGCTCCCCGCCCCCAACCTGAGAACTCCCTTCTCTCACCTTGCAGATTTCCCTTGTTCTTTGGGTTTGGACTGTGTACTAAGTACCTGCCATGACGCCAACTTCTCTGTTTTGGCTCTTAGTGAGAATTAACAAATATTTCTCAGAAGAAGAAGAAAATAAAACCCCAGAATCTAGACATATGATTGGTGGTAGTTTCCAACTCCTGCAACCCCACGCAACCAGGCGCCTCTGTCCGGGGGATTTCCCAGGCAAGAATACTGGAGTGGTTTGCCATTTTCTTCTCCAGGGGATCTTCCTGACCCAGGAATCAAACCCACATCTTCTGCATTGACAGGCAGATTCTTTACCGCTGAGCCACCAGGGAAGCCCTAGATATATGGTTAAATGAACCTAACCTAATGCTAGATTATTAATCTGCTATCTTGTGAAAATGCTGCATACTGAGCATAATGTTAGACTTTTCATCTAAATGTCCATTTTATTTGAAATCCAATGAAAGAAAATTAATTCTTAATGAGCATTTATATTATTTTAAGGTCTGGTTGATGATTTCTTATAAACATCATTTTTAAAAAAAAAGGAAAAAGAAAGAGCTGTATTTGGAGTTAGAATTCCTATTTTAAGGCCCCGAATTGCCTCTAACTGTGTGACAGGAGATCAGTCACTTAATCTTTCTACGCGTCTCCATCGTTTTCGTCTGCAAAATAAGGATGATGTTACCTGCTTCACTTATGTCTTCTATTCCCTCACTGGTAGAAACTTTCTGAGTAATAAGTATACCCAATGTCTTTTTGCCTTTTAATCTTCCAACACTAGGTTTTTCTTTTCTTTTTTTAACTTTTTATTTTGTATAGGAGTATAGCCGATTAACCAACCATGTTGTGATAGTTTCAGGTGAAAAGCAAAGGGACTCAGCCACACATATACATGTATCCATTCTCCTCCAAAGGCCCCTCCCATCCAGGCTGCCAGGTAACACTGAACAGACTTCCCTGCTCTACAGTAGGCCCTTGTTCTAATCAATAAGCTTCAAGATCCTCAAACATTTCCCCGACGCAGCTAAATTACCCCTTTCTGTAAAAGAGTATAATTGAAGATTTAAGCAGACTATTTGGCACTGCATATTAAAATTTTTTATAGGAATATATATTGCTTTGTTTTGCTCTTTTAAAATTTGGGGTGTTTTTTTTTTTTTCTTTTTTGCATGCCTTTTATTATATTTTTTCTTCAGTTGAACAAGATAAAATAAAGAGTGAAAGTCACAAAGTCCTAGCCTAACACCTCCCAGAGATGACCACGACTGTTTGCTCTGTATTTTAACAATTTTATGCATGCTTATTGTATGAGTTTGGGTAGGCTAATTACTGTAGGAAATAGACAAAATTAAAGCTGTGTAAACCCCTGCGGTAACTGAGGGGTACTTCTTGCTCAGGGACAGTACCGGGTGGGGAGCAGGCAGCAGGGCGGCCCTCCTCCCTGCAGTCACGCAGGGATCCAGGCTGTTGGTCCAGAGGCACTGACATCTTCAGTCGTTCACACTCACGCTGCAGGGCTGTGGTATCCCACTGCGCTGCAGTTACATGTAGATTGCCTTCCTCTTCGTTCCCCAGCTTCCTGGAAGCATAGCTAGCCTTCTGCATGCTTGGGCCATAATTGCAGATTCAAATTCACCCTCACAGGCGTTCTTGGGACTCACTCAGATTTGTACTCCTATTTCACCCTTCTTCTCTTATCACATGCTTCTGGTACTTATCTCTACACTTCCCTTATTATTATTATTTTTTTTTTTTTGAAAAGTTATACCAGCTGCATTCGCTTCTGACATCTGTCTTCATTTAGCTAAACTACTGGCACTCCACACCCCACACCCCTTCCTTGCTTTAGCTGAGGTTTTATTTTTTTCTAGCTTTATTGAGGTATAATTGACGTATAACATTGTGGAAGTTTAAGGTATACAATGTGTTGATTTGATATACTCACATATTGCAAAATGATTCCCACCACAGCATGAATGAACACCTCCGCCGCATTACATCATGACCATTTCTTTTCGAGAACATTTAAGATCTCTAGTAGCAACTTTCAATGATATAATACAGTATTATTAGCTACAATCATCCTGCTGTACATTGGATTCTCAGAATTTGCCAGTATTATAGCTGGAAGCTTGTACACTTTAGCCAGTATCTCCCCAGCCCCCTGCCCACAGCCCCATCGCAGCCCCGCTCTGAGTTTGGCATTTTTAGATTTCATATATAAATGATTTCATACAATGTCTATCTTTCCCTCAGCAGAAATTTTTAAAAAGTCATTTGTGAGGAAGTATTAACTTACCTCAGAAAGCGGCTTCTTTTGCCCGGTGTTTTCTTTTGATATCTCTTGTCCATCTTTCCTTTCTCTTTTTCACTCTTACTGAGAAGCCCATCTCCTCTTTTGTGTCTCCCCCTCCTTGAGGCTTCTCCCACCTCTTTCTTCTCTTGCAGCCTCCATGTTGGTTGCCAGCCTCATTTAATCAGCTATAGCCAACAGCGGTGTTTATTTTCCCTTAATTCTCGCTCCGCTTCTAAAGTGGATTCAGCTGGGCTACACTCGGTCATTGTGACATTCTCTTGGGATACTCACTCAAATTTGCTTGTTCAACAATAGTCACTCATGGAGTGGTTTTCCAGACTGCAAACCACACTCAGAGAGTTTTCAAACTCTTCTAACTAGTTTGCATTTGACTGACAGCAGTTCAACCCCTCCCGCCAAATGGAAAGCTCTGGCAAGGCGTTTATTGCTCCCCACGCAGAGCACCTTGACTCAGCAGAGTCTGATGGTCTTAGAGGGGCCCAGCGGGGGATGGCTAGGAGACTGTGCAGAAGGGGAGCCCGCAGTCCCAGTTTACCCAGCACAGAGGGAGTATCGGGGATACAGGACGTTTAGTTTCAAGTCAGAACAAAATTTAAACAGTCTGGTTTAAAGTGGGTCTTTCTCTGCAGGCTCTTGGTTGAATGAAGATCATGACATGATAATTTAGGATTAGTGGGCACAATGGGAAGATGAGGTGAGGGTGTCTAACTGTTGAAGTGTTGATGGGTCTTTCAAGAAGTTCCCACAATGAACAATAAAGTTATTTTCCTGGACAAAATGATGCTAATGAAGAAAAGAGACCAGGAAGGTCACACTGATAGTAAACCGAGCTGGGAGATGGTTTCTGTTCTCAGAGTTAGTGCCACTCTCTCTTTCCCAAGAGTCTGCCTCATGTTTGCTGTACTTCGTCAAATGTCAAACCTTGTGGGGTTTTTTCTTGTTTGTTTAATTTTTACAAACACTGCAGTACCTCCAACCCGAGGTCTCCAGCGTCTGCTCCAGCTTTCATTCTGTGCAGGTGAAAAACAGCAATAAAACCTACAGCTATAGAGCCCTTACTGTACACACATGAAACCTCAGATAGACATTATTTATCCTCACAAGAGTCCCTAACATTGTCCCTGTTTTACAAATGAGGAAATTGGCTCAGAGAGGTCAAGGAACTTGCCCAAGGTCACACAGCTAGAAGTGGCAGGGCCAAGATTTGACCTCAGGTCCATCCGGTTATTCAGTAATAAAATAAAAAGGTAATAAAAAGGTGCAGATTACTGATCTATGCTACAACACAGATGCGCCTCACAGATACTGTGCTAAATGAAAGAAACCCGACACAGAAGCCTATGAATTTATGATTCCATTTATATGAAATGTCCAGATAAGGCAACTTTAGAAGTAGATCAGTGGTTTCTAGGCAGAGGGCAGGGAGTGGGAATGGACTGCAAGTGTGCATATGATTACTTTTATCATTGATAGAAACGTTCTAAAACTGGATTGTGATGATGAATGCACAATTCTACAAGTTTACTAAAAATCATCTAATTGTATCAAATTGCAATGCATAAAATTATGGAAATTTTCCTTCAACAAAACTATTTTTAAAAAATCTAGAGGCCAGATTCTGTCTTCTAGTTGTTACCAGCAACCATTAGATGCAGGTTCCTTTAGGAATCAAGCCTAAGGTGCCATTCAGAAGGGGTCAGACTACAGGACTTACTAAGTTTTCTTACCTTCTTCATGTAAGCCTCAGGAGGGCCTTTAAACTCTTAACCAATTTACACATGTTGAATATATTTACTTCTATTAATACCAATGAGAACCTATTTCTAACAGGCACTGATTTCACTGATACTAGCTGTGCATTTTGATAGCATGTATATAAACCTAAGTAGATAAGTTAGAGACCTATATGGTATTATCACATGTGCTGAAGCGTTTAAAAAAACTGTGTAGGAAAATACCTTCCCTGATGGCTCAGTGGGTAAAGAATCTACCTGCAAAGCGGGAGACACAGGAGACTCAGGTTTGATCCCAGGATTGTGGAGATCCCCTGGAGAAGGAAACAGCAACCCTCTCCAGTGTTCTTGCCTGAATAATCCCACGGACAGAGGAGCCTGGCGGGCTGCAGTCCACAGGATCACAGAAGCCTCAGACACCCTGGATGACTGAGAACACACAGGAAGATGAGGGCCTGCCTGGTGGCTCCGTGGTAAAGAATTCGGCTGCCAATGCTGGAGATGCGGGTTCGATCCCGCAGTCAGGAAGATCTCCTGAAGAAGGAAGCGGCAACCCACTCCAGTATTCTTGCCTGGAAAATCCCATGGACGGAGGAGCCTGGCATGCCATAACCCATGGGGTCACAAAGAATTGGACACAACTTATCTATTAAACAACAACAGCAGGAAGATAAACCCAAGTGAACTATGGATACTCATTACCTCTACTGCTTCTGAAATAGTAATGGACAGAGGAACCTCACCAATCTTATTCCTGTGCTGTTATCCATTATATAATCCACACAATCCCCCGCTCCCCATGGCCAGGTTACTTGTTATTATCAATAGTAAAGATATCTGCCCTCAACAGACCACTGGAGAGAGTTTTAAACCTAAAAGGAAAAAAAGTCTCTGAGGCTATGGATAAGAGAAAGGTCACCCCCAAAGTGAGATGGATCAAAGCTACGTTAATGATGGAAGGGGGCTGAACAGCCGTTGTGTCCCTGAGAGAAGCAAAAAGTAGCTTTTTATTGGTGGGACTGGTTCCTGGCAAAAAAAGTCACCGGGCACCAAGGAAATATGTATTCTTCTCATGAACCTTTGTTAAACCTGATTAAGACTGTGTTATCTTTCATAAGAACAGAAATGACTATATTATAGTGACTATGTTTCTTGTGACTTTTACAGAGAGATTCGGAATACCAGAAGTTTAACTTACATAGACCCTGGCGCCCTAAAAGAGCTCCCCCTTCTGAAGTTCCTGTAAGTATTAACTCCTATCCCATCCTGCCCTTTTTTAAAAAAAGAGAATTATAGTATGGGAATATCCCCGGGATAATGTGGAATTGGGTCATTTTAGTGGTGATTGGTTGGGTGGCCTGGGACACATCACATCCTGTGACTTACTCCCCACCTTTTCCCTTCAGGCAAGGCGCCAGGTGAAGTGAGTCACATTTTTAAAACCTATTCAAGGGACTTTCCTGGTGGTCCAGCAGTTAAGAATCCACCCGCCAATGCAGGGGACGTGGGTTCAATCCCTGGCCCGGGAAGATTCCACCTGTCGCAGGGCAACTAAGCCCGTTGTCCACAACAAGAGAAGCCCCCACAATGAGAAACCTGCACACCGCAGCTCAAAGGAAGCCCACACACAGCAGCAAAGACCCAGTGCAGCCACATAAAAGAAAACCTGTTCAGAAGTCAGCACACAGGCTGGGACCAGAGTCCCGCCCCAGGAGACAGGAGAGAGAACACGCCATCATGTACGCATGGTCTCTAAACGAACATACCCTCTGAGAGCCCACCAGTCAATTTTGTCAGGAAACGGGTATCACGATATTAGACTGGCTGTTACACCAGAACAAACCAAAAAAGGCGACACTGATCTTAGAGATTGGGAGGGGCACTCAACAGAGAGAGAGAGAGCACTGTCTGCCTCGAGAGCAGGGACCACACGTTTCCGTCCTCTGTTGAACTTCACTGCCTAGTGCCTGCTGCCTGTCCACTCAGCAAAGCGTGCGCGGTGGGGGTGTGTGCACGCACTCAGGTCCTCCGGGCACCCTCCCTTCTTGCCTCCTTTCTTGCTCACATGTGCTGTAAAAGATTAGAATGCGAAAACATTACAAAGAAAAAAAAGTTAATCTTCGTCCCAATACCCAGAAATAATCACTATTCACATATTAGTTCATTGCCATCTAGGGACTTTAAATAAAAGTATATATCCAAATATATTTCATGAAATAAGTCTTCAAGGATGAGTAGAGGTTATCCGGGAAAAAGAGGGGGAGGGGGAGAAGAGAAATACAGGTGGGTGGAATAGCACGATAAAGACACAAAAGTGTGGAACCATGTGGCTTATTTGGGGGACGGAAAATAGTTCAGTGTTGAAGAGGTAGGGGTGGGCGATCCCAGGGGGACAGAAGAGGACGTGGGTGGGATATGGGGCTGACGGGGTATCTGGGAAGTGGTAAAAACCTGCTGAGCCACAAGGGAAGCCCAATAAAAACTTACAGCACAAGGCAATTGCTCCTGTGTGGACTCTGAGCTTCAATTCTTTAGTAACTCTTTGATTAGTAGACATCAGGTTCCCTAGTCTGTGCAAGGTTTGGTGGGGAACATGTTGGATAATAAAACGTTGTCCTTGCCTTCCAAGAAGCTGACCATTTTTTAAAGGAAGATTTATATATGGAATTGAAAAGTTCCTCCCCTAGAAGAATAGTGGGAAGTGACAAATGAGAGGTACATACCTTTATCTGGGGGTGCAGGTAATTAGAGAAGACATCAAAAAGGAGATGGACTCAGTTGGGGTTTTGGAGAATAAAGAGATCTTGGTCCAAGTTCCTAAGATGGCATTTCCAGCCCTTTCCAATACTGTCCCCACTTAACTCTCAGGCTTTACCCCCCTGCTCTTCCATACGAACTGCTGTTGCAATTGAATGAGTTTATTTACCGTTCTTCAGATATACCTTATGGAATATTACTTCTCTCCTTGGTTATTTGGAGCTTCCCATTTGCTTTTTTGAGACCTCAGGCTCCTGCTTCCTCTTCAAATCATGTGCCTTCCCCTCTAGGAATCAGGTCAGAATTTGCCTTAGAAGGGGCACCAGGGGGACTAAAGTTTTCCCTGCTGGAAGACTTTCTATAAAGGTTTACTGGTAGTGACGAGTTCTTAGCATGGCATGCCAAGGCTCTCAAACAAAACATAACTCCACTATCTATGTTCTAGTAGCTACAACAATGTTAGACCAACTAAGTCTGGGAGGCATCAGGAGCCTGAGCTTTTATATTTAGGCTGTTTTATGCACATTTTTATCTTGACATTTTGCCCTGATGATACAAGCTTTGGAGAGTGAAGACATTGTCTTTGACTGATTTCCTTCTTTGTCTAAACATATTTTTATGGTACTGCTGCCATGGTATTCTCAAGAGGCTGCCATGGGGGTATCATCCTTGGTAAAATAACCAACACAATATAATGTAGAGTTTGCAAAAGGGAGCCTGGCTTGGGGTCAGTAATTAGACTGTCTTCCTGTTGCATCCTTCCCTTATTCCACCCTCCTATTTCCCAACACATGCATCATATCCTCCAGTTAAAACAAAGTAATCACACAAACACACACACACACAACACAAAAAGAAACCTGAATTCCTATTTCTAGGAATCCCACTTGGTTCAAACAATCCCCAGATTTTCCTAAACAGAAGAGATGCATTGACACTGGTGGACTGGGTAGATTCTTGTACTTTGAGGAGCATCGTCCCATCCAAGGGCTGGAACTTGCCATGGTCTCTCAGATAATTGATGAAGGAGTTAGGATTTGATTCTAGTCTGGCGTCAGAACACATACTTTCAGCTGTTACATTATTCTACTTCCTATGTGTTGATTTTCTTACCTTATTTCTATTCTTTTTCTCTTCTTTTTCATGTACTGTAGTGGCATTTTCAACACTGGACTTAGAGAATTCCCCGACCTGACCAAAATCTATTCCACTGATGTATTCTTCATACTGTAAGTGTGCACACAGGCAATATTTGGCAGTATTTTACTTGTCGCTAACAAGAATTAGGGTGCAGCCATAGATGTTGGTTGGAACCAAGTGAAGCAGTTGTTTTAAGGAGGAAGCAGTGATCATTTGTGAAAAATGCCCTGATGAATGAAGTCAGGCAAGGACTGAGAAATGCCCGTTGGGTTTAGTAATGTGGGGCACTGTGATTCTGAAAAGTGGGACTCTGTGGGGGGGAGAAGTCTATTTGTAGTGAGCTTAAGAGAGATTCAGAAGGGGGAATTAGAGACAGTGAACTCTTTCCGGTAGTTTTACTATTAAAAAGAAGCAGAAAAATGCCTCAGAAGTTGGAGCACATGAAACAAGGAGAAAAGGGTCTTTTTTTTTTTTTTTTTTTAATGGGAGAAACTATGGCATGTGTGTTTGCTGATGGAGGTGATTGAATAGAATGAAATTTGATGATATTGAGGATTCTTTATTTTTCACATAGCTTTTCAAACACTTTCCCATTTGTTATCATGTTTGCTCCTCTTAACCACCTTACAAGGCATAAAAGGAAGTTATAGTTGTTACACTATACAAATGAGGAAGCTGGGGAATAGAAAACCTAAGCGATTTGGTCTGAGGAGGGTCCCAGGAGCAGGTCATGAGTGGTCTCCAATCACTTCCTGGGACTTCTCATTGGGGACAAGTGCTCTTTTCCAAAACTCGTGACATAGTTAAGTGTCTTACTAGTTGTCCAGGCATGAAAGGACATATGCAGAGAGAGTTACAGGTTGAGTTTGTACTGTGGAGTCAGCAAAATATATCAGTAAAGTGATAGGATCCAAACTCTTGGGGTTTTGCTAGGGGAAAAAAAAAAATGCCCATGCTCCTTTGCTGCAGAAGAGCTCTGTTCAAAATATAACCCATCTTCCAGCAACTAGAACATAGAAATGTTCTCCAGGAGCATCTGCCTGGCAGTGTTTTTCAAGCGAAGGACACTTTAATAATAATCATGAAACCCATCGATCCCATCCTACCGACCCTTTTCGGGGGCTCCACACAGTGAGGAAACGAGTTGCTCTGGAGAAAGTATTTGTCACGTGAGTCCTCCTCTTGCACATGAGGACTTTCAGGACCCTCAGCCCACACGCGAAGCTCACTAGCTCCCTGCCCAGGTGGGGCTCTGAGTGCCCGTCCACCTAGGTCAGCTCTCACCACCTCACCGGACCTCTGAGCCACCAGCAGCTAAGAAGAGTCAACAACACCTAAAAAGAAATAGGATAAAACGGAATAGTGTCAGCCTATATATTTAGGTGCATATTATACAGCAGAGCCCAGCTCCAGAGGTGCTTTTTTCCACCAAGTGTTTTTGTTCCTCTCTTGCAGTGAAATTACAGACAACCCTTACATGACTTCCATCCCTGCGAACGCTTTTCAGGGCCTGTGCAACGAAACCTTGACACTGTGAGTATGGCCAGTTCCACTCCTGCCAACCCTGGAATTTCTATCGGGGTCACTGTGATATTTCCGCAGGCCCTCCAAGAACCACACTAGCACACAGTATGTTGCTGTTTGGTCTGCCGAGGGTTGCACACAGGTAAATGAGAGCGGCACCTTACGGAGCGGCGCTCTGCAGCTGACAGAGTGGTTTAGGCAGCAAGACTAAGAGGAGTCTCGTACAGAAGTGGTCCGCACACTCTATCTGTGAACGGCCACTCAGGTTTTCCAGACCGCATGGCCTTGGTGGCAACTGCTCACCTCTGCCATTGTAGGGCAAAAGCAGCCGTCCACAATACACAGACTAATGAGCAGAGCAGTCATGTTCCAACAATATTTTATTGACAAGAGCAGGCAGTGGGCCGGATTTGGCCTGCAGGCTGGCCTTATAATACAATATTCTGTATCCAGTATCTCCATTGAACAGAGGAAGAATCTGGGGTTAAAGCAAATTTAAGTGATTCTCCCAAGGTCCCTGAGCTAGAAAACGGTGCTCCTAATAAGGGCTTTCATGCTTTTGCACTCATAATTCAGCTGTGTCGTCACTAACTATTACTAAGCTCCTATGATGGGATATTGAATAAAAAACATAGTCCTCTATATAATTTTTTCCAGAGTTTGAATGGGTTCTGCTCTTGAGTTGTTCAAAACGAAATGCTTTATCAGGGAAATTTGCAAAATGTTCTCAGGAAGGTGACCTAACAGAGGTATAAGAGATAAGTTAATTTCCCAGGCCATAAAGACTTCCCCTCTTTGGCCAAATTAACCACAAAGTAAAGTTGGGGCCTCGTCAAATGATCCGCAGCTGACTGGGCTCAGTACCACTGTTCACGCAGGCCCCGGGGGGTGTTTGGGATGGATTGTTATCCAGCTTCCTTTCTTGGGTCACACTGCATCTTCTTCATCAATGGATACCCACCTGATCCAGTTATCCTCCAGCAAAATTGATCCAAGGCTCCACACAACTCTGAAGGGCTATTTTGAAGCAGTCTCGGGCCAGCTGTCTTGACCCTGTTGAAGCTATCTCAACCTCTGGAACTCTACCCAAGCGTGGATCATTTCAGCTCATCCTTCTCCAAATGGGGGGAGAGCTTTCTTAAAGAAACAAGAGGCTCCTTAGCCACCATTTCATTTGACCACACAGCAAAGACTGGGGTTTAGCCTGCTCGGTCCCAAACCTCAAGGCCATTTGCATCTCCTGTAAAAGCTTCCCCTGTGCCATTGGCCACGCATCAGTTTCTTTACAGAATGTTACCTCCAGCTTTCGGTGTCTTTCTCTAAGGACGCCTATCACAAGCAGCCCTCTGCATCGGAGGCTAGCCTTTGTCTCACACACAGTATGGGGCCCGATAGGCATTTGATAAACCTCTGAATGAGGGAACTTCAACTTTCCTGCAATCTAGAAGCGGGGATGCCATGGCTGGTCCACTAGCTTTTCAGATGATTATTTCTACATTCCTGCAAAAGTCCTTGCTTCTTTGAAGCTCATGCTCAAAAACCTGTAAACACGAAAGGGTATGTGTCCAACAGCAAAATTTGTACCCATCTTCCTGGTAGGACAGAGTTTCACTGAAAATTTGCCCCTTTGGTTCTTTCTTTACTATGTTTTTCTTCCTTCACTAATCTCCCTTTTTGAGACCTACGTGTCCAGTAAGATTGTTATTTAATCTTCTGAAATGTAACTCCAACAAAGAACATTTTTATTGTCTAGGTCTCTCAACAAATTCTGGAGAAACAGAAATGCCAAAATTAGGAGTTCTCACATCTTCATTCAAGATCTCTAGTTCAGAAAAAAAGTAATTTACCGATAAAAACGACTTAGCTTTCCCACCTCGGTGCTGAGCATCCCTGTGCATTGCAGCCCTTACCCAGGACACCTTCGTAGCTGGAATTAAACTCACCGTGTAACTGTTTCAAACAAAACAGACCAACAAACAGGATAAGCTCTCGGTTCTCCACAACTCCCTAAGGTAAATCCAAGTTCTCAGGTCTTGGAAGACCTTTTAACACCGCCTTCTCGTGAGCGTCCACACCTCACTGTGTCAAATGTCTAGCGACCCTGTGCTCCCAGCAACCTCTTGATGAGGTATCAATTGATCAGACTTTGACAGACAAGGAAAACTGAGGATAATTGAGGTTGAGAGGTTCTCAGGATCACCTACTGTGAAGTGACAGACCCAGGTCTCATTCCAAATGTGCAGTCTCCTGTGTGCTTCTTGCTGTGTTTCCAGAGTTCAAAGGAGGCAGACTACAGTCGTTTCCAGGCTCCCCTAAATCTCCCCAGCTGTGCCTGACTGTGGTCCTGGCCGGCTTCCCTCATCTCCAGCCGATAGCTCCCAGGAAGCTCCCGCTGCAGCCCTGTGTAGACCAGACCTCCCAAGGCTCTGTGCCCCTTTGGTGGGTGGGAAGAACTGCTTCTGAATTCACAAAACCTGATTCTGGACAGCTGTGCATCAGTGTGGCTTTGGTAGATCACCTCCACCTCTCAATAACCTGACTAGGAAATATAGACAATGCTTTAGTCCAGCCCTCGGAATCCCTGTATAAATTAATTAATTGCAGCAACACAGCAGCAAGTTAAAAACATTAAAATTTCCCCAAAGCCCAAGGTCTATCTACTTTCTTAGATTTGTTTTTAAAGTTCAATTTAATTCGGCTCTCAACCATTTAATTAAGCATTTAATCTGTGGTAAGCCCCGAGGATTAAAAGCATGAATACAAATGTGAAATAACATTTTAAAATAGAAAACCCAGGTGTTCAGATGAATGATGTCTTTTAAAGTGCTTTTCATAAAAAACTGCACTTATTTCTCCATTTTTGACATTGGGTTAACTCCTAAAACTCTGTTTTTTGAGTATATGTAGAATGTTTCTTAAAAAATCTTCAATGATTGCAAGTCCTTGTTCATCAAAGTGAATCTGCTTCTGAGAAACAGGAGCCAAGTCTGGAGAATGAGGGCTCAAACTGGGAAATATTATTCCATGTCCCAAAAAAGATATACGGTAAAGTTCTCTTGTAGGGCTCGTAGATGGGCTCTGAGAACCTTCATGCGCATTTCTGGCAGTGAAAAAAATGAAGCCCGACCCAAGGGCCAGCACTACCTCTCATGGGTCACTGATTTCTTCTCTCCCTGTTGATTATAGGAAACTGTACAACAATGGCTTTACTTCAATCCAAGGACATGCTTTCAACGGGACAAAGCTGGATGCTGTGTAAGTCAAGGGTTGCCATGAAAACCACTATCTTTCCCCTACACCTCCAGAAGCCCCCAAAAGGACCATTCAGTGGGTCAGAATTCTGCTAGAGATGGGTTCCCCCAGAGCATTCCTCAACCCCAGGGTTAGTTAGAGCAAGACTTGGGGATGATGTTAATAAGCTCTGCAAGAGCAGGCTTTAGTGGACACTAACACTGACTCCAGTTCTAAACCCCAAAGCTTTATCTTTAATAAAATGCAGAACTATGGTGTCACCTTCAGTTACCTACTAGGAGTGTGTGTGTGTGTGTGTGTGTGTGTGTGTAAATATTCATCTACTAGGTGTCGAGGCAGTCCTAGCACAGGTTGGAGAAGAATTTTCAGACAGAGCATTTCAGAAGGGAGTGAGTTTATTAAGAAGAGCAGAGATAAAGTGGGCACTGCGAGCCGACCTCTGACAGACCAGGGAAAGCTGACAGTTTTCGTGGGTTAGTAGCCAGTTTTTATAGCCTCAAGACAAAGAAAATTCCTGCTGGAAGGTTGGTGTTAGGTGATTGGTTGGGGCACTATAGGGTGCCTGCTGGGGTGGGCATCTTTGCCTAATTGGGAGTCAGGGAGCTTGTTCGTGATGATCAGGGGGCTTTGGGCAAGGTTACAAAGGGGCTCAGTCAGCTTCAGTCAGCTTGGTTCTGGGCTCCGCTTCTGTGGCCTTGGTGCAAAGCTCGGCACCTGCGGCCTTGAGGGCAGGACTCCACACTAGGTCCATGAAGTAAACAAGGGTCTTAACTAAGTCCAAAGCTATTCAGACCAAGAGGGTTTTCATTTAGTTTCTTTCTGACATGTTTTCAGGAAAGGTGTCAGTTTATATTTGATTCATTCAGAAAGAGCTGAAAAGCCATATCCCGATTTTGCTTTCGCTGCAAATGAATTATGCCTAGAATAGGACGCAAGCAAAAAAGATAGTCATTGACACGGGTTTCTGTCTTTGTTGTGCTTTTCTATCAGGTCTTTGTGGTCCCGGCATCTGTGCCAGGGCATGCTTCGTGTCTAAGAGCTGGTAGACTGGTTCAGCCATCTGGTGTGTGATTTAACCCGATCTAGTAAATGACAATTAGCTTTTGTAGAGTCTGCTTTCTACAGTATGGTGGGCCAAGTAATTTGTAGGGCCCTGCTACTATGAAACAACTAGATTACACATTTAAAAGTTTTGTATTTTATGCCATAGCTCCAAAGAGAGGGAAATGACATAAAGTAATGAACCAGTAACTAAAACCAAAGTGGTGGGTAGATAGGGTGCAGTTCCCTTGGACAGCTGCCATCATCTGTGGTGCCAGGAGATGAGACTTTAGTCAGTGAGAAGGCGGAGAAGTGAGGCAAACCTGAGATTCCTGGGTTAATTCAGGGAACCTGGATAAGAGCTGGAGTGGGACCACGCTAGTAGAACCTCTGGACTCCTGGCAGAAACACATGCAAACCTCTGCAGAGGAGAGAACCCCAAGGCAGGCTCCCAGGTGTTCGTGTTTGATTTGTTTTATAACAGTTTACTAAGTATTTTTAAACAGTTGTATTTTTTTCAACTTCAGATGTTCTGTTTGCTTTCTAAAATATTTGCCAATTCATTTCTGTAATTCCATCTTTTTTCCCCCCTTTAAACATTTCATGCATAGTTGTTTTATGTTCTGGAAAATGATCATTGCAAAATCTGAAGACCTATGTTTCTAGGTCTGTTGTGCTGTATGATGCTTCTCAAACTTTACTGAGCATATAGAGCATTGGGGTGGGAGGGTCTTGTTAAAATGCAGGATCTGATTTATGTAGATCTGGGCTGAGCTCTAGGATTCTGTATTTCTAACAAGCTTTTAGGTGATACGATGTTGCTGGTCCATTGACCGAACATCAACAGGTGGCAAAAATAACCTGTACAATATATACTAATAAGTTCAACATCATTATACCTTGGTGTTACTCCCTAGTTCTTGCTCTTTATCAGGTTTTTGGATTTCTTAGTACTTTATATCAAGTGAAGATCCGAGCACCTTTCTCTAGACTGTCTAGTTGTGGGCTCATTCAGGTTGATGTTAGTCATTTGTTTAAATATATAATTACAGGGACTTCCTGTGGTCAAGACTTCCAGTGGTTAAGACTCCACCCTTCCACTGCAGGCAGAGAGGGTTCAATCCCTGGTTGGGGAACTAAGATCCCACATGCTCTGTGGTGTGGCAAAAAAAAAAAACCAAAACCCAAAACCCAAACAGGGTAAGTCTGAAAAGACTCTACTTCTGTCTTAACTTTATGTACACATCTCACACAATCCTTCATTTATTTTTCAACACATTTACTGAACACCTTTTACAACCCTGTATGCGTGTTAAGTTGTTTCAGTCGTGTCTGGCTCTTTGCGACTCTATGGACTGTAGCCTGCCAGATTGCTCTGCCCTTGGGATTCTCCAGGCAAGAATACTGGGGTGGGTTGCCATGCCCTCCTCCAAGGCATCTTCCTGACCCAGGGATCAAATCCACATATCCTGTGGCTCCTGCATTGCAGGCAGATTCTTTACCGCTGAGCCACCAGGAAAAGCCCTCAACGATCCTGGAACTGTGCAATACCAAGATGAACAAGACCAATGTACTCCCTGCCCACACCAAACACACATTCCAGTGGCCTCAACTTGAGGGCAGAATATCAAGGGTCAGCGTATACTGGGGAGAGATGTACCCAATCCAAAATACACATTTCAAATAGAAAATAACGCTAACAATCCTTGCTTGGAGACCTAAGCATGATTTTCCATAGTTATCACATTAAAAAATTATTAGCATGCAATTTTAATATTGCATGAGTTTAACCAAATATTTTTCCTCTTTATACCTAGAAAGCCACGACCCTTAGGGCAGTAATCTTCCCAATTCAAATTTTCTATGAATGAAGTGGGGAATTGGGACTTCTCAAAATAATTAAGTCAGCTTGTAGATACTTAGGGTGTAGAGATTTCAGAAGACTGTCACACCGTTAGGGACACCAGGGTCATCACAATGTTAGCATTAAGGCAACAGAGAACCACATTAGCAAACGCTCCACAGGGACAGTGAAGAGCCTTTCAGTCAGGGAGATGAGAACTAGTCACATGACTCTGAATTATCCAGCATGTCCAGATGAACCCAAATTTGCCTGAATCCAAATTACTTTTCTGGAATTCTGGATAAGTAGGACAAGAAACCAACCTTGAATATACAGTAATTCATTTCTAAAACTTCTGTTTTTCCATACGCAAATGATTGCAATGCCCAAAATGAGGATCCATAGACTTCCCTGGTGGCTCAGATGGTAAGCATCTGTCTACAATTCGGGAGACCGGGTTCGATCCCTTGGTCAGGAAGATCCCCTGGAGAAGAAAATAGCAACCCACTCCGGTATTACTGCCTGGAAAATCCCATGGACGGAGGAGCCTGGTAGGCTACACTCCATGGGCCGCCAAGAGTCGGACACGACTGAGCGACTTCACTTTCTATGAGGATCTGTGCTCTCAGTTATTTGCCTCCTTAACTTGCCATGTTTAGTCATTGGACGATATCACCCTCAATCACTCTCGGGTATCTGACAAGAGATTTGGGTATAAAATTCAGACTTTTAAGTTCTGCAGAGCAAGGTTCTCTGTACTGGCTACCAATTTGAATCACCTAAAGAGATTTGGAAGCCCTAGATTTTACCCCCAGATATTCTGGTTTAGTTGGTCTGAGTGTAGACAGAGCATGGGAATTTTTTAGAAGTCTCCTCAGGTGAGTCCAACCTTTGCTTTACA
This sequence comes from Dama dama, assembly GCF_033118175.1. NCBI lineage: Eukaryota > Metazoa > Chordata > Mammalia > Artiodactyla > Cervidae > Dama > Dama dama. Next base: position 11,639,385 of record NC_083692.1, on the reverse strand, counting down.
CAAAGGTCAAGACCATAGCTGGACTTCTCTGGTGGTTCAGTGGTTAAGAATCTGCCTGCCAGTACAGGGAACTCAGGCTCAATCCCAGGTCCAGGAAGAGCCTAAATGCCGCCACGGAGCAACTAAGCCCTGTGCCATGACTCCTGAGCCCCCAGCACCCTGGAGCCCGCGCTCCACAACAAGAGAAGCCACAACAATGAGAGGCCCAAACACCGCAGCTCGAGAGTAGACCCCACTCACCGCAACTAGAGAAAGCCCACACACAGCAATGCAGGCCCGGTGCAGCCAAAAATATAAACAAACACCTGGCTTTTTTTAAAAATGTGGCTTTTTACATTTGACAGAGCTGTCTAGTGGCCAGGCCAAAGCCAGGACCTGGAACCCCTAGTTCAAGACTCCTTCCCCTATGCCCTGCTGGGATTCACTGTTGCTGACTTACCAGCCACCTCTAGGCCTGGACACCCAACTCCTCTAGCTGCTGCTACTTGCTTCATAGCCCAGGATAAGGTGTATCCTTCTTAGTCGGTTAAAGACGTGAAACACATAAACTAAAAGATCTTGCAGAGGAGTGGACTCATGCTGGAGAAAGGAGGTCACTCAAGACTTAAGACACAACCAGCAGAAGTTTCACAGAACAGTTACTCTAAGCACCAGTGTCATCTGTCAGTGAGAGTCTGACTTTACCACTGCAGCAAGGTCACCCGCTCAGCCAACTTCCAGATGAGGTTTGAGTGAGGGGCACCTTGATGAAGAGGCGGGCATGATCGAAAGTTATTAAATTCAAAGAACTGGGACTAAAATCAGTCCATGTACCTTCACCGTTTTGCTTCAAAACGCCTTGTGCCTGCTCATAACTGGCCTCTTGGTCGTGCTTAGAGAACTCCACAGAGACTTCAGGAGGTTTCCAGAGCGAATCTTCCTTAATCAGCAGACTACTGTGCTAAGAGGATCTGGGTGTAATCCGGTAGCCTGTTATTTTACAGTTTGGACATAAAGTCAGCCGCAGAATATCAAGAAAGTATAGATAAATTTTGTTGAGGAAAAAAAAAAGGAAAAACTAACAATGGAACAATAATTTCTATCCCAATTTCTTCCCAGCTTTTGTGGTAAGAGAATAAATTGGGTTGGGGTAAAGGAATGTATTTCCCAAACTATGTTCTTTGAACTCTCTTTCCATAATAAATTAATGAGGTTTACTTCTTAAAAGCTGTTCATGACCTTATAAAGTTAAACAAAGTGTACAGCTGGACTTCTTAGGTCTTTTGATAGAAGAATCTGAATTACCAGTAGCCAGTAGGAGGATCTGGAGTAGGAAATGGCAACCGGCTCCAATATTCTTGCCTGGAAAAATTCCATGGACAGAGGAGCCTGGCGGGCCCATGGGGTTGCAGAGTTGGACACAACTGAACACACACACACACATGCACACACACGCACACAACAGGAGGATACAGTATGCAGAGCTTCTTAGGGAGGCCTTGGTTCCAGGAGCCTCTCTCTGGACTGTTATGCCACAGAATACTTTTTGGGGGAAGCTACTTAAGTCAGAGAATGAGACATTTGGATGGCATCCATGAACATGAGTTTGAGCAAACTCTGGGAAATAATGAAGGACAGGGAAGCCTGGTGTGCTGCAGTCCACGGGGTCACAGAGAGTTGGACAGGACTGAGAGACCGAATAACAAAAACACTCAAGAAAAATCTGATAGACTGCTGTGTTGGGAGGCAGGTAAATTTAACAAGGTTTGTTCAAGAGGCAGGATATGGAGGATATAAGAGCCAGTAAAGTTTCAGATCATTCTGGGGTCTTCTGAAGTTAAATCTATGAAGAGGTTATGAAGGGAGACTGTTTCTATCTTCCTACCAGCCTTCTTCTCAGACCATATCGTGGGCTCTGTGAGAGCCTTGGCTGATGGGAGAGGGTTTTTCTGTTGAAGACAGTGGATTTTAATTCACTGATTCCCCGTTCTAGTCACTGCTATCCCTTGAAACATAGGAAAGAATCAATATATCATTTTCACATACTTTCTTGACATTTTTATGTAAAATTTGGAAGGGTTTCACAAATGTGGGAAATATTTCTTAACTGAAAATCATTTTTGCCTTGGTTTTTAGAAGTCTAGAGCTGAGATCAGCAAACTTTCTCTGGCAAGGGCCAGATAAAAAATAGGTTGGTCTTTGTGGGCCATAAGATCTCATAGTTATTCAACTCTGCCTCTGCAATGTGAAAGCAGCCACAGGCAATTCATAAATGAGTGTGGCCACGTGTCAATAAAACTTTATTTATAAAAACTGGTGGCAAGTAGAATGTGACCACATAGTCATAGTTTGTGAACATCTGATCTAGATGCGGCCATGAAATTAAAAGATGTTTACTCCTTGGAAGGAAAGTTATGACCAACCTAGAGAGCATATTAAAAAGCAGAGACATTGCTTTGCCAACAAAGGTCCGTCTAGTCAAGGTTATGGTTTTTCCAGCAGTCATGTATGGATGTTAGAGTTGGACTATAAAGAAAGCTGAGCACTGAAGAATTGATGCTTTTGAACTGTGGTGTTGGAGAAGACTCTTGAGAGTCCCTTGGATTGCAAGGAGGTCCAACCAGACCATTGTAAAGGAGAGCAGTCCTGAATATTCATTGGAAGGACTGATGTTGAAGCTGAAACTCCAATACTTTGGCCACCTGATGCAAAGAACTGACTCATTGGAAAAGACCCTGTTTCTGGGAAAGATTGATGATGGGAAAAGAAGGGGACGACAGAGGATGAGATGGTTGGATGGCATCACTGACTCAATGGACATGAGTTTGGGTAAACTCTGGGAGTTGGTGATGGACAGGGAGGCCTGGTGTGCTGCAGTTCATGGGGTCACAAAGAGTCAGACATGACTGAGTGACTGAACTGAACTGAACTGATCTAGATGTAGATATTCAGTGAGGATGACCATTGTGTCATGAAATATGGAGTCTGTTTCTCCCAACTCTTTGTAAAAATTAAATGGCTAGCATGGGATAAAGATAAGAAGTATCTAGATAAAAATATTCTAGGGTTTGAAAGTTCATATTCAATGATGAAATAAAACAAAGATTTTTTTTTCCAATCAGTATTTGAAATCTAAACTTAATCTCTGATCCTGTTATAAAAATAAATGTTCCATCTATTCATTCTATCCTAAGTTTTTGATTCCTGGTTGATAGAAACTAAATTTTTCTTAGCTTCATTCTCTTCAGTAAAAGGTATCCTAATAATGCAAGGTAAAAATCAAAATAGTAATCATGATAAAGAGGCCTGGAACTGGAAGAAGATAAATAAGGGCTGAGCTGCAGATGGAGAAAACAGAGGTCAGGTTTCCATAGTAATAACAAAATAGTACTGACTTTGCGATTTTAACATGGAGCTGTTGCCACCAGCCTCAATGCGAATTGTGCTTTAAAACTAATGTAAACACATCAGGATTCTATAATTACCCTACTAGAGTTCAAAGATTTTATTGATGTAAAAATACTTTAACTTCTAATTTAAACAATTGCTCATCCAAAACAGTGATTATTCCCCATTATCTGCCTCATGTCAGTGTGCTGAAATTAGCAGATTTGACCTCCCTGAGACCTATTTTTTTAGTGTAACTGAAGAACATGACTGCAGCCAAGTTGGACAAGTTCCACATTGAGAACAAGCACTGATGCCTCAGCAGCAGTTGGGTAATTAGTTAAAAGTTCATGAAAGTGATGGCTGGTGTGCGAGCCTGTGACTTCACATGGAGCTCTGCACACTGTCATCACTCAGATGTGAAATTAATAACAACACCAGCATCCCTTGCTCAACAGGAGTTGAACCGCTCTCAGTCGCGGGTTAAGGCACACATCCATTCTTTGCAACCTCTTCTCCACCCCTCCACACTATCAGGCACGAGGATATGTTGCTTATCTCAGAATGTTTCATTCTCTGTAGAGTACTTTCTATCGTCAAATTCTAGCAACAAGCTACTAACTGACCGTAAACATTTGGGCAGGAAAAAATACCATTTTGACAGGCTACGGGTGCACTGCAACACCAATCATTATGCACAGAGAAGTCAACACAATCCATGTACTAATTAGCATCACACATTATCACAGGCAAAGCCCCACAGCTTGGAGCCCTGGGAAAAGATGATCAGAGCAAAGATTATAGGATCAGGCAGGCTATTATTTCTCATGGAGTAAGTATTTGAACAGCTTGCAGGATATGCTCCAAGTCTGGCTCTTACCTCTGCCTATTGAAACCTTGAGCATTTTCTCACCTGTTACTGTTTACAGACAGGTATTAGTGAGCATCACCGACTCAGTGGACATGAATTTGAGTCAATTCCGGGAGACAGTGGAAGACAGAGGAGCCTGGCATGCTGCAGCCCATGGGGTCTCCAAGAGTCAGACACAACTTAGCGAATGAACAACAGTCCTGATTTCTGCTACCAAAAAGTTTATGGAGCACTGAGAGCTGGACAGTTATTTTCCAAATAACTGATGCTATGAGAGGGAAACATGGTTCCCTACAGAAGTATTCCCATGAGAGTCTCACAACATAAACAGGTACCCTACAGGGATTACGGAAATGCAGGCTGGAATTCTATCTTGGAGCCGCGATGTATCCTAAAACACCCTAGAGAACAAAGCTTAGCAGCACCCACAGCTTGCCTTGCTGCAATGTCATACTTCTCCCTCCGACATGTCCTCACCTAAACATAATGTAGAGGGTGCCTCCAACTAGGAGGTACCCAGCACCTGGACTTCCATGTGTTTATTCAGCTTGTTTTTGCTGAATGGCTGCTACGTGCCAAGTGTGAGTCAGTGGGGATTAATATTAGCCATGTCTGCAGTACTGAGTTCATCAACTGGATAGTCTTCCGCACCTCACTCCTGACTATCTTCATTTTTCTGACCATGCTGTTCTTCCATGCCTGTGAGATACACAGCACTTCAATCAGGGCAGGGCTTAACTCCCCTCCCCCTACGTGCACCCCACCCCCACCTCGACTCCCGTATGAAAAAATCTGATATATCTTTTCTACGAGGAACTTAATTTCTTCCAAGAAGTTCTCAAAGAGGCATACATGCTCCAAAGAGTGAAAAAGTATGGAATACACACATGGAGCAGTGTCTATCTTATTTTTTAAAAAGATACCAGTCGTTTTCAAATAAGCCCTTCCTAGTATTTCGAAATCCTTTCAAGAAGTCTTTCTTTTCACCGCAGACTCCAAGACGTTCTACTCTTTTTAGTCTTTTACATTCACCTTGTCTGTGGAAGAAAGAGTTTAGATGATCACACAAATGTGCCCTCAATATGAAATAATCATCGTCTGGAGTAGGTTACCCATGCAGCCCTACCAAGATTTGTGATTGATTTACCCAAGCTGGCTTACAGACTGTGGATTCTAGAGGAATCAGGATAAGTCAGGGTCAAGGACTCAATTTAAACTTGACGTTCCCCGTGAACATTATATGATACATGGGGCTGATGGAAGTCCACTCTTCCTGAATATTAAGACTTCTGCAAATGTATTCTCCCACCCCATCCACTTTGCTTCAGAAGGAAGGTAGAATCAGCAATCTGAACCCAAGGATAACACTTCATGGCATTATCATCATCTGTGATAAGAAGATAGCCTCCAAACTGCCAATGGCAGAGTGGGGATTTCACTTTTAAGCACCTCGTTATTTCTAAGGGATGAAGTGTACAAACAATCCTTGGTTTTAGAGAAGGCAGCCTCCCCCCAAGACTCAGTTCATCTCTGTTCAAGTTGGCTGCACCCTCTCTTCATCCTGCTGCTCCCCTCCTGGACTCTGGCTGGCTTTCCCAGTTTAAAATCTTCTGCAGCATTTCTGGTAAACTGTAGCACTTATCAACCAGCCTCCTGATCCTTGGGGGCGTATTGAATATCCGATGAAAACACTGCAGAATTGGACAAGCAATTATTTAGTTTTACAATAATTTCTACTGATTAGAGCAAGCCGATTTTCACTTGCAGCAGTCAGAGATGAGGAGGAAAAACTGAGATGAACTCACCAATCCTTACTTGATTTTCAGCAGTCTGGGAACAGAATGTGATCTGCAGGTTGTGTGGTCCAAAGAGTACAAAAGGGGACGCAAGTCAGCATGGCACTTGTGCTGAGTCTGTTGTCTTTTTACAAAATCATGCTGTTCAAGATCTTCTCTGCAGTTCTTGTTTCTCCAAGGTGGCTTTTGTCTGCTCTAGCTATCACTGACCATGAACTCTGTAGACACGTTGAGTTGAAGGAGAGTCAAACAGTGTTCAAATGAAGTCTTGGAGTGAGGCTTATATGACAGCCATTCATCCAGAAGACACAGACTGGCTGCTGGAACCTCGTACTTGGGTCTTTGTACATATATGAGGTTAATTGGCCCCCTCCCTCCATTTTTAGACTTAACAGTACCCTGGAAGCTTGCTATCCAGCCATTGCCTGAAGAGGCCACATCTGGACCATACCCTGTGGCATTTGTAAACAAGCTGCTTGTCACTGCCATCTGAGGAGTCAGTTGTTGCCAACACACCATATGATGATTGATTCTCTATTACTTTTTCCTTACAGTGAAAGTTTAGCATGGCCCACCTCACTATTTTGAAGGAAAAGTGCATTGCTGTTTTGATTCAATCCTTTACACCTTCATTCAGGAGATAGTTACAGAGGCACTGAACTGGGCATTGGTGATATAGCAATGAGTAAGACAGAGAGCTTACATTCTGAGTGGGGAGACAAACAATGAAAAAGTAAACAAAGAAGCAAGATAATCACAGACTGTGGTAATGCCGTGAAGGAAATAAAGAGTACCATGAGGAAAACAGGTGGTGGCTACTTTAGATCAACTTCGTTCTGAACCTCGATTTGAAAAAAGGTGTAAAAGATCACAAAATGTATTAAAAAGCAGAAACATCACTAGTCCGTCTAGTCAAAGCTGTGGTTTTTCCAGTGGTCATGTATGGATGTGAGAGTTGGACCATAAAGAAGGCTGAGCACCAAAGAATTGATGCTTTTGAACTGTGGTGTTGGAGAAGACTCTTGAGAGTCCCTTGGACTGCAAGGAGATCCAACCAGTCCATCCTAAAGGAGATCAGTCCTGGGTGTTCATTGGAAGGACTGATGTTGAAGCTGAAACTCCAATACTTGGCCACCTCATGCGAAGAGCTGACTCATTGGAAAAGACCCTGATGCTGGGAGGGATTGGGGGCAGGAGGAGAAGGGGACGACAGAGGATGAGATGGTTGGATGGCATCACCGACTCAGTGGACACGAGTTTGAGCAACTCTAGGAGATGGTGAAGGACGGGGAAACCTGTTGTGCTGCAGTCCACGGGGTTGCGAAGAGTCGGACTTGACTGATTGAACAACGACAGCACTGTATGGAGTCGCGGTATTTGTCATTTGGTTAACCCCTCATCCCCCATCCAGGAGACGGAGACTTTGTTGGCGGTTGGTAAAACTCTTCGTCCAGCTGCCCCAGTGGAGACCCTTCTGTGGCTCTGAGGCTGCCCCCTCTTCTTCCAGGTTCCATCCTGGACAAAGGACTGGAGGAGCAGACGGTGGGCCAGGAGGGGCCGGGGGCCTGAAGCTCATGGAAGCACTGCTCCTGCTCTGCCTTCTGACCAGCGACAGAGGCCGCCTCCCCCAGCTCAGCCACAAACACAGCCACCCTCCCTGTCCTCAGTCTCCCCCCAAGATTCAGAGAAAGGGAGGAACAGCCAGTTCACCGAGGACAAGTTCCTCTGTGCGGGCTCTGGAGAGAGCATCCTTCTGACTCAAAGTGTTCATGGCATACTGTTCCTTTTTTTAAAATTGAAGTATAGTTGGTTTGTAATGTTGGGTAGGTTTCAGGTCTACAGCACTGTGATTCAGTCAGAGATATATATACATATAGTTTCTCAGATTCTTTTCCATGATAGGTTATTCCAAGATAACTGTACCAAGTATAGTTCCCTGTATTACACAGTAGGTCTCTGTAGTTTACCTAGTTATCACACTGTCCTTTTTTATTAAACTGTTTATGTTGGAGTATAGTCGATTAACACTGTTGTGATAGGCTCGGGTGGACAGCAAAGGCACTCAGCCATACATATACATGGATCCATTCTCCCCCAAACTCCTTCTCATCCAGGCTTCCAAGTAACATTGAGCAGAGTTCCCTGTGCTATATAGTAGGTCCTTGCTGGTTATCCTTTTACATATACCAGTGTCATGCTATTCTTATTAACCATCATCCTCAAGAATTTTGCATCATGAAGAGCAAGCACCATAAGCAGAAAAATGGAAGCATTATCTATATCTAAACAGATCTCCAAAGAGTCTCCACTATATTCACGCTGCACCAACAGGTGACTACTCACTGACTCTAAACTGACTTGTCTATATGGTGAATTATTCTAAACATGTGTAAATTGAGATCATTTATAATAAGGAGATTATATATATACATACACATATATATATATAATCTAAAAGGAAATAAAGATATATCTAGAAAGATACATATATCTATAAAGATATATTTATCTAAAAAGAAATAAAAAATACATATTTATATATGTAATACTTGGTTTCTTTTTAGATAACTTTGTTTTCTAAAACAGCTAGGAGAAAAAAGCCAGTTTCAAAATACTTGAAAGCTTTTATCCATTTAGAGGTAATTTTGTTTTTCAGAATCCCTTTATGACTTAAATTGCTTCAAAAATATTTACCCCTCAAATGCCAACGTGTTTTCAAAATGGAAAGATCATAGTGTCCATCAAACCACTTCCATGGAAGCTATATTCTATAATCTTATCTAATCTTAACCTGCCCCTGCTCAGAACTGCCAGAGAAAATGCAGACCAGCCAATTAAATGTGAATTTCACATGAACAACAAATAAACTTTCAGTATAAGAATGTTTCAAAAATTACGTGGGAACTATTTATACAACTGACACACACACATACACACAATTTATACTAAAACATTATCCAGTGTTTATCTTAGTATCCTGCATTATTACTTGCAAAGTCTGGCAGCCTTTCCCCAAATAAAAGATCTGAATCTGCCAGTCCCCATCACCACTCACCACCTTCACCACCTTCACTGAATACCTGATATAAGCCCAGGCATCAAAAGTAAATGGAAATATTGATCAGTATTGAGGAACAAAAATTAATTTGGTTGGTATTGAAGAGGATTAAAAAACACAGTCACCATTGGCCAGGTAAATAGGGAATTGGGCAACTTATATAAAATCTTTAAAATATGTAAACTAGATCATAAGCAAATTCACTTTCAAAGACTTCAGCCATAATGAATGCATCTAAACCTTGCACAGGTGAAACCTAGAATAGTTTTGAGTGCTTAAGACAGAAGAAGGTAAGATGTTTTCTAAATCCGTGTGTGTGTGTGTGTGTGCTCAGTTGCTCTTTGTGACCCCATGGTCTAAATTCCTAAAAAACAGTTAGTAGCTAAGGAGACCACACTCACATTTTATTTTGGTATTTATATTAACTTGCTTAACCTCGCCTAATCCATTGTCTCTATGTGTGTCTCTCTTTCCAGTTACCTGAACAAGAATAAATACCTGACAGTTATTGACCAAGACGCATTTGCAGGAGTTTATAGTGGACCAACCCTGCTGTGAGTGAGACACATGGGAGAACATTTGCCGTTTGGTGCAGGGGAGGGAGGGGAGTAAGATGATGAGCTGATGATGTTTATGAGGGGAGAATGCTGTTGTCTTGGATAAAGGTTTCTGCTAGTGCTTTTCTACCCAGCTGTACAGGCTACTGTTCAGAAGAAAGTCCTTGTCCTTTGAGACTCAGAGGGTCCCACACTCCACTGTGCCATCCTGATGCCTGATGCCACCTTGGTGTGGACATTCATGAAGGCCCTCTTGTGGAAAAAAAGACATTTTTGAGCAGCTGATGTTTGCAGGCATGAGGTCTACAAATAGGCAGAGGGCACTCAGTCTTTGCCGAGAAACGACTGTGCATTGGATAGTGCACGGCAGTAAGAAGGAAGAATATAAATAGCTTGATTCGTATCTGGGAAAACTTACAATCACTAGAAAAGATGAGATGTGAACATTTTTGTAAAGCAGCATGGAAAAAATTGTATGTTTGCAGTTGCTCTGATTTATACTGATACCTCCATATCTAATCATGATCAAGTCCTGTCGATTCTGTCTCCCGCAAGCCTCTTTATCAGGACCACCTTCTTCATCCTCTCGGTTTTGCCTTAGTTTAGAATTTCATTCTTGAGCACTCATTCCATCCTTCCCAAAGTGGAACACAGCCACTTAGGAGAAGCACAAGACAATCCACCAGAGGCAAGAAGTTTCCATCTATAAATAAGAGGTTCCATCAAGTAGGGAATGGGTGGTCCAAGGCAACAGTGGGTGGTCCACAGTCTTGAAGACTTACACCCTCACTCTTTCACTTTTAATGATTTCACTTTAAGATTGAATGCACCCCAGTTGAAAGGGTTTATGACCTTACTTGCTTAACACACGGCCTCCATATAACAGGGCAGAATGACCCTGAAAATCTCTTGTACCATACTGGGGTTCACTGGTAACTCATGGCAAAGTACGTAAAAGTATTATGCATTTTTCTTCTTACAAAGAGACAAGTGAAAATAATTGTATTGACCTTTTCCGTGAATTTTTTTTAACCTGGAAGATATTTTTTAAAGATATCTTTAACTGCTCCTTTGAGATAAAAGGTGATATTTCACCAATGAATGAGGAAACTTGTTGCTTTTCTAAAGAAATGTGTGCTTTGGAAAGAGCCTTTAGAAACAGGTATTTGGAAACATTTACATGTTATGTAATTTTCCTGATGAAAATAGTGAATATCACTTATAAAAATATTTTTAAAAATCAGAAATCAAATACTAACATGTTTTAAAACCTTTTGAATTGAGTTGCAATGGGTAAAATCCACATGTATAATATATGAAAATGAAACATCTTTAGATTTAGTTTGCAGAAACTACTTTCTGACATCTGAGAATATGGATTTCAATAAAAACGTATTTGATTACTAAATAGGATTGAGAGATGAGAATCTTAATTTAGTAAGTACAGCCAAGCCTGCCCTATTCCATTTGGAACCATCTGTCTTTGTGAGGTAACTTTTTCAACTGACAGCGATATAAACCAAAACCAAAATAAACTGACCCAGAAGCAGACCCTGAAGAGCTGAATCAGAAAGGGTTAAACAACAATTTTCAAAATCAGTAAAATATATTTAATGACATTTTTGGTGAAATATTTTTAAAAAGTATTACTTGTCTTTATCCTATCCTTCTAAGTGTATGGTTGGGCTTCACTGGTGGCTCGGATGCTAAAAAATCCGCCTGCAGTATGAGAGACCAGGGTTCGATCCCTGGGTCGGGAAGATCCCCTGGAGAAGGAGATGGCAACCCACTCCAGTATTCTTGTCTGGAAAATCCCATGGACTGTAGGCCTGGTGGGCCTATGGGGTTGCAAGAGTCAGACATGACTTAGCGACTAAACCACCACAATAAATATTTGAATCACTCTTCCATAAATGCTACAGCATTTAAATAGCAGTCACACTTTAAAGATAATTTAGTATGTTGCCTGTATAGGAGAGTGTCTATTTCTGCTTCTTTGAAAGTGGTAAATTGTCATTGTTGTTGCTCAGTTGCTAAGTCAAGTCCAACTCTTTATGACTCCATGGACTGTAGCATACCAGGCTCCCCTGTTCTCTACTATCTCTGGGAGTCTGTGCAGATTCATGCTGTCTAATCATCTCATCCTCTGCCACCCCTCTTCTTCTCCTGCCTTCAGTATTTACCAGCATCAAGGTCTTTTCCAATGAGTCAGCTCTTCGCATCAGGTAGCCAAAGTATTGGAATTTCAGTTTCAGCATCAGCCTTCCAATGAATACTCAGGATTGATTTCCTTTAGGATTGATTGGTTTGATCTCCTTGCAGTCCAAGGGACTCTCAAGAGTCATTTCCAACAACACAGTTCAAAAGCATCAATTCCTCGGCGCTCAGCTTTCCTTATGGTCCAACTCTCACATCCATACATGACTACAGAAAAAACCATAGCACTGACTAGACAGACCTTTGTTGGCAAAGTAATGTCTCTGCTTTTTAATATGCTGTCTAGGTTGGTCATAACTTTCCTTCCAAGGAGTAAGCGTCTTTTAATTTCATGGCTGCAGTCACCATCTACAGTGATTTTGGAGCCCAAGAAAATAAAGTCAGTCATTGTTTCCACTGTTTCCCCATCTATTTGCCATGAAGTGATGGGACCGGATGCCATGATATTCGTTTTTTCAATGTTGAGTTTTAAGCCAACTTTTTCACTCTCCTCTTTCACTTTCATCAAGAGGCTCTTAAGTTCTTCTTTGCTTTCTGCTATAAGGGTTGTGTCATCTGCATATCTGAGGTTATTGATATTTCTCCTGGCAATCTTGATTCCAGCTTGTGCTTCATCCAGACCAGCATTTCACACAATGTACTCTGCATATAAGTTACATAAGCATGCTGGGTTGTAAAACATAACTAGACTAGGAGCCAGATCTGGAGTTGATTCCTGGTTCCATCACTAATGGTGAGATCCAAGTCTCAATTTTCTTATATGTCAAAACAGGGTAGCTAACACTAGTGAAACTTAGGTAAGAAAATAAATCTAGATCACTTCATATATTTACCCCACTTCTTCCTGACTCGACAACATCACTACTCTTCCCTTTCCTGACCTCTCTGATAACTGCCTCCCAATTTCTGTCACTAGAGCCCACTGCCCCAGCACTTCAATGAGGGTTAGCCCTGGATACTTCTCCTTCATATTTTCTCCTTTTTAAAATCATCTGCTCTCAAATATTATAAGAATATGAATAATTTCTAAATTTCAGGTTTTAGGCCGTAACTCATTTAGCCGGCTCACCTGCCTGGAATTTCCCCTCTTCTCCCTCTCATTCCTACCTATTCCAATCAGTTGGATGAAACTTTTCCTGACCAACCTCTGAAAATGTACAGTAAACATTTACTGAGCACTTTCTGAGCCTAGGAATGCTTCATGACCAACTTTCAACCCAGGAGGTCACCACTTTGAAGTAATGTCAGGAAAAGCCTCTTCAAGAAAGTGAAATTGGCAGAAAGAGAAAAAGAAATATCATATGCTAACACATATATATGGAATCTAGAAAGATGGTACTGATGAACCTATCTGCAGAGCAGTAATGGAGACAGAGGCATTGAGAACAGACTTATGGACATGGCTGGTAGGGGGAGGAAGAGGAGAGTGGGATGTATGGAGGGAGTAACATGGAAACATACATGACCATATGTAAAATAGACAGCCAGTGGGGATTTGGCTGTGTGACTCAGGGGACTTGAACTGGGGTTCGGTAACAACCTAGAGGGATGGGATGGTCAGGGAGGTGGGAGAGACGTTCAAGAGGGAGGGGACATGGGTGAACCTACGCCTGATTCATGTTGATGTTTGGTAGAAATCAACACAATACTGTAAAGCAATTATCCTTCAATTAAAAATCAATTAATTTTTTAAAAAGTGACAATTGGAAAAAGATCAGAAGGTCATAATGGAGTGAGTCATGTTACTATATGAGGGAAAATCATTCTAGACAAGTGCAAAGACCCCCAGGTGAAAACATACGTGGCTTGTTTGAAGAGTAGCAAGAAGGCTGTTATAGCTTAAGCAGAGTGAACTAACAGGCATATACCTTTCATCCCAACACAGCAGAACATACATTCTTTTCAAATGCACATGGAATGTTCTCCAGAATAGATCACAGCCTAAGCCAAAAAAGAAGTCTCAATACATTTAAGATTGAAATCATATCAAACATCTTCTCCATCCACAATGGTTTGAAACTAGAAATGAACTACGAGAAAAAACTGGAAAAAACACAAACACATGGATGCTAAACAATATGCTATTAGTCAAGCAATGGACCCCTGAAGAAATCAAAGAGGAAGTCAAAAGATACCTTGAGACAAATGAAAATGGAAACACAGTGTTCCAAGATCTATGGAACCCATCAAAAGCATTTTTTAAGAGGGAAGTTTATAGTGATACAGGCCTACCTTAGGAAATAAGAAAAATCTCAAATAAACAATCTAACCTGATACCTAAAAGAACTAGAAAAAGAGGAGTAAACAAAACCCAAAATTAGTAGAAGGAAGGAAATCATAAAGATCAAAGCAGAAATAAATGAAATAGAGACTTAAAAAATAGAAAAGATCAACAATACTAAGAGCTGGTTCTTGAAAAGATAAACAAAATTGATAGACTTTTAGCCAGGCTTACCAAAAAAAAAAAAAATGCTGTGATAAAGAGAATATACTAGAAGTTTATAGAGAGAAAAATCCTGTTACCTCTGAAGGCTGAAGAATTGGAATGCCATCCAGTCTTAGCAATAACATTGAAAGTTATAAAACTACAGAGGATAGCCTTCAAATTTTAAGAAAAAGTAGTAATTTCCAAACTATGGTGAAGGTAAAATAAAGACATTTTCAGATGTGTAAAGTCTCAACAACTTGATTTCCCAATCCCCTTTTCTGGGAGCACAGACCAATAGAGAGAAAAATGAGGAATTTAGTGGTCCACACAGGGAAGAGGCAAATGGAATTCCAGGATGACCAAAAGGGAAGTCTTAGGAATTTTGAGACCAGGCTGTCTACATCAACAGTGAAGGCGGGCTCCAAGAGAAAGGCCTACAAATAAAAAGGGACTAATAGATTATCTGACAGGGTTGATTTCATGAAAAACTGGGCTGAGAGATATTTTAAAAAACTTCAGAGCATGTGACAAGACTCAGCAAGAGGTCCTTCAAACCAAGATATGCAAAATTTTCAAAAAGGAGGAACAGACGTCTTGTGAGGAAACAAAAAAAGTTACACAAGAAATAAAATGAAATCACAGTGTGCAGACGTGTAATAGCCACAAGACTAAAATATAGATGTGTAATGCCATAACCAAATATGTCCTAAAAGTATTTCAGGAGAGTAGAGGAAAGTGTCAGGAGGGTATATGTGTGGGTGAAGGAAGAGAGCTAAAGGGAGTCAGTGGGTGAATCAAAACCCAATAAATCAAGAAATATTTTCAATTATGGAAAGAATACTGAAAATTGAAAGTGGTTGTTTCTGGGACATCAGAAAGCAGAAGGCAGGCAAGAGCTGCCCAAAGGTCTGCCATGTGTGGTAAGTTTCCAGTGTAATTTGCTTTATGAAAACAGGTCCATGCATTATTTTAATGCATATTTAGGTTAAATTTTTATTTATTTTTTTTTCCCAATATTTATTTTTATTTATTTTGCTGCACTGGATCTTCGTTGTGGCATGTGGGATCTAGTTCCCTGACCAGTGATTGAACCCGGGCCCTCTGCACTGGGGGTGCAAACCCTTAGCCACTGAACCACCAGGGAAGTCCCCTTAGGTTAAATTTTAAAAGAATGCAACAAAAGCATAGGAAGAGAGGACAATGGAGACTATAGCATTTGACAGGCCCACAGGAGGAACATAAGAAAGGAATGAGAGTCCAGCCTCATTCCTCAAATTCCAAGCATCTGTCTTAAAAAGCATCTCTTAACTAACCATGCATGGTACTGTAACATATTTTAACTCTTGTTTTAATTTTTTTCAAAATCTTCATTACTTTGTTTCCCCCGTAACTTTCCGCCATAACTAGACTTGAAGATCCTAGAGGAAATTGACTGTGTCTCATACCTTCTGTAATTCCCCTACTTCAAAAAAGACAGCAAATACTGAATAAGTATTTGATAAATTATAACTGAATATCAAATAGCCATGTTTTGGCTGTGATTTGGTATAAAAGCCCAAGTTGAAAATCTTAAAAAAGAGAAGAGAATTAGAATATGTGTATATCTCATAAATGTATTTGTGAATGAATACAATCATCTCTGTTGACAAAAATGATCAAATTTGCCCATTTAGTTTACCATTTTCAAGGTCATTGCTTTAAAAAGAATCTAACTTAAAACAGGTGCAGCATCTAAAGTGAGATCTTAAAAAATAAAATAAAGTGAGATCTTATCTCCAATCTTCACTAATTTTTAAAAAGCCTTTTAAATTTAGTTTCATAACATTTTTTACTCGTTGATTTTTTAATCGATATATGATCTCATTTTCCATTTTTATGCGTTAAGAGAAGCTCTTGGTGTTTAAAGTCTCAAAGGAAAGAATACACTGAAATGTAATGCCTTCCATAATAAATAACCAGAGTCCTGCAAGGTCTAAATTATGTAACTCACTTTAATAAGCATTTAACTTGCTGTTTATAATGACTGTATTATAATTGTCCCACTTACTATTATAAGTAACTCCTAAGAAGACAGAATCTCCGCGATCATATCCTTGAGCTTGCATTACGGGTATCAGCAAAAACAAACTTTAAAAATGAACTATTGTTGCTATTAGCTGATCAGATTAATCATTTGAAAATCTCAGAGTCATAGCAGTACCATCTGGGTTCAGACAAAAATAAGCCTTTCATGTATTTCTTTTGACTCGCAATGCTCTTCACAAGGTCATAGTATTAGATGGCTGAGAAATTGTGGCGGGGTTCTTTCCAGCATGCCTGAAGTCCACAGGCAGGTAGAATACATGATTTTTTAGGTTGATCCTGGGCAAAGTTATCTTTTTATTGAGGTATAATTCACATACAACATAATATGCACATTTTCAAAGTGTACAGTTTGATGAGTCTTGGCAAAACTATATTACCCTATCTCAGTCAAGATTTAGAATATTTTCATCTCCCAGGAAGTTCTCTCTTGCTCCATCTTCCATAGACAATCACACATTTTTTATTTTTCTGGTGTAAAAAACTAGGAGTGAAATTGTCAGGTCACAGGATAGGTGTATATTTAACTTTTGCAGGAAGTACTGTCAAACTGTTTTCCAAATGACTGTCTCACTTTCTAGTCCCACCAGTGAAGTGTGAGCTTCCTACTTGCCAGTGTACCATATTATTAACCTTTTCTATTCTAGCCATGCTTGTGGGTGTAAAGTAATATGTCATGGTGGTTTCATTTTGTGTTTCCCTGATGATGTTGAGCATCTTTTTGTGTACTTGTTAGCCATTTGTTTATTTTCTTCTGTTAAAAGCCTGTTCAAATAATTTTTAAAAATGAGTGGTTTGCCATTCAATTTATTATTGAGTTGTGGTCCTGGAGAAGAGTTTTGACCAGAATGAAATTAGTTTTAGTTGAAACTACCAGTCCTCTGTCATTCCTAGTTTAGCCTCTCTTTCTGTTTCTCTTTTCAAGGAGAGATAGCTAATCTAAAACAAGGTGTTCATTTACTCACTTATTCTGCAGGCATTTTAATGAGCACCTATTGAACTCTGGAAATTATAAGATTAAGACACAGTCTCTGCCCTGAATGAGCTTACAATCAAATTCAGGGGAAATGTGAATAAGTAACTGTGAGTTTAACGTAAAAAGGGTCATAAGAAGTATTTGGAGAATCAAGACCCCATTTCTGGTTAGGATGACCAGCAAAGGCCTTTTCAAAGGAGGTGGTGTTAGAGATGGGCTTCAGATGAGAGCTAAAATGACAACAGACAGAGACAGAAATGATAAGATGAAGAACAAAGGTAAGCCTAAGGAAAACACAGGATGTATTCTAAGAGTGATGACAACCAAATAACATAATTTGGGCAAAAGGACAGTGTCTGAAAAGTGTGCTGTGTTGAAATCATGTTGTGGGAATGTGACCTCACTCAGCAGGTACTGCTGACCCACGGAAGGATTACCATGGAAACATCAGTCATAGTTTTCATAATCCAGAACAGTTCTGTGGTCCTCTTCAACTCACCTCGTGCCTTGTTTCCTTGGCCCCAACCATATAAGCCCTGGGGAGCTGGGTCCCAGCAACACTGGGACCTCTCCTCTCTACCTCCTGGCTTTTTGGCAGGCACTTGCCCCCCTAGGGAGGGAAATCACGCCCAAAAACCTAATCGGTCTCGCGTTCCTTGTCTTCCTTTCTGTGCCTGCCAGCAGAGCTCTGGGGCAGCTCTCTCAGAGAGGAAGGGAACCTCCCAGGCCTGGAAGACCAGAGATTTGTCTCCTAGGCTGCTCTGCTCTGGGCTGGGATATGAGTTGCAAAGACAAACAGACTTCTTGCCATGCCTGGCTTGGGCACCCAGCCAGACTCATGGCAAGACAACTGGGTTGTTGGGGAAGCAATGGAAGCCATCCTAAGTCTCCAGGGGCCCAGCAAAGGAGAGGGCCTGCAGCCATTCTGTGCATTCTGTAAGAGCTGTGGGGAATGTCACAGGAGAATCTGAAGAGAAAGAGTAGACAATTACCTTTCTAGAATTGTGTGCGTGCTGGCTTCTTGCTGAAAACAAAAGGATGGTCTGCTTCAGCCCTAGGAATCTTTGGGCCAAAGGAGTTATGTCAGCAACTCAGGATACTTTGTTGTTATTGTTCAGTTGCTAGGTCATGTCCAATTCTTTGTGACCCAATGGGCTGAAGCACGCCAGGCTCCTCCATCTCCTGGAATTTACTCAAACTCATGTCCATTAAGTCAGTGATGCCATCCAACCATCCCATCCATTGTCATCCCCTTCTCCTCCTGCCTTCAATCTTTCCCAGCATCAGGGTGTCAGCTCTTCACATCAGGTGGCCGATGTACTGGAGCTTCAGCATTAGTCCTTCCAATGAATATTCAGGATTGATTTTCTTCAGGGTTGATTTCCTTTAGGATTAAGTCCCCTTCATGGATCACATCCTTGTCATAGTGAAGGGGCTTGCATAACTCAGTGAAGCTATGAGCCATGCTGTACTGGACGGCATGAATGTTGAGCTTTATGCCAACTTTTTCACTCTCCTCTTTCACTTGCATCAAGAGGCTTTTTAGTTCTTCTTCACTTTCTGCCATAAGGGTGGTGTCATCTGCATATCTGAGGTTATTGATATTTCTCCTGGCAATCTTGATTCCAGCCTGTGCTTCCTCCAGCCCAGCGTTTCTCATGACATCCCCTACATATAAGTTAAATAAGCAGGGTGACTAAATACAGCCTTGACATACTCCTTTTCCTATTCGGAACCAGGCTGTTGTTCCATGTCCAGTTCTAACTGTTGCTTCCTGACCTGCATACAGGTTTCTCAAGAGGCAGGTCAGGTGGTCTGGTCTCTTTCAGAGTTTTCCACAGTTAATTGTGATCCACACAGTCATAGGCTTTGGCATAGTCATAAAGCAGAAAAAGATGTTTTTCTGGAACTCTCTTGCTTTTTCAAGCAATTACCCTTCAATAAAAAAATATAAATTAAAAAAAAGATATTCACTTCAAATAAAGTTCTTCAAAGCAATGGAAGCCATAGTTGAGTGCAGTGTCCTCAAATGATCATTCATTTTACATTAGGGGATTCAGTCTTCTATCTGTGCCAAGCCAAAAAGTTAACTAGGATGACTGCATCACTAAAAAAGAATAATTCACAAATCCATTAACTGTTTCTTGTAACTCAGTTTTGCTTAATTGTTAAGGGCTTTTCACTTTGGTCAAAACTGGTAGATTATAAAAGAATTTTTGCTGAGTCTGAATTCTAGGCAAATAACACCTGAAGTTATAGGGGAAAAAATGAGAAAAATATTTCTAAACCATATAAATTCTGAACAGTTTTATTAACTAATCAGTGCTCTTTAGCTAAGAGCCTTCAACAGTGATGAATCTTCAGAATGAAAAGCAAGTAGAACATTTTTTTACAACTTTACATTTAAATAAATCTACTTTTTAGTGAGTGCCTACTAGTCTCAGTGCTAAATATCTTAAAATAAATTATTTTCTTTTATATTAGCAGTCCCAAAGGATTCTGGCTTCTCCAAACTACTCTTTTCATAATTTCTGGTGATTTTACTCATATCAAGTCTCAACTGTATGATGAAAGAACAGAAATGAGATTGCATAGGGCCACACAGATGGAGTAAAAATGATGTGTACTCTGTTTTGTAGCAAGTTTTACTCATGATCTTATAATTAACTAAAAAATGCTGACAACAGGTCAACTGATAGGAGGGGTGAATCAACCAGGGATTATTATATAATCATTATTATATAATTATTATATATTATATAATTATATAATCAACTTGGGTTATTTATTTTTAAATAAATAACCAACAAATATAAATAAAGAAGCAGTTTACAGTGTATACAATGAGGCACTCAATTCTTCCCAAGTAAACAGGAATGAGTACTAAAATCAGCGGCAACCCACTCCAGTATTCTTGCCTGGGAAATCCCATGGTCAGAGGAGCTGGGCGGGCTCCAGTCCATGGGCTCACAAAGGGTTGGACGACTGAGCAACTGAGCTCACAGCACACATACTACATCTTTGACTCATCTGGAGGTTTTAACTCTTGGAAAACAGGTGGAAGGAAATAAGGTAGTTAGGATTTTCATTCTGACACACTCTCTCTGCCAAGTCTCTGAAATCCATCTTGTTAATTATGTTCTGCTTCTGAGTCTAAAAGAAATACACATTCTGAAAGAAAGTGGACTTTTCGTTTCTCCCAGGTAGTGTGGAGGCTGACGGTGATGCTCATTTTATACGTGTGTTGGGGGTGATGGAGCACGGGGGACAGGACTCTGCTGGGGAGGGTATGTTTGCGCCTCAGCATTTGCCTACTGGCAGTAAGCTCCCATCATGCCCTTGTTTCTGTGTGGAGGAGCTCCAGCCTTACTGAATTACAATGTGGTGGGTGCTGTTGCTCAGTTGCGTATGTCTGACTCTCTGCGACCCCATGGACTGCAGCATGTCAGGCTTCCCTGTCCTTCACCACCTCCCGGAGCTTGCTCAAACTCACGTCCATCAAGTCGGTGATGCCATCAAACCACCTCATCCTCTGTCAGCCCCTTCTCTTCTGGCCCTTAATCTTTCCCAGCATCAAGGTCTTTTCAAATGAGTCAGCTCTTCGCATCAGGTGGCCAAAGTATTACAATATGGAGGTAGTTTTTTCATTGCAGGATCTATAATGCTGAGACAATTAACTCCACGAGATTTCCTAGGTCATGGAAGCCAGGGGCTTAAATGAAGTGCAATTATGCAACCTCAAGAGGGAGAAGAAGATAACAGTGATATCTGAGTTACAAAGCAATTTTGTTTGTATGCAGACTTTAAGAAAAGACTGGTCATTTATGATCATCTAAATCTTTAGACAAATATTTTCTTAATAATAGGGGCCAATTTTGAGCTTCAGCTGTGTTCTAGGTTCTTTACAGACAGTCTTGAGTCTTTTTAACTATTCAATAGTAGATGTCGTTATCCTTATTTAACAACTTAGGTGCACAGATATCAGGTGAGTCCCCAAGGTCACCTGGCCGTAAGTGGTGACGTTAGGATGCAAACCCAGCCCTAACAGAGAAACACCATCAATTCCTAGAACATCAGGTCAACCCTTTTCACATAAGATTATTCTTGCACCTTCTGTGATTTCTGAACTTCACTTCATCCTTTTCTTAAATTTCTACTTAAAACCCTCCAATTCTTGAATATCTGACTTCGAAAAAAAAAAAAAGTCCTCACAAGGGCTTCAAAGATCTATTGCTGTTTGCTCTCCACCTACAATTCATTATCTGTGATCCCATCTCCTATGTCTTCCCTCACACTCTACTCCAGCCACACTGAATCGGTGCCCCCAGGCGTGTTCTCACCTTGGGGGTTATGCACTTGCTGTTTTCTCTACCCAGGAGGCTCCTTCCCTGGAGATCCGTGGGGCTTGTTCCTCCAGCTCCTTCAAGTTTTTCCTTAAACATAAGCTTCTCACTGAGGTCTTCCCTGAATTCTCTACTTAAATTTGAAGCTGCCCATCACCCTTCATCCTAGTTCCTTGCTTTCTTTTTCTCCATGATACTTGGCACCACCCAAACTTCTAGACATTTTAGACGTTTGCTGACTTGCTTACTCTCTTTCTCCCTCCATTAGTATATAAATGCAATGGGAGGAGGGATTATTGTCTGTTTTTCCCCATGGAAAGACACATAGCAGAAAATTCTTAAATATCTGACAGATAATAATTTCAAACCAAAGCAATAGATGGGGAAAGAATCATCCATTTCTGTTCCTGGGTTGTTTGTCTTGGCATTAAAATTCCAATAAGAATGCTTCTTTTCTTTTTCTGAATTGAAAATGGGAAAATCTTCATTTTCTGAAAATGAGCAAGGACAGCAGAGAAGTAGTTCATGTGAACAACTTGCAAATTCTTGTTGCAAGTCAATCCACACTTGAAAAAATGAAAGGCATTTACTTGTGGGCAATGGTAGCTTGGCAGGATCTTAGAGTAGAATATCTAATTTTAAAATATGCTAATTATTGACTCATGTTATAGAAACATAAACAGTTTATATAAAATGAAGTTGGGACTTCCCTAGTTGTCCAGTGGTTAAGAATCTGCCTTCCAATGCAAGGGACGGACACTGGTCAGGGAACTAAGATTCCCACATGCCACGGGGCAACCAAGCCCCTGCACCACTGCTAGAGAGAAGCCTGCATGAAGGCCACACACTGGCTGGGAAAGACCCCACATGATGCAACAAAGATCCCATGTGCCTCACCTAAGCTCCAGTGCAGCCAAAAGCACACACATATGTGTTTTTCATGAAGTTGAACAGATGCCCCACTTCCTCAATGTGCTTTAGGACCATTATTTCTCCTCCTCCTTAAAAATCTACCCTCAACCTTGATTCTTTTTTTTTTTCTTAAGGTTTTTAAGATAACACTTATCTCTTAACAGTTAACATGTACATAATAGGAAACCAAAAAACACAAGAAGCAAAAAACAAATTCATTCATAATCACAAGCAGTTTACCATGTGACATGGCCTTCTAGGTCTCCTGTGTGTATTTTCACAACTGAGCATCCATTTTTTTTTTTTTTTTCTTTCTTTTTTTTTTTTTTATTTTTATTATAATTTTTTTTAAATCTTTTTTTTTTATTAGTTGGAGGCCAATCACTTCACAACATTTCAGTGGGTTTTGTCATACATTGATATGAATCAGCCATGGATTTACACGTATTCCCCATCCCGATTCCCGCTCCCACCTCCCTCTCCACCCGATTCCCCCGAGTCCTCCCAGTGCACCAGGCTGGAGCACTTGTCTCATGAGCATCCATTTTTATGTAATTAAGATCATACAGTTACATGTCATGCTGTTTCACACATCATGAATATTTACCATTTCAAAGTCCCAAAGCTGTGAATGTTTTGATAACCAAGAATACATTACACTGACTCAATCTGGAAGGAAAAAATGTAATCTTGCCTTTCTTGGCAACAAAAATTTTGAAGACAAAAAATGGCAACAGGCCTCTAGATAAACATCTTGGCATAACTATGATTAAAATACGATATTCCCTTAATGTTCAATTAAAAATGAGACATAAAGCAACAGAGTACACAAAGTATAATGCTTCTATAAAGTATTAGAAAGGAGGTATGTTTCTGCTGAATTAATTATTTAACTATGCATTCCTGTGGTACAGCCAGGAGATGCACATACATCAATGGTTATCATCAGAATATAAATATGAATACACCCACATACAGCCCTCCCTCTATACTTCCTTCTGCCCCTCAGCTGCCAACCTAAATGAACAAGTGCTGACATACATTTCTCAGAGACAATTTAATAATTCCAGGTCCAAGGTGCTGCCTTTTTTAAAAAAATCAATTATAAAAAAGATATTTACAGATTGGTTAATTCACTACTTCTACTTTTTATCATACATTGTTACCTCAGGACATCTAAAAACCCTAGATGTTGCAAAATAATGAACCCTGTCCACAACAAATGTAAGTGCTTCACAAAAATGCACATACAGACCTATGGTTATAATCTAAAACTGTCTTCCAGATAATGGAGATATTAGCCAACGATATTACCCAAAGCCTATCCCCTCACCCTTCCTTTACTCCACCTCCAGGATTTCAGTGAGTAAGTACCAGACTACATCGAGCTCCAACCCAACCTTGATTCTTATGCCCTCAGCCCTTACCACCCAGATATATTTTTTGTTGTTATTGGTGAACTTCAGACTCATCCTATCTCTTCATTGCTTGAGGGTCTCAACTCCTGATGCACCGATTCCTCTATCCGACTTCTCTTGTAATAGTTGATGTAGATCAAGTATCCACGCAGATCTTCTTTCCTATGCCTTGGCCTCTGAGTCACTTGGTCACTCCAGTAAACATGTTTACCACTCTGCCTCAACTTCCCTCTGTGGCCATAGGCCTGTCATTACCAAAGATTCCAAACCCTTCATAGTCTCAGTCTCAAACATCCTGCTGTCTTTCCATGTGTTTCCTTCTCATATGTCATTCCTTCAACTCTTTGGTCTTATTAGGAGCAACAGTCTGTTGAAAAAAGTTTTTTTTCACCATGAGAGTTTCAAGTTAAGTTTTATTTGGGGCAAAATGAGGACTGCAACCTGGGAGACAGCATCCCAGACAGTTATGAGAAACTGCTCCGAGGAGGTGAGGGAAGGAACTAGGATATATGGAGGTTTTGCAACAAAGGGTAGGTAGTCAGGAACACCGACTTTGGGAACACCAAAGATTATTGTTAGTTAGAGAAATCAGATATGTCAAGTTAAGGAATTTAGTGCTTTTCTGCGTATGGAAAGATGCAAGCCCGGGCTCACTGAAATCACTCCCCTGACATGCACCTCAGCTCTCCGGGGCCAGTGTCCCATGTTTTCACATTCGGGGTCTGCTCGGGGCTTGCCGTGGGGAGTGGCTGCAGTCTGGTGGCTGCTCGACGGCAGGCACCCTTCCTTCCTGTGCCCGCTCAGGGTTCACCAGCTCACTGTCCGTGGTGGCTGCGATTGCTGATGACTGTGACATCCTTTGGGCGTCCCAGACGGCACTAGTGGCAAAGAACCCAACTGCCAGTGCAGGAGATGTGACAGATGCAGGCTTGATCCCTGGGTCAGGAAAAGCCCCTGGAGGAGGGCATGAAAACCCACTCCAGCATTCTTGCCTGGAGAATCTCCTGGACAGAGGAGCCTGGCGGGCAGCAGTCCATGGGGTCACAAAGAGTAGGACACAACTGAAGCAGACTTAGCGTGCAAGCATGTGACATCCTTTGTTTACTGATATGGCAGGAACACTCTATTTCTCAAGTCCATTATCAATATCTCACTGTCTCTCACCTCTCTCATGTCTTCTTTCTTCCTTATGAAGATGAACTTTCATCATCTATCATTACAAGCACTGACTTGTATTCACAGCCAACCACCTTGACCCTCTATCATCCTTGCCTAGAAAAACTCTACTTTGGTTAAATCCAATTACCCACCTACTGTGGGCTACACTTCTGCAGGTGAGCTTGGCAAGTGGTTCCACTTTAAATCACTGACCCCAGTTCAATTCAGTTCAGTC
The DNA here is from genome assembly GCF_033118175.1 of Dama dama. Taxonomy (NCBI): domain Eukaryota; kingdom Metazoa; phylum Chordata; class Mammalia; order Artiodactyla; family Cervidae; genus Dama; species Dama dama. The sequence continues at coordinate 11,613,968 of NC_083692.1, read as the reverse complement.
GCTCTGTCATGTCCAACTCTGTGACGACCCCATGGACTGCAGCACGCCAGGCCTGCCTGTCCATCACCAACTCCCGGAGCTTACTCAAACTCATGTCCATCTCATCGATGATGCCATCCAACCATCTCATCCTCTGTCGTCCCCTTCTCCTCCTGCCTTCAATGTTTCCCAGCATCAGGATCTTTTCACAATGAGTAGGCTCTTTGCATCTGGTGACCAAAGTATTGGAGTTTCAGCTTCAGCATCAGTCCTTCCAATGAATATTCAGGACTGACTTCCTTTAGGATGGACTGGTTGGATCTCCTTGCAGCCCAAGGGACTCTCAGAGTCATTCACCCCAAGTGGACCCTAAGTGCTTTATAGCAATAACATCCCATTTCCCAGATAATCATGCCCGGCCTCCTCCCCTCTCCTCCATTCTCTAGTCCTTCCCTCTCATTCTCACGCCCACGTGATCACTTTGACTTCCATTTCACCTAGAATAAAATCAACCAGAAGAAAATTCCTCACGGTCCCACAGCTACCCATCTTCCTGGATCTAGGGCCACATCCTCTGTCTCCTCTCCTGAATTTTAAGTCATCTTTTTAATCTTGGGCCCCATGCCCTCTCAGCAATCTAAGGGCATTGCTTCAGCAATCCTTGCCTTCTGTCCAATAGCATCTATATTTTCCTCTTTACTGGATTATCTCCCGTCAACATTTAAACGTGCTATTGTTTCTCCCATCATAAAATAGTATTTCTTGAGCCTGTGGATTAAAGGATACCTGAGTGACATATCCGTCAGCTGCAATACTTAAATCGACATGGATCCTGACTCCAGTGAGACAACTGCCTTGCCTCTTTTGGAACACTGATTATTTGGTGACTTTAAAGAGTTATTATTATATTTAGGGTTTTTTTTTTTATTTTTAAAAGATACTTTATCTTTCAGGGTTATATATTGAAACACTTATAATTTAAAAATGTCCTTCAAGTTTATGTCTAACTCTGTGTCCTTTTGTAGCAAGATGTGGCAAAAGAGTTGGCTAGAATTCTAAATCCTCTCCCCAATCCCTGTTAAGCTCACTCCAGCTAGGTTTTCACCATGTCACCAAAACCACTCTTTTCAAGATCACCAGTGACTTCCACAGCTGCTAAATGAAATGGCCAATTCTTTAGTTCATGTCTCAGAAGCATTTGACTTGGTTGATGACTTGATCTTCCTTACAATAGTTTGTTCTTTTGGCTTCCAAGACACCACCCTCTCTTGGTTTCTCTCCACGCCTCTGATTGCTCCTCCCACTTTCCTTTGCTAGTCCTTCCTCTTCTTCTTGATCTCCTGTTGTCAGAGTGCCCCAAGGCTCCACCTTTGGCCTTCTTTCCATCTCTTTATCCACATCCTTGTTGATCTCATCTACTCATATGTCTTTGTGGACTTACTGCCTGTGATACCTAAATAGAAATCACCAATCCAAACAGCTCCACCAAATTCCAGACTCATAACACACCGCCTACTTGACATGCCACCTGGATGTCTAACAGGCATCTCAAACGTGACCTGTGAAAACAAGATGCCGATCATTCCTCCAAACCTGCCTCCCCTGTAGCTTCCCTCATCTCAGGAGATGACAATTCCATTCTTCTAGCTGCAGACCATCGTGATTATCTGGGTTGTGAAGATCTTTTTTTGTACAGTTCTTCTGTATATTCTTGCCACCTCTTCTTAGTATCTTCTGCTTCTGTTAGGTCCATACCATTTCTGTCCTTTATGGAAACCCTCTTTGCATGAAAATGTTCCCTTGGTGTCTCTAATTTTCTTGAAGAGACCTGTAGTCTTTCCGATTGTGTTGTTTTCCTCTATTTCTTTGCATTGATCACTGAGGAAGGCCTTCTTATCTCTCCTGGCTATTCTTTGGAACTCTGCATTCAGATGGGGGTATCTTTCCTTTTCTACTCTGCTTTTCACTTCTCTTCTTTTCACAGCTATTTGTAAGGCCTCCTCAGACAGGCATTTTGCGTTTTTGCATTTCTTTTCCATGGGGGTGGTCTTGATCCCTGTCTCCTGTACAATGTCACGAACCTCCATCCATAGTTCATCAGGCACTCTGTCTATCAGATCTAGTCCCTTAAATCTGTTTCTCACTTCCACTGTATAGTCATAAAGGATTTGACTTAGGTCATACCTGAATGGTCTAGTGGTTTTTCCTACTTTCTTCAGTTTAAGTCTGAATTTGGCAATAAGGAGTTCATGATCTGAGCTACAGTCAGCTCCCGGTCTTGTTTTTGCTGACTGTATAGAGCTTCTCCATCTTTGGCTGCAAAGAATATAATCAATCTGATTTCAGTGCTGACCACCTGGTGACGTCGATGTGTAGAGACTTCTCTTGTGTTGTTGTGAAGAGGGTGTTTGCTATGACCAGTGTGTTCTCTTGGCAAAACTCTATTGCCTTTGCCCTGCTTCATTCTGTACTCCAAGGCCAAATTTGCCTGTTACTCCAGGTGTTTCTTGGCTTCCTACTTTTGCATTCCAGTCCCCTATAATGAGAAGGACATCTTTTTTGGGTGTTAGTTCTAAAAGGTCTTGTAGGTCTTCATAGAACTGTTCAACTTCAGCTTCTTCAGCATTACTGTTGGGGCATAGGCTTGGAATACCGTGATACTGAATGGTTTTCCTTGGAAATGAACAGAGATCATTCTTTCATTTTTGAGATTGCATCCAAGTACTAGATTTTGGACTCTTTTGTTGACCATGATGGCTACTCCACTTCTTCTAAGGGATTCCTGCCCACAGTAGTAGATATAATGGTCATCTGAGTTAAATTCACCCATTCCAGCCCATTTTAGTTCACTGATTCCTAGAATGTTGACATTCACTCTTGCCATCTCCTGTTTGACCACTTCCAATTTGCCTTGATTCATGGACCTAACATTCCACATTCCTATGCAATCTTGCTCTTTACAGCATTGGACCTTGCTTCTATCACCAGTCACATCCACAACTGGGTATTGTTTTTGCTTTGGCTCCATCCCTTCATTCTTTCTGGAGTTATATCTCCACTGATTTCCAGTAGCATATTGGGCACCTACTGACCCGGGGAGTTCCTCTTTCAGCATCTTATCATTTTGCCTTTTCATACTGTTCATGGGGTTCTCAAGGCAAGAATACTGAAGTGGTTTGCCATTCCCTCCTCCAGTGGACCACATTCTGTCAGACCTCTCCACCATGACCCGTCCATCTTGGGTGGCCCCACAGGGCATGGCTTAGTTTCATTGAGTCCTAGAATGTGAAGTCAAGTGGGCCTTAGAAAGCATCCAGAGCTATTTCAAATCCTGAAAGATGATGCTGTGAAAGTGCTGCACTCAATATGCCAGCATATTTGGAAAACTCAGGAGTGGCCACAGGACTGTAAAAGGTCAGTTTTCATTCCAATACAAAAACAAGGCAATGCCAAAGAATGCTCAAACTACCGCACAATCGCACTCATCTCACACGCTAGTAAAGTAATGCTCAAAATTCTCCAAGCCAGGCTTCAGCAATATGTGACCCGTGAATTTCCAGATGTTCAAGCTGGTTTTAGAAAAGGCAGAGGAACCAGAGATCAAATTGCTAACATCTGCTGGATCATTGAAAAAGCAAGAGAGTTCCAGAAAAACATCTATTTCTGCTTTATTGACTATGCCAAAGCCTTTGACTGTGTGAGAGAGATGGGAATACCAGATCACCTGACCTGCCTCTTAAGAAACCTATATGCAAGTCAGGAAGCAACAGTTAGGACATGGAACAACAGACTGGTTCCAAATAGAGTACATCAAGGCTGTATATTGTCACCCTGCTTATTTAACTTATGTGCAGAGAACATCATGAGAAACACTGGGATAGAGGAAGCACAAGCTGGAATCAAGATTGCTGGGTGAAATATCAATAACCTCAGACATGCAGATGACACTACCCTTATTGCAGAAAGTGAAGAGGAACTAAAAAGCCTCTTAATGTGAGTGAAAGAGGAGAGTGAAAAAGTTGGCTTAAAGCTCAACATTCACAAATCTAAGATCATGGCATCTGGTCCCATCACTTCTTGGGAAATAGATGGCGAAACAGTGCAAACAGTGTCAGACTTTATTTTTTGGGCTCCAGAATCACTGCAGATGGTGATTGCAGCCTTGAAATTAAAAGACGCTTACTCCTTGGAAGGAGAGTTATGACCAACCTAGATAGCATATTAAAAAGGTTCGCCTAATCAAGGCTATGGTTTTTCCAGTGGTCACGTATGGATGTGAGAGTTGGACGGTGAAGAAAGCTAAGCGCCAAAGAATTGATGCTTTTGAACCGTGGTGTTGGAGAAGACTCTTGAGAGTCCCTTGGACTGCAAGGAGATCCAACCAGTCCATCCTAAAGGAGATCAGTCCTGGGTGTTCACTGGAAGGACTGATGCTGAAACTGAAACTCCAATACTTTGGCTACCTCATGCGAAGAGTTGACTCATTGGAAAAGACGCTGATGCTGGGAGGGACTGGGGGCAGGAGGAGAAGGGGACGACAGAGGATGAGATGTCTGGATGGCATCACCGACTCGATGGACATGAGTTTGGGTAAACTCCGGGAATTGGTGATGGACAGGGAAGCCTGGCATGCTGCGATTCATGGGGTCGCAAAGAGTTGGACACGACCGAGCGGCTGAACTGAACTGAGCTGTAGACCATTAGTCACAGAATCATTCTTGACCGTCCTCTCATACCCCATATCCAAATCCATCAGAAAATCCCACTGGTTCACCTTTTAAAACTATACAGACTCCAACCACTCTCAGCATCTCCACGGCTACCACGCTGGTCCAAGAACCATCCTGTCTCTTGTTGGCCTGCTTGTTTTCACCCTTTGCTCCCTTTGGTTTACTTTCAGAGCAGTAGTCAGTTTGACCCTTTTAAGGTTAAGTCAGACTATACCATTCCTCTGAAGGCTTTTGATCTCACTCTGATGAGAAGACAGAATCCCTTGGATGGTCTACAAGGCACATATGACCTGCTCCCCGTAACATCTCTGACATCTTGTCCCATGTTTCCTGCTCTCACATCCCACTGTCTTAGCTCCAGCCACACTGGCCTCTCTGCTTGTTTAAACAAACCAGGTACACGCTCACCACAGGGCCTTTGCACTGACTGGTCTCTCTTCCTGGAATACTCTTTCCCAGATATAAGTGTGGCTTTCTCCCTCAGCTCCTTCAGACCTCTGCTTAACCAGCTCCTCAGTGAGGCCTTCCCTGACACCCTCCCCCATCTCTAACTGTGATCCAACTCTGGGCTCTTCCCTTCCCCTACTCTATGTTGCTTTTCCCCATGGTATTGATCATCATCAGCTAACATATTGTGTGTTTTACTTTTATTTTTAAAAAATTGTTCTTCTCGCCCAACTAGAATGTAAGCACGAGAAGTACAGTAGTTTCTGCATGCTTAGTTTACTGCTATACCTGAGACATAGAAAACAATCATCAATACTTATTAAATAAATGCATATCCTATTTTAAAATTCGTTCAAACAGATAATGACAGGCTAACTGTCTTGAACTTAAAGCCTCTAAGCCCTTGTTATCAATCGATTAATTAAACTCCTTTTTAAACAGTCAATTAACCTTCTTTCTGCTCTTAGATGCATTTCCATCTACCAATTTACAGATGTGACTACACATTCATAATGAATCAGTGTCTACATGTTGACCTCTAGAGAAGCCATGTTCATTGCAAGCAGACATAAAAGAGACTTGTAATTGCTGCTGAAACACTGGCGAGCCGATTAGTGCTTATTTAAGTTGCAATTGAATTCATCAAAGGTTAACTGTGTATTTGATCATGATAAAACATCTCACCAAAAAAAAAAAAAAAAAAATGGATATTGTTCCAATGTTTGGCAATGCTAGAGCAGATAATTGCTAATGAGAAGCAATTTGTTCTTGCTGTGACGTCAAATATCAGTTGGCTTTTTTTTTTTTCCCCTGGCATCATTAAAATTTGGTGATACTCTTGCCCGGGACATAACCCTGCAGGATTCATTCCATCCAAACTCAGGTCCTGTTACTTTCATTAGACACTTAACTTGAGAAGGTTCCCATGACCTAGGCAATTAGACTTTGAACTGTCTGCCAGGCTTGGCTCAGCTGCATGCTGTTTGTGAGTAAATACTGGCTAGAGACAAATTCTCTTGAAGCTCAGTGTCCCTCATTTGATGAGCTCTTTGTGGAAAGTGCCAGAGTCAGACAGGGGAAGCAAGGCCCTCCAGCTTGTAGACTTCACTCTGCATGGCTGCATTTACAAAGGAATGCAGGTCCCTTGCTGGCTGATAGCTACCCTCCATGTCCTTCTCACTCCAGTACCAACACTTACAAATTTTAACTGTACCCTGAAGGGTTTGAGAAAAGGTACACCACTAGGAAATTCTGGGTTCAAAGTGGTCAAATAAAAATGTAGGCAAATGGGAAGAGGTACAGCTTCAAATAAAATGATCCCTGCCTTGGTAAGTTAGAGGATTTCTGCAGACCAGGGCTCTTTCCCCACCAACTCCAGATCTGGAGGTTGTCCAGTGCGGCTCAGCACTCAACACGTGCTGATTCTTACCTCCTGCTCATTGCTACACGCGACAAGGAAGAGCGGTTAAAAGTCAGAGATGATGCATTGAACCGAAGCTTTTATTTTTTCTCCCTCCTGAGATCCCCTTAAGAAAGGTGGGAAAGAAAATTTTAATATACAGAAATCCACAAGGACAAAGAGGACAGATGAGGACAGATGGGTGGTCTAGAGAGCTACAGAATTCGGGGGCGGGGGGGAGGCAGAGGAGAAGGAGGGCAAAGCTTACAGTGCCCACAGGAAGCCACATTCAGAGACTACTGTCTCACCCTGCAGCACCTCTGAAGGGTGTGTTGGGGGGTATTTAGAGGTGATGGACATAGCAAGAGTGACATATAGGGCTAAAAACAAAAGGGTTAATTGAACGTCTCTGTCTGGAAATGAGGGTTTCTCAGGTGGCTCAGTGGTAAAGAATTCGCCTGCCAATGCAGGAGACACTGGTTTGATCCTTGGGTGGGGAAGCAACCCACTCCCAACCCTGAAGTGGGAAATAGCAACCCACTCCAGTATTCTTGCCTGGGAAATCCCATGGACAGATTTACATGGTGGGCTACAGTCCACAGGGTCACAAAGAGTCGGACACAACTGAGCGACTGAACAACAATCTGGAAATGGTAACCCTCTACCCTTTTTATGCAAAATGTCAGCTGCCAAGTACCTCCTCTCTAAGCTGGAGATTTGAAGTACCTTTTCTGAAGAAGTTGAAAAACTCTAAAATAAAAAAGACCTCCATGTTGGCATTTTAGGACTCAACAGCAGAATGGCCAGCTCCCAACAAATTTGCCCTAAAGCAAAGTCTACTGGTAGACAAGCTCCTGAGATCAGATTTTCAGTGCCTCAGTCTTAAGCATGAATGTGACAACAAGGAACACCCATCAAAGAATGCTACTAACGTCAAAGATGGAAACCAAGATAAACAACTATATGTGCAGGAGTGGGTCAAGGGCAGGGACGAGCCTGGAGCAACAAAAGGCATGCAGAGAACAGAAAAGAACATTTTACAAAGCAATAATTAGCGACCTGAGGTTGACCTGAGAAGATGTTTTGTCCCTGTAACGACAGTGATAATAATGGTTAATATTTACTGACAGCCCACTGTGAGCCACCGCTCAAGGAGACAAGGAATCTGAGGGACAAAAAAATTAAGTGGCTGATAGTTAAGTTTAGTCAGTGGGGAAAGGAAAACGCAAATCCAGATGGTCTGAATTTAAAACCCCTGCTCCTGACTGCTGCGTGTGCTTCCTCAGACATGCCATAAAAAGGAAGATAAGACAAGAAAGCGCTTAAAAAACGTATTCGACAAACATGTATTCAGAGCCTTCTGTCTTCTAAGCACCAGCCTGGGTGCAAAACCACGACAGTAAACAGAGCCGGCAGAGCCCCGCTCTTGTCAAGCTCAAATTAAAATCTTCAAAGCCAGGCACAGAAAGACAAACACCACATGATCTGTCTTACCTGTGGAGTCTAAAAAAGCTGAATTCATGGTAACAGAGTAAAACGAGGGTACGGTGGTGGTCGCCAGGGGCTGGGGGATAAGGAAAACAAGAAAATGTTGGTCAAAAGGTACAAAGTTTCAGTTACATAGCCTAAGTTCTGACAGTCTAAGGTACAGCCTTGTTGTTGTTCTCTCCCTAAATTCCGTCCGACTCTTTTTGACTCAATGGACTGTAACATGCAAGGATCCTCTGCCCTCCACTGTCTCCTGTAGTTTGCTCAAACTCATGTCCGTTGAGTCGAGATGCCATCCAACCATCTCATCCTCTGCCACTCCCTACTCCTTTTGCCTTCAATCTTTCCCAGCATCAGGGTCTTTTCTAATGAGTCGGCTCTTCACATCAGGTGGCCAAAGTATTGGAGCTTCTGCTTTAGCAACAGTCCTTCCAAAGAATATTCAGGGTTGACGTTTTTTAGGATTGACTGGTTTGATCTCCTTGCAGTCCAAGGGACTCTCAAGAGTCTTGTCCAGCAGCACAATTTGAAAGCATTAATTCTTTGGTGCTCAGCCTTCTTTATGGTCCAACTCTCACATCACTACATGACTACTGGAAAAACCATAGCTTTGACTATATGGACCTTTGTTGGCAAAGTGATGTCTCTGTTTTTTAATGTACTGTCTAGGTTTATCAATAGCTTTCCTTCCAAGGAGCAAGCATCTTTTAAATTCATGGCTGCAGTCACCGTCCACAGTGATGTTAAAGCCCAAGAAAAAAAAATCTTTCACTGTTTCCACTTTTCCCCCTTCTATTTGCCATGAAGTGATGGGACCAGATGCCATGATCTTAGTTTTTTGAATGTTGAGTTTCAAGCCAGCTTTTTCAGTCTTTTCCTTGACTCTCATCAAGAGGCTCTTTAGTTTCTCTTCATTTTCTGCCATCAGAATGGTATTATCTGCATATCTGAGGTTGTTGGCATTTCTCCCGCACTCTTGATTCTATCTTGTGATTCATCCGACCTACTTTTCACATGATGTACTCTGCATGGTGACTATAGTTAATAATACTATATTGTATATTTGATATTTGCTCAGAGAGTAGACATAAAGTGTTCTCACCACACACAAAAAATCACATCTATGTGAGGTGATGGATATGATTGTGGTAAACATTTCACAATGTATACATATATAAAAACATCACTTTGTATACCATAAATATATATTATTTTTGTCAATTATTACCTCAGTAAAGCTGTAAACTTTAGAAATTAATTCATTTTAAAAATTCTTAAAATTCTTCAAGCCAGGCTTCAGCAATACGTGAACCGTGATCTTCCAGATGTTCAAGCTGGTTTTAGAAAAGGCAGAGGAACCAGAGATCAAGTTGCCAACATCCGCTGGATCATCGAAAAAGCAAGAGAGTTCCAGAAAAACATCTATTTCTGCTTTATTGACTATGCCAAAGCCTTTGACTGTGTGGATCACAACAAACTGTGGAAAATTCTTCAAGAGATGGGAATACCAGACCACCTGACCTGCCTGTTGAGAAACCTGTATGCAGGTCAGGAAGCAACAGTTAGAACTGGACATTGAACAACAGACTGGTTCCGAATAGGAAAAGAAGTATGTCAAGGCTGTACTTAGTCACCCTGCTTATTTAACTTATATGTAGAGGACGTCATGAGAAATGCTGGTCTGGAAGAAGCACAAGCTGGAATCAAGATTGCCAGGAAAAATATCAATAACCTCAGATATGCAGATGACACCACCCTTGTGGCAGAAAGCGAAGAACTAAAGAGCCTCTTGATGAAAGTGAAAGAGGAGAGTGAAAAAGTTGGTTTAAAGCTCAACATTCAGAAAACTAAAATCATGGCATCTGGTCCCATCACTTCATGGGAAATAGATGGGGAGACAGTGAAAACAGTGGCTGACTTTATTTTTCTAGGCTCTAAAATCACTGCAGATGGTGATTGCAGCCTTGAAATTAAAAGACGCTTACTCCTTGGAAGGAAAGTTATGACCAACCTAGATAACATATTAAAAAGCAGACACATTACTTTGCCAACAAAGGTCCGTCTGGTCAAGGCTATGGTTTTTCCAGTGGTCATGTATGGATGTGTGAGTTGGACTATAAAGAAAGCTGAGCGCGGAAGAATTGATGTTTTTGAACTGTGGTGTTGAAGGAAACTCTTGAGAGTCCCTTGGACTGCAAGGAGATCCAACCAGTCCATCCTAAAGGAGCTCAGTCCTAGGTGTTCATTGGAGGGACTGATGCTGAAGCTGAAACTCCAATACTTTGGCCACCTGATGCGGAGAGCTGACTCATTTGAAAAGACCCTGATGCTGGGAAAGATTGTGGGCAGGAGGAGAAGGGGAAAACAGAGGATGAGATGGTTGGATGGCATCACCGACTCAATGGACATGGGTTTGGGTGGACTCCGGGAATTGGTGATGGACAGGGAGGCCTGGCATGCTGCGGTTCATGGGGTCACAAAGAGTCAGACACAACTGAGAGACTGAACTGAACTGAAAGTATCAATTGAATTTTAAAAGAGTGGGGGGAAAAAAGTCATTTTTTAGTCATACAGGATCCAGAAAATATCTTACATATATCACTTTTCTAAGAAATTACTTGAAAATATACTCCAGGGAATTATCTGGCTGTCCAGTGATCAGGACTCTGCATGTTCACTTCCAAGGGTGCGTGTTCAATCCCTAGTCAGGGAACTAAGATCCCCAAGCCATGTGGATTCAGGAAGAGACTCCCACTGGAGAGAGAGCAGAGACTGAGAGAAGGTTGAACTTCAATCTGTAGGCCATGGGTTTCAAGCTGGAAAGCAACAAGATGAGATTTAAGTTTTAAAAAGAACATCCTCTCCTAAGTCTAAAGGCAGAGTTAGTAGACACTTTCTGGGAGATCACTCAGGAGGTTTTTGCAAAACTCAGTTGAAATGTAATTCAAACCTAAACTAAGGTGGTAGGGATAAGAACCATGACTCTGCAGACATATAAACTGCTGACCTGAGATCTTATTTGGGGTCTAGCTCAATTGCATTTAACCGTAAATATTCATGGCATGAATATTTCTTTTCCATTGATGTTCCTTTTTAAATTATTTGATGCTATACTGTGCAGTATTTTATGGAACATAGTGTATAACTTTACATAGCCACATCTTTCACTATTTCTATCGTAATTTGTAAATTGGATATAATGCCTAAAAAGACTTTCATGCGTATATATATATATACATATAATCCCCTTCCTCTTGGACTCCCTCCCACCCCTCTTCAGTTCAGTTCAGTCACTCAGTCGTGCCCAACTCTTTGCAACCCCATGGACTGCAGCAAGCCAGGCCTCCCTGTCCATCACCAACTCCCAGAGCTTACTCAAACTCATGTCAATCCAGTCAGAGATGCCATCCAACCATCTCATCCTCGGTCATCCCCTTCTCCTCCTGCCCTCAATCTCTCCCAGCCCTCCAGGTCATCACAGAGCACCAAGCTGAGCTCCCTATGCTTTATAATAGGTCCCCAGTAGCTATCTTTTTCACAGGAGTGTATATACGTGGTAGCATACGTACATGGCATAGATATTGAGCAAGGACAAGAGAGAATCCAAAAGGACGCAAGCCCTGGAAGATGGTAGTTGGTAGGCAGGAAATAAAGAAATGCCAGTAGGCTTAAAGGGAAGAATCATTTCATCATCTTGAGAGGAGAGGTGATGCTGCGTCCATTGGGAAGTGTAAGGAGCTCCTCCCTTCCTTCCTGCAGATCTCTAGATCTCTGCAGGGGAGCTGAAACTGATGCTCAAAGGGTGAGGGGCGGCAACTTGCTTGACTCTGGAAGGGCTTAAGGAGCAGGCGTGGAGTGGCTTGCGTCAGGAGAGCGCAGCATCTCGGGGCACTCTCGGAGCAGCGGGCTTAATGGATGCTTAGAGAGACATCGAGTGGCTCCTGCCAATGGGGAGGGAGATGGCTCCAGATTGATCCTAGTATTAATTGGATCTAGATTGGGCTGCAAATGGCTCTGGCCCCTGAGATGAGGTTGGGGAGGAGGAAAAGGCCGCGGATCTTCAGGGCGCTGGCAAACATGGGAGGAAGGGTAGATGTGATTCACGGTACGTTAGGAAATCACTGCAAGGTCAATCACTTTTGACCTTGCTTCACTCATGTGTGACAACTACCCTGGCTGCTGTGAGAGTGGATTGGAGGCAAGTAACTGGCAAGACCACTACAGGAACAAGAGATGCTGTTAGCTTGAGCCAGAGAGCTCCCACGAGACAGGCAGATACACGGATTCCAGCTCTTTTGGAGTTCAGCTCCCTGGTTTCTGCTAGCTTAAATGGAGGAGGAGCAGGTTGGCATGCGGATGGGGTATTAGAAGCTAAGTTCGGGATGGATCTGTTCAGTTGGAGATGCCTGTGAAAAACTCAAGTGGAAATGTCCAATGAGCAGTTGAATATATAAGTCAAGATCTGGGCTGGAACTGTATTTGCTAGGTCCCTTGCTTCTGATTTGAGCTTAAATAAACTCCAGATTGTGGCAAAGAGGGCGTTAACATCGAACACCTACGATATGCCAAGTACTAATTATGTTACAGATGTGTGTCACAAAGTTTATACACATTTTCCAAAAACACCCTCCCAGTTCAGCGCCATCGGGACATAACTCTAGACTACCTGGGATACACTCACTGCAGACACGCAGACAAATCGGGGAATACATTCCTCACTCCCAGATGCCTAATGAGTTCCTGAAGGGGTCACTGCACCTGGATCTAAGGTCAAAGACTCCAGGGACCTGAACATAAGAGGTAGAGAAAAGCTCCCAGGAGACTGAATCTGAGAACTCTAGACCCACATCCTGGCTCCACCCTCAGTCAGCTGGATCTCTGGACACAAAGGATGTCTCCTCTCTTTGTCTGCTGCCTGGTCCACAGACTGCTTTGCAGAGTGGTGAGCTGTCTCTTTTCAGCAAATACCTGCCCCACTGATATCCTCACTGCCGGATCAACTAAGTGAAAGTGTTAATCGCCCAGTTGTGTCCAACTCTTTGCGACCCCATGGACTGTAGCTGGCCAGGCCTCTCTGTCCACAGGATTTCCCAGGCAAGAATACTGGGGTGGGTACCATTTCCTCCTCCAGGGGATCTTCCTGACCCAGGGATGGAACCCAGTTCTCTCACACAGCAGACAGATTCTTCACCCTCTGAGCCACCAGGGAAGCCCACAGCGAGACAGCTATGGCAGTTTTAAAATAAGGCACCAAATTCCTGGACGCTCTTCCCACCGAGAAGGAGTGAGATGATGGAGGAGGATGCCTCCCCTGGGTTGGCAGGTCGGCCCATGAGGTTCAGTATCTCCTGCCCTTGAATCTACCGGTTCTCCTAGAATGCCCTCTCTTCAGATGATTCCTCTCATAAGTAAGCCACCATTTTGTGAGAAGCTCAAATCACTGGGAGAAGGCACATCCGCAGTCTCAGCTGAATGAAGGGTTGAGCCGTCTCAGCCCTGACACCAGAACGTGCAAGTGAAGCAGCCTGATTAAACCCCCAGCCCCCAGCCACTGAGCCACCCGAACCACTGAGTCAGCCCAGCTGAGCCCCAGACAGCGTGGAACAGACACAAACCATCCCCTCCATGGCCCTGTTCGAAATCCTGGCCCATAAAAGCTATGCTTATAATACAAAATGGTTTGATACCATTTAGTTTGGGGGTATTTTGTCATGCAGTAACTGGAACGGTTATTAAAGGGGTTTCTCAAGAACTATCTTTTAAAATGCAAACACATTACTTGGAAGGATAAACACCTTCAGATGAACACACACAATCAGTGTATCCAACAGACAGCAAAGCAGAGAAGGAGAGCCAAGAGATGCTCTCCTGTTTCACTGACAGAATAGACACACAGAAGTGGCTTCCAGAAAAACCAGAGGCAGAAAGGTGGCCGTACCTTGAAGGCTTAAAAGAGAAAGATATGCATCAAAAGCACAGGCAGGAGGGCAAAGTCCAACCACATTTTCCTCATAGTTGTGCTTCATTCCACAACTCTCTCACTAGCTACGAAGTCATTCATATATGCCAGTTTTCCAAATGTACTTGCTTAATGTTAAAAATCACCTGGAGATCATAAAGTAATGCACAAAGAGCAATTATTACCCGCCTCCCCCCAGGGAAGTTTGGGGTTCTCGAGGCAAGTATACTGGAGTGGTTTGCCATTCCCTCCTCAAGGAGGGACCATGTTTTGTCAGAACTCTCCACCATGACATGTCTGTCTTGGGTGACCCTGCACGGCATGCCTCGAGAACCCCACGAACAGTATGAAAAGGCAAAAAACATATGACACCAGATCCCCAGGTTGGAAGATGTCCAACATACTCCTGGGGAAGAGAAGAGAAACAGCACCACAAAGAAGGCTGAGTGCCGAAGAATTCATGCTTTCAAACTGTGGTACTGCAGAAGACTCTTGAGAGTGCCCTGGGCTGCAAGGAGGTCAAACCAATCATTCCTGAAGGAAATCAACCATGAATACTTATTGGAAGGACTGTTGCTGAAGCTGAAGCGCCAGTACTTTGGCCACCTGATGAGAAGAGCCAGCTCATCGGAAAAGGCCCTGATGCTGGGAAAGATTGAAGGCAGGAGGAGAAGGGGATGACAGAGGATGAGATGGTTGAATAGCATCACCATTTCAATGGACATGAGTTTGAGCAAACTCCTAGAGATACATAGGACAAGGAAGCGTGGCATGCTACAGTCCATGGGGTCGCAAAGAGTCAGATACAACTTAAAACTGAACAACAACAGCAAGTTCTAGGAACCTTGAACCTTGAGAATGTAAATCCCAGCAAAGTTCAGTTACAATGATGTGGAGGAAGAAGTTGTAAACATTGCAATTCATTTGCTAATCAGCTTAATATTACATGCTAATTATATGAGATATTAAAAATCTGAGTATAAAAAATAAAGAATATTTAATGAACATTGATAAAATATGAGAGGTGTCAGGTTAAAATTTGTGGTTTATTCAAGCCATTATTCAATGCAAGTAAAAATGATGGGGCAAGATACACAGGTAGACTCTAGAACAGAGAAAAGAGCAAAAAATGTCTAAAAGCCATGAATTAATGCTACCTAAGGGCTGCCGTCTATGGGGTCACACAGAGTCAGACATGACTGAAGTGACTTGGCAGCAGCAGCAGCAGCAGGTAACTAATGCTAATGTCTACACTCTCCCAGCCTCACTACCTCCCCATTGTTTCTGGAAGTACCTTGAATCTCACTTTAGTTTGTTAATATAAACCCTAGAGTTTTTTTCCAGGAATACATTTAGAACCTTGTAAAGAATGGTGAGATTGTTCTGTCATGAATTCACCATGTAACTGGTTATGACTCCTAAGTTCTGTATCATTAGACAATTTTCATGATACTGGTATTGATCTGGATCAATGAGTAATTTATCAGTCCCCAAACCCTAGTCCCCACAGAGACTGGGAGCAACTTAGGCCCTTTGAACCTGTTCAGATTTATTCTCTTGCCTTGAGACCCCTTAGTAATTTTATGGTGTAGTTTTCCAGAGTAAAATTGACATCCGTCTCTGATTCCAAGAGTTTGTATGTACTGCAATGGGTAAAACAAAATGTCTGATGAACTATTTATTATTTGTATTGATACTGGAGTTTTAAGCAATAAAAATGAGAATCCCAGGAATAGAGACATGATGTAGAGAACAGACTTGTGGACACAGCGGGGGTAGGAGAGACTGGAATGAATTCAGGAGTAACACAGACATACATGTACACATATACACATATATACATATATACATTACTTTGCCAACAAAGGTCCTGCTAGTCAAAGCTACGGTTTTTCCAGTAGCCTTGTACGGATGTGAGAGTTGGACTATAAAGAAAGCTGAGTGCCGAAGAACTGATGCTTTCGAACTGTGGTGTTGGAGAAGACTCTTGAGAGTCCCTTGGGCTGCAAGGAAATCCAACCAGTCCATCCTAAAGGAAATCAGTCCTGAATATTCATTGGAAGGGCTGATGCTGAAGCTGAAACTCCAATACTTTGGCCACCTCATGCGAAGAGCTGACTCATTTGAAAAGACCCTGATGCAGGGAAAGACTGAAGGCAGGAAGAGAAGGGAACGACAGTGGATGAGATGATTGGATGGCATCACCAACTCAATGGACATGAGTTTGAGTAAACTCTGGGACTTGGTTATGGACAGGGAGGCCTGGTGTGCTGCAGTCCATGAGTCGCAGAGTCAGACATGACTGAGCAACTGAACTGAACTGAACTGACATACACTACCGTGTGTAAAATAGCTAGCTAGTGGGAAGTTGCTGCGTAGTACAGGGAGCTCAGCTCGGTGCTCTGTGATGACCTAGAGGGGTGGGGGTGGGGGTGGGGATGGGATGGGTGGGAGGAAAGCTAAAGGAGGATATATGTTTATGTGCACATATAGTTGATTCACCTTGTTGTAAAGCACAAACTAATACAGCATTGTAAAGCACTTATACTCCAATCTGAAAGTTTTTTTAAAAAAGGGAGTCCCTTGCAGTGTATCAACTTAGAAGTATATTATTCCTCCTTAGACCAGTGGCTGTGTGTAACATCTCAGGGGGCATGTTCAGTAGAAGAAGGCATCATGTCATCTCCCCATGAATCTCAGGCCTGTCTGGACTCTAAGAGGCCCTGGCTGCCCGCCCTCTGATCACTGTTGTCTCCCTCTCAGGGACCTCTCTTACACCAGTGTCGCTGCCCTGCCATCCAAAGGCCTGGAACACCTGAAGGAACTGATAGCAAGAAACACTTGGACTCTAAAGAAACTTCCTCTTTCCTTGAGTTTCCTTCACCTCACACGGGCTGACCTCTCTTATCCGAGCCACTGCTGTGCTTTTAAGAATCAGAAGAAAATCAGAGGGTAAGTGGCAGTGTCTGGATTAAGTGACAAAAGGTTTTGGTGGAAGTTGAATTAATTTCTGGGTTTGAGGAAGAAGTTCTGTTGTTTGCAAAAACAGGTGGAGAAGAATTTGGAAGCGTCTGTAAGAAACATGAAGTCCATGGGACACAGTGACTCTGCAGACCAAAAGTGTTTGTAGATCAGAAATAAGGCTTGTATCTCTGCATCAAAGCAGAGGAGAGGAGGATTTTAGGCAGTGATGCAGGAGAGACAGGAATGATTTCTCATGAACCTCCAAACAAGACAGAATAGGCAGTCTGCTGCAGATTTTAAACATCACTCCATAGATGAATCTGCTCAGCAGCTGAGGCCATTTAAGCAGTCTCTTTGGGATCTATCTGGTGGGCTAGTGAAACCCTAAAGCTTACTTCCATAAGCATGCCTGCACAATAGTGTCCCTTTATTCATCTGTTCAGTAAACATTTATTGAGCACCTGTTATGTGCCCGGCACTCTCCTATTGCCTGCAATGAATGGGACAGACCAGAGCCTTCTTGCATTTTGTTTACATTCTAGTATGGAAGTCAGAAAAGAAACCGGCAAACAACTAAGAAGATCTGATAGTGCTATGAGGGAAATGAACACAAGGGTCAGACAGTTTATTAAAAAAGAGGAAGAAAGGCTGTTCTGAGGAAAGACAATTTGAGTTTAAAACTGAATACTCAGTAGAGGCAGCCAGGAGTTTTTCAGGCAAAGGAAACATGGAATTCTGAAGCTCTGAGTAGGAATAATAATAATACTAACAGCAAACAGCAGAGTCAGACACAGCTGAGCCCACACACCCTCACACGCACATCTACCTGGCACTAACAACATTCCAGGTGCTGTCGTAAGAACTTTAAAATGATACACTCATGTATTCCTATAACAACCCAAAATAAAATACTCTCTCTCTCCCGTTCTATACATAAATAAACCAGTACTCATAGACCTTCCCAAGGTGAAATAACCAGAAAATAGTAGAATCGGGTCTTAACCTAGGCAGACTGGCTCTAGTATCCATGATTTTTTTTTTTTTTTTAATCACTGCTGTTCTTGAACTGGTTGCAGAAGAGAAATAAGGACAGTATGTCAGTGGATCATACTTGGGTAGGGAAGGTAATAGGAAATGATGCAGGAGAGACAGGCCTGACCACATCATGTAGAATCCTGTGTATCATACTACTTAGTTTGCACATTTTGCTAAGTGTGGTGGGGACCATTAGTGGGTTTTCAACAAGTGGTAACTTTCTATCCACTGCCTTGCAGAATCTTTCAGTCTTTGATGTGCAACGAGAGCAGTATTCGGGGCCTGCGCCAGAGAAAATCTGCGAGTGCGCTGAGTGGCCCCTTCTACCAGGAATATGAGGAGGGTCTGGGTGATGGCAGTGCTGGGTACAAGGAGAGCTCCCAGTTCCAAGACACCCACAGCAACTCTCACTACTACGTCTTCTTTGAGGAGCAAGAAGATGAGATCATTGGTTTTGGCCAAGAGCTCAAAAACCCCCAGGAGGAGACCCTGCAGGCCTTTGACAGCCATTACGACTATACCGTGTGTGGCGGGAGTGAGGATATGGTGTGTACCCCCAAGTCGGATGAGTTCAATCCCTGTGAGGACATCATGGGCTACAAGTCCCTGAGAATTGTGGTGTGGTTTGTGAGTCTGCTGGCTCTCCTGGGCAACGTCTTCGTCCTGGTCATCCTCCTCACAAGCCACTACAAGCTGACCGTGCCACGCTTCCTCATGTGCAACCTGGCCTTCGCAGACTTCTGCATGGGGTTGTATCTGCTCCTCATCGCCTCCGTAGACCTCTACACTCAGTCCGAGTACTACAACCATGCCATTGACTGGCAGACGGGCCCTGGCTGCAACACGGCTGGCTTCTTCACCGTCTTTGCCAGCGAGTTGTCTGTGTACACCCTGACGGTCATCACCTTGGAGCGCTGGTACGCCATCACCTTCGCCATGCACCTGGACCGCAAGATCCGCCTCTGGCATGCCTACGTCATTATGCTGGGGGGCTGGGTTTGCTGCTTCCTGCTCGCCCTGCTCCCTTTGGTGGGAATAAGCAGCTATGCCAAGGTCAGCATCTGCCTGCCCATGGACACCGAGACCCCTCTTGCCCTGGCGTACATTATCCTCGTTCTGTTGCTCAACATCGTTGCCTTTATCATCGTCTGCGCCTGTTACGTGAAGATCTACATCACAGTCCGAAATCCCCACTACAACCCGGGGGACAAAGACACCAGAATTGCCAAAAGGATGGCTGTGTTGATCTTCACTGATTTCATGTGCATGGCCCCAATCTCTTTCTACGCTCTGTCGGCCCTTATGAACAAGCCTCTCATCACTGTTACCAATTCCAAAATCTTGCTGGTCCTCTTCTACCCACTTAACTCCTGTGCCAATCCGTTCCTCTATGCCATTTTCACCAAAGCCTTCCAGAGGGATGTGTTTATCCTGCTCAGCAAGTTTGGCATCTGTAAACGCCAGGCTCAGGCATACCGAGGTCAGAGAGTTTCTCCAAAGAACAGCACCAGTATTCGGGTCCAAAAGGTTCCCCCAGATGTGAGGCAGAGTCTCCCCAACGTGCAGGATGGCTATGAACTGCTTGAAAACTCTCATCAAACCCCAAAGCAGCAGGACCAAACCTCAAAAGAGTATAAGCAAACAGTTTTGTAAGTGGTACAAGGACTTAGGTTGGTTTTTTGAGCATCATTCCAACCATCGACACAACACACGGCTGATCTAATCTGTAGGTAATGTTCATGTCTGGAGAAGGACTAGCAGTAACCTAATCTTTGCCTCCAAGAAGGAAGAGAGGCAACCGGCGTGTCTGAATTCCAGGTGATATCAAAGTAATCTATACGTCCTGGAAGATTCACTGGATGTTAAGTGCAGCGATGACACTGTAAAATGTTTCATACATATCAACTGAGCCGCGTTGACA
The DNA here is from genome assembly GCF_033118175.1 of Dama dama. Classification (NCBI taxonomy): domain Eukaryota; kingdom Metazoa; phylum Chordata; class Mammalia; order Artiodactyla; family Cervidae; genus Dama; species Dama dama. Next base: position 11,594,046 of record NC_083692.1, on the reverse strand, counting down.
TTGCGTTTACTCACTTTTATATAGCATTTCATACTAAAGATTTAGCAAATGGCAATCATTATTAACTTGGTTGGTAACCACAAGACAAAACTGACTCTGTGTTGGTTCAGTACAATTTCACGCTCACTGATAGAACCCAAGAGAGTTTGATTTCCACAAAACTGAAACGTCCAAGAGGACATCATACAAGGAACAGCTGTTTTGACACATGAAGGGGAGAAGAAGGCTTTGAGTTGTTTTGTTCCGACTCTGAAACAATCATCTCTTCACAAGAATCTACCTGAGTGGGAACCAACTGTTGCCTGGGAAAACTGGCAAGATTTCAGCTGTTGTGGCTGAGCAGACTAAGAAGAGCTCTTCTTGGCCAGTCTCCTGGCATTAAAAGCATGTACTCGAGAAAGTCCTTCCAAATGGCAAGTGGGAATTATGAGCTGGGCATTCTGGATCACTCGCTTATTAACCAAGCAGGCTGGGCATCTGTTTATTGTTGGACCTTGGCCAAGTTACTGGGTCTCTGCAGTCTGTAGAAATGAAGGAGCTTGATGGCCTCTTCCAGTTTTAAAACTCCATGGATAACCCTCCCCCTCAAAACATAGGTTGCCATGAGGAAGAGAAAGAAAAACAATAAGGAAGCAGAACCTCTGTTTTTCCCATCTTTCAGCGCTGCCATCTCCCCTTTGGAGCCTAGATATGTGACCAAGGAAATGTTTTGTTTCATTTTTTGGTTATGATCTGAACCAGAAATTCTAGTGAGTGACCAACATATCAAGCTGGCTCTGAATCACTCATCTAATTCCTAGAGATGGTGACCCTGACTCACCTGGAATCTCTCAATAGCCACATTCACTCATGATTATCATTGAGATGTGGATTGGACGTTTCAGTAGAAATGTTATACACACCTAAAGTCATGATTTATCCACAAGTTCACTTGTAACGAAATTAAACGAATGTGTTACCTTTGACATGTGTTTTTCATCTGTGACATTTTGAAGCATCACATTCTGATAAATAATGTTTTACCTTGAGTAGCTGAAATAATGCTTTGATAACAGTCCTAGAAAAGTAACTTCTACAGATTTGTTGCTAAAGTTTGCATCTGTGACATGAAGTAAATTTTCTTCCTATGAAATGACTGTGCTGAGTTCTAAAGTATTGCTTTTTATAATTTGTGAGCTAAAACTAAAGGCAGGAAAAAATTGGCTAATAAATCCATATCAATAAATTATTGACTACGAATAACTCAAGTATAACATTGTATCTTGGTTGTAAATGGCCTTTATGTGAACAAATTTACTCATGGTAAAATGAACTATGATTCATTGACAGGCAATGATATCTAAGAGAAAAAAAATATTGGTATTTACACTAGGAATTTATAGAATGCTCTGTGGCCCAGATGGTAAAGAATCTGCTTGTAATGCGGGAGACCTGGGTTTGATTCCTGGGTTGGGAAGATCCCCTGAAGAGGGGAACTGCTACCCACTCCAGTATTCTGGTCTGGAGAATTCCATGGACAGAGGAGCCTGGCAGGCTACAATCCATGAGGTCACAAAGAGTCAGCCACAACTGAGTGACTCTCAGTTAGTAATGAAGACAGTGTCTGTCAGACACAGTTATGTCTGACTCTTGGTGGATGACTTAGGGTGCAGAAGGTCATAGCCTAGAACTCATTCACAGGATAAGGTTGGAGCTGTGGGAGAATGGTCTTCCCTGCAGAGCAGAGTCCCAAGAGACCCCAGAGTCTGGAAGTCACAGGATTAAGAGGCAAATTATGTAATTAACTGCAAGTCCATCTCACTTGACCCCTCCCATCCCCTCTCATTCCATTTAGTTAGAATAACTGACACATTCAGGGTTCCTCCCAGGTTGAAATCAAGAAACTGACTGTAAAGAAAGTGAATGTTCAGTGTACATAGGGCTAAGTTTCTGGTCTAGGGCAGGGGGCAGGAAGCAGAGACCTGAACTTACTTGCCCACCTCCTCCCTCACACTGTTAAGTGAAGCCTGGTCATTGATGCGAAGGCATCAATATCAGTGCCCAGCCAGCGAAAGGGGGAGGGAGATCTACATCATTTGCTGACACGAACCATCCTCATTCTAAAGCAAAATAAAAAATGAACCATAATAATTACCAGACATTTGAGAAAAATGAAGTGCATATCAATAGCATGAAAAAAAAGAGCAAATTGAGCAAACAGAACATTACTCCAGAAAAGTCTGTTCAGAAACACAGTATTATTTTTCAATTTCTAATTAATAATATCAGATAAATTTAATAATCAAAAGCAAAAAGGAGTTTTGACAAATTTAAAATAGGATTGCCAAAGCAAGAGATTTAACAGAAGGACCAGGAGCTAAAGCAGAAGAACTCTAGAATGTTGAACAAATAAATAAAGATATGAAGTATCTGACAAAAGTTGAAAGATATAGAAGATCAGCCTCAAAGTCCAACATAAGTATAACAGTTTTAGCGAAAATATAGAAAACATAATAATAACAAGAGCCACAGAAGAAGAAAACTTCTTGAGCGGATTGATAGTGTCTCCTAAGTACTATGGGGATGGATGAAAAAGAGGCACATGTAGAACAGTCCATATAAAGTATCAGAACACCAAAAGTAAAGGAGAGATCTAAAATGTTCGAAAGCGAATGAAGAAAGAGAAAGAGAAAAAAAAAAATGTCAGGTATTATAAACAGCTAACAAGTAGCTGCTGCTGCTGCTAAGTCACTTCAGTTGTGTCCGACTCTGTGCGACCCCATAGACGGCAGCACACCAGGCTCCTCTGTCCCAGGGATTCTCCAGGCAAGAATACTAGAGTGGGTTACCATTTCCTTCTCCAATCAGGGTGACCTTTAATTCAAGTTAACAACATTGTATACTAGAGGACATGATGCAATGTTTTCAATGCCTTGGGAAAAAGTATTTTAAACTCCAGAAAAATAAATGACCCAATCAAAAAATGGGCCAAAGATGTAAACAGACATTTCTCCAAAGAAGACATGCAGATGGCTAACAAACACATGAAAAGATGCTCAATATCACTCATTATCAGAGAAATGCAAATCAAAACCACAATGAGGTACCATTTCACGCCAGTCAGAATGACTGCTATCCATTGCTATTGTCTACAAGCAATAAATGCTGAAGAGGGTGTGGAGAAAAGGGAACCCTCTTACACTGTTGGTGGGAATGCAAACTAGTACAGCCACTATGGAGAACAGTGTGGAGATTCCTTAAAAAACTGGAAAGAGAACTGCCATATGACCCAGCAATCCTACTCCTGGGCATACACACCTAGGAAACCAGAATTGAAAGAGACACGTGCACCCCAATGTTCATCGCAGCACTGTTTATAATAGCCAGGACATGGAAGCAACCTAGATGCCCATCAGCAGATGAATGGATAAGGAAGCTGTGGTACATATACACCATGGAATATTACTCAGCCGTTAAAAAGAATACATTTGAATTGGTTCTAATGAGGTGGATGAAACTGGAGCCTATTATACAGAGTGAAGTAAGCCAGAAAGAAAAACACCAATACAGTATACTAATGCATATATATGAAATTTAGAAAGATGGTAATGATAACCCTAGATGTGAGACAGCAAAAGAGACAGAGATGTATAGAACAGTCTTTTGCACTCTGTGGGAGAGGGTGAGGGTGGGATGACTTGGGAGAATAGCATTGAAACATGTATATTATCATATGTGAAACATAAATAAATAAATAAATCCAGGATCCTATACCCAGTTGAATTTTCATCCAAGTGTAAGGGCAAAATAATGACATAATCTATATTGTAAGTACTTGGAAGGTTACTTATGTCAGATAAATTATCCAAAACTTGGAATTAAGCAAAAAGATAACTTTTTTTTGGGTGTGTTTTCAGTGCAGTGCTGGGCTTGACTTCCTACTGTCAAGGCAATCTGCCACTTGATAAGGACAGAGGTTAACTTGTCTAGATGATCTTGATCTGATAGAGATTCAACCAACTTCTGCGTGATTTGTGGACCCATTGGATGTTGACCAGTTTTGTATCTAACCCAGCAGTTTTAGCATAACACTTACAATTGCTTTTAGGTGAAAGTGAAAGAGAAAATATTAGTTGCTCAGTCATGCCTGACTCTGTGTGACCCCATGGACTGTAGCCCACCAGGCTCATCCGCCCATGGGATTTTCCAGGCAAGAATATTGGAGTGGGTTGCCATATAGGTACTTAACTTCTCAAGTGCATATCTGGACCAGTTTTAACAATTTGCTGATATTGTCATCAAATTTTAAGTTGAATAAAATCTTTGGAAAATGTTTACATTTGCAGAAGAGTCATTTTCTAACACTACCCATATCTCCCATATGAAAAATTACTTGAAGTAGTACTTCAGATATTATGTAATTTCCTTTTCAATGGCTCATGACACACTCTTGGTTTTACAGTTGATAAGATTTGTGTGCTATAATTTTATAAATATTTTAAAATCAAATTGTATGACTCATATTTCCCAATAGAATATAAATATTACAAACCTTGACAAGTCAAAGTAATGGTATTGCTGACAAAAGTCAGGAGAGGGAGGAGAACAGTAAAGGAGAAGGACAGGATAAAAGAGTTAATTCCCTATGTTACACAGTGGGGAGGGGTGAGAAACTGCCCACAGTTAACAGAATAAGAAACAGAAGTTTGTTATAAAGTCAAACAATTAAAGAGCCTAAAATTAATACCAGCCTCCAAATTTTAAGAGTGGAAGCTAGGAGATTATGCTAAAACAACTAATTTCCTCACCTCCCTTATGTGCAGACAAAAGATATATTGTCTAAATATCTGTAGTTCAAATATCAGGTACCTAAGTGTAACAAAAATACAATAATAACCTTCAGCAGAATTAAAATCAGAAAATAACTAAAAGTAGTTTTCTTTAGGGGTTGGGACTAGGAATTGAGTACTGTTAGGAGTTGAACTGACTCCCCTCAAACTCAGGCTGAAGCCCTAACCCTCAACATGAGTGTATTTGGAATAGGGCCTTCATGGAGGTAATTGGTTTTAAATGCAGTCATGAGGGTAAGGCCCTAATCTCATCGGCCGGGTATCCTTATGAGAAGACAACACACCACAACTCTCATTCTCACATACGCACAGAGGAAACGCCGTGCGATAATACAGCGAGTGGGTGGCCATTTGCAAGCCAGGAAGAGAGCCCACACCAGAAACAGTCTGCTAACACTTCAGTCTTGGATTTCTAGCCCCTAGAATTGTGAGAAAATAAATTTCTGTTGTTTAAGCCACCCAATGTGTGGTATTTTGTTATGGCAGCTCACGCTAACACATTGTAGATGAAAACTTTTCAACTGGTATTCCTCTGTACTGCTAATTCTTTTTTATCATATGCTTACTTTTTAAAAACATCAGAATGGAAATCATTATACTAATATTATGCTTTAAGATAATTAACAATTAAAATGTGGCATTTAAAGAAAGGTACAAAATAGCCAAGTTTATCAGGTAGTTGAGTTATTGTCTGTAGAGTTGTTAAGGGTGGGAGGCAGATATCACATTGAAGGTCACTTGAACAATAACCTAACCACTGTGAAATCTAGCTTTTTAGGATTTGACAAAACAAAACAATGAGTTTTTTTTTCTTTTTTCATTTATTTTTATTAGTTGGAGGCTAATTACTTTACAATATTGTAGTGGTTTTTGTCATACATTGACATGAATCAGCCATGGATTTACAAGTATTCCCCATCCCGATCCCCGCTCCCACCTCCCTCTCCACCCGATCCCTCTGGGTCTTCCCAGTGCACCAGGCCCGAGCACTTGTCTCATGCATCCAGCCTGGGCTGGTGGTCTGTTTCACCCTAGATAATATACATGTTTCGATGCTGTTCTCTCGAAACATCCCACCCTCGCCTTCTTCCACAGAGTCCAAAATTCTTTTCTGTACATCTGTGTCTCTTTTTCTGTTTTGCATATAGGGTTATCATTACCATCTTTCTAAATTCCATATATATGCGTTAGTATACTGTGTAAAACAATGAGTTTTAAAGTGCTTACTTTGCAGCAGTATCTGATAAGCTAAACACTAAGAAAGTAAAAGCCCTTTGGAATTTATTCTACTAGACAACCTAGTCACATTAAATCAGAATTTTCGTTTCCCTTAAAATGCACTGCTGTAAAAGTGGCATAAGGAAAATTAAACAACTAATTGTTATCTGTATTATGAATTATAAGTAAAAAGTAAAACTTTGAATAAAGTAAGGAAACCAAGATTGTGTGAACCACTTCAATTTCATCACCCATTCAGTATAATTTTGTAATCTGTTTTGGGAATTGGAGAATATTGGGGAATATTCTGTTTCATTTACTGAAGTATTTTATATGGAGAGGGGTTAGGAGGTGATGGACATCTGTTCTTGGACAGCATACAATGAAAAGTTTAACTGTGTCTCATCCCTGTACCATCCAGTCTTAAAAAAAAAATAACACAGTTCCTTATAGCATATTTTGGGGGTGTTTAAGAGTCACAATGAACTATAGAAATAGTTCAGGCATTTGGAAATCAGGCAATGAGGTATTAATAATTCACTGTAATGTGATATAAATAAGGGATTTTAGTCATTGAGAAGTTTACAATCAAAACAGCAATATAGATCTGCCCACTACATGGGAAGTACTTTAACAAAAGACTATTTATAATTTATTCCTGTGACTCAGGTTTTTTTCACCACAGGCCCTGCCATGTGAGGACTGACCCCAAAGAGAGTCGCAAAAAAGTCTAAGAAACTGAGAAAGCCTCAGTTCTCTCGGAGGCTTTTCAAGTATCTCAGCAAGGACCATATTAAATAGATGAGGCAAAAGCTGAGAAAAACAAGACTAGTTTCATCCCTACTTTTTTTTTTAAAGTAAATCCCAGGTTTAAATTTTACTACATTCCACATCAGTTCCCCAGACACCACATGGAAAAGACTTCTGGAATGATAGTGGACAAAGTTAGATATTGTCAAACAAAATATTGGCAGGTGATTTGCGTATCTGTGGGAATATGGGACTCCTAGGATTTTTTTCATTAATAACAAATTAGAACCATTTTGCTCAATTTACTCTCAGGTATTTCTCTAACTTCTCTAAGCGTTTGTTAAGCACTCTGACAGAAGAGGAACCCAGGAAAGTATTAATAGCTTCAGCAAATGTTGGAGAAATGAGATAGCCCACCAGTTGATGCCACGGTCCAGATGAAAGAGGAGATGCCTGACATCATACCTATTTTCACCATCTGTGGGCCGACTCTGGAGAAAAGGAAAAAGTGAGCACACACCTCTGGCACTCATGTCTTCCCAGACGTCCAAGTTGCTACTTATTTCATTTTAATTAGTGCACTTGAGCCACGGGTGGGAGCAACAGTCGGAGGAAAAGAAAGCACTTCCTTCTGCTTCTTCATCCAGCCTAAACGCTGCCTGTGGTATCCACTCACCCTGCAGCCATACTGTGTCTTCCATCTGGAAGACCCTCAACCTACACCAATCCTTCCACCCTATCCTAGTCTTAATACCCTCTTTCCAACCTGTTCATTCTTCCTGTCCCTCTCCAGGTCATACAAATATCATTGCTATGGCCCTCATTCCACCATCAAAAAAGTGGAAAGGGGTCTGGATGCTGCATCCAGGATATATTCGGAAACTTTTCAAGAATCATCACCATCGGCTGCTGATGGAGAGAGTGAGAAGGTGCAGAATATAGCAGGAGCAGGGGTTCAGTGGCTCAGGAATGAGGTGGTGATTATATATAATGAGAAAGGAATATGTAGCTGGTGCTTTTTATCATCTCCTCAGCTGAAAAGGAAATGCAGGGGCTAATAATTTCATATGACGGCCTCTTAAAGTAATTACTTAGCACTGTCCACCATTTCTGCAGAAGGATTCTTTAACTTTTTAAGTCAATAACAACCACAACAAAATCAATGGTTGGAAGAAGTGTCCAGAAGTATCTAATCCTGTTGGAAAGACATGAGTTCTTAAACCCTAAACTTTAAAAACACTTTCTTTGTTAATAGCTCACACACACATAAGTATGTGTATATGTATACAGTAACTCTGTATGGCTCTTACTAGGTTCCAAGTTTTAAGTTTGTTCTATCAAAAGTCATTCATTTAGGATAAAGAAGATGTGGTACATATATATGGTGGAATATTACTCAGCCATGTAAATGAGGAAATAACGCCATTTTCAGCCATATGGATGGACCTAGAGTTTGTCAGACTGAGAGAAGTAAGTCAGACGGAAATACAAACATCATATGATATTACTGAAAAGTGCAATCTAAAAAAGGTCTATAAATGAACTTAACTACCAAACAGAAGTAGAGTTACACATATAGAAAATAAACTTGTGGTTACCAGGGGGGAAGAGGTGGAGGGATAAATTGGAAGGTTGGGATTGATATACATGGTACAAAATATAAAGTAGACAACTAATAAGGGCCTACTGTATAGCAGAAGGAACTCTCCTCAATACTCTGCAATGGCCTATATGGGAAAAGAATCTAATGAACAGTGGATATATGTATATGCATAATTGATTCACTTTGCTGTACATCTGAAATACAACACTGCAAATCAACTATACCTCAATATTTTTTTAAAAAAAACTAAAAAAGAAAAAAAAAAAAACCCTCAGTCAACAAAAGAGTCCCAAATGCAGTACTTGGGTGCAATCTCAAAAATAACAGAATGATCTCTGATTGTTTCTAAGGCAAACCATTCAATACCACAGTAATCTACATCTATGCCCCAACCACTAACACCAAAGAAGCTGAAGATGAATGATTGAAAGGTTCAATGAAGTTGAATGGTTGAACGGTTCTATGAAGACTTACAAGAACTTCTAGAACTAACAGCAAAAAGATGTCCTTGGGAACTGGAATGCAAAAGTAAGAAGTCAAGAGATACCTGGAGTAACAGGCAAATTTGGCCTTGGAGTACAAAATGAAGCAGGGCAAAGGCTAACAGAGTTTTGCCCAGAGAATGCACTGGTCACAGCAAACACCCTCTTCCAACAACACGAGATGACTCTACACATGTACATCACCAGATATTATCAACAGATTTCGGTCAATAGCAAAATCAGGTTGATTATATTCTTTGCAGCCAAAGATGTAGAAGCTCTATACTGTCAGCAAAAACAAGACCAGGAGCTGACTGTGGCTCAGATCATGAACTCCTTATTGCCAAATTCAGACTTAAACTGAAGAAAGTAGGGAAAATCACTAGACCATTCAAGTATGACCTAAACCAAATCCCTTATGACTATATAGTGGAAATGACAAACAGATTCAAGGGATTAGATCTGATAGTGACTGAAGAACTATGGACAGAGGTTTATAACACTGTACAGGAGGCAGTGATCAAAACCATCCTCAAGGAAAAAAAATGCAAAAAGGCAAAATGGTTGTCTGAGGAGGCCTTACAAAGAGCCGAGATAAGAAGACAAGCCAAAAGCAAAGGAGAAAAGGAAACATATATACAACTGAATGCAGAATTCTAAAGAATAGCAAGGAGAGATAAGAAAGCCTTCCTCAGTGATCAATGCAAAGAGGAAAACAATAGAATGGGAAAGACTAGAGATCTCTTCAAGAAAATTAGAGATACAAGGGAACATTTCATGCAAAGATGGGCACAATAAAGGACAGAAAAGGTATGGACCTAACAGAAGCAGAAGATATTAAGAAGAGGTGGCAAGAATACACAGAAGAACCATACAAAAAAAGATCTTCACGACCCAGATAACCACAATGGTGTGATCACTCACCTAGAGCCAGACATCCTGGAATGTTAAGTCAAGTGGGCCTTAGGAAGCATCACTACGAACAAAGCTAGTGGAGATGATGGAATTCCAGTTGAGCTGTTTCAAATCCTAAAAGATGATGCTGTGAAAGTGCTGCACTCAGTATGCCAGCAAATTTGGAAAACTGAGCAGTGGCCACAGGACTGGAAAAGGTCAGTTTTCATTCCAATCCCAAAGAAAGTTCAAACTACCACACAACTGCACTCATCTCACATGCTAGTAAAGTAATGCTCAAAATTCTCCAAGCCAGGCTTCAGCAGTACGTGAACCATGAACTTCCAGATGTTCAAGCTGGTTTTAGAAAAGGCAGGGGAACCAGAGATCAAATTGCCAACATCCGCTGAATCATACAAAAAGCAAGAGAATTCTAGAAAAAACATCTACTTCTGCTTCAATGCTGATACTAAAGCCTTTGACTGTGTGGATCACAACAAACTATGGAAAGTTCTGAAAGAGATGGGAATAGCAGACCAGCTTACCTGCCTCCTGAGAAATCTTTGTGCAGGTCAAGAAGCAACACTTAGAACCAGACATGGAACAATGGATTGGTTCCAAATTGGGAAAGGAGTACGTCAAGGCTGTATATTGTCACTCTGCTTATTTAACTTCTACGCAGAGTACATCATGTGAAATGTCAGGCTGGATGAAGCACAAGCTGGAATCAAGATTTCAGGGAAAAATATCAATAACCTCATATATTCAGATGACACCACCCTTATGGCAGAAAGCGAAGAGGAAAAAAGAGCCTCTTGATGAAAGTGAAAGAGGAGAGTGAAAAAGTTGGCTTAAAACTCAACATCAAAAAACTAAGATCATGATATCTGGTCCCATCAGTTCATGGCAAATAGATGGAGAAACAATGGAAACAGTGACAGACTTTATTTTCTTGGGCTCCAAAATCACTGCAGATGCTGACTGCAGCCTTGAAATTAAAAAAGACACTTGCTCCTTGGAAGAAAAGTTATGACCAACCTAGACAGCATATTAAAAAGCAGAGATTTTACTTTGCCAACAAAGGTCCATCTAGTCAAAGCTATGGTTTTTCCAATAGTCATGTATGGATGTGAGAGTTGGACCTTAAAGAAAGCTGAGAGCCGAAGAATTGATATTTTGAACTGTGGTGTTAGAGGAGACTCTTGAGAGTCCCTTGGACTGTAAGGAGATCCAACCAGTCCATCCTAAAGGAAGTTAATCTTGAATATTCATTGGAAGGACTGATGCTAAAGCTGAAACTCTAGTACTTTGGTCACGGGATGCAAAGTGCTTACTCATTAGAAAAGACCCTGATGCTGGGTAAGATTGAAGGCAGGAGGAGAAGGAGATGATAGAGGATGACGTGGTTGGATGGCATCACTGACTCAATGCACATGAGTTTGAGCAAGCTCCGGGAGTTGGTGATGGACAGGGAAGCCTGGTGTGCTGCAGCCCATGGCATCAGAAAGAGTCAGACACAACTAAGCAAGTGAACTAACAGACTGAAAAAAGAAAAAAGTGAAAGAAGAAAAAAATTAATTCATTTAAATCTCATAAGAGATCCATGAGGTTGATAATACTATCAAATACTAAATACTTAATAAACACTAAACGAGTACTATCAATGGTTTAGATAGAAGAAAACTGGAAATGGAGATGTTTCCTACACCTAGTAAGGATGAAACTGAAATTCTAACCACAGCAGTGTGTCTCCTGATATGTCCTCCTAATCACTGTATGAAGTTGTCACACAATGGCAAAGATTCACTGTAGCTATAACTAATAAACGGGCTTCCCTGGTAGCTCAGTGGTAAAGAATCTGCCTGCCAATGCAGTAGATGCAGGTTTGAACCCTGGGTTGGGAAGACTCCCTGGAGAAGGAAATGGAAACCCACTCCAGTATTCTTGCCTGAGAAATCCCATGGACAGAGGAGCCTGGTGGGCTCCACGGAGGATCCATGGGGTCACAAAGAGTCAGACATGACTTAGTGACTAAACAACAACAAACAACATAATCAATAAAGTGACTTCAAAAATTTTTTTAAAAAAGAAGCATCTAATCCATCTGTTTGCTTTATGGTTCTGTCGAATCAATCTCAAACATGCCTGAGGCAATCCTCAGCTTCGTCTTACACAAAGTACTCTTATGTACCGAGATGGCCTAATTTAAGCAATAATTAATTGAAATACAAAAAGTTCAATCTATTCACTTGTTCAAAGTGTGAGCTATACACTCCAGCAGACTGGAAAATCAATAGATTATCTAACGTTGGTTTAATTCCACAGAAATAGATGGAAATTGTTTTCGAATAATCTCTTCAAAGAACCTGATAATTGTCTCCATGACTTTGGCTATCCAGTTACAAAGTCCTCTGACAGCTGTCAGCCGAGTGTTAAATGGGAACTGAGAAGCTGACAATCCCTGATTTGTTTCCTTAACTTATGTTTTCTCTGATTGTGCATGCAATTAATGAATTAACCAAGAATTCATCCTTTTCAGGAGAGGACAAAGTGGAGAAATTTGTATTAGCCTTAACATATGGATATATTGTTAAAAGGAAGTATCATCATTGACTTTGAATAATAAATTTACAGGTAAATAAGGTTAATGATGATAGCTCTAAGGTCAATGGAATGATATCAAATGCCTCTGTTACAGAGAAATTTAATGGAGGAAAATTAAGGCATCAACTCAGTATCTTTAATATAAGTGAGTCATAAAATTTATCACAAAAGAAACATCTTCTTTGGAGAAATGTCTGTTTAGTTCTTTGGCCCATTTTTTGATTGGGTCATTTATTTTTCTGGAATTGAGCTGCAGGAGTTGCTTGTATATTTTTGAGATTAATCCTTTGTCTGTTTCTTCATTTGCTATTATTTTCTCCCAATCTGAGGGCTGTCTTTTCACCTTACTTATAGTTCGATTTCCTTGCTCGTGATGGGTCTGTTAAGATCTAGAAGACATACAGATGGCTAACAAACACATGAAAAGATGCTCAACATCACTCATTATTAGAGAAATGCAAATCAAAACCACAATGAGGTACCATTACACGCCAGTCAGGATGGCTGCTATCCAAAAGTCTACAAGCAATAAATGCTGGAGAGGGTGTGGAGAAAAGGGAACCCTCTTACACTGTTGGTGGGAATGCAAACTAGTACAGCCGCTATGGAAAACAGTGTGGAGATTTCTTAAAAAACTGGAAAGAGAACTGCCATATGACCCAGCAATCCCACTTCTGGGCATATACACTGAGGAAACTAGATCTGAAAGAGACACGTGCACCCCAATGTTCATCGCAGCACTGTTTATAATAGCCAGGTCATGGAAGCAACCTAGATGCCCATCAGCAGATGAATGGATAAGGAAGCTGTGGTACATATACACCATGGAATATTACTCAGCCATTAAAAAGAATTCATTTGAACCAGTCCTAATGAGATGGATGAAGCTGGAGCCCCTTATACAGAGTGAAGTAAGCCAGAAAGATAAAGAACATTACAGCATACTAACACATGAATATGGAATTTAGAAAGATGGTAACGATAACCCTATATGCAAAACAGAAAAAGAGACACAGAAATACAGAACAGACTTTTGAACCCTGTGGGAGAAGGTGAGGGTGGGATATTTCAAAAGAACAGCATGTATACTATCTATGATGAAACAGATCACCAGCCCAGGTGGGATGCATGAGACAAGTGCTCGGGCCTGGTGCACTGGGAAGACCCAGAGGAATCGGGTGGAGAGGGAGGTGGGAGCGGGGATCGGGATGGGGAATACGTGTAAATCCATGGCTGATTCATATCAATGTATGACAAAACCCACTGAAATGTTGTGAAGTAATTAGCCTCCAACTAATAAAAAAAAAAAAATAAAAATAAAATAAATAAAAATAAAAGTTAATCTTGTGCATAAAAAAAAAAAAAAAAGAAACATCTTCCTGAATTCTAAAGTGGCAAATAAAATTGACAATCAAACATCAAAAACTTTTTACAGGTAGTTATTCTAAGTAAATTAGAGTACTTCATGTTGTCTCTGCATATTATACACCTTGTATAATTACTATAGACAACAATGCCCACTTTCTAGTAAATGGAGTACAGACTTTCCTCTTTTGGTTATTGTTTGTAAAATAATAAAGTTACTTCAGATTCTTCCCATTTACCAACACCCCCATCAGAATGCAAACACGCCATTGTTTGTCCCATGTTTTAAAAATCTATTCTTAACTCTGCTTCTCTCTCATTATTTCTTTTGCTTCTTTGTCACAAAAGAGTTGATTTTGCTCACTGTTGCAAATTGCTTCCCTCTCATTCTGTTAAATCGATCTTAAGTAGGTCTTCAACCCCATAGCTCCATGGAAATGGATCACATTAAGGTCACTCATGAATCCATGATACTAAACCCAATGGCCTGTTTTCAGTCTCCATGTCACTTGACCAGTAACATGCAGTACTTGATACAACTGCTCCCTTCCTCCCTATTGATGCCTTCTCTCCCCTTTGCTTTTAGGACTCCATGTTATCCTGGTTTTCCACTTACCTCACAAAAAGCTCCTTCTCAAAGGCCTTTGCTGCTCTCTCTTTTTGCATCAACCTCATGATGTCATGATAACCTGGAATTCAGTCCTAGGTTCTTTTGCCTTTTCTAGCAACATTTGTTCCCTAAGTGATCTCATAAGGTCACAAGATTTTGAATGCTAACTATATACAAAGATACACAAAAGTATATCTCTAGACCAGACCTTTCTCCAAACTTGTATGTGTATATCCATCTGCCTTCTTACCAACTCTACTTGATATGTAACAGCCATCTCAAAGTCAGTGTGTCCAAAACTAAACAACTCATTTTCTATCACAAAAGCCATGTCACCTACATACAGCCTTCCCCATCGCAGTTGACTGAAAATCCTTCAAGGTGCTCAGACCAAAATCTTAAAGTTGTTCTTGATTCTTCTCTTTGTTCCCCCCACCCCCACATGGAAATCATCAAGTCTTTTTGGCTTAACATACAGAATATATTTAGAATATGACCTCTTCCTACTCATTCACTGCTAGCATCTGGACTATTATCATCTCTCTTCCTTCAATTATTCAATTGTCTCCATTGTACCTCTCTGGTCCCCCTACAGACTACTGGTTTAAAAAAACATTTTTTTAAAGAGTATTTTGAGACATAAAAAGTGTATGAAATCCAGGAACTCTTGTCTACTCTTGCTGAAAATGTAAACTGGTACATCTACTATGGAAAACAGTATGGGAGAAATTCCTTAATAGGTTACTTACAAATCTGAAAATAGAGCTACCATATGATCCAGTCATCCCACTCCTGGGCATATATTCAGAAAAGACTAAAACTCTAATTCTAAAAGATACATGCACTCCAATGTTCATTGCAGCTCTATTTGTAACAGCCAAGACAAGGAATTAGCCCAGATGCCTACCAGCAGATGACTGGCTTAAGAAGGTGTGGAACATACATACATAGAATATTATTAATTAGCAAGTAGTCATGTCCAACTCTTTGTGACCCCACAGACTATAGCCCTCCAGACTCCTCTGTCCGTGGGATTTTCTCAGCAAGAACACTGGAGTTGAAATTTTTATTACTCAGCCTTAAAAAAAATGAAATAACAGCATTTACCGCAACACGAATGGACTTAGAGATGATCACAC
Organism: Dama dama; assembly: GCF_033118175.1. Taxonomy (NCBI): domain Eukaryota; kingdom Metazoa; phylum Chordata; class Mammalia; order Artiodactyla; family Cervidae; genus Dama; species Dama dama. Next base: position 11,578,552 of record NC_083692.1, on the reverse strand, counting down.
TAAGTGAAGTCACGCAGAAAGAGAAATATCACATGATATCACTTAAAATGCTTGCTTTCTGCTCCTTTACAGAACAATCTGCCAACCTCTGGTATATTCTCAACAGAACAGAGCTGTCGTTTTAAAACTTAAGCTAGACCTGGGCATTCTTCTGCACAAAGTAAGGCGCTCTCCAGTTCTCTCAGAGCAACAGTGTCACAGCAGCCTCTGAGGCCCTCTGATCTGGCCCCAACCGCCTCACTGCTTTCATTTCCAACAGCTCTCCTCACTGTTAACTGTATTCCAGCTGCTCTGCCTTCCTGCCATTTCTTGATCACACCAGAGCTCCTTGACCAGGCTCCTGGCCCTGACCCATCACCGTCTGGAATGCTTGCCCCCCCGACGTGAGCATGCTCAGTCACGTCTGACTCTTTGAGACCCCCGCCAGGCTCCTCTGTCCATGGGATTTTCCAGGCAAAAATACTGGAGTGGGTTGCCATTTCCTTCTCCGGGGGAGCTTCACAACCCAGGGATGGAACCTGTGTCTCCTGAGTCTCCTGCATTGGCAGGCAGATTCTGTACCACTAGCACCACTTCCGGAGCTACTCCAGATAGCTCCACGGATAAATCCCTCACATTCATCCAGCCTTTGACCAAATGGCACCTATTCAGTCCTGTCCTGACCACCCCACTTAAAACTATAACTTGTTCCATGCTGCAACCGTAGTCTCCCTTATTTTTTTTTTTTTTCTATTGCACCCATCACCTCCTAACAAACTGCTGGATTTATTTTTTTATCATGTTATAATAAACATAATGTAACATAAATTCCAAAAGAATAGACATTCTGTTGGTTTCTATTTGCTGGTAATATCCCAGGAGCCTAGAACAATCCCTAACACATTGTAGATGCTCAATAAATATATGTTAGATTTTAACTGAATTATTGTTAATGTCTATGAAATATTTAAATGATGCTGAGTTCTTAAAATGTGTACTCCAATTATAACAGTACATCTCTGATATAACATAACTATTTAGCAATTTTCTGCTTTATGATACAGTTAGGCATCTGCTGTGGTTAAAAAATTAGAGATGGCCTTATATAAATTCTTCTTAGTGAGTATGAGGAAAAAAAGATTCCACTATATACCTTTTCCTCTGCAAGAAGTCATTTGTTGAGGCATAAATCTTATAATAACGAAGCACTTGGGATTACAAACCTGAAACTCCTGAAGATCACTGAAATTCAGTCTAAATTTCCCTTTCAAAAACCCAGAGAATTGGCCACAACTTCCAAGAAGTGTTTGAATGGCTCAATTCATTGTGCATTTACTGAATACTTATTACACACAACACGTGTAAATCAGAGATTTTTTTTTAAACCATGTCTCAGTCTTTAAGAAATTTACAATGAGAGAGGAAGAGAGATATATTCACTGTAATAAAAACATTTACAAAGAGTTTCTGGATGTTGGTATAAAAAAAATGCTGTCAAGTAGAAATACAATGCAAACCACTATGTAACTGTAAATTTTCCAGTAACCACACTTTAAAAAGATAAAAAGAGGTAAAATTAAACTTAATAATACACTTTAACCCCATATAGATGAACTATTTTCATTTTGACATGTCAAAATAATATTAAGATGTTTTACATTCTTTTTTCTTTTCTGTCTTCAAAAGTCACTGTGGACTTACAGCACACTGCAACTTGCAACTAAATTTTCTTCAGAAATACTTGATCCATATTCAATGTTCATCAAATTTACAGGTTAAAAATAAATAGATTTTTGTACCCAAAGTGTTCTGAACACTTAAAAGTTGCCCATAACTGAATTACATATTGGTTTTATAACTTAAAACTGAATTAATTAGAGCTTCTCCAGTGGCTCAGTGGTAAAGAATCCATCTGTCAATGCAGGAGACACAGGTTTGATCCCTGGTCCGGCAAGATCCCACATGCCATGGGGCAACTAAGCCCATGTGCCCTAGAGCCTGTGCTCTGCAACCAGAAAAGCCACCACAATGAGAAGCCCGCACTCCGCCAACGAGAGTAGCCCCCACTGTCTACAACTAGAGAAAAGCCCACACAGCAACGAAAACCCAGCCCAGACAAAAAAGAAATACATAAATAAATAATAAATAGAATTTTTTACATTAAGTAAAATCTAAAATTCCATTCTCAGTTGCAGCAGCCACATGCAGCTAATGGCTACCATGGTGGATAGCAGCAGATTGAGAGCAAGCATGGTCAAACTTCTTTCTGCGCAGGGCCAGAAAGTAAATATTTTAGGCTTTGTGAGCCACTCATATCCCTGGCCTAGATGATCCTGCCAGAGCAATCAGACAAGTCTTTAAGAAGACTTCAAGAAGGTCACTTGTAAGCTGGGATTTAAAGGATGAGTCGTATTTCAAAGGTATAAATACAGGAGGCGGATGAAGAGAGCATTCCAGACTGAGGCTTAAACATGAGCGTTGCAGGGATGTGAATCACCACAGTACCACTGAGAAAAGGAACCCGGACGCCTAGAGGACCGGCGGAGGGGAAGAATGTGCAGGTTATTTTCCCAGAGGCATTCTCCAACCTTTTCTGCCCTGCAGAGGCTGACCCTAGGGACAGCATCACCCACACCCTGCTGCCCTCTGGATTCCAGTTGGTTTAGCAATGAGGGTAGGGTGGGCACCGGCTTCAGAACAGAATGCAGCTTTCCAGCGCCCTGTCTCCTGACTGTTCTGGGGGTGGTAGGTAAATGGTTTCAGCTTCCGACTTCTCCATCTCTCTTCTTTGGCCCCAAGTTCTCTCCAGGGTCTAGTATCACCCATCCCTGCTTTCCCTGTCCGTTCAGCCCAGCCCAGGGGTAGCAACAGCTTTGCTGTGGCTAACTCCTGTGTTAGAGTTTCATCATCCCTGTTGCGTTCCCTCAGCCTCACCCATCACTCTGTAAGTAGTGTGACCGTTAAATTCTCTTCAGTTAAACCCTTTTATGGGCCGTTTCCCACCAGCATCTTCACTGATTCAAGCAGACTGAAGCCAGACCATGGAAAGGCCTTGCATGCCAGACTGTAAAATTTAACCTCTATCTGGTAGACAGTGGAGAATATCAAGGCTCTTGGCACTGCACAAACAGATGTGGAGGCCTTGCCTCTTAAGAAAGGGGGTGACTTGGTTAAGGAGAACACAGAGGAGAAGGCTGGGCTGGGAGATATTTCAAGGAGAGAGTCAACTTGATAATGCCATCAGTAGCTCAGATTATCATGGGCAGCTTGTGATACTAACATGGGCAAGAGTGGTTGTCAGTTTTAAACAGTTGTCACAGCTACGTAAGTCTGACCTAAATAGCTCATATTCTCCCCAGTATTCCAGAGCTCATCCTTTGCATCAACCTGTGCCCATTCTGTAGGATCCTCCTCCATTTCTGGCTTAGAAACCAGTTGTAGCAGAAGGGTCTTTAGAAGACATTTCTCTACTTCATTATTTTCTGATGTTAGTCTGTGGTGGTTCTGGGAACCAGATAACCAAGTATGAGGAAGATTAGACATTTCCTTCAAGATGTGAAACCAGGTCCTCTGACAAGTGAGACCTTGTAGCTGCTGCTGCTGCTGCTGCTAAGTCGCTTCAGTCATGTCCGACTCTGTGCGACCCCATAGACGGCAGCCCACCAGGCTCCCCCGTCCCTGGGATTCTCCAGGCAAGAACACTGGAGTGGGTTGCCATTTCCTTCTCTGACCTTGTAGCAGTGCTCCCCAAACTTGCCCTCATCACGGCATACTGAGAATACCATCATATTGCAAGGACACCACCTGAATGGATGAGGCTGCTCTTGGCCAGAGGTGACAAAGATAGAAGCTCCGGCTGCCCCCACCTTGGCCAGCTTCCCCAAGGGTTAAGCATTCAACCATGAGGCATATGTGCAACACACTCAGGACATATTAGTTGCGAAATTCTGCTTTAGAGCTCCAACTCCATTTGCACAAGAGTTTTTTCCCTCTTGGAGCTCTCTCAGGAAGGATCATTGACCTCAAACAAAATCTGGTCCACTTTAACACTGGCTCTAGTCACAAATGACCTCTCCCTTGATTCTCGGAAGCACAGTCAAGGCCATTGCTAGCCCATGTTGAACTTTTATACAAATTAGAAGAAGGCCCTCTCGCTCTGGAAGGAAAATGTGTGGGCCTAAAACTTGGTTCTTCTACTTTTTTGCCTTGGTTGGCAATACAGGCCACAAGTAAGGCACATCCATGTTAACATGGCCCCAACAGCATTGGAAAATACCAAATTAAGGGGCTTTACTGGATCCTATAAGAGCATCTTTTCATTTTAGTTAAAACTCTCTCAGACTGTTTGTCACATCTGATAACAATGGTTGAACTGGGGAATGGGGAATTGTACCCTTCACCTCACCTCCCCACCACAGGTGGTTTAAAGACAAGTTTCCTTTCTCAAACTAGGTAGGACATTGGAATTCAGTCAATCTGAGGCCAAGTTACCTTGTGACCAGTCAAGAGGCAGGAATTGTTTTAAGGAGAACATCACACAAGATAAGAATGCTTCTTGCAGCCTAATAATTTCCACTTGGCATAATGAACACTAGACTTTCAAAGGACAGTCTCTCTCTAAACTTCCCATAAGAATTAGACTGTATTCCTCAGGTGGAACCAAACCCAGGGATGTAGGTCCCTTTGACACACCCCTCTTTTCTTCTTTCTGTATGCTGAACTCCTCTGTCCAACTGTTGTCAAATCCAAAGCAACACTATTCCAGCAAGTGTGATCACCATCTATGAGGGCAGGTGGACTCTAGGAGTTGTTGCTATATACGTATAGGTAAGTTACATTTATGAGACAAAATATTGACAGACTTTGCCAATGAAATTAATGCAACATTTATCCTCAAATAATCACATAAAATAGGAAGCAAGCTGCATATTTAAAAAGCAATGAGTTGTTCAAACACATAAATGAGATAGCATTTAGGCATTAGGGTTCATCCTGATGGCTATCAGAAATAGTAGAATGCAATTAACTTGGAAAAACTGTCAATGATAAGTGATTTCTTCCCTGGCTGGGAAAACCTCCTTGGGGACCCCCCTCCATGTGGTGCAGGACCAGCCTTCTTCACTTCTCTTCTTTCTTCCCCAACCAGGCCCCAAGTTTCCACAACCTCTTGGCATTTTTCACACACAGCAGTTCTTTTCTGCACTCCTTACCTCAAACCTTCTGAAGCCTACATTTTAAGGTCACAGTTGATTGTGATCCACAGTCGAAGGCTTTGGCGTAGTCAATAAAGCAGAAATAGGTGTTTTTCTGGAAGTCTCTTGCTTTTCGATGATCCAGCGGATGTTGGCAATTTGATCTCTGGTTCCTCTGTCTTTTCTAAAACCAGCTTGAACATCTGGAAGTTCTCAGTTCATGTATTGCTGAAGCCTGGCTTGGAGAATTTTGAGCATTACCTTACTAGCATGTGAGATGAGTGCAACTGTGTGGTATTTTGAGCATTCTTTGGGATTGTCTTTCTTAGGGATTGGAATGAAAACTGACCTTTTCCAGTCCTGTGGCCACTGATGAGTTTTCCAAATTTGCTGGCATATTGAGTGCAGCACTTTCACAGCATCATCTTTCAGGATTTGAAATAGCTCAACTGGAATTCCATCACCTCTGCTAGCTTTGTTCATAGTGATGCTTTCTAAGGCCCACTTGACTTCACAGTCCAGGATGTCTGGCTCTAGGTGAGTGATCACACCATTGTGATTATCTGGGTCGTGAAGATCTTTTTTGTACAGTTCTTCTGTGTATTCCTGCCACCTCTTCTTAATATCTTCTGCTTCTGTTAGGTCCATACCTTTTCTGTCCTTTATTGTGCCCATCTTTGCATGAAATGTTCCCTTGGTATCTCTAATTTTCTTGAAGAGATCTCTAGTCTTTCCCATTCTGTTGTTTTCCTTTATTTCTTTGCATTGATCACTGAGGAAGGTTTTCTTATCTCTCCTGGCTATTCTTTGGAACTCTGCATTCAAATGGGAATATCTTTCCTTTTCTCCTTTGCTTTTCACTTCTCTTTTGTTTCACAGCTATTTGTAAGGCCTCCTCAGACAGGCATTTTGCGTTTTTGCATTTCTTTTTCTTGGGGATGGTCTTGATCCCTGTCTCCTGTACAATGTCACGAACCTCCGTCCATAGTTCATCAGGTTGTCTATCAGTTCTAGTCCCTTAAATCTATTTCTCACTTCCACTGTATATTCATAAGGGATTTTATTTAGGTCATACCTGAATGGTCTAGTTGGTTTTCCCAATCAACTATACCTCAATACAAAATAAAAAGTTTAAAAAAAATTATTAAAAAAACTTAGAAAATAATTTCCAAATGAATGTAATGTCAAAAAAAAAAAAAAGAAAAGAAAGGGTCATCTATTTCCTCCTTCCTAGCTCCAACCCAAACACAGCAGAAGCTGACATCTGTCTTTATGGGATCATATGCCCAGAAGTGGCTGCCTTGATCTTCAAAGTCTTTACAGAGAAGGAGCCACTATAAAGACTCCTCCTAAAAAAAAAAAAAAAAAAAAAGACTCCTCCTTCCCATTGTATGAATTGAGCCACCTCCTGCTGTTATCTCCCTTAAATAATTAAAGACAGCCCATTTCTTGTTTGAAATAGTAACGTTTCCTTCCCACTCCTGGGAGCAACACTTGTTCTCTACTGGAAAGGAGGATGACTCATGGATAAGCCTATGCAAATGACAGGCGTGTATTAAGGATGGAGGCATTGTGGCGGCTCTGATTTTGACGGGTACTATTCCCTTTCTCCGAGAAGGAAATGGCAACCTACTCCAGTGTGCTTGCCTAGAGAATCCTGTGGACAGAGGAGCCTGGTGGGCTGCCATCTATGGGGTTGCACAGACACGACTGAAATGACTTAGCAGCAGCAACAGCACTCCCTCTCTATTTTGGGAATACTGATCTTTAAAAATAAGTCAATCATGTTATCTTCTGCTTTAAACTCTCCAATAGACTCTCCTTGCACTCAGAATATAATCCAGGGCCTACAGACCCTACTTTCTAGCCCTTTTGTACTTTCTCCAACCTCATCTACCATCAATCCCCTTCTTGTTTACACTTGTTACACTTGTTCACTGCTCTCATTCAAAACATACTGAGCATCTATTATGTGCCAGGTAACGTTTAAGACACGTGAACAAAACAGAGAACACTTTCTCACCCAAAGGACACTACGGTTGTTAATATTACTGATCTTCTTCCTAGAACACATTTACCCCAAAGTTTAGCAAGGTCCACTCCGTTTTCAGCCTTTAAGTCTCAGCTCAAATGTTGTTGTTGTTCAGTCACTCAGTTGTGTTTGATTCTTTGCAACCCCATGGACTGCAGCACACCAGGCCTCCCTGTCCTTCACCATCTCCCAGAGCTTGCTCAAACTCATGTCTATCAAGTCGGTGATGCCATCCAACCATCTTGTCTTCTGTTGTCCCCTTCTCCCACCTTCAATCTTTCCCAGCTTCAGGATCTTTTCCAATGAGTCAGCTCTTCGGGTCAGCTGGTCACAGTATTGGAGTTTCAGCTTCAACATCAGTCCTTCCAATGAACATTCAGGACTGATATCCTTTAGGATGGACTGGTTTGATCTCCTTGCAGTCCAAGGGACTCTCAAGAGTCTTCTCCAGCACCACAGTTTGAAGGCATCAATTCTTTGGCACTCAGCCTTTTCTATTGTCCAGTTCTCACATCTGTACATGACTTCTGGAAAAGCCATAGCTTTGACTATACAGACTTTTGTAGGCAAAGTAATGCCTCTTCTTTTTAATACACTGTCTAGGTTTGTCATTGCTTTTTAAAGAGCAAGCATTTTTAAATTTCATGGCTGCAGTCACTGTCTACAGTGATTCTGAAGCCCAAGAGAATAAAGTCTCTCACTGCTTCCATTGTTTCTCCATCTGTTTGCCATGAAGTGATGGGACCAGATGCCACGATCTTCGTTTTTTGAATGTTGAGTTTTAAGCCAGCTTTTTCACTCTCCTCTTTCACTTTCATTAGGAGGCTCTTTAGTTCCTCTTTGCTTTCTGCCATAAGGGTGGAGTCATCTGCATATCTGAGGTTATTGGTATTTCTCTCGGCAGTCTTGATTCCAGCTTGTGCTTCCTCCAGCCCAGAGTTACTCTGCATGTGCTGTGCTATGCTTAGTCCCTCAGTCACATCCGACTCTTTGTGACCCCGTGGACTGTAGCCCACCAGGCTCCTCTGTCCATGGGATTCTCCAGGCAAGAATACTGAAGTGGGTTGCCATGCCTTCCTCCAGGGAATCTTGCCAACCCAGGAATCGAACCCAGATCTCCTGCACTGCAGGTGGATTCTTTACCATCTGATCCACCTGCATAAAGTTACATAAAACAGGGTGACAATACATAGCCTTGACATACTCCTTTCCCAACTCTGAACCAGTCCATTGTTCCATGTCCGGTTCTAACTGTTGCTTCTTGACCAGCATACAGGCTTCACAGGAGGCAGATAAGGTAGTCTGATATTCCTATCTCGTGAGGAAATTTCCACAGGTAAGCTCCAACATTACCTCCTCCAAGAAGACTTCCCCAACCACATTTTCTGGAGTAGTTCCCATTCCGCTGGCCACTCTATTTTATCATCTTTCTTTGATCTCAATTGCACTTACTATTTTCCAATATTATCTTGTCCATTCATTCATGAATTTAACTTTTAAAGTTTTCTTATTAATCATGTCTTTCCCAACTAGGATGTAAGCTCCCAGAAGGCAAGGACTTGGTCTGTTGTGTTCCTTGTTAAATCCTTAGCACTTAAGTAATTAGCCTCCAACTAATAAAAATAATTGAAAAAAAAAAATCCTTAGCACTTAACAGTGCCTGTAACGTTGTACACACTCAATAAACTGGATACACTGAGTGAGTGAATAAACGAACAAATGACAGAAATTACATCTATTTTTGCTTGAAGTCATTTTCCTTGCTCTGTGTGGTCTTTATTCAATAATGGTGCATCCCCTACCACTCTTGGGTAGAGGTGGACATGTGACCAACTTGGGTTAATTATGGACCTGCATTCTTTCAGATACAGTGATTAGTCCAAGGATTGGGTATATGGTCCAAGCCAGGCCAATTGGTACAGTTCTCTAAATTTTAAAAAATATGAAGTTAAGAGATGTATCCCTTTCTTAGCTCACAAGCTTTAAGAATTTATATACAGGGCAACTGGTGGCCACCATCTTCCTTTGACATAGTCTGTCAAGGGTAGATCAAAATGAGATTAAAATTTAAGGTTAAATTGGACCACGAGATGAAGCTAGAGAGAATGCCTTTATAACATTAGTTAAGCTTCTACTTCCAGTCTTGCTTCAAAAGCCTGGTATCCCAATTCCGTGTCACTACATGTCTGTTTTTGCTTAAGCCAAGTTTTCGTACCGTGTGATTCTGAAAGAGTCCCGACAATGAGTTGGTGCTTACACAGTAACTTCTAAGGCCTCCATTCCTCTTTTACAAATGAAACAATAAAGCACCAGCATGCGACAGTCACGGCATTTGGCCCCATCGTCCTGGAGTGATGTTTAAAATCTGAGCTCAAGAGATGGCCACCACAAGTCTATGTCCCCGCTCCAGAGAAGCTGCATGCTAAGTGAGAGGTCAGTTTTCCCTCCCTCTCACCGCTCAGGAAGCAACAGAGAGCAAGGCTTACTTATGGTCAGAGGAGGGTGACTTTCCCTCCCACCCCATACCTGCCCTGAGGGCGTCCTTTGCCTCAGGTCTGGCCATTGATAGCAGTGGGAATGGCAGTGACCCTCTCTCCATTTTCCCCACACCCCTTTCCTACTGGCCAAAGCCCAGATGAGAGGCAAACCAAGATCCTATGCCTAAAGTAGTAGCTGGATTATCCATTCTACTCCTCTATAAGGGGACAAAAGCAGTGACATCAATGAGTTGATTGTGCCTGGGTGGTTATGAAACAGTACCTTTCCTGCCAAGGTCAGAGCCTGAGCCATTCACAGTGGCTTTAAAGCTCATCAAAAAACTCTAGGCAAAAGGCAGCAAACAGCAGACAACAGAGGCAAGGCCCTCATCTCACTATGCTCAGTGCCTGACCGGGCCACTTGACTTTTCAATCTAATTCTCCTCATTCTCAAACATATTTATAACCTGGCAGGGATTGGTTCCTTTTCCTGAAGACTTCCAGCATGAAAACAGCATTTCCCTCCACACAGCTCTCACGCCTCCCTGTTAGTCCCCTTAAGTGGGGTGCTACAGTTGTCAGAGATGTTTATCAGTTTTCACAAATCAATAGCCAGACACAAAATAAAAGATAATTCTGTTGTGATTATGTAACTATTACTCACTTAGTACTGTTGTATCATGATTGGTCAACAAAAAAACAACAAAATTCTATATCACCCAAACTACCATTTAATTGGAAAAACCTGTAATCACTTTTTAAAATCCAGATGTATATCAGAATTATCTTAGAATTTCTTGAAAAATACACAGGCCCAGGTATTGCTTTTTTTTTCTTCAGAGATCCAGGTATGTTACTAATGAGCAGCCATGTTTGAAACCAATACACTATATGATGATCTTTTACTTTTATCTAGTTTGTTTCACTTTTTCTATTTCATATTCAGCACTCCCATTTCATTTAGTTTATGTTTTCCAGTTCCTCCATCTCTTTTTTTTTGATGGTCTTTCTCAAGCCTTTATCAAGTGTAGTAGAAAAGCTTTTGTATACATATGTGAAAATATGTATAACATATATTTTAGAAAATTTATGAATTTTGGTCTAACTAAAAAATGTATGACCTTTTGATGCCACTTGTCTGACTTAGTATGAACAGAATGCTAGATTTCTAACTAAAAAAAAATTAGATATGCAACAAGAAACAAAGGTTTACTGTATAGCACAGGGAACTATAGTCAATATTTGTAATAACCTATAATGGATTTGTTTTTGTACAGGTTCTTCTGTGTATTCTTGCCACCTCTTCTTAATATCTTCTGCTTCTGTTAGGTTCATACCATTTCTGTCCTTTATCAAACCCATCTTTGCCTGAAATGTTCCCTTGATATCTCTAATTTTCTTGAAGAGATCTCTAGTCCTTCCCATTCTGTTATTTTCCTCTATTTCTTTGCATTGATCACTGAGGAAGGCCTTCTTATCTCTCCTGGCTTTTCTTTGGAACTCTGCATTCAAATGGGAATATCTTTCCTTTTCTCCTTTGCTTTTCGCTTCTCTTCTTTTCACAGCTATTTGTAAGGCCTCCTCAGACAGCCATTTTGCGTTTTTGCATTTCTTTTCCATGGGGATGGTCTTGATCCCTGTCTCCTGTACAATGTCATGAACCTCCATCCATAGTTCATCAGGCTGTCTATCAGATCTAGTCCCTTAAATCTATTTCTCACTTCCACTGTATAGTCATAAGGGATTTGACTTAGGTCATACCTGAATGGTCTAGTGGTTTTCGCTACTTTCTTCAGTTTAAGTCTGAATTTGGCAATAAGGAGTTCATGATCTGAGCCACAGTCAGCTCCTGGTCTTGTTTTTGCTGACTGCATAGAGCTTCTCCATCTTTGGCTGCAAAGAATATAATCAATCTGATTTCAGTGTCGATCATCTGGTGATGCCTATGTGGAGTCTTCTCTTGTGTTGTTGTGAAGAGGGTGTTTGCTATGACCAGTGTGTTCTCTTGGCAAAACTCTATTGCCTTTGCCCTGCTTCATTCTGTACTCCAAGGCCAAATTTGCCTGTTACTCCAGGTGTTTCTTGGCTTCCTACTTTTGCATTCCAGTCCCCTATAATGAGAAGGACATCTTTTTTGGGTGTTAGTTCTAAAAGGTCTTGTAGGTCTTCATAGAACTGTTCAACTTCAGCTTCTTAAGCATTACTGGTTGGGGCATAGGCTTGGATTACCATGATATTGAATGGTTTTCCTTGGAAATGAACAGAGATCATTCTGTCTTTTTTGAGACTGCATCCAAGTACTGCATTTCAGACTCTTTTGTTGACCATGATGGCTACTCCATTTCTTCTAAGGGATTCCTGTCCACAGTAGTATATATAATGGTCATCTGAGTTAAATTCACCCATTCCAGTCCATTTTAGTTCGCTGATTCCTAGAATGTTGACATTCACTCTTGCCATCTCCTGTTTGACCACTTCCAATTTGCCTTGATTCATGGACCTAACATTCCACATTCCTATGCAATATTGCTCTTTACAGCATTGGACCTTGCTTCTATCACCAGTCACATCCACAACTGGGTATTGTTTTTGCTTTGGCTCCATCCCTTCATTCTTTCTGGAGTTATAGCTCCATTGATCTCCATTAGCATATTGGGCACCTACCGACCTGGGGAGTTCCTCTTTCAGTATCCTAACAATTTGCCTTTTCCTACTGTTCATGGGGTTCTCAAGGCAAGAATACTGAAGTGGTTTGCCATTCCCTTCTCCAGTGGACCACATTCTGTCAGACCTCTCCACCATGACCCGTCCATCTTGGGTGGCCCCACACGGCATTGCTTAGTTTCACTGAGTTAGTTTCACTCACCTAGAGCCAGACATCCTGGACTGTGAAGTCAAGTGGGCCTTAGAAAGCATCACTATGAACAAAGCTAGCAGAGGTGATGGAATTCCAGTTGAGCTATTTCAAATCCTGAAAGATGATGCTGTGAAAGTGCTGCACTCAATATGCCAGCAAATTTGGAAAACTCATCAGTGGCCACAGGACTGGAAAAGGTCAGTTTTCATTCCAAGAAAGAATCCCAAGAAAGGCAATCCCAAAGAATGCTCAAACTACCACACAATTGCACTCATCTCACACGCTAGTAACGTAATGCTCAAAATTCTCCAAGCCAGGCTTCAGCAATACATGAACTGAGAACTTCCAGATGTTCAAGCTGGTTTTAGAAAAGGCAGAGGAACCAGAGATCAAATTGCCAACATCCGCTGGATCATCGAAAAGCAAGAGACTTCCAGAAAAACACCTATTTCTGCTTTATTGACTATGCCAAAGACTTCAACTGTGTGGATCACAATAAACTGTGGAAAATTCTGAAAGAGATGGGAATACCAGACCACCTCACCTGCCTCTTGAGAAACCTGTATACAGGCCAGGAAGCAACAGTTAGAACTGGACATGGAACAACAGACTGGTTCCAAATATGAAAAGGAGTACATCAAGGCTGTATATTGTCACCCTGCTTATTTAACTTATATGCAGAGTACATCATGAGAAACGCTGGTCTGGAAGAAGCACAAGCTGGAATCAAGATTGCCGGGAGAAATATCAATAGCCTCAGATATGCAAATGAGACCACCCTTATGGCAGAAAGTGAAGATGAACTAAAAAGCCTCTTGATGGAAGTGAAAGAGGAGAGTGAAAAAGTTGGCTTAAAGCTCAACATTCAGGAAACTAAGAACATGGCATCTGGTCCCATCACTTCATGGGAAATAGATGGGGAGACAGTTGAAACAGTGTCAGACTTCAGTTTTTTGGGCTCCAAAATCACTGCAGATGATGATTGCAGCCATCAAATTAAAAGACGCTTACTCCTTGGAAGGAAAGTTATGACCAACCTAGAGAGTGTATTAAAAAGCAGAGACATTACTTTGCCTACAAAGGTCCTTCTGGTCAAGGCTATGGTTTTTCCAGTGGTCATGTATGGATGTGAGAGTTGGACTGTGAGGAAAGCTGAGCGCCGAAAAATTGATGCTTTTGAACTATGGTGTTGGAGAAGACTCTTGAGAGTCCCTTGGACTGCAAGGAGATCCAACCGGTCCATCCTAAATGAGATCAGTCCTGGGTGTTCATTGGAAGGACTGATGCTGAAGCTGAAACTCCAATACTTTGGCCACGTCATGCGAAGAGTTGACTCATTGGAAAAGACCCTGATGCTAGGAGGGATTGGGGGCAGGAGGAGAAGTGGACGACAGAGGATGAGATGGCTGGATGGCATCACCGACTCGATGGGCATGAGTTTGAGAAACCCCGGGAGTTGGTGATGGAGAGGGAGGCCTGGCATGCTGCGATTCATGGGGTCACAAAGAGTTGGACACGACTGAGTGACTGAACTGAACTGATAATGGAAAATAATTCCAAAAATAATATATGTGTATATATGTAACTGAATCACATTCCTATGCACCTGAAACATGGTAAGTCAACTATACTTCAATAAAATATATATATTAAGAAAGAAAAAAGAGCTCATCAGAAACAGGGGCCTCCTCATTTTCTACTCATGAACTTTCTTTCAGTTGCCAAGACCTAGAGGCAAAAAAACACTGTAATGAAGGAGCTTCCAAAGTCTGCTACATTATCTGGACCACACAGTGAAACGGGAAGACACAGAACCAAATCTGCCCTGGCACATGACTGGGGAGAAGAGGGCTGTTTCCTGGATATGGTCTGTATAGAGCTCAATATATGTTCAGTGTTTTATCTATTTTTACTGGAGTAGAGCTGTGTTACAATGTTTCTGCTCTACAGCAAAGTGAATCAGCTGTGTGTATACACACCAAAGTGAAAGCGAAAGTCGCTCAGTCGTGTCCGACTCTTTGCGACCCCATGGACTGTAGAGTCCATGGAAGTCTCCAGGCTGGAAGACTGGAGTGGGTAGCCTTTCCCTTCTCCAGGGGATCTTCCCAACTCAGGGATTGAACCCAGGTCTCCTGCATTGCAGGCAGATTCTTTACCAGCTGAGCCCCCAGGGAAGCCCATGTATACACATATCTCCTTTTTTGGACTTCCTTCCCATTGAGGTCAGCACAGAGCACTGAGTAGGGCAATAGTATGAATATATCCCAATCCCAATCTTCCAATTCCTCCCCCACAACTTCCCGCGCCTTGGTATCCATACCTTTGTTCTCTACATATGTGTTTCTATTTGTTTTGCATATAAGATCATCTATACCATTTTTATAGATGCCACCTATATGCATTAATATACAGTATTTCTCTTTCTCTGACTTACTTTGTATGACAGTCTCTAGGTTCATTCACACCTCTGTGCATCTGTGCGTGCTCAGTTGTGTCTGACTCTTTGTGACCCCATATACTGTAGTCCACCAGGCTCCTGTGTCCTTGGAATTTTCCAGGCAAGAATACTTACGTGAGTTGCCATTTCCTTCTTCAGGAGATCTTTCCAACTCAGGGATCAAACCCCCATCTCCTGAATCTCCTACATTGATAAGCAGATTCTTCACCAACTGTGCCCCTGGGAAGCCCCCATGTCTCTACAGATGACCCAATTTTGCTCCTTTTTATGGCTAAGTAATATTTCACTGTATATATATGTACATCATCTTTATTCATTCCTCTGTTGATGGATATTTAGGTTGCTTCCATGCCTCGGCTATTGTAAATAGTGCTGTAATGAACACTAAGGTGTGTATAGCATTTAATATTAATAATACTAATATTTAACTGTAGTAGGTGGAATGGTGGCCCCCAAAAGATAAATGGTGGCTCCCTAAATGTGACTGTATTTGGAAAAAGCATCTTTACACATACAATTAAGTTAAGGACCTTCAGATAAGATTATCCTGCATTGCCTAAGTGGGCCCTAAAGACGTGTCTTCACAAGAGTGAGGCAGGGAGATGAGACACACAGAGGAAATGGCCACGTGAAAACATGGCAGAAATCGGAGTGACACAGCTATCTATGGAGAAAAACCTGGGCCACTGGAAGCTGACGAAGCAAGGTCGGATTCTCCCCTTAGAGCCTTCAGAGGCAACACGGCCCTGCTGATACGTGACTGCGAGCCTCTGATTTCCAGATCGGAGAGTGAACTGTCATTCTGAGCCGCCCAGTCGGTGCTGGGTTGCTATGGCAGCCCTAGAACGGAACGCATGGCCCTCATGGTGCTTGCCCTGTGCCGGTGCCTGTGCTCAGTGCCTCGTCCTCAGTTCCTCCTCTATTCACGGCAAAGCCTCCTTCCATGGGAGGTACTGCTCTTCCCCCAGAACAGACTAAAGAGTTAAATGCCTCACCCAAACTCCCCGGAGGAAAGGTGGAGACTGAATTCAAATTCCGATCCACCTAACTCGGAGGCGCATGCTCCTTCCACCATGCCTCTATTTCTCTATTTAATAAACTGTTTGTTTCTGAATCATTGAAGAATAGGGTCTCATCCTGATGCCCAGTTTCTAGAATATCTGACACCCAGAGCGCTTCATTTTTTAACACCTCCTCCTCTTGTAGATGACACAATTATTTTCAGTAACGGTCATGATATGAAATGAGTGTATTCCATTTACAGACTAAAATTTGCATTAACCAAACAAAATGGTTGCACTTCAGAGTTTGTACTGTTTCACTGTTTGATACGTACATATGTGTGTGCTTAGTCGAGTCTGATTCTTTGTGGCCCCATGGACTGTAGCCCATCGGGCTCCTCTGTCCATGGGATTCTCCAGGCAAGAAAACTGAAGTGGGTTGCCATTTCCTTCTCCAGGGGATCTTGCCAACCTGGGGATTGAACCCCTGTCTCCTGAGTCCCCTGCAATGTCAGGTGGATTCTTTACCACTGAGTCACCTGGGAAGCCCCACTATTTGATACTTAAGCATAAATAAAAATTTCCAATGGTCACATCAAAGGACATAATTAAAAACCTAAATTTTGTTTCTCTGCTGACAATTATTGTGTTCCAACTGTTTCTTTCTAATCTACTATTTAGACACAGAAATATATACTACCACAAGAGTTTGGTTCACGAGCTTAGCCTTCAGTGTGTGAAGGCCCTGGACGCAGGGGAATTTATTCTTGAAACAAACAAGTACGACTGTGCTCCAAGTGTCAGGGTTGGACGGTATTAAGTGGAAGTTTTCCAAATTAACTTCCATGCTGCTTACACTGTTCATTAAAAGCTATCTATACTTTTAAAAATTGTGGTTAAAAACATATAAAATTTACCACCTTAATTTTAAGCATATAGTTCATTAGTTAAGTATATTCATCTTTTTGTGCAAATAATTTCCAGAACTTTTTCATCTTGCAAAAATGAAACGCTCTATCCATGAAACAACTCCTCACTTCCCCTCTCCCAGCTTCTGGGACCCACCATTCTACTTTGTTACTATGAATCAGACCACTTTAGACACCGCCTATCAGTGGAAGCATACAGAATTTGTATTTTTCTAACTGTCTTCTTTCATTCGCCTGAAATGAAGAAAAATGGCTTTTAAAAAGATGTGTGTAATGCAAATGAAGAAAACACATATATTATTAAAACACTAGGTTGTTTTAATATAGTAAACCTATATTTAATATAGGTTCATTTTTTAACACCTATATTTAATATTTTTTTAACCTATATTTTTAACAAAATATTTAATATATTAAACCTATATTTAAAAATAATATAGGTTATTTAAAAATAATGCTATATTTAGGTCAATTAGAACTCACACTAAAAAATTATTTTTTGCAAGCTGTTTTATTATCTACATTGCTTAGGGTTGCTGATACACAGTAATAATAAAAACATACTGAATTTAATCAGCGCTATTGTCGTGTCTAAATTCTCTGTAGTTTGCCACCATCTTGCTTGCTCCCGGGACAAACTGCTCCCTGCCTTGAGGATGTCATTGCTGCAAAATGTGTCTGGGAAGGTCACATGCGACAGCTTTATCTACAGGCAAGAAGAGCCACCTATGCTCAGGTACTTCCGTTAAAGACTGAAAGTAGGGATTTTTGATGACCGCAGGGCATCAGCCTTTGGGTTTCCATATACCTGCTACGAGCCCTGCAATGAAATACTCAAAGGCTGCAGGAATGCTCTGACTGCATTAGGGAGCTTACTTGGGAGTAAACTTCCAAAAGAGAAGCAATGTGAGCTGTGTAGACAACCCTCCCTTCCAGTAAACAAACAACAACAAAAAATTCTTTTTGAAACCATACTATTTTCCTTTAACTTATTTGATCTGATCCTGTTAATAGAGAGGAAAAGCCACAACTAACCACTTTGCTGATCCTCAAGTAAGCACAGAACCACTCTGCAGACTGGCTTTGCCATTGTGGCCCCAGATAGTACATTCATTTCTCTCCGTATCTCTTCAGTGTCTTTTTAGAGTGACGAATGCAAACAGTAGTGATTCGGAGTGTCCCAGAATGTTACCTCTTAACAAAAACAGGTGACCAGGCTACTGGAAGGCCACAGCCTCTTCTCAACGAGTTTAGCTAAGGTGAAAACCATTTTTTCCTAAAAACTGAGCAGACAAGAGAGACTTTAACTCATCCTAGCTGCCATTTTGACCTCAGTTTAACTATTACCATTTCACTATGTAATCTTAGGCAAGTTATTTGACTTTCATAAAAATAACCATCCTTGGGGCTATTATGAGAATTAAAAGAGCAGGAAACGTTTCTGTGCTCAGTTGCTCAGTCATTTCCGACTCTTTGTGACCCCTAGGGACAGTAGCCCACCAGGTTCCTCTGTCCATAGCATTTCCCAGGCAAGAAGACTGGAGTGGGTTGCCATTCCTTCTCCATCGGATCTTCCTGACCCAGGGACTGAACCCACATCTTCTGTGTCTCCTGCATTGCCATGCTGATTCTTAACCACCGAGCCATCTGGGAAGCCCTGTTAAACAATAATAACATTAATAATAATATAAATACATTGCTGTCTTATGTATCTATTGAGGGCTTCCCTTGTGGCTCAGCTGGTAAAGAATCCGACTGCAATGCAAGAGACCTAGGTTGGATCCCTGAGTTGGGAAGAGGCCCTGGAGAAAGGAAAGGCTACCCACTCCAGTATTCTGGCCTGGAGAGGTTATGGGATACTGAATGCCTAATGGGAGGAACGGGTTAATACGAAGCTGGATGACTAAGCGTAAGAAGATGATTAAGACATGCCTCTGTTTCCACAGTTTTGCTGAATCAAACCTTGTTTACCCCAGCTTCCTAAGGGATAAATGTGCAAGTGTCTGAATACTGCATAGGTGTATAACTGAGTGTGAATCTTGCTGCTGAACCACGCAAAGGACACTGCTTGGCACGATTAACCAAGTTTCTCCTACTAACTCATTGTGGCTCATTCCCAGATGAAATGAGCTACACCATCAGGGTTCTTGGTTGTGAACAATAAAAACAGGTTCTGATTAACTTAAGCAGAAGAATCGATTGGAAGAATAGTTTGCTGAATCAGTGCAAAGCCTGAAAAACCAGGCTCAGTGAGTAACCAAGCCAAGGAGGCAAAGTCATAGCCCTGACCAGCAACAGTGTGCCCAGGCGGCGACTGCAGGCCCCCTTGCCCCAGACAGCCACTGTCACACCGCTGAACCTCAACACATGTGGACCTCAGCCTGCCCCTGAAACTTTGCTTCAAACTCTCAAGAGTCAAAGCTCTCTGATTTTAAAACTTACCTCAAAGCTATAATTAAAACAATGTGGCACTAATATAAATCAAATAAATAGACTACATATGTTTGTCTAATATGAGTCTGAATTGACTAATATGAGAGTCCAGAAATAAACCCTCACAAATATAATCAAACTACTTTGCCTAGGGTGCCAAGATCATTCATGGGGAATGGACAATGGGGAAAGGACAGTCTTTTCAACAAATGGTGCTGAGGAAACTTTATATCCACATGCAAAAAAAATGAATTTTTTTTTCATTTTCACTCAACACCAAATGTGAAATTCAACTCAAAATGAGTTAAATGTCTAGATCTAAGGCCCAAAATTATAAAATTCTTAGAAGAAGAAAAAAAGGGGGAAATCTTCACAAGACTGGATTTGGCAATTATTTCTTGGATATGGCACCAAAAGCATAGGCAACAGAATTTTTAAAAACAGATAAATTGTATTCAAAAAAGAATTTCAACAGTAAAAAAAAAAAATCAATGCACAGAGAGAAAATACTTACAAATCATATGAGATTAACATCTAGAATATACAGAGAACTCCTAACACAACAACAGAAAACACAAATCACCCATCTCAGAAATGGGCAAAGGACTTGAACAGACATTTCTCCAAAGAAGATATACAAATGGCTGATAAGCACACAAAGCTCAATATCACTAATCACTGGAGAAATGAAAATCAAAACTAGGAGATAGCACTTCACAACCATTAGGATAACTACTGTAAATTTTTTTAAAGAAAAACTAGTGTTAGTAAGAATGTGGAGAAATTAGAACTCTGTGCATTGTTGGTAAGAAAAAGGAAAAGCAGTGTGGAAAACAGTGTGGCAGTTCCTCAAAAAATTAAATACAGAATTATCATATGATGCAACAGTTCCACTTCTGGATATGTAATCAAAAGAATTCGAAGCAGGATCTCAAAGAGATGTTTGTACACTCATATTCAGAGAAGCATCACTGACAATAACTAGAACGTGGAAGCAAGGCCAGTGTCCATTAACTACTATATGTGTCA
This sequence comes from Dama dama, assembly GCF_033118175.1. Lineage (NCBI taxonomy): Eukaryota > Metazoa > Chordata > Mammalia > Artiodactyla > Cervidae > Dama > Dama dama. Next base: position 11,558,165 of record NC_083692.1, on the reverse strand, counting down.
ACTTAAAAAATAGTCACAACCTATAAGTTGAGAGGTATGTTTTATTTGGTGGGTATTTTTAGGACATCAAGGCCTGAAGACAGCATCTCAAGTGACCCTGAAGGAACTGTTCCGAGGAGGTGAGGAGGAAGAGTCAGGTTACACAGAAGATTGCAACAAGTGGAAGGTAGTCTGAACATCAAAAGATTATTCTTAATTTAAGGAAACCAGATTCAAGGGATTAGATCTGATAGAGTGCCTGAAGAACTATGGACAGAGGTTCCTGACACTGTAGAGGAGGCAGTGATCAAAACCACCCTCAAGGAAAAGAAATGCAAAAAGGCAAAATGGTTGTCTTGAGGAGGCCTTACAAAGAGCTGAGATAAGAAGAGCAGTGAAAGGCAAAGGAGAAAAGGAAAGATATCCCCATCTGAAAGCAGAGTCCCAAAGAATAGCAAGGAGAGACAAGAAAGCCTTCCTCAGAGATCAATGCAAAGAAACAGAGAAAACAATAAAATGGGAAAGACTAGAGATCTCTTCAAGAAAATTAGATACCAAGGGAACACTTCATGCAGAGATGGGCTCAGTAATGGAGAGAAATGGTATGGACCTAATAGAAGCAGAAGAGATTAAGAGATGGCAAGAATACACAGAAGAACTATACAAAAAAGTTCTAAATGACCTATATAACCAGGATGGTGTGATCACTCACCTCGAGCCAGATATCCTGGAATGAGAACTCAAGTGGGCCTTAGGAAGCATTACTATGAACAAAGCTAGTGGAGTTGTAGAATTCCAGCTGAGCTATTTCAAATCCTAAAAGATGATACTGTGAAAGTGCTGCACTCAATATGCCAGCAAATTTGTAAAACTTAGCCCTGATTACAGGACTGGAAAAGGTCAGTTTTCATTCCAATTCCAAAGAAGGGCAATGCCAAAGAATGCTCAAACTACCACACAATTGTGTCCATTTCATATGATAGCAATGTAATGCTCAAAATCCTTCAAGATAGGCTTTAGCAGTCAATGAACTGCGAACTCCCAGATGTACAAGTTGGATTTAGAAAAGGCAGAGGAACCAAAGATCAAATTACCAACAGCCACTGGATCATAGAAAAAGCAAGGGAATTCCAGAAAAACACCTACTTCTACTTCACTGATGACACTAAAGCCTTTGACTGTGTGGATCACAACAAACTGTGGAAAATTCTTAAGAAATGGGAAAACCAGACCAGCTTACCTGCCTGAGAAACCTGTATGCAGGTCAAGCAGCAACAGTTAGAACCAGACATGAACAACAAAATGATTCAAAAGTGGGAAAGGAGTACGTCAAGGCTGCATGTTATCATCTCATTTATTTAGCTTATATGTAGAGTACATCGTATGAAATGCTGGGCTGGATGAAGCACAAACTGGAATCAAGATTTCCAGGAGAAATATCAACAACCTCAGATATGCAGATGATATCACCCTTTTAGCAGAAAGTAAAGAGGAACTAAGTCTCTTGATGAAAGTGAAAGAGGAGAATGAAAAAGCTGACTTAAAGCTTAACATTCAGAAAACGAAGATAATGGCATCTGGTCGTCCCATCACTGAATGGCAAACAGGTGGGGAAAAAAATGGAAACAGTGTCAGACATTATTTTTGGGGGCTCCAAAATCACTGCAGATGGTGACTGCAGCCATGAAATTAAAAGACACTTGCTCCTTGGAAGAAACCTAGACAGCATGTTAAAAAGCAGAGACATTACTTTGCCAACAAAGATCCGTCTAGTCAAAGCTCTATTTTTTTCCAGTAGTCATGTATGGCTGTGAGATGGACCATAAGGAAGGCTGAGGGCCGAAGAACTGATTCTCTTGAACTGTGGTGTTGGAGAAGACTCTTGAGAGTTCCTTGGACAGCAAGGAGATCAAACAAGTCAATCTGAAAGGAAATCAACCCTGAATATTCATTGGAAGGACTGATGCTGAAGCTGAAAGTCCAATACTTTGGTCACCTAATGAGAAGAACTGACTCATTAGAAAAGATCCTGATGCTGGGAAAGATTGAAGGCAGGAGAAGGGGATGACAGAGGATGAGATGGTTGGACAGCATCACTGACTCATTGGACTTGAGTTTGAGTAAGCTCTGGGAGCTGGTGATGGACAGCGAAGCCTGGTGTGCTACGTTCCATGGGGTCGCAAACAGTCGGACACGACTGAGTGAACAACTCCAATGGAATGTATAGTCCAGTGTCCATCTTTAGCTCCTAAGGAACCGCATAGAATATTCTTGAGGCTTTTAATAAATGCCCACATTCTGGTCAATATGATGGCTGAGAAATGGAATATTTCCTGCCATATCAGTAGTATGGATGTCACAGACATCAGTGATTCCAACCCTCCAAAGGAAATTTCTGAGTCTGGAGGGCACAATACCAGAAAGGAGACAATATGTGCCATCTGGCAGCCATAAAGTGACTGCCACTCCCTATGGTGAGCACTGAGGAACTCAGGACATGAATCAAAGCAGGAACTGGCCCCAGGTAGCTGATATGCATGTGAAAGGAATGACTTCAGTGAGGGCAGACTCTCGCATCTTCCCATACATAGAGAAGCACTACATTCCTTGAGATAGCTGGTTTTAATTAACAATGATCTTTTGATGTTTAGACTACCTGCCCTTTGTAGTAAGATTTCTATAGCACCTGACTCCTCCCCTCACCTCCTTGGAGCTGTTATCTCAGGGTCATTAGAGATGCTGTCCCCAGCCTTAAAGACCTAAAAATTCCCATGGAGAAAAATATAACTCTCAACTTTTTGATTATGACTAGTTTATGAGTCGACCTGGCCTCCAAAGTCTACGCCTAGGAAAACAAAAATGACCCAGATAACCCCTCAAATTTCCCTTATCCTACGGGAAACTTGGAATGTGTGAAATTTTCAGATTTTGAATTTTTTTTTCATATTTTAGATCCCTCATAAAGGGATGAGTATCGAGAAATGGAAATTATGCCTTTAAATCAAGCGCGACAACCAAACAGCCAGCTCTACTCTGTTTCTCTAATTACACTCAGGAGAATTTCACACACAAAGGTACAAGATTACGCCCACAGAGGCACTCTGGTGGTCTCCAGGTATCCCGTTCCCACCCCACAGTCTGCCTTGTTGTAGAATACAACTGACTTTTATTTTAAAAGGCAACAAGGCTTTCAGCACCTTCTCACTGATAAACCCTGGAGAAAATACAGTGGGCTAGAAGGGTAACCGCTTGACTCCAAATTGAATGGTGTATTTTCACAAATCACTTTGAACCTGTTCTTAAAACCAACAGGACACGGGATCAGAGATGTATTGCCAAAAAAAAAAAAAAAAAAAAAACCAGTACAAATATGTAAAGTAGATCAGATGCAAGAAGAGAATTGCTATTCTTCTCCTGCAACTGTGCATTAAAAAACATCACTGCACTGTTTAAGTTCAAGGAAGCTTTGCTATGGACCATCACCACCTGCCTCAAGGATTCCACCTAAGCATCAGGAGGCTTTCTGGCTATACCTTATACTAGTTGCACAATGTTGGTTAGTTTGCATTACATTTTTGGGTTTTTAAGGCCTCAACTGTACAGTATTAAGATCAAACCAAAAGAAATTTAAGGCCCTTTTGCTAATATAATGAAATATTTTTTAGGGAATTCCCTAGCAGTCCAGTGATTATTAGGACTCGGTGATTTCACTTCCAGGGCCTGGGTTTGATCCCTGGTCAAAGAACTAAGATTCTGCAAGCTATAGTACATGGCCAAAAAGAAAAAAATTTAGACCTAATATGTACTTTACACTTTACATTACATCTTACAAAAAGGGTGCAAGGTAACCATTATAATAATGGTTTTACTGTAGATTTTATAGATGCGGGATCTGCGTCTCAGAGACAGTGGTACAACTGGCACCCGACCCCAGGTCTGGTTCCAAAGTCAGAGCTACCTCACCCTAGAGTACCGTCCACTGTCTGGGAGCTACACTTACAGTCTCCTCTGTCTGCAGGGAAATCGTCTCACAAGTCAAAGTGTTAGTCGCTCCGTCATGTCCGACTCTGTGACCCCATGGACTGTAGCCCTCCTCGCTCTTCTGTCCATGGGATTCCCCAGGTAACAATACTGGAGTGGGTTGCCATTTCCTTCTCCAGGGGATTTTCCCAATCCAGGGATCGAACCTGGGTCTCCCGCACTGCAGATGGCTTCTTTACCACCTGAGCCACCAAGAAGCCCAAGTCTCAGTCTGACAACCTAGGCCTAAAGCAAGCCAACGAATCAGCAAGGTAAAATGCAGAAAACTGTATACAGCTAAAAGGCAGAGAGGTGAGGAGGATTAAAGGAAGAGAATGTGAACAGAAAATATAAAATCAGTATTTATGGTTGGTGTAAACAGAATAAATTATCAACTAAAAAGCTTAGTTATAAGGTGGTGAAAAAGACATTGTTTCTTTCTGTCTTTTGCTCTGCCTCCCCATATCATCTTTACCTTAAGCTTAGTTCTTCTCAAGGTCACAGGATGGCTGTTGAACTAATGCCTCCTCATTCAACTCTGGAGGGAGAGTCTGAGCATTTCAAGCAAGAATTCTGAACTCTGGAATCAATGAACTGACTCATTGCAAAAGACCCTGGTGCTGGGAAAGATTGAAGGTAAAAGAAGAGGGCAGCAGCAGATGAGATGGTGATTGGGAAAACAGTAGTCACTAATTCACATTGTGTATTTGGGAGTGGGGAAACAGAAATTGGAATGAATTTTGTTTCTGTCACGTTGTGTTTGAGAAAGTAGGCTATTTCAAGAAGTACTCAGGAGGTAACTGGTATCGTATCAACACAACCACCTTCAGAAAGCTGAAGTTCGAAGCTAAGATCCAGGCCATTCTTGGTTCAAGAACACAAAATTCATTTCCAATGTGAGGAACACAACTACAAGTTTCTAGAACTATTTCCATTGGCAAGTTCAAGGCTCTCAATAATTGCTAATATTAAGTTCTCAGATCTCTCACTTTAATCTGCTGAAGTCTCATCACAGATGGTAAACCTCTTTCTATTAAATAGGAAGATAAGGAGAACTCACATAAGTAACCCTGCCAGTTTAAGATCTTTTCTGTGACCATTATGCCTCACAAAGACATACGGGTACATACACGTGTCAAGGACTGTAATAAATGCAACATATGTATCCTGTCATCTGTCATTACCATGTCACAACAAACCTATGAGGTAGTCTAGTTTGGTAATATGCCCAAACTCACTGCTGTCAATCCAATCCACACTAGGATTAGAACCCAGACAATCCAACTTCACTGCTTTTAAAGACAACAACTACTTTATTCATCTGTGGCTTATCCAATAACACTGATCACAATTCCATGCCTATGGAAGATCACTGAGTTGAATGAGTATGTTAATACATGCTCTGTGCTTGATTCCCTTTCAGCCTCAGAAAATTTACATTTCAGACAGAAACAGAAGTAACCAGTTACTTACATTGCACCTTCCTCTTTGGCTGGGAAGTAGGAGCAATGACACAAAGGCTATTTGCCTCCATAAACAGGATTGCCAACAAGCACTGGGAGAGAGGTTCATGTCAGAGTGATGTAATCATACTTTCAATGTCTTTCATTAACAGTGTTGTTTCATTATTTTTTCCGTAAATGAAATGAGCAAAAGCCACTGCTATTTAGGAAAATTACATAATTTTTTAAATGTTATAACATTACTACAGTTTTAGCTTTGGGAAAATCCAATCTATTTTAGACATATAATTCAAGAAGGGAAAGAAAAGCTTACAGACCTCCCGGTGTGTTTCATTCTTCTTCTCCATACCCATCGTCCACCCTTCTCCCCTCAGGCCCTTTCTGCTACAGACAGACGCACGGCTCCATTAATGCAAACCTCCCAGGCTTCATTTGTTTTGCTGTATCCAAATCGTTTACTGCTTCTCAATTCAGACCATATTCTCTTTTGCTATTCTTGACCATTTAAAAATATTTTTCAGCTCCACAGATATTATGAAGTTAATAACTGTGATATCTGAGTGCTTACTATGGTACAAAATGCACCACTTTAGGATCTTTACGTATATTATCTCACTTAATTCTCAAAACCATACTGCTGCATTTTATATATGGGGAAACTGAGGCCAAAAAGGCTACGATCATCAATGTAGGAGCCTGAATTAAACTGCAAAAATAACAAGATTTGCTGCAACAAATAAAGTATCTTTATTATGATTGTTTTAATGGTTAAAATTTGCAAGTTTCCTAGATAAAGTAGTAACAGGATAAAAAAAATTACAAAAAAGCAAGCTTCTTCTTAATGATTCATTTGAAATAACTATAAATAAAAATACTTGCTAATTATTTAATACTTTCTAAAATAACACAAAATATATTTAATATGTAGTACAGGCCTTAATGATCTGATTCTCCTTTTATGCAACTATTTACAATCTCTGAACTAAAAGAAAAATATATAGCTAAACAGTGAAATTAAAAAACAAGTATATTCTCAAATAATTTTATCTTAAGTAATCTATTCTTTGGAGTAGAACTACTCACTTAATACAATATGTTACTTATATCAATTTTTAGCTACACTTTGTTGGTGTGACTTTAGCCCAATTTAAACTCCTGTGTACCTAGAAATTACAACTATTCTTTTTAAAAGGTACTAAGAATTTATAACACAGTTTAATATTCAGACTGACATCCCACCCCAATTAAAGGTATAGACTTTAATGATATCTCTTTTTGATAATGGAACTTATTAACAATCTAAAGCGTTTTCCTTTCTCAACTGTATAGTTTTATTCAGTTATCTATATAACAATTTTATAAACTAGTAAGCAAAGCAAGCAGCATTACTTTTTTTAAATAACATCTTTAATTAAAGTTTTTGCAAAGGTAAAATATTAAACTTAAAATAGGTCTTAGTACATCAAAATACTAAGTTCTCTAATTGTATTCCAAGATGGTCTTTAAAACATAATATTCCATATATCACAGAAGAGCAACCTTGATCTGCAATTGTACAGAATGAATTTTACAAACATAATAAATATATTTACGCCCTTACACATAACAGTATGTACAACAGCAGTTGACAATAGTAGCTCAGAACAGCAAAAAGAATTAGCCCCTCCCCCCAAATTGTAGCCCTGAAGCATACCGGATGATTTAAGGAAACTTGAAATAGTAGTTAATAACTCAGTGTAGTTCTTCTCTTAAAAGAAAAAACAATTTTTCTTGTTCCTCAAAATAAAAATATCAAGTTCTGTGTGTTCTTCCTTAAACCATAAAAAATGACCAAAAAATAGACTAAGGCAGGCTTAAAAAGGGAATACAAACTTCAGAATAATTTCCATGGCATAATAGATTAAAATGCAAAACTATTTAACATAAACCCATGAGGAAATATATAAAGCAACTATTTTTTAACCAATGAATTAAAAACCTGAAACAGCTGATTCAGAGAGATAGGTGGGAGATAGACGTATGAAATAAAATGAAAATGTAGAAAGATGGATCAATAAAATATTACATTGCACAAAAGCTCAAAAAAGTTCAAGATGAAATAATCTGAAAATATAGGAATTTTCTTAAGAGGAAGAAAAAGCTAAGATATAAAGGGAGCTCCCAAGAAAATTATGTCTGATTTCCTATACAAGGTGTATTTATTTCTGAAAAGAATGGTGACATTATTGCTATAAGATAATCAAAAATTACTCTTAGAAGGAGATAACACTTTTTATTCCTTCATAAAAGCCAGAAAAAAAGCAAACCAAATCCTTGATTTTCATATAGCAAAAGAAAATCTTTATACAAAAGCTATTATACTTTTATGTTCTTGCAGTCTAAACCAGAGTCTATTAGACTATGCTCTTCAAGAATACATTTTAATCACTATACACACTGCTCAAATCTTGATGCATGCCAAGAAGAACATCATCAAGGTGGCTTTGATTTTAAGAGGCAATATAAATGTGGTGCTATGATGGCATTTAATTAATAGAAAGAAATGTGAACATTTAAAAAAATATAAAAGCCCAATATAAAGATCCCCCTCATATAACAGACATTTTAGTCTAGAAACTAATTGCACATTACAGTTGTTTCAGCCAAATGTGGCGCTCCACAGAATTTAAATGTGCTCTCAGCCATTCAAATGGTCTGATTATCCAAATGACCACCAAAAAAAAAAAGAGTACATACACTGAAAGGCACACATTTCCACACTTAAACCTAGTACTTTTGTGTAAATTTTCCTTAGCACTGTTGATTGTTTTTTAATACAAGGTGCCATCATCATCTGTGCAAATCTAAACAAATCCTTTTCTGAAACCTTCACTTATTTCATAATACCAAGTCTGAACTATTTTCCTTCTTTGAATAAATGTTATCTTTACTTCAAAATTTTGAAAGTGGGAATCCTTGCATTTTCAAAGGAATGACATTTTTAATGGAACCTAATGAAATGATGTTAAATAAAATGTTAAAAGCATGATTAAGAATTCAAGTACAATAAAAGATAAGCAAGTGGCATTCTTATAGCAAGCCACTATAATAAAACTAAAACATGCTATTTGACTAAAAAGGAACACAATGCAGTGTTATATATAAGAGCACAATTTGGTATACAGTGTTGTTTGGACCAGTTTTCAGAATTTTCACAGGTAAAAGAAAAGCGCTTGCCAAGTATGTCATAATTGATATGCAATATACACAGGTGCAAATATAAATGGTTATTTCCTGCTTCAAAACAACCCTACTAAGTCACGCTGAAAGCAGTGGTTGTTGATGTTTCAATGTTATAAAAACAGGCTAGTGTACAATTCTATAATGAATGCAATGTTTTTGTCTACACAGAGAGTCCAAAATATAAGCTGAGTATCATATAGTAATCCAAGGTTCAGTAGCATAAGAACTACTAGATAGCCAAAGGGTTTCAATCAACACTGCAGCAATGCTAAACTTTTATAGGTAGTTCAGGTCATTGACTTCTTCACTAGGTAAATATAAACCTACTAGCAACTATACTGAAGGACAAATGAACAGGACTTCTGTGATTTTACTCCCTTCCCCTCTCCTCCCAGGCTCAACAAAAACAAAGCAAAACAAAAAACCTGCGTGTGCTTTGAGCATACTGGGGTAAACAAATAAACCTCAAAAAAACTAAATTAATATAGTAAAAATTAAAACCGTATCACCAGATATGGCATTGAAATAAATCTAACTACTAGCATGCTAGAAACCACCATTTATATCAAAGTTCAGAACATAAGTTAAAGGGACCAAGGTGGTATTTCAGGTGGGAAGTAGGCAAAAGAAAATAAAAAAAAAAAAATTAGCCTTTTAAAGAAGTTTAAAGATTTGTGCTAAAAAAAAGAAAATATAAAACAGCTCACAGTTTTTCTCTGCAATGTACTTTAAAGTGTTTCTCTGTTAGTTCTGGAAACACAAAGGCAAATAAAAGGAAGACAAAAGTGGAAGACTTAAAAAAACCAATATACAAGTTAAACACATGTGAATTTTGTCAAAATAAACCATGAAAAGAATTAGGTGTTAAGAACAAAGGTGAGGACACATGTTCCTGTAGTTCTCCCAAGCAACTCGTTCACACTGAACATACAGCACTGCCACATTGTTCTTTAGAGCCCCTTACAGAAAACAGAGCTATGCATTCTTCACATACATATTACATTTCTACTGTTTTTAATATACAAGTCAAATTTCTATGCTGTCTTCCCGATGTGCAAACTGGAGCCCACTGTATTATCAGTGGCCTGGAAGGGCCACTGCACGAAAGAGAGGTAAGTATGTAAGTGGCCCACCCTCCTCTAACCCCAAAATTTCTCCCTCAAATTATAAAGTTGCATTTTAAAAAATGTTCAATTAGAGTAAGAGTTTTAAAATTCTTTACTAGTAAACACAAGAAACTTTTAAAATTACTAAATTGTTTGATAAAAATCCAGGTCCTCACCACCTGCCCAATGTATCAATCAATGCACAGAATGTTATCTAAATGTTTGTTTAGCTTAAAGACTAAACACATACATAAACATACACTTCAGCCCAACAGGAAAATAATCTATCTATTCATATGTATATAATTCCAGCTAGATGGTACCTTTCTGCTAGAAAACTGCATTCCTGAGGAGCCACTTGGGGTTTCTTTTTAAGGTGTGGGACTAAAAGAAACAAATACAATTCTGTTAGGAAACTGAAGTTGTCATTTTAATTCTGCTCAACTCAGACAAGACCCAAGTCTTTATATTTATAATGAGTCTGAAAATCTAATTAAAATAAACATCCACTCCTAGGTAAATTTTGTCTCCAAACTGTAATTACTGATTATACACTTCCTTTAACTTGTAAATAGATGTTTCATCAAGTAGGGAAGGAAGAGGTATATATTACTGAGGGAGAACAGCAAGTAAAAATATTTAAGACCTTTAAGAGTTCTAAACTGTTTCCTTATACAAGTGAATTAAAATTCAACACCATAATTCTTACCCTTTTGTAAAAAGCTCAACACGCAATTTTTACCAAATATAACCACGTACAATAAGCAGTTTCAGTTCAATCTATCAAAAGGGAAGTTTCTTCAGTTCATTCCAACAAGTATCTTCTGGCTGAACTCAAGTTGGAGGAAGGAATATAAACAAAGCTTTACATGCTAATTACCAGTGGCAGGTACCTGTATTTAAAATCGACAATTCTGGTTTTCTTACACAAATCCCCACCCTCCCCACCCCAACAACCCCAGGTGCTATAGTTCCATGGCTTGCCAGTTAGAAGTAGTGTCTGTGTTGTCAAGGTCTCTTTGTTCCAGTAGCTCTGCTTCTACTGCACTTTTCTGACATGCAGAAGTTAAGTTTTGGTTGGTATATGTCCCAAGTTTCAAACTGTCCACTTTAAATTTTTTTTTTTGTTTCTTTTGTTTTAGTTATAAAAGAAAAAGAACCAACTCTTTTCACCATTCTGCATCCCCAATGGCTTTGGAAAATATATAATCTCTTCCATTAAGATTCATAATGCCATCCTTGAGATGAAATTTCCATTTGTTTTTACTTCTGTGTATCTAAATAAAGAAGTAAAAAATGCATGAGATAAAATAAAAAGAGGAAACAAACAACAAGAAAACCCATTCACACACCAAACATGTATATTACTGCAACTGCAAACTGTTTTCTTTTTGAGATATAATTGACAAGTAACAGAGAGTTTCAGATGTACAAAGTAATGACTGGATCTCTGTGTGTACTACAAAATGATCTCCACAGTAAGCCTGCTAACATCCATCACCATGCATAGTTACAATTTTTTTTTTCCTGTGATGAGAACATTTAAGCTCTTTGTTAACTTTCAAATACACAGTGTCATCAACATTAGTCATCATGCTGTACATTATATCCTCAAATATTTATAACTTGAAGTTTGTGTCTGACCACCTTTGCCCATTGTACCTAACCTCCAAACCCTGTCTCTGGCAATCTGTTCTCTGTATCTATAAATTCAGGGTTTTTCGTTTAGATTTTCTTTCTGCTGCAGTTGTTAATGGGATTGTTTTCTTATTTTCTCTTTCTGATCGTTCATTATTAGTGCATAGAAACCCAATAGATTTCTGTATCCTGCAATTGTACTGAATTAATTTATAGCTCTGACAGTTCGTTGGTGGAGTATTTAGCATTTTCTTTGTAATACAAAATTACCTGCAAATAGTGAATTTTACTCCTTCCTTTCTTCATTTGTTTGTGTTTTATTTCCTTTTCTTGCCTAACAGCTCTGATTAGGACTTTCCATACCATGCTGAATAAAAATGTTAAGAGTGAACACGCCTGTCTCATTTCTAATCTTAAAAGCTCTGAGCTTTTCAGAGTATATTACCTATGGGTTTGTCATATACGACCTTTATTAAGTTTAGGTACATTACCTCCACAACAATTTTGTTGAGATTTTTATGTTACATTTTGTCAAATGCTTTTTCGGCATCTACTGAGACCATCCCATGATTTTTGTCTTTCGGGTTGTCAACATGGTATATCACACTGATTTGCAGAGCCCTCCTTGCATCCCTGGAATAAATTCCACTTGATCATGGTATATGATCTTTTTAAATAATTGCTGAATTCAGTTTGCTAATACTTTGTTGAGCACTTCGGCATCTATGTTCATCAGGATGATACCAGCCTATCATCTGATACCAGCCTATGTATCTGATAGGGGTGCCTTTTCTTGTGGCACCCCAGTCTGGTTTTGGTATCAAGGTAACACTGGTCTTGTAAAATGAGTTTTAAAATGTTTCGTCCTCTTCTATTTTTTCAAAGCGTTTGAGAAGGATTGGTATTAATTCTTCTTAAATGTTTGGTAGAATGTACCAGTGAAACCATCTGGCCCTAGACTTTTGTTTATTGGGAAGTTTTTGATTATTGACTCAATCTCCTTACTAGTAATCAGTATGTTCAGATTTTTAATTTCTTCATGATTCAGTCTTGGAAGGTTTTACGTTTCTAGGAATTTATCCACTTGTTCTATATGGTCCAATTTGTTAAAGTATAATTGTTTACAGGGGTCTCATATGATCCTTTGTATTTCTATTATCAGTTGTTAACATCTCTTTCATTTGATTTTATCTGAATCCTCTCTTTTCTGAGTCTCACTAAAGGGTTCTCAAATTTGTTTCCCTCTTCAAATAATCAGCTGTTAGTTTAATTGATCTTTATTTCTATTATCTTTTTAGTCTCTATTTATTCCCTCTCTGATCTCTGTTATTTCCTGCTTTCCATTAACTTTGGGCTTCTTCCTGTTCCTTTAGGTGTAAAGTTAGATTGTTTATTTGAGATTTTCCCTTATTTCTTGATGTAGGCATTTCTATGTACTTCCTTCCTAGAACTGCTTTTGCTGCATTCTACATGTTTAGTATGGTGTATTTCCATTTTCATTTGTCTCAAGGTATTTTCAAGGTCAGTAGCATATTTAATCTCCATCTGATTTCTATTTTCATACAACTGTGGTCAAATTGTATTTTAATAGTTTGACACAATCTCTGTATCTCTCAAAAAAAAATCAATTAACTAGGTGAATTTTTCAAAAATCTATAATTAATAATATTTATTTTATAGCTCTTAGTATTTGGGTTCATTAAAGTAGTCAATAATGTTTCTCTGCAAATTATTTTAATCTCTACCAGGTCTGCATATACGTGTCATTTCCTATACAATTTTTTACAGGAAAATATTTAAAACAGGAATACCCTTTGTTCTCCCTGATGCTTCTAGAACACTTTTTATTTTTTGCCTTTTCTCTGTAACTCCTTTTATGTCTATACAATTTAATTAACCATAGGCTTTTCTTCATTCTCCCTATCTACTGACCACCAGGACATTTTTTCTCATTATTGGTATCATGTTTACAACTACTCTCTTGTTCCTCATATACACTAACAACTTACATATTGCTGACTTTTTAAATACTGTGGCCCCCCAGTATTAGAATTCATACTAATATTATTATTTCTCTAATTATTATTTTATCTCTAATTCTACTTTACTTGTATTCAGGATACCTGGCAACTGTTTTCTAAAAGGCCACTAATAATCTTCTAGTTACTACATCAATAGCCTCTTGTCATACGACTTATTAAAATACTCTGTAACAGATTTCCAGGTCTTCACTGTCTCCCTTCCCTTCAATTGTAAGCATCACTCCCATTTCAGGCTTTCATTTTCAAAGGAGAAAATTACAGCCTGGAGAAGTTCAATGAGATGATCAATGACGTATCATAATTAAGTGACAAAGATGATTCTTTTGCTCCAGTCCAAGACGCTTTCTATTTATCAGGCTGTTTTCCATAATGATGCAGAAATTCTCACTATGTACAGGCATCTTCTTATCCCACTGCTAAAACTCCATGGTCTAACATCCCCATGCAAACAGTCTCCATGCATATTCTTAGCAAATCACTGTTTAGTGTCTGCTTGAGTGTGGTTAAAAGTGGAAGGTGAAGAATTGCAAATTGAGTTATCCCTTCTTGGGACAGCCCCCTTGCAAGTCTTTCATACTTTACCCCTTACTAAAACCTGCTTACCCCAAACTTCTACTTATTGATCCTAGTTCTGCCTTTTGGAAGTTAATCTAAAAAACAATGAATACTTCATATATTTGAAAACCACTCTCATGCCCTTCCTTAAGACCACTAACTTAAGCTATATATAAATTTACCATATATCAATCTTTTCTCATTTATTAAAGCAAAATAGAGTACAATAAAGTGAAACAGAATTCAGAACAGGGCCTCTTACATTAAATGGTCTTATTTTGTTGTTGTTTAGTCACTAAGTCGTGGCTGACTCTTGTGACTTCCTCTAGACTGAAGCCTGTCAGGTTCCTTTGTTCATGGGATTTTCCAGGCAAGAGTACTGGAGTGGGTTGCCATTTCCTTTTCCAGGGGATCTTCCTGACCCAGGGATCAAACCCAGTTCTCTTGTGTCTCCTGCACTGGCAGGTGGATTCTCTACCACTGAGCCACCAGAGAAGCCCAAGTGGTCTTATAGCTCTGGTCTAATTACACTATTTAGATTATTACACTTAACACCTTAGGATGGATGATTTGAACATCTAACAGATAGAAAACTCATGTCCCAAACCAGCCACTCTCCTCTCCTAAATTTGCTCCATCTGCAGCTTTTCCCATCTCAGTTGATGGTATCTTCATTCTTCTGACTAGTTCCTCATCAAAAAAAAAAATCCTGGAGTCATTCTTGATTCTCTTTCTTATTTTCTACCACATACACAAGAGTCATGAAACCCCGTTGACTCCTCCTTCGAAACATCCAAGATCCAGCTGCTTCTCATCACTTTCAACGCTATCATCCTAGCCTTAATCACCATTTTCACTCATGTAGGTTACTATGATGTCCCTCTATTAATCTCATTTCAACCTTTGCTTCTTCTATACCCTGTTCTCAACAAAGCAATTTTTTTAAAGATTAAAATGTAAATGATACCACTTTTGTATATTTGAAACCTTCCAAGAGCTTCTCAGTTCACTCAGGGAGAGAGCCCATGTCCTCACAAAGTCCTACGCCACACCGCCTGCCCCCTCTTACCTGACTTACTGCTACACTGCTCCCCCAAGCCCAGCTACACTGGCCTCCTTGCTGCTTCTCACACAAAGTAGGCAGGTTATGCCACCAAATAATGACAAGGCTAACTTTCATCAAGACTTTGATCCTGTTTCCTTTCCCACTCTATAATTACCCACACTAATTATCAACTTCTAAAATAGCATATTACAGTTGAACCTTTAACAGTATGGGTTTGGAAATGCATAGATCAACTTATACACAGGTATTTTTCAATAGTAAATACTATAGAATTAAATGGACTGTGGTTGGATGACTATACACATATAGACGAACCACAGATACAGAGCGCTGCCTCTAAGTTACATGCAATTAGCCCCAGTGTTGTACTGAGGTAACTGTAATTTGTTTTATCATTTTGTTATGTCTTAGCCTTTGTCTCCCTCAACTCGAGTAAGCTTCCAAATGGCAGGGACTGTTTTGTTTTTTTCATTGGCTTATCTCAAGCTCCTAGAACAGTGAGTGCCCTGAAATATCACAGACACTATTAAGTATTTTTTGAATAAAAATATCTGTCTCCTTTTCTCTTTGACTTCCTATAGAGGAAATATTAATTATCCTAAAAATGGATAGATAAATTTATTTCTAGTACGAAACAAGTAACGATAAGCTGAAAGATGTGGAATTAAATAAATAAGCAAGCAATGAGCAGCCACGAAAAAAGAATTCCACAGACAAGTAAAGAAACTGCAGTTTTTACAACTTGCAGAAAGCAAATGTACAAAGTATCATATGCATCAAGTAATATTCCATACACTAAGTACTGAAGTCATATTGAGTAGTAAGTAGTAAATATTTTTACTTGAATAAAATCACAAAATATAACTTGAAAAACAATTCATTTACTGGCCTTATATTAAGTCTTGCATAAAGGAGTATCCTGAGTGCAAGGAAAAAGGCCTCTGAACTTTCCTCATGACAAAAATATTAAGTAACACTATCTACAGACAAGGCCGATGCCTCAACACCTGATGCCATCAGTCCTTACCTATCCATACTATGTGAGAACTCTGCCTCATTATTAGATTTAAAGCTCTCATCTGACTGGCAACACAATCAATTCTTTGTAGGACTGCTGCTAAAACTGACTCACTGTTGAAATTTAGGCTTCAAAAATAAACTCCTGAAGTTCAAGTTGCCTCAAACTACACCCAAGCCCATTTTAGAACACCACCATTCTTTCACTGTTGGCTAAAACATCAAGAATCAACCCTCCAATTTCCAAAACTCATTCGATTATAAAAATTAGATCTCTGTAAACTTTAAAACTGTTTACCATACAACACACTACTTATTTTTAAATTTCTTACTTTAAAACATTAAAATACTGTCTCCATGAGCAAAACACACCAATTTTAACATTAAAAATATCAAGTGTACAAAGGAGAATACTAGTCTCTTATAATGTGAAAATACTTATAAGCATATTCCTTAGTTGAGCTAAAGTAAAGGTCCTTTCTTACGTGTCTGACATCCTGCTATCCATATTGCATTCTGGATAGTTTGATCAGTTCCCTCGAGTCTTCCTGACAATAAAGATTTACTGGGATCTCCTGTTGTTTCAACTTCAATACTCTTCCTCCATATGCATGTACAAGAAATTACTTGTATTATCATGTGCTTGGTATAAGGTATTAGAGTGCTTAACTTAGTAGTCATAAAGTACAAAAGTGGATGCCCTGATACTCTGAATCAATGACCTCACTAACCTAATTCTCTATCATTTCACTGCTATTTAACTGGCTTAATTTTACCTTTACATAAGAAAATGATAAGCATCATTTTTTTTTAACAATTTTCCTACAGATTTGTTTGCAATAAACATGGCTATTTATAATATTCATTTCTATAAAAGCAATGCAAATTTAAGACTTTCATCATTTGTAAAAGAGGGCATAAAGAGCACAAATTTTACATCATATGACTACATATCGATCCCTGGGTTGGGAAGATACCCTGGAGAAAGGAAAGGCTACCCCCTCCAGTATTTTGGCCTGGAGAATTCCATGGACAGTCCATGGGGTCGCAGAGTCGGACACGACTGAGCGACTTTCACTTTCACTTCCAGTACTTGACACAATTAGGCACTTAATAAATACATGTTTAGCCAACTATGTCTGTCATAGTTTCAACACTTGGTAAAGATCTCTGCTGAAATTAAATTATAAAAATGAAGTAAAATTTGTGGATTTATTATAAATTTAATGGCTATAGCCAGAAAACAAATTTTATTCTGAATTAAATGTTTCAATAAACAAAAAAATCTCAACAATGCCAAAACTATAACAAAAATACTTGAGAAGTAACATCCCTTTTAAGAATTAAGAAATCAAGGAGTCAATAGTTAATTTTCATAGAACCTAGTTTAAAATATTTTTATTGCTACCTAAATTTTGTTGTTGTTCAGTCCCCACATTGTGTATGACTCTGTGACCCCATGGACTACACACAGCAAAGTTAAATAATTTAAAATAATTTTCAGTAAAAACTTATCTTTTGTTAGTTACCAGTCTTGTTTATTACCCTCGTTCAAAAAGTTATAGAAAGGTTCAATTAAAGCCTTTTAAGTTTTGAGATCGTTGAGGTCAGAGGGAAAACAGGGTTATCCCACTGAGTTAATATTCATGTTAAAAGACAACCATAAAGTGGCTTTACTTTGTTAACAAGTTGGGAGATACAGTCTAAATTAAAAACAACATATTTTTTGTGATTTCATTCATAACTTATTTTTCAACTATAAAGCTATACAAATTAATTTCTCACCCCATTAAAATAATCTACTAAAGTATAACACTGCTTTCATTCACACAGTTTATACTAAAATTTCTAAGAGGCACCAATCAGCTAACCAAATGCTTGAACACGGCAGACAGGATGGTTTAAGGAAGAAATTACAATAGCAAAAACGTTAGTAACCTGAGGACTGGCGTCCCTGGTGGCTCAGACAGTAAAGAACTGATTAAATTCTTACCTTATCATACTGGCACACAACAACATTTTCTGTATCAAAGAGTTCCTGTCCTTCCTCATCACTCACATCATCTTCACTATTGAGGGGTTCCTAAAAATGAAAAAGGAGAGTTCATTTATTTATATTTCATGTATTACTAAAAAAAGGTCCTTCTAATATTCACTGAAAAGAAACACAGTGACCTTGAAGTTCTTTGAGAACCAAGGGCCAGACAGATCCACATATACCATGAACATATTGTTAATGGGCTGTGTTAAGATTCTGCCAATGTCACTGAAATTCCAGCAAGAAATTAAATATAGTAATTACAATAGTTAAGCTATATAATTTGTATGACTGAAAAGATGTTTTACTTTACTTCCTTTATTCTTTCAGAACAGCACAAGAAGATAACTCTTTCCAGTAACTATTTGTCTAGAAATGGATCTAGGAAAATATGAAGATTTAATGAGATAATGGTATTGTGTACCACCAGAAGCAGCTGCGTAAAAAAGAACACACTGGTGAAGCTGGAAGAGGAAAACAAGGACATGAAAAAAGCTGGCAGCCTAGCCAGTCTTTAAAGACTAGGACTATGAATACAAATTAGTACGTCTACTGGTGGAGGCTTAAAGCATAACTAAGGCAACCACATTTTAAAAGAAGGGGGGGATCTTGATCCCAATAACGAACAGAATTAAAATGCCAAGATCTAGCTAGAGCATAAAACGACCAATCAAGTTAACCTCAACCTCAGTTGTGACAGAAAATAAAACATACAACTCTAATTTCTAATTAATGAAGAAGAGAAGCTAGGGCAAAATAAAAATAGAAAGAAAAATAATCAAAACAAATACTGTATATGAACTATGAAATCTAGAAGAATGGTACAGATGAACTTACCTGCAAAGCAGAAACAGAGACACAGACAAAGAGAACAAGCATATGGATCTAAAGGGGAAGGCAGGGGCAGGACAGATTGGGATTTGCATATATACACTATTCTATATAATACAGATGGCTAATGACAACCTACTATATATATAGCACAGGACTCAATGATCTGTGGTAACCTAAATGGGAAGGAAATCCAAAAAGAGAGGTGATATGTGTATATACATAGCTGATTCATTTTGTTGTATAGGAGAAACACAACATTGTAAAGCAACTATACTCCAATTTAAGAAAAAAAGAAAGATTTTAAGTCTCTAGGCCTGTACCTACTCACACACGTGTACATGTATATATATTCTGTAATTCAAAATAGTTATCATCAATGTAAATGTAAAAAGAAAATTTACTGAGGTAAATTTCACTATTTTTAACCATTCTAAAGTGTACAATTTGCACTTAGTATGTGCAATTATCACCACTATCACCATTTCTAACCAATATTAATAGAACTTAGCCAACTAGGCAAGAAAAACTGCTATTTTTTCACATTTGACTTGACGACTGCCTACAAAGAAAACATGAAAGAGTCAAGAGGCTACCCAGTAAATAAAGATGAGCATGGCCGCTGGCACCCCGACCTGAAAATCCTGTTTCTTTCGATCATCCCGCTGTGAACAGGGGAGTGGGTAGGTGTTAAGTACACTTGAGAAATCAAGAACTATGATATGTTTCTCTTTTCAAAGAGCTTTTTAAAATTTGCTATGGTGTTTATAACAAAAAAGAAAATTGAAAAAAAAGTGGTGTAGCAGAAGCCTTTTGCTGCTCATCATTAATCAAGGAAAAATCAAAACGAAAACTTTTCTGCCTACCAAACTGGCAAAAAAATTAAGCCTGACAACATCAAGTACTGGTGAAGACATACACCGACCCATGCACCATTATATACTGAATGCCAGAAGTGTAATTAGTACAACATTGTGGCATTTTATTGTAACCTGAAGATATGCATGCCTTATGACTCAGCAATTCAATCTTTAGGTATAGCACTTGAATGTGTCCCTAGAAGACTTATTCCAGAATATTTTATAATTGTAACAGTTAACAAGTGGAAACAACCCTAATGCCCAATGTATCACAAAAATGGATAAATTTTTAACATTTAACAGTGAAATAACTATATGTATATGCAACAACTTAGATGAACCTCAAGAATACCATCTTGGGAAAAAAATTAACTTGCAGAAGAATACACAATTATTCCACTTCTAAACAGGCATGAAAAACTAAACAATAAGCTCCCTAGGGATATAAATACTTATGGTAAAATATAAAGGCAAGGTAGTGATGAACACACAATTCATGAGCAAGGATACTCTGATGGTAGAAGGAAGAAGATAGGGATTAGGGAGGGGCCCTCAGGGAACTTTATGTTAGGTAAGGGGATTTTTTTTTTAAACTAGATGCAGACATTGGGTTGTTTACACCATAAAATACTTTTTATCTGTTCAATATTTAATAAAATAGTATTCTTTAAAAAACATTACTTAGATAATTTAAAAGAAGAAAGAAGATAAACTAGAAGATCACATCTTAGGTTGTTGCAGGAGGCAGTAACAGTGAAAACTGTGGTTAAGACAAACACCGTCTTGACTATAAGTACCTAAGCTGGAGCACTGAGGAAAACAAAGATATATTTATACACTTCTAGAAATACACAACAAAAGATAAGTAAGAAAGAATGGCGTGTTAAACTGCAGACGGACAATAAGGGCAGTGAGGTTATAAGGAACTGGTATGGAATATGGAACATTTTAACTCTGAAGTGCCTTCTCTTCCCAAATGCTGTTTTAAATTACTGAAGGAAAAGATGAACCACATCTACCTGGTTCTACCAATGTCTTACCTTTAAGCTATATCGTGATGAATGTATTAAGTCAAAGAATTAGAATTATTTGCACTGTCATCACATTTATAAGTAAAATCTAATTTGGTATACATTTGCTTTTTGTTACCAGGTACAGAAATACTTTATAAATACATCCAGAACAATCTAAAAATCTTATTAATAATTTAACTATTTAAAATCTTACATTGTATAGTACCCTAACAGCCTCTAAAAACATAGAATTCATCGGTTTGCCACCAAGTGAAAGAAGAAACAGGTGAGCAGGCCCTCATTGCACGTCTTCACTAAAAACTGACCTCTTCCACTTGCCCGTCTTCAGCTCCGTCTTTCTCTTTGTCCTCCTCCTCATCGTCATCATAGTCTTCTTCTTCATCTTCATCTTCTTCAGATGACGTATCCCCAGTTCCATCAACCTGCAACACCAACGGAGCCTGCTGCTGAGCAGGCTGGGCCTGTGGCTGCTGCTGGCCAGTGGCAGTTATCTGTGCTTGTGCTGGTGTAGGTGCTGCCACTGTTGTAGGTATAACTTGAGTCTTATTTCCTGTAAATAAGATTTGCTGGGGCTGGATGATGACACCTGTTTGTGGTGAAATCCCTCCAGGAAGAGGGGCCAAGACCTAAGACAAAAGAAAAATGACATATTAGGAATAGTTAGAGGATCAAATTGCTCAGATTCATCATTTGATACACAGAAACAGGCCCCAATGGGAAAGAATCACCCTCAAATAGCCGTATCTCACATACAGGTAAAAACCACCAAAGCATAAGAGGAATGTTTAGTGAGTCTACGGATCCACTAAATTTTCATTTTACCATTCAAATTTCTAAAGAAAAACAGATCTTTTTAAATTAAAATTGCTGCATTTATCAAGTACTTGCTATTATGTATATTTCAGATTCCAGGCCAAGAGTTACACGTTATTAGTTTATTTGCTTGAGGTATGGAGGTTTAATAACTTGCAAAGCTTGCAATCAAGTCACTAGGAGACAAAACATGAACCTAAGCTTTCTGGTTCTGCTCTTAGTATTATGCTACACTTTCACCCTGTGAAGAACACTCATCTGGAAACTGAAGCCTTGGGTTCCAGTTCTAAGATCACAGATAAAGATGCAGCAGAGGCAAGACATTTAACCTCGCTTCACTGTTTACAGCAATGGTTCTCAACCCTGCTACAAATTCTAACAACCTGTAGACTTAAAAATATTGATACCTAGGTCTCTACTCCTAATATTCTGATTTAACTGATATGAGATGACATCTATTCATTTTATTTAAAGTTTCCCAGATAATTCTAATCATATAACCAAAGTTGTGAACCACCAGGTCAGATGATTTCTAAAGCTCCTTCCAGCTTCTGCATTCTAGGGTTCTGAAGTAAATCACAGCTCAAAAAGAACATATTAATAAACATTAATTATATCTGTTATAATGGGCATATTTATAATTATAGTTACTAAGTAAAAAGCAGAGCATACCCAGTTATAAATTAAAAGTACTAAATGGCAACTCCTTGTCACTAGGTCCAAGGAAAGCAAAAATAACAGGACAGTATTTCTCTTCAGAAGTTTACAGATTAATAGTGCAATAGACAAAGCAATAACAACTCAAAAAGACAGAAGATATAAGAGACATATGATATAGCATATGAGATGACAGGAAAGAGTATTAAACTCAGCTATGGGGGACAAGACCTGGTCAAGGAAGTTTCTCTAGTAGGTAATACTAGAGTTTCTATTTGTGTTTTGGGAGATTAGGCAGGCTTTCTCTGTTTCCCTGGGACGGGGGGGGGGGGGGGGGGGGGGGGCGGGGAGTGGGGAGAACTGCTAGAAGGAAGGCCAAAGTTGGCATTCTAAACAGACTGGCATCAAGGGAAAACCCAGAAGGACCAGCAGAGCAAAACTGGGAAAGCTGTAAACAGGTTGGATTAATGCAACTCCCCTGACCTAACCTCCCTCATCATACTACCATATTAACAGCATCTGTTTTTGTGTCTGCCTCTTTTTCACAGTACACAAGATCCTCAAGAAAATAACTGTTAAACTGTTAAAGACAAGTGTTTAACACTTGGTACACAAGCAGATGCAAGTATTTGTCAACAATGATATAAACAGCAGCTGAAGCAGGTAACGATTGGAAGCATGGCAAAAAATAAACATGGAAAGATTAAAAAAAAATCAAGATCACAAAAAAAGATCTTATAACCCATGCTGAGAAATTTACACGTTTTCCAATAAGCAATGGGAAATCATTAAAACATTTAAAGATTTTTAGAACAATGACTATAAATAGACTGGCAGTCAACTTAAGAGGGCATAAGACTGGAGGCAGAGAAATCAAGAGGATAACACAGTATTTTAAGTGAGAAATGATGAGAACATGAACTAAGAAAATGACAAGGGAGTATGGGAAAACAAAACTAAGCTTCAAACATATTGAAGTATTGAAAACATGTTTAAATTGAAGTCTGAAAAAAAGAACTATTAAGAATTGATAGAACTTCATGGTACCTTAGACACTAGAGGTAAAGCAAAAGGGAGGAGTCCATGTACCCCCTCCCAGATAAAATGTAAGTGCCATGAAACTAGACGAGTTCCTGCTTTGTTCACTCCTAAGCTCCTAAGTCTTTAGTCTCTTGTAAAGACCCTGATAAATAGCCACCCAGTAAATGTGTGTTGAATGAATGCTGAGTAACTAGCTTAGGAGGCTGGATGAAGAGTGGTGCCACATATAAAAAGGAAGGTGGGGTAGGGGGAGAGGAGAAAGCATTAGTAGTGATAACAATTTAGTCAAACATACTGAACCTAAGTTAAGCTGTGAGGTGTCAGGAGAAATTCAGAATGACAGATTGTGTAGTGCTGGAGAAGAGTCTAAGAATATGTATAGATAAAGCTGTGGAAGACAGAATGGGAAGCACCCAGAAGACAAAAGAACCCCATGGTGGTCAGAACTTAGAAGATTTTTACCTGCTGTATCACAGGAGCTTGCACTCCACCAGGCTGCATTTGTGGTATAACCTGTTGCTGCAGAACCACTGACTGCTGAGGCTGAAAGATATACTGGGCACCATTGGCTGCTCTGACCACTTGTAGAAGCTGGCCTAAAGCAAAAAGTATGCATTCCAAATTACCACTTCAGCAGTGACCACCTCAGAATAAAACAAATTCATAGTGAATGACAGCCCATATTGAATGTCAGCAATTACTGAGCAAGAAGATTAACAATTTTATTAAGGGCTGTCATCTATACACAGTAAACTATAATCCTCACCTTCTCTGACTTCCAGATATGCTGAAATACATTGCTTAAAATACTTTATTTTCCTGATAAAGCTGTTTTCCAACAAAGTTTTAGCAACAGATTAGGAAATGATTAAAAGCATAAATTATCGTTGCTAATAAGTCATGAAAGAACAAGCAAGACCAAACATTTCAGGGGCTGTTCATTTTTATAGCTTTAAAGAAACAAAAGTATAATAAAGCAATAACATCTTGAACCAAAGCATTGCATTAACTTAGCTTCAACATGAAAAAAAGCAAGAGTTTGCCGAACCAATTATCAATGCCATATAACACTACAATTGGCTTATGCAAAATCCCTCTAAAATAGTTTTAGATAACTCAGAATCTTGAATTAAGTAGCAAGCAATTATATTTCATTAAAATATGCAGCAAGATAAGCTCCTAAGTCTGTTCTTCAAAAATTAAGAAATTAACAAAATAACAAGAAATTGTGTAATTAAGATTACAAAGAAAATACTTAAAATCCAAGTAAATAAATTCTTCAAACATTATTACCAGAAGTAAATTTTGCCAGCCTATAGAGAGATACTATATAAAATAGAATGCAATAAATTTTGCTATTTTATAGTAAGGTACTATAGGATTTAGTTTAATGACACAAAATTAGTTCAAACAAATTAAGCTTAATTTGGCAGGTTTTAAATTAAATTTAGAGTAAAACTTTAATTATTTGGCAAGTTAAATGCATCTAAAAAAAAGACCAAGTGAAATAAGCATTCTAGATAATCATAACTTTATTCAAGAAATAGGGTTTCATTCATGGATCAAAAGTTCAAGTGCAATTCTCATCTTCTCTACTGCATCATCAGCAGTGACTATGGTTTAATAAGCTATAGTCCTCAAATCATCTTATTTTAATAATGTAAGCCAAATGGTAAAAGAAGTATTACAATTTTCTGTCTTTCAATGAAGACAAAACTAAAGCTAGATGGTACCATATTCTGAGTTACATAAGTAACAGTTATTTCTATATACCTGAATTTGTTAATATCTGTTGAACAGGAGTCACACCAGCAGGGAGTGCCAAGGTTGCAGCTGTAGCAGCAGCACTCTGAAAAGAAAATAATCAAAATATGTATGTGCATAACAGCACCTCAGTTTACCTCTGGCATATATTAATTGTATTTGAAGTTTCATTTAGAATATACTAAAATGAAAAGACTGCCAGGAGATCCAATCAGTCCATCCTAAAGGAGTTCAGTCCTGGGTGTTCATTGGAAGGACTGATGCTGAAGCTGAAACTCCAATATTTTGGCCACCTCATGAGAAGAGTTGACTCATTGGGAAAGACCCTGATGCTGGGAGGGATTGGGGGCAGGAGGAGAAGGGGACGACAGAGGATGAGATGGTTGGATGGCATCACTGACTCGATGGACATGAGTTTGAGTAAGCTCCGGGAGTTGGTGATGGACAGGGAGGCCTGGCGTGCTGCGATTCACGGGGTTGCAAAGAGTTGGACATGACTGAGTGACTGAACTGAACTGAACTGACAATGAAAAGTTCTGGCAATAAGACTACCTCCCAATTAATAAAATGGTACAATAAAGACCAATGAGCCTAAATATCTTACCTAATTATTTCAAGCAATTATGCAGAATAATATAATTAGGAGGTTCTCCGCTCCTGGAGAATGTATGCTAAGGAACTCTAACCCAGACTAGCAATACTGTACAATAAATAAAATATCCATTCCATTATTTCTTTCTTATTCTATTTCCTTACCCCCAATTCCTTATTGTCAATTAATATACTAGTGGCAAAAGTGTAACTTCATTTCAGAAATCCTAATATTCTTAATTTATACCATAATTAACAAGTCTCTAAAGAAAATCTTTTATCAGAAGATTGCAATTCTTATCTAGCATCTCTAAGAATTGCAATCTTCTGATAAAAGATTTTCTTAATAGAGAGTTGTTAACTATGGTATAAATTAAGAACACTAAGATTTCTGAAATGAAGATATACTTATGGCATAAGGTGACAACACTGGCATTATCAAGGTGAAACATGTATTACTAACAGTTTTAGTAATATAAAAATACCTTAAAAATCTTGAGTCACAAAAATTAATGTCTGCATTTTAAAATGGAGTTACTTTCTGACTTTAAGTTATAAAAATATACATGGAATTACATAGTCTGAATGTTTTTAAATCCAGGATAAATTCTTGATTTACTGCTTCAAGAGATTTCGCCCCTTTCCTCCAAAAGAATTATACATTTTTACTGTTTTTTTCTTTTTGTAAAAAAAAAAAAGAAAAATCCTGAGCTCTAAGTATTTCCATGTAAATGCAGGCATCCTGTCACTACAGTCCTGTCCAACTCTTTGCAACTCTATAGGCTGTAACCCACCAGGCTCCTCTGTCCATGGGGATTCTCCAGGCAAGAATATTGAGAGGGGTGGCCATGCCCTCTTCCAGGGGATCTTCCAGACCCAAAGATCAAACCCTCGTCTCTTAATTCTCCTGCACTAGCAGGCAGGTTCTTTACCACTAGTGAAACCTGGGACGCCCATTTCCATGTATCTCACTATAACTATAAAACTATACAACAGTAGCTCCCCTCCCCCCCTTCAACCTTTTTTGGGGCTTCTGGTGGCTCAGTGGTAAAGAATCTGCCTGCAATGCACGAGCTGCAGGAGACAGGGGTTCAATCCCTGAGTTGGGAAGATCCCCTGGTGGTGGGCATGGAAATCCACCCCAGTATTCTTGCCTGGAGAATCCCACGGATAAAGGAGCCTGGTGGGCTACATACAGTCCATGAGGTCACAAAGAGTTGGACATGACCATAGTGACTTAGCATGCAGCACGCTTCAACCTTCTTTAAGGTACCAAGCTCATATATACAATCTAATGAATAAATTGTTATAAACACTTTTATGTGAGTACTCACCTCCCTCCACTCCCTCTGGGGGCCAGGGCAGGGACAACACAGGTTAGGGAATCAAAGGAGAATTCCTTTAAAATTTGCACAGCCCACCAATCTGCCTGCATTGCAGGAGACTAGGGTTCGGGAAGATCCCCTGGGAAAGGGATTCACCACCCACTCTAGTACTCTTGCCTGGAGAATCCCACGGACAGAGAAGCCTGGTGGGCTACAGTCCACGGGGTTGCAAAGAGTCAGACAGGACTGAGCGACTAACACTTTTATTTGAACACACTTCAAGAAATAAACATGTGCTTTGGAGATGCTAATCTTCGAGAAGCCAACAAATCTTGGAAAATTATACTGAAGTAGGTTAATGATACAACTATCTAGTTAGGTTCTAGGAACAGCCTTCCCAAGAAAATGTGCTTGCTGCCATTTGACAGCCCTAAGTAATCTTTATATTTCAAGCCCAAAATTCCCATTATATCCTCCAAATTCAGCTACAGCTTGCCAGGTTCTCTTTATAAAATGCAGCTTCTACATTTCATTTTATTAAATAAATGAAGATTTAAATAAACCTTGTCTATATAAGCAAATGAAAGGTAATCTAAATTTAAGGAATATACTAAAAACCACTCAGTATTGAGAAATATTACTTAGGAATGTTAAGTGCCTATAATTCACAATTTATAAGATTAATAGATCTCACTTTACTAGCAAACTGACCTACCATTTTCCTTATAGCACACATGATGCAATAACCACCTGCATACCTCTGCACATTCAAGTTGCTATAAATATCTGCTGTGATATATCATACACATGGGCTTCCCAGGTGGCGCAGTGCTAAAGAATCTGCCTGCCAGTGCAGGAGACACAAGATATGTGGGTTCAATTTCTGGGTTGAGAAGATCCCCAGGAGTAGGGAATGGCAACCCACTCCAGTATTTTTATGCCTGGAGAATTCATTCCATGGACAAAGGAGCCTGGTAGGCTATAGCCCATAGGGTCACAAAGAGTCAGACATGACTGAGCAACTGATTATACACACATACATCATACACAAACCATCTTTTTTATGTCTGCTGAAAGTTCGTTCCTGTATCTTGTGAAAAGGCCCTAACATGAATAATGCATTTGAGCAATAATTTCATAAAGAGAACCTGCAAAACTAGTTTGATATAAGGTCCTGTTTTGTAAGTTCCCTGAAAAAGCCTTCTACCATACACATTATCAGTATTTCATATCTTATGAAATTACATAACTCTTCAATATGTTCATTTCCAAAGCACAAAGAGCTATTAGAATTTTTTTAAAAAAATCAAACTTCTTAATGGATGTCTTTGAATCAGGAATAGTAATGCAAACATAAAAAAATCCAAAAAACTTTTCTTTGTAAGAGCCTATACTGATTACATTTTGGAACATGAGAAACACATGGAAAGGAAAAGGAAAGTGAAGTCAATCATGTCCGACTCTTTGCGACTTCATGGACTGTAACCTACCAGGCTTCTCTGTCCATGGGATTTTCCAGGCAAGAGTACTGGAGTGGGTTGCCATTTCCTTCTCCAGGGGACCTTCCTGACCCAGCGATCAAACTCAGGTCTCCCACATTGCAGGCAGACGTTTTACCGTCTGAGCCACCAGGGAAGCCGAGAAACACATGGAGCAAACACTAACCGAAAACAAGTAAAATACTGAAATATATATAAATGCTAACATATTTTATTGATTGAAGTCTGACCTATGATCTGTTTAAATACATATGCTCTTTAGAATCAAGGAGACACAACTAGTCAGAGATGGGCCATTAATTTTGCCAGTCCTTTTAAAGACAATTTTAATTCAAAATTCTTTCCCACAACACTAAAAATTCTTCAAAATTAGACAGGCCTACTATAAGTGATTCTGCCAAACTTTCTGTTTTACAGTTATACAAGTTATTCCCTAGGAAACAGCCTCAATAGTACCAACTATAATATGGATCCTACAGTCAGACTTTTTCGTTCAGAACTTTTTTAATTTTATTTTTGGCTGTACTGGCTCCTCATCGCTGCACACAGGCTTTCTCTAGTTGCTGAGTGGGGGCTCTTCTCTAGGTGCAGTGAGCAGGCTTCTTACTGCAGTGGCTTCTCCTGCTACAGAGCTCAGGCTCTAGGGCGTGTGGGTTTCAGCAGCTGTGGCTCGAGGGCTCTAGAGCACAAGGCTAACTGCCCCGCGCCATGTGAAATCCTGGACTCGGGATCAAACCCTACTGGCAGGCAAATTCCCAACCACTGGACCACCAGGAAAATCTGAGATTTATTTTTAAGGGTGAAAGTTAAAAAGAAATTCTGGTGCCTGAAACTTTGAAAGGAAATTTTTTTTTAAAATAACAAAACTATGTGTTAGAATCAACAGCTGTGGACTTTTGTGATTTTTACCCAAAATAACTGACTCTGGCAACCTGAACTAGAAGTACAAATAGAGATTCTTGATTTTTTGTGAATTAAAAATTCCAATTCCTATCATAATTGGAAAATTCTGTAAAGTTATATATGTGTTAAGGCTAGTATGTGTCAGTAGATAGAAGTCATTTGTCTGGTATGTAAGCGCTGCTTCCTGTATGTCTTATAAAACACAAATGAGTTTTCAGGTTCACTGCTCACCATTCACAAAATATAGAAACTGATTTTTTTTTTTTTAATTGCTTCTTCATTTAAAAAAAAACTTCGATCAGAAAAGAAAATTTCATAGATAGCACTAAACTAAGAAATCCTATTTAAAATAATGATTCTTACCTAATAAAAAGACTTGGTTGAATTTAAGAATGGAGTGCCAAAGCTGAGATACCACTAACAGTCTGTGTATTTTAAACAAAAGAAAAGCCATCTACAAGAAAATGCTGGAACAACTATGGTAATTCAACTTTACTTTAGTGTTTCTTTCAGTTTTACAATTATATCCGATGGGATACACTGTATGTGCTAAGTGAAATGTGAAAATTTGAGGACTTATGAAGTTCAGTGGCTATCCCTTAGAAATATCAAGTCTATGTATAATAAACTCAATTGGCTAAAATGCATTTTAAAATAGCAATTTATATACTGTAATAAAACTTACTAGGTTATGCTATGGTTAAATCAGAGGGGAATTTGTAAATGTCTGATCTTAATGATACTAGGTATCTTTATTCAAACAGTTTATTTTCATTTAATAAAATTTCTAATTCTTAACATTCCTAACCTCTTTCAGTTAATAGATCTTCTGAAACATAACTATACTTGGAATAATGTTTGGTAGGTCCCCTAAAACTATTTTCAAAAGTAGCTCCCACAAAGCATCATCCTTTTGGTATCTTCAACAGAAAGTTATGTAATTTTATGAACCTTAATTGTCTAAGCATCAAGTTAAACTTTATATTTACTGTTAAATCTAATACTTCGGAAACCCAGCAAAACAGGTATTTTGCTCAAGTCTTGAACAAAACTTCAAGATGTTAATACACAACATACTCAAGCATAATCACAACTTGGATTAGAATAAATAGAGCCAAGCAAAGAACTGTGTTCTGAGTCTTACCATGTTTGATGCATTCATATGTTGTATCAGCTTAGAATCAGGAACAATAACTTGAGGTGCTGCAGCTATAAAAAACATAAGCACACAGAGAGACAACGGACAATGAGGCTATTTCATAAGAAGGCTATACCATACTGAAATTCTTTTTCATGCTGTCCAAACATTTGACATCTTAGAATGTTACAAACTTCTATGGTAAATAACAGCCGTGGTATACCCTCCTACTATAAACCACAATTTAAAAGATTTGAGTTAACAAATACCTAAGGATATAAGGGACCTTGGAAACATAAAGCAATGCGATACCTAACGCCTAAACATAAAATTTTTAAAAATAATGCACAGAAATATACATTTGTTTATTTCTGGCTATGCTGGGTCTTCGTTGCTACGCGGACTTTTCTCCAGCTATGGTGAGCAGAGGTTGCTCTCCGGGTGCCCAGGCTCTCACTGTGGCGGCTTTTCCTGTTGGGGAGCATGGCTCTAGGGGAGCATGGCTCTAGGGGTGCGGGCCTTGGGAGCTGCAGCTCCCAGGCTCTAGATAAGGACTCAACAGTCGTGGCGCACGGGCCTCAGTGCTCGGCCACATCATCTTCCCGGATCAGGGACTGAACCTGAGGCTCCCGCACTGGCAGGCGGATTCTTTACCACTGAGCCACCAGGGTAGCCTTCTGTACATTCTTAAACTGGAAAATTTAATACTGTCTTGCCAACTCAGCATTAACCATATTATTAATATATTACTGCTGAATGTGTTATTAATACATTCAGAGTGAACTCAGAAAGTTATAATTTAGCTTTTAAATATCTTTTTCTCCCAATCTGAAAGTTTCCAGAATCTTATTTTCTTCAGCTTAAAAAAAAAACACAACCCATAAATAATGGCAATACTACTTATGGTGATATAAAAGGAACTAGGTGTTTGATTCCGCAAATTTCAGAGAATAAACAGATAATTCCATTATCCTAATATTCTCTGAGTGAAGAAAATCAAATTTTAATTTATGATGACCTAAAGTCCTAGTGCCAGACCTGAAGGCAATAGGAGGAACAGCCATCAAAAAAAATTAAAAAGACAATGCTACTTAGTATAAGGTACAGAATAAAATCAAATATTAAGTCTTATTTGATACAAACAGTAAAATAAACCAACATTTCTAATATGCATCAATATCAGTTTCCAGTCTCATATAAACTCTCAGGTGAGGCAAGTGAGCAAAACAGTTACCTTAAAATGAAGTTTCCATTTTACCTTCATTTTCCTCTCTGATTTACCTAACTTGAATGCCCAGTAAGTTTTACAGCTGAACTGTTTTGTCATGACAGAAAATACTCCATGTAGAGGATAAAGCTTCTAAGACTTTTCAGAGCCCAGGTTTTCCTCACTTGTGATTTTTAAGAGCTATTTCACAAAGCCTTTAAGAGGCTTCAATGAAACATAATCTTTAAAATGACTTGCACAGTACAAAAACACTTCGGACACAGTCTATAAATATGTGTTTTTTCTCATCTGTAAACCATGCAAAATCATATAAGATGTCATATATCCGCTCTTTAAAGGAAATCTAATCTAGTAAATTCTCATAAACGAGAATTTGAATTTCAGACTGCCGAAGTATATTAACAAAAATCCTCCAGTGTTTATTAATAAAAACTAAAGTGAAATATCTTTGAAGGAACAATCAGTTTCATAAAGATAATGATTCTACTATATAAAATAATGAAACTCTTAATAAACTTATAGATCTGACTTGTTTTAGGAAATTCACCATTGTGTAGCCCTCTCAAAGTATTAATATACTTAATCTAAATATCATTTTAGGCTTCTGTTAGTGAATTACTCTTCATTATTACACAAATAGGACCCACATCATATATATAGACACACACTGATACAACCCCTCAGCCAATAGAAAGGAGACATGCAGAGTATTTCTCTTCTCTGGAAATGACAGCTTTCACTTCCAAGCTGTAGTAGGGTTACCCAGTCTCACCTTGCTGGGATGCAGGAATAAGGACCTGCTGGGCCTGCGCTTGCTGAGGTACTGTCTGCTGAGGCTGAGCTTGCTGATGGTGGTGATGGTGGTGATGCTGCTGCTGCTGGGGCTGATGTTGCTGTTGAACTTGCAATAAAAGCTGCTGCTCTTCTGAATGAAATCCATCTACAGCCCTAGACTGCATTAGTTTATTCTCCCATAACTAAGGCAAAGAACATTAAATATTTCTAAGTAAGAGTCAGGGAATATCTGGACATGTGGATAAAACATACTTTATTAGTCTGTTTATAAAATTCTTCCTTTTTCAAAACGGATAAAACCACAAACCCTGCAAATCTCTAATTCTGACCCAAGTGTATACAACTATGAAAACAAATTTTTAAAGCATCAAACCTAATTTTTGCTTTTTGCTACTCATTTTGCTATGAAGAATTTTTTTCTTTCTTTCTGTATCTTCAACAAACTTTGTATAGTAATTCCTTATTTACCAGTTCCATATAAGCAATTTTTCAGCAATAAAAAATCATCCTTTTTAATATCAAATCATTATCTATTTTATGGAAATCTTTCTTTCCTAACTTTTAAATAACATGCAAAACACAAATCCATCTTTCCTTGAACTATGAGAAACATTACAAAGGCAGTTCTCAAGTTAGAAAAATTTACTTTTCTATCTGTTCAATCCTACACAAGGGGAAAGAATTCTTAACGCACTTTCAAAGGTATTCTCAACCCTCCACATTTCTTGAAATTCCCTTCCCTCTTTCATTATGACAAGGGTTGACAATCCTTTTTCGCTTAACCACTTCTATTTTCTCATCTAACCCTAGGACAGTTTCTGTGATGAAGGAGAAAAAAAAAAAGTGGGCAAAAAAAGTAAGAAAATATTTACAAGTATTTCATCCTTCTCCCAAATACATTTCCTCTCTACAAGGTTCAATGTTCAATCTATAGACCACTTATAAAAAATTGTGCAAGAAAGTTGCAAACCATTCCTTAAACATACACATCAAATTTAATCCCATCATTTTGTACACAAGACTCTATGGATACTTTGTTTTCTCCCCTGAGATCTGCTCTTTGGATATTGTCTAACTCATGTGAGGCTTCAAAATACAACAGGCTTAGACATTGAATAAAATACACTATACAGTGTAAGATACACTCTAAATATATTATGCAGTAAGGCTACATAGTAAGCCTCCCAAACAAGTCTATCACCCAAACTGTACACACTTCTTTTCTCTACTGTAACACAAAACCTTACTTCTTGTAGGCCAAAATCAGGTTGGAAAAAAGTACTGTTAATTAAGCTTTTAAGATACAAGTCTTTACCATAATTTTCTAAATTTAAAGCTTCAGTTTTAGCACCTCCAACTGGTCCCCCGACTGTAATCCTGACCCCTCACTTCAATGAAGTTTCCATGATAAAGGCAAATATTAATGAATACACATTATGTGCTAAGCGCTGTTTACCACTTCTCATCTAGCCTCCCAATTCAATGAACTGTGAGTGAGAATCTATCCTGACACCCTATTATCATTGTTGATTTCCTGTCCAAAGCATTATTCCAATCTATCCCTACTATTATGATCCCAGTTCAAGTCCTTTCCTCCCATCAGTATTACTGCAAACTGTTAATGATAAGACAACTGAGCTCCCTGCTTCAAATCATACATTCTACACATAATTATTGGGTATCTTTCATATGCTACACTGCTAGTGGCATTGAGAACAGAGTGAACAAATATGACAAAAATCCTTGCCTTAGAGACTCAACATTTTAGTGCAAACTTGTCCTTCCAATCTATCCTCTATAAATCAGTGGTCCTAGACCAACACAGCATCACCTGGGAACTTGTTCAGTTCAGTCGCTCAGTCGTGTTTGACTCTTTGCAACCCTATGAATCACAGCATGCCAGGCGTCCCTGTCCATCATCAACTCCTAGAGTTTACTCAAACTCACGTCCATCGAGTCAGTGATGCCATCCAGCCATCTCATCCTCTGTCGTCCCCTTCTCCTGCCCCCAATCCCTCCCAGCATCAAGGTCTTTTCCAATGAGTCAGTTCTTCGCATGAGGTGGCCAAAGTATTGGAGTTTCAGCTTCCGCATCAGTCCTTCCAATGAACACCCAGGACTGATCTCCTTTAGGATGGACTGGTTGGATCTCCTTGCAGTCCAAGGGACTCTCAAGAGTCTTCTCCAACACCACATTTCAAAAGCATCAATTTTTTGGTGCTCAGCTTTCTTCACAGTCCCAACTCTCACATCCATACATGAACACTGGAAAAATCATAGCCTTGACTAGACGGACCTTTGTTGGCAAAGTAATGTCTCTGCTTTTTAATATGCTGTCTAGGTTGGTCATAACTTTCCTTCCAAGGAGAAAGAGTCTTTTAATTTCATGGCTGCAATCACCGTCTGCAGCGAATTTGGAGCCCAAAAAGTAGTCTGACACTGTTTCCACTGTTTCCCCATCTATTTCCCATGAAGTGACAGGACCAGATGCCATGATCTTAGTTTTCTGAATGTTGAACTTTAAGCCAACCTTTTCACTCTCCTCTTTCACCTTCATCAAGAGGCTTTTTTAGTTCTTCTTCACTTTCTGCCATAAGGGTGGTGTCATCTGCATATCTGAGGTTATTGACATTTCTCCCAGCAATCTTGATTCCAGCTTGTGCAACTTGTTAAGATATACCAATTTTAAGCGCCCCCTTCCGCCCCCCCCAATCAAATCAGCAACTCTGAAGGTAGAGCCAGGAATCTGTTCAAATAACCTGTCCAGGTTATTATGTACACTAAATGAAGAGCTGCTGCTTTAAAGTATAAACCAATACTTTAAAAACTGCAAACTACACCCCATTAATGCATTTTTGATTGTTAATTTAGTGTAGGGTTTTTTTTTTGGTAAATGCAAATTTTTCTTTTTAAATGTTAGACTGTACCACTATCAAGTGAGATTCTCTGAAGCAAAGTCCAAAACTCTGTCTTTTAACTAGCACCCCAGAAAATCCTTCTCATTCCAGCTCCTTCAAGCAGTTATGTTAACTTCTCTAACTACTATAACTTATACTCTATTTTTCAAACTACCTGCAGTTCCCCGAATACAGCATACATATCTCATGTTTAAACCTTTGTAAACTACTGCTTTATGACTGGCACACAATTCACTGAAGAATGCAAAGGCAAAGTCATAGTTGGGAAAAAAAAGCACTACTTCTACACCTTAGAGATATCTCTATTGATACACTCTTTGCACTAAATCTTCCTTCTCTATTATACTATGAACTCCCTCAGGGCAAAGACTGTGTCTCATTCAGGACCTAAGAAAATGACTAAGAACTAAACAGAAATTTAATATTAATTTCAAAGAAGATAATGGAAAATAAACTATTGTTTTTTAAGGTAGTTTCTCGATAAAGATGTGACTGCCATTTTAGGCAGAATATAACTTTTTATTTACAGGAAGTGTACAGGACGTATACAGGAAATACAACATTCCTCTAGCTTACTATATGCCAAAGATGCCCACTAGTCATGACAAGCAAACACGGAAGCATGCACTTCCAGCTGCTTTTGGGGGGAGCAAAGGAAGAGGATGTTGGAGTAGCAGGTCACTGAGAATACATATTTACTAAGTATCAGATACTCTTCTAGGTACTGTGAAAAACAATACTATACAAATATTTAGCATTAAGCTTACAATATCACAAAATTCAAATTAGTTGAATATTTTCTGTTTCTCTCCAATTTCATTTTTAAATAATTTTATCTATCAAAATATTTTATAAACAATGTAATACTCTTTTGGCAACAATAATCATATTAATACTCCTGAAGACTACCAAGAATACTGAATTGTTTGCTATTTATTCAGCTAGCTTAGAAAATATTAAGAACTCTCTTCTCCTCTTTTTCATAGTACTTTTTTCCCCCAACAACACAGCTATTATTTCTGGCAGTCCTCCTTCAGCAATCTTCGCCAGGTCTCTGAAATCAGACATGGAGAAAATTCATTTTCTGTTCCCAAAATGATTTGGATATGCATTTGAGGATCACGTTTACTAGACTAATACTGAACTTAATGTGCACCTGTTAAGTACTTTATGTGTACCAATTCATTTTTCACAAAAATTCTTTAAAATAGACATCTTCATCTCCTTTTCACAGAGAAAGAACCCGAGGAACAGGAAGTTAGTATCTTTTCCAAGAACACCAGCTAATAGTAAGCAAAACCACAGTACAATCCAGGCAATCTGAACTCCAGTGTTCCCACACCCGGAGTCAGGAACAGTGGACCCTGACAGTAAATGTCTTTTAAATATAAAGTTTAAGTTTTGGACTCTAGGATCTCGCTTGCTTCACCCTAGTCCAGCTCTGGTCCAAATTTCTAACCTTTAAACTGTGCTGCTGCTATCAGAGCAGGTCTAGTCACATCTTTGGTGCCTTCCTTATGTGGACACAAAAGCTTAGGTTCAAGTCTCTACCACTAGTTGAACAATCAGCTATTTGTTCCGAGTCTTATTTTTTGATCTATAAAATGTGATCAGAGTTACTGCTTCCTGGCAATATGCTGGGCTAGAAATTCTGAGAGATTCTCCTACTCTCACAAAAACATCTAGGTTCTGGACAAAACATAAAACAAATGTATTTTAGGGCTCTGCAGAAATGACGTTGGGGAACAGAGGGAAAGACAGAACAGTAGATCACGGATATGCAGCTAGAGAACATTTAGAGCAGCGGTCCTCAGTCGGGGCATCTGGCAGTGTCTGGAAATACCATGCGCCATTAGAGCTAAGGGGTGCTGCTGGCCCCTAGTGGGCAGAGACCAGTTATGCCGCCAGTATCCAACAATGAATGGCCTTCTACAGCACTAATTAACAGGCCCAAAATGTCAGCAGTGTCAAGGATGAGAAGACAGATGCAGGGGAAGATTAACTACCTCAGATTTGTTTCCAACTGAGGAATTCTTCACACTTTGTTCTGTTAAGAGGGTCCATGTTTTCTCTCTCCCACAGTACTTGGACAGGGGTGGGTCTGACAAGTTTAGAAATCAGGATAATTTTTTAACGTTCTTTGAAAATGATTTCTAGTCTGTCATTCCCACCTGTAGTCATTCATCA
This sequence comes from Dama dama, assembly GCF_033118175.1. Classification (NCBI taxonomy): domain Eukaryota; kingdom Metazoa; phylum Chordata; class Mammalia; order Artiodactyla; family Cervidae; genus Dama; species Dama dama. The sequence continues at coordinate 11,520,435 of NC_083692.1, read as the reverse complement.
ATCTAAAACACAATTTACATTCAAATATAGATTCAATGAAAATCAAGTGGTGGTCATTTTGAAATGTATAGAAATCCTGAGTCACTATGTTGTAGACTTAGAATTAATAGTGTTGTAGGTCAACTCCACTTCAACTAGAAAAGAAAAAAAGAAAATCAACACTACATTTTATGTGTCTTTTCTATCTCCTATAATTTATACATTAAAGGAGACCCATACTGTTAATAACCTCAAGAATCAGGTTGAATTTTTTAACACAGGAGGTCCCTTCCTGTATTATCTAGCTAAACTTCAAATTACAGGCACTGTCATTACTTAATTCACAATCTAATACACCACTGTATCCTTCACAGCTGCATGGAAGTTTTTGATAAAAGTTTGTCAAATACCATAAAAGGGTGAGAAACAGGACAGAGCTAATGACAAAGTCCTTTAGAAACCACAGAATATGAAACATTCTTAGTTTTCATTAGCAAGACTATTTAAACCCACAAGGTCCAATACAGTAGCCACATGTGATGATTTAAAGTGAAATTAATTCTAATTAAATAAACTTCAGTTCTTCAGTTCCACTAACCATATTTCAAGTGCTTTAATAGCCACATGTGGCCAGTGATTACTATACTGGAGAGCAAAGATTATAGAACATTTTCATCATCACAGAAAGTTCTACTAGATAATGCTGGCTGTCAAAACTGTTGAAACTGGGGCACATTCTGTAAACTCTAATGAGATCCTGAAGAAATTTAATGCAGAGAATTAAAATAATGCAAACTCATTTCAGTCTAACAGTTTTATATTTAAGTTCAGCTATAACCCAGAATAGAAGAATATGCCCCATTTAAAAAGCAACAAAAACATTAAAATACTTTTTTCAGTTAGATTCTGGAGCAACATTTGTTATTAAGTTGTTTAATTAAATATTTACTGAATGCCAATCACATACAACAAGCACTGTGGCAGACGCTGGGGATTCAAAATTAAATAAGGCAATTTTTGTCCTATAAAGCTAAGCATTAAACAAAAAATCAGTGCATAACCTATAGAGCATACATATATATTACTTTTATAATATACATACATATATCTAAAAGTATGTGTGCATATATACATAAAATCTTATGTACTAAAAAAGGAGGTGCAACTATTTGGTCTCAAAGACAGTTCAATCTGTTTGAAGAAAACACCTAGATTCTAACTGGGATCAGTAGCAAAATATCAATCTTAGACTGTGAAAAGCTAGAGCAGATAACAACTTGGATTGACCACTAGTTTGACCAAGGGTAAATTAACGCCTTTGGGACTAATTTTCTACACCTAAAAATGCTGTACCTTCTACATAAGGTCACAGAACTACAACAATCATCATAAGGGTTATAACATAATTTGTAAAATATTCATTCCAAAAAACACTAAGGAATCAAAATAAGCTTATACTCTTCTTATTCATATCCCTGAGATACTTTATGTGTTTGAGCAATTTCCATTGCTATTCTTCCAACTCCTATCTCAGAGCTGGCATTCCTTCACTTATATTTTTAGATACCTACTCTTCACTTGAGGTAACCATCACATTTCTCCTAAGGCAAATAAATGTTTCCTCGTCTCATTCAAACCTGTATTTTCCCTTCTTCACATGGGCTGACTCTTAATGAAAACCCTACAGAAGCTGCCTACAGATGCTGCAATATTCTAAGATATATTTCATCACAAAAATACAAGTGAGATTTGCTTTATTTAATAAGTTGCTAAATTGCAACCTCCACACCTCTGTTGAATGGATAAATAAGACCACAACAAGTGCTACATAGCATTCACTGTGATTTCTTATTTATACATAGCTCTAAAGGAGCTCAATTTCCAGCCTCTAAGCCAGCAGTTTTAAAACTTTTTGGTCTCAGGCTCCTTTATCATTCTCACAAATTAATGAGGACCTCAATAAGCTTGAAAAAAAAAATTATTTATTTATTTACTCAGCTGCACTGGGTCTCAGTTGCTGCACACGAGACATTCCATCCTTGTTGCGGAATATGCACTCTTCAGTTGCTGCACGCGAACACTGAGTTGCCGCATGTGGGACCTAATTCCCTGACCAGGGATCAAACCCCAGCCGCCTGCATTGAAAGCATGGAGTCTTAGCCACTGGACCACCAAGCAAGTGCTTCAATGAGCTTTTACAAAATTTTAAATAAGATTTTAAAAAAACTTTTACTTATTTAAAAGTAACATGTATCCATTATATGTTAACATAAATACTTTCAATGAAAATAACCACGTCTTTCAAATAAAATTTAGTGAGAAATGGCTTAAAGGAAAATAGTTGGATTCTCTCATCTGCTTCTGCATTCACTTTGTTTTCACTGACATATATGAAGAAAATCTGTCTTCCCACAGCTAAGTAGCTGGTAAAGGAAGAAGTATTTTAAGTAATGGTTTCTTAAAGGTTAGCTGCAATGTACTACGTGAGACCACATATTAATTAACTTTTCATTTTCTTAGATTAAAATCCATTCGTTTATCTTTAACTTTGAAGGGATTTTGCAACATCATGCATTGGTTATTTGGAAAATGCAGTTCAGTGTAGTATGCAGATGTGCTGATGTCAACACATTTCACTACAGAATATCAAACAATTGAATATCTTAATATCAACAATAATCTTATCTCAACCTTAAAAGTAAGCATATTTTTAACAGTGCATCAAAATAGGAAGCATGCATAATGCACTTCTGCTGCATATGGAGCAGTTATTTCAAGGAATAGCACTTGTTCATTTGAGTTTCAAGTTTAACTGGTCACTTTTTTCATGTAATACAACTTTTACTGGAAATGTGAGAGACATACTATGATTATTCAGACTTGGGCATTGCTCCACCTCATTGACCCCTTGGAAGAGCCTGTGGGAAAGTCCATGGACCATATTTTGAGAACCACGGTTCTGAGCAGTAAGGTAAAAATACTCCTTGATTTCACGAGTTATTACAGCACTAAGAAAACAAAAACATAAAATAAAAATATCTATATTTTTCTGCTTAAATCCACATAAATCTAAGAGAAAGAAAAGGAGCTCCCAAACTAGGATATATGATAAACCAAATACTTGGCCCACACAGAAAATCTGACTCCAGAATGTGAAATTTATCAAGCACTTGTTCAATCTCTACAACATACACATTTTAGAATATCCATGCATTGAGACAACAAAAAAAGGAGAAAAAAAAAAAACACCTTACAGGAATGTAAATATGTAGTTATCAGACCATAAATGAAACTGCCCACTAATAATAGCTAATACTATTGCCAGGCACTGTGCTAAACACTTCAGATAGTTATTACATTTAATCCTCAAAACAAACCTAAAGGGTAAGTACTACGAATTCCCATCTGACATATATGGAAACTGAAATATAAGTAGTTTGCCTAAGGTCAGAAAAAGAATGTATGGTAGAACTGGAATTCAAAATAAGCACCATTCACATAACTACACTGCCTCCTGCAACAAAGTCAAATGGTCATCATATGAAAAAAATCATGGGAGTATAGTTTCTGAATGAAGAGTGTTAAAAAAGAAAAAAAAAAAAAAGGCAAACTCACAGTTTTTAGTTCCATCAGAACTTGTTCATCGACTCCATCATCCAAAAAGATGTCTCTCACATCATTAATAACATCTTCGATCACAGATCTGTATAATTTAGGCTTTAAAGGGAAAATAAAAACTTAAGACTACTGAAAAAGACTGTTTTTCACGTATTAAAATAGGTAACATGTTTTCACAAATTCAAAATAAATGAACACAACAGTCATTTTTCTAACTCTCTAAAACTTATTTTAGAAGATGTAACTTTAAAGGAATGGCCATCATAAAAAGATCATTTGCCTTAGTTAAACTGAATAACTTGATGACTGTGTATTTTAACAAAAAGTTTTATGACTATTTAATACAATTCATATTTAACAGAAAATCATTACACATAGAAGGCCCATACAATTTTCAGTTATAATTTCTATGTTGTTTTAGTCAAAACAGTCAATGGGACCCAACAATATAGTATTATGGGTTGCTATGTCTGGTTCTTATTATTCCTTACTTAGTTTAACCGGTTATATCTCCTAACCTCATCTCTCTCTTAAGACTTCAGAGAGTCTTCTGTCCTGCGATCATTTGCCTGGCAGTAATTTGCAAGTTAATAAGTATTCAAATTTAAAATCACCTGATTTTGGCTTTTGTTACCCAGTCTGTACCTTTAAATTATACCATAAAGCTTTTCCTATAACCACAATAACAGGTCTCAGTCTCAGAGGAACAAGGCACAATGATCTCTTTTCCAGGATTTCTCTCCTACTACTGCCCAGAGAAGGAAATGGCAACCCACTCCAGTATTCTTGTCTGGGAAATCCCATGGACAGAGGAGCCTGATGGATTCACTGGGTTGCAAAGAGTCAGACATGACTGAGAGACTAAAACAAAACAGCTGCCCAGATGCTGCCATGGAACAGAATACTGAGCAGCCTTGATACTTATACTAATTTTTTAACCTATTATTATTATAACTATTATTGTTGGCATTACTTGGCAGGCGGGGGTGCTTTTAGAAGGTTGCCAAAAAATAAAATGAGAATAGATGTGAAAGCACTTCAAAAGTATATAAAGTATTTTTAAAAAACCAAAAAATAAGAGACAGAACAATTTGCCCAACCTGTATCCTATTTTTAAACATGTTGGACAAAAGGAAGTTTGCTATCAGAGTGTAAAACCATAACTACCTTGTTATAAATTCTATCCGTTATCACACAGAGCTATTAACAGCCTTTTTCTTTTAATGCTTTGTCATTATTTGCACTTTATATCTTGCTTAAGGTAAAAGTTACTGCTACCCAATAAAACCAAGGGTTTGCTCTTATAAGCAAACCTCAAATAGAAAAGTTTTATTACCATCTCCATCAGCAATACTGTTATCACAGGGGAAACCTCTTAATGTGTCCTTGTCCAGCCAAAAATACAAGTATGTTCCTCTATATAATGTACCTCAACCATTAAAATCTATTTGTTCCCTTTCAATGTAACAGAAAAACAATGTATTTGAGTTCTCACCTTTGCTATTCCACTTACTTTCTTTTTATTTTGCCAAATCTGCCTCTGTGAACTAAAATTACTCAAGTCATTTCTGCCATCTCTACAATATCTCCTTAAAATGTCTGATTCTATAAACAAGGAAAGTCTGACTACGGATATTACTTTATCTATAAAGATTCAACTACTGAATTACAAAAATACATTTATAAAGTTCTTTTAACCAATGATTCAAGGCATTATAAAGATGCAGTGTAATTTTAAATTGGTAGTATAAATCTCATATCGACGATATAATTTTTCAGCAAAATAATTGTTTTAATGTTTCTGAAGTTAGTCATCCCTAAAAATATTCTGCTTGGATATCTGCACATTTATTGGTACAATGTGGTTTCTTCTGGCACTCCCTAGTTAATGAAACAATCCTGCTTCAAGATTTTGTTTTTCTGCTTTAATTAACCCACAACCTGACCACTTAATGGATTCGTATGGACTATAGTTAAAGGGAAATGTGTATTCATCATTAAGTACACATAGAATTTTAAATTGTTCAAGAGTTAAAAAGCACCCAAATTACTGTTGTTTTTCAGAGTATGCGAGTACATAGGCAATATTATTTAAAATGCTAAACTTTACTTGAACCAGTTTTTGCCTTTTAATTGAGGTTTGTCCTGGTTTCCAAACACCAGATATTCCAAACTCGTAAATTAGTGTCATTAAGTAACAAAGAATTTCTTTTAAAAGTGTTAGTTCCTAGTACAATATTGGAAAATAAATTGGATTAATTTCTACACCGCATACCATATGAACATCCAAAGCAGCAAAAACACTCTCTACTTAGAACTTTAATTTTTTAATACCCAGTTTGCACGAAGCCTCTTCACATTACTCACAATTCCCCTAACAATTAATGTACTGTAGACGTAAGATCCTACGTCGAAGGTTTAGGCACTTTCTCTATTTCTTTGAAAAGCTGTGTGTCTCAAACATTTATTATAGGAAAACATAATGAAATATTGAAGCTGTGTTTCTAACATGTCCTGAATGCTCGATGAACAAAATACTACCAAAATCAAACCCTCTACAGCTAGCAGTTAATAAAGCTTTTTAAAAAAAATAACTGACAATAATGCATGTACCTTCTTAAATACAGAAGCGATTAGACATCTGAACTTAAAATTGTTTTTACAAATAAAAATAAAAGACGGCACGTCTATTCCCCCCTAACAATGACCGGCAAACCCCAGCTGCTACGTCCCAACAAAAACTTGCGGCTGAGAAGGCAACCCCGACTGGGCACGAAATTACAGTAGACAGAAAAGGACCTAGAAATAAAAGTGAGCTCTGCACGCGCCTGCCTCTCGCCTCGGGAGCACGCACCTCCCAGCCCCGCTCTCAGCCGCTCTCACTATTTAAAGCCGGATCTGGTGTTTAAATGGAGAGGCGGTGACGTAGGCCTGAAAAGCACCTTCCCATCCTGGCAGAGTCTATATTAGAGAGCGGCAATGGCTCTATATAAACAGGGCAGCCAAAGGGAGGAGGACCACAAGGCTCAGGGACTGAAAAGCAGGGTAAGCGGCCGCAGCCATGATGGATCGACCCGAGTCGTCAACGGTACGGGGCCGGGCTGCCGCGGGGCTGGTCTGCGTTTGGGACCGGGCAGAAACGTGTTTTATTGTCAAAATAAAAATAAAAGAGAGTGGGGGTGGCCTCGTGATCACATTGCGTTGGTGACTGACAGACAAGGTTATTTATGTGACTGCTTTTTGCAAACCTACGTGATCGCAAGTAAGGAAAAAAAAAAAAAAAAGAAAAAGGGACCAACGGTGGCAAGTAGGCAGATTTCAAGGCGAAAGCGGGGCACTTTGGACCACTGGAGGCTTTGTTTTGTTTTGGTGCTTTTGCCTGTCGGAGGTATATACGACCGGGGTAGGGGGGGTGGTTTGCTTCCCCTTCGCCATTTTACCGATTCGGAAGGAACCGAGATTAAGTGCTTTTCAACCTTCGTCCTTTTTTTTTTTTTTTTAATAATACATAAAATGGCCCCAGTGAAGGCTCCCTAAGCACAACCGCCAGAACACCTCAGAGTAACCCCCAGAGTAGCCATTCGCCTTCCACCGCGTTAACAGTGGATGGCGGTGGGTCTTGAGGGGGGACTCGCCCGGCTCCCCCAGACGCCGGTTTTTTTTGAGAAGGCTCGCGGGGAGCCCCTTCTCCTGCCGGTTCGGGGGCAGGCGGGCGGGGTGGGGGGGTAGGGAAGCGGCGGCTCCCCGCCTGCCCTCCCCTCCTGGCGGCCGGGGGGGTGTCCGGGGCCGGGACCGCGCGCTCGCCCCAGCCCAACCGCCCCGCGGCGGCCCCAGGCCCGGCCGGCGCCCCCGCCCTCCCCGCCGCCGGCGCCCCCGCCGCGAGCCTCGGCGCCCGCCCCCCACCACCCCCCCGCGCCCCGCCGCCCCGACCCGCGCCGCCCTAGGCGGGAAGCGGCGGCCGCGCGCGGGCGGCTGAGGAGAGTCGAGGCCGGGGAGTCGCCGCCGTCCCCGCCCCCGCCCGGTCCGGCCGTTGCTCGCCGCCTGAACGAAGCCCCCGCCGGCCACCGAACCACGTCCTTACCACGGTGTTTGTATTTGCCGAGTTCGCCATTTCCACACACAACACAAACAAGAGTGGGGGGGGCCACCCCGAGGAAACAAGATGAAAACAAAACGAAAAAGAGAGGAAAAAAAAAAAAGAACACTCGAGGGTGACCCAAGCCACCGCAAAACTGAGGGGAAAATCTTTCAAACAAAATCGGATCCTGACGGAGGAGAGGGGAGCGGCGAGAGGAGGAAGGGGAGGACGGAGGGAGGGGGAGTCCTCCCGGAGCTAAAAAACTCGAGAATCGCCCTTTTAAAAAAAAAAAAAAAAAAAAGGCCACGACCCTTCAGGGGTCCCGGGGGGCGTTGCCCGCTCCCCACCCCCGCGCCAAGGAGGGAAACCACCACCGGTCGCCGCTCCCCGCGCCGCCGCCGCCACCGGCTGCAGCTCCAGCCGTCCGGTCCGCCCGCTTCTCCCCTTTATATAGTGAGCCAACGAGCTGCGCGAGCCGCCGCCGCCGCCGCCGCCGCCGAGAGACAGGGCGGAGGGGGGGAGGGAGGGGCGGAAAGGGCGGGGGCAGCGGTGGGCGGGGCCGAGCGCGAGAACACCGCGAGAGCCGCGTGCGCAGGCGCGTCGGGGCGGAGGCCGCCGCAGGCCGCGTCGTCGAGCCCTGTGGAGGGCGTTGTGAGGGGCGGGGCCGACTTAAAGTTGTGAAGTCGGCCCGCCGCCTCGCCAAGTCTCGCGTGATCACGTGGTCGGCACCTAGGCGGAAGTCTCGGGCAGCTGCTTCGGGATAGTGAAGTGAAGTGAGGTCGTTCAGTCATGTCTGCCTTTTTGCGACCCGGTGGCGTCTAAGCCCACCAGGCGCCTCAGTCCGTGGGGTTTTCCTGGCAAGAATACTGGAATGGGTTGCCATTTCCTTCCCCGCCTTATAGGGGCTCGCTAACTGTTGCCGGAGGAAAGGCATGAGTGCTGGTAACCCTGGAGTCCAGAGCTAGCTGGGGGACCGCCTCCTGAGGGATGTCTATACGCAGTCCGGCGCTGGAGGGGTTCGAAGACGTGGAAGGGGCAGTGGCGGTCGCCCGCTAGGCATGGCCGAGGAGAGCCGGTCACGTGCCCCACCCCGCCGCCCGCGCGCGCTCGGATCGTGGGCAGAGGTTCAAATGCGGAGTCATCTCTGAAGAGGAGCTCAGCTCAGATACCACGTTCGGAGGCGTGGGCACCTGCCGCCTGGGCTGGGTCTTTAGCTTGCAGAATTGTACCGAGTTCCTAAAAGGGATGAAAGCTGATTTGCCGCCCCCCACCCCCCACCTTAACACATTCCAGAATCAGTGACACCTGAAGCCAGATGAGTTGTCCCCGCCAGTACATCCGCGAAGTCTCTGGGTTTCAAGTTTCCCAAAGGTCCGGGCTCTACTATCCCACATACTTTAAATGACTTCTCAAGGCAGTGGAAAAAGCCACCCCCTCCCTCCCCAACCCGAAACGGATCACCGGGATTATGACTGCACAAGTCTCCCCGGTTTATAAAAACGTTGCCCCAATTCACTGACCACGTGGCCAGGGCATATTAACATCTGAAATACTGGGCGTCTGACCCCCACTAACTGATACGGCCTGTTGCTGCTAAGAGCAGAAAATGTTCTTGTCTTGGGGTGCAGCTCAATAGACATTTGACCTACTCTGCGGAAGCTAATCACCCGCCTTTACAGCAGCATTTCACACAACAGAGAATGTTCTATGTTTTAAAAGGTGGAAGTTAACAGTACCTATTTTTTTTGTCCATAGGGAATTTCCAGAGACAGCGAATGTAGTCTGGACAGATGAGGGAGTTTATCCTCAAAAGGCAAAGCAGAACAAAATGTCAGAGTTACATAGTCTCTAAGGCCATATTGGAGGAACATAACTTGCTTCTCAGTTCCCTGCAGGGTTGCTTGTTTGGGAGCATCAAAAGGAAAAAAATAAATCACAGAAAATGATAGTGTTCTTTATGTTGTTCAGCCGCTCAGTTGTGTCTGACTCTTTGCAACCCCATGGATTGCGGCACATCTTTCATCTCCTGGAGCTTGCTCAAACTCATGTCCATTGAGTCGGTGATGTCGTCGTCTTCTACTGGCATCCATCTTTCCCAGCATCAGGGTCTTTTGCAGTGAATTGGCTTTTCGCATCAGGTGGCCAAAGCGTTGGAGCTTCAGCTTCAGTGTCAGTCCTTCCAATGAATATTCAGGGTTGATTTCCTTTAGTGTTCTTTATATGTTATATAAAATTATGATTCTATCAACATTTGTAGTTCATTTAAATGTCAGGTGACCTTTAGCCGGAAAAGTTAAACCAATACTTTCCATTTCTATTTTAAGACTTGCTGGTGCCTTATATAATACTGCTGTTTGCCTGTGGAATCCCTCACTTTTCACCTCATTTTCTTTATCGCTTCATGTTCTTGAATGATAAGTGTTCTGCAGTTAAAATTAAGATCATTGCAGACAGGGCATGGGGAAGAATTTATGAGATTTATTTGCCACAGAATTATTCCTTAAAGGAATTGATGATAGTTCTCTGGATCTGACATGTAAAATAATAGAATACAGTGACTGGGTTAAAAAGGCAGAAAACTGAGTTCAGGCCTGCATTTAAGACCTTCAGACTCCCTGGAGGCTCTGCATCAACCTCCTTTTACATACTGTACATTACAATAATACCTTGATTCATATTTACCCAAGTGTCTCAGTAGTAAAGAATCCGCCTGCCAATGCAGGAGATGCCGATTTGGTCCCTGGGTTGGGAACATCCCCTGGAGAAGGGTATGGCAACCCATTCCAGCATTCTTGCCTGAAAAGTTCCACAGACAGAGGAACCTGGTGGGCTATAGTCCATGACTGTGCACAGAGTGGAAGGCAGCTGAGCACGGCACACTCACCTTCACCACTGCTCCTCTCCCATGACTAGCATCTAAGAAACCATCACGGATTCCATTCCAATTAATTGTTTTCCAATATTCATTTAGCTATAATATGCCTTCAATCACAATATGTATATGTCAGCTAGTTTAATTCTGAAAAAGATGTTTTCTGATCTTGCACCAAAATGGTAGTCTGAGTAATTTGGAGGTCACAGCTGTTGACTTCACAAAACTGAAAATTTCTGAACAGAAAACCTCCCATGTAAGACTGGAGTTACCATCATATTTCAGTTGTTTTAATCTAAATTTTTTCTTTATACATGAAAGCTTAAATAACTTTTCTAATTTTATCATCTCCTTATACCATATATGAAACATTTATACTGGATTTTCAGTTTGTGAATACATACTTTATAGCAGTCATATACTTAAATAGTAACCTAGTAGTGCTCTCTTGCCTCTAAATGAATCTTTTTTTAACTTCAAAATATTTTATGTTAGAGAATAAAAAGTTATTTCTTTCTTTTAATATTAATATCTGTCTAACACTGAGTGTCAAAGAAAGAAAGAAAAGGAAAAACTCAATACCTAAATTTTAATATATCATGATCAGAGTGACACCAAACTTTAGTGTGTCCAAGCATTTAAATGTTTTACTGTCCAAATGACTATTAAGCAACAATACCAAGGAAAAAGAAAATCTAAAAAGACTACTCATTGGCTTAAAGTAAAATATCATTTTATAATTTCCCTTTAGCCTCTATATTCTTAAATAATGATAAATGAATAAATAAAGCAAATGATGTAGTGTATATAGGCATCATGCAGCTAATATATGTTCAATAGTGTTGGTTTCTTTTGTGGGATACAGAAGTTGAGAGGAAAGATCTTATATCTCAAACTTGCTAATCCTAATGAAAGTCTTATTATAAAGTACACTGCATAGTTACAGCATTCATTCAAGGTATGAAAAGCACTGATATATTTCAGTCCTACCAAATATAAGTATATTCTGGTTTCACCTAATTTTTATTTGAGGTATAGTTGATTTATGATATTGTGTTTCAGGTATATATCAAAGTAATCCTGTTATATATATGTATTTTTTTTACAGTTTTTTTCTATTATAGCTTAAGATATTGAGTATAGTTCCTTGTGCTATACAGTAAATCCTTGTTGCTTATGTATAGTAGTTTGTATCTGTTAATTCCATACTGCTAATTTATCCCTCCACCCTCCCTTTCCCGCTTGGTAGCCCTAGTTTGATTTCTATATTTGTGAATCTGTTTTTGTTTTGTTAGGTTCATTTGGATTTTTTTTTGAGATCCCACATGTAAGTGATATCATATAATACTTCTTTTTCTTTGTCTCACTTACTTTACTAAGTATAATATTCTCTAAATCCATCTATGTTGCTGCAAATGGTGATATTTCATTCTTTTTTATAACTGAGTCATATTCAGTGATATATATACAGACACATGAACACACACACACAAATATATACCACCTCTTCTTAAGGCAGTCATTGGTTGGTGGGCGCTTGGGTGGTTTCCATGTCTTGGCTTTGTAAATAGTGCTGCCGTGAACATTAGGGTGCATGTATCTTTTCAAGTTAGAGTTTTCATCTTTTCTAGGTATATACCAGGAGTTGGATTGCTGGGTCATATGGTAGCCTATTTTTAGTTTTGTCAGGATCCTCCATACTGTTTTTGATAGTCACTGCACCAATTTACATTCTTACCAACAGTATAAGAGGGTTCCCTTTCTCTACACCCTCTCCAGCATTTATTATTTGTAGACTTTTTGATGATAGACATTTTGACTTGTGTGAGATGATACTTCACAGTGGTTTTGGTTTGCATTTCTCTAATAATTTCATATTTTCTTTGGCCACCTGATGCGAAGAACTAACTCACTGGAAAAGACCCTGATGCTGGGAAAGATTGAAGGCAAGAGGGAAAGGGGATGACAGAGGATGAGGTGGTTGGAAGGGAAGCCTGGCATGCATGGGGTAGCAAAGAGTCGGACATGACTGAGTGACTGAACTGACTGTCTAATAATTAGCAATGTTGAACATCTTTTCATGTGCCTCTTGGCCATCTGTGTGTCTTTTGACAAATGTCTAGGACTTCTGCCCATTTTTGACTGGATTTTTTCAATATTGGGTTATATGAGCTGTTTGTATATTTTGAATATTAGCTCCTTGTTGAGTGTGGTGTTTGCAAATATTTTCTCCCATTCTGTAGGTTGTCTTTTCATTTTGTCTCTGGTTTCCATTGCTGTGTAAAAGCTTTTCAGTTTATTAGGTCTTATTTGTTTATTTGTTTTTTGTTTTGCCTTGGGAGACTGATCTAAGAAGATATTGTTACTATTTATGTTTGAGAATGTTTTATTTGTGTTCTCTTCTATGAGTTTTATGGTGGCATGTCTTATATTTAGGTCTTTAAGCCATTTTGAGCTTATTTTTGTATATGGTGTGAGGGAGTGTTACAGTTTCATTGATTTATATATCACTGTTCTGCTTGCCCAGCACTACTTGTTGAAGAGATTATCTTTTCTCCATGTTATGTTCTTTTATATTCTTTTTTTGTAGATTAATTGACTGTAGTTGTGTGGGTTTATTTCTGGGCTGTCTATTCTGTTCCACTGTCTGTTTTTTGTACCAATACCATACTGCTTTGATACTCTAGCTTTGTGGTATTGTCAGGATTGTTTTGGCAGTTCTTGGTCTTTTGTCATTCCATATAAATTTTAGGATTATTTGTTCTAGTTCTGTGAAAAATATCTTGGGTATTTTGATAGTGATTGCATTAAATCTGTAGATTGCTTTGGGCAGTATGGTCATTTTAACAGTGTTAATTCTTTCAATGTAATAACATGAGATATCTTTTCATCTTTCTGAATCATCTTAAGTTTCTTTTATCAGTGTCTTATAGTTTTTACACATAGCCACCTCTTTGGTTAAGTGTATTCCTAAATATTTTTTGATGTAATTTTTAACAGGATTGTTTTCTTACTTTCTTTTTCTGATATTTTATTGTTAGTTTAAAGAAACGCAAATGCTTTCTGTTTATTAATTTTGTATTCTGCTACCTTGTTGAATTCACTTATTCTAATAGTTTTTGTATGGAGGTTTTAGGATTCTTTATATAGAGTATCTTGTCTTCTGCAAATAGTGACAGTTTTATCTCTTCCCGTCTAATTTGGATGCCTTTATTTCTTTTTCTTGTCTGATTTCTGTGGCTAGGACTTCAATATTATGTTGAATAGAAGTAATGAGAGTGGGCATCCTTGTCTTGTTCCTGAATTTAGTAGGAAAGCTTCCAGGTTTTCATCATTAAATATTCTGTTGCCTGTGGATTTCTCATAAATAACTTTTATTATGTTGATATATGTTACCTCTCTACCCACTTTGGTGAGTTTTTATCATTAGTGAATGCTGAATTTTGTCAGATGCTTTCTCTGTGTTTATTGAGATAATCATGTGGTTTTTGTCTTTCCTTTTGTTACTGTGAAGTATCACATTGATTGAACTGCATATGTTGAACCATCCTGGTAACCATGGAATGAATCCAACTTGATCATGCTGTATGACCATTTTTATATATTGTTGCATTTTAGATTTGCTAATATTTGGTTGAGGAATATTGCATCAGTATTGCATCAAAGATGTTGTATAATTTTCTTTTTTTGTAATGTCTTTGTCTAGTTTTGGTATTAGGGTGATAATGGCTTCCTAGAGTAAATTTAAAGGGTGTTCCCTCTTTCTCAGTTTTTTTAAATAGTTTGAGAATGATAAGTATAAGTTATTCTCTGTTTGGTAAAATATACCATTGAAGCTGTCTGGTCCTGGGTTTTTGTTTATAGGGAGTTTTGTTGTTTGTTTTCTCTCACATTCTATTTCACTCATAGTGATCATTCTATTCAATTATGTTTCCTCTTGACTCTATTTTGTCAAGCTGTATGTTTCTAGAAACTTGTTCCTTTCTTTAGGTCCACTTCTAGAAATTTGTCCATTCATTTTGTTCAACTTGTTGGCATAAACTGCATATAGTAATCCTTTTAAAAAAATTCTGTGGTACCAGTTGTTATTTTTCCTTTATTTCTTAGTTTATTTGGGTCCCCTCTCTTTTCTTTTTGGTGATCCTGGCTAGAGGTTTGTTGATGTTTTTTTATCTTTAAAAAAAAAATGGTTTTATTGACCTTTTCTATCTTCCAACAGTTTTATTGATCTATCTCTTTTATTTATTTTCTCTCTGATCTTTGTTATTTCCTTCCTTCTGCTGACTTTAAGGTTTCTTTGTTCTTTTTCTAATTCTTTTAAGTGGTAGATTTCTTTGTTTATTTGAGATTTTTATTTGTTTCTTGGGGAAGGCCTGTATTGCTATGAACTCCCCTCTCAGTACTGCTTTTGTTGAGTACCATAGCTTTTGTAAGCTTGTGGTTTTATTCTTGTTTGTCTTGAGGTATTTTATGAAGTCTTATTTGGTCCCATCATTGACTCATTTGTTTTTTAGTAGCATGCTGTTTAGTCTCCATGTGTTTGTTCTTTCCCTGTTTTTCCTTATGTGGTTGATTTCTAGTATTATAACATTGTAGTCAGAAAAGATGCCTGAAATAATTTCCAACCTCTTGAATTTGTTGAGGCTTGTTTTGTGACCTAGTATGTGGTCTGTCTTAGAGAATGTTCCATGTGTGCTTGAAAAGAATGTGTATTCTGGGTTTTGGAGGAATAGTGTTCTATAGATATCAATGAAGTCCAACTGGTGTGTTATGTCATTTAGGAACGCTGTTGCCTTGTTGATTTTCTGTCAGGATGATTTGTCTGCTGATGTATGTCAGGGGCATAGTAAAGTCTGCTACTATTATTATATTCCTATCAATTTCTCCCTTTAGGTCTGTTAGTATTTGTTTTATATATTTAAGTGCTGCTATATTGGGTGCATATATGTTAACAAGTATAATATCCTCTTCCTGTATAGATCTCCCTTTATCATTATATGTCATGATATAATATCCGTTAAAACTCAGCATTCAGGAACCTAGGATCATGGCATCTGGTCCCATCACTTCATGGCAAATAGATGGGGAAACAATGGAAACAATGACAGACTTTATCTTTTTGGGCTCCAAAATCACTGCAGATGGTGGCTGCAGCCATAAAATTAAAAGACACTTGCTCCTTAGAAGAAAAGTTATGATCAACCTAGGCAGCATATTAAAAAGTAGAGACATTACTTTGCCAACAGAGGTCTGTCTAGTCAAGGCTGTGGTTTTTCCAGTAGTCATGTATGGAAGTGAGAGTTGGACTATAAAGAAAGCTGAGCACCAAATAATTGATGCATTTGAACTGTGATGTTGGAGAAGACTCTTGAGAGTCCCTTGGACTGCAAGGAGATCCAACCAGTCCATCCTAAAGGAAATCAGTCCTGAATATTCATTGGAAGGACTGATGCTGAAGCTGAAACTCCAGTACTTTGACCACCTGATGTGACGAACTGACTCATTTGAAAAGACCCTGATGCTGGGAAAGATTGAAGATGGGAGGAGAAGGGGATGAATGAGGATGAGATGGTTGGATGGCATCACTGACTCAATGAACATGAGTATGAATAAACTCTGGGAGTTGGTGATGGACAGGGAGGCCTGGTGTGCTACAGTCCATGGGGTCACAAAGAGTCAGACGTGACTGAGCGACAGAACTGAACTGAATGTCCTTCTCTGATTTCTTTTATGTCCTTTGTTTTAAAATCAGTTTTTGCTGATATGAGTATTGCTACCCATCCCACCCCCACTTTCTGTTTCCGTGTGCTTGAAATACCTTTTTCATCTCAACATTTTCAGTCCCTTTGTGTTTTTCACCCTGAAATGAGTCTCGTAGGCAGCACATTGTAGGTTCCTGTTTAATCCAGTATGCCACTCTCTGTCTCTTGATCAGAGCATTTAGTCCACTGACATTTGAAGTAATTATTGATAGTATGTGCTTACAACCATTTTAAACTTTGTTTTCTGGTTGTTTATGTTGTTCTTCTTTGTTCATTTCTTCTTTTTGTTTTTCTTTGATAGCCTGGTGATTTTCTTTTAGAGTATGCAGAGTTCTGTTTTTCTGTGTGAGTGTGTGTGTGTGTATGTGTATGTGTGTGAATCGGTTGCATGTTTTTGATTTGTGGTTGCCATGATGTTCAAGTCTGTTGACACATAACTATATCTGCTTGCTTGATGATCATATAAGTTCAAACACATTCTAAAAGACCTGGATTTTTATGCTCCCCTTCCCCACATTTTGTGATTTTGATGCCTAATTTTACATGTTTATGCTTAGCCTTGTGCTGAATGATTAACACAACACTTTTGCTTTTGGCTGTAGTTATAATCACTTTTACCAAAATTTTTATATTTTTGCCTTTTTTATTGGACTGTTCCCTTTCCAATAGATTCTTATTTCTTTTCTATTTAAAGAAGACCTTTCACTATTTCTTTTAGGGTTGGTTTGTGCGTTTGAGTGTGCTTAGTCATGTCCAACTCTTTGCAACCCTATGGAGTATAGCTTGCCAGGCTCCTCTGTCCATGGAATTTTCCAGGGAAGAATGCTGGAGTAGGTTGCTATTTTCTCCTCCAGGGGATCTTTCCGACCGGGGGATCAAACCCATGTCTCCAGCACCTCCTGTGTTGGCAGATGGATTCTTTACCACTAGTGCCACTGGGGAAGCCCAGGGTTGGTTTAGTATTGCTGAATTCTTTTTGTTTCTGCTTGTCTGAGAAACTCTTTACCTCTCTATTCTAAATTCTTCTGTTTTAAATATTTTGAGTCATAGAGTAGTCTAGGTTGCGGATTTTTCCCTTTCAGGACTTCAGCTATATCATGCCGCTCCCTTCTGGCCTACAGAGTTTCTTCAGAGAAGGTTTCACTCAATTTTTAGGCTTTTACAAAAAAAAAAATGTTGATTTCCACATGCAGTAATTTTTGATCCAGTGTATAAGAAATTGGCTGACCACACAAATCATTTCTATTCATGTTGTCTTCCTCCCTTCTCACTTATAGTTTGAAATTGCTATTCCATTCCTGAAAGCAGCAAACTAACTTGCAGTTTCTGTATACCAAGATATAAAGTAGTCTGTGGTGGCTTAGCAAAAATGAATTAAATTAGTTTATCAGAGTACAGTCTTTGTGGAATCAGGCTCGACTGTCATTAATGTATGACCTGCAATAACTAAGCCTCTCTGTATTGATAGGACCACTACATATGAATATTGGGAAGGTCAAAGGTACTAGAAAGTGCTTTAATAAGTATTTGGTGGTAAGTAATTTATTATTATTACCAATTATTTATTGGTTTATATTATTAATTATTAATAAGCAATTTATTAATTATGGTAAGTATACAAGAGCTATATCAATGACATTCAAACAGGTGGAATGTCTTTAACTCAACTACAGAACACTACCATTAGATTTTAATAATGATGCCAATGGCCAATGATTACTTTTCAACAAAAACTTTGGCAAAGCTTTAGTATTTCAAGTGGTAAATACAAAATATAATTATGTGCTATCATGAGTTAAAACTTAAGGTGAATGATAATTTATTGGTTGAATTCATCAAGTTGCTTAGTTACTCATGTATCCAATTATATATAGCTAAGTTACATGTGAACTTGCCCATTTATAGTCCTAGTTTTAGGACTCTGACCCACAGCTATATGGCAAAAATATGGAAAGATGTATATGCAGGAATATTCATTGTGAGACTAATTGTAAACTGAGAGAATGGAAATAACCCACATGTGCATATAAGGAGATTGGTTGAATGAACAGTAGATTACTGTGCACTATGACAAGAAATGAGGAATATCTCTATATACCATTGTGGAATGATCTTTGGAATATAATGTTGAGTGAAAAAAGGAAAGTATTCTTTGTATGCTACCTTTTAAGAAATAACCATAAAATATGCACATATATGCTTGCTTACATTAAAAATTAGAAAGGGAAAGATAAACCATAATTTTTTAAAAAATAAGGTTACCTATAAGGACAATGAGAAAATAGTGTATAGAGGACAGGAATAGAAGCTGGCTTATACAAATATACTGAATTATTTAGATTTGACTCTGGAAACAAATACTTTACTTATAAAACAAAATTAACTTTTGAGAAAAACCCCAAAATTGAAAATAAAATGAAGCAGATTATTAGCAAGATGTTCCATAACACACAGAGAAGAACTTTTTCAAGTAACTTTAAAAACACAGTAGTTAAAAAAAAAAGAAAAAAAATTTAAAAAATAAATAAATAAAAACACAGTAGTTAGACTGTATATCTGCAGTGGGATATTCTCTAAGGACAAACATATCAAAAGATTATTTTCACTGTTCTTAGTGATTTTATTGGTGGTAGTAATGTTATATATGTACTGTTTTTTTAATGTGATGTGTGAGATAAAGAAAATGAGTAATTTATATGATGTTCTAATTAAAGAGGAGAGTGAAAAAGTTGGCTTAAAACTCAACATTCAGAAAACTAAGAACATGGCATCCAGTTCCATCACTTCATGGCAAGTAGATGGGGAAACAGTGAGAGACTATTTTGGGGGCCTCCAAAAGCACTGTAGATGGTGACTGCAGCCATGAAATTAAAAGACACTTGTTCCTTGGAAGAAAAGCTATGACCAACCTAGACAGCATATTAAAAAGCAGAGACACTTTGCCAACAAAGGTCTGTCTAATTAAAGCTATGGTTTTTCCAGTAGTCATGTATGGATGTGAGAGTTGGACTATAAAGAAAGCTGAGTGCTGAAGAACTGATGCTTTTGAACTGTGACGTTGTAGAAGACTCTCGAGAGTCCACTGGACTGCAAGGAGATCCAACCAGTCCATCCTAAAGGAAATCATTGAACATTCATTGGAAGGACTGATGCTGAAGCTGAAACTCCAATACTTTGGACACCTGATGCAAAGAACAGACTCATTGGAAAAGACCTTGATGCTGGGAAAGATTGAAGACAGGAGGAGAAGGGGACAAATGAGGATGAGGTGGTTGGATGGCATCACTGACTCGATAGACATGAGTTTGAGCAAGCGCTGGGAGTTGATGATGGACATGGAAGCCTGGCATGCTGCAGTCCATGGGGTCGCAACGAGCTGGACACGACTGAGTGACTGAACTGAACTGATTATGCCATCCCAATCATTCTTGAGAAGCTGGAGTCCCAACATAGAAGAGATTAAGATTTAAGATAGAAGAGACTGAGTGAAAATTCTATAGTCCTGAATTTGAAATAGAGGTATCATGAGGTAATTTGTATTAAATTTTTCTCCCTGGCTCTGAAAAAGCCTAGAAACAATAACCAAGCTAGTAGCAATGAGTACACCTAGTACCTAGATTATGATACTTCAAGACGAGTTTTCCTTGGAGAAATATCTTACTCTGATTCTAGGTCAAGAGCAGGAAATGACTTTTTTTTTTTTAAGCAACTAAAACCCAAATTCAGTATATTTTAACTTATATACATAGTTCTGAAAAAGCCTAGACACTTCACTGGTGATTAGCCCAATGTACATGAGAACTTCTAGCTCCAGATTATAATCTTGCAGTACCATTTTCCACTAAAAGGAATCAGAACTGTTTGAAAACAGTTCTGACTCCAGGACTGGGGTGAGAAAAATACTAATTTTAACCAAATGAAATTGCCTTATTGCCATGTGTGTGTGTGTGGGTACTCAGTTTTGTTGGACTCTGCAACCCCATGGAACTGTAGCCCGCCAGGCTCCTTTATCCATGGGATTGTCCAGGTAAGAATACTGGAGTGGGTTGCCATTTCCTCCCCTAGGGGATCTTCCTGATCCAGGGATCAAGCCTATGTCTCTTGTGTCTCCTGCATTGGCAGGCAGATTCTTTACCGCTGAGCCACCTGGGAAGTCCTTTTAGTATGGCCCTACCTAATACAGAATGAATCTGGAATATCTTTTCATACAGCTAGCACAAATATATTAGTTTTCTAGATCTGTTGTAACAAAATAGCTGTTGTGACAAAACTGAGTGATTTAAGCAACAGAAATGTATTGCCTCATAGTTCTGGAAGCTTTAAGTCTAAAATCTAGGTGTCAGCAGGGTCATGCCCTGTTTGACACTCTGGTTAGAATCTTTCCTTGCCTCCTCCCAGCTTCTGGTGTGGCTAGCAACCCCTGGAATTACTTGTATCAATAAGATAGTTGTTGCAGCAAGTTGAACTCCATCAAATATTTATATTCATTAATTTATACTGCTGCTAAAAAAAGTGAAAATTCTGATTGGTCACCATTGGAGAGTGGTAGGGAAACAATTCATCATCTTGAAGATTGGTAAATAGTCAAGCATTTCCAGCCTTTCCTATGAATTGTACACCAAGTATCAAATAGTAGATGTCCTGGTTTGACTGGTAGCCTCCCAAAAGATATGTCCATGTTCTAATCCTTATTTATGTTACCTTATTTGGAAAAAGGGTCTTTGCAGGTATAATTAAATTAAGGATTTTGTGATGAGATCATTACCATGGTAGACCCTAAATTCACTGGCAAGTGTCTTTATAAGGGACAGAGAAATGAACACACAGGAGAGGAAGAGGAAGTGTAACCACAGTGGAAGAAATTGGAGCAGTACAGCAACAAGGAATGCCAGCGGCTAACAGAAGTTGGAAGAGACAAAGAACAGATTTCTCCCTTAGAGCCTCTGGAGGAAGTATGTCCCTGCCAACATTTTTGTTTTGGACTTCTGGCCTCCAGAACTATGAGAATAAACTTCTGTTGTTTTTAAGCCACCACGTTTGTGGTTATTACAAAAGCCTCAGGAAACCAGTACAGTAAATAAGAGGATGTTTCTCTTTAAAGAAGTAGCTAATAAGCGAATAAAGAATCATAGAATATCACCATTTCCCAAACTCTAATGAATTAAGAGATAGAGATGTTAAGCACTGGCATCTGCCAGCATCATAAAAAGAGAAATACCCTGACATTGTGTCCTTTTTTTAAAAAAAAATTAAGTATTTATTTATTTGAAGGCTCTGGCTTTTAATTGTGGCATGTGGGATCTAGTTCCCTGACCAGGATCAAACCCAGGCCTCTGCACTGGGAGTGCAGAGTCTCAGCCAGTGGGCCACCAGGGAGATCCCTATCCTTCTTTTTTAAAAGTTTTTGAAAACTTTTTATCCCAGATATTATGTGCTTTTTGAAGAAGATACTACCACCTGTCAAGTAGTCTTACTCACACTCTTACCTTCCCAAAATATAAACCCCGAATGTGATCAAGCTTCTATATCCAACGAAAATTCACAAAAAATACAGAGGATGCAGGGACATTTTAAACTATTTGTGTCAAAAATGCAGTCATTAAAATCCAGACTCTGAGAAGGTTTGGGATAAATGATGTCTTTTCTTCAACAAACAATTTCAGAAAGAGAGTGGAACTTAAGGCTTAAGACATTTAAGAGACTTAACAGTCAATCACATACACAGAACTACAAACTATAAAAGATGACAATTTGTGAGACAACTGGAAATTTGAACACTTACTGGATATTTGATGAAATTAAATGAATTATTAAATGAAATTTTCCACTAGAGAATTTAAAATAAGCCCAGTGAATCATTTACAATCAAAATGGTACTTTATCCATACAGCAAGGCCTGGTATTGTAAATAATATTATACATTTTGTTTAATTACACAGGTTTCCTGTTTCTCTGATTCTTGGATCTCAGCTGCAAGTTGAGCAGCTGTGATTTGGGACAGTTAGAAATGATGAAAAGTAAGGTACTTGCTCATCCTAATGGCCAGGTTTTCTTTGATTTACCTATGAACTTCATTGTTCCTATATCTTCAGCTTGATAGAGGTTTCTGATATGAAAGATAACTACACAATTTTCTAATAAAATACATCATAGCAGGTAAATTAAATCTTAATCTACAAACTATATCTTGAGGAATTATTACTGAAACTAGATGGGCCAATTTCAGTTCTTCTGTAAAACCTACTTTCCTCTGATAGTAAAGGTAGGACAGATTATAAAAGGGGAGGTGGCAGAAAGATTATTGTAGATTTCACACCATAATGGAAGCAAGGAATTTGTAAATACTGAAGGCTGGTATTTGCTTTAACAAGGGTTTCTTGGAGGAAATCAAGAGGTATAGTTCTAATACCTTCTTGAGAACAAGGGTCTACATTAAAGTAGGATGGTTCTTCAAAGTAAGGAGATAGCCAGTAGGCACAAAGAAAGGATGTTTAAACTGGAAAAAAACGGAGGTTTTAAAAAGATGAGGAATTTGCCATTTTGTTTTCCCTGCCAAGCTGAGAAGCAATAGTGAATTTAGTCTAAAAGATGCAATCACACGCTACCTCCTTTAAAACTTGTAACAGTCCAATGAGACGAATAATATTATTCCTTTGTTATGGATAGGAAACACTTTGGTTAAGCAGTGTCTTGCCGACATACTGCTGTTTTCTCATGAAATATTAGAGGTCTAGGTTCAAAGCTCTTTCTACCTGTCTTAGAAATAACAAGTTATCAATCAAGGAATATGTGAAGGTTTTGAATCAAATTATGTTGGTCCTTGTTGTCGTTGTTCTTGTTTAGTTGTGTCTGATTCTTTTGCAACTCCATGGACTATATAGCCTGCCAGGCTCCTCTGTCCATAGGATTTCCCAACAAGAATACTGGAGTGGGTTGTAATTTCCCGCTCCACGGGCTCTTCCAGACCCAGGAATCTAACCTATGTCTCCTGTATTGGCAAGCAGATTTGTTACTGCTGGGCCACCAGGAAAGCCCCTGTATTGGTCCTTAAGCTTGTCAGATATATGTTAATTATATAAGGTGTTAAACTTCATTTGGGAGAAGAAACTCTGTAACGTATTCAAAATTGGAGGCTTTGTCCCAATTAAATGTAACTGCCTCTGTAAAAAGCATCATCAAAAGCATTTATTAAATCATTTAAATAACTGATTTCTCTGTTTCTACATTAATTGAAAATCACCCATTTCCCATTCAAAATAGCATTTACTCAGTTACTGAATTTGACAAGAGTGGTCATTTTTTAGCAAGTGTTTCTAATCAAAACACTTCTGTCTTAACTTTACAATTATATTTTAACTGCTTTCATAAAACAAGACAATGGAGGGTGACTTTTTAGTGGTAGAACATTGGGAAGGAGAGGTCTATTATATTTTACCTGATGAACCAATAGTATAGCTCCCATTGTGTAGACAGAAAAATATAATTAAATTGGGCCTGTGTCAATGTCATTGCACAATAAATTAGAAGAGGCCATGTATATCGACAGGGATAATGGAATAGCAGTACTCAAGAGCATGAACTTTGTAATTACATAGACTAAGGTGCTTGTCCTTATTCCAATCATAGACAAGTTACCTCATCTGTAAAATGGCAGTTAGTGAAATTAATAACTCTCTGCTTTAGAGAATTGTGGGAGGACTAAGATAGTACATGTCAAGCCCTTTAGCTCAGTGATTGGCAGAGAGTAGGTCCTCCATAATGATTAGAGATGATGATAATATTGATACTACTGAAAATTAAATGGGTTCTATTTTGTCTTTGTCTAGATCATGTTACAGAGAGGGCAATGGCACCCCACTCCAGTAATCTTGCCTGGAAAATCCCATGGATGGAGGAGCCTGGTAGGTTGCAGTCCATGGGGTCACTAAGAGTCGGACACGACTGAGTGACTTCCCTTTCACTTTTCATTCTCATGCATTGGAGAAGGAAATGGCAACCCACTCCAGTGTTCTTGCCTGGAGAATCCCAGGGACGCGGGAGCCTGGTGGGCTGCCGTCTATGGGGTCGCACAGAGTCAGACACGACTGAAGCAACTTAGCAGCAGCAGCAGCAGATCATGTTAAGGAGTGGAGTGGAACAAAAATTAGGAATCAGAACACACTTCTAAACTGAGTTCATCAATCTATACCTATCTTTTGAACATGTGAGTTTTCTCCATCTGTAAAATCAGAATCAAAGCAAGTAATTCCAGGTTTGAGATAAGACACATACTACACTCTAGATACCAGTTCTTGAGGATAGATGATTTGAATAATGTATTTCTCTGTTTTTACTTCAGTTGAAAATCATCACTTTCCTAAAATGACTCAGATTGTTTAAAACTGAGACTTTATATAAATCTCTAGACAAGAGTTATAATTGCTCATTTGTGAAGTGTAGAATCCATTATCATTCCTCAGTAAATCTCAAATGATAAGTTTTCAGGCTTCAGATATATTGTAGTATGTGATAAAAAAAAAAAAAATCAATACTGTTATTTGGCCACAGGATGGCAAAATACACCTGAGCCTGGATAGAATACAAGACTAGGAAACCACAGTCCCTAGAGTGGTGTTTCATTTCCTTTTCATATATTTTGTTGCCGGCTTAGTGACATTTATCACTAACTGTGGTTTTATTTTCAAAAGATAGAAATCATCACATATTTCCTTCTTCAGTTCAGTTCAGTCTCTCAGTCATGTTCGACTCTGCAACCCCATGAACCGCAGCCCGCCAGGCCTCCCTGTCCATCACCAGCTCTTGGAGTTCACCCAAACTCATGTCCATTGAGTTGGTGATGACATCCAACCATCTCATCCTCTGTCGTCCCCTTCTCCTCCTGCCCTCAATCCCTCCCAGAATCAGGGTCTTTTCAAATGAGTCAGCTCTTCACATCAGGTGGCCAAAGTATTGGAGTTTCAGCTTCAAAATCAGTCCTTCCAATGAACACCCAGGACTGACCTCTTTTAGGATGGACTGGTTGGATCTCCTTGCAGTCCAAGGGACTCTTAAGAGTCTTCTCCAACACCACAGTTCAAAAGAATCAGTTCTTCGGTGCTCAGCTTTCTTTATAGTCCAACTCTCACATCCATACGTGACCACTGGGAAAACCATAGCCTTGACTAGACGGGCCTTTGTTGACAAAAGTAATGTCTCTGCTTTTTAATATGCTGTCTAGATTGGTCATAACTTTCCTTCCAAGGAGTGTCTTTTAATTTCCTTCTTAATTCTTGCTAATTTTAGCAAATGACAACACAGTCAAGTCCAAATCCCTTCTTTCTCTCTGCCCTTTTCCCTTAACTTCTGTTAACATGTTATACTTTTCTTTCTCCCTCCCTTTTCTTCTCATAGTCTCCCTTTCTTTCCTTGCTTTTATTTTTCCTTTTTAATGCAATAGTTACAGAATGGTAAACATAGCTCTTGTTCAGTGACCTTGATGAAGTTTCATCCTCCCAATAATGGCTTCAAAAAATCAAATCATCTCCAAAGAAGACATATAGATGGCTAACAAACACATGAAAGGATGCTCAACATCACTCATTATCAGAGAAATGCAAATCAAAACCACAATGAGGTACCATTACACGCCAGTCAGGATGGCTGCTATCCAGAAGTCTACAATCAATAAATGCTGGAGAGCGTGTGGAGAAAAGGGAACCTTCTTACACTGTTGATGGGAATTCAAACTAGTACAGTCACTATGGAGAACAGTGTGGAGATTCCTTAAAAAACTGGAAATAGAACTGCCATATGACCCAGCAATCCCACTGCTGGGCATACATACCGAGGAAACCAGAATTGAAAGAGACACATGTATCCCAATGTTCATCGCAGCACTGTTTATAATAGCCAGGACATGGAAGCAACCTAGATGCCCATCAGCAGACAAATTGATAAGAAAGCTGTGGTATATATACACAATGGAGTATTACTCAGCAATTAAAAAGAATTCATTTGAATCAGTTCTAATGAGATGGATGAAACTGGAGCCCATTATACAGAGTGAAGTAAGCCAGAAAAATAAACACCAATACAGTATACTAACACATATATATGGAATTTTAAAAGATGGTAACGATAACCCAATATGCAAAACAGAAAAAGAGACACAGATGTACAGAATAGACTTTTGGACTCTGTGGGAGAAGGGGAGGGTGGGATATTCTGAGAGAATAGCATTGAAACAAGTATACTATCAAGGGTGAAACAGATCACCAGCCCAGGTTGGATGCATAAGACAAGTGCTCAGGGCTGGTGCACTGGGAAGACCCAGAGGGATGGGATGGGGAGGGAGGTGGGAGCGGGGATAGGGATGGGGAACACATGTAAATCCATGGCTGATTCATGTCAGTGTATGGCAAAAACCACTACAATATTGTAAAGTAATTAGCCTCCAACTAATAAAAATAAATGAAAAAAAAAATCAAATCAGAGTTCCTGTCTTTTAAAAAAGGTGATTGGATGATTATCAAATACAGACCATTTTGAAAGTCTCAATTTGTTCTTAGTCTCTATTTAAGCCCTCTTAATTTTAACCTTAGCCAATCATAACATTTAAAGAATTTTTTTTTGACAGTGGGAGGGCAGCAAAATGAGGAATGTTAAATTACTAAAACCATCAAATAAAAATTATAGAAAATAAAAACGGAATTCCTGTGTTCCTGTGTCTGCTCAGACCTCTCAGTCACACCTGTGTCTTCCCTGCACGTATCTCTAGATAGGTAAGTATAATAACGGAACCATGCTTTAAATTTTATAGGCAACTTGCTTTTTTTCATAGATCCAGTCTATCACAAATCTCTTTCTAGGCTAGTAAATTTCAAGCTGACTCAGGTGTTTTTAGTGGCTGCATGGAATTTCATAGTATGAATATGCAGTACTTTAATTGTTCTCTTGAAAAGTACAGTTAGATTCTTTCCCCCCCCTATTTTAAACACTGCTGCAACAATATCCTTGTGCATTCCCCTGTATATACTTCTGTTACTATCTTTGTAGAGTGGATTCTTAGAAATGGAGTTTATGAGTCTCAGGATTTCCACCTGTTAAGTATTCATCAGTAGTCACAAGTTAAGCCAGTCCACAGGTTGTCCCTGCTGCCTCTTTGACTTTGTAAAATCCCAAAAAAAACTGTCCTGTAAAATTGGGACCAACTTCTGTTTTCTTTCCTGTAGAAAAAAGTTCTTTACCTTTTTCTGTACCTTTCTTCATACCACACACTTAAATATCTCCACAGATCTTTATCCTTTCTTCCTTCCTGAAGAAATCAGCTCTTGAATCCTTTAATTCCTTCCATCATTTTCCCTATCATTATTTCTCTATTTAAAAATCATTAGAAAAGTAATAATATTTGATATAGTTACTTGTGTATTTTGTTTCAACATACATTTTAAAGGGAAAATTAAGACAAACATTTCCCCAGTGTTCTTTATTCTGGTACTTATTTTTCTTTCATACAAAGAGAAAGATTAAGCTGTACTTAATTCTAAGGTCTGGAAATAATATCTTTTCTAAATTGTGTACATATTCTCCTTTTTAAGAAAGTTTTATAATTACATTTTTTACTCCCACTAGACTTTTCTTCCATTCATTCAACAAATATTTATGGTGTGTCAAGCCCTCTTCTAGGCCAGGAGGGTACACACAGAGCAAAACAGACCAAATTCCCTTCACTCATGAAGCACATAAGGCTGGTGAGAAACGTAATAGATGAGATACATAAATAAAATGTTATGAAACATGTTTGGTAATTGTAGAAACTCAGGTAAGAAGAGTGGAGATATATTCATCATGTGTTTTGAAAAGAGACACAACTAGGCTTGCTTTGGGTAGAATGTGAAGCTTAGAAAAATGAACAATCAAAAATACCACCTAGGTTTCTGTGAAGTAAATGAGAGAAGATTGGTGCCCTATTATACTAAGGTTGGGGAAAACTGAAGGAAAGACATGTTTGGATGAGAAAAGTTATGCTTTGGTTAGGTTTAGATGTCTGTTGAACATTCAGATGGGGATAGTAATAAGCCTGAATATGAGTTTAGAGCTCAATAAACTGACCTGGAGACAAAGATTTGTGAATCATTTAGCATATATAGTTATTTATAGCCATGGAATGTATGAGATCACAGGAGGAGTGTAAAGGGAGCAAGTGGAAGCATGCTGATATTTAGAGAATAGACCTAGGAGAAAGAGCCAAAAAACACAACTGGGAAGGAGCAGGAAATGATGTAGCATATAAACCAGGAGAGTGAGACTAAAAATGAAGGGTGGATATAGGCACCAAGGGAAGAGAATGTTTCAAAGATAGTGCTTATTGCTGTCCAGTGGGGCTAAGAAGCTAGTAAGATGATGATAGAAAAAACTCTTGGACTTATCAAGTTGAAAGACTTTGGGAAAAAGCTATTATGGTGTAATGATGGAGATGGAAAATAAATTGGAATGAACTGAGAAGAAAATAAGTGAAAAAATGATGGGAACAAATATAGACAACTTTTTGAGAAGCTTCGTTGTTAGAACACAGAAATAGGATTGTATTTGGTGGGAGTAATGATATTGATTTTTTTAAGTGGTTTTTTAGTGTAAAATATGCATAACACAATTTATCATCTTAACCATTTTTAAGTGCACTGGTCAGTGGTATTAAATACATTCACATTGTTGTGCTTCTGTCACCAGACATCCATCTCCAGAATGCTTCATCTCGCGGAAGTGGAACTCTGGGTGCAGTAAACAGCAGTTCCCCACTCCCCTTTAACCCCAGCTCCTGGCAACAATCGGTCTGCTTTGTGTCTCTGATCTGGACTACAATAAGTACCTCATATAAGTGTGATCCGTAGATATTTGTTGTTGTTTTAAACTGAATTATAGCTGATGTATAATATTATGTAAGTTAAGGTGTACCGTATAGTGATTCACAATTTTTAAAGGTTACAGTCCCTTTATAGTTATTATAAAATATTGGCTATATTCTGTGTTGTACAGTATATTCTTATAGCTTATTTTATCTACAATAGTTTGTATCTCTTAATCTCCTACCCTTATGTTGCCCCTCCATAGCCACTGTTAGTTCTGTATATCTGTGAGTCTTTTTTTGGTTATATTTTGTTATAGTTTTATATTTTAGATTACACACATAAGTGATATCATACAGTATTTGTCTTTTTCTGACTTAATTTCACTTTGCTAAATTACCCTCCAAGTCCATTTGTGGTTGCAAATGGCAAAATTTCCTTCATTTTTATGACTGAGTAGTATTCCATTATATTTCACACCTTATTTTCTTCACCTGTCTGTTGACGGACACTTAGTTTGCCTCAGTAGCTTGACAATTTTAAGTAATACTGATATGAACATTGGGGTGCATGTATCTTTTCAAATTAGTGGCTTCATTTTTTTTTTCAAATATATGCTCAGGGCTGGTGCACTGGGAAGACCCAGAGAGATGGGATGGAGAAGGAGGCAGGAGGAGGGATCAGGATGGGGAACACATGTAAATCCATGGCTGATTCATGTCAATGTATGGCAAAAACCACTACAATATTGTAATTAACCTCCAACTAATAAAAATAAATGGAAAAAAAATATGTCTACAAATGGAATTGGTGGGTCATGTGGTGCTTCTAGTTTTAGTTTTTAAATAAACCTGTTTTCCACAGTGGCTACAGAAATTAACATTCCCAACAATGGTGTTCAAAAGTTCCCTTTTCTCTACATTCTTGCCAACATTTGTTCCTTGTATTCTATTTGATGATAATTATTCTGGCAGGTCTGAGGTGACATCTCACTGTGATTTTGATTTTCATTTCCCTGATGATTAGCAATGTTGAGCATTGTTCTCTGTGCCTGTTGGCCACATGCATGTCATTTTGGGAAAATGTCTATTCATTTCTTCTGCAGATTTCTTAATTGGGTGGTTTGGGTTTGGGGAGGAGGTTGTTTGTTGATGCTGAGTTGCATGAGCTGGATAAGCTGTATATATATTTGGGATATTAACCACTTACAAATCATACCATTTGACAAGTTTTTCTGCCATTCAATAGGTTGTCTTTTCATTGGGTCAATGGTTTCCTTTCCTGTGCAAAAGCTTTAAAGTTTTATTAGGTCCCATTTGTTTATTTTTGCTTATAATTCCTTTGCTTTAGGAATCAGAGCCAAAAAAATACTGCTGTGATGTATGTCAAACAGTGTTCTGCCCTATTTTCCCCTAAGAATTTTATATTATCCAGTTTTGCTGGGACGGATTGGAGGCAGGAGGAGAAGGGGACGACAGAGGATGAGATGGTTGGATGGCATCACTGACTCAATGGACATGGGTTTGAGTAAATTCCGGGAGTTGGTGATGGACAGGGAGGCCTGGCGTGCTGCAATTCGTGGGGTCGCAAAGAGTCGGACATGACTGAGTGACTGAACTGAACTCAACTGGTACTAAGGTCTTTAATCTATTTTGAGTTTATTTTTGTGTGCAGTGTTAGAAAATAGTCTAGTTTCATTCTTTTACATGCAGCTGTCCAGTTTCCCCAGTACCACTTATTGCAGAGACTCTCTCTTCTCCTTTGCGTAGTCTTGCCTTCTTTGTCATAGATCAATTGACCATAAGCGCGTGGGTTCTTTCTCTAGGCTGTCTGCTCTGTCCCATCGGTCTCTGGGTCTGTTTTTGTGCCAGGACCATACTGTTTAGGTTACTATAGCTTTGTAGTATAGTGTGAAGTCAGGAAGCCTGATTCTGCCAGCTCTGTTTTTTTCTCAGGATTGTTCTGGCTATTTGAGATCTTTCGTGTTTCTATACTCATTTTTGAGTTATTTGTTCTAGTTCTGTGAAAAATGCAGTTGGTATTTGGATAGGGATTGCGTTGAATCTGTAGATTGTGTTCAGTAGTGTGGTCATTTTAACAATATTAATTCTTCTCGTCCAAGAACATGGCATATCTTTCCATCTGTGTGTGTCTTCTTCAGTTTCTTTCATCAGTGTCTTACGGTTTTCTGATTACAAGTCTTTTACTTCCCTAAGTAGATTTATCCCTAGGTATTCAGTTGTTTTTAGTGCAGTGGTAAATGGGATTGTTTCCTTCATTTCTCTTTCTGGCAGTTCACTGCTAGTGTGTAGAAATGCAACAGATTCCTATATATTAATTTTCAGAAATTTTACCAAATTCATTGATGAGCTCTAGTAGTTTTCTGATGGCATCTTTAGGATTTTCTATGTATAGTAGTCATGTCATCTGCAAAACAGTGTTAGTTTTGCTTCTTCCTTTCCAATTTGGATTCTTTTTCTTTTTCTTGTCTGGTTGCTGTGGCTATGACTTCCAATATTAAGTTGAATAAAAGTGGCAAGAGTGGGCATCCTTGTCTTGTTCCTGATCTTAGAGGAAACACTTTCAGCTTTTCACCATTGAGCATGATGTTAATGATGGATTTGTCATATGGCCTTTACTGTGTTGAGGTATGTTCCCTCTGTGCCCACTTTCTGGAGAGTCTTTATCATAAATAGATGTTAAATTTTGTCAAAACCTTTATTTGTACCTGTTCTGCTGATTATATGGTTTATATTCTTCAATTTATTAATGTAGTGTATCACATCAATTGATTTATGGATACTGAAAAAATCCTACATTCCTGGAATAAATCCAACTTGATCTTAATATATTATCCTTTTAATGTATTGTTGGATTTGATTTGCTAATATTTTGTTGAGGATTTTTGCATCTATGTTCATCAGAGATTTTGGCCTGTAAATTGTATATTTGTGATATCTTGGTCCATTTTGGTATCAGGGTGATGATGGCCTCATAGAATGAGTTTGGAAGTTTTCCTCCCTCTGCAGTTATTTTGAAATAGTTTCAGAAGGATAGATATTAACTCTTTTCTAAGTATTTGATAGAATTCACCCATGAAGCCAGCTAGTCCTAAACTTTTGTTTGTTGGGAGTTTTTAAATTACTGATTCAGTTATTCATAATTCAGTTACCAATTACTCATAATTGGTCTGTTTATATTTTCTCTTTCTTCCTGTTTAAGTCTTGGGAGAGTGTACATTTCTCAGAATGTTTCCATTTATTCTAGGTTGTCCATATTATTTTCATATGTTTACTCCTAGTAGTCTTTTATGGTCCTTTGTACTTCTGTGGTGAGGAGCTTCCCTGGTAGCTCAGATGGTAAAGAATCCACCTGCAATGCAGGAGACCTGGGTTTGATCCCTGGGTCAGGAAAATGCCCTGGAGAAGAGAATGGTAACCCACTACAGTGTTGCCTGGAGAATTCCATGGACAGAGGAGTCTGGCTGACTACAGTCCATGGAGTCGCAAAGAGTCAGACACGACTGAGAGACTTTCATTTTCACTTTTACTGCTGTGGTGTCAGTTGTAACTTCTTTTTGATTTCTGATTTTGTTGATTTGGGCCCATTCCCTTTTTTTGTTGATGAGTCTGCTAAGGGGCTTCCTTGGTGGTTCAGTCAGTGAAGAATCCACCTGCAATGCAGGAGACTTGGGTTTGTGCCGGGGTCCAGCCCCAGCAGGATCCAGGGGAACCCTCAGGATGAATGGCGTCGGCGAGAGAGAGACACGTAGGACCGGCCTTGATGGGGCCAAGTCTGCAAGGGAGATAGGGAGAAAGAGAGAGACCAGACCAGGATATGCAGCAGAGTCTGGCCGTTGCTTTATTTTTCACCGTAGCCTTTATACCCTAAGTTGGTACATTTCTAAGGGGCAGATAAGCATACAGATTTAGTTTAACATTACATCAGCTTGTCCTTCACAAAACCAGGTGTGCTCTGTATATTTTTTGCTTATGAGAGTCTTTTCCCATAGATTTTTTGTACCTTATCTTCTGGCCTTGAGGTTAGCAGAAAACAGAAAATTGGCAGTTTCATGGTATAGCAAGTCGCAACATAATAGAAATACAATCCTGTTAACATAAAAGTCAGTCTTTTTGCAGAAATTCTCAGCTAAATTTATCTAAAAAGTTTAACACACAAAGACTCTGCGGCTCTGGTGAGGGAGCCCCTGTTTAGCACCCCTGGTTAAAATTAACAATTATCTTATTGTTTTTACACTAGGGCTAAACTCTTATTTTACTATATCTCCAACTATATTAACAATAGTTTCCACTGCACAACCTCAGCACATTAACATCAATCAAACGTTGATCCAATAATCACTTTTAAAACAATATTTTTTGTATTCTCTAATAGGGCTTCCTCACCCCCCAAAGGGCTCTGTGCCTATTAGGGCCTTTTTAATGGTTAATCTCTATGTATAATATCTTTTGGCTTTCAGGCCTGTTGACAATTTGTGGTTTGCACCTGGTGCAACTTAAAGCAACTTCAGTAGCCGTGTGGTTAATCTATTTTCTTTCTATTAGGTGTCATCTCCATGGGAACTAGATAGGATTACATTTTTTACAGAACAGAAATGCAAAGGATTGCAAAAACAGCAGATACGGCACAAAACAGGCTCTTAGTCCAAAAGTTAATTACCTGCAAGAAGTCACCAGCTAATCTCTATCTAAACTACTTTTTATTAGGCACATTTGTGGCTATAGTATTTGTGGAGCTTTTCTCACCCCACAGAGGGACCTATGCTTAATAGTTTCTTTTGTTAGCGTACTGTGCTTAGGATGTTTAGAATAATCATGAGCATTTTGTGCAATGAGAGCACATATTTATCAAACAAGCCAGAATGCCAGCAAAAGGGTTTGAATTGAAGCATTTCCTTCATCCCTGGCCTCTGCATAGGATACCAGCGTCCAGGGGATTTATTAATTAGCTTTTAAGTTGGTCTTTATTCAGTGAAAGAGGAGCAGGAGAGCTCTCGGCAGGCAACACAAGAATCTGCAGCAGGGCAAATAAGAACAACAGCAGAAAAGGGGGTAGGATATAGGGTGGGGTAGAGGCCGAGGCCAACCTGGAGGGTCCCTTATCCTAGACGGCCTTGCCTGTCAGGTTTTTTCCTCATGACCTCGTCATGGATGGGGTCCCGGACAGCCTTGCCTGTCCAGTATTTTCTTCATGACCTAGTCATGGGCGGGATCTCCCATAATGTCTCCCGGCAGGTTTGATCCTTGGGTTGGGAAGATCCCCTGGAGAAGGGAACGGCTACCCACTCCAGTATTCATGCCTGGGATATTCCATGGACAGAGGAGCCTGGCGGGCTGTAGTTCATGGGGTCACAAGAGTTGGACATGACTTAGCAACTAAACCATCACCAACACCACTGGCTAAAGATTTGTCAACTTTGTTTATCTTTTCAAAGAACCAGCCTTTAACTTCATTGATCTTTTCTGTTTTTTTTTTTGTTTGTTTGTTTGTTTAAGTATTTATTTGCCTGTGCCAGGTTTTAGTTGTAGCACATGCTATCTTTAGTTTTGGCATGTGGGATCTATTTCCCTGACCAGGGATTGAATTTGGGCCCCCTTCATTGGAAGCACAGAGAGTTAGCCACTGGATCACCAGGGAAGTCCTGACCATTGATTTTTTTAGTAGCATGTTATTTAGTCTCCATGTAATCATTTTTGTCTTGTTTCTTTTTCTGTGATTTCTAGTTTCATGCCATTGTGGTCAGAAAAGATGCTTGAAATAATTTTTGTACCCTAAAATTTGTTGAGGCTCGTTTTGTGCCCTAGTATGTGGTCAGTTCCAGACATTGTTCCATGTGCACTTGAAATGGATGTGTTTTCTGGGATTTTTGGATGTAATGCCTTAAAAATATTATCTAACTGTGCTATGGTACCGTTTAGGATCTCTGTTGCCTTATTAATTTTCTGTTCAGAAGATCTGTCCATTGATGTAAGTCTGAAAAATGTCTTCCTATTATTGTATTCTCATCATTTCTCCCTTTATACATGTTAGTTTTTATGTATTTGGGTGTTTCTATATTGGGTGCATGTTTGTTGACAAGTATAATTTCCTCTTATTGATCCTTTTATCATTATATAGTGTCCTTATTTATCTTTATTTATGGCCTTTGTTTTAAAGTCTGTTTTGTCTGATATGAATATTATGACCCCTGCTTTCTTGTAATTTCCATTTGCATGAAATATATTTTTCCATCCCATCACTTTTAATAGGTGTGTGTCCTTTGTCCTAAAGTGAGTCTCTTGTAGGCAGCATATTGTAGGATCTTGTTTTTTTAATCCAATCAGCCACTCTTTTGATTGGAGCCTTTAATATATTGGCACAGAAGGTAATTATGAGAGATATGTATTTACTGTCATTTTAGACCTTATTTTCCAGTCGATTTCGTATTTCTTCCTTGTTCCTTTTTCTTTTTCCTTCTGTGATTTGATGATTTTCTTTTGCATTATGCATATAATCTCTTATTTTGGCTTTTCTGACTCTGTTGTATGTTTTTGATGTGTGGTTACCCTGTTTTCAAGTATGCTAACCCTTTCCTATATATACTTTCTTTAGACTTAGTAAAATAGGCTCACACACCTTCTAAAAACGAATTGCATTTTCTTACTCTCTTCCCCCACAGTTTATGATTTTCATGTCCTCTTTTATATCTTTGTGTTTATCCTTTTGCCATTCATTGTAGTTATCACTTTCACAAAGATTTTTTGTTTGTTTTTTTAATCTGAAGACTGGTCTATTTAAGTAATTTACGTTTCAATTGTAATTTTCTTCTTTCCAATAGATTACTGCTTTTCTTGTATTTATAAAAGATCTTTCAATATTTCTTTTAGGAAAGGTTTAGTATTGCTGTATTCTTTTAGTTTTTGCAGATCTGAAAAATTCTTTATCACTTCTAACTGATAGTCTTGCTGGGTAGAATATTTTGATGATAATATGTCTTGGTGTAGGTCTCTTTGGATTCATCTTTTTTGGGACTTTCTGTGCTTCCTGTACCCGAGTGTCTCTTTCCTTCTTTAGGTTTGGGAAGTTTTCAGCCACAGTTTTTTTCAGTTTGTTTTTGACTCCTTTTTCTCTTTCTTCTCCTACTGCAATCCCCAATATGCATAGATTGGCAAGCTTTATATTATTCTATAGGTCTTTTATATTGCTCTTTTTTAAAATTTGGTTTTCTGTCTGCTGTTCTGAATGGGTGATTTCCATTATTCTATCTTCCACTCAGATATCCCATAGGCACTGAGTTTCCAAAGCCGACAGTGACGGCATAAATCTGCACACCTCAGGTTTCAGCCCCGCTGCCGAATGTGGGCAGCCTGCTGATGCTCTCCCCGAACTTGCAGAGGTGGCGCCAAGTCTTCTGACAGCGTGTGGGAAAAGAGGCTTTTAAAGAGACCTCCATCCCTTCCTTCCATGCTTATTAACAAAGGCACTTCACGTCTGTGGTGGGCCTATCTCTACTTCATTTATATTTTTTCTCTGGGCTTTTATCTTGTCCCTTCATCTGGGATATAACTTTCTGCTTTTTCATGATGATTAATTTTCTGTAATATGGTTTTTGTTTTAGCTGCTATGAGTCTGTGCCTTTTCTTGCTTCTTCTGTCTGCCCTCTGATGGGTGAGGCTAAGAGGCTTATGTAAGCTTTTTTAAATTATTTTTTAATTGAAGGATAATTGCTTTACAGAATTTTGTTGTTTCCTGCCAAATATCAACATGAATCTGCCACAGGTGTACATATGTCCCCTCCTGAGCCCCCCTCCCATCTCCTTCCCCATCCCGCCCCTCTACGTTGTTAACAGAGCCCCCGTTTGAGTTTCCTGAGCCATACAGCAAATTCCCAATGGGTATCTATTTTACTCGTGGTAATGTAAGTTTCCATCTGTCTCTCTCCATACATTTCACCCTCTCCTTCCTCCCCGCCACTTGATAAGTCTGTTCTCTATGTCTGTTTCCCCATTGCTTCCCTGTAAATAAATTGATCAGTGCCATCTTTCTAGATTCCATATATATATGCTAGTATATGATATTTATCTTTCTCTTCCTGACTTACTTCATTCTGGGTAATAGGCTCTAGGTTCATCCACATCATTAAAACTGATTCAAATGCATTCCTTTTTAAGACAGTAATATTCCATTGTGTATATGTACCACAGCTTCTTTATCCATTCATCTGTCGATGAACATCTAGGTTGCCTCCATGTTCTCGCTTACTGTAAATAGTGCTTCAATGAACACTGAGGTACATGTGTCTTTTTCAATTTTGGTTTCCTCAGACTACATGCCTAATAGTGAGGTTGCTGGGTCATTGGTGGTTTTATTCCTAGTTTTTTAAGGAATCTCCATACTGGTATGTCTTCCATAGTGGCTGTATCAATTTACATTCCCATCAACAGTGCAAGTGGGTTCCCTTTTCTTCACACCCTCTCCAGCATTTATTGTTTGTAGACTCTTTGATGATGGCCACTCTGACCAGTGTGAGGTGATGTCTTGTTGTAGTTTTGATTTGCATTTCTCTAATAATGAGCAATGTTGAGCATCTTTTCATGTGTTCATTAGCCATCTGTTTGTCTTCTTTGGAGAAACGTCTGTTTAGGTCTTTTCCCCACTTTTTAATTGGGTTAATTTTCTGGTATTAACTTGTATGAGCTGTTTGTATATTTTTTAAGTTAATCCTTTGTCAGTTTTTCCATTTGCTATTATTTTCTCCCATTCTGAGTGTTGTGTTTTCACCTCGTATAAATGAGGAAACTATAAAGTTTCCTTTGCTGTGCAAAAGACTTAAGTTTAATGAGGTCCCACTTGTTTACTTTTATTTCCATTACTCTAGGAGGTGGGTCATAGAGGATCTTGCTGTGATTTATGTCATCGAGTGTTCTGCCTGTATTTTCCTCTAAGAGTTTTATAGTTTCTGGTCTTATATTTAGGTCTTTAACCCATTTTTGGGTTTATCTTTGTGTATGGTGTTTGGAAGTGTTCTAATTTCATTCTTTTACATGCAACTGTCCAGTTTTCCCAGCAGCACTTAATGCAGAGGCTCTCTTTGCCCCATTGTATATTCTTGTCTCCTTTGTTGATAATAAGGTGCCCACAGGTGTGTGGGTTTATTTCTGGGCTATCTTGTTCCATTGATCCATATTTCTGTTTTGGTGTCAGTTCCGTACTATCTTGGTGACTGTAGTTTAGTGGGATAGTCTGAAGTCAGGAAGGTGGATTCCTCCAGCTCCATTCTTCTTTCTCAAGACTGCTTTCACTATTCAGGGTCTTTTGTGCTTCCATATGAATTGTGAAATTTTTCATTCTAATTCTGTGAAAAATGCCATTGGTGATTTGACAGGGATCACACTGACTGTAGATTGCAAGCTTCTTGATGGGAGAGATTGGCCATGGGACAAACTGGGTCTTGCTCTGGTGTGCAGGGCCTTGCTCAGTAAAGCTTTAATCCAATTACCTGCTGACGGGTGGGGTTGCACTCCCTCCCTGGTAGTTGCTTGGCCTGAGGTGACCCATCCCTGAGGTCTTTGGGCTCTTGTTGTTCAGTCACTCAGTTGTGTCTGACTCTGTGACCCTATGGACTGCAGCACACCAGGCTTCCATGTCCATCACCATTTCCCGGAGCTTACTTAAACCCATGTCCATTGAGTCAGTGATGCCGTCCAACCATCTCGTCCTCTGTCGTCCCCTTCTCCTCCCGCTTTTAATCTTTCCCAGCATCAGGGTCTTTTCTAATGGGTCAGCTCTTTATATCAGGTGGCCAAAGTACTGGAGTTTCAGCTTCAGCATCAATCCTTCCAATGAATATTCAGAACTGATTTCCTTTAGGATGGACTGGTTGGATCTCCTTGTAGTCCAAGGGACTCTCAAGACTCTTCTCCAACACCACGGTTCAGAAGCATCAATTCTTCAGCCCTCAGCCTTCTTTATAGTCCAACTCTCATGTCCATACATGACTACTGGAAAAACAATAGCTCTCACTAGATGGACCTTTGCCAGCAGAGTAATGTCTCTGCTTTTTAACATGTTATCTAGGTTGGTCATAGCTTTTCTTCCAAGGAGCAAACATCTTTTAATTTCATGGCAGTGATTTTGGAGCCCAAGAAAATAAAGTCTGTTACTACAGACTCTATGGTAGGGTTAATGGCGAACTCCAAGAGGGTTTACGCCAAGGGGGTCTTCCAATGCCCCTGTCCCTGTGGTGAGCCCCTGCCGACCCACATCTCCACAGGAGGCCCTCCAACACTAGCTGGTAGTTTTGATTCAGTCTCCTTGCGGTCACTGCTCCTCTCCTCTGGGTCTTGGTGCACACAAAATTTTGTTTGTGCCTCCTATGACTGTTTCCCCCAGTCCTCTGGAAGACCTATAATCAAATCCCACTGGCCCTCAAGGCCAGATTCCCTGGGGATTCCCAGTCCCTTTGTTGGATCCGCAGGCTGAGAATCCTGACATGGGGTTCAGAACCTTCACAACAGTGTGAGAACTTCTTCGGTTATTACTGTTCTCCAGTCTGTGGGTCACCCACCCAGCAGGTATGGGATTTGATTTTATCAAATTTCGTAGTAATTGCGTCCCTACTACCATCTCACTGCATCTTCTTTGTTGTCTCTGGACGTGGGGTATCTTTTTTTTTTGGTGGGTTCCAGCAGCCTCCTGTCCATGGCTGTTCAACAGCTAGTTGCAATTTTGGTGCTCTCGCAGGAGGAGATGAGCACACATCCTTCCACTCCCCCTTCCTGAACCGGATGTCTGTGGTGGGCCCAGACTTTCACATACACCCCTGGTTGTGGCCTATAACACGCTCCGTCGCTGCAGGCTGTCTCCATTCTGCCAACCCGAGTCCTCACCCCAGGTGTGGCCTCTGAAGCCCGAGTTTCAGCACTCAGCCCCCGCCTGCACCAGCAGACACAGGCCTGAGGCTGAGCACACGGCGATGGCCCAGACCATCTGGGCAGGTCTCTGTTTTGCTTGCTGCAAACCAACAGCTGCACTCTCCTCCAAACCTTTGTAGCGTCCTATCTGTCCTGCTTTGTCTTGGGTACTCTTTAAGTTCATCATTTTAAAGTCTCAGGAGAGAATATATTAGTATATACTTGTTAGTTTGGTAGCAAAAGAAACAGCAAGTTTTTTTTTTTTTAATATTAGGTTTCTGATAGGCTACTGGCAAGGCTTGCAGGATAAACATACCCAGGTTCGGTAGGTCTAAAGTGTTGATTCTCCTTTGCCCCAACATTCAGTCTGGTCACCAAATATTTATATCCTTTGCACCGAGCATTTCTTTCTTCATTGCTGTTGTCATCCCCTTATTAGATGTATATTATTTTTTTTTAGATGTATATTATTAAGAGAGTGAAATTAAGGGCTAAGTTTTGTACTGCCCTGGCAAATTGGGAGAATTCAGTATTCTTGCAGCATTTCTAACAGCAGTAAATTTCTGAGGTGCATAGAGAGAGAAAAGTAGCAGTAGATTTCCCAGACTGCAGAGGATCAGAAATGGAAAGAGGAGTTGACTTCAAGAAAGTCTTAACTGAAATACAGAATGAATTTTAGTCATATTCAGTTGCATGTTGATTATACTTGCTGACTCATTTTGCTTTTGGTGCACTTTGGCCATATACTGAGAAAGCAATAATAGCTGCTGCTTTTTAATGAGGAGGATAAAGCCAATAAATATAAAATGTTAAAAGGCTGCACATAAGAACTAAAGGCAGTAGAAGAGATGTACAATAGGGGCTTGTTCAAAAAGAGTTCAATGTGGGAAGAAATAATTGGAGACTGTCCCAGTTTCTGAATTATATATATCCTTTTCTCTGCTACTGTCAGCAGATTAGTCTAGGCTTCTGGGACTTTATGCCTGTTGGTGAAAAGAAGAGAGGGGAGGACAGCAGAGGGAGCTAAGAGAGAAGTCTTGACCCCTGGGTCTGCTCTTGATAGGTTGAGAATAGATTTTATCCCATTCTTTTCTGTTGAGACCTAGACTGTGTTTGGGAGGAAAGTACCTGTATTTTGGTTTTAACTCCTACTGAAAAATATTATCTGTAATTTTGAGACCTCTAA
This sequence comes from Dama dama, assembly GCF_033118175.1. NCBI lineage: Eukaryota > Metazoa > Chordata > Mammalia > Artiodactyla > Cervidae > Dama > Dama dama. The sequence goes on along the minus strand of NC_083692.1, from coordinate 11,479,203 downwards.
GTAAAAATCGTGAATACGTTCTTTTTTTAGAGATCTAACACATAATTCTCTTTGGTATGGAAAGATACTTCAGCATCTTTTCTTGGGTCCATATTAGGATGTGATGGAGTGGAAATAAAAATTGCTTTGCCTAATAAAGTGAAGTATAAAGTATACGTCTGTTCAAGTTATTTGGTCTGCCATTCCACTCAGTGGATCTGTGAGGCCAATAAAAGATGCTGTCAAGCCTGAAGCAGTCAATTCACATTGCTAAACTCAGGGGATAACTGTGGGACTCATTTTAATGATTTCTCTCCACATTGACCGTGAACTGGAAGGCACTGTGCAGGTGGCTGGGATTTTGGGTGGTGATGATTCTAGTGGTATCCTCTCATTAAAGAAGGTTGACACCCTAGTCTATTCTGTAGACAATTTAAGTGATTTTCAAGAGTGAGTTTTCAGTTCTCCCTTGGCAGTGAAACAGTAAGTCTGGGGACTTGAGGGATTGGCACCTTTACTCAAGCTAGAGCTAAGTGAGAAAGATCTTTAATAAGAATTCCCTCTGTAGGGTACTGGCAATGAACTTTAGACACAGGGATACCTGATACTTCATTTTAGGTTCTTTCCCCATGTCCTGCTGTAAATACTCACCATTGATTTTAAACTAAAGTCAGCATCGGTTGTAACCCCCAGCCTTGAATTATTAGCGCCTTGCCCAATGGAGAGGGAGCTGCCTTCATTAAATAAGATCTAAACTATGTCTGTGCATCTAAAATACTTGGTCCAGGTGGTGTCACCAGAGTATAAGCACTACCTAAGTGTTAGGTCATATTATTATGTCTAGGGAGACAGAAAGTGCCCAGCCTGGAGGAATACAGAGCACATAGTCGGAGGTGATAAAAGAGGAGCTGAGAGGAGTGTTAAGAGCTGACAGGTGACACGGAAGACTTTAAATCCTCATCTTCCCTTCCTCTCATTCCCAGCCCTTCCTCCCCCAAATCCTAAGGAATCCCAGGAAGCATACTTGGCTCCAAAGAGTTACTTGAGTAGTTGCTCCACTTGGGTATTAAAAGAAAGGGGGACTTTAGAAGGCTAAAACCTTGTGACAACATGGGAACTAGACAATTAGGTCTCAAAATTTGTTCAAGAGGACTCTGGGCAGATAGCAAGGGAAGAATGGGGGAAGGAGTAGAATATCCACAATCTAAGAAAACCTTATGCTCTTATTTGGCTTTTCATCCTATTGTATACCTGATAAGTTACTAATATAAATTAATTTTGCACGGCCTAGGCTATGAAATTCTGTGTGTTCTATTCAGGATAGAGTTCCCACAATGGGAGGAACCACTGAACTGACCTGAGTTCTCCCCTTGTGGATAACTGTATTTTGCAATAAGATGCCTATGGTCTGTTTTGAACTAACCAAAACACAAAGCTCTGTCTCTTTCTTGTTTACACCAAAAAAAAAAAAAAAAAAAAAAAAAAACCCACAAAAAAATCCCACCCTTTATTTTCCTTGCCTTCAATCTTTCCCCTAGACCAAAACAACCTGCACGTTGCAGGCAGATTAGTCATTCCAGAATAAAGCTTTCTGGGCAAGATTCTCAAGTGGCTCCACGGTATTTAGGAGACTGAGTCCAACCTCAAGCTGGAGGCCAGCTCTCCCACAGCTCGGCCCCCTGTCGCTCTTACCTCTTGGTGTGCAGGAACCCCTGATGCAGGTGAGGCTTCTCTCTTAATCCAACTGCGTCTACCTTTGCGTCTTCCCAACTCTAAACTCCCGTGCTCTTGCCACTGAATTCCATTTTATCCCCACCTCCAGGCCTCACTGAAAAGCCATCTTTCTTATGAAAACCTCCCAAGTATTTTAGTCCATAATGATTTTTTTCCCCTGCATTTACGTTGACATTAGTCATTTGGATTCATCAGTGAATTAAAGTTATTTGTAGAGTGCTAACGATATGCCAGAAACATAATACAAATAAGTGTGTTATTTGATTATGTCCTCTTTTATATTTCTCACTTATTTATATATGTATTTTCTTACTGCCAAAAAAATCCCTGTAAGAACTGTTTTGTTTTCTTACAGGGTTAGGCACAAAGTAGGAATGCAGAAAATATATCTTGAATTCACTAAAGTATATTCATGATAAACTTAACCTAGGATACAAATCACTTGGTAACTTGTCAACTTATGATCACTCACTGTATTAACTGGGTGATGAGTCTTCTTAATAATAAACATTTTTTTAATGCTTGATCGAATTAAATCTTGCATAGATTTTGTTTAAAAGTTTTTATTAATAGGTCTTTTTCATAGCTCAAAAAGGGGGTTACAGGTGATAATCAGCGGAACAGCTGAAAACAAAACCTCACCTCTACAGAGTTAGCCAGTGTGTAGACTTTATTACAGAGGCACATATTTTTTTAAGTAAACTTTTTACATAAAATAAATCACAACACTGAATGAGGATGGATGATGAAGAAAGGAAAACCCAAGTCTTGGACCAGCTGAATCATTCACTGGGATCCTGGGTCCCTCCATCCTGACATATTGAAATTCACGATGAGCATCACAAGTGGAGAGTGAGGAGGGGGTGCTTTTTTATCACTTCCAGGCTTAAAACACTGGTTGTTTCATTTCCTGAATATGGTAAACTTTCTCTAGGTTCTGTTGGCAGGCTGACACAAAGGTTAAACAAATGCTGACTCAGAGTGAGAGCTGTTCAAATTCTTCCCTCTGCTACCCCAGTACTTCAAAACCCTTAGACGCTGTGGTCCAGTTGGTTGCTGTCAGGATCTGAGTGGACATCTGCTTCTCCAGAACTGCTCCCCTTGGAAACCACATGGGGGGCACTGATCCTGAAGCACAGGGAGGCAAGACCACGGTGCTTAAGGCTTCAGTCACAGTGTGGCTAGAGGGAGTCCACAGCCAGCGCTGAGGGCTTGATCTCAGGCAGAAGATGGGACCAGGAGAGGAGGCTGGAATTTCTTTCTCTGGCTGGCTGGAATCAAGCCACTACATTTGACTGATTCTTAGTACTAGAAACAAAATCATACTAACACATACCACAAAGGAGATGCTACTCTGTAGCTTGTGTGTGTGTTTTTAAAAATTAATAGTTACATTTTCCTATTACTAAAAGATCCGATAGGGAGGACTTGCCTTTTCTCTAGTCTGGTTTTGCCATAACTATGTGACAGATATTCCCAGAATCTTTCCTGTTTTTTCTTCCTTCGATTTCCTCAGTCTTTTATATAAAAGGACATATTTATAAACTGTTGGTCAGCCATGGCCCCTTCGTATCATGGAGGGTGAGACCTACACTTCTGTTTTGGGTAGCACCCAAATCCCATGAAGTCCTCTTCACCCTCACACCACCATTATGCTGGACGATGCTAGGGGAACTTCCAGAGCAGGGTGCCAATGAGATCGCGACCCACCATGTTTCTCTGTGTTTTGAAGGCAGCTACTAAACAGAGGGTTGCAGGGTCTTTGGGGCAGATGGTAAACGAAAGAGACACAAACAGGGGAAAGATGGGCCAGCTGCTTTCCCCAGTATTCAAATCTTAACTTCTTGCTTCCCAAGACTGGATGAAGAGTCCTACTGACATGGAGCATGACTAACATTGGCACCAGAGCATAGCCTATGCAAGTGGAGCTGAAAGGACCTGAAGGAACAACTAGTCCAGCGTCTTCACTTTTTTAGCTGAGGTTTCTGAAACCCAATTGGAAAAATAGCCAGTGACTGACCATGATGATTGTCTCTATGACTGTGTCCTTTAAAGATTCCTAGAAACCCCGGTTCTCTTTCCATCAGCAGTCCACAGTGTCCTTGTGTTTCCTCAGCTCCCGTTAGGGAACTGGCTGCTGGGACAGCACCTTGACCAAATACTTGTTGAACTCAACTAACTCCACTGTTTATCCCTGCCAGGCAAACCTGGTATTCCTGGAGCTCCTGACATTTAAGGGATGACCTCTCGTTCACGTATTTTGAGGTTTGGTGTCCAATGCTCTATTTGTCATTTCTCTGTAATTTATATTTTTTGATTCTGTTCTTTTATAACCTTTCATTAAATGCAATTATTATTTGCCTCTCTCCAGGCACTACCAAACACATTACTATGGATATTTTCTGCCTTTACAGGCCTGGAATATTACAAATTCAGAGATACTTTTTTTTTTTCCAGTTGTTTAAAGAACTAGACTCTTAACCAGACTTGCTAAGGCACAGTAGTAGAAATGTAAAAATTCCATTTTCCTGGTTTAGTGAATACATGGGAGAATACTACTGATACACACATTTATTTTCTACATTGTTGACTGCCTTATACATCTCTTTCACTTTTAATTCCTTAAATACATAAATATGAGTCACAATATCGAAAGCAACTTTCATTTACAAAGAACATAATTAAGAAATGAAGAAATGGTGACTTGTAGGGAATTGGCACTTAAAGATTGGTAATGTTTAGAAAGCACGTTTAGAAGTTGGTGAGAATGCTATGACTAATTTCATAAGAGCTGTCATGGTTCGGATGACACCTGTAGTGAAATGTTAAGAGATAATTCCTTTATTGGATGATATTTTTTGTGGATTTAGTTTTTTGGCCAGTTTTGTTTGAAGTTCCTGTTGCATTTTTAACATGACCTAAACTCTAGATATGTCAGAATTAACTTACAATCATCATTCATAGAATAGTTAGTTACCATTGCCAACTGAGAAAATTTTAAAAAGTAGGCTAGATGGCAGCACTTCCTATTCACATCAACTTAATATGTTCAAGAGTTGGAGGGAAAATTTCAGATCATTCTGTTTTCCCACCACCACAACACCTAAGAGATTTAAAGCAGTTCTGAAATCCTGATGTTACTTCAAAAGTTTCAGCTTACTATCTCAGGCTTCCTTACTATGATACAAAATAAATACACAGTGACACTGGTGAGTGGTTACTGTTAGGGAAAACAAAAAGACCTCGCACACCAAGACTGCCCATGATTCTAGTAAATGCTTCCTTCTCCCACTGACCATTCGAATAGACAAGGCTCAGGCTCACAGAGCTCTCTGACTTGCAAGAACAAAACTGAATCAGTAATCCAGACTGTTGACAGCATCTATGCTGCTGTTATCTTTGGGCATAAAAATGTTTTTCAACATGAATAAGGTTCACTGTAGTTTAAGTTCAGCTGCACATTAAGTGCTTAAGTGCTGACAGTTATTAGTTGACAGTGGGGGCAAGAAAAGAAATGACTTAAGTGCTCCAGGAAATGAAAGCATGCTTGTACGCTTTAAGGTGAAGTGTCTGATGATAAGGAAGGGTTAGGCAGTCTTGGAGTCTCAGGGTCAGTATTCATTCAGCAAACATTTACTGAATACCTAATAATTTTTCTTTATTACATGAATATATTTGTCTTGTAGGCATGGATTTAAGGTAGGTGAAATTTATTACATTCCAAGTTTGGTGCTAGATAGTAGAAAGAAAGAATGATATATTTCTTGCTTCCATGAGTCACATTTCTTGGGAATGTGAATTTCTAGGGACCCACTCCAGTATATTCTTGCCTGGAGAATCTAGGACATGGACAGAGGAGTACGGCGGGCTACAGTCCAGGGGTTGCAAAGAGTCAGACACGAATGAGCGGCTAACACTTTGAAGCTCCTGCCCTCATCTGTTAAGATCTGAAAAGAAATTACTCTCATTTCAAATAAGAAATATTTTACATTAAACAACGTTCTCAGGAATTCCCTGGCAGTCCAGTGGTTATAACTCAGAGCTTTCAATGTGGTGACCCAGGTTTAATCCCTGGTCAGGGAACTAAGATTCTGCAAGCCATGCAGTGCCCCCCAAAATAATGTTCTCAGGGGTTATGAACCCTGACAATAATGCAGGACGGTCAGGGCAGGTGGGGGGCAGAGGACAAAATAGAAAAAAAAAAAAAGAAAAAATCTGTCCAGATTATATTTAAGTGAAATACAAAATTTTGAGAAGACGTAACTAGTACTATATTCCCAAGAGTAAGAGTGGCAAAGGGGGTTTTCCCCCCAAAGCACCTCATATTCTCTTGTCTGACATATCACAATGAGAGCATTTCTTATCTTCCTTTACTATGAAGTCATAAAGCAAGTCACCAGCCTCAAAAAAAAAGCATAGCTCTTGATATCAAGGGACATCTAATTTATGTTCTAATAGCAACAGACTGTGTACTGGTAAAATGAATTCACTTCTAGTATTTTCACATTATTGACAACATAGAAAAGAAATATTTGTGTGTCTATAGACACACAAAATAGAAGTCCAGGGTGGCAAACTTAGAATCTGCATATCAAAAAGGTATTTGTCCAACTGTGTTTTCTATGTAGGTTATTAACAAAACTACATAGAAACTACATCTAAAAATAAGTAGTCTTACATTTTGCAATTCCCTAAATGCTACCCATAAACAGTTTCTAAAAAACAGTAGAGTGAAAACAAATCTGATGAAATCAAGGTGTTAAGTTTTTTAAAATGAATGATAATTTGATTGCTGAATGCAGATAGCGTGGAAGGAAGTTTTCCAACCCTTGGTTTAAAAAAAATATTTATATCCAGGTAAAGCACAAAGGCAATGAGAATTAACCAACAGGAAAAAAGGGTCCAACCACCAATACATATGTGATGCTAGCAGGTGAAGCAGAGCTCTTGTGAGGGTGCATGGGCTCTAACCTTGGCTAAAGAAGGTGCTGGAATATGCTTGACCTTGGCAACTCTTCCACCCATCTCAACACGTCTATGAGAAATCCTCATGAGCTTTTAGCACAACAAGGGAAGGACTATGCCTTGGAGTCCCCCCACTTGACAAAGACCTCTAGAGGAACCCACCATATTTCAAAGAGCATGAAAAGCTACTTAGAAACTAAAAACAACTAGAGTTAGAGTCCCATTACTATTGAAACTAAACGTCTGTGTAGAAGGTATCTTGGTAAGAATCTTGCCTACATCCAATCTTAGAGTCCCTTTCATGGCATTTAGGAGCGATGGGATATTTTAGCTTTTGTTTGGGTGTCTATAGCAACTGGAAATTCTACTACTTGAGTCCATTCCTCTTTAGAATAACTCTTATTGCAAAGTTCTTTCTTGTGTTGAAGCAAGCATCTGTCATCTATAAAGCTCCTCTTTTTGCCCTTTGAAGCAACACAGGAAAAGCCCAGTTCCTCTCCCCTTTTATAGTTCAATGGAGATTTCAAGGCAGCTATTATATCATCCCCTCTTTTTCCATTTGCAGCTATACCGTCTGTTCTTCAGGGGAACTATTGCCTGATTCCACGTATAATCAGACTCTTCACGATCCTGGCCACCTGGCCCTGGATGCAATAATTTATTAATGTCTCTCTTAAAATGTGGTTTCCAGAACTGAACCCAGTCCTCCACCAGATGAGGCCTGAGCTGTGTCGCGTGCAGGGCTCCCTAGATTTCTGTCACCACAGGCTGAATGTGTTAGTTTAGCCATGATATACCCCTGACTCAAAACTGAACTCACATTTCCCTAAGAAAACATTTCTACAAAAACTGCTGTGAAACCAGGACTTTCTAACACCTTTCCCATTAACACACACATCCGTACACACATAGGCGCCCTCGTCTATACTCAGAAGGTTGCATTTAAGAAACTCAGAGTGTGGGAGTCTCTTGTTAATGCCTGTTCAATTTTATCCTTTTAGTTTCAGTCTTATGTTCACATATTTCAAAAATTACAATGATTTCTGTATCCTAATGTCAGTACATAGTTAGAATTCAGTGAATATTCATGGGATGAATTAATCCTGAATCTACTAGTCAACAGACTAGATATATATGTCTACTTCTGGGTCATCTATAAATCTGATAGGCATACTTTCTGCCCCCCTTACTCTCTTCTTCATCAGAGAACTAAGAAGGCAAATAAAAACTGCCTTTAAATTGTTGATCCTAGCATTCCCTCTGGGATGTGGAGGTACAGAATATGAGCAGGAGCAGATGAAGAGAAAGAATATTGAGTGTCCTAGATTCTTGGAATCAGGATTTAAGGTTCCCAACATTAGAAAAATATGGCTTTCCCCTATCTCTACCCTAGAGTTTTCTGCCTTTCAGATCTATTAGAATACTGTGATTATCAAACTGTGAATTTTTAGGAAAAGCTCATACAAGCTTAATTTTGAAACAACTTTTAAAATGATCTTTTCAAATTACATTTCCTATAAAGTCTGAGTTAGAGACACGAAGGTGTCTACTGGCTATGAGGTATAAAATGGAGTTCCCAAAATGCCCTTGACAAATGCCTGAGATATATGTATCCATTTATTTCAGGAGTCAGAAATGGCATCTATTTTTCAGTGTGAATTTAGAAAATCACTGAGATTGAAGCTGTCTCCTGAAATGAATATTATCTCAAAATGAATATTCCTTTTCCCCAGAACGAAGAAAAATAGCTCAATTTTGCTTTCCGTTCAACAGCCACTCTTTCCAGAATACAGGGCTAATTACAGAATTTAAAAGCATCCTATTGTGCCTTTTTCCCCATTGTCTATTGTGACTCAGGATGGTGAACCCTGGGACTGACACTTTAGAAAGATGGAAAAAGTGTTTCAATCTCGAACCTGGAAGAAAACATTTCAGAAACTTCCTTCTTGCATAGTGCTAACATTTGAAGCATGGAGACACCTAAGAAAGGTCTAGCAGACCCAGAGAAGAAATTGGTTTTGTACCTTTTGTCATTTTTTCTCTAGAGAGAGTGATGGAGGTGGAGTCTTGGTTAATTAACTTCTCAAGAAACTGTTTTCCAGAAATTGATTGACAGATGAACATCAGGAAGAAATCACGCCAACACTGATGGGGGGGTGGATTTCTTTTCCTGACTATTATCAGTTGCAACAAGCCATACCCAAGAGCCTTGAGATAAGCGAGAGTGGAGGGAGGCTTAATTATACCGTAAGCTCCACAGGCCAGGTGACCCGTGTGCCTCAAGCATAGTCAGAGCCTCTCCCAGGCAGCCACCTTAGGGTTCCCTGTTAGAATACAGGTAACTACAAACAGGAGGGTCCATACACTGTTCCCCGCAGGGAGGAGCCGTGCTAGGTACTGACTTGAATTTCAGCTATTCAGGAAGACATCCTATGGTGCTGCTGGGGTCAGGAACCCCCTGCAAGACAGCCTCATCACTGGACCCCACACTCCTTGGGATTTTCCAAGTCGTCTCCTTCCAAGTCCAGCTTCAAACTCTTCTTTTGCTCAATTTCCACCTGTCAAGAAATAGATGTCGGAGAGAAATAATCAGAAAGAAATATCAGGAAAACAACCCAACAAATAACCAAAAGAGAAAAACCTCACCAGGTTCTTTGAGAGTCCTTACAGTTTGGTTAACAGTCTGGGGTTTAGCCACACCAAGCTACTGGCCCTGTGTAGATCATGACTCTGAATGTGCACATGCCCTTGGCTTGGTCTGGAATTCCTCTCCCTCAGTCCACCCGGGAAATCCTTCTTCTTTGCCTTGCACAGTTGCTCAAAGATCACCTCTCCTGTAAAGCTGTTCTTGACTCCCCAGGTAGAATCAGGTGCCCCCCTGTGTATATTTCTCCTGCACCCTATACACTCGCCCAGCCCCACTACAGCCCAGGCCCTGTAAGACAGGGCAGGCCCTTTTAACTATTAAACCCCAATAATATAGGCAAACACAAAGGTTTATCAAATGAATGGAATTCTTTGCAGTTGGCTGTTTACACTCTCTCTGACTTTGTCCCTTTAAACAGTCTGCGGAGAATCCCCTGGCAGTCCAAAGGTCAGGACTCTGCACTTCCACTGCAACGGGCATAGATTCGATCCCTGGTCAGTGAATTAAGATCTTACATGCATGCGGCAGAGCCAAAAAAAAAAAAGTATCCAACAGTATTTACAGTTCTGCCTGTATCTTCTGCAGAATCAGTTCAGTTCAGTCACTCAGTCATGTCCAACTCTTTGCGACCCCATGGACTGCAGCACGCCAGGCCTCCCTGTCCATCACCATCTCCCAGAGTTTACTCAAACTCCTGTCCATTGAGTTGGTGATGCCATCCAACCATCTCATCCTCTGTCGTCCCCTTCTCCTCCTGCCTTCAATCCTTCCCAGCATCAGGGTCTTTTCAAATGAGTCAGTTCTTTGCATCAGGTGGCCAAAGTACTGGAGTTTCAGTTTCAACATTAGTCCTTCCAATGAATATTCAGGACTGAATTCCTGTAGGAATACTATAGCTTTTGCAGAATACTATAGCTGTTCATTATAAAGAGATTAATCAATTAATCTTGTCTTGAGAGTGACACACCTCATCTGAAGCCTTTTGATAAGTCAGGCAGGGAATCTTTTGAGTTAGGGAGCTTCATAATAAAAGCTGCTTCTCTCAATACTGATATTTATAATAATGAGGGAAAGAATTCAAGACAAAACAGTTGACTAGGGTCATGTTTGAAGAAAGTGCCGGAAAAAAAAAAAAAGAAGAAAGTGCTGAGTTGTTTTTTTTTTTCTGGCCACAAGATGGAGTATTTGTTCTTTTCAGTAGTTGAATGTTTTGGATCGTACAACTAAGGAAACATTTAAAGAACAATTAAATGATGGTATAAATCTACGGGTGTTATTATGAATAGAAAATCATTAAACCACTTTGCCAAATCCTTCTTCAGCATGCCTGCTACGGCCCCCTGCCCATTTTCCATCTTTGTCATTTAATCTCCTCCTGTGCGTGTGTGCTCAGCTGCTTCAGTCTTTGCAACTTTATGGATCGTACCCCCCTAGGCTCCACTGTCCAGGGAAGAATCCTGGAGTGGGTTGCCATGCCCTCCTCCAGGGGATCTTCCCGACCCAGGGATGGAACCCGCATCTCGACGTCTCTTGCATTGGTTCTTTACCACTAGCATCTCTTCCTACTGAATCTCTTAACTCCCCAAGATATAATCATTCTTTATGTCAGAACTCTCCAGCTTCACACCCCCCTTTACAGCCCTGATCCTATTACTACTATAAAGGTTTGCCTGGCTTTTGAGATTGCTCTGTTACAGTCCAGTGACCAGGTCAGATGTGTCTTAACATCACTCAGATCCACTTCAACATCTGCAGCTGAAATATATGCTTAGAGTTAACATTTTCCTGAGCCTGCCTGCACTTTCAAGCCCACTCCCCTGCACATAAATTATATGATAAACAAGTAATAATAATCCCCTAACCCCATGGCTCTTTTGTCATTCATGGCAACTGAGACATTATATCCTCCTCTTTCATTAGCCTTGATTTCTCTTTCCAGCCTTTCTGTTGCCCACGAGCGGGTTTATTCACTTCACTCAGAGCAGCTTCAACCACAGCTATGCACACTGGGCCACCGCCATGGTGACCAGAGCACCCGTCTGCACCCTGGGCGGGCACTGCTAAAAGGAATGGGAGCAGGGAGTGTTTGGGGGTAAACAGACAGACTTGGAAGCATTAGCCAGATGCCCCCCGAGGCTACCTTGTAGCTGTAGTGTGCGGAATAATTGACCCACTTCCTGACATCCGTCTTGTCTTCCACCGAGATGGATCTCACAGCAGCTTTGGAGGCAGACGTTGTAGGCATGCTGAACTCGACGTTCACGTGATTGGCAAATCTGGAAGGCACTTCCCGGTCCGAGCCAAGTTCAAGGTGGCAGAAGAAACAGTGTGGGTGACCAGAAGCTATAAAAGAAAAACAAAGAATCTAGGGTTTGGCTTCTTTGGTGAAGTGGAAGGAAAGCGTCAGTAACAAAGGAGGCCTGGCAGCCTTTCAGAGGGTCCAACGCTGAGCAGAGGACTGGCCTAGGCGGAGACCACACTGCATGTATGTGCCTCAGACTGCTGAACGTAACACCGTCTCATTACGGTAGCCTGGTATCCTAGCAATAAAACCCATGACCTGGGAAGGGAGGCTCACTCTGCCTGCTTAGGTCAGAGCGCGACGTGAACACAGCACAAATACCAGGAAAGAGAGACTGTAGATGGGCAGAAAGGAATAAAAGAGATCAGCGCTTAGCACCTAATAAAACATCAAAGGCAGACACCTGGAGCAAAATCATCAATTTCTTTTGAAAGCTAAGTTGAATTTTCCTCACAGCAGTTCATATTTTTTTTAAATGCTTTTGGAGTGTCTTTCAGGTGAATGAAATATGTAAATAACAAAGCCGTTAGAAACTGCACATAGGCATTAGGGAAGCATGGTTTCCAAGATATCTTCCTAGGGCGACATCTGGGAAAGAATCTGCCAATGCAGGAGACCCGGGTTCCATCCCTGGGCCATGAAGATCCCCTGGAGCAGGGAATGGCAACCCACTCCAGCAGTCTGGCCTGGGAAACCCCGTGGACAGAGGAGCCCAGCGGGCTATAGTCCATGGGGTCGCAATGAATTGGACACGAGTGAGCACGTGGTCACGCTCATGGAACGCCGGAGAGAACACAAGGCTAAGGGCTGGGACCTGTCAGTCCTGGATTTGACCTCAACTCTTCTGAGTGCGAGGACCCCACACCCAAACCCTTTGTTCTCTTCATGCTTCTTCCTCAAGGATGAAGTGCAGAGTTGGGGGTTGGTAGGAAAGGGTGAGCTGAACAAGGCCAGGCATCGGCCCTTACTGCTATTTAACTCTATCAATCTGTGGCTGGTCCTGCAGTATCTGGAAGGCAAACTTATGGTCTGATTTTCATCTGAAGATTGTTACCAGATTATTTGAGGCAGAGGAGCCAGAGCTGAGTTCCCTGACTCACTACGGACGCGTCGCCGCCGCCGCTGGTCAGATGTAGCAGGAGATGTTTTCTGAGAACCCTGAGCCAGGTCGTGTGCAAAGTGCTCGCTGCAGATTTCTCACTGCATCTTCATAACCCTCCCCTGAGGCTGTGATTTGTTACATTTGTACAGATGAGGAGCTAAGGCTTCGGGAGGTGAGGTCGACCGCCCAGGGTCACAGCTAGCAAGTGGCAGAGCCAAGAAAACTGGACCCAGCAGTCCGCCTTCCAGACGCTCTTAACCGATACGTCTGTGTGACAACCTCACAGTCCTTAAACCTCGGTACCAGGGTTTGCAGGGTGACAGGGTGGAGAAAAAGCCTAAGGACCCCCGTACAGCAACTCACTCTGGATAAACAGTGTGCCTCTGACTCCATGATGTAACTGAAACAGCCCTGAGTTATCTGAGTTTCCCCAAATAAACAATTCCAATTTCCTCTATTGGTCTGGGCAGGACTTTTTAATCTCAGAGAGTGAGGACATACACACCCGCTCTCCAAGGAAAACATTACAGAGTGAAGTATTTGTTTTGCTCTGGTTCACAAATGTAACATATTTCAGTGGTTCTTTCTAAAAAGTAATACTTAAGAAAAAGATTGCAGTTTTTTAGGAAAGGAATTTAAGATACATGTAGTAGTAAAAATTACATTATTTGAAAATCAATTAATTCAGCTTTTTTTTTTAACTGTGTAACCACAGATGTCATTATACAGCCATCCCTTACTGAACGTTTATTACAGGCCAGAGACTCTGCTAAACACTGAAAAGCATTATCTAATTTCATTCTTAATGAGCTGGGTATTAATAATGCTGTTTTATAAAAGAGGAAACTGAGATTTCTCTGAAAGGTTTAAGTAAATTGCCTAAGGGCACAGTCATTAAACTGTAGTACTGGGAATAAAATTCATATCTAACTGACTCCAAATTATGTCCTAGACTCCTCTCAATATACTGCTATTATATCATTACAAAGTAGATAGAGAAGTTTCTTAATTCAATAGCAACCTCAATGACAGTTTTCTCTCATTACCCTTATTTACATATTGCTGGAACACTGAAAACCATAACTTTCCACAAAACTGACCCTCCTCTTCTCACCCCAACCAGAGTATTCACCACAAATTCTATGAGAACAACAATCTTTCTTGAGTTCTGGCATCAACCAATGGACGCTGGCGCTCATGAACACATGTGCTGTGTGCTCAGCTGTGTCTGACTCTGACCAGCAGACTCCTCTGTCTGCAGCCCACCAGGCTCCTCTGTCCAGGCAATTTTTTAGGCGAAAATACTGGAGCGGGTGGGTTTCTCTGGTGGCTCAGCCAGTAAAGAATCTTTTGCCTACAATGCGGGAGACCTGGGTTCGAACCTTGCATCTGGAAGATCCCCAGAGAAGGGAATGGCAACCCACTCCAGTATCCTTGCCTGGAGAATCACATGGACAGAGGAGCCTGGCGAGCTATAGTCCATGGGGTCTCAAAGAATCAGACACGACTGAGTTACTCACACTTTCACTTTCTCTGGAGTAGGTTGCCATTTCTTACTCCAGGGAATCTTCCCGACCCAGGGATTGAACCTGCATCTCTTGCATCTCCTGCATTGGCAGGTGGATTCTTTACCATTGATCCACCTGGGAAGCCCAACAGATAGGGAAGTGGAATTTTGAAAGCTAGTATGGTTTCACAGCAATGAACTAATTAGCTTACACACTGTGTCATCTTAATGATGTTGAGAAAATTTAACATTAAAATTCAGACTGCTATTTCTCATGGAAGGGGAACTCTACTGGAATTGTTTCCTCTTTACCTGATCTAACAAGAACTGGAATTCCAGCAAAGAAAGCTACCTGTGCAAGATAGAATGTTCTGTTCCCAGGCAGCCAGCCTGGGAAAGCACAGAACTTGTTCCGGTGCCTTCCAGGAATCAGGAACGCTCTGAAGATTAGGGTGAGAGGGAGAACATGGATGGGCCCTGCTGGCGGGAGCCATGTAGGAATCCAGTGGGGGGCTTGTTAGCCTTTTGCAGGCTTGTTGGGATGGCCCTGCTGTGACTGCAGGCTTGGGGTGCTGGCAAGGCCCGGGATGCCAGCCTGGCCATTGCTGCCTCTCGGTCTGACCATCCCGCCTCTGGGAGCCAGGGTTGCAGGGCCAACGCAAGTGGGATACATGGGCAGAGGTTCAGTCCTCTTCCATTGCAGAGACGTGAGGATTCTGACAAATAGCCTAATAAAGGCACCTTCCCAAAGCTAACCCTAGACTGAGACAGAAGAGCTCAGAAAGGTGATAGTTACTAATAGATAATCCATCACCAGCTCTCTGGGTTCATGGATGGAGTGAGCCCTGGATGGGGAAGGCAAGGGGCTCAGAACACAGAATACCAGCAACGGTAAGACCCTGCAGTCTGCCAGGAATTCAGATCCTGTACATTTCCAGTTGCCAGAAATGGGTGCTATCAATGTCCTGAACCGATACAGGAATATACCATTGGCCAGAAGCAGAAGAAGTTCTCTGGGTGGGGGGTGGGATTTCACTTCTAAAAACATACAACCATGACAGCAAATCAGTAACTGAGGAGGGGGTGGGGGTCGGTTTAAGTGAGAAACATCCCCAGATATTCTTGCGGTGTCCTGTATTTTAACAATCATTCACAAGTAAGGTGCCACTAAACCTGGAAATAACCTATATGATATATAGGCTGCACTTCCCTGGCCTTGAGCCTGCTGAATACTTCCCGCCTGGGAAGCATTAATAGTTGCTGTCGCTGAGGACTATTTATTCCCTATCCTGTATCTTCTCCCTTTTTAATCTGGTAACAATCTTTTTTTTTTTTTCTTCTCTCTCTGAGAAATAACTCTTGCCTAGCACTGCATCTCGGGAGAAGGAAATGGCAACCCACTCCAGTATTCTCGCCTAGAATGCTAGAATTCTTGCCTAGAATTTCGTGGACAGAGGAGCCTGGTGGGCTGCCGTCCATAGGGTCGCACAGAGTCGGACATGGCTGAAGCGACTTCAGCTGCAGCAGCGGCAGCCCACGGCGTGTCATCCTGGTGGTCATGTCAGTCACACCCTTCGAGCCTTGGGAAGTGGCATGAAATGGCTTGCGGGGGTTTGTCCGAACGCTGCAGCCTGAGGACTCCTCCCATAGCTCCTGCCATCCAGGATTATCCTTCTGGAAGCCTGCTTGTTCCTCTAGTTCTCCGAGACCACCGTATCTTCCCAACAGTTTCTCTCTTTTTGCTGAAAGAAGCCAGTCTCAGTCTTTGCGGCTTATAAAGCCCCTCATGTGGTACCTTTCCATATTTGAGAGAAGGAACTTTGAAGCAAAGCAGGTATGTGAGGAAACTGTAAATCTCTGTGCTCATAATGGAAGTTACTTCAAGTCTGTGTCTGTTTTATATGACGAACCGAGAGGCAGCGGTGGTATCGAGAATGAAAAAAGACCCTGGATGTGATGGGTCATGTCACTCCTGGTCCTTCACTTTCTCGTCTGTGGAAGGAAGAGGTTTGCCTAAAGTCATCCCACAGGTCCCTCCCAGCTTGAAAATCCAGTTATTCCATAAGGAAGTGATCTGAATCCATGCTTAGTAAATTGCAGAGCTGAAAATCCCAGTAAACACAAACCAGAGGCCCTGTTTTTTCTGATGTCATGCCTCCAGCAGGCTAAACAGTGATTTTCCCCCTGTGACCTCGGTTCTGTTGTCAGGGGGCATCCGTGCCACAGGAGAGGCAAGGGCCTCTTCTCTCTGCCATCAATTCAGATGGACCAAGACAAAAATCCTGGTGCCATCAGCCAGGTGATAACGTGCTGGCCTCAGAGAAGTGAATAAGTAGGCACTGAGAGCAAGGCTTTAAAAATCGTGTCCACTGAGAAACGGTGGCCGGTCCAGCCTCAAACACAGAAGCCCAATTGTGTCTTCAGTCTGCGCCGCTACACCCAGCGTCGGACACAGAAAGCCCTGGTGTGTGTCTACAGCCTGGCCCGCTGGGGGAGCTGACCAGATCGTATTGCCTCTTGGCTTCATGTCATATTGCATCTGGGGTGAAACACAGCCCCTCCGCACTCTGAACAGGAAATGAAGACTCTAATTATGTTGTTAGGATTTAACAGGGAAAACGGAATAAAGAATATCTGCAGAAGGGAAAGTTCAACCAACAGTTTTTCCAAACATTTGTTGTTGTTGTTGTTGTTGTTGTTGTTGTTGGCCAAAATGCCCACTTTTGTTTATTACAAACGAGAAGTGGTTTAAAGGACCATGGGCTTATTGCCTGCCATTGGGATCGCCCAGACTTACTCTAAGAAATAAAACTATTAGAGCTGCTTTGATCACTCCCCAGTTTTGTCATTCCATCAAATCTCACCAGACCCAAGAGGAAAGCCGTTGCCTTTGGGCCCACTCGAGCAGACAAGCACCCCGCTCACTGCGCGCAGGCCAGCAAGGGCTGGTGAGCTGTCTCCTTTGAGCAAACACTCCTTCCCTTACCTTCTGTCAGGGAGCATTCCAGTCCTTCTGGACCTTCATGTCCTGGCTGTCTGCAGTCTGACCAGAGGCCCCTTCTCTCTCTCTCTCTCAGAGCCGCTCAGTCGTGAACGATTCTTTGCGACGCCATGGACTGTCTGCCAGGCTTTTCTGTCCATGGAGCTCCCAGGCAAGAATCCTGGAGTGGGTTGCCATTCCCCTCTCCAGGGGATCTTCCCCACCCAGGGATTGAACCCGGGTCTCCGGCATTGCAGGTGGACTTCTTTACCATCTGAGCCACCGGGGAAGCCCCGGGAGGCCCCTTCCCCATGCCCAAATCCCAGCTCTAAGCTTGGGACGTTATGATCGACAGGCTTTGCACAGGGTTACAGGAATCATCAATCCAACTCCCGCCGGGGGAGCACTCGGGCAGGGAGACCTGGCGTGCAGCAGCCCAAGGGATGGCAAAGAGCTGGACACGACTCAGCTGCTGAGAAAAATAACGCATCATTTCACGAAAGAAGTGTGAAGAAGGTAGGGGAATCAAAAGATGGAGGGACCTGGGTCATGCAGGTTTGTGACTTAACCTCGCCCAGGTCACGTGTGCTTTCCGGCCGTCCATTCCCCGTCCCTCCCCATCACCGTTCCCCTCACATAGCACAAAACCAGCACTTCACAGCGGAGGAGAAAGCAGCACTTGGACCCCAGCTCTTTCGCCCGCCACCCCAGTGCGGCGGCTCTCACAGAGGACGGAGCCCTGCCTACCTGAGTTTTTGTCAGGCAGTCGGTTTATCCTCCACACGATGGCATTGAAGGCATGCTCGTACTTGGCAGTCCCCAGGGTGACTCTCATGACCGGCTCAGAGCCAGAGATGCTGGCTGAGCCAAAACTTGCCCCCCGGTTCACTTTGGCTTTCAGAGACTTCTCCCCCAGGACGCTTTCCCTGCGGAAGTTTTTCACCCACTCGCTGGGCACGGGGTAGCGGACCATCACATTCTCGCAGGGGACCTGGGTGAGGGGGTCCCAGTTGGAGGAGAAGCCCGCCGACATCCTCAGCCAGCTCTGCACCTCCACCTCCGCCCCGTGGATGCTCGCCGCCGTCCTGAGCGTGAAGGGCAGGGTCTTCTCGGCGAACACCGTCCGGAACCGCATGAGCTCGAAGCGGCAGGCGTCCAGAGGGTTGAAGAGGATGACGCGCGAGCTGCGGAACACGTCCTCATCCACGCAGCCGTGAAAGCGGCACTCGTGGAGCCGGATCCACTTGGTGGTGGTGGTGGGCACGATGTCCTGGCGGGACACCACCTCGTTCCCTTTGACCAGGACGTCGTTGAGACCCAGCCGGCACTCGGCCAGGCCCGAGAGGAAGCTCAGCACGTGGACCCGTGTCAGGACGCGGTGCTGGAGGATCTGGTTGTCCCCCTTGCTCACCAGGCCAGAGAACTCGTCCTGGACGTCCACCGTCATCTCCTCTTCCAAGTAGTTCAGGCCGACCGTGCTCAGCTCCATGGACAACACGGGCAGCTCCATGAGGCGGTCCTGAACCGCCCGGATGAAGCTCAGGAAGTCCTCGTAGTTGGTGGTGCCCAGCTTGATGACTTGCTCCCTCTCGGCCGAGTGGGCCACGGCGGGCTTAGGCTGGTACTTCTTCTTCTCCTTGTAGGTGACGCGGTCTATCCGCAAGCTGTGGATCCTCCCGTTCTCATCGTAGTTTTGGAGCCGGGGTTCGGAAATCTCATGGCACATCTCCAGCTTGAACTCACGGAATGGCCTCTCCAGGCCCTGCTCATAATAGAGCTGCAGGTAACCACCGGCCGTCAGTTTGACGTAGATGGGTCCCCAGTGCCTGGAGGACATGATGTTCTTCTTCTCGGGGATCCTAAGCATCATGGGCCACCCATCTCTGGGCGGGGACTGCTCGGAGCCGGCTGGGTCCTCATCCAGTTCAGTCCAGGCGGTCGGGTCATCATCAGGGAGCGTCGCACCCCCGACGTGATCGGAATCCTCGATTTGGAGCCGCTTGAGTTTTTCCACAGCATCCGAGCGTGACTGGCTGCGGCTTGAGTCATCAAAACTGATGGCGTCCCGGTAGACGACAATGAGGGAATCCCTCTGGCTCTTGCCTGGGGTACCGGACACAGAACTGTTCTGGGCTCGCCTCTCCTGCTCCTCAAAGAAAGCCCGGAAAGGGTTGATGGGGGATGGCTGTACATCCTGCAGCGTCTCATTCAGAAAAGGATTGGTGGCCCTCCAAGGCGGAGCCTCGGGCACGGCAGGCGGATGGCTCACGGAGGACACGTCTAGCTTCTGAACTTTGGAGAAGTTCATCAAAGTGCTCTTGGGCCGCTCCCGCTTCTTAAATGACCCTGCTGAGTTGTAAGGTCCATCTGGGGTCACAGAGGCAAGAGGCGGTGTTTCTGGCTTCAGGGGAGACGTGATGGGGGACAAAGGGCTGCTGACTTCATTGTCATCAAAAGTGACCCAGCTGGGGAAACGCGCAGAGGTCACTGGTGTGGCGGGGTGTCCGTTCACGGCCGGGCTGCCGGCTTGCCAGCTGATGGCCTCCATCTCTACCTCTTCATCCTCCTGCAGAGAAGAGGAATTGTCTGAAAGGAAAAGGAGAACACGTGAGGGACTGCTGCTCAGGGCCTCTAGGAGTATGGGGATGAGGGAGTTTTGCTAGAATTTTATCTGGAATCCAGTGAATTCCAAAGCGGTTCATTACCTGTCGCAGTGTTTAGTCTGGCACAGCTCCTACAGTTTCGTAGTAAGCACACCAGAGAAAGCAGAAGTCGCTCAGTCGTGTCTGACTCTCTGCGACGCCGTGGACTATAGAGTCCGTGGGATTCTCCAGGCCAGAGTACTGGAGTGGGTAGCCCTTCCCTGCTCCAGGGGGTCTTCCCAACCCAGGGATCGAACCCAGGTCTCCCACATTGCAGGCGGATTTTTTATCGTCTGAGCCACCACGGAAGCCCACCAGAGGGCCATACATTAAATGCAGTAAGAATGCAAACGTCAATACAGAAGCACTGATAGAACCCAGGTCCATCACAATTTAACTCATACATTCTACTTTATTTTATAGAAGTTTCTGGAATAGCTTTCTTTTTTTTCTTTTTGACTCTAATGTATGTATTCTTAATTTTTAAACATCAAAACCACCTTTTACATAAAATGATATAAAGCTGATCACATTGAACAAAACAAGCCATATGCTCTAAGTGATGATATGACTGTGAATAATGTAATTGGAGGGATTTTTTACCCAAATGTGATCAATAAATACTAAAGACAAAATGCTAACATCCTTAATATGAAATAAGTTTCATATGCAAGTGAATAAGAAAACTATAAAAACTTGAAATACAGGCAGAGGACAGATAGACAACCCAGGAAAGAAAAAGCAAAAATGTCTAATAACCAGGTGGGAAATGTTCAGTTTCACTAGTAATAAGAAAAATGAAAATTAAATCCCCCAAAAGAAAGTGAAGATTTTCCAAGTTTTAGTATTTGATGAGGGTGAGGGTGGTATAATATGAACAGTAAATAGATCCTCAGTGGGACTATAGGTTGCTATAAAGTCTCTGAAAATGGTTTGGCAGTTTGTATTAAGTGTATTACAATGACTTAGTAATCTTACCCTAAGGAAATGAATCCAAATTGTGAACCAAGTTTGAGGTGAATGTTAGGAAACTGAGGCACAAAGTGGAATAACATGCAGCCGTTAAAATGTTTACAAATCTGTAGAAACATAAGAAAATTGCTCTTGATATTAATCTCTTCTTTTTTCTCTAAAATATTTTTCCATCTTGGGGTTTATTTTATAAAGAAAAAAAAAAGATTATTATAAATAAAACTCCACTCTTGCAGGGCCTTCAAGGAAGGAGCTGCAAAATTGAGTTTCAAGGCAGGAAAATTCCAAACCTTTTCAGTAAAGACCCTGTGCGTCTGCTGTGGTTGTGGGAAGGGAGGAGGGGGCGTGGGGCCTTTATAAAGTCAGGAGTGGATTCTGATGAAGGAATGTCCCAGAAAACAAATCAGTGTCTGGCATAGAGCCAATATTCAGTAAAGGGTTGTTAACTGAATGAGTTGAGAAAAGAAACTCTGCTTTGGAGCAGTTGTGTTCTCACTGTCTCTGTAGAAATGTGTATCGGGATCTCCATTCCACCCACTGTTTCCACCTCCAGACATTTGGACACAAAGAGAAATGAATATTCAAACGGTTGAGTTTTCTTACCATCCTGCTAAATCTTCATGAATATCATACCCAGCCACACCAAATCAGCAGTGTGACACATAATTAAACACATAATTACACGTGGATGGGAGGGCTACCTGTCATCCATCTTTCAACGTATATTTATTCAAACAAAGTGATTACCTCTACTGAAGGCATCAGTTTGAAAATGTAAGCTGAATACATGCACACACACACACACATACCCACACTCACCCCAGAAATAAAATGAGCAAAAAGTATTTTCTACATGCACAGCATCACAAAAGAATTTCAAAGCATTTTAAAATTAAAGAGGAGACTCTCCTTCAAATGAATCATTAATCTACTTTTGTAGATGTAGAAGTGATTTATTTTCTGGAAAATGAAGGGAAAGGAATCAGAAAACAATCGAGGTTTGTAGGGCATATTTTACTCCTACTCCTGTTTGATAACATTATTATTACTCTTGTGGTGGTTGTAACGAAGGCTAAAGGGAGCAATGTGGCCCTGAGTAAAATATAATCACTTCCTTGACACAGTAACTGAGCCTCCCTAGGGAAGGGGATGTATCACGAAATGTGTCACTTTCTAATGAAGCAGCTCTATGGAGCGTTTGTGGACAGTATTTCCACTCACAGCCTGGTGCTGACTCACCCCTTGTACCAGGGACATCCTTTCTGCCTTGGAGCTCAGGACTACTCCCAAGCTTCACATGTACCCTAAGTCCTTTTCGCTTGGAGGGTGGATTCTGCTAAAGCTGTTTATTCTTGCTGCCAAAGGATTTTCTTCTGTTGGGAATTTTGTCCCCAAAATAGCACTTTTCATCCTCTCCCAAACTGAAAAAAAAAAAAAAAAGGGTGGGGGGGGGAGGCCTTTGTCTCCACTGAAGATAATTTAATTTTCTTACAGTAAGTCTTAGAATTTTAAGCCAAGTTACTTGAAATCACACCAAGTCCTAGACAGTTTTGAAGCATTAGACTCATAATACAATTTAAATTATCTTTAAATTTGGGGCTTCTCTGGTGGCTCAGATGGTAAAGAATTTGCCTACAATGAGGGAGACTCAGGTTTGATCCCTGAGTTGGGAAGATCCCCTGGAGAAGGAAAGAGCAACCACTCCAGTATTCTTGCCTGGAGAATTTCATGGACAGAGGAGCCTGGTGGGCTATAGTCCACGGGGT
Source organism: Dama dama (assembly GCF_033118175.1). Classification (NCBI taxonomy): domain Eukaryota; kingdom Metazoa; phylum Chordata; class Mammalia; order Artiodactyla; family Cervidae; genus Dama; species Dama dama. The sequence continues at coordinate 11,456,607 of NC_083692.1, read as the reverse complement.
CGCAGAGAGTCAGACACAACTGAGCAGCTAACACACACACATCTCCAAATTTGGAGGCAAATTTTTTAAATTAGATCAACTTCTAGAGATTCTATATTCATTAAATAGTATCAAAAGATTGTTACAAAGCTACCTCTTCTTTGGCATTTTCATCTTCCATGACTGCAAACTGTTTTAAAAATCCATCTTTGGGGATGGTAGTAATGTAATAGGTCAAATTTCTGAAAATGAGAATTTGGTTTTCTACAAAATCATTTATAAGGAAAAAAATAATAAAAGAACTTTTCTGGATGAAAAACAAAATTGGTTCATAGTTCACAGAGGGTCACAGTGGTTCATATTTTCACCTGAAAATAAAGCATTTCTTGAGGCGAACTTACAGTTCAGTACAGTTCAGTTCAGTCACTCAGTCATGTCTGACTCTTTGCAACCCCATGAATCACAGCACGCCAGGCCTCCCTGTCCATCACAAACTCCTGGAGTTTACTCAAACTCATGCCCATCGAGTCGGTGATACCATCCAACCATCTCATCGTCTGTCGTCCCCTTGTCCTCCTGCCCCCAATCCCTCCCAGCTTCAGGGTCTTTTCCAATGAGTCAACTCTTCGTATCAGGTGGCCAAAGTATTGGAGTTTCAGCTTCAGCATCAGTCCTTCCAATGAATACCCAGGACTTATCTCCTTTAGGATGGGCTGGTTGGATCTCCTTGCAGTCCAAGGGACTCTCAAGAGTCTTCTCCAACACCACAGTTCAAAAGCATCAATTCTTCGGCACTCAGCTTTCTTCACAGTTCAACTCTCACGTCCATACATGACCACTGGGAAAACCATAGCCTTGACTAGATGGACCTTTGTTGGCAAAGTAATGTCTCTGCTTTTTAATATGCTATCTAGGTTGGTCATAACTTTCCTTCCAAGGAGTAAGCGTCTTTTAATTTCATGGCTGCAGTCACCATCTGCAGTGATTTTGGAGCCCCAAAAAATAAAGCCTGACACTGTTTCCACTGTCTCCCCATCTATTTCCCATGAGGCGAACCTAAGGACTGCCAAATCCTGCTTTAAAAATTCTCCCCTTTAACACCAAGTTCTATCCCTGGGTCGGGAAGATCCCCTGGAGAAGGGAACAGCTACCCACTCTAGTATTCTTGCCTGGAGAATCCCATGGACAGAGAAGCCTGGCAGGTTACAGTCCATGGGGTCACAAAGAGTTGGACATGAATAAGTAACTAACACTCTCACTTTCTAAATATCCACTAATAGGAGACTGGTTATATCAATTGTTATATCCTCAAACTGGAACCCCATGCATCAGTCATGATGATGCTGTTGATGATGTTAATGCACATGGAAGCTGATCATGATATCTATATTATTGAGTAAATAACAAGAGTCCACAATGTGGAGTCAGACTGCCTGGGTTTCAATTCCATATCTGCAGCTTATTAGCTGTATGACTTTGGGCAAGTTGTTTTAACTTCAGTGTCTTAGCTTTCCCATTAATGAAACTAGGAAAATATTAAATCCTCCCTAACAGGGTTGCTCAGAAAAATTAATCCAGATGTTAGAATTGTGTTTGGCAAACATTAAATGTTCATTAGATGTTGGCTGCTATACCTACTATTGTTGCTGCTGCTAGAATGATATATACTCATGATATAAAGTGTGTAAACATATTAAAAAGCTTTTTGATGTGAAAACAAATATGTGGGGTAAGAGGTGATTTTTGAAATTCTAAATCTGTAGTCTTTCCTTCCTTCAAAAATGCTGTGTTGCTTACAAAATAAAGAAATACTAAAAGGTCAAAATGTATCTTTATGCCTCCCACTAACTAACCTTAGAGAAAGAAAACCAAGAGCTTTGCTGTAGTCTGTGTTGATAAAGCAGCAGTTAGATCTCTCCTAAGACACGTGTGACTGGTGTGGCTGGTATTGGAAACAATAAGGGAAGGGGAAAGTCTGGCAAATTTCTCCACTAAGAAACCAGCAAAATGAATTATTTTCAGAACAACATTATCATCCACAATTCTGTTTTACTGACTTATTAAAATATAACCAAAAATCCAACTTCACTTTACTTACTCTCTCTTCCACTCACTACCTCCAAATTCTTTTAGTATTATGAGTTAGTGGTGGTGGTTTAGTTACCAAGTCATGTCCGACTCTTGCAACCCCATGGACTGTAACTTGCCAGGCTCCTCTGTCCGTGGGGATTTTCCAGGCAAGAATACTGGAGTGGGTTACCATTGCCTTCTCCAGGGGTGTTATGAGTCGGGCTGCTGCTAAATAAAAACCATGGATGAGGGTTAGGTTTTCATTCTACACTACAGGGAGAATTTCCAGTACCTTTCCAGTAGTCATGTATGGATGTGAGAGTTGGACTATAAAGAAAGCTGAGTGCTGAAGAATTGATGCTTTTGAACTGTGGTGTTGGAGAAGACTCTTGAGAGTCCCTTGGACTACAAGGAGATCCAACCAGTCCATCCTAAAGGAGATCAGTCCTGAATATTTATTGGAAGGACTGATGCTGAAGCTGAAACTCCAATACTTTGGCCACCTGATGTGAAGAACTGACTTATTGGAAAAGATCCTGATGCTGGGAAAAATTGAAGGCAGGAGGAGAAGGGGACAACAGAGGATGAGAGGGTTGGATGGCATCACCGACTCAACGGACATGAGTTTGAGTAAACTCCAGGAGTTGGTGATGGACAGGGAGGGCTGGTGTGCTGCAGTCCATGGGGTCACAAAGAGTTGGACACGACTGAGCGACTGAACTGAAATGAACTGAAGAGCTTCCTTAGTGCCTTGACCGATGTAAACTAAAAAGAAATGGTGGGCCCTTTTGATGTTAGACCACAATGGATTTTAAGTTCCCCGAAGATTAAATTAATTGATTATAATGGCAATCAAAACCACTAAACTGCAGAAAAAGTAAGCTCTGTGGGGCAGAAAATGTAAGATTCTATGATATTTTTGAAAAGGGCAGATGAGATTTGCCATCTTCCTCCCCATTTGTTAACCTAGTTTATGAAATGCAATGACAAGTGCAAAACACTTACTGAGAGCTGTTCCTTGGAATTCATGAGCAGTGGCAAAAACAAGTAGATTATTGCAAAAACAAGTAGATTATTGCAGTAACAGTCACTGTTGCACAAGAGCATATACTGCAAGACTAGCCTCGGATGAACAGTGGGCACCTAAATATTTGTGTGTGTGTTCAGTCACCAAGTCATGTCTGACTCTTTGCAACGCCATGGACTGTGGCATGCCAGGCCTCACTGTCTCTCACCATCTCCCAGAGTTTGCCCAAGTTCATGTCCATTAAATTGGTAATGCCATCCAACCATCTCATCCTCTGTTACCCTCTTCTCCTTCTGTCTTCAATATTTCCCAGGATCAGAGTCTTTTCCAATGAGTCAGCTGTTTGTATCAGGTGCCCAAAGTATTGGAGCTTCAGCTTCAGCATGAGTCCTTCCAATAGTATTCGGGGTTGATTTCCTTTAGGATTGACTGGTTTTATTTCCCTCTTGTCCAAGGGACTCTCAAGAGTCTTCTCCAGCACCAGAGTTCAAAAGCATCAATTCTAGCGAGAAGAGGAACACAGAATTTTCTGACTTGAAGGGATTTTAGAAATAAGAAAACCTGACTCCTTCATTTTGCTGAGAAGGCTGACACTCAGTGAGTTTAAGTCAACTGCCTAAAATGAAACTGAAAGTCAAGTCCTAATTTTAATATTCATCAACTCTGGTATTGTCTTAACGCTTGTTCATTAAGTTAAAATCTGGTTAATTTACCTTTGAGATTGGCAAGAGTTATCTTGACACACAACTTCTTAGGAGCACTGTTCAGTGGGAGAAAAGAAGTTAAACAATGACTGACATTTACAGAGGGAAGCCTTTCGGCATGAAGTCATCCCCTGATATGAGGTGTATGGGTGACAGAAAGGAGTTATTCATTTAAACCTTATCAGGGGAGCTTCTCAACTGGGATAAAATAAGCTGAGACCTGCTTAATCATCACAATACACTGATAAAAAGGGGAGTCAGAGGGTCTGAGTCTGTTTATCTGTCCTCAGCATTTATTGTCCTGGGGAGGGGATATTTGGATGCTGGTCAGAGACACCTCAAAGTGAAGACATGAGTTCGTCAAACTACCACTTACCACCACTTGACAGAATCTCTATCATTTCACACTAGGTTCTGGTTTTTATTCAGTATTTGCTAAGAGGGGCTAAGAAGCAGTACTGAGCATCTTCCAATGACTGATCCAGCTCACTGTGCCGGCTCCCTCCCTGCTTATCAAGATGGGCTAACATATTTCATCACTTATTTTCCCTCGCAAAAGCAAGCATCAGCCTTTAAGTTTGATGAATGGCCCAGGAAAATCCCCAGTATTTTGGGTGTGCCTACCTAATCTGTTCTGAATTTTTAAAATCTGGTTCTAAACATTTGGGCTTCCCAGGTGGCTCAGGGCTAAAGAACCTGCCTGCCAATGAAGGAGCCGCAGGAGATGAGGGTTCAGTCCCTGGAACGAGAAGATCCCTGGAGGAGGCAAGGGCAGCCCACTCCAGTATTCTTACTGGGATAATCCCACAGACATAGGAGCCTGGAGCGCTACAGTTCACAGGATTTCGAAGCGTTGGACACGACTGACCACACACACATGCGTGTCTAAATATTTCCTGGTTTTACCACTACCCATTTCCCCATGCCTTCTTCAACACTCAGCACTTGGGATCCCTGCTTTTGGCTTCTTCCTCTGACAACTAAACTTCCAACTCAACTGGCTCACTGGTTCTCTGACTTAATGTGCCTTTCTGATACCGGCTTCTCATGTTGTCTGAGATGAAGGCTCTATTCTCCAACACCCACCTGGGCAGAGATCCCACTGTAACACCTTGCTGTTGTCTGAAGGGGCCAACTTCAGTTTCCCAGCAGAGGTCACAGACAGGGGAGCAGGACTAGATTCCAGTATCTACAGTAAACTGAAAAACTGGCAATCCATTTTATAAGTTAGCCTCTTCAGGTCAGTTCAGTTGCTCAGTCGAGTCCAACTCTTTGCGATCTTATGGACTGCAGCACGCCAGGCCTCCCTGTCCATCACCAACTCCCGGAGTTTACTCAAACTCATGTCCATTGAGTCGGTGATACCATCCAACCATCTCATCCTCTGTCATCCCCTTCTCCTCCTGCCCTCAATCTTTCCCAGCATCAGGGTCTTTTCAAATGAGTCTGTTGTTGGCATCAGGTGGCCAAAGTACTGGAGTTTCAGCTTCAGCATCAGTCCTTCCAATGACTATTCAGGACCAACTTCCTTTAGGACGGAATTGGTCTCTTAACATTTTATATATCAGGGCATCTCAGAGACTTAACTAGTGATGCTATCTGATGACCTAAACTAATCTGTGTCTTACTTATTTTTTCATTGCCATAGCAAAAAAGCCTCTTGCATTTCCCTCCCACCCTAAACTGTTTTCAGAGCCCACCAAAGAGGAGTGAACCAAGAGGAGTTTCCAGGGTCTGAGCCCTTTTGGACAGTCTGTGAAGCTCTCTGCTTACTGACCCATCACACTCTTCTATGATGTGACAAAATAGTGGAAAGGGCTCTTTTGGTTCAGGAGCTAAAAAGAAAAGGAGCAACATCCAGGTGTACTGTCAAGGAGAACATATCGGAGGAGCAAAGGAAAAAAAAGGTGTCCATCCTGACTCTGATTTGAGCACAGTTCTTCTGCCCTGCAAGTGCCAGGGCTGGGGACCCAGGAAAGGACTGCCTAGAGGGGCACCGGGCAAGCTCCCAGAAAGAGGGACAAGCGCCCACGCCCTCAGTGTGGTCAGGACGAGTTGCTCATCAGGACTGCCCACCCCACCGCCACCGTGGGAGTCTCACCCGTGTGTGCCCCCACGTCCTCACTCACTGTTCACCTGGTCACCACGTGAGGACACACCCCAGCCACGACCCAGGGTGTTCATAAGCCCCAAGGACTCAGTGAACCTGCAAGGGGGCAACGCTGCAGTCAAGGTCCTGGACTTCAGTGAAAAACCAGGGTGGATCCCACATCCAACACTAGTGTTAAAGGGACTGAACCCTGCTGTCACATCTGGCCAGAGAGCTCAGTGTCTAAGAGCCTCACCCCTCTAGATGAACAGGTAAAAATCAGGCTTCAGGTTTTGTAGGTTGCTCCCCACACCCTGGAACTTCTTCTGATGAAGAAGAAGTTCCACGCGCCTCTCCACTGTTAGCACGTGTTACTGCAACAGTGAGAAACACAAAAGGACCAGATTTGTGCAGGGTTAGGGAGCACCCAAAGAAGACTGAGTGCTTTTGAACTGTGGTGTTGGAGAAGACTCTTGCGAGTCCCTTGGACTGCAAGGAGATCCAACCAGTCCATCCTAACGGAAATCAGTCAGGAGCGTTCATTGGAAGGAATGCTGTTGAAGCTGAAACTCCAATACTTCGGCCACCTGATGTGAAGAGCTAACACATTTGAAAAGACCCTGATGCTGGGAAAGATTGAAGGCGGGAGGAGCAGGGGATGACAGAGGATGAGGTGGTCAGGTAGTATTACCAACTCAATGGATATGAATTTGAGCCAACTCCGGGAGACAGTGGAGGACAGAGGAGGCTGGCGTGCTGCAGTCCATGCGGTCACAAAGAGTTGGACACGACTGAGTGACTAAATAGCAACAACAAATGTCTTGCCATTCAGTCTGCGCCCCTACAGAGCTGGGACTCGTCGTCTTCTTTACATGTAATACTTGTAACTCTGATTTCCATGGTCTGGGACATGGAGCCTACTTATTCTGGGGGTGGAGCACAGGAGGGTCATCTGCTTGTAAGTGTCCAACCATCATGAGTTTATACAGTGTGAGTACACACAGTCATGCCCTCTTTCCCTTCCCAGGGAAATGCCCTGAAACAGTTCCACAGCAGAACCGCTCTACTGCAGACCAAGCTCAACGTCTGATCACTCTGAACCTCAGGGATGGGAAGTGCTACTTCTCCACCGGTGACACTGTACATTTGGTCGGGGGTTAGGAAACGGAGCTGGGGCCTCTCAAGCATGATTCTATACACTCATGCACACTGTATTTATTGGGAATGAGAAGAGCAGGCATCCTGACTGAGTCTGTATCCAGCCTATCTTCCATTTTATAACATTGCCAGGCTATAAGATGGCTTCTGGAAGGAATTCAAGAGGTCTGTTGGGGATGAGGGGTATGAATCAGCTGGGCTAAGGTCACTTATGGCAAGGTGAGGGGCAGTTCCTGCTGGAAGGATCTGCACAAACGATCCCCTTGCTCCTTACCCAAAGCTCATTGCTCTCGATGTAAATTTTCCAGCAATGGCAACAACAGCAAGATAACCAAACAGCTCCTGTATGCAGTAAGTCACTTCTTTTCAACTGAAATTGGAGTAGTTTGATTTCATTTCACTACTTGTCCAGCTCCCTTTTAGTTACCGAGATCAAAGGAGACAGTCTTACAGACTGGTGGTAGGTGTGATTTAGAAACTGTAAACATAAGTTAAAACAGTGGTTTAGCCACCAAGTCGTGTCCGACTGGTATGACCCCATGAACTGTACCCTGCCAGGCTCCTCTGTCCATGGGGTTCTCCAGGCAAGAATACTGGAGTGGGTTGCCATTTCCTTCTCCAGGACATCTTCCTGACCCAGGGATTGAACCTGGGTCTCCTGCATTGCAGGCAGTTTCTTTACTGAGCTACCAGGGAAGCTCCCAAGTTAAAATAATCTGCTAGAAAAACAGCAAACAACTAATTTCTACCATGCCAATAGATTTATTCTAGCAGGTAGAGATCTATTTGTACTCTTGGACCTGTCAAATTTTTCGGAAGACCTCAAAGGCAAATGGAGTGTAAAGTTCCTCCCAGACGATTCATACCACACTCAGTGCTGGTCCTGGCTGGCCCCAGCACCCTCTTCATCCAGCATATGAACAGTAGGGGTCTCCTGAGTGGACACAAGGTCTATAGTAGACAACATAGCTTCAGGGTGGTTTATGCTAATACTGGCTTGAGTTCCTGGCCCCATGCTCATCCTCACCACTTAATTTGTGACCCTGCAGAGAAGGTAAAGGACTTTGGTATCAGACTGACAGGGCCTTGCTTTGGAAAACTGCGATCTTGGGCACATTACTGAAACTTCTCTAAGCCTCATGTTTATCAACTCTTCAGGGGAACTAATAGGACCCACTTTGTAGTGTTGTGAGGGTAAATGAGATCAATTAAGGACAGTGAATTTAACTGGTCCACAGCACATTAAATGTTAGCAATCATGATGAAAATATGTAAATATTATCATTATTTCAGAGTTCTTAAAGAAGCAAAAAAAGGGGCGGGTGGAGAAGCAAGGAGAAACAAATGCCTTGGAAGTTTTATCATTATCAAAGGAAAGGGGGGTGGAGAAAGAAAGAAGAATGTTTGTCTCGGGCTGCGATTCCATGAATCCGAATCTTTCCACAATTATTGCAAAGGCTTAGGAATTACAAGAGATGTGAGAGTCTGCATTCACAAAGCCACCTTGATTATCACAAAACAGTGCTAGAATCAGCTACATAAGGGAAGTGCTAAATCATGAGTACACTTTGGTCAAGATAGGACATAAAACTTCCTATTAACCCTCTGGTACTAAGAATTGTCTTTGTAATTGCAGGCTGAGTCTAAGACGTTTTAGTGTTCCAGAGCAGCAGGCCCCACAGAGGAGTGCACCCGAGTATATATACAGAATGAGCCACTTGGGCATGAGAAGAAAAATACCAGAACTGCTGTTTTTGTTGACTCTTTAATGAATCCTTTAAACATTTCTATTTTTTTGTTTATGCTAGAAAACATACACTAAAATATCTAGCATGTTTGTAATTTAGAAATACATTTATAATATAGTATATATTTATAAAAATACAAATATTAGAGGTTCATGATCAAGCCTTTGGAGAGACATGACCAAACATTTAGAGAAGACTGGATCAGTGCACTAGGCATATTTTAAATATTTAGCCTGGGTAAACACACACACACACACACACACACACAGATATCACCTCTTCCCTGTCTCTGTCAGAGTGGGCTACTGTAACCAGAAATACGGTCTTGGTTGTCACTCAAAAGGGAAAGGTACTTTGGCAAATAAGAAGGATGTATTACTCTCTGAAGCTCTCCTTTTGTTTGGGCAATAATTGAATTGTAAATGCTCCAGCTCCCTGGTGGCCATGCTGACAACCTGTATCTTAGCCTTTTCATGTTGCATGGAACCTAGTTAAGCTTGACTTGACCATCACCCACCTTGCTCTCTAGGAAGTTTTAAAACCAGTCTTCCAACTCTGCAAAAATTATAAAACTCATCTAAAAAATAACTGTTGGAGTTGCCACCAGGGCCAAAGATTATTCAACCTCACTATCACCATACTGGTCTTTTGATGTCTCTTGGCTATACTCCTGGTGCCCAATAAACATATAGCAATGCTAGAAAGAGGGGTTATCTCAAAAGACCCTGAATAGCCACAGCAATCTTGAGAAAGAAGAATGGAGCTGGAGGAATCAATCCTCCAGACTTAAGACTGTACTGCAAAGCCACCATCATCAAGACAGTACAGTACTGGAACAAAAACAGAAATAAAATGTAGGGTAAGGGAGTTAGAGCAGGCGAGGTTTAGAAAAAGAATGAGACCGGCACTTTATAGGAACAGGTCACATTTTTTTTTTTATGTTTTTATTTATTTTTTTAAAAATTTTTTTATTTTTCATTAGTTGGAGGCTAATTACTTCACAACATTTCAGTGGGTTTTGTCATACATTGATATGAATCAGCCATAGAGTTACATGAGGCGGGAAGGGGCAGCAGTCAGATTAGCGAGCTGCTGCACTAACCCAAGAAAAGAGTAAGTATATACAGGCATGTATGTGGAAAGCTAGTGTCTTAAGGGGGCCTGTTCTTCTCCAAGGTTGTTCGGAGTAGCTATCTCTTAAACGGCCGGGGCAAGGAATTTTGGAGATCGGCCAGAGGCTGGACTGGCTGGGAGCTGGGCATAATCAGCCTTAATGTCCATTTTTTTTCTTCCGGTTACAGAGTTCTTTGTTTTGCATAGAATGGTGGGGAGGACCTGGAGGGGAGTTTTAACTCCAGGCTATTTTGAGCCGTGTAACTTTCCTTCTTACAAACCAATGGAACAAGATAGAAAGCCCAGAGATAAACCCACACACTTATGCATACCTTATTTTTGACAAAGAAGGCAAGAATATACAGTGGGGTAAAGATAGCCTCTGCAATAAGTGCTGCTAGGAAAACTGAACAGGTATGTGTAAAAGAATGAAATTAGAACACTTCCAAACACCACACACAAAGATAAACTCAAAATGGATTAAAGACCTAAATGTAAGACCAGAAACTATAAAACTCTTGGGGGAAAACACAGGTAGAACACACTACAACATAAATCACAGCAAGATCCTCTATGACCCACCTCACAGAGTCACGGAAATAAAAACAAACAAGTGAGACCTGATGAAAGTTCAGAGCTTCTGTACAGCAAAGGAAACTATAAACAAGGTGAAAAGAAAACACCCAGAATGAGAGAAAAGAATAGCAAATGAAACAACTGAAAATGATTAATTTCTAAAATATATAAGCAGCTCATACAAGTCAATACCAGAAAAATAAACAACTCAATCAAAAAGTGGGAAAAAGACCTAAACATACATTTCTCCAAAGAAGACATACAGATGGCCAATAAACACATGAAAAGATGCTCAACATCACTCACTATTAGAGAAATACAAATCAAAACTACAATGAGATATCAACTCACACCAGTCAGACTGGCCATCATCAAAAAGTCTACAAACAATAAATGCTGGAGAGGGTGTGGACAAAAGGGAACGCTCTTGCACTGTTGGTGGGAATGTAAATTGATATAGCCGCTATGGAAGATGGTATAGAGATTCCTTAAAAAACTAGGAATAAAACCACCAATGACCCAGCAATCGCACTACTAGGCATGTACTCTGAGGAAACCAAAATTGAAAAAGACACATGTACCCCAGTGTTCATTGCAGCACTATTTACAATAGCTAGAACATGAAGGCAACCTAGATGTCCATCAACAGATGAATGGATTAGGAAGCTGTGGTATGAATATACAATATAATATTACTCAGCCATAAAAAGGAATGCATTTGAGTCCGTTCTAATGAGGTGGACGAACCTAGAGCCTATTATACTGAGTGAAGCAAATCAGAAAGAGAAAAACAAATATTGTATTCAGTTCAGTCGCTCAGTCATGTCTAACTCTTTGCGACCCCATGGACTATAGTATGCCAGGCCTCCCTGTCCATCACCAAAACTCCTGGAACTTGCTCAAACTCATGTCCATTGAGTCAGTGATGCCATCCAACCATCTCATCCTCTGTCGCCCTCTTCTCCTTCCACCTTCAATCTTTCCCAGCATCAGGGTCTTTTCCAATAGTTGGCTCTTCACATCTGGTGGCCAAAGTATTGGAGCTTCAGCATCAGTCTTTCCAACGAGTATTTGGGATTGATTTCCTTTAGGATTGAGTGGTTTGATCTCCTTGCAGTCCAAGGACTAACCTGACCAACTGTGGGAGACAGCAAAAATGGCCACACAATCTTCTCTCTAACCATGCGCTCAGGCAGCCCCCCACCGCCCAATGACTTTGAGACAGAGTACATGACTTGCTTTAGTCTAGAGCAAATACACTGCTAGCAGAAAACTGAGAAGTGCTGGTGAGCTACGACTTGCCCTCTTCTGCCCTACTTGGAACCCAGAGCTCATCATTCGAATGAGGCTGCAGGGGAATGAGTGACCAGCTAAAGTAAGTTACCCAAGTCAACCAGGCCATTGACTACAGACGCATGCGTGACCCCCTAAGGAGATAAGTCAGCTCTGCTTAGACAGGGAACTGCTCAAGCTTGCCCAGATTGCCAAGTTGCAGAATCTTGAGCTAATCTTGAACAAATGGTCATTTTGCAGGGAGGCACTAATTTTCAGGGTGCCTTGTAACACAGTAAAAGCTAACACAGCAAGCTTGAGTTTTTAGCTTTTCTTCTGATTCTGTGAGCAACTATATCCTTAAAATAAATTCCTTTCCTTTAAAGGTAGTCGAGTTGGCCACTGCTGCTTGCAGTCCAAGCTCCTTAGCTGCCAGGAGGAAGAAAGGTGGAAAGATCTTTGTTGGAAACATGGGCGGATGTAAATTCCTAGAACCTTCTAAATGTGTCTGGCTATTGAGCCAAAGTGTTTCCATTTTATTGCTCCTCTCTATTCTCCTTACTGTTTCTGCAAGGAAGTAGGACAGTACTCTTCTTGTTTAAATAATACAAGACACATACCTTCAAACTCTGCAAGTTTGGAGGGAACGAGTTTCAAGGCTCTTAGCCCTAGGATTGTCATCTTTGGCCCTGGTCACCCTGGGCACACACAGGTGGGAAGTGGATCCTGACTGCCCTGTCCAGTGGTCAAGAGTACGCACTCTGCCTCTAGGCCGGCTCCTGTCCTAGCTCTGTGACCTTGGACAAGAACACTCATTACTACTTAGTGCAGTGTGACAAATGCACAAAGCCCCAGATCCCGCAACTGAAAACGGAGGTCATAACAGTACTGACCGCTTAAACTGCGGTGAGGACTGAGTTAATGTATCTAAAGCTTACACAGCAAATATAAGTATTAGGAGGATCATTATCACAGTACGCCTTAGGGTCCCAGTACCCTTGGGAAAGATTTTGAAAAGAGACACTTGGCATTGTGGGAGCTTTGGTAAAGCCCCAGCACAGACGGTTTTTCTTCTAGTCCTGGCTCTGCCACAAACCCCTGGTGGTCTCAGACAAGTCTCTGTGCCATTTCCTCCTTTAACATGGGATGATAGGGATTGCTTTGGGTAGAATAGCCATTTTGACAATATTGATTCTTCCAATCCATGAACACGGTATGTTTCTCCATCTGTTTGTGTCCTCTTTGATTTCTTTCATCAGTGTTTTATAGTTTTCTATGTATAGGTCTTTTGTTTCTTTAGGTAGATATACTCCTAAGTATTTTATTCTTTTGTTGCAATGGTGAATGGTATTGTTTCCTTAATTTCTCTTTCTGTTTTTTCATTGTTAGTATATAGGAATGCAAGGGATTTCTGTGTGTTAATTTTATATCCTGCAACTTTACTATATTCATTGATTAGCTCTAGTAATTTTCTGGTAGAGTCTTTAGGGTTTTCTATGTAGAGGATCATGTCATCTGCAAACAGGGAGAGTTTCACTTCTTCTTTTCCTATCTGGATTCCTTTTACTTCTTTTTCTGCTCTGATTGCTGTGGCCAAAACTTCCAACACTATGTTGAATAGTAGTGGTGAGAGTGGGCACCCTTGTCTTGTTCCTGATTTCAGGGGAAATGCTTTCAATTTTTCACCATTGAGGGTGATGCTTGCTGTGGGTTTGTCATATATAGCTTTTATTATGTTGAGGTATGTTCCTTCTATTCCTGCTTTCCGGAGACTTTTAATCATAAATGGGTGTTGAATTTTTTCAAAGGCTTTCTCTACATCTATTGAGATAATCATATGGTTTTTATCTTTCAAATTTGTTAATGTGGTGTATTACATTGATTGATTTCCGGATATTAAAGAATCCTTGCATTCCTGGGATAAAGCCCACTTGGTCATGGTGTATGATTTTTTTAATATGTTGTTGGATTCTGTTTGCTAGAATTTTGTTAAGGATTTTTGCATCTATGTTCATCAGTGATATTGGCCTGTAGTTTTCTTTTTTTGTGGCATCTTTGTCTGGTTTTGGAATTAGGGTGATGGTGGCCTCATAGAATGAGTTTGGAAGCTTACCTTCATCTGCAATTTTCTGGAAGAGTTTGAGTAAGATAGGTGTTAGCTCAATGGTATTTTTCACAGAACTAGACCAAAGAATTTCACAATTTGTATGGAAATACAAAAAACCTCGAATAGCCAAAGTAATCTTGAGAAAGAAGAATGGAACTGGAGGAATCAACCTGCCTGACTTCAGACTCTACTACAAAGCCACAGTCATCAAGACAGTATGGTACTGGCACAAAGACAGAAATATAGATCAATGGAACAGAATAGAAAGCCCAGAGATAAATCCATGAACCTATGGACACCTTATCTTTGACAAAGGAGGCAAGGATATACAATGGAAAAAAGACAACCTCTTTAACAAGTGGTGCTGGGAAAACTGGTCAACCACTTGTAAAAGAATGAAACTAGAACACTTTCTAACACCATACACAAAAATAAACTCAAAATGGATTAAAGATCTAAATGTAAGACCAGAAACTATAAAACTCCTAGAGGAGAACATAGGCAAAACACTCTCCGACATGAATCACAGCAAGATCCTCTATGACCCACCTCCCAGAATATTGGAAATAAAAGCAAAACTAAACAAATGGGACCTAATGAAACTTAAAAGCTTTTGCACTACAAAGGAAACTATAAGTAAGGTGAAAAGACAGCCCTCAGATTGGGAGAAAATAATAGCAAATGAAGAAACAGACAAAGGATTAATCTCAAAAATATACAAGCAACTCCTGCAGCTCAATTCCAGAAAAATAAATGACCCAATCAAAAAATGGGCCAAAGAACTAAACAGACATTTCTCCAAAGAAGACATACAGATGGCTAACAAACACATGAGAAGATGCTCAACATCACTCATTGTTGGAGAAATGCAAATCAAAACCACAATGAGGTACCATTACATGCCAGTCAGGATGGCTGCTATCCAAAAGTCTACAGGCAATGAATGCTGGAGAGGGTATGGAGAAAAGGGAACCCTCTTACACTGTTGGTGGGAATGCAAACTAGTACAGCCGCTATGGAAAACAGTGTGGAGATTTCTTAAAAAACTGGAAATAGAACTGCCATATGACCCAGCAATCCCACTTCTGGGCATACACACTGAGGAAACCAGATCTGAAAGAGACATGTGCACCCCAATGTTCATCACAGCACTGTTTATAATAGCCAGGACATGGAAGCAACCTAGATGCCCATCAGCAGATGAATGGATAAGGAAGCTGTGGTACATATACACCATGGAATATTACTCAGCCGTTAAAAAGAATTCATTTGAATCAGTCCTAATGAGATGGATGAAACTGGAGCCCATTATACAGAGTGAAGTAAGCCAGAAAGATAAAGAACATTACAGCATACTAACACATATATATGGAATTTAGAAAGATGGTAACGATAACCCTATATGCAAAACAGAAAAAGAGACACAGAAGTACAGAACAGACTTTTGAACTCTGTGGGAGAAGGTGAGGCTGGGATGTTTCAAAAGAACAGCATGTATACTATCTATGGTGAAGTGGATCACTGGCCCAGGTGGGATGCATGGGACGGGTGCTCGGGCCTGGTGCACTGGGAGGACCCAGGGGAGTCAGGTGGAGGGGGAGGTGGGGGGGGGGATCGGGATGGGTAATACATGTAAATCTGTGGCTGATTCATGTCAATGTATGACAAAACCCACTGAAATGTTGTGAAGTAATTAGCCTCCAACTAATAAAATAAATAAATAAATAAAATAAAATTGAAAAAAAAAAAAAACATGGGATGAATACAATCCCTCTCCTGGTTTGGAAGCAAGCATGAAATAACACATGGAAACATGCATCTACACATCCAAAAGTGCTCGACCCCTGTTTGGGAAGGCCTGTGATTCCTTTTCAGATGGTGAGGCAGTTTGAGGTTCCAAGCAAGTCCTAGAGTTCCTCATGCTGGGTGAGTGGATCCGAGGTGGACAGTGATTGCATTTTTTAGAAATAGAAGACCATGGACATACAGAAAACATTCCTGGATTACAGACTTATTTACGGGACTCCCCTGGGGATCCAGGGGTTAAGAATCCATCTGCCAATGCAGGGTGCAGGGACTCGATCCCCGGTCCGGGAAGATCCCACATGCCGTGGGGCAACTGAAGCCACGGGCCACAACTACTGAAGCCTGAGGGCCCAGAGCCCATACTCGGCAACAAGAGGAGGCACCGCAAGGAGATGCCCACACACCCCAGGCGGAGAGTAACCCCTGTTCGCCACAGCTAGGGAAAGCCCACGCCCAGCAACACAAACCCAGCCAAATAAACACATCTTAAGAGTAAATTTTACAGACTTATTTACAGAGACATTAAACTCAAACTTGTGTATTGAGACGCTCAGTTGCATATCAGGTCAAAGAGGTCCTGGACTTTTCAAAAGTCTCCCAGAGACCACAGTAAGTGTTTCTGAGTAAGGACAGGAAATGAAATAAGCAGAGAAGAGGGGAAAGTAGATGAGCGATCACACTTTCACACCTTTATACCCCCTGAACTGACAGATGCCCCTTAAGTGACTTGCTCCCCAACTGTGCCTGGGACCAGGGTTGAGTGTTCTTTACCACCACTGGGGAAAACGCAAGATTTAAGGCCCACAGAACTTAATGTACTCACATTTGAGTTCATTTTATTATTATTTAAATGTCTCAGTTCAGTTCCATTCAGTCACTCAGTCGTGTACCAACTCTTTGTGACCCCATGGACTAGACACAGTCCATGGAATTCTCTAGGCCAGAATACTGGAGTGGGTTGCTATTTCCTTGTCCAGAGGATCTTCCCAATGCAGGGATCGAACCCAGGTCTCCCGCATTGCAGGAGGATTCTTTACCAGCTGAGCCACCAGGGAAGCCCTTATTTGCCTGTGCTGGGTCTTACTGTCAGCATGCAGGATCTTTAGCTGCAGCATGCGGGATCCAGTTCCCTGACCAGGGATCAAATCTGGGCCCCCTGCATTGGGAGCACAGTCTCAGCCACTGGACTGCCAGGGAAGTTCTGTGATTTCAATTTAAAGCACACCAGTTTTATAAATGCTCCAGTCACCAAATCCTAAAGCAAATAAAAGTTTGCTTCTATAATACAAATGAGGCGAAATTTTTGATAATTCTAAGCAAGAAGTCATGTTTTAGAAAATCTGGATGATGCAGAAACACAGACAGTTAAAAGCACCCAAATCTTGCAGCCACCTGAGGCGATCGATGTCACCATCACAGTGCGCTTCCTCCAAGCTGTTTCACTCTGCTCTGACACGTTCATGAACACACACCTCTCTACAAAGCAGGGATCATTCCACACATGCAGTTTTAGGGCCTAGGTGTTTTGGCTTCACGTTCTCTGATGAGACTTTTCACGGGACAACATTCACAACAAGTATGTGCCAGTAGTTGTTGGCAGGATCTGACCGAGCCATTAGTATGAGCGCTATGTTTGCTACAAAGGTTTGGAATGCAGAGCATGCAAGTATATTTATTCCAGTCCCTAAATGCAGTGTCTTGCTGCCTCTGTAGGGAGGGGCAGGACGTGTGAAAAGTAATAAGAAAGTATGACACCGCATGAAGGGTGATCGACGCTGATGATTTGTTTCAGGAAGTAAATGTGCCTCCTGTTGATAGTGAGGGGCTGCAGAGATGAGGCAACGGGATCAGGACTGTTTCCGAGCCTGAAGCTTCCAGCCTGGCTGTGACGCACAGAAATGTTGACAAACATCTGCGTCTCACTCTGTAAAAACAGGAACTTTTCTGTCCTCACCGGGGGCCTTTCCTGGGGGTCATAATGAATCTCCTCTGCAGCTGGACGCATAGCCAGCCAACCAATACACACGGCTGGGACTTCCTTGGAGATTCAGTGGTTAAGACTGAGTCGCTTCCACTGCAGGGGACACCGGTTCAATCTCTGGTCAGAGAAAGAAGATCCCACATGCCTCGTAGCGCAGCCAGAAAAATGAAAATCAAGCAAACAAACAAAAAAATACACGTGGAAACTTGTTACAGTGTTGTGGAATCCAGAGTCACAAAACAGACCTCGGAGGACACTTAAGACAGTGGAATACAGTTCCACTAATAATACAGTTATTACGCCAGCGGGTCCAAGGGGAATCAGTTCCAAACAAGGATCCTGATGTTTCTGAGATGCCCGGTTTTATACCCCCCACTACATGACTGGTTACATTAGCAACCTCTTTGTTGTATATGACTGGGTTTTACAACAAGTAGGTGCTAGGAGAACAAACAATTAAGGTTAAAGAGGGGGCACAATGATTATATATCAAGGGGGGTGTCTCCAAGGCTAATCTAACAGCGGCAGCCTGACCTCCACTACAATCTCCGTTTGCTATCTATAGGGAGGGAAGTCTCCAGGAGACCTGGTTTTCACTAGCGATGGTTTCCTCACTCTTGGGCAGGGTTCAGGCCCAGTTCGCATCCTGTCTTTAAGACGGATGACAGGCTTTAAGACGGAGTCTCTGTTGCTTTCCTCACACTGGCCCCAACAATAGCTCCTTCTTTGCCTATATGAGAGAAGTTAAGCAAAGCACCTAAATCCAGAAGCATGTTGCAGGGATCACAGTTCTCCCACCAGGGATTGAACCCACATCCTAGGCAAGGAAAGTACAGAGTCCTAACCATTGCAGTGCCAGGGATTTGCCACTATACAACCTATTTTCATTATTACTAATAAAAGGGAAAAGAGGGCATTAATTTCTTCATTTTGAGATTTTCTTTCTTTCTTTTCACTTAGTATAAAAGTTTTAATTTTAACAATCAACATAAAGCCATGAAAATAACTGATATTCACTAGTAGGTGAATCTGCAGGGACCCACATAGGGGAAGGCAGGTACATCACGTATTGATTAAAAATCAGAAACACTTCCTGTATCAGGAAACTGTGATTAAGAAAGAAAAGAAAAGAGTGATTATTTTGACAGGACAGTGACTTACAATGACTCCTTGGGGGGCTTGGCAGCTCTGGTGATAAAAGTACTCTACTGGCAGGCAGGTGACACTCCCCTTTCTGGAAAGAGATGAACTCTCAAGGGTTTGTCACTCTCCAGATAATGACTTCCTGCTCCACAAAAAACAAAGCCCAGCCTCTGGAAGTAACAGCCTGTCTCTGGTCCCTGTTCTCTATCCTAGGGCTGCCAATCTCGGTCTGCTCTGAGGGAGGCTTCTCAAGCTCCAAGCCTCTAAAGCTTCCCTGTTTCAGAGACACACAAAGATGCCAGGATTCAAAGCCAAGGTCAGAAAGAGTCACCTCTGGGTGAAGTCACCCTGGACTCAGACTCTGTCTGCTGGAAGTCATTAAACACCCAAGCAGGCCTGGAGTTCCTGGTCTACACTTCTATTCCAACACCCACAGGCGGGACCCTTGTGTTTATTTTCCAAATATGGCCAGTAAGTTCCTGGAGAAGAGAGGCTACATAAAAGCCTTTTGGCAGGGGGAGGAACTTCCCGAGTGGTCCAGTGGCTAAGACTCCGAGCTCCCAACACAGGGCACCTGAGTTCAATCCCTGGTCAGGGAATTAGATCCCACATGCCACAACTAAAGATCTTGTATGCTGCAACTAAGACTCAGTGCAGCCAAATGAATAAAAATAAGCTGGGTGTTTTGTTTTTTTTTTTATAAAGTTTTTCTGAACTGAATTGCACTGGGGAGTTCATCTAGGAACCCAACGTTGGGACAGAAGGAAAAATGAGCATCTCCTGTAATTACGTGATTTAAAAAAGGACCAACAAAGAAGGGTTTAGTCATCCATTACTAATGGTTTGTGAATGTGCTGCTCTCAGAGATTTAGGAAACACCCAATACTAATCGAAGGCGACTTGGATATAATTTCAAAAATATTTGATAGGAATGGGTCTAAACCTTACTATCCATAATCTAACTACACAGAAGTTTAAAAAACCTTTTTTTCTTTTTTAACACAAGTAATTCATGTCCACTGAAGAAAATTTACAAAATACAGAAAAGTGAAATAATAAAAAGCATCTGAAGTCCCACCTCTAGCACCAAAATATAAGACATCTGTGCTGTCATGAAGGCTGATGAAGGAGAAACTAAAAATTCCAGCCAGAAGTGTTCAAAAGTTAACTGTCATGTGATGCCAAACCTGTATGGTACCAGGATCTGGTGGTCATTTTAATACACATGCCTGGACTTCTGTCCTCTTAGGCAACTCCTCTTCACCTCGCAGGAATATTATAAAAGTTATCCATATGTGCACAGAATAGCGTTGTGCAAGAATATATTGTGACATCATCTCAATAAATTAAGAAAAAGTATCTAATAAAATGTAAGGCCCATTAGTGATAAAAACTTTCAGCATGCTAGGAATGGAAGAGAACTTCTCCATCTGATAAAGGGCATGTGTCGTAAAAAGACCAGCTAACTTCACATTGGTGGAATACTGAATGTTTTCTTCCAAAACTCATCACTTTATTCAACATTGTATCGGAGCCCTTTGGCATTGCAACAAGGTAACGAAAGGGAATCAAAGAAGCTATACAAATGGCCATATAACACATAAAAATGTGCTCAACATCATTAGACACCAGGAAAGTATCTTATGATGAAGCTACAATGAACAACAACAACAAGAGAATGAAGCAACAATTAGATACAACACATCCACTAGAAGGGCTTAGAAAATGTGAGAACACTTCTACAGCGATAAACATACATGAACTATTTATATACAGAAACACAATGAATCATTAAACCACTATCTGAATCTCAAAAGTCACTATCACACCATTGCTCACCTTGGTTTCATTCATTCATTCAACCTCATACCAACCCAATAAAGGAGATACCATTATCCCTATTTTAATAATGGAAAAGATTCACAGATGAAAAGCAGTCTCCAAGATTACGTTAATTCATTCAATATTTATTGAGCATATAATTTGTGCAAACAGTCAGTGTCGCAAGTGTTGAGTGTGTAATGTTAGCAAAACTGAACCCAGTTCTTTCTCTACACAAAACTGCTAGGTAATGTGATGGGCCTGTCATGAAAAAAATAAGACACTATCACTACCTTTAAGGAGTTCAGAGTCTAGCTGTACACTAGAATCTACCACAACATTGTAAATCAACTATTTGGAGTCATTCAGTCTCTAAGTCATGTCTGACTGTTGGCAACCCCATGGACCGCAGCACGTCTGGCTTCCCTGTCCTTCACCATCTCC
Source organism: Dama dama (assembly GCF_033118175.1). Lineage (NCBI taxonomy): Eukaryota > Metazoa > Chordata > Mammalia > Artiodactyla > Cervidae > Dama > Dama dama. Next base: position 11,435,569 of record NC_083692.1, on the reverse strand, counting down.
TGGAGTTTGCTCAAATTCATGTCCATTGAGTCACTGATACTGCTACCTAACCTTCTCATCCGCTGCTGCCCCCTTCTTTTGCCCTCACTCCTTCCCAGCATCAAGGTCTATACTCCAATTTTAGAATCTAGCAGAAAAAAACAGGCAGGTAAATAATCAATTGCAATGCAGTGAAAGAAAGTGAAAGTCTGTCAGTTGTGTCCGACTCTTTGCAACCCCATGGACTAGACAGTCCATGGAATTCTCCAGGCCAGAATACTGGAGTGGGTAGCCTTTCCCTTCTCCAGGGGATCTTCCCAACCCAGGAATCAAACCCAGATCAGATCTCCTGCACTGCAGGCGGATTCTTTACCAGCTGAGCCACAAGGGAAGCCCCACGATGCAGTGAAAGCAATTACAAATCAACACAAAGTGCTCTGATAGGTCCATGCAAAGTGCTATGTGAAACCAGAACAGAAATGACTGGTAATTCTGTGGAATTCACTGAAGCCAAAATGGCAAACAAATATTTGAGTTGATAATGTAAGGACAGACAGAATGCCTTCAGGCCCTGAGGAAGAGCTCAAGATTTGTAACTGAATACACCTGTCTAAGATGCCAGCTCAGGATTCCCATGTGTGAAATGTGACTTTCCAACAATTTGAAAGGTTGTGGGAGAACCAAAAATAATACCTGGAAAGATCAAAGTACATACATAAGGAACTCAATTCATAGTGTTAATGGCTTTTAGTTTTTTAACAAATCACTAGTGACAGTCATCTTGCTAACAGACATCTCCTATTGTAAATGTATGTCATTCCCAGAAAGTCTCAGCTCTCGATACAAGAATGATTCACTTTCTGAAGCTGAAAAGCTTAAGTTGCTGGTGTTCAGTCGCCGAGTCATGTCCGACTCTGCGACCCCATGGACTGCAGCATGCCAGACTTCCCTGTCCTTCACCATCTCCCAGAGCTTACTCAGATTCATGTCCACTGAGTCAGTGATGCCATCCAACCATGTAATCCTCTGTCGATTGCCACTGAATACTGAGGTATTTACAAAAAAGAACTCAGAAACTGTGTGCAAGGCTGACTGGCTCTTTATTGCCATTTCCAGTCAAGTAGAATGGTGACAGCGAGAGTTGACCACGGTGCCCACCTCTCTCCTAACTCCACGGGTTTATATGCGCATAGTTGACTGACAAACTGATGGAGAAGGGTGTTTGCGTGATTTAATCACTCGCGCAAACCCTGAAGAGCTCTACCAGGAGCCCAGCACCCAGAGAGAGAGCTGGCTCGCACTGTGTCACAATTGGGCTGTGGGTGATGCTGGGCAAATTATGGAAGCTATCCAAGCCTCAGGTTCCTCACCTATAATGTGCAATAACGATGCTTGGAGGATGTTGTGAGAGTTAAATGATGTAGACAAGAGCCTGGCATAGTCCTTTGTGCGTAATGGACACCTAGTAAATGGCTATTTCTGTTACCGTAACTAACGGAACACATGGTCATCCACAGTGTGGGGGAGCCAAGGAAAAAATACATTGGGTTGGCCAAAAAGCTCATTTGGGTTTTCCTGTAAGATGTTATGGAAAAACCTGAACAAACATTTTTGGCCAATTCAATACTATGCTGCCTTGATTGTTTTGTTAGATAGAGGCCATGTAAATAGCTTTTAGCCTGTGTACATGGAGTTGAGTGAAGGTTGCATGTATGTCTCTGTGTGTGTGTGTGTGTGAAAGAGATAGATGATGATGAGAATGAAAAGACTAGAATATGTACAGGTGAGTAGAGGATACCAGAAGAGAAGGAAGGAAAAGCTTTCAGAAGAAACACGTACATCTTGTTACTAGACTATAAGCTATTTGAAGGCAAGGCCTCTGCTTTATTTCATTGCACTTTTAGCCCTGCTTTTAGTCACTATTGCATTATGCTCCATCAGAGTCTGCCACAACGCCTGGTACCCAGCAAGCACTCAGCAGACAGTTCCTGGACTGGGTGCCACCCTCCCAGTTGCAGGTGTGGCTGTGACTAAACACAGGAAACGGAAACCAGCGGGGCGGGGTGGGCACCTGTCAAGCAGTGGCTCTGATAAGCAGAAGCGCCCTTTGTCCCCGGAGTTGAGTCACTGCACCACCACTCTGGCGCACTCTGACAGGTTCCATTCACAGCGACAATGACATGAGGTCATTCCCCCAACAAAACAATAAATCCCAGGTGGAGGCCCCAAATCTTAATGCAGGAAATGTCAGCCTCTGCCCTAGGGAACCAATCAGGGGCATGAAATATTTTGCCATTCCACCCTGGAATAGGCATCGCACATAACCTGCTCCCAAATCCTCATGACAGCCCTTTGGGAGGTTGACGGTCCTAGCTTATCGGTGAAGATCCCCTGGAGGAGGGCACAGCAACCCACTTCAGTGTTCCTGCCTGGAGACTCCCATGGACAGAGGAGCCTGGCGGGCTGCAGTCCATGGGGTCACAGAGTCGGACACGACTGAAGCGACTTAGCACCCATAGGTGAAGAAAATGAAATTCACAGAGGTTAAGTAACTTGCTTGAGGTCAGATATCCACCAGGTTTCAAAACCAATGCCCTTTGCATATACTTGCAGGAGAACACACGTACAGAAAGGTGCACACACGTGTGCAGCTCCATACATTTTCACAAACTGAGCTCATCCGTGTAACCAACACTCAGTAAACAAGTCGCCTGCACTCCTTTCTCTTCACTCCCCTCCAATGGTAGCCCCTACTCTCAGCTCTCTGTGAGCTTCACCCAGAAAACTCTACGACGATCTCTTCTTCCAGTGAATCCTTAGACTTTTCTTATGTGTATCTCTCATCTGGAATTTCCCAATACTCCCTTGTAGTGTCAACTATTTATTCTTTTACACACTTTTTCTTTTTTAATTACTACTATAAACTCCTTCAGGTCAGCATTTTTATGCTTCTTGACATCCCCCCTAATACATTTGAGAGTGAAAGTGAAAGTCGCTCAAGTCGTGTCTGACCCTTTGCCACCCCATGAACGATACAGCCCATAGAATTCTCCAGGCCAGAATACTGGAGTGGGTAGCTGTTCCCTCCTCCAGGAGATCTTCCCAACCCAGGGATCGAGCCCAAGTCTCCCACTTTGCAGGCGGATTCTTTACCAGCTGAGCCACAAGGGAAGTCCTTTTTGGTATGGAGCAATTACTCCCCAATCTATGTACCTAATGGTTATTGTCTGCACATCTGACACTGTTTCCAGGACTTTATCTGATCTCACTTAATCCTTCCAACAACCCAATAAAGTAGGTATTGCAATTATCTCCCTTTGATGCATGACAAAACTGAGGTACAAAGAAGTGACTGGCCCAAGGTCATGCAGGCAGAGGGGATGGAGTAAGGTTCAAACCCAGGCATCGTTACTTCAGGGCACACAAGGACTGGAGGCCTTTCATTACCCTGGTTCCCTTCTCATAAACTGTTTACTAAACAATTGAGAAAGAAAATTGCAAAAATCACACACTTAAAAGTTCTGCAAGTTTTCACAAAGTGAAGGCACCTGGGTAATTCACACCCAAATCAACAGACAAGATGGCCAGAAGCCCAGAAGACCCTTTCATGACCCCCTCAGTCACCCCCAGGTTACCTGCTGTCCTGACTAGTACTTTAGGAGTTCACCTGTTTTTAATTTTAATTCTAAAAAATGCATTAGTTTACCTGTAACTATATAATTGAATTACACAGTACACCTCTTTATAATCATGAGATTTGTTCATTTTGCTGCAGGTGGTTTTATACAAACACTAATTTGCATTTCTGTGATGTATTTAATTGTGTGAATGTGACATAATTTACCCATTCTGGTGTTAATGGACAGTTAACAGATTCTAGATTTGAGTAACTATAGCTAGTGCTTTTATGAACATTCTTGTACATGACTTTTGGTACATATATGCCTTTTGAGTGTACATATCCAACAATGGAATTCTTCTTCTCTCGTGAGGTATGCAAGGCGACCATACCAATTTACATTCTTATTCAGTGTTTGAGAGTTCTGGGAGTGCTACACCTTTGCCACTGATACTATTATTTTCAGTTTAGCTATGCTGGTGGGTGTGCCATGATGTCACACTGTGGCTTTAGTTGGCCTTTCACTGATGACTAATGAGGTGATACAACTTCTCATGTATTCATTGGTCATCTGGATACCCTATTTTGTGAAATAGCTTTTCAAGGCTTTTGCCCACTGAGTGATCTGCGGCTTTGTAGAAGGTGATCTGTAGAAGTTCTTTATATATTCTAGATATGAGCTCTTTGTCAGATATATCTATTATAAATAACCTCTTTCATTCTGTGGCTTATCTTTATCTCTCCTACCATTGTCTTTTGATTGACAATCTTTATATTAATGTAGTCTAATTTATCAGGCTTTTTTCCCTTTATAGTTAGTACTTTTGCATTTTGTTTAAGATGCTTTTTTTTTTTTTTTTGGCCATGCCACCTGGCACGCAGGATCTTAGTTGCCCAACCAGGGATAGAAGCCATGCCGTCTGCATTGGAAGCACAGAGTCTTAACTACTGGATCACCAGGAAAGTCTCAAAGATGCATTTTTTAGGGACTGTCTCATTAGACTCACTGGTAGGACTGTCAGTAAAGGTCCCTTGCCTTCCTATAGCCATGCAAGTTAAGCTAAGCCACTGTAAAATTCTTTCACTGAAATTTAACTCTTCTTTGAAAATAAAATTGCAGATGGTTGTCATTCATTCATCGTGATGATAGCATTGGAATAAACATCTGCAAATCCTTTCCAGAAATCCAAACACTGTTCCAGGTGCTGCCCTTTTTGTGTCTGGCTTTTCAGCTTGATTTCTCAATCTTCCTTTCAATTCTGTGAACAAACTTTCTTCCCCCATATCTTTTCAACAAACTCTTTTTTATTTCTAAGTAGCCAGAATCTACTTCTGTTGCTTGCAACCAAAAAACCCTATTGATTCCTTCCTTTACTTTCTCTATATTGACCCTTTTTCTCTATTTTTATACATGGCACTAAGCCCTGAAGCATAACTCGACCACTCACACACACTTTCATGATTTCAGTATAGCTTTTCACAGCTTTTTGAAAATATTTATCTATTTGGCTGCACCAGGTCTCAGCTGCAGCATGTGGGACCTAGTTCCTCCACCAGAGGTCAAACCTGGGCCCCCTGCATCTCCCCTCTGGGAGAGTCTTAGCCACTGGACCACCAGAGAAATCCCAGTTTCAGTATAACTTTTGAAGACTATGAGCTTCCTGACATCCTAGAACTGGCTCTGCCTTGACACTCACCATGATAGGAAAAACAATGGCATTTTCAACACATTGGCTCTTAGGGAAATGAAGAAGGGGAAATCTAGCTATACCTGGATGTTCTCCAATAAAGCTGACAATAAAAAGGTACAATAAGGCATGAACCCCTTAAATTATCGAGCAAAGGCTGCTCTGCAGCTGTGTCTAAGCATGATAATTGCTATCTTTTCTACTGGTAGCTATAATAACGAGCACTGATAATTTAAATGGAAGAGCAAACAATACTTTGTGTGGAATATTGTTTAAATAAGAAGCACTTCTAAAAATCAAATTTATCCTGTAAAGCCAATCTACAGGAACACTTATTACTGGGAGGGTGTCTGGGGAATCGTCTCAAAGATTGCTCTCTTAGACCCTTCATGTTTCACAGAATAGGAACACAGGCCAACACTAACAAGAGAGATAAAAAAAAAAAAAAAGAAACAGAAGTTACAACTCCAAATAAATCTAAAATGGTACAGGCATCCCGCATGCTAAGTCACTTCAGCCGTGTCTGACTCTTTGTGACCCTATGGACCGCAGTCCGTTAGGCTTCTCTGTCCACGGGATTCTCCAGACAAGAGTACTGGAGTGGGTTGGCATGCTCTTCTCCAGCGGATCTACCCAAGCCAGGGATCGAACCCAGTCCCTTCCGTCTCCTCCATTGGCAGGCAGGTTCTTTACCAGTAGTGCCACCTGGGAAGCCCCAAAGATGGTGAGTCATACATGTACTGCACTGATGCAATTATAATACTAGGTGTTGTGGGCTGCATTTTCCAGAAGTGTTTTCAGAAGCTGTGGTATTGTCTTCAGCATGACCCAAGAGCTGGCAAACCTTTATTACTCAAGGTCAACTGGGTTTGATTTTGCAAGACAATCAAAACGTACTTGGAGTGAAAGCTGGTAAGTTTCTATAAACCTCTTAAAAAGAGAGAGAGAGAGAGATAATACAATATAGTAGTTAAGAGTACTGATTTTTAGAGAAATCTGGATTCTAACTGATACTTGCTGGTACGATCTTGAACACAAAACAGCCTCTTTGAGCCTCAGTGCCCTACGGTTAAGAAGGGACTAACATGGAACAAGGATATACTCTACAGCATAGGGATATGTAGACACTATTTTTTAACAACTTTAAATGGAGTATAAACTATAAAAATATTGAATCCCTATGTTGTACACCTGAAAATAATATAATGTTGTAAATCAACAATATGTCGATTTTTTTAAAAAAGAAGGGACTAACAGTCTATCTGATTGATGGGTGTGACTAGTAAATGAGATCATGCCACTGAAGCTATTACAGCTTTAGCTTTTATTATTACAACTAAGGAAGAATGACTTTTGCCTGTGGAATGTAAATTGATTCTGGAAGAACTTGCCAAACAGAAGTGTATGAGTTTTATGCATTAGCATAGTCATTTGTGAGTGTCAAGACTTAAACTGTCTCTGGATTTATGGAACGGAGCTCAGACCCACAAATGACTTTTAAAAGAACTCTGAGCTTACAGAACACAATCACAGAGTCCATGGACCACGATGGCCGGGGTATTTATTCACAGGTGTGCTTCCTGGTGTTGCACAAGGCCTACCACTCATGCTCCGAGTTCATCGTTAACAACCCACAGGAGGTGAAGGGGGCCGTGCAGACAGGGTGACTTTGGGGCAGGGAAAAATGAAAGAACTGATAGAGGAAACAGACATTCTCAAGGGACAATCAGATTTACCTAGAGACATGTTTTCCCCGTAGACAAATATTCTGAGCGACTATGGGAGGATTCAGGACAAGAAATTCTCCCTAGACAGGCAAAAATCAGAATTTCAAAATTCAGAAGGGCTGGTCTCTAGGGTAGTACTTGCCAGGTAGAACAGGATGATCTTCTAAAAGGAAAGCTTTATTTGATTCAGCAACGGGCTGAGCGACCTTTCCTTATGTTTGCCCAAAACTTTTACTCTGCCTACCTTCGACAGGAATAGAAATCAGTCATCAAAACAGCCACAAAATTGTTACCTTACCCCTGAGCCTCAGTGTCCTTATCCATAAAATGAGACAACTCATACCTACCTCACAGTCCTGTGAAATTAAATGAGAGGTCATGAAAAGCATTCATTATAGTGTCTGGCACATAGCAGTTGCTTAATAAGTAACAGTTATTACTATTATTGGTTTTAAACAAACAAAAAAAGAGATGCTAAATATTTGGATTTTGAACTATTAGGAAGATAATAATCTGTATGTTCAGGGAAAAATTAGGTCTAGTCTGGATAATCCTAGAACTTGCTGAACCTTGGTTTGAGCTATCACAGCCTGAATGCATATTTTCTCAAAATACATTCTCTATACCTTTTGGTTTATTTACATATATCACACAATTTTACTTAGGAGTATTTTTTTAAAAATCACTTAATCAATTATAAAACTATTCATACATTTCTGGGTCTCATGCTCTGCAGATCTGAGCCTTTCCTGGAGTTGCAGAGCTGGAGAATGGCATTCCACTGTGAAGTGTGCTTTCAGTCAACCCTCTGGACCGTGGATGGAGCTCAGGGATCCGGATCTTCTCGGATCATGGCTGCGCCTGTGGGCACAGAGTCTGTGGAGGAGATACTCTTCAGAGGGAAAAACAGGAACTGTTCACATTGTCGTCCCTGCCACTGCCACATAACAGACAATGTGCATTTCCTACAGAAAGTCAGGGATGCTGTGCCAAGGACAGGAGGAGACTGGGTCACAGGTGTTGTTGTTTTGTTTGCGAATCCCCCACACTGATGATCACACGCACATTTCAAAATGATGACTCAAATGTCCATGGTCACTCTGGAAGAGCAATAAATCAAGAGGCCCCATATTCAGGGCCTGAATTGGGGTGGAAGACCTGTCCTTTGGCCACTCAGAGAATTCACCTAGCACCCATGGGCCTCAATCTCCACACCAGTGAGTGAAGGAGCTGTGTGAGATGATCCAGAATTTGTTTTGTCTTTAAAACCCTATAATTCATCTTCATTCTTCTGCCTTATTACTGTGAAACAAAACAGGGTAAGCCACCTCACTTCCACTAGAATGAAGGATACGACATTGCTTTGATGAGACCGCAAATAAAAGACATGATAAACTGTGAATTCGTGTTAAAGATAGAAATATACACAATGCCATCCTGCAGTTGATAAGAGAGAGCTGTCTGCTTACCATATCACATGCCTGCTTGTCACACGCTTTTTCTCTCTCATCTATGGCAATGATCGAAAAATAGTTATGAACTCTCAAAATGGGTCATTTAATTTCAATTTAAGAACTGTCAAGACTAACCAGAGCTGCAGACAGTGCACCTCCATGGTCAACAGGTGAGTAACGGCAGCCTCAGGGCAGGTGGTGAGGTCTAAGTTATACAGGGCTGAGAAATCCAGTTACTTACTTAGTGTTACTTGCTCAGCTGTGTCCGACTCTTTGCGACCCCATGGCCTGTAGCCACGAGGCTCATCTGTCCACGGAACTCTCCAGCCAAGAATACCGCAGTGGGGTGCCGTGCCCTTCTCCAGGGGATCTTCCCGACCCAGGGATCGAACCTGGATCTCTTGCCTTGCAGGCAGATTCTTTACTGTCTGAGCCACCAGAGGTCTAATTGGCCTCTAAATAGCTTAAGTATCCAGGTGTTGTGCGTGAGTAATTGTGGCTAACATTTACTGAGTCCTTGTTAATACCTGGCCTTAAATCCACGAGCTAATAAATGTACGCATAAGTGTATGTGTGTGTGTGTGTGTGTGTATACATACACATACATATATATATATATATACATGTATATATAAAATCTCATTGTATGTTTGATTATCTGCCCTATTTTGTGGGCCAGGAAACTAGGGCTATGAAGGCTCAGGTTCCTGGCCATGCTAATGCTACTCAGCCCAGTTGTGTTGACAGCTCTTTCACAGTGGAGATGCATAGGACATGTCCTGTTTCCTTCCTTCTGTGCCTTTTTTCCTGGTCCAGTTACTCACATCCTTTTCTCTCGAGTCCTGAGAGACTGGATAGCTCAGGAAGGTTGATACTTGATCTACGTTTAAACTTTTTAAAAGTGCCTCTGAACATGAGATGGTTAAGTGACTAGATCTGTCACCCATGATCATGTTCATGTCATGTTCATCCATGATCATGTCAACCGGTGCCACTGATACTCCTACAGGGCCTGTTATGTGTTGGGCGTGAGTCCGTGTGTTTGGGCTGAACGGTGAGTGTGCGTAAAGCAATGGTCAATGGTCTCTGCTCTCTTCTCCCACCACCCTCCACAAAACTGGAATAAAAACCCTGATACTCAGGAGCATCAAACATCAAGGGCTGTTTCTAATTCTGGAGGGGCAAAGGAGAAAAGGCTGAAATATTTCTTACTGGAATTAAAAAAATGATAATTTTTAAATTTCTACCACGTGCCAGGCACTGTGAAAAAGCTTTTTCAGGTTGGTCTTTGCTTCTCACACGAATCCGATGAGGGTGATGCTGTTACTAATACCACATAAAGAGGAAGAAAAAGCAGCACAGAAAGGCTGAATAACACGCCCATGCATCTAGTTAGGAAGTGGCAGAGCTGAGATTTAAGAGAAGCTGAAAACATTTGTAAAGAATTTTGTTGGGACTTCCCTGGAGGTCCAGGGGGTAAGAATCTGCTTTCTAACGTGGGGGAAGTGGGTACAACCCCTGGTTGGGGAAATAAAACCCCACGCACTGAGGAGCAACCAAGCTCGTGCACGCAGTAGCAGCTGAGCTGGCAAACCACAGCTAGAGCGCCTGCAGGCCGCGAGGGAGAGCCTCGGGCTACAGGAAGACCCGGGGCAGCCAACAAATAAAGACTTTTTATTTTTAGAAAATTTTGTTAAAGTGGTATTTGTTCCTGACAACTCTTAAAAAAAAAAAAAAAGGCAACTCCCCAGGAAACCCAAGAGATTGCTTATAGCTGATCTTCTCTGAAACAAACTGGCCAGGAGACATCAGACAGGAAAATATCCTATCCCCATAGATAATCTTTGCTGTGTTTAGTCTTGTATATAAAGGAGTGGGCAATTTATATTACCCAGGGAGACATAAGATCCTTATGGCTTGGCTGCGTTTTAGCCCAACACAGTTATTTCCTGTTTTTTCGCCAGCATAGCATAACATACGGTCTCTGCTTAAGTATGTGAATAAGCAAAGTGGACGTGTGTGTGTGTGTGTGTCTAGTGTGTGTGTGGGGTTGTGTGGTGTGTGTGTCTGGTCAGGAGTGTGTGTGGTGTATGAGTGTGGGGGGTGTGTGTGGTGTGTGGGATGTGTGCATGTGGGGTGTGTGTGTATAGTATGTGTGTGTGTGGTGTGGGAGGTGTGTGTGTGGTGTGTATGTGTGCTGTGTGTGGTGTTTATGGTGTGTGGTGTGTGTGGTGTGTGGTGTGTGTGGTGTGTGTGTATGTGTGTGTCTGGTGTGTGCGGTGTGTGCGGTGTGCGGTGTATGTGGTGTGTGTGGTGTGCGCGGTGTGTGGTGTGTGTGGTGTGCGGTGTGTGTGTGTATGTGTGTGTCTGGTGTGTGCGGTGTGTGGTGTGTGTGGTGTGTGTGGTGTGTGTGGTGTGTGTGTATGTGGTGTGTCTGGTGTGTGCGGTGTGTGTGGTGTGTGCGGTGTGTGCTGTGTGTGCGGTGTGCGGTGTATGTGGTGTGTGTGGTGTGTGCTGTGTGTGGTGTATGCGGTGTGCGGTGTATGTGGTGTGTGCGGTGTGTGTGGTGTGCTGTGCGTGGTGTGTGGTGTGTGTGGTGTGTGTGGTGTGCGGTGTGTGCTGTGTGTGGTGTGTGTGGTGTGTGTGGTGTGCGGTGTGTGCAGTGTGTGCTGTGTGGTGTGTGTGCTGTGCGTGGTATGTGGTGTGTGTGGTGTGTGTGTATGTGTGTGTCTGGTGTGTGTGGTGTGTGCTGTGTGTGCGGTGTGTGGTGTGTGTGGTGTGCAGTGTGTGCGGTGTGTGTCTGGTGTGTGTGGTGTGCGGTGTGTGCTGTGTGTGGTGTGTGCGGTGTGTGTGGTGTGCGGTGTGTGCGGTGTGTGTCTGGTGTGTGTGGTGTGCGGTGTGTGCTGTGTGTGCGGTGTGTATTGTGTGTGGTGTGTGGTGTGTGGTGTGTGCTGTGTGCTGTGTGTGCAGTGTGTGCGGTGTGCTGTGTGTGCGGTGTGTGCTGTGTGTGCTGTGTGTGTGGTGTGTGCGGTGTGTGGTGTGTGCGGTGTGTGCAGTGTGTGCTGTGTGTGGTGTGCGTGGTGTGCTGTGTGTGCGGTGTGCGGTGTGTGCTGTGTGTGGTGTGCGTGGTGTGCTGTGTGTGCGGTGTGTGCGGTGTGCGGTGTGTGCGGTGTGTGGTGTGTGTGGTGTGCGTGGTGTGCGTGGTGTGCGGTGTGTGCAGTGTGTGGTGTGTGCGGTGTGCAGTGTGTGCAGTGTGTGCTGTGTGTGGTGTGCTGTGTGTGCTGTGTGTGGTGTGCGGTGTGTGCGGTGTGTGCTGTGTGTGGTGTGCTGTGTGTGCTGTGTGTGGTGTGCGGTGTGTGCGGTGTGTGCTGTGTGTGGTGTGCGGTGTGCGGTGTGTGCGGTGTGTGCGGTGTGCTGTGTGTGGTGTGCGGTGTGTGCTGTGTGTGCGGTGTGTGCTGTGTGTGGTGTGCGGTGTGCGGTGTGTGCGGTGTGTGCTGTGTGTGGTGTGCGTGGTGTGCTGTGTGTGCGGTGTGTGCGGTGTGCAGTGTGTGCGGTGTGTGCTGTGTGTGGTGTGTGTGGTGTGTGTGGTGTGCGGTGTGTGCGGTGTGTGCTGTGTGTGGTGTGTGGTGTGTGCTGTGTGTGCGGTGTGTGCTGTGTGTGGTGTGCGTGGTGTGCTGTGTGTGCTGTGTGTGGTGTGTGTGGTGTGTGTGGTGTGCGGTGTGTGCGGTGTGTGCGGTGTGCGGTGTGTGCGGTGTGTGCAGTGTGTGGTGTGTGCGGTGTGCAGTGTGTGCAGTGTGTGCTGTGTGTGGTGTGCTGTGTGTGCTGTGTGTGGTGTGCGGTGTGTGCGGTGTGTGCTGTGTGTGGTGTGCTGTGTGTGCTGTGTGTGGTGTGCGGTGTGTGCGGTGTGTGCTGTGTGTGGTGTGCGGTGTGCGGTGTGTGCGGTGTGTGCGGTGTGCTGTGTGTGGTGTGCGGTGTGTGCTGTGTGTGCGGTGTGTGCTGTGTGTGGTGTGCGGTGTGCGGTGTGTGCGGTGTGTGCTGTGTGTGGTGTGCGTGGTGTGCTGTGTGTGCGGTGTGTGCGGTGTGCAGTGTGTGCGGTGTGTGCTGTGTGTGGTGTGTGTGGTGTGTGTGGTGTGCGGTGTGTGCGGTGTGTGCTGTGTGTGGTGTGTGGTGTGTGCTGTGTGTGCTGTGTGTGCGGTGTGTGCTGTGTGTGGTGTGCGTGGTGTGCTGTGTGTGCTGTGTGTGGTGTGTGTGGTGTGTGTGGTGTGCGGTGTGTGCGGTGTGTGCGGTGTGCGGTGTGTGCGGTGTGTGGTGTGTGCTGTGTGTGGTGTGCGGTGTGTGCTGTGTGTGCGGTGTGTGCTGTGTGTGGTGTGTGGTGTGCGGTGTGTGCTGTGTGTGTGGTGTGTGGTGTGTGCGGTGTGTGCGATGTGCGGTGTGTGCTGTGTGTGGTGTGTGGTGTGTGCGGTGTGTGCTGTGTGTGGTGTGCGTGGTGTGCTGTGTGTGGTGTGTGGTGTGTGGTGTGTGCTGTGTGTGGTGTGTGCTGTGTGTGGTGTGCGTGGTGTGCTGTGTGTGCGGTGTGCGGTGTGTGCGGTGTGCGGTGTGTGCGGTGTGTGCTGTGTGTGGTGTGTGCTGTGTGCGGTGTGTGCTGTGTGTGCGGTGTGTGCTGTGTGTGGTGTGTGGTGTGTGGTGTGTGTGCGGTGTGTGGTGTGTGCGGTGTGTGCGGTGTGCGGTGTGTGCGGTGTGTGTGGTGTGTGCTGTGTGTGCGGTGTGTGGTGTGTGCGGTGTGTGCGGTGTGCGGTGTGTGCGGTGTGTGTGGTGTGTGCTGTGTGTGCGGTGTGTGGTGTGTGCGGTGTGTGCGGTGTGCAGTGTGTGCTGTGTGTGCTGTGTGTGGTGTGCGTGGTGTGCTGTGTGTGCTGTGTGTGGTGTGCGTGGTGTGCTGTGTGTGCGGTGTGTGCTGTGTGTGGTGTGCAGTGTGTGCTGTGTGTGTGGTGTGCGGTGTGTGTGGTGTGTGCTGTGTGTGGTGTGTGGTGTGTGCTGTGTGTGGTGTGTGCTGTATGTGCGGTGTGTGCTGTGTGTGGTGTGTGGTGTGCGGTGTGCGGTGTGTGCGGTGTGTGCTGTGTGTGGTGTGCTGTGTGTGCTGTGTGTGGTGTGCGGTGTGCGGTGTGTGCGGTGTGTGCGGTGTGTGCGGTGTCTGCGGTGTGCTGTGTGTGGTGTGCGGTGTGTGCTGTGTGTGCGGTGTGTGCTGTGTGTGGTGTGTGGTGTGTGGTGTGTGCTGTGTGTGTGGTGTGTGGTGTGTGCGGTGTGTGCCGTGTGCGGTGTGTGCTGTGTGTGGTGTGTGGTGTGTGCTGTGTGTGCGGTGTGTGGTGTGTGCGGTGTGTGGTGTGTGCTGTGTGTGGTGTGCAGTGTGTGCTGTGTGTGCGGTGTGTGGTGTGTGCGGTGTGTGCGGTGTGTGTGGTGTGCGGTGTGTGCTGTGTGTGCTGTGTGTGCGGTGTGTGGTGTGTGCGGTGTGTGGTGTGTGCTGTGTGTGGTGTGCAGTGTGTGCTGTGTGTGCGGTGTGTGGTGTGTGCGGTGTGTGCGGTGTGTGTGGTGTGCGGTGTGTGCTGTGTGTGCGGTGTGTGCTGTGTGTGGTGTGTGGTGTGTGGTGTGTGCTGTGTGTGCGGTGTGTGGTGTGTGCGGTGTGTGCGGTGTGTGCGGTGTGTGTGGTGTGTGCTGTGTGTGCGGTGTGTGGTGTGTGCGGTGTGTGCGGTGTGCAGTGTGTGCTGTGTGTGCTGTGTGTGGTGTGCGTGGTGTGCTGTGTGTGCTGTGTGTGGTGTGCGTGGTGTGCTGTGTGTGCGGTGTGTGCTGTGTGTGGTGTGCAGTGTGTGCTGTGTGTGTGGTGTGCGGTGTGTGTGGTGTGTGCTGTGTGTGGTGTGTGGTGTGTGCTGTGTGTGGTGTGCGTGGTGTGCTGTGTGTGCTGTGTGTGGTGTGCGGTGTGTGCGGTGTGCGGTGTGTGCTGTGTGGTGTGCGTGGTGTGCGGTGTGTGCGGTGTGCGGTGTGTGTGTGTGACTCAGGCAGCGCACGCACAAAGCCCCCAGGCGCACCCTGCATCCGTGGCTGCCGCGCCGTCCTCCCCGAGAAGAGCGGCTCGGTGAGGGTGAGTCCTCCCCTTTGGGGGATAGCCTGGTGGGGTCCGCGCTCCCAACCCGGCCGAGCGCAGCGCCGCCTGCTGGCCGCCTTTGTCCGGGCGCTGGTGACAGAGGCAGGCGGGGTCAGCCGTGCAGGGGAGGGCTGACCTCTGCCAGCAAAGGGGCCTCCAGGCGCAGAGCCCTCACCTGCCCGTATTCTCTCTATATATACCCCTTCTCAAAAGAAACTGAAGCTGCTTTGGCTCTTCGAAGCTAATTTCATGCTTTCTACCGAAATGTAATGAGCGACCCCCCTAAGCCCCTAACCCTGCACACGGCAAGCTCACTGAGACCGAAAGGAGCCGCACCTTCCAATTCAGTCTCTCCGCTCGCCTCCTGCACCTGGCTGATGGAGGAGCATCCATCACACCTCCAACCCAAGGAATTCTTGCTCTTCCCTCCCGGCGTCATCTAGACCTGGCTTGCTGTTTAAAGTCAAATTGCTCCTGGCTGTTTTATCGTGCACTGGCTCGCTCTGTTTCACAACGCAGGGGCATTGTGATCATAACTGCATGGGTTTACAGGAACCCACCAGTCCTTCTGAAAATTAGGATATCTTTCTGGTGTTTACAGCAAAGAGATTTCTGGAGATGAGTCAACTTTTTGTGTAGTCGTAACCACCTTTTGTCACCAACTCTCCACACCATGACTCAACACTTTGGGTAAGAATTCTATTGAAGAAACATGTCTTTGCTTGTAAAGCCTGGCAGTCAAAAAAGGAGGACACTTACCAGCAAATTAATTAAAGAGACACAGCTCAGGTCCTCACTGCCCTTCTGGTCTCTGCCTCCTCTGCCTCTTCATCTCTTTCTCCCTCCCTCTCTTTCTTTCCTTCTTTTTCTTTTTTTTGTCCACCACTTCCATTCTATATTGTTGTTGTTGTTTAGTAACTAAGTCGTGTCCAACTCTTTGCAACCCCATGGACTGTAGCCTTCTAGGCTCCTCTGTCCATGAAATTTTCCAGGCAAGAATACCGGGGTGGATTGGCATTTCCTTCTCCAGGGGATCTTCTTGATCCAGGGATCAAACTTGTGTCTCCTGCAATCAATGGCAGATTCTTGACCTCTGAGACACCAGGAAAGCCCTCCATTCTATATACTATCTTCTAAAATCTCCTTTCAGAGTCTTGGTTCATTTCATGGATTCTGACACAAGAGACTAATTGATCCAATTGAGGAAAAATAAAGTCTAGTGAAGGAATACACAGATCAGTGACAAGAACCCAGGGTTTTTTGTTTTGGTTTTGATTTCTTGCAGCATATTTTGGGTGTAGACTGGAATGATGCTAGAAAAGAGAAAAAGCGAGAGCAAATCTGAAGACCCTTGAGGGCAGAGGCTGTGATACAATCCCTTTGCACCCTCCGTGGAACCTAAGTCAGCCACACAACAGTATTTACTGAGCAGCTTCCACGGGCAGAACCAGCGCTGAACAAAACGCACTGGGTACACGCCTCAGAGAGCCCTCAGGCTCATACCAAGAAAGAAAATTAAATGAGAAAAATAAATAAATAGGTAATTACAAACCACGGTAAGTATGATGAAAGAAAAGAACCGACCATCAGGGAACGTATGCCCAGGTCCTGATCCAGTCTGGGGGTCAGTGACACAGAAACAGAAGCCTAAGGTCTGAGCAGGAGTTAACAGCGTTGCAAGTTATAAGACAGTCAACAAAGCAAAGGGCTTTCCCACTTCTAAAATGACTGCAGTACCACTTCGTGTGTGGGAGAGACATGAAAGAAATCTTAGGAATGTCGTCCAAATCTTTTACTTTACATGTAACAGAGTTAAAATCCCTGTATGCGCTGCCCAAGGCCCCTCCAGCTAGGAGGAGGGCCCAGGCTCCTGGTTCCCAGTCTGGAGCTCCACAGCAACAAGAACAGCGGTTTCAGCGGCCACAAAGGACTCAAAGGCTACTGGAGGGGGCAGCCTTTCCCTTCTCCAGGGGATCTTCCCACCCCAGGGATAGAACCCAGGTCTCCCGCATTGCAGGCAGATTCTTTACCAGCTGAGCCACCAGGGAACCCCAAGAATACTGGAGTGGGTAGCCTATACCTTCTCCAGGGAATCTTCCTAACCCAGGAATTGAACCAGGGTTTCCTGCATTGCAGGCAGGTTCTTTACCAACTGAGCTATGAGGGAAGCTAAATGCAGTGATGGCCAGGACTCTGAGATGTGAAGATCAAGGGCTTATCCCATATTCAAATGGTATGTAGTGGGTTCCCTGGGAGAAGGAAATGGCAACCCACTCCAGTATTCTTGCCTGGAGAATCCCATGGACAGAGGAGCCTGGCAGGTTACAGTCCATGGGGTCGCAAGAGTCGGACACGACTTAGCAACTAAGGAGAGATGTAGGGGGTTGGGGGTTAAAGGTTTTTAAGCTTTTAATAAAAAAAGGACTCAGTGCTGCTTCTGAAGAATGACTTGATATGGTGCTGGGTTTTGTTTTTTTTTTTTGACTAAAAGGTATTTGCAAATCAGGAACAAAGAGTGAGCCAGGCAGATAACCCCATCTGCAAGCCAAGTGCAAACAAGATTAGGAGTGAAAACAGCGGTAACCGCAGTGTGGCGATGTGACAAGTCAATCTGCAGTGACAGTTAAGGTCTAGAGGCTTCGTCTATCAGCCCAGCGAGAGCTACAATTAGCCCTAAACTCGGATCCCCCCACCCCCAGCCCAAGATGACAAGCATCATCCCTGAGTGACACGTGGGGCATCTTTCAGGTGCCTGGGAAGCCTCCTCGGAAGCCAACACCACCTAAGCACCTTTCTCAGCAGATTCCCTGTTTCCTTTCCTCTCCGTGACACCAGGGGAGAACGAACGCCACTACTTATCTTTCCTGATTGGCTTGAGGATAGCTCTCAGAACAGAGGTCTCATTAAAAAGGGGGAAAAAAAGATCCTACTGACTAGAGATTAAACCTCAATTCTTCCCCACCTCACACCTCTGCAAGGGACAAGAGATTGGAACGGTCACTCCAATCAAAACAAAATCTCTCTCTGCCTTTCCGTGATTCTTAGCCCCTGCTTTGCGTTGGCCTCTTTGTCTCTGCCAAAAGGCTGCTTCACTGAAACACTGCAGAGAAAAAAAGACAAAACCGTTGTCCCCCCCACCAGACAATGAAGTCGCCGGCACTCAGCCATCTCCAATGTAGGCAGAGGACAATGCCCTGCAGAATTCTCAACCTGTTGCTATAGTAGCAGAAAGAATGTGATTCCAGCAGCTCTGCAGAGATCCATATCCAAATCCCACCTGCTCCCAAAAAGCACATTAACCCTTTGCTGTCCCTTTCCAGGGGCAGAAACACCTGGAACGAATCCTAAAGATTTCTAGGAGCTGGATGTTACAGTCTTAACATTCACTTACCCATTCATTTATCAAACAGCCATTTATTTCGATTCCGTTAGGCTGGTTCCTAGATTTTCACTGGGAAACCATACAGACATAGCCCTTGGTGCTAAGCAAGATGGGGTATAGGATATTAAATCACTACTCAAAGAAGAATATACTCTGCGGCATCAGGGTTACAAGGGAGACACACCTTTTCCGCAAAGTCATCACCGGAATGGAAACAACCTACCTAAGAAACCAGCCGGAACATTAGTGGTAGCAGACCCTATATATTGAAGACGACTGCAATTCTTTGATAGTTTACGTGTGTTACTTTGACAAAAATACCACTAGCAAGGCACATTTCAATCACATCGGGCCTCCTAAAGAGCATTAGTTCAAATGAGCTATTTACTCAAATCAGTTGTCCAGACAGAATAGAAACTATTTGTCAGAGAACATTGCACGCAGTTGCTGAGCCGTCACCAGGGAACAGAAATAGCAGGTGAGGGCTCAGAAAATACACAAAAGAAACACTGTCCTAAGGACCCTGGGAGTGTCCCGTAAACAGCCCTCATCCCGATTTATTTCTGGGGTCAAGAGAGTCACAAAGAAACCTCAGGAAATACAATTTAGAAATGAGCTCTAATCCAGCTTACTTTCTCTAACCTTGCGGTATGGAATCTCATGTCATTGAATACCTTCCTACTAGACTTCCTTGTTTCCCACGGACCATAAACACCAGAAGGGCAGGGTTTCTTAGGAGGATAAACTCTGTAGGTAATGATATCTTCATATGTACTCTTGTGAAACGAGGCAGCATCGAAAAACCAAGCAAAAGCTGAAAAAACCAAGAAGATGGGTTACTAATCTTGGCTGGCTAGTAAGGCATGGTCTCAGGGAAGTTACATAAACCTTTATACCTCAGTTTCCTCGGAGGTATTTTTGACACACCACATAGATCCAAAGACACGTGGATTAACAGCAGTGCTGGAAATAAAGTACTCTGTTATTATGCTTAATAACACTGTAAAACGGACTCCCCAAGTAGCTCAGTGGTAAAGAACCTGCCTGCTAATAGAGGGGAGAGATGTGAGTTTGATTCCTGGGTTGGGAAGATCCTCCAGAGAAGGAAATGGTAACCCACTCCAGCATTCTTGCCTGATAAATCCAATGGAGAGAGGAGTCTGGTGAGCTACAGTCCTTGGGGTCGCAGAGAGTCAGACACGACCGAGCGACTAAACAACCACAACCCTGAAAAACAGGGTCTCTGTCCTGAGACCCTCAAGCATCTTTTAGAACACTGGCTTCTGCGCTCAACCAGAGGCCCGGGTACAAGTCTTTCACAGAACACATCAGGGAAAACGGACCATCCAGGAAGGGTCCTCACCCAAATCTCACTTAACCACTGCATTGCTAAGAGAGGGTTTAGGGACAGAAAGAAAGGAATGTTACCCACCATTCTGGTTTTATAAGGATCAAGTAACTGGCCACCACCCTCACCCACCAACACTGTGCCCTGAGGGGAATTCAGGGTGGAGTAAGACAGGAAACATTCTGGGCTTTGGATATACCAGCCCCCAGATCCGTATAGAAGTAAAGAATTCAGTGACTCCCGGATTCCTGCATCTTGCCATACATAGAAAAGCACTAAAATCATTAAGTTAAAACCATTAACTTGAGATGTCTGTTCTGTGTGATTAGCAGTCACCATTGGATGTTTGACTACACATTTTTTTTTTCCCAGCAAAAAAAAAAAGAAAAAGATTCATGTATATTCTGGCTCCTTCCTGACCTCTTCAGAGCAGTTCCTTAGAGACATCTGAGAGGCTGTCTCCCAAGCTAAGGTAAGGTCACCAAATAAAACTGGACTCACAACTTTTACAGGGTGCATTTTCACTTCAGTCGAAAAGAAAGAGGTCCCAAGTGTTCAGACTACATGGAAACCAGTCTTTTTGCCTAAGAAAAAAAGTGATGATAGCAAAGGGATGTGTGTGATGTAAAGTTATGACTGCATTCAAACAATGCCCATCCTGGAAATCCATGGCCAAGGACCACTCCCCCACCCCACAGCCTTTGCATTTTGGACTACAGAGCAAGAATGGAAATGGAAGCATTTTGGTGGAATTCCAGTGCCATGTCTGTATCTGCCAAGTTTGAAGTTCCTGCAGGAATTTCTTCCCTTTAAAATTCCATAGGCTAGATCATAGTAGCAGAGAGTCTGATGCTTACTTCCACATTACAAGGAACTGGCTGGCTCCAGAAGACGGACACTTTCTGCCTCCTGTTACTCTGAGATCCCGCTATGACTCCACCAGCTTTTCAAAGCAGGAAAGAGAACACAACCCCCACCCCCGCCCACACACACACCACTCCTCCACCAAGGAAGCTTAACTGTAATAGTCCTGATTCATCACCCCTCGCAGTATCCCTGCCCTTTGTCCCGTGACTTTACGCTTTCTCCCTGCCAACATACTTTTCCCCACCCTTTGACGATGGACTTGGCCATCTGACTTACATTGCTCTCCAGGAGGTAAACATTAATGACATAACCAGAAGACTGAAATGAGTTTGCTCGCTGTGGTTTGTGCTCTTGTATCTCTGCCATCGCCCTGAGAAGAGCGTGCCCAAACTAACAGCTGGTTCCAGGGGGGAGGAGGAGGCACACGCAGAATAAAGCCATGCCCGAAGCCCAGACAAGATCAAGATGGTTCTCCTCACCCCAGCCTACAGTCATGGGGTTAAAGCATACTGCTGTATGCCACTGGGATTTTGTGGTTGCTTGTAACACGGCATTAATACATCAATAACTAACTGATATATCCACCTTAGCAAAAATTAACCTGCAGTTTATGAATTAAAAGTTTGCTTTTTATTTTTTGCCTTGTTTCTTTAATACATAACAAGTCATGGATCTCTGATTGCTCCCATTACACTACAAGGTCCTCAAAGCAGGGTCCCATTACATCCCCAACACCCAAGATTTATATGCATGAAGTCCACACCACGTTCTAAATCCCAGGGGATACAAGGATAACCAACATGCAATCACAGCCATCATCAGCCTGCACCTGTGAACTTTTTCCCATTAGGATCAGGTCAATGTTCTTTTGCTCAAAGATGATTATAAGGTTTACTTACGCAGCTGGAAGTATACCAAGTCAGTGGTGAACTCTGAACCACTTGAGTGGTCTATGCCTAAGCACAGGTGAACTGGAATCGTAACAGCTTTCAGTAATGGAAGGAATTGACAAGACCATTGGATGAGTGGCTTTTGATCCTACCCAATCACCAGAGCTTCTCAATTACAGATTCCTAGTTCTGATCTGTAGATATTCAGTTGACTACTGTGGTACAAGGCCCAGGTGGCTGTGTTGTCTAGAAGGTCTCAAAGTAATGCTGACAAAGATAAGAATTGGGGCCCCCCCACCCCTGCTCCCACACCTCATAAAACCCCTCCATCCAATGACTGAATCTCTTAGGCTGAGTCTCACTAAGAATCTGTAATGACAATAACAGACCCAAAAGTGGACACTTGAGGGGCTATTTCCAGAGGACCACACATATCCATCAGTTAGTGTTAGCATAATAAACCATCCCACAACTCAGAAGCACAAAATAATAAGCATGAACTACCGCTCATGAGACTATGAACCTGGATCAGTTTGTCTGATCTCTGCTGGACCCGCTCATGGGTCTAAGGTCAGCTGGCTGGTCTAGGATTGCTTCAGCCACATGTCTGGTACAAGATCACTATCAGCTGGGGTGACAAGGGTCTTAGAGCCACAGCAAGTGAGTCCAGGAGTGTCCCTATGGTGACTGGGCTGGATTCCAGGGAGCAAGCAGAAGTTTGAGTAAACTCCAGGAGTTGGTGATGGACAGGGAGGCCTGGTGTGCTGCAGTCCATGGGGTCACAAAGAGTCAGACCTGACTGAGCAACTGAACTGAACTGAACTGAAGCAGAAGTATGTGAGGCCTCTTCAGACCTAGGCTGGGGACCAGTAACGAGCATACCTTTCCTTCTGCAGATGTTATGGCCAAGGTCACTTGGGAAGCCAAGCACAGACTCAAGCGCTGGGGAAACAGACTCCACAGCTTGATAAGAGAAGCTTCAAAGTCACATCACAGGGACTAGATCCAAAGAGGGAAATAACTGGGGCCATTATCTGCAGTCACTCTATTACACAACCTAATGAGAAAAAAAAAACGGCTCCAGCCAAATGGGATTTCTAAGTGCGGGCCGAAGTTTTCGCCTTCATCTCACAAAGTTCTAAAATCCCCAGGCTGAAGTTCCTTCTGATGTTCCTCATTTCTAGCCCTGCCTGCGGGTGCGCACACAGAAATCTATTTACTCTCAGCACATTTTACTTTATCCTTTGAGGCTTTCAAAGACGAGGCTGGGCCGCATGCCATCCTCATGAGGATTTGCTCAGGGCAAGTCTTTCTGTGACGTGTGTTCCTCGTTCAGGCCGTGCCTACGGATGAAAGGTGACTGATCACCAGGGTTACAGTCTCCAAAGGACCCCGCGACATTAACACGAGGAGCAGCAATGCACAAGAAGTATTGCAGGAAAAAAACGGAACACCCAAGAGCAGCAGATGGCCTTGAGGAGCAGGAAACTGGAGCTCCCTGAAGATTACAGGCTGAGGCTAATTATATTTCAGCCACCAGCTGCCAGTGAAGCCCTCTTCATTCCCACTTCCCCCTTGGTTACCCTTGCCCTGTGACTGTTTAAGAAACACACTAAACTACAGTGGCTGAGCTACGGTTTTTCCAGTGGTCATGGATGGATGTGAGAGTCAGACTATAAAGAAAGCTGAGCGCTGAAGAATTGATGCTTTTGAACTGTGGTGTTGGAGAGACTCTTGAGAGTCCCTTGGACTGCAAGGAGATCTGACCAGTCCATCCTAAAGGAGCTCAGTCCGGGGTGTTCATTGGAAGGACTGATGTTGAAGCTGAAACTCCAATACTTTGACCACCTGTTGCGAAGAGCTGACTCATTAGAAAAGACCCTGATGCTGGGAAAGATTAAGGGCAGGGGGAGAAGGGGATGACAGAGGATCAGATGGTTGGATGGCATCACTGACTCCATGGGCATGAGTCTGGGTAAACTCCGGGAGTTGGTGATGGACAGGGAGGCCTGGCATGCTGCAGTTCACGGGGTCGCAGGGAGTCGGACACGACTGAGTGGCTGAACAACACTGGCTGAATCCACAACTGTCTTCCCTGGCCCCGCCCCTCAGACGTGTGAGGCAGCTATCAGAGCATCCCTACCATTAAGGTGCTGCTTTCTGTGTTTCAGAAAAATCGGCACAACCTTTCGGGGCACTCCACTCAACTCCTCTCCACACCTGCTTGTGAGGTCTGGGGCAGCGGGAGGTGCTAGAGAAAAGAACTGCAGACACAGGAGAACACAGGGAGCCGGGGTTAGGCAGTGCCTGAAGGCTCTCTGGAGAACGTGGGAGAAAGCAGACACTGCTCCAGTGCAAGGCTGTCTCAAGTGCATGGTTTGGTTCCCGTTTAACAGTCAGTTTTATGCTGCTTGGTCGGAGCACTGCTTCAAAGACTAAGAAACAGGAGTGGATGAAAAACACAACGAAATAAGAAGTGAGAAATTCATCATAAAGATGCCTCAGAAAAGCCAAATTCAAGAAGATGCCGTACTCGATCTATGACGCAATTCTAGTAAGTTCTGAAAATGTTTAGAACAGGCCCTCTATAAGAAGAAATGTTGTCCACACTCTTCAGATCTGTATTCTATTCCCGAGCACTGAATCTGGGAGAGGAGGAGGTTTGGTAAGAATGGTGACATTTTTATACCGTAACACTTAGCATCCAAAGCGCAAATGCCTATGAGAGTCAGAATGGCTATCGGTTCTGTTAAGTCCACAGGTGGCCTGGAGGAGCATGTTTTTTTAATCACAACTGTAAAGAGTCACAAACTGAACCTTGTGTCACCAGATAAAATCACCATAAAGGTACCCACCCGGCCCCCATCTCTTGTTCCCTTGGCCACAGCGTTAAGGGGCATTCTTGGATGCCTTCTAACAGGCTGGTTGATTGGGCTTCAGTCAATCTGTGTGTTTGATTAATTAGCCAAGGGGAATCTGGAACTGCACAAAAGCAATCTACTGGTATTATCACCACAGGAACATTGATAATGACAGTGATGACAAACTGCTGATGTCTGTTGAGCAAAAGCCATCCTGTACTTTTCTGAAAAGGGGTATGCTATCTAAGGGGTATGCTATCTAAGAAGGAGATATTCATCCTGCCTGTACCCCTCCCTACTTCAGCGCGCACGCGCGCGCGCGCACACACACACACACACACACACACACACAGACACACACACGGCAACGTCACCCCCTTCTGGGCACAGTACTTTTCAGGACTATCGTTTCACTACTGCTCTAAAAGCCTAGACATGCTAAGTACAGGGTGCTCCTTATAGAGGCTCCTTCAGTTGCTTGCAGAGCAGGGCCGACAAAGAACCTGGGCTGCATTTGCAGACACCTGGATACCAGTCAAAATCTCACACGTGTCTTGGAAGTGCTTCCGGTTTGGGCAATTTCTACTGCAGTTTTCCTTGCCATTCTCCTACAAAATCACTTAGTTCATCATCTCCACACTCTTAATTTAATCACGGTGGAACTCCTCATGGCTATTAAAAAAACAGAGCATCTCAAATATACTGGTGAAGTATCAGAGCTTCCCAGGTGGCTCAGTGGTAAAGAATCCCACTGCCAATGTGGGAGATGCAGGAGATGTGGGTTTGATCCCTGGGTTGGGAAGATCCCTTCGAGGAGGAAATGGCAACCCACTCCAGTATTCTTGTCTGGAGAAGTTCAAGGGCAGAGGAGCCTGGCAGGCTACAGTCCACAGGGTCGCCAAAGAGGTAGACACGACTGAGCATGAAGCACGCCCGGTGTAGTATCAAAGTCACATCACACACAAATGTTGTCTTTCCTAAAACATTTTTCTTGAAATCTCCTTAGGTATTAAAGTTCAGGCAAGGCAGGGACCCAGAGGCAGCCGCTTCATTCCTTCACATGCCAGTGCAGTCAACGGCTTGTGTTTAGAATAAATATTTGGAACTCAGAAGCCTGAGAACAATGCAGTGCTTGATTGCTCTGAATTACTCTCTCATCCCCAGCAATCGAGGGAGAAGTCCTTGGCTCCAGCTCCATGCATAAAACCTGCTTTCCAACCTCCTCCATTTGCCTCGCGACTCTCCCCTCATAGAATTCTCCTCACACCACACAAAGGTCTCAGCTTTCTCCCCGAAATACCACATGAATCCCACATTGAACATCTGACTTCTCTCTTCCCAGAGCACCGCAGACTTAATCCAACACGTCCACGTTCAGATATCCTTAACAAGACCGACTTATCTTCTAACCCTTTGACCTACTTACCTTCTAACCCTTTGACTCAAACCTTTCTGCTGGTATCTTTCATTCAATACTGAAAATAGGGTTTTCCATTTACCAGGTTTGAGAGGAAATGTCATCTGAGTCTATTTTAAAGCTATGCTAATGATTCAGCTACATTTCAACGAGTCAGGGGTGCCCACGGATTAAAATGCCTACAATTCTTACCCGCCTTTCTTTCTCCAAAAACCTATTTGGTAAGCAACGCTGTTTTCTTTCCTACAGGGGCCAAAAGGTAAACTCGACTAACCAGAAGTAATAAGAAGGTAAAATGTTGCTCAAGGCCCGGCTATCAGATTACAAGTTCTGACCAACCCTGCTGGGAGAAGACTTGCCTTTGTCTTGGGACCACTGAGAAGGAGCCAATCAACCAAACCAAACAGCTTCGATTCTATCCGAAACGCTCCCATCTTAAACACGATGGAGAAGGAAAGCCAACACCAAAAGCAAATACAATGAATGAAGTCCCACTGCTGGCAGCCCTTACCATGGGGGGCAGAGGCCCCCTGCGGACCCCTGCTGGGGCTCAGGCTCCTCGTGGGGTGCTGGAGGGTGGCGAGGGGTCCAGACGTGGGAGCGGGTAGAGGTATGCCACATGCCTGCTGGAACAGGACTCCCTCCCGCCTGCCTGCTGCCTGTCTGCCACTCCGTCCTCCCGTCTGGGTGGGAAGGGCCAAGATGAAAAAAAAAAAACCCCTGCAGGTTACTCACTGGCCTTCCCAGGCGGGGCGGGCGCACCCAGGCAGAGGGAGAGGCCAGGCGCAGACAGGGAGAGTCTTCGGAGATCTTGCTTCTGATTTCCTTTGTGAATACTTCCGGAACTTTAAACTCTATCTGCACAAGCCTGGGTACTCGGGGAGGCAGATAACACTTGGGAAGTTAGATTCCAAGAGCTCAGTGCAAAGCTTACTTTGAAAAGGCCAGGCTTTCGTGCACATAGTTTCACATGGAACCCTGTAATTTGTTTCTCCTCTGTCTGAGCAATAATCCTAGCACAGAAAATGAGAGGAAGGGGGCAACCTCGGTGCAGGGGCCTGGAAAGGCCGTGACTGGGCAAGCCTGGATGCAATTTAGAGAATGAATTTCTCTTTTAGGCTCTCAGTTTCAGAGAAGGAAGATTCCTTGCCTTGTATAAGAGGCACATTCTTGAAACAGGTATCAGAAAATCAAGATTTAAGGAATGGAGGCCTGTGGAAAATGCAAGAACTTGTTACCTGAGAGCCTGGCCTTTGATCAGTCCTGAAATGAAGTCTTTCATAAATGGAGGGGTCCTGCAGTTGACTGAAGGCTTAATTTTTTTATATACCATTTCCCAAACTGATGTGCCACACAATGTACTTCTGCAAGATACTAACAGGTATAATAAAAAAAAAAAAAAAGAAAAATGTGCTGTATAGGTTTCTTTACTGTTGTTGTTTAGTTGCTAAGCTGTGTCTGATGCTGTGATTCCACAGACTGAAGCCCGTCAGGCTCCTCCGTCCATGGAATGTCCCAGGCAAGAATACTGAGTGGGTTGCCACTTTCTTCTCCTGGGGATCTTCCCAACCCAAGTATCAAAACAGGGTCTCCTGTGTTGTAGGCGGATTCTTTACCACTGAGCCACCTGGGAAGCCCGCAGCTCCTCACAACCTTTAACATGCAACTATTGTAAATCTCCAAGATCAGGACTTAAAGTGTCACGTGTCATTTTCCAGATGTTTTCTACTTCGGACGAGATCTTTGAGGTTCGGGAAATACAGAGATGGATTACTGGCATACTTTCCTACTGCTCTGCTACAGTCTGAATGTTTAAATCCTCCCAAAATTCACATGCTGGAATCCGACGCCCAAAGCGATGGTGTTAGGAGGCGGGGCTTTGGGAGGTGCTTAGGTATGAGGGTGGAGCCTCATGGATGGCACTGGCGATCTCTTATAAAGGAGCCCTTCCTCCACGTGATGATACAGCAAGAAGTCTGAGACTCGAAAGAGGACCCTGACCTGATCTCAGGCTTCCAGCCTTCAGAACTACGAGAAATAAATTTCTGTTGCTTATAAGTCACTCAGTCTGTAGTATTTTGTTATAGCAGCCTGATTAGACTAACACACCTTCCTTTTTCTTTTTTTAATTTTTTAAACGTAGCGAAAAATTCATGACAAAACATTTCAAGCAATATGTAAGGATATAAAATAAAAAGTAAATATCTGCCTATTCTAACAACCAGCCCCATTCCCCAGAGGCTAGGAATTTATGTATCTGCTTCAGAAATATTTATGCATGTAAAGCACATATGAATAGCCTCTTACAAATAACACAACCAGAATGAAAGTATACAGTATATTTAATTTAATACTAAAGTATACTAAAGTGCTATGGTGTATGGCAGTCCATGGGGTCGCAAAGAGTCAGACAGGACTGAGCGACTGAACTGAACTGATGTGTTCTTACATATTCAGGATTTTCCATAACAGCATACAGAATGGCTATAGCAAGTCAGAGTCAAAATAAAGTCAAAGGTAGATCTATGATATGGAATTCCTGCTTTACTAACCAAGGATCCCTGATGTGGGTCATAGGACGTTTTGTGTGTGACTCGATATCAGAATGCCCACTTCCTTCCCCAGCTCCGTCTAAACCCCACACTTGACACCTGCGTACAGGACGGGGAGGACCCAAAGACTGAAACCCGTCACCACCAGTCACTGTGAGGACCAGTAACGATGACAACGACACCTCAGCGGCCACTCTGCACATTCCTTAACGCTTTGCACTTGTTGATTTCATGACGCCTTACTCTCAACAGCCCTCTGAAGCGGGGCTATTACTAGCCCCATTTTCAGACTGAGACAGCCAGCTCAGAGCGCACACCCAGCACACAGGTACACAATAAGTGCTGGTCCCATACGTTCCCAGTGGACTTCAAGGTTCCTTCTTCATCGCAGGAGAATTCCGGGATGAAGCTAGGAGGCTAAGAAAGTAAAGTGAGAGTTGACTTAAGCGAGAAGAGACCCTGAGAGGGAGAGCAGGCAGAACCGAAGAGGAGCTGCTGCCCTGACCTTCTTCGGCAAGCCGGTTATGTGGTTCAGTCACTCAGTCGTGTCTGACTCTTTGCGACCCCGTGGACCGCAGCACGCCAGGCCTCCCTGTCCATCACCAACGCCCGGAGCTTGCTCAAACTCATGTCCATTGGGTTGGTGATGCCATCCAGCCATCTCAGCTGTCATAGTCAGCATCAGCTGGTGATGAGGGGCATGCAAAGGAGGGGGCAGAACAGTCACTGGGGGAGGAGGAGTTTGGGGGCTGTAGCCCCTGATTTTCATCCCAGCTCCATCTTCCCGAGGGGAGGAGGGGTTTTGTCCTCACTCAGATCAGAAGAGTCACCACTTTGGTGCATGATGAGTGGCTCTTATCTGTAAGGCTAATTTTATTGTAATGAGAGCATCACGAACAACAGGTTACATTCGGACACGAGAGATTCCTGACTTTTCCTGCCTTCCTCTGTCCGCTTCCAAGATACTTATCACTCAAAAATGCGCAGCTTCCTGTCAGTCTGGAGGTTCCTGTTTTTCTTTATCTGCCCAAGGACCCCGCTGTTTACAAGACACCGTGATCGCCCGCCACCTGGCCCCTGGCCCCATTTCTCTGCTCGTAGCTAGCTACCTGCTGGAAGGCCTGAAGCTCTATCCAGGAAGTCAACATGATGCTGGCCGCCCTGACCTTTGCCACAGTGCATTCCTCACGGTGGTACTAGAAAGTGAAGCCCCTGTTCCCTTAGAAATAATGGAACTGGGAGTTTCCGTTCCAAAACCTGCCTCTGGCTTCCTACACATGCGAGATATAATAAGATCTCGTAAAACAAGAGATACAACAAATCTCATTGAAATAGCAGAATGATGTTCCGTGAGCTCAGAGACTTTGAGAGATTAGCCCCAACGATCCTTCCTTTTTACTGATCAGTGAATGAAATAACATTCGGAAAATGTGTGGGTCACCTGTGGGCATGTACCTTGTTACACTGTCTCAGTCATAAAACAACACTTAATGTGCACAGGGACGCCAAGATATTCTATAGGTACAGCACACACAGAATATACAGTATCACAAATCTGACACAATGTTAGTACACAAGTTAGAACAAGCATCAAATATTTACTTAGAAATAACTCGTCTCACCTCCTTAGAATTTAAAGGTCACTTGAGAAGTGATTTGACTGATTCGCTTCTCTTAGAAAAACTGTCTAGGGATATCGAGAATCAAATCTCCTTAACTCTCTGAATCTATTTTCCTATAAAAGCCAGAGACCTGCAGCATCAGTCCCCTGGGTTCTTTCCCCTTAACACAGCTGCAGAAGCATCTCTATGGTTTGGGACATCACTCTGGGCCTTAGCTTGATTCCAGGTGCTTGGATCTGATTCTCCTGCCAACCTCTCTCTCTCTCTGTTCCCCATTCTCCCTTCCCAGCAAGGAAAGCCTAAAGGTGAGCTAAGTCTCAGAGAGGCCAGCAGAAAGAAGGAAGGAAGAGGAGAGACACAACTGGCTGCATGCTATGCATTTTACTCTAAGGGTTAAAAGAAAAAAATGGACAAAGACCCTAGCTTCTTCCCTCCTCCCCTTTGACTCAGACCCAGTGCTAGATGGTCGCTCTCAGCAGAGTACCGAGAAGATGGTAGGAGCTTATGCACTGGGGGGGCATTTTTGTCCCCTACCCTGCCCTACAATTTAGCATCATTTTCGTGCCCAATGCATTGTTTCTCATCCTTAATTATATTCAGCAAAGACGGTCCATCCAGAAAGAAGTCCACACCAGGCGAGGTAGCACAGCCCTCCTCTGATAGCAGCACACATTTAAAAGACAGAAATGTTTGCTTTGGCTGGTGTGGGGTCAGGAGGGCTGCGGGGAAGGAACCTGCTTGACGGCACCAGAGAGAGGGCATGGGCCCCAGCTCGGCTACGTAAACTCTGGTCCCGTCCCAGGCAGGGACTCAGCTTCTTGGTCTCTTGGGTAAGGATAATAGTATCTCCCTCATGAGGCCGTGACTGAAGATTAACCCAAGGAGCACATAAAACATTCTTTAATCGGCAGAGTTCCAGGTAACAGCATGAATACAGGGCAGTGAGCATCACCGCTCTAAAGGTGTCAGCTTTAGAGGTGGAGCATGACGACCGCTTTAACAGAGGAATGATGTGGTTTCTGTGGTTCGTGACCCCTCAGCTGTTGCCGCCAGGTCCATCAGAGTAACTAGTAAATGAACACAACTCCAAGAGGAAATGGACCAGCTTATTTTCATGTGGACACTGATTTTTTTTTTTTTTTCCTTCATTCCTTTTGATTTTATCAGCTCTTCTGAACTACTTCCTTTTGGCAGAACTGTTTTAAAATCTTTTGTTATGGAAAATTTCGAACATATATAAAAGTGAAGAGAAATGTATAACAAACCGCCACGTAGGTATCACCAGCTTCAATAATTATCAAAGCATTCAAATGTCGTTTTACCCATACCCCTACCTGAATGGAATAAGCAAATTCCAATATCATATTATTTTATTCAAAAACATTTTTGCATGTATATCCAAAAGATAAGAAATAGGTTTGCAAGCATACCCAAAAATGTTACATCAGAAAACTATAATTACTTAATATTATCCAATATCTAGTCAGTGTGAACATTTCTCCAAATATCAAAGATTTTTTGGCTCCTTATTCAAATCAATCCTGTAATTAGTTGACAAATGTTGCCTTTTTAAATATAAAGTTCTTTTTTTATCTTTCCATCTTTATTTTCTTCCTGGCAATTCATTAATGAACCTGGTTCTTTTGTCATATAGACTCTCCCACAATTAACACTTTGATGATACTGTGATTTAACAAGTTCCTCCACCTCCTGCATTTCCTGTGAATTTATAGTTAGATCTAGGGGTTTGCAAATATTCAGATTTAATTTCTGGATAGGATAGTAAATTCATAGGTGGTCTTGTGTCCTTCCATCAGGAGGCAATTCATATCGACTACCCCTGGTTTTGTGAGCTTAGCAACCATTGATAATCAGGGCCTAGTTATAACTGCATAGATATTGGAAAATGGTGATTTTTTTTCCCCATCACTTCACCCATTACTACTTCTTATTAACTGGGTGCTATTATTATTAAAGGTTTACATTTGCCTGAAAGTATATATTCCCCACTTCTGCTTTTGGCCATGAGGTGTTATGTTAGACAATATATCAGTTCCTTTCTATCTATATATTTTATTAAAATCTATTACACTGAAAAGATAACCTAGTTTAAAAAATACTCTGTTAGATTTCTGAGGAAAACAACTGGGAAGCACTATCCAGAAACCTCCACTCCAAGGGAGAGAAAACACAAGTCCACAGTACATCATTCAGATTCAAACTTGATTCTTGTGGGCACATTTTAGTCAAAGTTTAACAGTTTTACACCCAGTTTTTTCATCTATAAAATAGGGACATAATACCAACTTTGTGGATTTTGTGAGGATCCATGATAAAGTATGCAAAGGGCCTGTTCCAGTGTCCAAAAATAAAAAAAAGTAGATGCTCCATAAAATGCAGTTACGACTGGTTTCAGCGCTGTCTCCCCCAGACCCAGCAAGATTCTGGCCAACAGGAGTCATGCAATACATGCTGGATGAATAAATAAAGGACTGCTGGGCTTACTTTGCCCCACATTGATGATGGCTTGAAGATGCTGAGAATATAGAAATGAATGAAACAAAGTCTCTGCTCATTAATTTACATTTAGTTGTGTGAAGGAATGGAGATGGGCATTATTTGTTTCAGGATAATTATCCTGGTTGGCTACTTAGAAAATAAGTACTGTTGGTAACTCACAGGGTGGGACAAGAGAGAGGAACAGGATCAACTCAACTCTCACCCAGACACATGAGAAGACATCAATTTTCTCCATGAGAATGATAAACCAGTACTATTATTACCCTTGACTGGGCCTGAAATGCAGTAAACACTTATCTAGTACACTGGGCTCAACTGTATCTTTCCAAAAGACAGGCTGATGTCCTAACCCTCAGAACCTGTGAATGTGAGCATATTTGAAAATACAGTCTTTGCAAATGCAGTCTATTTAAGATGAGACTTCCCTAATGGCTCAGACGGTAAAGAATCTGCCTGCAATGCAGGACACATGGGTTCAACCCCTGGGTCAGGAAGATCCCCTGGAGAAGGGAATGACTACCCACTCCAGTATTCTTACCCTGAGAAGTTCATGGACAGAGGAGCCTGGAGAGCTACAGTCCAAAGGGTTGCAAAGAGTTGGGCACGACTGAGCAAATAACGCTTTCACTTTTCACTTTCACACTGGACTAGAGTGGGTTTTTACTCCAACCACTGGTGTCCTCACAAGGGAGAGGGAGACTCAGATACACAGGGAAAACCATGGAAAGATGGATTCAGAGATTGAAGTTATGCTGCCATAAAACAAGAAATGCCAAGAATTGCCTGTAACTATCAGAGGCTAGAAGAGGCAGGAAAGGACCCTTCCTTGCAGTCTTTTGAGAGAGCACGTCTCTCCTGACACCCTGACCCCAGGTTTCTAGCCTCCAGAACGAGGAGGGAATGAACTGCTCTTGTTTTAGGCCACCCAGTTTGTGGTAACTTCTTTGGGCAGCTCAAGCAAGCTAATACACCCAGAAACCCAGACCAAAGATCTGGACCAATCAGCCTAATTGTGGCTCCAACTGTTTAGTGGGATCGAGAGAGGAGAGGAGGCGGGAGGGGGTCCTAGACAGGAGAACCTGAACCAGTTTTAGCTACATCAGCGGGGCCCAGGACTGACTCATCGGAGCTACGCAAGTACCAACAGGTAAGCCTGCTTGACCTGAAAAGCAGGGAGACGGAAGCCACAGAACTCGCTGACATGGATACCTTGGGAATGAGACTGCTCTTTGTGAAGCTTGGCAAGGGAGATACCGACAGCCTCCTCCACAGGATAAGGGGGGAAACACGAACACCTTCAGGCACAGCGGGAGAAGCCCTGTGTCCTAGGTACCCACCTCTCTACCCTTACTGTATCTCGGGAAGGCTCGATGGCCTACCGAGAAGCTGCCAAGCGCTCCCCAGTCACCCAGCCTCTCCTCCTGAGCCCTGAGAGCCATGCTGAGCCTCTGCCTCACCCCTTGACACTCAGCACAGTGAAGAGCTCAGCCTGGGAGAGGTGCTGCTCTGGGGCTCTTTACAAAGTCCTTGTCTGGATACTGGGCTTCCCCGGTGGCTCAGCTGGTAAAGAATCCACCTGCAATGCGGGAGACCTGCGTTCGATTCCTGGGTAGGGAAGATCCCCTGGAGAAGGGCTAGGCTACCTACTCCAATATTCCTGGGCTTCCCTTTTGGCTCAGATGGTAAAGAATCCACCTGCAATGCAGGAGACCTGGGTTCGATCCCTGGGTTGGGAAGATCCCCTGGGGAAGGGAAAGGCTACCTACTCCAGCATTCTCACCTGGAGAATTCCATGGGCTGTATGGTCCATGGGGTTGCCAAGAGTCAGACACGACTGAGCGACTTTCACTTTCGCTTGTCTGGACACTGGGGTAGGAACTAGTGGCCTGGCCATTCACAAACGCCATACAGCCCCCTTTCTGTGCCACTGCTGGCCTCGAGGCTGGAGTCTAAGACTGAGCTACCACTTCTGATAAATTCATTATCTTAGGGATGAGGGATTCTCAGTGGGTCAAGAATCCACCTCCAGTGCAGGAGACACAGGTTGAATCCCTGGGGCAGGAAGATTCTCTGGAGGAGGAAAGTGGCAACCCACTCCAGTATTCTTGCCTGAAAAATCCCATGGACAGACCAGCCTGGCAGGCTACAGTCCTTGAGGTCACAAAGGGTCGGACACAACTAAAGCGTATGGGATTAGGTATGGTGCCTTTTCTTCCTCTTACAATCTCTTTTAATTTTATAATAATGTTTTATAATGAAATACTTAAAATGCTGATCTAAGTTTAAAGAGAGATGTGGGAAAAGCTACCACACGTATGTGTATATATGAGTGTAGTTTATATATCATACATACATATCCCCCCTACACACACACACACACACACACACACACACACACACACTGCTCAATCTTCCCACACGGCTCAGCGCTAGGAACCCAGGGAGACAGAACCTAGGAAGACCCTCCCCCACACCGCACCGCCTCCCGCTGGGTCAGCAGCACATGACTCAGTCCTTCATTGGTGGCTAATTATCTCAAGTGTGCCCGGCTTCCTTCCCCGGATGAGCTCCCTGAGGGCAGGAATCACCTGCTTTCAGCCCATCTGTTAGGATCTGCTCAAAAGCCCACCAGGCCCCAGGATCAGCAGGCCCTACAGACTGGACGATGCTATAGACATTTCTCCCTGGAAAACAAGGCAGACGAGCTGCCTCGGGATTATATTTGGGCAAGGAAGGAAGCAGAAGAGAGTGGGACTGAGAGCTCTGCTCACATTCAGGGTCTGCTTATTCATGACCTATCGGTTCACCCTGAGATGGCACCACCACGACCACAGCGCAAAACACGCAAACGGATTAAGAGAGAGCCACCTGTGAAGCACCAGCCTCTGGGAAACAGATATGTGTGCGTGCACGCGTGCACTTGTGTGCACATGTGTATGTGTATGCATGCACACGGACATGTGTGCATCTACACGCATGCATGCCCCCTGGCATGCATACAACACTGGAAGGCTACAGCAAATAAAAGCCTCCGTGGTGGCTTCTGGAATTGTATTGCTCCTTCATGATTGCCACGGACGCTTCGGAGGCTTGCTGGAAGCAACCAGGATAGTTTAGCCCCAAACATCTTTGGAAATGTGGAGTACTATGTGCCAGCCCTGAAAGAATCCGCCTGCGAGGCAGGAGACACGTGTTCGATCCCTGGGTTGAGAAGATCCCCTGAAGAAGGGAATGGCTACCTGCTGCAGTGTTCTTGCCTGGAGAATCCCATGGACAGAGGAGCCTGGTGGGCTCCAGTCCGTGGGGTCACAGAGTCGGACACGACTGAGCAGCTACAACCACAGCATGTGCCAGACTCTGAGCTAAGTCCTTTATGTCCGCTCCTCGATGCATCCCATTCAGAGGCTCTGCCTTCGGGTAGTACTATCTCTGTGTCAGTGGCTGGGAAACTGGCGTGAAAGCGCAGATCTCCTGTTCTGGTGACGCCTGCACAGATTTTCTGCGTGACCGCAGTTCAACACTACCAGAGGGAGGGGAGAGGAAAGGACTAAGGGAAGTTGTGAGTCCCAAGCCCTTTTTCTCCTCCGCTTGCATCCATCAGGCAGCACTATGAGCGAGGAGCTTTGACCAGAGACCCTGGAAAGATTCCACAAAGTCGCCTCCATGCATCTCTCTGTCCTTGGGCAGAAGGGGAAAGAGAACCTCCCTGAAGCTGCTGAAGGAGGGTTAAAAGCTAATGACCCTACATGCAAGACAGCAAAAGAGACGCAGATGTAAAGAACAGACTCTTGGACTCTGTGGGAGAAGGCAAGGGTGGGATGATCTGAGAGAATAGCACTGAAACATGTATATTACCATATGTGAAACAGATTGCCAGTCCAGGTTCAATGCATGAGACAGGGCGCTCAGGGCTGGTGCACTGGGACGACCCTGAGGGATGGAATGGGAGGGAGGTGGGAGGGAGGGTCAGGATGGGGACACATGCACACCCATGGCTGCTTCATGTCAATGTGTGGCAAAAACCACCACAATATTGTAAAGTCATTAGCCCCCAATTAAAATAAATAAATTAATAATAATAAAAAAAAGCTGCATCCTCCTTCCTCTCCATACAGAGCAGCTAATGGAGGTGAGAGCCATAGAAAGCAAACAGAAGGCTCCCAGGAGCCCACAGCCTCCCCGCCTGCTGCCAGCTGCCGTGGGAAGGGGAGGGGGCGCCCCGCCTTCCTTGACTCCTCAACAGCTTAATGCATATGGGGGTGGGGGGGCTGTCATCTTCCTGGGAACAGACTCCACGGCTGGCTGAGAGCGAGCGAGTGTTTTCCTCAGGCAACTCAGCAGATAGATTCTCCTTTGAATCCAAAAGTCAGCGACAGAATGGATCACAAACATGTGGATGGGGTTCTAACCCCCCACCTAATCTAAGGCGGCTGGGCTTTTCCCAGAACCGCCCCCATCCACCCACCCACCCACCCTCACCCCCACCCCCAGCCTCTCAAAACAAAACTCCTAGGAAGTTATCGCTTGTCACAGTGGGGAGGGGCGAGGTTGGGGCGGCAAGCGGCTCCCGCCACAGACAGCACTCTCTGGCCACGTCCCCTGGGGTTTCACGGTAATGGGCGGGTCTGTCTGACAGCATCTGTTAGCAAATGAGAATATCCAGCTTGCTGTGCAGATTTAAGAAGATCGTGAAAAAATTCACGATCACACCGTAAAATGTCCAAGATGCTAAGCATATCAAGGACCCAAAAAAGCAAGCGCTTTGCATACATCATAAGCAAGCACTGCTTTTTAACCCAGCAAAGAAAACAAGAGCCATTTCCTTATTAGGCTTATTTTATTTATACCCTTTAAAATCGCTCTTCTGGGGATATAAATTCCAGGAAAGAAGTCATCATTTTTTTTGGACATTAAACATATTTTACTGTTGAGGTCTCCAAATGGGCTTGAGTGTATTAAACCTACCTCAGTGCCTGGGACTTCTTTTGTCATCTTTGTAAGAACTAAGCTGAACGGTAAGCTGTTCAAGTAAACAGCTTACCAGTCAACGGTTTCTGGGACTGAGGCTGTCTGGCTCTTCTCAAATAGGGAAGAAGCTGTCATACAGAAAACAGATGATCTATCCTTTATCAATCCAAGGCCTGGTGATAATAACTATAATAATAATAATTATTATATTATTATTATACTGGAAGAGCTGACAAGAAGCACACCTATAGTATCAAGCAGTTTTCTAAAAGCATTAAGTACATTTTTCAGCCTTCTCATCAAACCTATGAAGTTATTAATACTACTATGATTGTTCTGTGGTTTCCCTGGTGACTCAGCAATAAAGAATCTGCCTGCAATGCAGGAGATCTAGTTCGATCCCTGGATTGGGAAGATCCCCTGAGGG
Source organism: Dama dama (assembly GCF_033118175.1). Classification (NCBI taxonomy): domain Eukaryota; kingdom Metazoa; phylum Chordata; class Mammalia; order Artiodactyla; family Cervidae; genus Dama; species Dama dama. The sequence continues at coordinate 11,398,115 of NC_083692.1, read as the reverse complement.
AGGGCACAGCAACCCACTCCAGTATTTTTGCCTGGAGAATCCCATGGACAGAGGAGCCTGGCAGGCTACAGTCCATGGGGTCAGACACACAGAACTGGACACGACTGAAGCGCCTTAGCATGCACATGATTGTTCTGATTTCGTAGACAAAAGAAACTGAAGCTCAGGAAAGCTAAGTGTCTTGTACAAGGTCCAACTGCTCATGAGTACGGAAGCCCATGTTCAACCCAAGCAGCTGGTTGCCACAGGACTAGTGGGCAGATAGCAAACGTGGCTTGAACACGGAACAGGCTGCCTCTCTAGGGAGAGCATCCTTCAACGTGAGGTGTTCAGGCAGCGACCGCTGTACCAACGACCCATACACACACTACTCAGTACACAATGGAGAGCTGGCAGGGACCTACTGTATGGCACAGGGGACTCTACTCAGTAATGCAGTGACTGATATGGGAAAAGAATCTAGGGAAGAGTGGATACATGCACATGCAAAACCGATTCACTTTGCTGTACACCCAAGACTAATACAACATTGTAAACCAACTCGACTCCAATCAAATTTATTTTCAAAAGCTTCACTTAGCACATGGTAGCTAACGACCCACTCTGGTCCCCGGTGATACTCACTTCTTCACATTCCATTGCTCTGAGTCGTGAAGTAGTTACATTGAGTAGGTGTCACTACCGCCGAGCTTCAGATGAAGAAACAGAGGCGGGGAGGCACGACGTGATGTCTCAAAGCTTGATCACGGCTAAGTGGGAGAGCGAAGCCTCCAAACGAGCTCTTCTGACTCCCAGTCCAGGGCTCAGTCCAGCACCCCAGGGCTCCACATCACTGGAGGTAACGTGAAGGTGAGGACGGGCTTGGAGAAAACCTAGTCAAGGGCCACCATCAGCAGTGCACACGCACGACCCGGGCAGAGGGAGCTGGAAGTGCACCCAGGAAATGTGGGGAAACGTGAGGAAAATGTGGGATGGTGGCAGCTCCACAGTGGCATGAAAGTGACCCAGGGGAAAGGAGATGATGCCCATCCTTCCAAGGGTGAGGAACTTAGGACCAGAGAGGAGGAAGGGAAGCCAGACAGCTTTAGGACAAGAAAGTCTAAGGAGCAGGTCTTCCCCAGAGGCTAAAGTATCTGCCTGCAATATGGGTTTGAGACCTGGGTCAGGAAGATCCCCTGGAAGAGGGGGATCTCCACTCCAGTTTTCTTGCCTGGGAAATGCCATGGACAGAGGAGCCTGGAGGGCTATAGTCCATGGGGTCATAGACAATCAGACATGACCGAAGTGACTTCGCACGTATACAAGTTTAAGGAGCACAAAAACGGGCAGAGCAGGTGAACTATTTTCTCAGCATCAACAGGAGTTTGAAAGACACAGGTGACTGAGGATGCGGTGTGTGCTCAGTCCCTCGGTCGTGTCTGACTCAGGCTCCTCTGTCCGTGGAAATTTCCAGGCAAGACTACTGGAGCCGGTTGCCATTTCCTACCCCATGGGACCGTTCTGACCCAGGGGTCCAACCCCCATCTCTTGCGTCTGCTGCACTGGCAGGCGGATTTTGACCGCTGTGCCACCTGAGAAGCCCAGGATGGAGTCAGTGAATGAGGAAAAGGTGAAGGAGCGGGGCAGAGGGGCTCCGGCCTCAGACGATGACGCGCGACAGTGGGGATGGGGAAGAGAGGGGATCGTGAGGGGTGGGTTCTAACAGGAAAGGCGTAGCTGCTGCAGAAGCCGGGGAACCTTCCCAGGGTTCCATGTCCTCGTCCCAGAGCTCTCACCGGAATATTAGTATGAGGATGGGAGCAACACTGTGTGCTTTAGATGAGAGGACGTGTATAAAAGTACCTGATGGTGTCTGGCAAAGAGCAGGGAACTGAGAACTTTTTGCTGAAATTAAAGTTGAGTCCTGCAGACGTTCCCTGGTGGCTCAGGCAGTAAAAGCGTCTCCCTACAATGCGGGAGACCCCAGTTCGATCCCTGGGTCAGGAAGATCCCCTGGAGAAGGAAATGGCAACCCATTCCGGTATTCTCGCCTAGAAAATCCCATGGATGGAGGAGCCTGGTGGGCTACAGTCCATGGGGTCACAAAGAGTTGGAGATGACTGAGCGACTTCACTTTCACTTTCCTGTAGATTTTGGGAAATTTTCTCCTCTCTGTTGGCTTCTGTCTTTCAGCCAAACACTGACCGTGTATACTGTTATGGGCACTGTGTTTGAGGTGTTGTAAGAATGAATCAGATACTGACACAGCTCTCAGTCTCAAGGCACACTGATAGACTATACTGCGAGCTGATGGTCAACATTCACCTGTTCAGCAAATCATTACTGAGCACCTATTCTGCGCCAGGCACTTGGTGATGTACCAGGGACGACAGAGTCCCTTTGAACAAGGAGCTCGTATGCGGCTAACAGACGATCAGAAACAGACAAATATCACCAAGTGGGGTTAAGGGTGACGGAAAAATACAAAACAGGGTAGGGAGACAGAGTGAAGACAACAGCACAGGAGGCCCATGTCCGTGGGGTGATCAGGGGAGGCCTCCCTGGGGGGCGGCTGAGCAGAAACACGAATGCAGTAAGGGCGGGAGCTGTGTGACCCTCCTGAAGGGTGGTTTTTCCAGATAGAGGGACTAGCAAGAGAAAGAGCCCTGAGGCAAAGAATAGCACATGAGCCAGTTCTGTATGAACATGACAAGGCAGACAGGAGTGAGGGGTACAGTGGAGCTGCTGCGGTAGACAAGTTACCCTGCTGGGGGAATGTTAGTGTATTTCGGGAAAGCACGATGAGGAATCAAGACGGGCTTCCTGGAGGTGCTGACGTCTGAGATGGACCTTGACTGAAGGACCGTGTGGACCCATGGCAAAAAAACACTGTCAGCCAAACCCCAAAGAGAGGAAAACAGAGGATGTGCCTGGGGAACAAAGAAGCATTTGGTTTAGATGGATGGTGCAACTGATAGAAGGCTCTGGTTGACAACCAGGCAGGAACGGTAAGACCAAAATAGGCAGGGAGGGAGGAAGGGAGAGCGTACATCATACTTTATATGATTTCACTTAGTTATTATTTATTTCAGTAAATAATCATTTTTTCCATTAGATGAAATAAATATTTCTCTTAGTAAATAGCTTCCAACACACACTGCTAAGCTCATTTAAAGATGATGAACTGTGGGACTTCCCTGGCGGTCCAGTGGTTAAGACTCCTTGCTCCCAAGGCAAGGGGCAAGGGTTCAATCCCTGGTCAGGGAACTAAGATCTGAGTTCCTTAGGGCTCACAGCTCGGCCCAAAAAGAAAAAATGAACTGAAGTCAGGTTAAACTTGAGAATGAATCGTGGATGACAGAGTAAAAGAGGTCAGAGTTTAGGCAGTGAAGTCCTAGAAGGCTTGTGAACACAGTGTGGACTGAGGTTGCAGGGTCAGTGACAAGCAAATGATGACACAGACCTCAGACTATCGACTTCTGGGATTGTCGTTTTTCTTTTGAAGAGTTGGCCCCTCCGCATCCCAGGATGAGAAACAGATATGGTGCTTGGACTATACTCTTTATATTACATGGTATTTGAGCATCCTCAGATTTCTGCATCCACAGGGGCTCCTGTGGTCCCTGCAGAGATCAGGTATGCAAGCATGTATGCTTGGTTGTTGTCTGACTCTTTGCAACCCCGTGGACTGTAGCCCACCAGGCTCCTCTGTTCATGGGATTCTCCAGGCAAGAATATTGGAGTGGGCTGCCATTTTCTACTCCGAGGGATCTTCCCAACCCAGGGATCGAACCAGTGTCTCTTGTAACTCCTGCATTGGCAAGTGGATTCTTCACCAACTGCTGCCCCTACGGGGAAGCTCGCAGAGACAGGGGGATGACTATCTTCCCAAGGTCACAGGGCACGGCGATTGGCCTATATTAAGATGCTAGTACTTGATTAATAGCCCACCCAATATGAAGTTCAGAAACAAGAAAAGCACAGATCTGCGCAATCTAGTCCTCTTTTTCTTGTGACTCATGTTCTGGATGACAGACTCAGGGCTGTTCTTCTGGACCTGCCCAAAGAAGGCTGGGCGTTCTGAACTTTTTCTAACTGTCAAAAGGCAAAGTATCAAGAAGGTCCTCAAACTTTGAAAAGTTGGATTTGGCGTTTTAAAATTAAACAAAATAATACAAATTGTCGTATAACAATATAATAAAACACTACTCAGCAATAGAAAGGAATGAATTATTGATACATGCAACATGGATGAACCCCCAAATAATAATGTTGCGTGAAAGAAGCCAAATTACAGAAACTACAGTGCAATTCCATTTAGACAAGATTCTTAAAAATGCAAGCATGTCTGTGTAGGCAGAGTAAGGGGTGCCTGGGGCAGGACTTGGGGGTGGGGACTACTAAGGAGAAAAGGAGGATTACAAATGGACACCAGGAACTTTCGAGGGTGGTGGATGCATTCATTATCTTGATTATGGTGATGGCTTCACTGATGCAGACATGTGTCAAAGATCATCACACTGTACCATTTTAATGTGTTTTGTTTATTGTGCGTCTATTATACCTCAACAGAGCTGGAGGAAAAACAGAATGCTCTGTCTGCGGATCTTAAACAAAGCCCCTATAATCAGGGGAGAACTACACATTTCCACGAACTTTGTGGCACAGATCTCGTGTATTAATGAACAGCTGTGTTCTCTGCTTTCTGGGCATGAAGCGAGACCACGTTTTCCAGCCTCTCTGGCAGGAAGGCACAGCCAGGCCTTGAGTTCTGGCCGGCAGATTGCACACCCACCTCCCACCCACCACCTGAATGGAGGAGACTCTGAGCGCAAGTGGGTCCCCGAACTTGGGAGCACAGCACCCTGTCACCAGTATCCACGGCGGCGAGAATGAGAAATAAACGTGAACTCTGCTGAGCCACTGAGATCTTGGTGATGCTACAGCAGATAGCCTCCTCGCCAAGGCATCATATAAATTACTTAAATATCACTAATACATCTCAATACATGACATAAAGTATATAAAATATATATGACACATAAGACAAAGTATGTCATTAACACATGTACAATACATGCATGCGTGCTCAGTCACATCTGACTCCTTGAGAACCCACAGACTTTAGCCCATTAGGTTCCTCTGTCCATGGGATTATTCTGGCAAGAATACTGGAGTGGGTTGCCATTTCCTACTTCAGGAATATTCCTAATACCAATACTAGTATTGGTAGCCGAAGAAAGAGCAAATCATTGGAACTTACTAAGCCTTGGTTTCGTCCTCTATGAAAAGGCAGGACATTTTTCTTCTTATCTCATGGACTATAATAAAGAGTGAATAAATTTATGTATGCATTTGAAAGCTTTTTGAAAACAAGTATGTTTTTCACCTACAATACAATTACCTTAACTGCCATTACAAATGTCCGTATTTGATATCCTTAGGCCAAGCTCATGGTATTACTCCCATCCAGGACCAACTGACTTTTCTTTGTTCCAAATCAGAAACAGTCTCAGCTCCAGCAAGTCCCTCATATTTGATATAATCTGAGCAACCAGAGGATGAGACGGTTGGATGGTATCACCGACTCGATGGACATGAGTTTGAGCAAGCTTCAAGAGTTGGTGATGGACAGGGAGGCCTGACGTGCTGCAGTCCATGGGGTTGCAAAGAGTCGGACACGACTGACTGAGTGACTGAACTCAATTGAACTGAACTGAGCAGCCATCACCTGAAAACCATTCACTGGGATAATTCTTAGCAATAATAATAATGCTAAGCAATAATGTTAGCAATTCAGGAACAGCAATGAGAGCAACTGGGTGCCTATGGGGCCCAGACATGTCCAGTCACAGAACTCAACTCCCAAGATTTCTTCAGACTCTTCTGGGTAGCACTAGCACTGCCATGTGAAAGTGAAAGTGTTAGTCACTCAGTTGTGTCCAACTCTTCGTGACCCCACGGACTATGGCTCGCCAGGTTCCTCTGTCCATGGAATTCTCTAGGCAAGAATACCGAGTTGGTTGCCTTTCCCTTCTCCAGGGCATCTTCCCAATCCAGTAATCAAGTCCGGGTCTCCCACGTGGCAGGCAGATTCTGTACTGTCTGAGCCGTCAGGGCAGCATTACCCTACGTACAATAACAAAGAGTTCTGCCTATACTACATTTCAAGCGGGTGACATCAGACATCTTCATCGAATGTCACCTCTTCATTTTGGAATTAGTGACCTCAATCTAAGTTATGCCAGAGTAACAGACAACTCCAAAATCCTGGGGACTTAACAATTATGAAGATTTATTTTTCCCCTAACATCCATCAAGAATTAGCTAAGCTCAGTCCACATTCTTCTCAGGCTCAGGCGGAAATGCAGCCCCGTCTCATCTGAGCATTCGTGGGAACTGCCCGAGCAGTTCTGATGCAGGCCCATGTTAACAGATGTCCAAGTATCTCAAAGCAAGGACCAAGCTAAAACTGTTAAATAAAGTATGTCTCATCCTCCATGACCAATAAACGTTTATACCAATCCAGAAGGCCAAGATGGAATTGTGACTTCCTGGCCTCCTCGGAGCTTGACACAGAAACCTCTCTGAGCAGCCAGAAGAGACCCCTGGCCGGAGGGTGGCCCCCTTCTCTCTCCCCTCCCCTAGCCCCCTGCCTCCCCCACCGTCCTGGCTCCAGGCTTTATCTCCAGCCCCTGCAGGCCTAGGGCTGCACACGCCCACCCACCGTGCAGGCAGATCTGGGGAGGGATCAGAGAGCAGGCCCACGGCTATCTAGGCAAAGGATTCTAGAGTCCTGGGTATGTGGACTGTGGTCTAGAAGCTGGAGTGTGGGGACACCTGAAGCCAGAGAAAGCACCAAAACCAGGTCTAACCCGGGGTCTGGGGGCACCCTCTGAAGCAGAGCGGGTGACTTTGCAAAGGGAAAAGCACATGGAAATTTATGCTGGAAATGTGACTTCCACCTGCACTGCACTGGCCAAGAAGCAGGTCCCGTGGTCAAGCCTGACATCACTGTGGCAATCCTGTTGCAGAGGGGCCTCTGTCATGGGGAGGGATCAGGAATGTTTTGACCAGTGATACAGGCCTACTTTATTTGGATTGCATTTTGCTTTACTGCACAGTGCAGAGGTTCTGTTTTTTTTTCTTTTTTTTTAACAGACTGAAGTCTTATGGTGCCCCTGCATTTAGCAAGTCAATGTTCCAAAAGTATTTATTTGCTTACTTTGTGTCTCTGCGTCCTGTTTCGGCAAGTCTCACAATATCTCAAACTTTTTCATTATTGCCTGGTTATGGTGGTCTGTGATCAGTGATATCTGACATTACCATTGTAATTGCAGATGTGGTGGAAATGGCAAGAAAACTAGAAATGGAGCCTAAAGACGTGACTGAATGGCTGTCATCTCATAATAATACCTTAACAGATGAGCACTTGCTTCTTATGAAGAGCAAAGAAAGTGGTTTCTTGAGATGGACACTCCTCGTGGTGAAGGCGCTGTGTAGACTGTTGACAGGGCAACAAAGGATTCCGAATATTAGGTTAACTTAGTTGATGAAGCAGCGGCAGGGTTTGAGAGGACTGACTCCCACTTGGAAAGAAGCGTTACTGTGGGTAGAATGCTATCAAGACTGCTACAGAGAAATCATTTGTGAAGGGAACAGTCAATCAATGTGGTAAACGCCATCGCTGTCTTATTTTAAGAAGTCGCCAGAGCCACCCTGACCTCTGATCAACATCGAGGCAAGACCCGCCACCAGCAAAAAGATGACAACTTGTGAAGGCTCGGGTGTTGATTAGCATTTTTTAGCAATAAAGTATTTTTGAAATTTTTATTTATCTTTTATTAATTTGGCTGCACCAGGTCTTAGCTGTGGCATGCAGGATCTTCAGTCTTCCTTGAAGCATGCAGAATCTATAGTTGCAACATGTGGCATTTAGCTCCCTGACCAGGGATCAAAGCCAGGCCTCCTGCATTGTGAGTGTCAGCCACTGGACTACCAGGGAAGTCCCCAAAAAGTATTTTCTTAATTAAGGTATCTATCTTGCTTTTTAGACATAATGCTATTGCACACAAAATAAACTCTAGTATAGTGTGACTATAACTTTTACAATATACTAGGAAACCAAAAAATTTGCATGATCCACTTTATTGCAATATTCACTTTACTGTGGTGGTCTGGAAAGGAACCTGAAATATAAACAGGGTCTGCCTGTATAATCTTCTTTCTTCAGACACCAGTTGCTGTTATTGTTGCTGCTGCTTAGTCGCTAAGTCATGTCTGATTCTTTGTGACCCCACGGCCTGCAGCATGCTAGACTTCTCTGTCCTCCACTACCTCTCAGACATTGCTCAAATTCAGGCCCGCTGAGTCGGTGATGCTATCCAACCATCTCATCCTCTACCACCCCCTTCTCCTTTTGCTTTCAATCTTCCCCAGGATCAGGGTCTTCTCCAATGACACCAGAAACCAGGACTGAGGGTTCAAAGAAGGTGAGCAAAACCCAAGAGTTGAAAACAAGGATTAACAGCTTACAACTGGTTGCTTTCTCAATGCCTAACGCCTTGCCAGAAGCAGAAACTCAGTGTGAGGGAGGTGGGGTGGGGGGACCTGAAATATGCCAAAGTGGAAAATGCCCTCACAATCCCAGCATCCTCTTTGGGAACAGGACAATTACTTGGCAAAAGGAAAGCAGCAAGTCTCCCGGGATACATTCTGGCTCAAACTAATAATGTGTTGCTTGAGGCAACCAATTTGTACAAACAAACCAACCCTGAAGAGGAGGAGGGGGAGGCCCCTCATGAAAGTAACCCTGGCATTGGCTCCCTGCCCCATCCAGCCCTCTCTCTCACCCCACCTTCCCGCCCACCTCTTTTCAGGAAAGCTTTTTCTTCCTGATTCTAATTCTGCAGGAAAATGCCGTAGACACAAGTGATTTCCCCAAGCATGCTGATGAGCCCACCCTTCAGTCAGTAAGAACAGAACAAATAAAAGAAACTGCCTTTCTCTAAAGGCAGTTTACAAAAATTAGCCAGGGACATAAAGTGGGACTTCTTTGGGGGTTCCATTTAGCCATTTTTCCAAAACATGAAAGAATTTTCCTTCCGTAGACTAAGTCCTAGGTCTAAAAAAAGAGGGATTCTGAGAACCACTTGATATCGCTATCATCATAATAACTACTCCTTATTTTATTCCAGAAACTTTCTGTTCCAGATCTCATGAAAGCTTCAGAAGAAACCTGCAAGCCCAGAGTTATCATTATTATTTCCATTCTACAGTTGAGGAAACTAAAGGTCACTGAGGTTAAAGAATCTGCCGATGTCACAGAGCAGAGAGGCAGCAGAACTGATGTTCGGTCTGTCAAACTCAGAAGATTATGGCTTTCCATTACACTGTATTTACTTCCTGAAAGAATAAGGAACAAGCATTATGCTAGTGAGAAATCAAACACAAGTGCGTGACAGCAAAACCTGAAATTCTAGCCTCCCGCACAAAGCAAAAGAGGCTAGCACTCAACCCCCAAATAAACCAGCCTCCAAACGAACACATATATCATAAAAGAAATTTTAAAATGCTCCCGTAACATGTCTAATTTTCTAAATGGAAGTGTTTTCATTCTTATTTGTTCTGATTTTTAGAATTATCTATGGTTATTATAATCTAGATCCTCCAGAAATAAATGTAGTAAGGGATGAAAAGTCCACTACCCCAACATAACCAATAATAGCAGTTTGGGATATATCCCATTAAATTTTTTTCTATATAATTAGAAATACACACACACATACACATACATATATAGCAAAAGTATATGTAGACTGGGGCTTCTCTAGTAGCTCATATAGCAAAGAATCTGCCTACAATACAGGACACCTGGGTTCGACTCCTGGGTTGGGAAGATCTCTTGGAGAAGGGCATAGCAACCCACTCCAGTATTCTTGTCTGGAGAATTCCACGGACAGAGGAGCCAGAGGATTGCAAAGAGCTGGACATGACTGAGAGACTAACATATACATATATAGACCAGTATAACAAAATAATTATACATTCTATTCTCTAGCCTGCCTCTTTCAGTTAATACAATTGGAACACTTCCCATGGCTGCATAGCATTTCACATTGACATTTGGGCTTTGCTTGTTTGCTCCGGCTAGTACAAATGGTGCTGTTTTGCACATATAGGCACATATTGAATTATTTCCTTGGGATAAACTAATTATTAAAGAGTGACATTTAAATTGACACCAGTAGCGAGAATGCCCTCCAGAAAGGTCTTTCTGTGATCCTTGTACGCAAATTCCCAGCTCTCCACTGCCAGCACTAGACACTCCCAATCATCTGAACTTTACCAAGCTGATGGACATCATTGTTGATCTGCACAACTGATTATAGGAATCATCATCTTTTTGCATAATGCTGCATTTCTTCTTTTGTGAACTATTACATTTACTTTTGAGTCGGCATGTAAGCCAATGAGTCCAGCAGGAGAAACCAACCCCTTCGTGAAAGAGCAAGCCATTCAATAGGTAAGCAGGCAAAAAGTCTGACTGAGGGGTTTATGAAGCATAAACTCCTTTCTCCTTACTGTAACTACAGGAAGTGGGCCCTAAGTGGAGTGTTGGACCCCAAAATCCAATTTCCATAGCAAGTAGCAAGGGCAGTAATGACTCCAGGAAGACAATTTAAGACAGGTTCATAACATCAATCTGCCTATCTCGGGCAGGGCTGGAGAGGACTCTGAGACTGTGCTTGCATAGTGTTATGGCCTGATTTATATATCCTCCTCAACATGCATATGCTGAAATCCTAACCCTGTGTACCTCACTATGTGACCTTTTTTGGAGACGGAGTCTTTAAAGAGGTATGTGTATGTGTGCTAAGTCACTTCAGTCATGTCTGACTCTGCGACCCCACAGACTGTAGCCCGCCAGGCTCCTCTGTCCATGGGATTCTCCAGGCAAGAATACTGGAGTGGGTTGCCATTTCCTCCTCCAGGGGATCTTCCTGACCCGAGGATTGAACCTGCGTCTCTTACGTCGCCTGCATCGGCAGGCAGGTTCTTTACCACTAGCACCACCTAGCTACCAAAGGAGTAGCTAGGCTAAAATGAGGTCATTAGGATGGGCCCTAGTCCAGTATAACCATCCTTACAAGAAGAGATGAGGACCCAGACCCCCACACACACAGGCAACACCATGTGAAGGAACAGGAGAGAGGCTTCAGAAGGAACCATGTCTGCTGATGCTTTGATTCTGGGCATCTAAGCTCCAGAATCGTGAGAAAATAAACATCTGTTGTTGAAACCGCCCAGGATGTGGTAACCGTGTCATGACAACCCTAGTAAACAGGCCCGGCACCCCACCTGAGGCTAAGGAAAAGCCACGTGTCCACTGACAGCCGGCGCACACGCTGGGGCTGCCACTGGGAAGGGCTGACATCTTGCGGCTGTTTATAACCCCGTGCAGAGCGCGTCTCTGGGTTTCCAGATGAACCACAGGGCGGTGACGGGAATGTGTTCTGGAGGCTCATGGCAGATGTGAATTCTCCCCAGGACAGCTGCCCTTTTACAGCAGTATCATCCGTGTCCTCACGTGACCCAAGTTACGTGGCAAACTCACTGTCTCCCTTGAAATGAACATGAAAAATCAAGTCCCATTTTTTGAAGAAAGTCTATTTTAACAAAGAGTCATGTCTAACTCTTTGCGACCCCCATGGACTATACACAGTCCATGGAATTCTCCAGGCCAGAATACTGGAGTGGGTAGCCTTTCCCTTCTCCAGGGGATCTCCCCAAACTAGGGATCGAACCCAGGGCTCCCGCATTGCAGGCGGATTCTTTACCAGCTGAGCCACAAGGGAAGCCTCAGAATACTGGAGTGGGTAGCCTATCCCATCTCCAGCGGATCTTCCCAACCCAGGGATTGAACCGGGGTCTCCTGCATTGCAGGCGGATTCTTTACCAACTGAGCTATGAGGGAAGCCCCATTTTAACATTAACAAGGAGGTTTCTAAGCTCTGAGAACTGGAAGAAAGAGATGGTCCCAAGGCTAAGTCAGGTGGGGGAGAAGAGGTCTGTAAGAAGATCTCAAAGAGAAGACAGCCGGCATCTTATTGCCAAAGAGCCCCCAAGATGAATCACAGAGACCAGATCGTGTCCTACCCGAACCTCAGTACCAGGACATATTTGCTTGGGAGTCAAGAGACCTCCTATGGTCACAGTTCATTAAGGTGTCAAACTTTCCATTAAGGGAAAAATTGTCTTCTTGGATCTCAGGGCTTCCATCTCCATTCGTTCCACTGCGTTTAAATTTCCAGGAATGAACTGAAGTCTCAAGAAAGAAGCGTTCACTGTTTAACTCAGGAAAAGGAAGAAAAGAAGGGAGGGAAGTAGGGTGGGAGGGAAGAGATGAAACATTCAGAGAGAAATAAAAGGAAAAAAATCAGTTATGCCTGGCCAGTCTCTTAGAATTTTTTTTTATATTTTATTTATTTATTTTTGGCTGTCCTGGGTCTTTGTAGCTGTGTATGGACCTTCTCGGGAGAAGGAAATGGCAACCCACTCCAGTACTCTTGCCTGGAGAATTCTGTGGACAGGGGAGCCTGGAGGGCTGCTGTCCATAGGGCCGCACAGAGTCGGACACGCCTGAAGCGACTTAGCAGCAGCAGCGGCAGCAGCATGGACCTTCTCTAGCTGCAGCGAGTGGGGGTCACCCTCCATCGCAGTCCTCAGGCTTCCCCTTGCATCGGCTTCTCTGCATTGCAGAGCACAGGCTCTAGGGCAGGGGCTCAGTGCTTGTGGCACCAGAGCAGGTGGGATCCTCCGGGACCAAGGATCGAACTCCTGTCTTCTGCATCAGCAGGTGGATTCTTAACCACTGGACCACAAAGGCAGTCCTTCTCGGGTTTTCAAACGAGCCACAGAATGGGCCAGAGACCGGGAATGACAAAGCCTGACCCTGTTGCTAATACTTTCCAGGCTTTGATTTTCTTGCCTGTAAAGTGGGAGAAATTCTACTAAATAATCTCTTACATTTTTTTCTAACTTTAATGGCTAAAGAATCCAAACCAACCACTGTGATTCCAAACCAAACATGAAGACATCCATTTCCAGAAGCTCGGGGCTAATAACACACCCTGGAGAGGGCCCGTGTGCCAGCCACTGTGGTTTGAGCATTTTATGCCCACTGTTATTTTGCTGAGTTCCAGTTAAAGTCTTATTATCAGGAAAAAAAAAGCAGCACTTTCCCTCTTGGAAGCCTGACTTTGCTAGGTGTTGAATGGTTTGCACAAGAGCTTTAGTGAACAATTTCTGTCTTAAATCAAATTAGTGGTGTTAAATCACTCACCTGGGAAGCCACTTAAAGGGGACGACACCATCCTTCACAGGTGGATCCAATAAGCTTACACTTAAAATAGTGAGTAAATTAAATCAAACTTCCGGCCTGGTGCACTGGGAAGACCCAGAGGAATCGGGTGGAGAGGGAGGTGGGAGGGGGGATCGGGATTGGGAATACATGTAAATCCATGGCTGATTCATATCAATATATGACAAAACCCACTGGAAAAAAAAATAATAATAATAAAAAAAAAAAAATCAAACTTATGACCAGAGGATCTCACTGCTAGTGAGTTGGCCAAAAATCTCATTCAGGTTTTTTTGGAACATCTTACAGAAAACCCAAACAGACTTTTTGGCCAACCCAATATTTTTCTCAATTTCTTTTTCTAGACTTGCGTACCCGGGACCAAGGTATTTTGAGGCAAGTTTCCCTGCCTCCCCACCCCTGAGGTTGGAGGCAAGGGCATAATGTTGATGCAATGTGGCAAAAAAGGAGAGAAATAACTAAAAACATTCATCGATGCCTCCTTCATTCCTGCCATTGTGCTGGAGACCAGACTGCAGGAATGATTCAAACATGGAAACATCCTTGCTGCCCTGGGGGACCTGAGCCTGTAGGGAAATGACTTCCACGCAAAGAACCCTCAACCGAAGGAAGAAGAGATGGTAGACACACGGGGACCTAAGGTAAAGCTCGGACAGAACCCGCTTGGAGTGGCTTTGTTGGAACGCCATACTTAGCACAAAGTAAGGACTTCGTGGGAAAAAAACATCACTTGAGTTTTATTTTAAAACAGCAGTAGGTTTGTCATGTGGGGGAAAAAAATGAGCTATTCAGGATAAAAATCAAGAGTGGAGACATGGAGGTGGAACATGTTGAAGCGTAACAGGGGAAACCATGTGATGGGGACTCTGTCCCTTCTAAACACTAAATGTCTGTTTTTAAAAGTGTTGCTATTTATTTATTTCTGGCTGCCCTGGGTCTTCGTTGCAGTGCACGGGCTCTGCAATGCTGCCTGTGGGCTTTCTCCACTTGCAGTGAGCAGGGGGCTGCTCCCAAGATGCAGCGCTCGGGATTCTTGCTGCGGTGGCTTCTCTTGTCACGGAGCACAGGCTCTAGAGCGGACTCGGTAGCTCTGGCACAGGGGCTCAGATGCCCCGTGGCAGGGGGATCTTAGATCCTGGCTCTGAACCCATGTCCCCTGCATTGGCAGGTGGATTCTTCACCACTGGACCACCAGGGCAGTCCCCTAACGGTCTTTTGAATCTGTTCAGTTACTAACAGGGCACTAACCGAGTTCACTGCCCTAGTCCAAGCCACCACGCGTGTTACCCAGATGACAGCTGAATATTAATACCACCATTAATACAGCCACTAGCTGCGACCCCATGGACTGTAGCCCACCAGGATCCTCCATCCATGGGATTTTCCAGGCAAGAGTACTGGAGTGGGGTGCTATTTCCTTCTCCAGGGGATCTTTCCAACCCTGGGATCGAACCCAGGTCTCCTGCATTGCGGGCAGACGCTTTACCATCTAAGCCACCAGGGAAGCCCAATACAGTCAATAACTACCATGATCTCTAAGTTGCAGTGAGATAAATGATACTTTGAGATAATCTGTCAAAATTTATAATGTGCTATGAAAATATCTATGATTTCTGTTGATGATTAAGTGAAGGAAAGGCTCATTTTACTAACCTCCCTTGAGGTGAGAGACAATAACAACCTATTATCCAAGGTCATGTGCTCAGTTGCTCCGTTGTGTCCGACTCTCTGTGACCCTATGGACTGTAGCCCACCAGGCTCCTCTGTCCATGGGATTCTCCAGGCAAGAATACTGGATTGGGTTGCCATTTCCTCCTCCAGGGGATCTTCCCGACCCAGGAGTCAAACCCGAATCTCCTGCATTGCAGGTGGATTCTTTACCACTGAGCTATCAGGGGAGTCACATCCAAGTTCACGGACTTCCAATTCTAAGTGGTATCTAGTTTAGGTCATCTGTTTGGCACTGGAAGAACACTGCCTCTTAAGCTCTGCCCTGTCGGACTGGGTGCCGTGACGTGGTCCCTGCAGAAAGCTCTGCTACAGGACGGGCGGAGCGGCACAGCGCCAGCAAGCCTAGACATCAATCCGAATTCTGTCACTTAACGAACGTGTGCCTCTGGGTGTCATCATCGGTAAAGGTGAAGATCCCAACACTACACAGAACACCTCGGAAGGCAATCAATAAAAGGCACTGCAGCCATCACCTCCTCTTCAGGACTAGTGCATTAGCAATTCTAAAAGGGACTTGCAAAATCTCTGGTTGGAGGTCACAGTTTTTTGTTTGTTTTTTTACCAAGTGGTTGTAAAAGATCTGGTTTAGATCATCTGTATGGAGCACAGCATCTAAAACTCTGCCACTCCTCAGATTTTGCTTTACACAGATGGTTCAAAAGTCACAAGGACTATCACAAAAAAACCTTCCCCAAATCACCTTCTTTACCCTCTCTGACATATTCTGGCTAAGTGAGATTCTGAGATACCAAACAGAGAATCCCCCATTGCACACACATACATTCACATACATTCTAAAACATGATTTGCTGTCATTCTTTAGTCACTGAAGTTGTGTCTGACTCTTGCAACCCTATGGATGGTGGCTCACTAGGCTCCTCTGTCCATGGAATTCTCCAGGCAAGAATACTGGAGTGGGTTGCCATTTCCTTCTCCAGGGGATCTTCCAGACCCAGGGATCAAACCTTCGTCTCCTGCACTGGTAAATGGATTCTTCACTACTGAGCCACCTGGGAAGCCCAAAAGCTGATAATAAGATCCAAATAAGAACTGGAAAACAAAACGAATGGATACCACTGGATAAATGCCTAACATTTGAAAACACAGGGGGAAAAAAGTCATCTTTTCATACTTGCTCTAACTATTTGTTCTCTTTTACTTCTTCCCTGTCATGAAGTTACACTTCAATTAGCAAATACACTTAAGCGTAGATAATTGGAGAGTAGGATTGGGAACACAGGCCTTCCAGCCCTCTAGCAGAATAGTTAATTTATTCTACGAGGATCCACTGTGTAATTTCAATGTGCCAGGCACACTGTGGGAATATAAAATGAATAGGACATGGTTCCTACTTCCAAGAAGGTCTCAGTCTAGTGGGGACTCCTGAACAAGTCATTGCCATTTGGTGAGATCGACCCAGAGGGAGGTTTGCACACAGGAAGCAGTGCCAGGCCCCAGGAGGGCTGTGTGCAACCGCTGTCCACACTCACTGCGTCCACAAACACTAGCCTCTCACTGCCAGGCACCAGGTGGGGATATGGAGGAGAGAGACTGGGACTGAATCCCAATGCTACCCTTTAGAGTTATGTCTTTGGCCAGATGATTTCATATCTTTAGCCATGTTTCTGCGTCTATAAGATGAAATAGTAATATCTACTTCAGTTCAGTTCAGTCGCTCAGTCGTGTCTGACTCTTTGCGACCCCATAAACAGCAGCACGTCAGGTCTCCCTGTCCATCACCAACTCCCGAAGTCCACCCAAACCCATGTCCATCGAGTCGGTGATGCCATCCAACCATCTTATCCTCTGTTGTCCCCTTCTCCTCCTGGCCTCAATATTTCCCAGCATCAGGGTCTTTTCTAATGAGTCAGCTCTTCGCATCAGGTGGTCAAAGTATTGGAGTTTCAGCTTCAACATCAGTCCTTCCAATGAATACCCAGGACTAATCTCCTTTAGGGTGGACTGGTTGGATCTCCTTGCAGTCCAAGGGACTCTCAAGAGTCTTCTCCAACACCACAGTTCAAAAGCATCAATTCTTCGGCACTCAGCTTTCTTTATAGTCCAACTCTCACATCCATACATGACCACTGGAAAAACCATAGCCTTGACTAGACGGATCTAAAAGATTGTAAAGATTAAATGTGTGTGTACATGTGTGTGACATACTAGATGTTCTGTTAATGAAAACTATTTTCTGACTGAAATGTTGTGAAGTGATTGGCCTCCAACTAATAAAAAAAAAAGATTTAAAAAAAAAAAAAAAAGAAAACTATTTTCTGGCACATACTCGAAGCTCTATAGATAAAAACTATTTTTTAAAGTTATATATAATAATTCTTTCAAAGGCAGAAATTTGCCTGCAGATTATCCATTCTTCATAGACAGATGTCATATATCTTACTCTTCTCTGTATTTGCAATGACAGGTAAAACACCAGTTTTACTCAAAAAAAAGTTTGTGTTTCTGAGAAACTTTTGAACCTCTCTGGAGAAACTTTCAAAGAAAGCAATCATCAGAGTTTTAAAATACTGATTTAAATCCAAAATGTACAACCTAATGGAAACAAACCATAGCACAGTGGAAACAAAAAAAAGGTACAATCTGTTTGTATGCCATATACTAAGTTAATCTGAAAAATGCATTCCAATATACACTGTGTGAGTGTGTGCTAAGTCGCTTCAGTTGTGTTCAAACCTGTGCGACCCTACAGACTGCAGGCTGCCAGGCTCCTCTGTCCATGGGATTCTCCAGGCAAGAACACTGGAGTGGGCTGCCATGCCCTCCTCCAGGGGATCTTCCTGACCCAGGGATGGAACCCACGTCTCTTAAATCTCTTGTATTGGCAGGCAGGTTCTTTACCACTAGGTGTACACAAATACTGTTTGATTCTACTGATTGTGAGGTACTTAGAATAGTCAAATTCATAGAGTCAGAAAGTACATTGGTAGATACCAGGGGTTGGGGGTTGTGGGGAGTTGGTACTTAACGGGGACCGAGTTTCAGGTTAGGAAGATGAAAAATCCAGGAGATGGAGGACGCTGAGAGTTGCACAACAATGTGGATGAACTTCGTGCCACTGAACTGTACAGTTCAATATGGCTAAAGTAATATGCTTTATATCATGTGACTTCTACCTGCCCCCCCCCAAAAAAAAAAATTTAAAGAAGAAGAATATCAAGGATCCTGAGCATCCTAAAAGCAGAAATGGGGACAAATTTATCTTTGTTAATGAAAGAGAAAGGCTTCCCTGATAGCTTCCCTGGTGGCTCAGATGGTAAAGAATCCACCTGCAATGCAGGAGACTTGGGTTTGATCCCTGGGTTGGGAAGATCCCTTGGAAGAGGGCATGGCAACCCACTCCAGTATTCTGGCCTGGAGAATCCCATGGACTGTATAGTCCATGGGATTGCAAAGAGTCGGACAAGACTGAGCGACTTTTACTTTCAATCACAAGAGAAAAAGATGTAGTTTGTTTAAAAGTATGTTCTACTGTCTTTTAATCTTGAGGAGACTAATACTCAAGAGGAATACAAGTTATCACTGATATTTGTAGCTGGGTAAAGAATTTTTAAAATAAGCTAACTCATTTTGTCTTCCACACAAAATATATTCAAGGCAAAAAGAAAATCATAAAATACAAATGTGCCTTAGGAATAACCAGAATCAGGGACTGGCCTGATGGCACAGTGGCACAGAGCCTGCCTGGTAATGCAGGGGCACAGGTTTGATCCACACGCTGCAAGCGAGCTGAGCCGGCGAGCCACAGCTAGAGTGCTCCCCACTCACCGCAACTAGAGAAAGCCTGCGTGCAGCAACAAACACCCAGAGCAGCCAAAAATAAATATACGATAAATCAAAATTTTAAAAACCCATCATCCCCTGTAGCCCCATCATGCTCAAGGATAATCACTGTTTACTGGGACTCCGGGCCCATGAACCCAGTGTTCTACCAGCGGCAGCAGGATTATGACAAAGCAGGCAAGAGAGAAACATGTTACGTCCTGCAAAGAGGCATACAGCCCCTGTGATGCTTTCATATCATCCTTAACCAATCATTGAAAACAGAAACTTTCTGAGCATCTAATAAATGCTTGTCACAAAAAAGTGAACTCTTGAATCCAAAGCTTTCTACCCATCATAAACATTTGTGTCTAAGAAAAAAAAAAAAAAAAAAAAATCCCTGGGGATATCCTACTGCTCTGGCAGAATTCCACTGTGATCAGTTAAATGCAAATAAATTGAGAACATCTGGTCTACATTTATTTTAAAGCCCACAAGGGTTTTAAATACAAAGAATGTTTGGCAAAATATAGTCTTGAGTCTATTGAATGAGAATTTTTTAAAAGGCCAAAAGGTATAGCAGAGCGTGAGACAGAGTAGAGCGACCTTTGTAAATCCAGGGAAGTTTGTCCAAGTATTTCCTTCTGGTTTCTCTCTGGATTCCCAACACTTTAGCAACGGCATGTGCTTCCAGCGCAAATCTGCGAATTTATGCATGTTTGGGTTTCTGTACCTTGAGATCTGACCAGGTAACCAGGTAGGCACTATGGGTGAACGGAAGACCAAATTTATTTGAATACATATATAAACATAGGTATGTGTGTGTATACATACATTGTTTAGTTGCTAAGTCGTGTCTGACTCTTTTGTGACCCCATAGCCACCAAGGAAGCCTGGATATACACATATACATACACAAATATAAATTATACACATATGTGGATCCATAGGTAAACATATATCATTTCAGGATTTTTCAAAATCTTTAATAAGCTAATACACGTTACGACTCTCCGGAGACTCCAGCATTCTGGTTTTTCTTAGGCTGCTGCACGGGACACACTTGGGCTTCCCTGGCGGCTCAGACGGTAAAGAATCTGCCTGCAATGCAGGAAGACCCGGGTTCAATCCCTGGGTCAGGAAGATCCCCTGGAGAATGGAATAGCAACCCACTCCAGTATTCTTGCCTGGAGAATTCCACGGACAGAGGGGCCCGGCGGGCGACGGTCCGTGGGGTCTCAAAGAGTCAGACACGACTGAGCAACTAACACACACACGTGGACACACCTGGGAGAAATGCTGGACTCTCAGATCCACGTGGGATACAGATGTCTGGGATGCAGGTGATTCTCACCACCTACCATCCTACTCCTTTCATCCAAGAAGCCGCGCAACAGACAAGTATTAAACACCTGCTGTGTGCTTCGCCCAGCATGACACGCCTCCGTTTGCACACTGGACCGAGCATTCTGATCCCATGCTAAAACCAACGCCTTTCCTGTGCATAAAACAAAACCAAAACGCAGACCCATGACTCAACAGCAGCTTGTGCTGTTAAATGTTTCTGTATTTTCTCTTCCCTGGGTTGCCATGGTCTTCCAGGGCAGAAGGCTGGTTTTTTATTTCTTGGCCCCTCTGACTGTTTATCAGCTCAGGTAAAACTAGTGGCCTTACAGAGCTGTTCTGACCGCTGAAGACAATAAGGTGTGCCTGTCATCCAGGGGAAGCGGACTCTGGGGAGACAGGGTGTTACTGGGGGATCTGGCCTGTTCCCACCTGTGCCATCTGCCCAGGCAAGTTGAACCCCAGAGCAGACATCCACACAGCTCTCCAGCTCTGCCCTCAGCCTGTGATTTAACCAAGGTGAGGGGATTTGGGGGATGCTGGCCTTCCTCCTCCTAATTATCCCCTTGGTGAGAAAATGATGAGAGAGGGGTAGGCTGATCACAGAGTCTCTCCTTCCACAATTACGGTGGGAATTGGGGCCTGCCCGGAGACGCTGCCAACCCTCTACAGAACAGCTGCCCTGGGGGGCAAGGAGGGGGCAGGGCTTGCTGCGGGGGGTACAGAGCAACAGAGCCGAGGTAAGCCAGCCAGGCCCAGTCGGGCCCAGCCAGGGCCACCACAATCCCACTCCACACAGGAGAGGGACCACGAGCATCAGCCTCGCCCCATCCCATTCCCCACTTGTTCACCTCACCCCCTCACCCCAAAGCCACTCTCCACCCCGCCGACACCTGCTCCGTAGTCTGGTGGCTGACCGCTACGAGCTCTGCGCCCTTTGGTTTCTGATGAGGTCTGCTGGTGGGAGCACCAGCACAAGTTCGGGGGGTTATTTCCCTCCCCCTCCCCACTTCCCCGAGCCCCTGGCAGGGGTGCTCTTCTTGCAACCTGTGGGGCAGGCCCTGTCTCGTGACTCTAGCTCTTGCTGCCGCTGTAAGCAGGTCGTTGCATTAAACTCCCTTCAGGTGAACCCCTCTGAGGGCACCATCTACTTCCTGCCAGGACCCCGACCAAAAGACAGGTGGGGGGAGGCCTTCTCTACAAAAAGGCAGTTACTGAACACAATTATAAGCTTTGGGAACCAATGAGAAACGTTCAGTTCAGCCTAGGACTCTGATCTTCATCATCCGAACCTCTAGGGATGAAAGAGATTTTCACTTAAGAGGAGACTGAAAAAAAATCAACCTGAGTCCGGCGATGTTGACTCTTCCTGCAGTGAGGAGCCCACCTCTACTTCTTTTAAACAACCAGAACCCTGGGGCAGGAGAGGGAGGAAATTATCCTCGATGGGCCTTTATTCTGTGTCAGGCATTATGTAACTGTTACACATAAACTGTCCCACTTGGACTGCGTAGTAAGTTGGCAGAGGTAAGTACTACTCTTATGGCCATTGTTCAGATGGGGAGACTGAGTCCTAAGGCTATTAAGAATCTTGCCCAAGGTCACAACGGCCGAAGGAGGATGCGAACCCGAGCAGTCTAACTCTGTGTGCTTTTAGCAAATACACTGCATGCCTCCTCCTCCAAGGGAAGGCTGGGCCAGGAGATTGAGAGCAAGGAGAGGCGAAGGGAGCCCAGCATGGCTTCAGCTTCTGACGTCCCGTCCACGAGACGCTCCCATCCATGAAATGCTCCCCATGGGGGAGATGGGTGCGTATTTTAGCCGCAGACCAAGAACATCGGTCACAGAGCATCAACCAGAACTGGAAGAGTGCCGGAGCAAACAAAACGCAATAAAGAACTGTGGCTTCTTCAGAAAGAGATCATCATAAACCAGGATTCCTTGCAATATTATCAAATACCAAACCAAATCCTGTCTGAACCTTTTAGTCTGCAAGAGTGATCACTCTCTCCACTTGTAGAAACCCCCAGAAGCACACAGCATGAGGACAAATGTTACCCCAAATTTGAAAACGGATCCAGAGACAAATTCCCGAAGGAGAAGGAGAAGGAGAAACAAATATTGTCAGACACGCTGGGTAAATTCATCCACAGAGAAACCATCAGTAACTCTATCCCTTTCAAAGGAAGGCAATCCCTGGGGCCACATGGCCAAAACCCTAAGCACAGGCAACGTCCTTCCAAGGCTGTTGCAAACCCAAGCCACAATACAGAGCTTAGGGATAGGCTCGCAACCTCCACCTGCAAAGTCAGCAAGCGTCCAGCTTACACACCTAACGGAAATGCCATAAATGAGAACACGGGATGTTTCAGACTGGTGCACAGATAGCTCAATATTCAGGTACAAAAGAATAAACAGAACAACAAAATTATCTGCAGCCTGGAGACAGTGGCTGCAGCCCAATTCTCATTCCGCTTCACATAACGTTGACTTTTTTCTCTGCTTAAATCTAACCTCCCTTTGCAGAACAGGGGAGGTGCGTAGGTGGTAGGATGAAAGCTTCAGTCTTGCGCACATTACACACCGTTCAGTTACCCAAGGGGAAAACAAGCCGACAGGGAACCACGCTTGTGCAGAACAGTCAGAAAACAGCCCCTTAAGACAGCATGGCAAATGGTTTCCCAGGTGTGAGAACCTGCCAACCAACCAGCCAGTCTGTGTGCCTGTGTTTTTCCCTAACGCAATTCTGAAAGACTGAGGATGCTAGCTTTCACCACTGGATGACTACGCCTGACTTCATTCTGCAAACAAAGCTGCCTGCAGAGATTTGATGAGTGGCAAGCAGTCACCAAAAGTGACCTGCAGAGCCCTCTGGCCGGGGGCTCCGTCTTACCTGTCGAGTCGGCCCCGGAAGCCAGGCCACTCTGCTCCCCAGCACTGACGAGCTGCAGGTCTGTGTATGAGGGGCCAAAACTAGGACTGCTGGTGTCTTCAGAACGTGTGGTCCAGCTGCTCTCGGAGGGCAGGGGGCATCTCCTCAGGGAGTCGAAGGAAGGGCAGGTCCAGCAGGGCATGGTCAGTGACGTGGCTAGGGACGAACGGAAAGCATCCAGAGTAAACAGCTGCACTCTGCTTATCTTTAGCGCTTGTCTGACTTTGATGTTGCTCGGATCCTATGACATCTCAACAACCATTAAGGCAAGGAAGGACAGGGAGTGTCACTCCTGACACAGACAGGGAACACTAATTGACCGAGACCCCACCAGTGAGTCAGGATCAAAACCGGTGCTATAACTAAGGTCTCAGGAGCCTCAAATCAAAGATTAGCTCTTCAGAGAATATGTGCGATTTTAGGCTCTCCTTGCATTCCTTCATTTTCTTTAAGATTTGTCTTGGAGTATAGTTGCTTCACAACGTCGTGTTGGGTTCTGCTACAGAGCAGAATGAATCGGCCACACATACACATGTATCCCCCCCGCTTTTGGATTTCCCTCTCATTTAGGTCGCCGCAGCGCATTAGGTAGAGTTCCTTGTGCTATCCAGTATGTTCCCCTCGGGTGTCTATTTCATACATTAGGCTCGACTTAGATTTCTAACCTAGGTTGCAGCTTCATTCAAATACAAAGTGCTCGCAGTTTCACCCTTCCCCTTACATTTCCCTCCATTTTTAGTGGTGCACCAACAATCTCAAGAAAACTCCCCAACCCGCACTGCAAAATTAGAGCTAGACTGGGTTAAGGGTCAGGAACTTGAATATACATGTATTCGCCTAGGAATGAGATGTGTGTCTGCTTGCCTGGAGTTTGGCTGTAACTGGAGTCTGTAGTCTGTTACAAATACAAATTGAGATCTACCAGGGCTGCTGACCTGCCGGACAATGAAAAACACCTTTAATGGGGAAGTGCACAGGATCCGGCTTTGTCTCCGTAACCCTACACACCGAATTCAGCAGAAACCATTTTGCAGAGGCCCCTTTTTGAGTTTCCTGATGCTCCTAACTTGTTTTTGCTCAATCGCCTGTCACATGGCTCCTCCACGGTGTCTCCTGAGAGGCTCATTGCAAGTTCACTGACAAATACTGAAAGCAAGCGCTGAAAAAACTAAGGACAGGGAAGGAAGAATTAAAAAGAAACTCAGCTTAATGTCTTTGACATTCACTGACAGTGTTGAACATATCAACGCTTCACTCCTTCTTATTTCTGAGCAGTCTTTCATGGTGTGGATGTACTACAGGTAGTTGCACCATTCATCGGCCAAAGGACACCTGGGCTGTTTCCAGTCCTTGGCTCTTATAAATAAAGGTGCTATGAACATTCATGTACAGATTTTTGTATGTACATAAGTTTAAATTTCACTGGGATAAACACCCAAGAGTACAATTTCTTAGCTATATGGTAACTGCAAGTTTAGTTTTATAAGAACCTACCAAACAGTTTTCCAAAGATGCTGGACCATTTTACATTCCCATCAGCACACATGAATGTCTCCTTATTTTCTTAACAGAGTCTTTGCAAAGCAAAAGTTTTAAAAGTTTTACAAGTCTTTAACCAGCAAGAAAACAATATAGCATCTATAAAAGCAACACAAAATACGAAGCATATGTAGTAATAAATTTAACAAAAGATGGGCAAAGCCCCAGAGGAGATACTTGTAAAGTTAAGAGACCATAGAGAAGACCTACATAGATGGAGAGATATTCTATATTCATAGATTGAAAGAACGGACGATGAAAAGATGTTTATTGTTGTTGTTTTGTTGCTAAGTCATGACCAACTCTGTATGACCCAATGGACTGCAGCCCCCCAGGCTCCTCTGTCCATGGAGTTTTCCAGGCAAGAATCTGGAGTGGGTTGCCATTTCTTTCTCCACGGGATCTTCACCACCCAGGGACTGAATCCGTGTCTCCTGCACTGGTAGGTGGATTCTTTATCACTGAGCCATCAGGGAAGCCCTGGTAAAGATGCTAATTCTCCCTAAACTGGATTATAGTTTTGTACTCTCAATCAAAATTCTAGCATGGCCTTTCTTCCCTTCTAGGAAGCAGAATCACACATTTTAGATGTGAATGAAATAAAAATTTTAATAATATAAATGCACTTGTAAATATACATTAAAATAAAATGATAGAAATAAGAAAAATATGCTACTATAAGGCAAAAATGAAATTAGATTCCTACTCTACACTATACAGAAAAATCAGTTCTAAGTGGGCTGAATGTCAAAGTGTGAAAGGCTACATAAGATGTTCTTTAGAGGCATATATTGGGCTGGCCAAAAAGATCCATTACAGCTTATGGAAACTCCAAACGAACATTTTGGCCAACCAAACAGCTTAATGTGGTCATGATTTTGGGGGTAGTGAAAGATTTTCTTTACTGAGACCAAGAAAGCAGCAAGCATAAAAGAAAAATAAACAAATTTCATATCACTAAAATGAAGAACTTCTTTTCATGAAAAGTCACCATAAAGAGTAAAAGGGGGCTTCCCCAAAGACTCAGCAGGTAAAGAATCTGCCTGCGATGCAGGAGACACAGGAGACTCGGGTTCGATCCCTGGGTCAGGAAGATCCCCTGGAGAAGGAAATGGCAACCCACCCCAGTATTCTTGCCTGGAGAATCCCATGGACAGAGGAGCCTGGCGGGCTATAGTCCATGGGGTTGCAAAACAGCCGAGCACGACAGAGCGACTAAGCAAACACAAAGAGTAAAGAGACTACCCACAGGGAAGGAGATAAGAATCGGCCACACATCGTGTCCACAGGGAACTCCTAGAAATCAGCAAGGAAAAGGGAAATACCGTCAAAAAATACTCTCAAAGAGGCATTTTATGAAAAGAAAAAACTAAATGGAAGAAAAAGTAAAGCAAAGGGAGGAAGAAAAAAAGCACTCAACCTCATTCGTAATCTAGGAAATGCAGATTAAAACCACATGAGCTATCATTGCTCTTCACCCTTCCCTTCCTCCCTGCCTCCCTGGGACAAAAATAGTGACACATGACCATCCCCGTACAGTCCCAGTGGAGCCAAGGCAGCTTTTCTGTGCGGCTGGTAGGAAAGTCAGCTGGAAGCCCCGCAGAAAACGGGCTGCTCTTAAAGTCATCTGATCGAGTGGAAGATAAACGCACCCGCGCACAGCAGCTCCCTCAGACATTTTTAAACAAGAGAATCACTTGCACTTGCACGTGTTCACTAGGAGAGGTGTGCTCACTGAAAAGACAAAACACACGCTCAGAGAAACACGTTCCTAATTGCCCCAAAGTAGAATAACTACAATATCCATCACGCAGCACGGGTGAATGAACTGTGGAATATCACTAAGATGGAATGGGCTTCCCTGGTGGCTCAGCTGGTAAAGAATCCACCCACACGCAGGAGACCTGGGTGGGGAAGATTCCCTGGAGGAGGGCATGGCAACCCGCTCCAGTATTCCTGCCTGGAGAATTCCAAGGACTGCATAGTCCATGAGGTCGCAAAGAGTCAGGCACAACTGAAAGACTTCCACTTTCACTAAGATGGAATACACTGCAATAAACACTATACCTACAGGTAATGAAACCGAAAAACCTCATAAATAAAGTGTAAAAGGAGTCGGCCACAGGATAACACATACAGTATTATTCCACTTACGTAAGGTTCACAAACAGATGAAATGCAATTCCATCATTTGAGATGCGTGTGCAGGAAAGCTGTTAAGAAAAGTAGAGCAGTTATCATAAAACCCAGGAAGAGGATGACAGAGGGAAGTGAATGTCTAGTAAAAGGATGCCATGATCAGTGGGGAAACAGAGGGCTTCTGAGTGATGACAGTGTTCTATTTATTAAACTGGGTGGTGGGTAGTACTGTCATCCTTTGTAATTTAACACACGCTTTAAATATGATCCTTTGTGTTTATTCAGTAGTTAATAAAGCTTATTAAAGCCACATATCAAAAGACTATTCAAGAAAGGAATTTATTTTAACTATTTGTATTTTCACATTAGCTCTTCCATATTTATTTATTTAGCTGCACCAGGTCTTCATTGTGGCATGCGGGATCTTTAGCTGCAGTGTTTGAACTCTTAGTTGTGGCATGTGGTATCTACTCCCGTGACTAGGGATCAAATCCATCCCCCCTGCATTGGGAGTGCGGAGTCTTAGCCACTGGACCACTAGGGAAGTCCCCAGATACAGCTTCTTTATGTTTGTTAGCTAAAACTCTCAAATTTCCCTCGAAAGAAAAACTAAGAATAATGAAGCCGGGAGAAGACTCTTGAGAGTCCCCTGGACTGTAAGGAGATCAAACCAGTCAATCCTAAAGGAAATCAACCCTGAATATTCATTGAAAGGACTGATGCTAAAGCCGAAGCTCCAATCCTTCGACCACCTGATACAAAGAGCCGACACAGTGGAAAAGATTGAGGGCTGGAGGAGAAGAGGCAACAGAAGATGAGACGGTTAGATAGCATCACCAACTCAATGGACATAAATTTGAGCAAACTCCAGGAGACGGTGGAGGACAGAGGAGCCTGGCGTGCTGCAGTCCGTGGGGTCACGAAGAGTCAGACACGACTGAGGGACTGAACAACAAAAACCAAAGTAGCTGGGAGAGGCGATGTCTCTACATCCTACCATCTGTTCTCATTTGGTCTCATACACTTTATTTATCAGCCTAGCAAATTTGAATATATCATGGTAATTAGTTTCTGGATTGAATATCCTTAGGCCACAAGATCAGTTGAACAGTGAGAGAAAGTTCTCAGTCTCGAGTTGACTCTTCTCCCAGAGGAAGACCAGACCTCTGACAGCTAGGCCAGTGAGCAGCAGGTTGCTGTCATCACGATGCTTCACATCTGATCCGCAAGGAATACAGAGAAACAAAGACAGAAATCTGCCTTCTCTCCTTTTCTATGGGGTTGTACGTAAGGACTCTGGATCCAGACTGCCTGCTGCGCATTCAGCCCTGTAGCCTGGAGCAAGTTACTCAATACATCTGTTCTTCTGAGTTTTCACCTGTAAAATGGAACAGAAAACAGTGCCCCCCTCATAAACGCATTAGGCTAATACTGACGAAGCACTTGGCAAAATGCTTGGCACAAAGGAAGTATTTCAAAAGGGTGATTAGTCGCTCAGTCCTGTCTGACTCTTTGCGAGCCCATGGACTGTAGCCCGCCAGGCTCCTCTGTCCACGGAATTCTCCAGGCAAGAATACTGGAGTGCGTTGCCATTCCCTTCTCCAGGGCATCTTCCCCACCCAGGGATTGAACCCAGGTCTCCCGCATTGCAGGCGGATTCTTTACTGTCTGAGCTACCAGGGAAGCCCCAAACAGGGTTAAGTGGCAGTTGCTACTTCCAGACCTAAACTTTTATCCAAAGCCGCTTGAAATCTTGACTGAGATCTCTACAAGCTGGAAACTAAGTTCCTCTTCTCCCTTCCACACCAGCTCCCTCTCCCTTTGAGAAGTTCAGAAGGACACCTTGATTCTTCCCACCTTTGGTCCCTCACAGCTTCTGTTAATGCAACCTTCAAAGGACACTTGAAATCCAATCACTTCCCACCGTCTCCAAGCTACCACCCCGATCCCAGACCCCGTCCTCTCCGGGGTCATCCCAGTGGCTGCGCCTGGTCTCCCCACTTCTCCATTTACCCTCCTCCTCTCAGTCTGGTCTCCCCACAGCAGCCCCCCAGTGTGAACAGAATCACCTGTGTGTGCAAGCCTAGGGCGTTCACACCACACCTCGGGTGCAACACCCTCCCACAGCTTTCCTCCTTACCCACAGTCAAGGTCCACGTCCTCACTGTGCCCTTAGAAACCTACGCCATCTGAGACCCCACAATTGCTCTGACTCGCCGCCTTCTCGAACTTCTCCCACATTCATTCCACTTGAATCACACAACACAACCAGGGCCACCTCCTCAGGGTCCCATCACTTGCTGTTCCTTCCTCCTAGAAGACTCCTTCCCCAGTTTCTGCAAGGCTCAGGCCTCACTTCCCTCAAGTCTTCATGCCAAAGATAATGCTCAGAGCCACTCCCAGACCTTCTATGAATTTTATATCCTCTCTCACCCGACTCCCTTTCTTTGCCTCATTTTCCTCCTCTTCCCACTTAACACATCATCTGGCACACATATATCTACTTCTCAATCCAGTTTCTGCTGTGGCTTCTCCAGCAGAATGGATGTTCCACAAGGCAGGACTTCCCACTGTATCCCCAGTGCCTTGAACAGCGACTGGCCCAAAGTGGCGGCTCAAAGCTCCATTGATTGAATAAATAATAAACAAGCTATCAGGGCTTTCTTGATGGCTCAGCAGGTAAAGAATCCGCCTTGCAATGCAGGAAATGTAGGAGAGGCGGGTTGGATCCCTGGGTGAGGAACATTTCCTGGAGAAGGGAATGGCAACCCATTTTAGTATTTTTGCCTGGGGGATCCCATGGACAGAGGAGCCTGGTGGGCGACAGTTCACAGAGTCCAAAAGAGTCAGACACGGCTGAACAGGGCACAACAAGTCACCAGCTGAAACAATTAATACAGCAAATACTCTTCTCTCTTTTTATCCCCTGGAATCCTGAGTAGGCTGAAATTTCAAAAACTTATATACACTTTGATGTCATGTCCTTTATTTATACTTTAATGTTTACTCAGTTCAGTTCAGTCACTCAGTCGTGTCGGACTTGTTGCGGCCCCATGAACCGCTGCAGGCCAGGCCTCCCTGTCCATCACCAACTCCCAGAGTTTACTCAACCTCATGTCCATTGAGTCGGTGATGCCATCCAACCATCTCATCCTCTGTCATCCCCTTCTCCTCCTGCCCTCAATCTTTCCCAGTATCAGGGTCTTTTCAAATGAGTCAACTCTTTACATTAGGTGGCCAAAATATTGGAGCTTCAGCTTTAGCATCAGTCCTTCCAATGAACACCCAGGACTGGTCTCCTTTAGGATGGACTGGTTGGAGCTCCTTGCAGTCCAAGAGTCTTCTCTAATACCACAGTTCAAAAGCATCAATTCTTCAGCGCTCAGTTTTCTTTATAGTCCAACTCTCACATTCATACATGACCACTGGAAAAACCATAGCCTTGACTAGACGGACCTTTGTTGACAAAGCAATGTCTCTGCTTTTTAATATGCTGTCTACGTTGGTCATAACTTTCCTTCCAAGGAGTAAGCGTCTTTTAATTTCATGGCTGCAATCACCATCTGCAGTGATTTTGGAGCCCCCCAAAATTAAGTCAGCCACAGTTTCCACTGTTTGCCTATATATCTGCCATGAAGTGATGGGACCAGATGCCATGATCTTAGTTTTCTGAATGGTGAGCTTTAAGCCAACTTTTTCTCTCTCCTCTTTCACTTTCATCAAAAGGTTCTTTAATGCATTAGAGAGTAATATCTTCCAGACTGTTTTTTTTTTTTTTTTCCTGC
Organism: Dama dama; assembly: GCF_033118175.1. Lineage (NCBI taxonomy): Eukaryota > Metazoa > Chordata > Mammalia > Artiodactyla > Cervidae > Dama > Dama dama. The sequence continues at coordinate 11,367,502 of NC_083692.1, read as the reverse complement.
TTATCATCCGCTGAGATTTGAAGGTGGCCTGGACAGACACGCCAGATCAGGAGAGCCAAGGTTACCTCGGCTAGAGTCTTCCACTTTCTGCTTCTAGTTAGAAGTTCACTAACAAGGGCTAAATGATTTCTCCAATGTTATAAACACACTTATCCACGAACACAAAATAAGTCTCATTTGACTCTTCATTTGCGGCTTTCTTAGCTCGCGATACAAAGCGGCGGCCCCAGGACGGGTTCAGAGGAGCTTTGGCTCACCCCAGAAGGCTTCGTGGGAAATAGAGTACCTGACTGTTAGGTAACCTCAGCTTGGGCAGGAGAGGGACTGTGTCCAACTTTCTCATAATGCATTCCCAGCACCTAAATATGCTTTGCATGAATGAACTAGTTAATTAACGCATGCTTGGGCAGCTCATTGTGTTCTGCGTCCCACACTGAGGGTGAGGGTGAGATGGGCCACATGGCTCCCTGGGCGAGCTAGAATATTCTCTGGAAGAGGAGAACATTGGGGTTTTAATACAGTATGAACATGTTACGCTAGGTGTATATGTAACATGCATGTGTGTGCATAAATGTCAGTGGATATGTTATGTGTATGTATGTAAATGTATATTACTATGTGTATATATGTAAATGTGTGTTACTATGTGTATGAGTACACGTTATATGTATATGCTATGTCTGTGGATTTTATGTGTACATATGTGGTAGGTGGATATATGCACTGTGTGCACAACAATGGGAAATCAAACAACTGATAATAACAACACAAAAAATCACTTTACTGTGATTAACTGAAGAGATCATCCTTCAAGTTCTACCTAACAGCTCATTACCCACATAAACAGGAGTCCTTCTGCAAAAGATTTCATCTCCACCTTTCATCTTTTCATTCATTAATCCAGCAAATACAAAGGGGGCACCTATTACGTTCCATGTACCATGTTCTGGGATAAAGAGTAGATGAGACAAAGTCCCTTTTCTCTAGTGGGAAAAAGAGACAGTAGACAAATAAGCACACAGCCCAATTTCAGGCAGAGACACTTAAGGGCCTTCCCTGGTGGTCCAGGGGTTAAGAATCCGCCTGCCAAGGCAGGGGACATGGGTTCGATCCCTGGTCTGGGAAGTTCCCTCATGCTCTGGGGCAACTAAGCCCATGTGCCACAGCTTCTGAAGCCTTGAGCTGGTCTCCGCAGCACGAGAGCCCACTGCCAGGAGAAGCCCGCACACCGCAACCAGAGAAGGCCCGGCAAGACGACGGGGCAGGGCCAATAAAGGGACAAGTACAAATTTAAAGAAACACAAGTGAGGGCCTCAGTTTAAAAAAAGGATGAAGACACAGAGAGCAGCTGGAGGGCGCGGGTGCTGAGCAGAGATCGGGGAGAACATGTAGGGGGAGAGCTTCAAAGGCTGAGGGAGCCGCAGGAGCGGAAAGGCACTCCGGGGAGCGGCGGGAGAGGCCCTGCCCGTCTCATTCCTGAGAGCATCCCGGGTCTGAGGTGGAGTCCAGGAAGCTCACGAATTACCTTTATAGCTCATGAATTACCTTTACAAGCAGAGAAGAACCACGCAGGGTATTAAAGAAAGCAAGACCCCCTGGGTCCAGAAGAGGAAACATGCAAGCCTTGTGGGGCACCTGGCCTCCATATTCACCAAATGGCTGGGATCTTACCCCACCCCTGCCCACCACTCACCCCCAGCAGGCAGAGCAAACAACCTCACAGAACTGACCGCTGGGCGCCTCTTCTTCAGGCCTCTCAGCTGTCACCCTCTTACATGGCTGACATCATCTCTGGTCCTCCCCCAAACAAGTGGGTCTTTCTCTGGACAGAAAGACTTAGCTTCCCCCCGCCCTCCCAGACACAATGGGAAGGCCTCAGTCCAAGCTCTGAGGGAAGACATTTGAAGGACAGGGGAAACAAAGATTCCGGAAATCAAGGCTTTTTTTTTTCATGTTTGTAATTATGCGTATCCCACAGGATCCGCATAATGGGTCCGATTCAGCCTTGGCCTTGGCCTTGCCACAAATCGCTGTGTCCCTGGAAGAAGGTCAGTGCACAGCACGATGAGTGAACAGGAAGCTTCCTGCGGATAATAACGCCTTAATTTTTTTCTTTTTTTTACATTTCGGGGGTGAACTTTGCTCTTTCAACTTGCCTGCATGCATTTGCAAACATATTCTAAGCACACCCACACACCTGAAAATGCACACTGGCATTGTCTCTGAAACAATCTTTGTAACAATTTTAGGTGACAGCAAAGCTGACCTCTACATTCCTCCTGGTGTGTGGCAGAATTTAGAAGTCTAAGGAGGCAAAAACACTAAGTTAGGAAAACTGTGCAACTAACCCACCTCGGAAACACTACTGCTAAAGCACAACATGGGAATAAAACACACGCGGGTGTAGATCCATTTTCAAAAATATTTTTTTGAGAGAAAAACATAAACATTCAATTTTGCTTTGAACACATCCATCAGAAAAAAAAAAGCACCTTGGTTTCTCTCATGGTTTAACAAACTATCTATGCACTTACTTCAGAGTTCAGCAAATAAGCTTTCAGTTAAGTTTCTTTTTTGACAATTTTCACCATGTAATTCAGACTGATCACACAGCATTTTCAAACCAGAACAATATTTCCAACATGTGAACAGTATTCCTATGCTAATTTAAGTCCAAAGTGTAAGTGTCTGACATTCAGTTCAGTTACTCAGTCGTGTCCAACTCCCTGTCCATTACCAACTCCTGGGATTTACCCAGCATCAGGGTCTTTTCCAATGAGTCAGTCCAAGGGATTCCCAAGAGCCTTCTCCAACACCACAGTTCAAAAGCATCAATTCTTCGGCACTCAGCTTTCTTTATGGTCCAACTCTCACATCCAAACATGACTACTGGACATTAAATATTCTAATAAAAAACCTAAAGAGAATATATTGAAAGTGAAAGAGGAGAGTGAAAAAGTTGGCTTAAAGCTTAACATTTAGAAAACTAAGATAGTGGCATCCAGTCCCATCACTTCATGGCAAATAGATGGGGAAACAATGGAAACAGGGAGAGACTTTATTTTGGGGGGCTCCAAAATCACTGCAGATGTTGACTGCAGCCATGAAATTAAAAGATGCTTTCTTCTTGGAAGAAAAGTTATGACCAATCTAGACAGCATATTAAAAAGCAGAGACATTACTTTGCCAACAAAGGTCCGTCTAGTCAAGGCTATGGTTTTTCCAGTGGTCATGTACGGATGTGAGAGTTGGACTGTGAAGAAAGCTGAGCGCTTAAGAATTGATGCTTTTGAACTGTGGTTTTGGAGAAGACTCTTGAGAGTCCCTTGGACTGCAAGGAGATCCAGCCAGTCTATCCTAAAGGAGATCAGTCCTGGGTGTTCATTGGAAGGACTGATGTTGAAGCTGAAACTCCAATACTTTGGTCAGCTGATGTGAAGAGCTGACTCATTGGAAAAGACCGTGATGCTGGGAAAGATTAAGGGCAGGAGGAGAAGGGGACGACAGAGAATGAGATGGCTGGATGGCATCACCAACTCAATGGACATGAGTTTGGGTAAACTCTGGGAGTTGGTGATGGACAGGGAGGCCTGGTGTGCTGTAGTCCATGGGGTCACAAAGAGTCAGACATGAGTGAGCAACTGAACTGAACTGAACTGAAAGAGAATATTTGGGCTTCCAGGTGGCCCAGGGATAAAGAAGTGAAGTGAAAGTTGCTCAGTCATGTCTGAATTTTTGCAACCCCACGGACTATACAGTTCATGGAATTCTCTAGGCCAGAATACTGCAGCGGGTAGCCTTTCCCCTCTCCAGGGGATCTTCCCAACCCAGGGACTGAACCCAGGTCTTCTGCATTGCAGGTAGATGATTCTTTACCAGCTGAGCCACAAGGGAAGCCAAAGAATGCCCCTGCAAAAGCAGAAGATGCAGGAGACTTGGGTTCATTGCCTGGGTCAGGAAGATCCCCTGGAAGAGAAAACGACAACCCACTACATGTTCTTGCCTGGATAAGCCTGTGAGACAGAGGAGCCTGGTGGGCTACAGTCCATGTGGTCACAAAGAGTAGGACACAACTGAGAACATACTCACTCACACACACACACACACATACACAAAGAGAATATTTATCAACATGACTTGAGCCAAACTGATCTTAAGTCAGATATGTGAATTTCACATTTGGCCTTCACCAAATTTCACGGGTTTTAACAGAGGAAACAACTTTTACAAAATATTCAAGAGGCATGATTTTATATGCCCTTTCATTCCTAGCATCATCAGGTCCAAAGAACTGGTGCCCATTCTTTCCTATATATGTGTTTATAGAAAGGTTCTGTCATTCAACTGATTTTATTCATATTTTTCTGAAAAAGATCACATAGCCCCTTTTTCCCAGACCAACCATGATGGCACTTACTTCACATTTGCCCTAGTTGAAGTCCAAAAGAAAGTTGTCTCCTTGATGGATTTAAGCATTTCTGGATGTGTTTTCCCTTCTAGCTGTTGCTCCTAGTTATTCAGTCACCCTGGGTATGCATCAGTGGTCGGTGAACAATAAATTAAGTAGCCAGGTCACCAGGGTGGGGACAAACCACTCTCTGGCTCCTCTAAGTCCCCAGTGCAGCTTCTGGCATTTAAATGCCACAAAAATAAGAGATTTACCACTACTGACAGCCTCTTTGTCCCTTCCTTTCCCTGCCTACAGCCTCCTGCATTTTAATGAAGGCAAATTGCACATTCTCCTGCCAGGATAAAAGCCAATGCCCCCTTGGCTTTATTCTTAGGTGGCACCACTTAAAAGAGAAATTCTTTTGTGGGGTTTTGGGAGGGTAGGGACTGGGGGAGGGGAAAGGACTGTCCCAGGGAACATTTCTCTCTACAGACTCCCCTGTGATTGTTTCTTTCCCAACTTCTCTTTGCAAGCCAGGATGTTAAGGTACCAGACAAGCTGGAGGAGTAAGGCTCCACTTTTTTGCTTCCAGGAATCCAGGCACTCATCAGTCCTCCTCTGTCATCCTCCCACCTATTTCTCTGAGGCCAAGATCATCCTTTTTCTTATAAAAGGATATTAGTAGAGAGGCTACATAGGATGAGTCCAAAACACACATTTTTCCCTTTTTTCCTGACACAAAGACAGCGGGTTGGAAAGTGCTAGGCATTTGCTAGAAGCAAACAGGACAGATGTGAGGAATAAAATGGGAATAAACCGAGAAACTACAATCACATTATAGGTAAGAGGCCATTTCCATGGGTGATGCTTATGTGACTGGGAAGAGGGCTGAAGTCAAAAAATCAGTTTCCATGGAAACTTTGTTCTGGTGGAACATCACACCCTGCCTGCATGCATGGGGCTGTAAACTTTGAGGGGAAAGCATTGTGGCTACCACGGAACATGAGCTTGATAAATGGCCTGCCCTATTAGAGGTGCTCCCCTAGACCAGCCTGACTCGCTCTCAGCCTGCCTCCACCTAGAGAGGGAGGGTGTAGATGTATACGTATGGACACTTGCTCCTTGGGAGAGAAGCTATGGCCAACCTAGAGAGCTTAGTAAAAAGCAGAAATAGATATCACTTTGCTGACAAAGGTCCGTATAATCAAAGCTATGGTTTTTCCAGTAGTCATGTATGGATGTGAGAGTTGGACCATAAAGAAGGCTGAGCACTGAAGAATTGATGCTTTTGAACTGTGGTGTTGGAGAAGACTCTTGAGAGTCCCTTGGACTGCAAGGAGGTCCAACCAGTCCATCCTAAAGGAAATCAGTCCTGGGTGTTCATTGGAAGCACTGTTGCTGAAGCTGAAGATCCAATACTTTGGCCACCTGATGCGAAGAGCCAACTCCTTAGAAAAGACCCTAATGATCGAAAAGCAGGAGGAGAAGGGAGGGCAGAGGATGAGACAGTTAGATAGGACCACCTATCTGGAGATAATGGAGAGGAGGAGAGAGGAGCCTGGCCTGCTGCAGTCCATGGGGTCGCAGTCAGACACGACTGAGTGACTGAACAACACGGCTGATTGACAATGTTGTACCGCACAGACACAACCCTGTAAGGCAATTACGCTCCAACAAATAAAAGAAAAGGCAAGCAAGTTAAACAAGAGATTGTTTTAAGTAAAAAAAAAAAAAAAAAAAGTGGAGGGAGGGAAAGAAAGTGGGGAAAATATTTTAAAAACTTGATATTTAAAGTAACTATGGCTGCTATACCAAAAACCTGGTGTATTCAAACAGCAGAAAGTTGTTCTCTCGTAGTTCTGGAAGCTAGAAGTCTGAGCTCAGAATCACTGGGCCAAAGTTAAGATGTCAACAGGGCAAGGCTTCCTCCAGGGGCTCGAGGAGAGAATCTGGTCCTTGTGTCTTCTGGCATCTGGTGGCCGCTGGCTTTCTGTGGCTACGGTCTCCTCACGCCAGTCCTAGGGCCAGCATCTTCAAATGCCTTTCTGTTCTACCTTCACACTGCCTTCTCTACGTGAGCAACACTCCTTCCATGTCTCTCTTATTTATGTATGATTATACTGAGGACCCACCCAGATAATCCAGCATGATTTCCTTCTCTCAAAATATTTAGCTTAATCCAGGAGCAAAAATCCCTTCTACAAATAAGACAAGGTTTACAGGTTCCAGGGCCTAGGACCTGATGTCTGTAGGGCCCACCATTCAGGCTACCACACCAGGAAAACTCAGTATTACCCAAAGAACCGAGCCAGCAGCAGTGACTACAAGAAGCCTCAGTCTGTTTCTATCAGGTGAAGATACTTGCTGTAAAACGGTGCGTTATTGCAGTGAAATGCCTGCACTTAATGAATGTGATATCGCTGACACAGCACAAGTACCAGAACCTTTTGGATCCAAATTAAACCCTGAGCTGCTCAACGGCCTCCAGGATGGAAGCTGGGGAGATGTCTGCATCACCTGTGTTGAGTGGACTGAAGCCTCATTTCTCCTGCCAGTCCCCTGACCTGAGCTCTACCAACCCCTCACTCTTCCTTACTGTTAAACACAGTTTATGTGAGGAAACCCATGAAGGAGCTGGTCTAGCTGATGAGGCTGGTTGGGGTAACAGGGATATACCTGGCAATCCTTTACTTGGTAGGTTCCGTGATGGGCAAGAGAGTCAAGAGAGGGCTCCTGGATTTTTTTTACTCTTTATTGGAATATACTTGCTTTACCATGCTGTGTTCGTTTCCGCAGTACAACAAAGCGAATCACCCGTACACATATGTATCAGTTCAGTCCAGTCGCTCGGCCGTGTCCCACTCTGCGAGCCCATGGACTGCAGCACGCCAGGCCTCCCTGTCCATCACCAACTCCCGGAGCCTACTCAAACTCACGTCCATTGAGTGGGTGATGCCATCCAACCATCTCATCCTCTGTCGTCCCCTTCTCTTCCCACCTCAATCTTTCCCAGCATCAGGGTCTTTTCCAAGGTATGGTGGTGATGGCGGTTTAGTCACTAAGTCGTGCCCGACTCTTGCGACCTCATGGGCTGTAGTCCACCAGGCTCCTCTGTCCATGGGATTTTCCAGGCAAGAGTACTGGAGTGGGTTGCCATTTCCTTCTTCAGGGGATCTTCCCGACCCAGGAATCGAACCCAGGTCTCCTATGTTGCAGGCAGATTCTTTACTGACTGAGCTATCAGGGAAGCCCTCGCATGTTTCCAATGTATACATATATCCCCTCTTTTATGATTTCCTTCCCATTGAGGTCATCACAGAGCACTAAGTAGAGTTTCCTGTGCTATACAGTAGGCTCTCCTTAGTTATCTATTTTATACATAGTGGTATATATATATGCCAATCCCAATCTCCCAATCCATTCCACCTCCCCTTCCCCCGCTTTGGTATCCATAAACTTGTTCTCTACATCTCTAGTTCTGCTCTGCAAATAAGTTCATCTGTATCATGTTTCTCGATTCCACACATAAGCAATATTATACATTTGCTTTTCTCTTTCTGATTTACTTCACTCTGAGTGACAGATTCTAGGTCCGTCCACGTCTCTGCAAATGACCCAATGTCATTCCTTTCCTTGCCTGGAGAATCCCAGGGACAGAGGAGCCTGGTGGGCTGCTGTCTATGGGGTTGCACAGAGTCGGACACGACGGAAGCGACTTAGCAGCAGCAGCAGCAGCATTCCTTTTCATGGCTGAGTAATGTTTGTGGCAACCCTATGTACAATATAGCCAGGACACGGAATCAGTCTGAATGCCCACCAACAGAGGAATGGATGAAGAAGATGTGGTACATATATACAAGGGTCCTTGGATTTATTACCATTTTCTTTGCCGCCCTGCAGCTCTGCACAGTCCTCCAGGGTCCTTGGGTCCCTGAGTTAGAAACACCGGCTGAGGTGGGCCTGACCCTACACGTCTGGGCTCACGTCTGCTAGGAAACCAGCTGATGGACTTTTCTGCAGAGGAGAGTCCTACCTCCACAGAGCTCAACTAAATGTTCATCCGTGGAAACAGATGAAATTAGTAATGAATGTCTGAGCCAATGTTTTAGGCCAAAATCATGCTTTCAACACATTTCAAAGTTTGTCATTTCTTGATTTGTTCTCTAGTAACATCAATAAATCCCCTGTCCTTAGTACAATGCAAGGCTAGCAGAAAGGTGAGGCAAAGGAGGCGCTCACTGTGGGCACAAAATTTAAGAGAGAACTTAAATAACTCAGTGATTAAATAATATTTTAAATACAACATTTAAAAAATATAGAATCAGCCAGCTGCAGCCTACAGGCTAGCTATCTATTTCTGAACACAGAATTTTACCAGAAAAAGAACTAGGATTAGGTAAAGTATGGCAGTCATTCAGGTTTTAGTTGGATTTTTGTCTTTAGTCTTTAAAATGCTGATATTTTGTTCATTAAGGATTTTTTTGGCATTGTTTTTTTACTTTTTCAAGTAATTTCAAAATAATTTTGGCTTTTAAATTTATTTTTTTAATTAAAATATTTTTGAGGCCTAATTTTTCAAGATCTTTATTTTTCTTAAAGACAACCATTATATCTTGATATACAGCACAAATGTTTTATATATATTTTCCAGTTTATCACAGAGAATAGTAAAAAGATGTATTTAAGAATCCAGATTTAATAAAATTAGTCTTTACCACTTTGCCAAGGATTTAATAATGAAATTACGTTTATCTTTTACTATATGTACGCAGTAGCCAAAAGTTTATTTGCCATTACTTTTACACTACTAATGCAAATGTCAACATAATAAAAAAGGCAAAAAGCATCTTAGACTTCTTATGAAAATACTTTTGGTCCCACACATCCCTTGACAGGGTCTTAGGAAAACCCAGAAATCTATAGATCAAACTTTGAAAATTGCTGCCTTAAAGGATAAGGTTTTAATGATTTAAAGGTTAAAACCATTAAAGGTCAAAACCATTATCCATAACGAGCTAAGATCCTCCTCAGTCAGACTGCCCCAACAAAATTATGACTAACTCCAAAGTTAGCGTTGCAGAAACAAGCAGTGAAGAGTCAAAGCAAATTGATCCATCTGTCGTATAAACAGTTCTGAGCAATTAGGAAATCTTCAAAGCTCAAGGTATGGGCAAGATGTGAAAGAATCTGAATGCTTTGAAAATAATCAGTGATCAAGCCGGCAGGGCCATTTTAGGGCAACGGAGCGGAGGAAACCTGCCCCCGCTTCATTTCTCGCCTCAGTTGTCTCCTGGAAATGAGGCAGCAAAGGAATCTATCTCAGTAGCAGGAAGATCGATGCAAATATACCACACAGAGCACCCCTAGGCTGTTCAAAGGTCCTGCGGCCAGTCTGCCTGGTGAGAAACCTCTCTCTTGCCACTTCCTAGCATCTAACTGTGAGCATATTCCCAAACCACTATCTGTCCCAGTCTCCTCACGGGTACTACGAATATAATATTAAATACCTTCCTCCTATGACTCTTGTAAAGAGCTCATGAGATGACGTAGTAAAGCTCTGAGCACTGTGCCCGAGAGAGTAAATATTTAGTAAATGTAACATGAAAAACAAACCTACTGGGACTCCCCTGGCAGTCCAGTGGCTGGGACTTCGCCTTCCAACGCAGGGGGTTTGGGTGTGAGCCCTGGTTGGGGGACTAAGATCCCATAGGCCTCATGGCCCAAAAAAGCAAACATAATAAAACAGAAGCAATATTGTAACAAACTCAGCAAAGGCTTTTAAAATGGTCTACATAAAAAAAAAAAAAAAAAACTTAAAAAAAAAACCCTTCTGTATCTATTCATTGCCCTGTGTTCAGTGACTTTTCCCAGACCCACAAATGCTTAGCTCACTGTCTTGGTGTTAGGTGTTCAGTAAAGGTTAAATCCTCCCTCCAGCCAGACTGGGAAGCCTGTCTGGACCTGTCATTTCATCCACGCTGCTCTGAGTGTCATGGGTTTTTCACCAACAATTCACTGAGAAAAAATGATGCTTAAATACCAGAAAATATACCAATGTGCAAATTGTCATGTAGAAATGAAAATGTTATATGATAGAATCATGCTTGATATTTGCTTAAAGTTGTGTTTAATGATGTTGAAAACCCATGTGAAAAACAAAGGGATTGTTTTAAAAAATCCAAACAAGCACACCATTTAATCCGAGAGAAAAACATCCCTTTTTCTAGGTTTCTGTGGTAGACAAAATGTTTGCTCCCCCACAAACATGTCTACGTCCTAATCCTCAGAACCTGTGACAAAGTCGTCTTACGTGGCAAGAGCCTTTGCAGAAGTGATTAGGTTAAAAAACCTGGAGACGGGCAAATTATCCTGGATTATCCTGGTGGGCCCAACATCATCACAAGGGCCCTTAGAAGCAGGAGAGGAAGGCAGCAGTCAGCCAGGGGACGACCTGACAGCAGAAGAAAGGCACAGAGAAAAGCCACATAGCTGTGTCTGGAGACTGAGGGAGCGGCCACGCGTCAGGGACACGGGCAGCCTCCAGAGGCTTCCCCAGGGCCTGCTGCCAGGAACGCAGATCGGCAGCTTGATTCAGCTCGGTGACACCCACGTCAGACTTCTGCACGACAGAACTACCAGATAATCAAGCGGTGGGGGCTACTAAGGATAAAGTCGGTAACTAATGAGAACTCCACCCGGGGCTCCGCGGTCAGTCAGCTCAGTCGGGTTTGACCGTTTTGCGACCCCATGGACTGCAGCCTGCCAGGCTCCTCTGTCCGTGGGATTCTCCAGGCAAGAATACTGGAGTGGGTCGCCAGTCCCTCCTCCAGGGGATCTCCCCGACCCAGGGATCAAACCCATGTCTCCTGCATGGCAGGCAGATCCTTCACCATCTGAGCTACCAGGGAAGCCCATACCCAGTGCTTCCAGAGCACGTTGCTGCATGCTTGGTGATCTGTGGTCACCTAAACGGGAAGGGAATTAAAAAGGGGATGTGTGTATACATGTGGCTGATTCACTCTGCTCTACAGCAGAGCCTGACACAGCAGGATAAAGCAGCTATGCCCCAGTATGTTTTTTTTTTTTTTAATGTGGTACATATATGCAATGGAATACAACTCAGCTGTAAAAAAGGATGAACCAGTGCCATTTCCAGCAACATGGATGCAACTAGGGATGATCACACCAAGCGAGACTAGTCACAAAGAAAGACAAGCACCACAGGCTATCACTCTTATGTGGAATCACCGTGGGCAAGCTTCAGTGCCCAAGAAAAGAAGTAGCCAGCTCACCAGGGTGGGAACTAACCAAGCCCCTGGCTTCACACAGCTTCCCAGCGCAGCTTCTGGCCGTTCAAATGCCACAGAGACAGAGACTCGACCACTCACAGCAGTCCCCACCCCTGAAGATCTGGATTCTTAAGGTCTGAGGTACAAGAACATCCACGTGTAACCGGTGACTCTGACAGAGATGGTTAGCGGTCCACACTTTTAGAGACATCCGTTTTACCCAGAGGGAGCTTACAAGTTAGACACTGAGTAAATATAATTCCATCTGTAATAGATGAATCCATATGCATCCTTCCAAGGAGAGGTGAACAGCCAGGGACAAAGGTAAAAGGCTAGCAATGGCCCAGAACACACAGATCCTTCCACAGGCTTCTGTTAAGAAACACAAGGTGCAGAATTAAGCCCGAGGAGACCTCCGCCTGCTGTCTCCTAGGCAGCCAGGCTCAGGGTCCTGGAGCAGACCCAGCAGAATCCTGGCAGCCCTGCAGACCTCTCTTGGGAAAGCATCCCTGGGAAGCACAGACCTCAGTCCCAACCCTCCCCAGCCCCTCACCTGGCCTACCTGTCCCCCCTGCTTCTTTAGGAGGTGGTGATGAGCTGGCCCAGGGTGCATCATCTTCAAACTGAACCCAGCTGCTGATGGCCGAGACCAGGTCAGGTGGGCGCCGCTCGGGGCTCCCAGGAGGCGAGGCCGCTTCAGAGATGAGGCCCAGCTTTTCGGAAGAGTCATCGTGCTCTGAGTGGGAAAGGTCCTGAGAGCCTCCATCCAAGACATGGTGCTCCCCGGAGGAGCTCTCGGACTGGTCTGAGGAAGAGGAGGCTCCTGGGACTTGCTCTTTGGGGCCCCCTGAAACAGATACCAGAAACTGCCATCAGCTCAGAGGTGGAAGGTCACTCTTCAGGACTGTCTCGTGGAGGAAAAAACAGAAAAGGCAACGGGTGATCAAAGGACTCACCATGACAGGGTGTGAGAGGAAAGAGACAGCCATGCCCACTGCTTCTATGCTAAAGAAGTGTTTTCCCAAAAATGTATGAAAACTATACCCTAGGACGTGGTGCTGGAGAAAACTCTTGAGAGTCCCTTGGACGGCAAGCAGACAAACCAGTCCATCCTAAAGGAAATCAACCCTGAATATTCATTGGAAGGACTGATGCTGAAGCTGAAGCTCCAATACTTTGGCCACCTGATGCAAAGAACTGACGCATTGGAAAAGTCCCTGATGCTGGGAAAGATTGAAGGCAGGAGGAGAAGGGGACGACAGAGGATGAGATGATTGGATGGTATCACCAGCTCGATGGAAATGAGTTTGAGCCAACTCTGGGAGATAGTGAAGGACAGGGAAGCCTGGCGTGCTGCAGTCCATGGGGCGGCAAAGAGTTGGACATGACTTAGTGACTGAACAACAACAAAGGTTGTCCCCGGCAGTCTCCATGCAGGCTAAGACTGGGAGTCTGGTCTGATTCACTGTTCTTGTCCTACCATCTACTTCAGTGCTTGGGGTGTCACACACAAAAAATTGTTGCGAAGGCCAAGCAAGAAATAGAACTGGGTCAAATTGAAAAGCAAAAGGCAATAGGGATTGGTGGAGACTGTGGCTCAACAGGAGACCTTCTGTCTGGACTAAAAACACTCCAATTCAAAGTGTGTACAATCCAGAGGACACACATCTGTGGGCCACCACAAGCAAACTCTGCACTAATGACCAGCTCAACATGGTACAGAGACCCTTCCTCTAGCTTTGTTTTACTTTATTGGTCCTGGAACAGTTGACAGCCTTCCAATATTTGTTTTTAAATAACAGAATTGACCCCAATTGTGGTGGTGATTACACAGTCTATACATGTGTTAAAATTCATCAACTGTAGACCAAAAATGATCAATTTTACTGTATGAAAGCTTCTAAAAAATAAAGGTACTCATATGAAACTCCTTTCTCCCATCACTAGCCAAACAAACTGGTCCACTCGAATGTAATCAAAGCCTTTAGACAAGAGCTGTCCCAAAGAAATAAAAGGTGGGCCACATACGTAACTTTAAATTTTCCAGTAGCCATATTTAAAAAATTAAAAAGAAACAGGTGAAACTATTCTTAATAATGTATTTCAACTCAATTTGTTGAAAATGTATAATTCCAACACATGATAAAAAATTGTTAAAGAAACATTTAACTTTAACTAGGTCCTCGAAATTCAGTGTGGCTATTTCACATTTCTTGAAGTGTTAGTCACTCAGTTGTGTCTAACTCTTGTGACCCCATGGACTGTAGCCCGCCAGGCTCCTCTGTCCATGGGATTTCCCAGGCAAGAATACTGGAGTGGGCTGCCATTTCCTTCTCCAGGGGATCTTCCCGACCCAGAGATCAAATCCTGATCTCCTGCACTGCAGGCAGATTCTTTACCATCTGAGCCACCAGGGAAGCCCAGTTTATAGTGCGTCTCAATTCAGACTGGCCACGTTTCAAGGACTCCATATGGCTATAAAGCTTACAGCATGCCCGTAAACTCCACTTTCCAGGTGCTGTAAATGAAGCTGGGATGATTCAGGAGGCAGCCGCAGGGGCCATGGAAGAAAAGCAGCTGACATGGCTCTGTAAAAAGCTCCAGCATCCTACCGTGACCTTCACCCTTGAGCACAGTCCCACAGAAGTCAACCTAGCCACCCTCACCATGATCACGAGTGACAACTACTGAGTTCTCTGCATGTGCCCGTCCCCGGTTGTAAGCGGTTTTTTATATGTTAATCACTTAATCCTCACTGCTACTCTGAGGTCGGCACTGTGATTATCCACATTGCTCAGATGGACTACCACCCAGAGAGGTAAACAAATCATCCGCCCAATTATCCACATCCATGATGGAGCCAGGATTTCAGCCCAAGGGATCTGGCTCGAGCGCCTGTCAGTCTTTTTGACAACTGTCCTTTGAAAACTGAGACAAGCTGAATGGCTGTTGGGAGTAATAACCAAAAAGACTGAGTGTAAAGTACTTGGTAAATAGGAAGTTTGTATTCAGGGCTTCCCTGACAGCTCAGTTGGTAAAGAATCAGCTTGTAATGCAGGAGACCCTGGTTCAATTCCTGGGTCAGGAAGATCCCCTGGAAAAGGGATAGGCTACCCACTCCAGTATTCTTGGGCTTCCCTTGTGGCTCAGCTGGTAAAGAATCAGCCCGCAATGCAGGACACCTGGGTTCCATCCCTGGGTTGGGAACGTCCCCTGGAGAAGGGAAAGGCTGCCCACTCCAGTATTCTGGCCTGGAGGATTCTATGGACTGTATATTCCACGGACTTGGTAAATATGAATTTATGTTCATTGGAAGAAAGCAATGATAAGGAAGTGAAGTGATAAGTGAAGTGAAATGAAGGGAAATGATAAACTGACTTTTTCCTTGTCAATATCCTACTGAGGACTTCCTGGTGGCCCAATGGATAAGAATCTGCCTGTCAATGCAGAGGACACAGGTTTGATCCCCGGTCAGGGAAGATTCCACATGCTACGGAGCAACTAAGCCCATGCACCAGCACTACAGAGCCAGCACTCGAGAGCCCGCACACCACAGCTAACCAGCCTCCGTGCTGCAAGGACTGAATCCACCACGCACCTTGAGCCCGTGCTCCACAGCAAGAGAAGACACCACAGTGCTAAGCCTGCACACCGCAGGTTTATCGAGAGAGCGGCCCCCGCTGGGCGCGCCTAGAAAAAGCCCGTGCAAAGCAACCAAGACCTAGCACGGCCAAAAATAAATAAATAAAATGTTAAATAAAAGACCCCATGGAAAGAAGGCTCCAATAAAAGCCACAACACACAGGTGTGGTCCTTGGTTAATTTTTTCACGTAGGCAGTGAAAGCTCTCCTTACCCTCAGAAGGGATGGGAAAGAGTGGCTCCTCATTGAAGGAGACCCACTCGGACTGGTGGGTGGCGATCACATGGTCCAGGGTCGTCATGCTAGGAAGGTGCTGGGCATCTTCACACTGCAGGCCTCAGGCAGACCCCAGAGCGATGTCTGGGGCTGGGCAGGGGTCTGGGAGTGCAGGGGACGTGGGCCTGGGGTCTGTCGTGGGGTCTCGCGGAGAGTGGCACACAGAACGCGGACAGAGTAGCCTCTCTTGCCTTTGGTTAATCTGCCAAGCAGAAATCTGTTTTTAAAAAATAATAAAAATTACAGGGGATAACCATCACATTATAATAAAAATTGCAGGGGATAACCATCACATTGTAACCAGGCCACACAGATCTGGGCTTGCCACACTGTCCAGCAGCAGACCCGGGTCGTTTCCAACCTATTTCCCTTTCTCTGTCCCTGTCTTGCCCACACTTCTCGATAGAAATATCTTCCATGAGCATGGAGAGCTCTGCGTGTGCCTTCACATCAGATTTACAAATGTTGTTGCCATTGTTGTTCGGCTGCCCAGTCACGTCCAGGTCTTTGTGACCCCATGGACTACACCACGCCAGGCCTTGCTGTCCCTCACCGTCTCCCAGAGTTTGCCCAAACTCTCGTTCATTGCATCAGTGGTGGCGTCCAACCATCTCATCCTCTGACGCCCTCTTCTCCTTCTGCCCTCAGTCTTTCCCAGCATCAGACAGATTTACAAATAATCACACACATTTTAGCAAACAGATTTTCAAATGTTCCCAATTACTATATTTTGGAAATAATTTTCCTCTATAATATAATACCATTATTGTAAAACTAATATCAACATTTTTCAAAGAGCTTTCACTTTCCTTTACCAGATGGCAAAATAAAAGCACGTTCTTTCCTATTAAATCAGCATAGTTTCTTGCCTTAGGCAGGTAGCTCTTTGCAAGCCTGATTTAAACCTTTGGCAGAAACCCAACCATCTCCAGATGGTATCTCCGAGCACAATTTACCAGTCAAGAAAAACAGAAATGGATTTATCTTGTTCATTTGGAGTAAGGGGGGCAGGGCATATTTGCTGTAGTGGAAAATGTGAGTTAAAAGAAACACAATTGCATTCTAGGTCGATTTGAATTAGCATGTAAAAGGGTAGCCTTTACTCACGTTGCAATTATGTTCCATGGAAGAATACTTACTAGATGTCTAATATTGTTTGTACTATTAATGCCTTCTTTTTACAACTGGAACTTTTTTTTTAATTGGAGCATAATTGCTTTACAACGTTGTGTTGGTTTCTGCCATGCAACCATGTGAGTAAGGATACACACGTCTCCACGAGCCTCCCTCCCACCACCCCCATTCCACCCCTCGAGGCTGCCACAGAGCCCTGTGCGTTCAGCTCCGCGTCATACGGGCAACTTCCCACCAGCCATCTACTTTACACCCGATAATGTATGTGTTTCCACGCTTCTCCCTCGATTCATCCCACCCTCTCCTCCCTCCCTGTGTCCACAGTCTGTTCTCTCGTCTGCGTCTCTACTCCCGCCCTGAAAATAGGTTCATCTGTACCGTTTTTGTAGATTCCATATATAAGCATTAATATATGATATTTGTTTTTATCTTTCTGACTTATTTCACTCTGTATTATAGGCTCTAGGTTTATCCATCTCACTAGAACTGACTCAAGTTGGTTTCTTTTTATGGCTGAGTAATATTTCACGGTATGTGTGGACTCCGTCTTCTTTATCCATTCATCTGTCGATGGACATCTAGGCTGCCTTCACGTACTGGCTACTGTAAGTAGTGCTGCAATGAACACTGGAGTACACGTGTCTTTTCGAATTATGGTTTTCTCAGGGTATATGCCCAGTAGTGGGATTGCTGGGACATATGGTGGCTTTATTCCTATTTTTTAAGGAATCTCCATACTGTTTTCCATAGTGGCTGTATCAATTTACATTCCCACTAATAGTGCAAGCGGGAATCTAACTCTTGATCTTGGAATGAATTAGTAAAGTCTGAAAATGCAAAATTAATGCAATTAATTAATTCCCAGAATTAATACAAAATTAATGTTTCCACATAAGAGCTACTATCCACTATGAACAGTATCAGTTCCTATTTTTTTTTCACATTTTAATGCTTTATTCATTGATTAAAAGAATATACATTTAACATAAACCATACAACATCAGTCATCAGGTCAAACATTCAGCTGGTTTCCTTACAGTTTCTGTCAGGAGTTATTTTATCTGATCACATTTATAAGATAAAATCTCACCACATCTGGCATTTACACACCCTGTGCCAGTGGATTCACACTACTGATGTACATAAAAAATCCGCATGGTATGTGCTCACTGGAGACAAAACAGTGCACACCTGTCAAAAGGTCATTTTAATATAAGATGGTAAAACCATTTGTAAAATACATATAAACTTTTTCCATAAATAGAATCATATCTGGACATCTGTTGCATAAATTGTGTTTCCAAAGCTTACAATAGAGCAGCCAGGTCTCAGCACTGCTGGGCACCCACGTTGGCTACTTACTTTATTATTGCAGACTGTCCTTTAACATTAAATGCACAACATTCGTACCACTTAAAACTGGGGTCAGGTGGAAGTCTCACAGAGACCACGTCTGTACCGCGGTTGCCCTGAAACAGGTAAGTCGGCTTTTAAAGCCTCTCAGATATAACAAGGTTTTAAAACATACTTCATGGAATGTTCTTCATTTATCATAGCAGCTCATACCTGTGATAGAACAAGCTTTCAGTTTTTCCTTTTTTTCCTTTACATTCACTATTCACAGTGAAACAGGTGCATGGTTTTTTTTTTCTTTTTTTTTGTTTTGTGTTTTTTTTTTTTCAGAGATCTGAGGTTGCTGACTGAGCCACAGCACAGCTGTGTACCACAGGTCGAAATTCGACCTTAAATATTACAATCTAGCAGTATCTGGCTGGCCAGAGTGGGCCAGCCCCTGCCAGCATGTGGGCACTTCTTCAGTTAAGTCTATTCTTTGGCAGCTGACACGCGTGCTGACAGAGAAAAATCCAGTGACTTGTTGCTAGGGATTTCACGACTAATGTTTGTTTGCAAGCATGTGTGTTTACAACTCTGTGATTTGATGATATTTTTTTAGGAGGTTTTACCCTGGAATATTATTTCTTTCTTCCTCCACTATTTGAAATCTGGGCTAAAAAGCTAACTTGAATGTATAATGTAATTGATGAATTAAATTATGTCAGATATAGTTAGGAAAAATCCAATAATTTGAGTATTCATGTTTATGTAAATGCATTTTAAAAAGGATTAAGCAATATTCTAACCTTCTACTATACAAAATTCAGAGTGGTAATTGATGATAATTGACTATTATATATGTAATGAAAGTTAAAAGTCTTGGCTTTTCTGTTAAAGATGACTCACTTGGGATCGTAGTATCCTCCCTTCTTCCATTTCAAATAAAAATCAATGAAATGCTATCAGAATGAATGAATGCAGTGCATTGCATACAAATCCATCAGGCTATGGATATATATCTATATATGTATAAAAATATTTTGGCTCCTGAGCTCTTACACACAAGAATAAAAACATCAAAAGGCAGAGTAACTCAGTGAAAAATAGTTAGCCAGCAACCTCAGACAACCTTCGGTTGTATATTCTTAAGGTCTGGTCTGGTAACAAGTCCATTAACCGTGAAAGCCCTATACATTGTCACTTTGAACTTCTAAACCAATACCCGACTATGTTCTTTGATCAAGAAGTAGAATATACACATATAATTCTATAAAGCTAATACTGATTAAACACAGCACAAAGGGGTTAATTCACACTACTGAGGGGAAAAAAAAAAAAAAACATAATAGGACCCTACTTGCAAATGTAACCACAGGAATCGTACATTAAAAAAAAGCTAAATGTCTTCGCTGAAGCTCTGCATCTCTCTGTAAAAATGACGATTTAGTTCAGTGAAGACACTGGTATCAGTTCCTATTAACTGGATACCCAATATCCATTTTAGTCTAGAACAATTTAACTCATAGCCTTCTAACTGGTGCACGATAAGAAAATGTTGAAATTTTACTATAGGTTATTACCTGCAGTAAATATTCTATGCTGAGGATAACCAGAATAGAAACATTTAATAGCTTTTGTTTTTTTGGTAATTACAACAATTAATTTTGCTGCATGATACTTCCTAAAATTAAATAATGTTTCTTATAGAATCTATAATTTTCAGAAACCTATTTTCATACCATTCTTTGATTCAATAGCCCTTGTAGTTGGGTAAGACAGGTATTACCATAATTCTTTAACAGATGAAGAAATCTGGGCTGAGGGAAGTTAAGTGACTTATCCAAAGCTTCTGTTGTTTTGAGGCTTTTGTATGGTACACTAAGATTCCTAAGATGTTTCCTCCAGGTTTTTAAGTGGAAGAATTCACATATCCTAGGATAGTGACAAATGGATTTTTCTTATTTCACTGTAAGAGACCACCAAAAATGAATCAAGTAGAGGTCATCACAAGCAGGGGTGTTAGATGCACCAGGCTAGGAAGTGAAGGATGCAACACTTGAACCCAGGTCTTCTGATGCCAAAGCACTCTAATCTTTGGGTCACAGCCACAAAGAAACACACTGGGGAATATATATAGAGAGAGACTATCCTCCAACTGAAGCACTCTACAGACATCAGTTCTAATAGAACTATAATGAAATGATCAGTGAAACTCCTCACTGGACATATGCGAGGGAATCCAAGCTGTGCAGAGAATTGAAAGTTCTCTTCCAAGTTCCTCTCCTAAGATCCTTACAAGTCATGGGACCAGATATGTGCAAACAGCCTAGAGAATGACTGCTCCAACCAGATCTCACCAGATAACCATGTAGCGCTCACAGACCCAAAGAGCTGAGTCTGCTGGGCTTCCTCCATAAGCCTCTCTCCAGTCTGTCAAATGCTAACATTGCTCAGTGTGGTAACGGCTGCAGGCCAAGGTAAGACAGTCAAATTGAAGAGTCAGATCCCCTCTCTCCAACAACAGCAGCGTGTAAACCAGCTCCAACAACGGCCACCACAAAGCCACAGTCCAAGCCCACATGCTGACACATGCAGCCTCACAGCTCAATGGGGAAAATATCCCGCCCATCCCATGATGGTGAATCCCGTGAGATTCACGGATGAATGTGGGTGGGTGAGGGGAAGCAGAGAATGAGAGGAAAAAGGGTGAAGATAATGGACAAAATAGCTAGAAATTTTAGAACTCACACATTTTACAGACCAGCTGTCCAGCTCTCAACTTCCACCGATAAAAAACAAACAGACAAACAAACAAAACAGAACAAAACAACCCAAACTGGGGCCCAGGGAAGTCGGGCAGAGCAACAGCAGAGGCTGAGATAGGCTGGGGAGTTCCACTGTCTGGATTTGAATCACGTACAGTCTGTAAGCCTCAGCTCAACCTGGTGCAGCAAGAAAAACAAGACACATCAATATTCTAAGGCTTAAGTAAGATACTATACATCAAGTGCTTAGCACTGTGCTAAAAAATGCTCTGTAACAACGGTGATGATCAGAGCAGGTGAGTTTCCAGAGGGCTTAGTCCGCACCAGGCTCTAGTCCAAACCCTCTAAAAACGCCAGCTATGGCCATCACTGCTGTAGGTAAATGACTCGCAAAACGGCACACTGCTTATTGGTGGAAGTTTTGAGATCAGAAAGCAAATTTCGTGAAACCACCCTACTTCTGTCACTGGCCCATTCAGATTTTAGTGATTTCCCTTTTCAACTCCTTCTTAGAGCAGTTCTCCCAGATGCGAAGTGGAGTCGGGCACTCAACGCCCTCTTCCTAGATGCAAAGTGCATTCTGGCTGGGAAACTGAGACACCTCCTCAGAAGTATGAACAGAAGAGGAGCCCCCAAGATTGATCTCCCCTTTCTAGTCCATCCCAGATCCAGACTTGACCTGGTTACAGATCATGAGAAGTCTCAAGAAAGCCTGCAGGACGGCATTCAGTGCCAGGAACACCCTATCCTAACCCTGTGAAATTGACTCTAGGTGTGTGCCATGAACCAGCCACATCCAGGGAACCCTGAGATGCCTGAGCTTAGAAGAGCTGGAAGCCCACAGAGGAACCCGATCACCATGAGGCCATGCTCAGACCGGAACTGGTTTCTCTGCAAAAAACCTCACCCCATTTTTAGAACATGAATCATGAATTGAGGCTTAGGCTCACCACAAATGAGCGCTGACTCACGATCAGCAACAGGGTTGACCAGGAGCCACTCAAAACCTCGCTGAAGTTTCTGGGCTGCCACTGCAGAGAGAAGCTCCTTCCTCGGCTTCCCTAACAACACTCAAATGTGGGTGTGGAGAATGCAGTTGCTGGATAAGATGAGAGCCTGAGAAACAGATCTGCCTTATGGCAATCTCTTACTATGCATTCATGAGCCCTAGGTGTCCAGAAATGTACTAGGCACCCTTTGAGATACTGGGAGATCAGGCAGCTCGCAATCTAGCTGTAGAGGTGAAGATGCTCAGAACAGTGAACACAACAAATCTGGGAATAGCTGCCTGCTGGGGGACACACCGCAAATGCTGCAAAAGTTTGGTCACAGAGAGATCTGCGAGGGCTAGAACCATCAGGGATTGAGCAGGATTTTGGATTTGAAAGATATCCTTGGCTGAAAGATACCTGGGTTTCCCTGGTGGCTCAGGTGGTAAAGAATCCATCTGCAATGCAGGAGACCTGGATTCAATCCCTGGGTCGGGAAGATCCCCTGGAGACTAGGGAATAGCTACTCACTCCAGTACTCTTGCCTGCAAAATTCCATGGACAGCGGAGCCTGGCAGGCTACAGTCCATGGGGTTGGAAAGAGTCGGACACGACTGAGCGACTAACACTTGCACTTTTTTCACTTGGCTCTGAACCACCAGAAGGAAAAAGTAAGGCCACCCTTGGGACAAGGGTCAGCCTAAGTGACAATGAAGAATCAGACCTTCGTGGGACTTGTTTCTGGGCCAATGAAGAGGTCAGTCTGATGACAACTGGGGAGATGTGAGGAGAAAGGACTGATGAACCTTAAAGCCGAGAAGACTTCAGGGGGCCATGGGAAGCTTATGAGTATAGAGTGACTCAAGAAATGTGCTTAAGGGAGATGGACAAGCCTGCGCTGAGCAGGAGTCTGGTGATGGATGCTATCAGCCGCAACCGGACCCCTGTGTGTCCCACAAAGCCAGGGGTCAGCATCATCGGGAACATGTACTGTGCGTGACCCCACTCTGGGGCCTGACAGTACATGGGAGAATGAGACAGCACCAGTAGACCCCAGTAGCTTACAGGAGATTGTCATTAATGACCGTGACCTTAATACAACAATAAGCTTCCTGGTGGCTCAGAGGGCAAAGAATCTGCCTGCAGTGTGGGAGACCCATGTTCGATCCTTGGGTCTGGAAGATCCCCTGGAGAAGGGAATGGCCACCCACTCCAGTATTCTTGCCTAGAGAATCCCATGGACAGAGGAGCCTGGCGGGCTACAGTTCATGGGGTCACAAAGACTCAGACACAACTGAGCGACTCACACATGTGTAATGGCTCTTTAACCTACTGGGACAAGTTAGCCACAAAACAATGACATCACCCGGGCAGAGAGTTAGGTAGTTAGGCTTGAGCAGTAGGTGCTCACGAGCTACATCTTAAACGAGAAGGGAGGGCTCTAGCCAAACAAGCAGAGGGGCAAAGGCATTCGAGGAACAATGGGCAGAAATGGGATGTCCAGGTCACCGTGAGTCAGCCTCTGTCCATCTGAAGAGGGTGGCACCAAGTTGAGCGCACGAGAAAAGGAGGGGCTGGAACAGAGACAGTCCTGGATTTCAGAGTTTGAACTCTGGAAACTACCCTTTCTGTTCCCACAGCCATTGGTGTGGGTCAGCCCCTCAGTGATTCAGACAATTTCCAGTCTCTTATCTACCTCCCTTCCCTGGTGGCTCAGCCGAGAAGAAGAATCTGCCTGCAATGTGGCAGACCTGGGTTCGATCCCCGGGTTGGGAAGATCCCCTGGAGAAGGGAAAGGCTGCCCACTCCAGTATTCTGGCCTGGAGAATTCCATGGACTGTGTGGTCCATGGGGTTGCAGAGTCAGACACGACTGAGCAACTTTCACTTTATCCGTCTCCCTGCCTTTAGCATCATCCCCTCTAAACCTGTGATCCAACCTACTATGCCTAAAACCTGAAAATGCCCATGCCAGAGCTCTGCTTAAAATTAAGTCCTCACGGGCTCCGCACAGCCAGAGAGTCCTTTCCCCTTATGTTAGCCAGAGTCCGTTTCTACTGCTTGCAGTGAGGACCTCTGATGTAGGGTATCCCTCCTCAACTCCCACTAATCCCGCTGGTTCCTCATCACCTACGTCCTCTGCATGCTGACAGCATCTTACCTACACTCATTTACCAAATGATAATGAACTGGTTGGCTAAGGTGGCTATCATGTCAATTAGCCTGTGAGGAAAGGGACTGGATTTTATTCTTGTGATGTCCTCCAACTCGTAGACGAGGGTCTGGCGTTTAGAAAATGTTTATTGGGTAAATAGATGAATGAATGAACAAATCAACTTATTTTACCACATAGTAGATAGCCTCTCAGGTCTTCTGAACTAGTAATTATTTTAGAAAGGTTAATTTAAACACTATGTGTAAGACAGACTGGGGAACAACCTGGATACAGAGCAACTTGTCCGTTCTCCTTTCTCTTTGACCTAACACTGGGCTAGTCCAGTACAGTAGCCACCAGACGTGGGTACCTATGAAAATGTGCTTAGACCAAACGGAGCTGTTCTTCGGGTGTAACATACACATCAGATTTCAAAAAGCATAAATATGTATAAAATATCTATTTAATGATTTTTATACTGATTACATGCTAAAGTGGTATTTTAGAATATACCAGGTTTAAAAATATGCTAAATGTTAAAAATGAATTTCACCTGTTTAAGGTTTTTTAATGGGGCAATTAGAAAACGTAAAACAGTACATATGCGGCCTATACTACTATTGGACAGAACTGCTCCAAAACAGTCCGTTATTTATCTTTGTTTTTGAAGGATATTTTGCACTAGATATGAAATTGGAGTATGACTATTTTTTTTCTTCAGTATCTTGTCTTATTGTCCCTGTTGTTCTGATGAGAAGTTTGGTTGTAATTATTTTGTTATGAAATCTTTGTTTTGAGCAATTAACTATCGAATGTCTAGATGTGGTTTTCTTATAACTCATCCTACTTGAAGTGTGTAGTGTGTATAAGATTGTGAATTTGCTTGCTAATAGTTTCATTAAATTTGGGGACATTTTGCCACTCTCTCTTCAGATATGTTTTTCTCCATCTCTTCTCCTATTGATCTGTCTTCAAGTCCACTGACTCTCTTCTGTCATCTCCTGTTCTCCTCTTAAGCCCATCCTGTGAATTTTTCATCTCAATTATTCAACTTTTTCAGTCTAAGATTTTCATTAGATTCTTTTATAGGTTCCACTCATCTGTTGAGATGCCTTTATATTCACTCATTCTTACAACATTTTTCTTTAGTTCTTCAAACCTATTTATGATAGCTGCTTTAAAGCCTTTGTCTGCCAAATCCAATATCTAAACCATTTGGAGATTAGCATCTACTGATGACTATTTTTTCACTATGGGTAATATTTTTCTATTTCTTTGCATACCTCACAACTGTGATGAAAGACTGAGACATTCTGGATTTGATCTTCCTCTGCAGAGTTAATTTTTGCAGGGAGTCAAACTGTCTCCCCTTGATCTTACATAGGCTTGGTCTTCCACTTCATCGGATGAATTTGTGCAAAGTCAGAAATGTTCCCAAGTTCCGCTAACTACTGCAGGACTCAACTTCCAAACTCAGCTTCCCTTGCAATTTCCTTGATAGCTCTTGGCTCAGGGTAGATTTAAAGTAGGCCTTACCCTAGAGTAAATGTTGGCAAACTACAGTGATGACCCAAATCGAGCCCTCTGCGTTTGTTTAAAAAAAAATGATACTGAAACAAAACCATACCCATTCATTTACACATTATCTATGAATGCTTTTGCTCAGCAGAAGTGAGGAGCTGTGAGAGAGACTGAATGGTTCACAGGGCCTAAAATAATTACCATCTAGACATTTGTTTTTTTTTTTTAATTACCAACTCCATTTGAAATCATAGCCTTTGCCCCAAAGATACAGATTTCTTGTGACTTTTCTGGATGCTCAGGGTGTTATTAAAGCAGCCTTTCCACTGTGGCTGGGCTGGACCCCCAGTATCCCTCAGGATTGCTTGTCCTTTGGTGTCTCTGTCTGATCCTCAACTCTGCAGCCACCGCTTTTGATAAATCTCACACAGTTTCGATCCATACATGTGCACACGAGCCTGGCGAAGGACTCCCTGGGTACACCAGACACGCTTCTGTTCCCTGCCCGTGCCCCGGGCAGCCCTCTGCTCTCTGGAGCCCTGCCCTGTGAATGCCAGTTCTTCAGTGGCCCCAAACTCGAATCTGGGTTTCCTTAGCTCAGCAGGACTGCTATGAGCAGCCAAGACTCAAGCACACTGCACTGCTCTCAGGAAACTCTTCCCTGGAAAACAGCCACGGGGACCACTGGGCTCATCCCATGAGCTGCCCTCCGCTTAGCATCGAACTGTTGTGCTTCCTGCTGACCACACCTGAACACAGTCGCCTGCGACACTCTGTCGGGCTGCGCAGTGGTTTACTGCAGAAGGACCAGTCTGTGAACCAGTTAGAGCAACAAGTGGAAGTCCTCCTTGGAAACAATTCCTTACTAACTTGGGTTTATTTCCTTAAAAAAGGAAAAAGAGACTAGCTCAGATCATCTAAACGAGGGGGATTTTATACTGCCCTAGAAATATTAATTAGTTTTATGGAACTTTTATAAGTCATCTGAAAAGGAAAGGAGGGTTTCATGTAGCTGTATGGATTAAATCCATCCCTTCAGAGCTGAGGGTTTCCGGTTTCAAGTGAAAGCTGCTCAGTCACATCCAACTCTTTGCAACCCCATGGACTATACAGTCCATGGAATTCTCTAGGCCAGAATACTGGAGTGGGTAGCCTTATCTCCTGGGGATCTTCCCAACCCAGGGATCAAATCCAGGTCTCCCACATTGCAGGTGAATTCTTTACCAGCTGAGCCACAAGAGAAGCCCAAGAATACTGGAGTGGGTAGCCTATCCCTTCTCCAGCGGATCTTCCCTACCCAGGAATCGAACTGGGGTCTGCTGCATTGCAGGCAGATTCTTTACCAACTGAACCATCAGGGGAGCTGAGACGATGGTCTCTTTTGTCAGGTTAGGTATGCAACATAGCAGCTTCCCAGATGGCGCCAGTGGTTAAAAAAAAAATCCGCCTGCAAACGCAGGAGACGCAAGAGATGTGCATTTGATCCCTGGGTCCAGAAGATCCTCCTGGAGTAGGAAGTGGCAACCACTCCAATATTCTTGCCTAAGATGATTCCATGGACAGAGGAGCCTGGTGGGCTATAATTCATGAGACCACAAAGAGCTGGACATGACCAAGCAACTGAACACACACATGCAACCTAACAACCTAACATAATTTATTTAAATCTGAGAATTTAGGACTTCCCTGGTGGTCCAGCGGTTAAGAATCCACCTGCCAATGCAGGGGACATGGGTTCGATCCCTGGTCAGGAAAGATTTCACATGTCGTGGGGCAGAGAACAAGAGAAGCCACTGCAATGAGAAGCCCCATGTGCCTCAACTAGAGAGTAGCCCTCACTCACTGCAACAAGAGAAAGCCCACCCACAGCAGCCAAGACCCAGTGCAGCCATATACAAATAAATAACTTTTTAAATAAATAAGTAAATCTGAGAATTTAGTGAGCTTCCTTCTATATCTCTTTGTCCTATGTATTCAACTAGGCAGCTACTTTAAAAAATCTCTGCATCCACTTGTTGGGTTTTGAGGTTACTGGCAAATGCTATCCAGCCGGTTATTAGGGCTTCATGCAGAAACATCTTAAACTAGATCCTGGTGCCAATTCCAAACCCCAAAGTAAAACCTCAACTTTTTCCTGATCAAGGAAAAGCAGCTCAAAGTCAAAAGGGAAACTGGGAAGAAAGGAAAAATAAGACTCTAGGAATTTTTTGCATTTCTTTAGAACTTTCTGATAAAATTGGACATTCAACCAATTTATGCTGAGCATCTACTGTGTGTTCAGAATGCTGCTCAGTACAGAGACGCAAAATAATATCAAGCATGGTTTTACACTCCGCTGCCTTTGTCACAGTGGGCTGCAGAAATCACAGAAGTTTAATCAGGAAGTTAAAGTAACAATGCTGCTTGCTTCATGAATTCTCAGAATAAACAGAAGCCTGGAAGGCCTGACTACCCTGTGCCAAAGACCCAAATCAGAGTAAGGACTTGGATCACGGCTTCTTTTCCTTCTTCTTTCAAACTTTTTTTCCTTTGTGAGAGGACAGAGTTCATGTTCACACAACCTGAGCAGAGTTTACTGGAACACACATACACACCCCCACACTCACTTTAATTGACAGGCGCCTTGACAGTCTTCAAAGCATAAAATAGGATGGCCCTGGTTGGTTGTTCTTCCTATCTTGCACCATTTTTTCCTTCATTCTTTCATTTAAATATCTCATTTTCCAAAATATAAAAAGAATCTGATACCTCTTCTTCCATTGGAAATTGGTGAATAGAATGAATATCCCTGTCTCAAGTCACACGTAAAGGAGAAAGAGCTCTAAAAGGAAGGAAGACAATAAATATTTCAACTATTTATTGTTGTTCAGTCACTCAGTCATGTCCGTCTCTTAGTCAATATGTATCCATGACTCTCCATAAACTCACTCCCCTCTACTTGTCTCTTTCAATCATGTACATCACAATCCACCATCCCTACATGTCTGTTTTTGCCCCACCTAAGATCATATTTGTGTATTTGTGTATAAACACACACGTATACAAACACAGACACATATAAATATATGTGTACATGCATATGCATATGTATACCTCAAGGTTATAATTATAAATATTCTATCAAGTGATTTTTCTCCAAAATAAACAATCTTGATGGCTGTGCTATCCAACAACTTCAAGACTCCACATTCGGAGTCAAGGGCTGAAGTCACACTCGACTTGCTAAACAGGTTGCCTCTGATCTTGGTGCATTCCTGAGGCAGTGACCCTGAACGGCATCCCTAGGCAGCGGAACAGTATGCCATGTTCAGTGAATGACCCTAGGAGGAGGCCAAGCTTTCAAGTTTGCAGAACACTTTCTAGCACCTTGAACTCTTAGAGGATGGCTTATTCCATCTTGTAAACTCATCTCAGCTTACTTCAGTTTTGTATCTGAAACACAGACACTAATATCTCCCTGTACGAAAGCAGGAAATAGGCATGGGTAATTTCTTTTTATTTACATTTCAGATGTTCTATCCTGAGACTGTCAGTTTCCTAGGAATCTTGAGGGGTCTGTGCGTCCCAATGGACAGATTTCCTAAGCATAACCCTAAGACTTTCCAAGAAGCTTAACAAAATATTGTTACTATATTTCATTGAAACTGTCTTGGGTTGTAAAATGTATCAAATTTCAGAGATTATAACTGCTAAAAATTGTGTATATACATAAATAGTTCCTAGAATCCATGAAATACATTCTTATTTTTATGGTGGTGCTTTAGTAGCTCAGTTGTGTCCAACTCCTTGCGACCCTATGGACTGTAGCCCATCAGGCTCCTCTGTCCACGGGATTTCACAGACAAGAATACTTAAGTGGATTGCCGTTTCCTCCTCCAGGGGATCTTCCTGACCCAGGAATCTAACCCAGGTCTCTTGCACTGACAGGAGGATTCTTTACCAACTTAGCCACCAGGGAAGCCCAATTTTTTTATACCAAATACTTAACCGAAACCCACAATTAATACATATTTACAGGATGCAAAGAAGCTCATGGGTTATTTTGATCCATCTTTATAATAACACTGAGATAAGCAAAGCAGAAATTTCTCTCACTTAACAGATAAAGGAACTGACTCAGAGAGGCTATTTGACTAACCTAAGGTCACACAGCTAACCATGACATGACAGAGGTGGGACAGGATCACAAGTCTCTTACTCTAAATTCTGTACTTCTTCCACCATACCATTCTGCCTTCCAGAAAATAGGTATAACAGATACGCTGGCTACATTGTCAACATCCATTTCCTCTCATCATCCAGCACTGGAGGACAGCTCATCATCGGCATCATGGTAATTCTTATTCCTGCTCTCCCAGCCTCCCTTGAACCCAGGGGTGGCCGCTTGGCTAAGTTCTGGCCAATGAGACAGAAATGGAAGCACAGTCAGAAATAAAACCCCAAGAGGGGTTTTCTGTCTGTGTTTTGTTTTGCACTCCGAGTGAAGGTAATAGGCATTACTCACGCTGTCCCAATCATGCTCACATTCTCTTGATTACAGCCATGATGACCGGGGCTACTGTAACCACAAAGAAAGGCTCAGAGAGCCACACAGCCACTGATCCTGATGTCACCGAGCCACTGAACCAGTATCAGTGATCACTCGTCTCTCTATTTATTGTGATGCGAAAAAAAATTAAGTTATTAGAATCAAGTGTTCTGATACTTACAGGCAGATGCAATTCTAACTAATAAAACAGGGAGAGAAAAATGGTGGCAAGCAAATTTCTACGAAGACGCCTGTGATCTCCACACGTTGGTGTTATTATTGTGATTATGTCTTTGTGCATGAAAGCCCAAAGAGGAAGGGGGTGGCAGAGGATGAGATGGTTAGATAGCATCACCGACTCAGCAGACATGAATCTGAGCAAACTCCGGGAGACAGTGAAGGACAGGGCACCCTGCAGTCCATGGGGTTGCGAAGAGTAGGACACGACTTAGCAGTTGCACAACAACATAATTCATGGCAAAGGGATTTTTGCAGATACAATGAATGTCACTAATCAATTGACCTTAAGATAGGGTGACTGTAGAAGAAACAACATAATCAATGAGTCCTTTAAAAGCAGAGAGTTTTCTCCATCTGGTAGCAGAAGAGGAAGTCAGGGAGCATCAAAGTGTGAAAAGAAGGTTCTCCACTGCTGGGACAGAGGCCACAGGGCAAGGACCTGAGGCAGAGTCTAAGAGCTGAGAGTGGGACCCAACTGAAAGCCAGCAAGAAAAAGGAGACAATAATCCCAAGACCACAAACAGCTGAATTCTCCCAACAACAGGCATCAGCTCGGAGGAGATTCTGAGTTCCAGATGAGAACAGAGCAGCCAACCCCTGATTTCAGCCTATCATACACTGGGCAGAGAATCCACCAGGGCTGGGCCAGCACTGTGGTTTAAAAATGGGAGAATTTATTCCAAAAAGGTCTCAAAATCTTAGAGCCCAGACATAAACTCTTCAGAAAATTTCCCAATATAGATAGGAGACTGAATTTCAACAAAAATCAACTATTACCCATCAGTTCAGTTCAGTTCAGTCGTCAGTTGTGTCCAACTCTTTGTGACCCCATGAATCGCAGCACGCCAGGCCTCCCTGTCCATCACCAACTCCCAGAGTTTACTCAAACTCATGTCCATCGAGTTGGTGATGCCATAGTACACAGTAAATTAAACAATAATACAATAGCAAAAGATTCAATTCCACTAAGTTTTATTTATAGCACTTTGGAAAATATTACATGGATTTCTCTCTCCAGAAGGTTTAATTTCAAGAAACTCTACTTAATGCACTGTGGTGACCTAAATGGGCAGGAAATCCAAGAAAAAGGGGACATGCACACATGTACCGCGGACTCATTTTGCATTACAGTAGAAATTAACACAACATTGTAAAGCAGCTATACGCCAATAAAAATTAACTTAAAAAGAGAAACTGTGATTTCTTTTTCTGCCTTGCTTACTTAGGTCACTGCAAAATTAGTTTGTCTTTCTAGAGACAGCTTCCCTTGTAGCTCAGTCAGTCAAGAGTCTGCCTGCAATGCAGAAGACCCAGGTTCAATCCCTAGGTTGGGAAGATCCCCTGGAGAAGGAAATGGCAACCCACTCCAGTATCCTTGCCTGGAAAATCTCATGGACAGAGGAGCCTGGTGGGCTGCAGTCCATGGGGTCGCAAAGAGTCAGGCACGACTGAGCAACTAACAATTACTTCTAGAGACATGGAGCGAGGCTAGAAAGGTGCTCATTTTCAGGGTAAAAAGTTAAACAATTTTGGGTATCTTTCCTCTGAACAGCAGGAGCCCACGAACATTCAACCAGTTTTCTAAAGCAATAATGATGATATCATGCCCATGAACCTTCAGTGAGGGATGTCAGCACTTTGGAAGGTGCTAGAGGTGGCATGAAGGAAGAGTGAGCAAAAAGGAAGGAAAGGAAAAGCAGAACCAATTGTGGAATCTCCACCCAAACATCATTAAAAAAATAGGATATGTCTTAATTCATTCAAAAAAACTGTTAGTAAAGACCTGCTAGCTATCCAGGATATAAAATAGATACAGAGCCTGCTTTCAAACGGTTTCTATCCAAGAGTGGAAAATAGGGATGGGACAAGGCAAATATAAACAAGAAAGAACACTGCAAATCAATAAAGGGTTTAGAAAAGGAATAACAAGGGCCCCTATAACACATGCGGTGACAGGAGCTCTCTCCAAAGGGGTTACATTGGACTGCTACCTAAAGGATGAGAAGAAGCCGATCATGACAAGAAGGAGAACGTATTCATGGTAGAAGGAACCAAAGACAGAGTCTGAGATGGGGAAGAAATTAACAAGAAAGAACTTGAACTGAGTGGGCTTCCTTGGTAGTTCAGGGGTAAAGAATCCGCCTGCCAACGCAGGAGACACAGGTGTGATCCCTGATCCGGGGAGATCCCACCTGCTGTGGAGCAACCAAGCCCGTGAGCCACAGCTACCGAGCCTGTGCTCTAGAGCCGGGAACCGCAGCTACTGAGGCTTCGGACCCCCGAGCCCACGGTCTGTAACAAGAGAAGACACCGCAAGGAGAAGCCCGCAAGCTGCAACTGGAGAGTAGCCTCTGCTCGTCTCAACTAGAGCAAAACCCATGCAGCAAAAAAGACCCAGCATGGCCAAAAACAAATAAAATCATAAAAAAAAAAAAACCCACTTGAATTGAGTATAGAGGGAACCAGGAGGATGTGGCATGGCATAAGGTTGCAAAGCCAGTTCACTTTATGAACTATGTAAACACAGGGTCTTAGGAGCCAGTTTTGGAGAAGGAAATGCCAACCCACCCCAGTGTTCTTGCCTAGAGAATCCCATGGACGGAGGAGCCTGGTGGGCTGCTGTCCGTGGGGTCACAAAAGAGTCAGGCACGACTGAAGTGCCTTAGCATGCATGCATGCATTGGAGAAGGAAATGGCAACCCACTCCAGTGTTCTTGCCTGGAGAATCCCAGGGACGGGGGAGCCTGGTGGGCTGCCGTCTATGGGGTTGCATAGAGTTGGACACGACTGAAGAGACTTAGCAGCAGTGGAAGTATGAGCCAGATTGAGACGGTTAGATTTTATTCTGAGCATAATGAAACGTCAATGAAGAACTTAAAGAAGAATAACAAAGTTCAATTTGCGGTTTCAGACTGAGTGGAGAGCAGATTGGAAGGTGAAAGAGTGGAAGCAAAGAGAACAATTAGGAAGCTACTACCATAGCTGAGACAAAAGACAGTGAAAACACTCGAGCATCCATCAACAGATGAATGGATAAACAAAACGTGGTAGATAATACAAGACAATACAATGGAATAGTATTAAGGCTTAAACGGGAATGAAATTCTGACACGTGCTGAAACAAGGATGAACCTTGAGGACATGTGCTAAGTGAAAGAAGCCTGTCACAAAAGGACAAATACGGTATTATTCCACTTATGTGAGGGAATCAAGAGTAGTCAGATTCACAGCAACAAAAAGTAGAACGGTGGTTGCCAGGGGCTGCAGGGAGGGTGGGGAGAACGGGAGTTATCATTTTAACGGGTCCAGAGTCTCCGTTTTGAAAGATGAAAAGAGTTCAGGAGATGAATGGTGGTGATGATTGCATAGCAATGTGAATGCTTAATGCCACAGAGCAATACACTTCAAAATGATTAAACAGTAAATTTTTGTGTATATATATTTTAACATCATGACGCTCCATCCCAGCCCTCAGACTTGGTGGCGACTCCAAATGGACAGAAAAGGGAAGAGGGCCCAGGTTAAGGAGAGCTGCCACGCAGTTAGGGAGAGCTGGCCCTCAGCACAATGGCACTCCGAATCTGCCTACTCAGAAACTGGTTGGAAATGGGGCTTTTCTCTATGAGAGCCTTCTAATCTCAGGCTTGGCAGGGCGGGGGAATGGAAAAAAAGAAAATGCCACTAAACAACTCCATAAATATAGAAACGAATGTCCTTGGTATAAACTCTATCAGCAGGAGAGGGGCCAGTATTAGGCACATCATAACAAGGGGAGGAATTTCCCGAAACCACAGACAATTTTACAATGCTGAAAAATTGTTAAGCAAGACAATGTGGGTGAGAGTGCTCTGTAGATGGCAAAGTAAGCTTGGCACATCGTTGTCAATCTAGCAGCAGAATGGAGAAAGAGGGGGGGGCCCAGGAAACTAAGTCAGGGGCTTTGCAGACTCTCCGGGGGCCACCAACCGTCCTTCCCTCTGGCTGATCAGGGAAGCAAAGGCGCAGGGGGGCGGGGGCTGGGGGCTCTTGCTTTCTTAACAGTGAGGCCCACAGACCTGTCTTCCACCTCCTCACCTGGACCCAAGCACTACGCACGTGCAGCCTCACCCCTGTCATCCCACAGATCATCACCTCTGTTCCTCCCACTGTCTTTCCGAGGGAGGTGCTATCGGTATTAGCACCATTTCAGAGATGACAAAAGCTGAGGCCAGAGAGGTCACATAACTTGTTCCAGGCCAGAAAGCTAGGAGATAGATGTAGGTGCTGGGGTCCCAACCAAAAACGGCTCTGACTTCCAGACTTTTCTAAGACCATTCACCGACTCATTCAACCAATGAGGAATACCAGCCTACAGTGGTACAAGTAATCAATGGAATATTACTCTGCCATAAAAAAGGAACGAAATTGGGTCATTTGGAGCGATGTGGATGAACCGAGAGTCTGTCATACAGAGTGAAGCAAGTAAGAAAGAGAAAAACAAATATTGTACATGCATCTTTTAAAAAACGGTCCTGATGAACCTATTTGCAGGGCAAGCATAGAGACACAGACAGGAGAATGGACTACGGACACAGGGCGGAAGCGGGGGGTGGGACGAACTGGGAGGGTAGCATTGGCATTGATCCACGATCTTGGGTAAAACAGACAGCTTGCGGGAAGCTGCCATGAACAGAGAGCTTAGCTCGGCGCTCTGTGATGACCCAGAGGGACGGGACGGGGGCGGGGAAGCGAGGCCCAAGAGCGAGGGGATATATGTGCACATAAACATGTACACAGCTGATTCATGTTGTACAGCAGAAACTAACACATTGTAAAGCAATTATCCTGCAATTTAAAAAGAAAAGGCAGCTTACAGTGTTCCCAGTCCTGGCTCTGTGCTGGACGTCACGAACAGAGAAGCAGATGACACAGAATCCAGAAAGGCCAATTAGCCGATGGCCTCGTACTCATGAGGGACTGCCAGTTCAGTTCAGTTGCTCAGTCGTACCCAAACTCTCTGCGACCTCACGGGCCACAGCACGCCAGACCTCCCTGTCCATCACCAACTCCCAGAGTTTACTCAAACTCATGTCCATTGAGTCGCTGATGCCATCCAGCCATCTCATCCTCTGAAGGATTTTAAATATTATTAAGAAGGAAAGAAAGCACATTTAGTCACAGAAAGGACTGAGAGATGTGCCTCCTACAACCTTAAATTCAAGGTTCCATTTACCATGCAACGCTTCACAGAGAGGTTGATGAGTGTCACAGCTCCTATAATTACCTTGTATGTACCCAAATTAGGTTACATTCGGGGTTTCTACGGGCTTGAGGAGACATTAAACATGTGAATTTGGTTAAATGCAAATACACGCAAAAATACCTAATACTCTTCTAACCCTGTCTTAGAACCTTTTCAGTCTTTACTGGGAACCTCAGAAAAAGGAAGAACAGAAGTCTTTCTCCACCACCTCTAAGAGGCCCTGAACCTGAAATGACAGCAGGACTTACTGGGGACGATGACCAAAGGCCGCAGGGGTGGGGTGGGCCGGTCACTCAGGGAGGCTTCCTGGAAGAGGCTATATTTAACTGGGGCCTTAGGAAGACGGCAAGCAGAAATTCTGCACTCAGGCGGGCCGCCCCCACCCCACTATCAACTGCAATCAAGGGCACGTCTCTTATTAAACTC
Organism: Dama dama; assembly: GCF_033118175.1. Lineage (NCBI taxonomy): Eukaryota > Metazoa > Chordata > Mammalia > Artiodactyla > Cervidae > Dama > Dama dama. The sequence continues at coordinate 11,331,571 of NC_083692.1, read as the reverse complement.
TCTAAACCTGAATTTCGCCGAATAGCTTCAGAGGTTCCTATGAGGATAAAAAATGCTGCATGTCAGACTTCCAGCACAGCTAATACGAAGTGTTCCACCGTTCCACGAGTGTTATCTAGCTCCATGATGACTTCCACTAATAAAGGGTGAGCAGGAGTCAGCCTGTGAAAGAAACACGGCACGAAGTTGCTGATTGCGTTCCTGCAGTCGCGGGGTTTAGGAAGTGAAAGCGGAGGAAGGGGGAGATCTCAGAAATTTGGGAAGAAAGGGAAGCCAGTGGTGTGAACTTCAGCCTGAGGCAGGGAACGGCCTGCTCAGCTGACTGGCAGTCACGGAAAGGTCCAGAGAGTGAAGGGACAGCAGGCGTGTGGTCACCAAGGCAAGCGGAGTCTGCGGAGCACGGACACGGGGCCGAAGTGGGTCCTACGCTGTCACCCACCTCTTTGCACCCGACAGAAACTCTGTCTAAAGGAGTCCAGTTGTGACAAGGGAATGTGGGACTATCACAGTTTACAGCACAGCTTCAGGAACTTTCCTTTTAGAAACTCCTGACAGTGGTCCCTAACCCAAGAATAAGGACTACAGGAAACAGCACTCGGCCACAGACCTCAAGTTTGATGGGTGGCTCTATAATAAAGCAAGCTCGATATGGATTTGTGTAGACAAGCACAAAACTTTATTCCCAGGCAGATGATAGACAGAAAAACGATGACCCAATACTGCCTTCTTGCGCTGAAATGAAACTTTCCTCCTGGGCTGCACTGCCAACTCTTCTTTAAAAAAATTTTTGGCCATGTGCAGCATGTGGGGTCTTAGTTCCCTGACCAGGGATCGAACCCACGCCCTCTGTGTTGGAAGCATGGCATCTTCACCACTGGACCACCAGGGAAGTGTCTGCCGCTTCTTCGTCAGTCTTTCCGCCCGGAAGCCCTCCCACCTGACGCCCCCCTCCCAAGGCGGTGCTGCAGAACTCTGGGTGGCGCCAGTCACATACCAAGCAAAGGGCACACGCCCCCTGACCTGGGTGCTGCCCTCGGGGTACAAAGTCCAGCAGCCCTGAGACAGCCCATGTCCTCCCAACCCACCATCCACACTTGGGAAAAAAAGAAAGGCAATGTCAAACGTTCAGGAGAAAATTCCACTGGAAAAGATGAAAGTGACTGCCTATGGCCATAGGAATCCTTGGGCTCACCCTTCACTCTCCAGAATAAAAACAACAGTGGTAGGAAATAACAAGCAAGCCTGGGTAATGAGGAGAATGGGCTTCCCAGGTGGCTCAGTGGTAAAGAATCTGCCTGCCAATGCAGGAAACAGGGGTTTGATCCTCGGTCCGGGAAGATCCTCTGGAGAAGGAAAGGGTAACTCACTCCAGTGTATTCTTGCCTGGAAAAAATCCATGCACAAAAAAAAAAAGAGCCTGGCGAGCTACAGTCCATGGGTTGCAAAGAGTCAGACATGACTTAGCGATTGAACAACAGTTAGGAGAATGGCAGTTGAACTGAGGGCAGAAGTGCAGAGCTTAAGGAAATTAGGAGCACAGAATTAACTGGGAGTGATTAGAATATGTCACGATTCAAGGCTTGTGAAACCAGAAGGTAGATGTAGAAAATGTAGATTTGGGGCCCAGACAAAAATTAGGGGTAAAAGCTAGATTTTTTAGAATCATAAAAAAAAAAAAAAAAAATGATGATGTATGAAATACGTCAAGGGAATGAATCAATGCAGGAAGTAAAAAGACAAAAAAAGGTGGTTGACTCAGACTTCCCTGGTGGTCCAGCAGTTAAGACTCCGTATTGCACCACAGGTTTGATCCCTGGTCACAGAAGTAACCATGCCAAGAGGTAAGGCCAAAAAGAGAGAGAGAGAGAAAAATGAAAGACGGCTGACTCTTGGAGCATGCCTACATACAGTGGGGGTGAGGGGTCCATCAGATTGATAGAGAAAAAAAGAGGCCTCTAGGATCACGAAGACAAGAGAATTTTCAAGAAAGTAAGCTTCCTTAGTGTTAAATGCTACAAAGAGACATTATGGGGGCTGGGAATGTCACTGCTGACCTTTCAGAAAGTTAACTGGTGGTTCCTTGAGGGAAGGCCCATGCCCTTTCTCACAGTATTGCCAAAGCTCCAAGTGGCTGCACAGAAGGCAAAGAACAAGCATTCGTGGAATAAAGTATGGCAGCTAGACTGGATACCCAATTGCAAGGAGTTAATAATAAACCGTGATCACGGTTTCCCTCATGGTCCAGTGGTTAAGAATTTGCCTTCCAATGCAGGACACATGGGTCCTATCTCCGGTTGGGGAACTAAGATCTCACATTTGTTATTGCTGTTCAGTTGAGTCCAACTCTCTGCGACCCCACGGACCGCAGCACGCCAGGCTTCCTGTCCTTCACCATCTCCCGGAGCTCGCTCAAACTCATGTCCATTGAGCCAGTGATGCCATCCGACCATCTCATCCTCTGTCGTCCCCTTCTCCTCCTGCCTTCAATCTTTCCCAGCATCAGGGTCTTTTCAAATGAGTCAGCTCCTTGCATCAAGTGGCCAAAGTATTGGAGCTTCAGCTTCAGCATTGGTTCTTACAATGAACACCCAGGACTGATCTCCTTTAGGATGGACTGGTTGGATCTCCTGGCAGTCCAAGGGACCCTCAAGAGTCTTCTTCAACACCCACAGTTCAAAAGCATCAATTCTTCGGCACTCAGCTTTCTTTATGGTCCAACTCTCACATCCACACATGACTACTGGAAAAACCATAGCCTTTGACTGATGGACCTTTGCTGGTAAAGTAATGTCTCTGCTTTTAAACATGCTGTCTAGGTTTGTCATAGCTTTTCTTCCAAGGAGCAAGTGAGTGAAAGTTGCTCAGTCATGCCTGACCCTTTGCGACCCCATGGACTATATCCTGGAATTCTCCAGGCCAGAATACTGGAGTGGGTAACACTTCCCTTCTCCAGGGGATCTTCCCAACCCAGGAATCGAACCCAGGTCTCCCGCATTGCAGGTGGATTCTTTACCAGCTGAGCCACCAGGGAAGCCCATTCCCTTCCAAGGAGCAAGTGTCTTTTAATATCATGGCTGCAGTCACCATCCGTAGCGATTTTGGAGCCCAAGAAAATAAAGTCTGTCACTGTTTCTGTTGTTTCCCCATCTATTTGCCATGAAGTGATGGGACAGGATACCATGCTCTTTGTTTTCTGAATTTTGAGTTTTAAGCCAGCTTTTTTACTCTTCTCTTTCACCTTCATCAAGAGGCTCTTTAGTTCCTCTTTGCTTTCTGCCATAAGGGTGGTATCATCTGCATATCTGAGGTTATTGATGTTTCTCCTGGCAATCTTGATTCCAGCTTGTGCTTCATCCAGCCCGGCATTTTGCATGATGTACTCTGCATATAAGTTAAATGAGCAGGTTGACAGTGTACAGCCCTGGTGTACTCCTTTTCCTATTTGGAACCAGTCTGTTGTTCCATATCCAGTTCTAACTATTGCTTCTTGATCTGCGTAACTTCTCAGGAGGCAGGTAAGTGGTCTGGTATTCCCATCTCTTTCAGAATTTCCACAGTTTGTTGTGATTCACACAGTCAAAGACTTTAGCATAGTCAATGAAGCAGAAGTAGATGTTTTTCTGGAATTCTCTTGCTTTTTCTATGGTCCAACGGATATTGATAATTCGATCTCTGGTTCCTCTGCCTTTTCTAAATCCAGCTTGTACATCTGGAAGTTCAAGGTTCACATAGTACTGAAGCCTCACTTGGAGAATTTTGAGCATTGCTTTGCTAGCGTGTGAGATGAGTGCAACTGTGCGGTAGTTTGAGCATTCTTTGGCATTGCCTTTCTTCGGGATTGGAGTGAAAACTGACCTTTTCCAGTCCTGTGGCCACTGCTGAGATCCCACATGCCGTGGGAACTAACCCCATGCACCACAATGAAGAGCCTGCAAGACACAGTGAAGATCCCATGTGCTGCAACTAAGACCTGAAGCAGCCAAAAACAAAGATTCTTATTTAAAAAAAAAAAAAAAAATATATATATATATATATATATATATATATACACACACACACACCATGATCACAGTTTAAATTTTACGATTCTAAATACAGCTTTTGTAAAAGAAGGCAAAAATTTCCTGCAAACACAGTGTTAATCCCGATTACAAGGAGGAAGTACTTTTACTATGGAGGAAGCACTTTTCTACTTACTTGGCACAAGCTGAAACTTATCACTGGGGATGGGAAAGCCTTTTTCTGGGATCTTCCCTGGCAGGAATTCTCTGAATGACCATAGCAAAACTGAAAAACTAAAACTTCTGATTTAGTTTCCACATATTTATTAATTGGGGACTGATATCAATCTATTCACAAAGACCTTGAAAATACTTGGAAAATGGGAAATAGACTTAACTAGTCTCAAGTCCTATATGGTCCTCACACGTTCTTCAATAAAACAGTTTGCAGATAAACACTTCTTCCATGGAAGCTTTTTGCCAGGTCCTTCTACTTGTTTTAGAAAGACTGAAACTAGGACTGCGAATTATCCAGAAAATACTTCTTTAAAACCCAATAAAACCCAAGAACTACAATATCTCACCTTAAACTTGTTTTCCATACAGAGAGAAGCATTCTACCAGTCTCAAGTTGTACTTTAAAACTAGAGTAATAACTATAGTAAATCTCTTTTGACTGCTTCTTCTGTAAGACATTGTGCTGAGGGCTTTACATGCATTATCTCAGCTAGTCTTTATAACTATTCCATGTAATAAAGTGCGAGTATTAATGTCTATTTTCCAAGGCTTGGATCTTCCTCAAGACTACATAAGAAGTGGAGCTAGGACATTAAACCCAGGATATATCATAAATCCTCATAAGGCTCAATTTTCATAGCTGCATAATATTCCACTGCATCACTGACATCTAAAGATACTCGTTTGATGTCTTTTTAATTAGAAAGATATCCTAAAATAGGAAATCATGGGACCTATGGCCAGCTTGCATCAGAACAAGGTAACAGGTTCCAAATGATGGATCTTTTTCTATTAACAGGCCCATCATTCCGGTTCCCCTGGAATGCAACATGGACAAGGAAGAACAAGGAATGAGTGATTGAATGCTCAGACTCCCAGCTAAGGCCTGCCAGACCCAAACACCAGACAGCACCTGGCCTGCGGTGGTCCTCTCTCTTCTACCTTTACTAGCCCCTGTTTTTCTAGAGAAATGGTGGTACATTTGAATGTATCTTAGCCTGGATTCCTTGGAAAACAAAGTCCGAGACTAAGCTTCTATGCCAGGGCTTTGGAGGAATCCCAGGGATGTGAGAGGGAAGACGAGAAATGAGGCGATGAAAGCAGATGTGTACGGCGTGGGGCTGGTGGTGGCTTCACAAGAATCACAGCTTCTTGCTCGGTCACCCAGGACTTCCCCAAAGAGCCTGTTGGGAACTGCAGAACCTCAAAAGCTTCCATCAAAGGAAGTGGCGTGAGAGGAGGGCATGAATTTGCCAGCGCCTGGCTGTTTCTTGTTCCCCATTAGTCAAAGTTCACCCCTTGGTGACCCAACTTCCCCCCTCAACTGGGGTGTATCAGCTAGTCCTTTCTGCAGCAGATGGGGAAGCCAGATCCCACACCCTGCAGGGCACACTTCATTTGAGTCCAGAAGTGGTGAGGGGAACCCCAGCGTGGCCTTGGATGGCAAGATGGTAGAGATCTGGGCTCTACCACTCCCAGAGATAGATGAGGCTAAGAAGATCTGAGGTGGTACCCAAGCAGGAGCCAATACAGGAAGGTTAAACCTAGACGGGAATCAATGCCAGTACACAATCCCACATACATAGAGTGCAGAAGCAATGCTCTGTAGGTATTTCTGAACTCTGGACTATTTGTGCTCATTGAATTTCTGCAGATTCTTATAATTCTGTCACAGCACATCATCCATTCATTTCTTCTTTATTCATTTATTGAATAAATGCCATTCGATAGCACTTATGCAGCATCTTCCATGGCAAGGCATATTCTAGTGAAATTTGAGGGACAGAGAGAGGGCTAAGACCCAGACTCTGCCTGGGACAGGGAGACAGGCAAACCAAAGATGATCTCAACACAGTGTGATCAGGGGGACCCAGCAGTGCCATAAGCACACAGGGGAGTTATACCGAGCCCCATCTTGGGGTCAGTGAAGAATAACTGAGGGAAGATGAAACCTGGGCAGGGGCTTGAAAGATGAACAGAAATTAGTTAGAGGTGGGGGATATGACCGGCAGTATGACATCTAGAAGAACAAAACAGGACAATACAATATGGTCAATTAGAGAGTGCTATTTTACTTAGCCATGTTTAAGTGACTGTGCTAACAATGCAAAGCCACCATTTGTTACCCAAAAGGGCGTGCAACAGACATCCCTGACTCTTAGACATTCATCCTGAGACCTCCCCGCTACCTAACCCCATCCCTGAATATCTCCCATCACTGACCCCAACTCCTAAAGTATGTATCAGAGATGGGGTGGGATCTGGAGATAAGGGAAGGCATGCTGTGAAGGGAAGATGTGGCTAAGAAATGAGCTTCAAGTTCACGGATGGCCTGAGATTCAGGGTTAGTGTTGGGAACGGGGCGAGCCGGGGACACAGAGCCGGAATGATGGTGTCTGTTTTGTACACGACGTCTACCCTTGAAGACTGAAAAAAGTCCCCCATTCAAAACTGCTGCAATAAAGTGTAATTGTGTTCATACAAAATCTAGGGGATGATTAAAAGCACGTTGTGTCTTCTGAACTGTAGATAATTCAGTTTAACTCACTGAAGCAATGAGCCAGAGGAGGGTAGCAAGAGAGGAGGCTGGCGAGACTGAGAGTCAGGTCAGATGGAGCCTTGGAGGCCATCCCAAGAAGGCTGGGATCTGGCATAAAGGGAACGGAGATCAGTGAAGCACACGATTCAGGGGTATTTGACAAAGATCCTTCTGGAAGCAATGAGGATGGTGGCGTGGAGGGTAGGAACACCAGCTGGTAGTTATAGTGATCGGGCATTGCAAGATGAGAGGGAAAGAGGGGGGATGTTCTTTATGAGTCACTTAGGAGGTAAGATCATCCAGACACGGGGATGAAGTCTATCTGGGGCTCACTTAGATTGAAGGGGTAGTGGTCACTGGATAAAAAGGACCCTGGAAAACCAAATAGATTTTAGTGCTGTCCACCAAGATAAGGACTTTCGGGGGAAGAACGGCTGAGGGGTGGTAGGGATAATATGAGTTCACTTTTAGACCCGGTGAGTTCCATGGGCATTCAGGACAACTACACTGAGGCGTCTACGGGTCTGCTCAACAGGCATGCTGAGGGACGAGTGTTCATCACAGAGACTGACAGGTCAGTTGTGGCTCTGGACTAGGTCACCCAGAGAGAATGTACAACACGAGGAGCAACAAGAATCAAGGGTGGGAAAGTCAGCCTTTACGTGCTGGGCTCGGGATAAACAGCCAGACAGGACTTCACTATAAACGCCTTCTCTGGTCACGTCGTGGAGGCCCCAGGCTGAGGTCCACCTTCCACTGTAGGGGGGAAATAAACTACCGGATTTGCTTAGAATCAAGAGGCGTGTGCATGTGTGCTCACTCAGTCCTGTCCAATTCTTTGCGACCCCATGGGTTGTAGAATCAAGAGGAAGATCAGGTAGTACGGATTTTCGTGTTCATGTCAGCTAGCGAACACTTCAGGTAACACCAAATTGAGGGGGCTCTGGAGGCTCCAGGATGAGACAGAGAGGGGGAAAAATACAGGCAGCGTTAGACAGAACCACAGGAGTTGTGCATTTCTGGTTTTCCAGCCCTGGAGGAAGTGAAACCTTCCTCACTTGTTTGCAGCATGGGATTTACTTATGTTTTACACACTTACCCTGGTACTTCCACTACCTATGCAATTCATCTGTCAGGAAGGGGTCTCTAGTTAGGGCTAAGGCCAGGAGGCACTCAAACTTGAAGTTCTCCCCCTAGGAACTGATGCTTAACCTTATGTTTGTTTGTTTGTTTGTTTTACTGCAGAGTAAGTAATTTTTATTTTTGTCATAAATTTATGCATTGTGACATACACATACAGTAAAAAGAACGTATCAGCAAACATTAGCTGGCTAACTTTTTACAAAGATGAACACTACCAACATTTGGGCTGAATGATTTTTTTCTATGCGGGCTGCCCTGTGCCATGTAGGATGTCTATCAGCACCCTTGGCCTCTACCTTCTAGGTACCCATAGCATGCCCGTTTAAATCCTGACGGCTAACACTGTCACCAGGTTTGTCTGCTGGGACAAAATGACCCCCAACTGAAAAGTACGATTAACCTTACTTCTTTAAAAAAAAAAAAAGTCTGACTCTCTGGATCTCTTTGAAATATAATGTAAGTATAATGTAAGGGAGACCCTCCCTTCCAGGTAAATACAGGCAACACTCTGTCTAAATTCAGGAGCTTCAGAGACATCTCTCCTAAGGTCCCTGCATGTGAAACTCCCAGCTAAAAGCTCCACCGGAGAACAACTTATCTAGTTCCCGCTGCTGTCAGACTTTTCAAAACCAAGCAAAGCCACTCCAGGGCAGCAGAGCAGAAGGAAGCCAAGCACTGTGGCTCCTACTGACCCTGAACTGATAAATTCCTTATTTCCATTTTCAGTACTGCAAAGGGGATCTCCTTCCCTTTTCGAAGAAGGTCTCCCCTCCCACTTCCCCCAACAAAACAAGACATACAGGCATAACATCAAGACAGTCCACCCAAACGCTAAACACTCGGGCTGCCTCGTGGCTGCGGCTGTGGGCTGGGCCCCTGGCTGACTGCAAAGCTGTCCCTGGGCAACAGGCCCCTCACAAACAAGAAACACCCCAGTGCAGGCTGCTGACGAAGGCAGGGAGGGGAGCCTGGGTGTCTCCAATGACCAGGGACAGCGGCGAGGAACCAGGCACGCTGGGTGGGCTTGGCCCGGTGTGAAAGCTGAATCAGAATCTGTCCACTGAGGGCTGGCCCTGTTGCCATAGATCAGGCCTTGGGTTTTGATAGACGGTACTCACTGATAGATGCAGAGGGCAGATATGTTATAGGGAGTGTTATGACTTGCAGACAAAATAATCCTCACGTTATGAAATGGGAGCAACTCGGCCTCTTGAAATAGTGACGACTCAACCATCTCTGCCGTCCTTAGTGTATTTCCTTCTTTTAAATTTATTCTTCCAATTTTTATCTATTTATCTACCTTTTGTCTTTTTTTTTTTTGATTCTGCCCTTGTTCTTTATTTTTTTTTTTAATTTATCTACCTTTTGATTTCTTTATTATAAAAGGAATGCACTCTCACTAAAGGAAATCTGGAAAACACAGAAAACCAGTATAAGCACTGGGGTACTTCTGAAATGATTTGATTTCTAAAAACTCCCTCTGCAAGCACCTTGCCAGCTTCCCAGGGACACTTCTATTGTTTAAAGGTAAAGAGTTCCCTTGTGGGGGCAGGGGGGAGGTGTCACCACAGACAAATGGGACAGAATCCTTTGACCCCGTGATTGCCTGGGCTCTCACCCCGTGGCTGAGAATTATTTATTCTATTGTTTTTTTCCAAGTTGACGGAAATTTCCCACAGTTGGTGCCTATTCTCCTTACTTCCTCAACCCGAAAGACCAGAAAGAAAAAATTCATCACCGCAAATTCTTTCCTATTAATTCTTCTCCTTGGTTATTTCTAATGTTTTTTTCGGTCAGTCCTCACACCACCCGTCTCCATCCGGAGGAGGTCCCTCCAAAATTCGTGGAGGAATTGAGAAACTAGCCACACGGTTCCATACGTTTGGTCACCACTAATAGTAGCGTTCCCTTTGGTCGACGTCTCACTGACAGTAACTCTTGCAAAACAGAAAAGCCACAAATTTGTAGCCTGTAAACCACATATGCAAACACAGCAAACATTCTAACGAGAGAATTGAGACGAGACTTCAGAATTCCATTCTCCCTACCTCTTGGTTCTTACTGAGCTTACTTTGTAAGACAAAAAAAAAAAAAAAATTCAGAATTGTATTATTTGTTGAGCGAAGCCAAGTGTCTTAGGTTCATTTTCCAACCAACTGTAAAACTTGAATTTAAAACTTAGATGCATTTTCCAACCAACTGCAAAACTTGAATTTAAAACTGGGAGGCCCAGTTCATGTACTGGAGAAGAGTGAGGACCTTCTTACACGGCTCGCAGTGGTAAAGAGCACATACGAGGTTAGCATATATGACACAGAAACGCTGACACTGCCAGGGGTATCCACTTTTTCTCTGTTTTTCGGGTTTCTGAAGGCCTGCGCATCTGCGGTTCCCGCACCGGTTGCCACAGCCACAGGCCAGATTTGATCTCTGGATGCCCTGTTTCAATTACAGGGGAAACCTAAGTGGCTGACGTGTGTGGAGAATTTATTGCAGTACCTCCTTGACCTCTCTCTTTTATTTTGAATTAAAAAAAAAAAAAGGAAAATAGCAGTAGTGTGGGTTAAATTAAAATGTGGTTTTCAGTGCAGGGAAGATTCAAAGGACTTTAAAAATATGTGATCCGTCACTGTTCTCACTTCTCACCCGTTGGCAGGGCCGGGGAGCATTTCACAGCGATAAAGCGATTAACAGCTTCCCGGCATGAATACAGCTGCATCTCCTGAGCCCTCCAGTCTCGGAGACTGGAGGCATTTTTACTCCCAGTTTCCATCTCAAGGTAAGGAAACACGGAGTGTCAGAGAGTAAGTCACTTGCCCCAGAGCCCAAAGCCAGGATGAGGCCAAGTGGTATCTGACCTGAGAACAGTGACCCTGAAGTCCATGCATTATAGAGCTCAAAGGATAAACTAGCCAAAGAAAACACCCGCATCAGAGAGGCCCACGCGCCACTTTATACTGGCAAAGGCAAGAGCAAACGAGTGGGAATTCCCTGGTGTCCAGGGGTTAAGACTCTGCACTTCCAATGTAAGGGGTGTGGGTTCAATCCCTGGTCTGGGAACTAAGATCTCACATGCCACAGCCTTTTTTTTTTTTTGCCACAGCCTTTAAAAAAAAAAAAAAAAGGAACAAACTTTCTGCTTCCAGAAAACTGGAAGCAGCCTGACTTTTCCACTAGAGCTGGAACACCTCCTGGCTCAGCCCTCAGACCCCTCTTGGCCTGCTTCCTTTCTTCCCCAATGGCTCTGGATCCATCACTAGCTGGGGAAGCACCGCCCAGAGGTCTCCGGCCCCAGCTTCCCCCGATACTGCCGACGCACCTTCATTTCATCATCCAACAGGCCTCTCAAACCATCATATCCAAAATCGAACAAGTACTTTCTGTTTCCCAAAACTGCCCCACCAGAAGCTTTCCCTGCCCAGAGTGATGGCAGCTCTTTTCCAGCTGCCTTGGGGGGTGGGGGCGGTAAAAAATCGAGTCATCCTGGACTTCCCGCTTCCTTTTACACTGTTTCTCTCACGTTCATTGAACAAAAAGGCATTTTATAAACATATTTATCAATGATTCCTTTGGCTGCGTCAGGTCTTAGTCGTGGCGTGTGGAATGCAGGATCTAGTGTGCGTGTTAGTCGCTCCGTTGTGTCTGACTCTTTGCAACCCCATGGGCTGTAGCCCATGAGACCCCTCTGTCCGTGGGATTCTCCAGGCAAGAATACTGGAGTGGGTTGCCATGCCCTCCTCCAGGGGATCTTCCCAACCCAGGGCTCGAACCCACATCTCCTGCATTACTGGCAGATTCTTTACTGGCTGAACCACCAGGGGAACCCCCAGTTCCCTGACCCGGGACTGAATCTGACTCCCTGCCTCGGGAGTGCAGAGTCTTGACCATCGGACCACCAGGGAAGTCCCTCTCAAAGGATTCTTTGAAATGGCAAACTCCACTAGTACAGTTAATAGTTATGTCATTTGCACGCAAACTGGTCATGAGTACCTTCACTAAAGCAGTTAGGTAAGCTTTATCCATGGCAGCACTGTCTACCTACAAATAATGATCACACACTACTTCATTTTTGTGTGCTATTGGATAAACATGTATGTGACACCTCCTGTCTCCCAGGGACTGACCTCAAAGTGCTTTACAACCCATTTAACTAAGTAACTCACATACTCCTCAGAAGAGCTGTATAAAGTAGGTACTATTATTATCCCATGTATTTAGGAATCTGAGGCACAGGGAAGTTATAGAATGCCCACCACTCAAACATGGACAGTCCGGCTCCAGAGTCTTAATGAACCTACAGCCTTATCTGGCTTTCTTACGGCCAGGACCCAGCTCTGCCAAGGGCCCAGGTGCAACTGCGTCCTCCGTCCTCTTCACAGGACAGAGGCCCCCGGAGGACGGCCGCAGGGCCCCTGGTCCCAGAAGCACAGGGCTGTGCCTGACGGTGCAGCTGGAGGTGCAGACACGCCCGCCCGCCGGGGCCAATTAGGCTGATCTGAGTGACAGAGAGCCGCTGAACTGGCGCAAAGAGGTCCCCCTCCCAACTCATCCCCTTTCTAGCTGATACTTTATAACGAAAATGTTAAGGAGGAAGAGATAGGGAAAAGAGAGAAGGAAGTGTGCTCCAGCAGCCCTGCTGATAGTGCGAACCCAGAGAGCAAAAACAAGGGCCCGTTTCCTCCACGGGATCTCTGCGGCGGGCAGCACAGACCACCCCGTTCACTCTTTCTAGCAGTTTTCCCTTTGTTTCCAGTTCCAGCAGTGACTGCAAACTCCGGGAGAGGGTGATGGACAGGGAAGCCTGGCAGGCTGCAGTCCACGACGTCGCGGAGGGTCGACACGACGGAGCGACCGAACAACAGAGGATCCGAAATTAGCAAAATTCAGTGAATGATAGCTACTGATCATGATTCTGATCACTTCAATTTCAAAAACGGTTTTTCCCCGTCTTTCAACTGCCATAGTCTGAAGTGGAGGGAAATATAAGAACATAGAGTACTGTTAAAAAATTAATACTCTGTACAGGGCGAAGACACAAGTCAAGCTATTTGTGACAGCTCCAGGTTCACGGAATAGACGGCATTTAAATAATGTGTCGCTGAATAAGCTATGGATCACCCCAGCCTTACCCACTTAACTGTGGCATTACAATTACTCTTCTAACAACTGAAGTCAGGAAAGACAGACAAACATATTCGATTTCTAAAGCAAACAGATATAAAATCTGTTCTCATTTAAAGCAGCTCACATTTTTAAAAAAAGCACTTAGCTAACTTCAAAAAGTAGCCAATGGAGTGATTCTATCTTGCTGGTAAGGGTCTGGTGTCTCACTTGAAAGTTCAGGCAGATTGAAAGCCACTGACAGTCCTGCTATACTGCTTGGCATCTGGCGTGAAAAATGCTGAGACTGCCATTTCATTCAGATGGTGTGTTTGCACAAACCCACAGCACTGAAATGGTACCTCCTTTCAATGAGAGCCAGGGTTCAGCCTGAAAGAGAAGGGTGTAATTATCTCATCCCCTGAATTAAAATTAACGAGGACCTTTTGCGGAGGCAGCTGGAAGGCCTCCATGGGGTACAATAATAGATGGAGAAAATCTTAACTGGATGTCAAGGGCCCAAGTTCTGAGAGCCACCATCCCGACAGAAATCTGCAAAGCAACTGAACCTGGGCAGCACCACATGCCAGGGAGATGGCATCAGGGGATGTGATATGCCAGGGGATTCCTGCAGGACTTTCAACAAGTCATTTGACCTTCCCAAGTCATTTTCTGCAAGTGGAGAGAGACTGACCTCCTGCTAGCTTGACAGAGTTTTATGATGGGATTAGACGGTATTTATAAAGTGGTTTGTCATCCTTCGCTTCAAAGCGCTTTCCTATTAATAAAGCAAAATGTTAAGAAGGTCAGATGAGAGTCCAGTGTAACTCATCTTCTCATGAGTCACTGAAGGGCTTCGTTTTTCAGGAGGTGATGCAAACAATGGAAGCTGTCAGGATATCCGGATTAGAGGGTCAGATGGGGATGGAGAAAGGAAGGCTCGAAGCTCAGGTTTCCCTTCTCCCCTCTCCCTTGATCCCTTCACTGGGATACAGAAGTTGAGTCACACTCCCAAACAAGCCCGTGCTGACCATCAGAGCCACAGTTCACTTGCGCGCATTCCCCAAACCTTGATGGCAGTGGTTTAGTTGCTAAGTCGTGTCGACTCCTGCGACCCCATGGACTATAGCCCGCCAGGCTCCTCTGTCCATGGGATTTTCCAGGCAAGAATACTCGAGTGGGTTGCCACTTCCTTCTCCAGTGGATCTTCCCGATCTAGGGATCGAACCTGGGTCTCCTGCACTGCAGGCAGAGTCTTTACTGACTGAGCCACCAGGGAAGCCCCCTAAACCCTGATGCTCCCACCCAAATGCTACTTCTCCCTCCAATCCGGTGTAACTGCTCCTCCATGAGCCTTCCCAGCCCAGGACAACCTCAGAAAAGACCCCGTTTCTGGATTCACAGCATGTGTGCCCCCTCTGAGTATGTGGCTACTCTTGGCCTTCCCGCTATGTATTATTAATTCTGCACAAATACTATGCCCTTTCTCAGATCAGAGCACTAAGTGTTACCCTTTTCTGAATTCCTCATGTCTTTCTCAGAGCCTTACACTCAGGAAACACTCAATGCCATTCACGCAAAGCCACCTTCCAAAGATATTACTGGGCAGATTAGCAATCTGCCAAGTAGCTTCACATTCCTCATTGTGACTGAATACTATAAAGAACACTGACCATCTCTTGCGAGTAGTGAGGCCACCTCCGAGCACACAGTCTGGGTTAGTGTGGGGCCAACTGCAGGGACAGATGTGTATACAATGAACGAAAAAATGCATGGAACTTGTGAGTTTTCGATTCTGCCCTTCTATTATCCATCTACAGAATTTTGGCCGTTTCTACCTAAGTTGTCACATTTCAGAAAGACAGCAACAGCACCAGAAATCTACCACCGGAAGTTGCGAGAGGTGGGAAAAGTATACATGGTGTATTCCCAGGTGGAGCAGTTGGCAAAGAATTCGCCTGCCATTGCAGGGGACGCGAGAAACTCAGGTTTGATCCCTGGGTCAGGAAGATCCTCTGGAGAAGGAAATGGCATCCCACTCCAATGTTCCTGCGTGGGAAATATCATGGACAGAGGAGCCTGGCGGGCTACAGTCCACAAGGTCGCAAAGAGTCAGACACGACTGAGTATGCACGCTCATGACATGACACATAACATTTATTCAATATAAACATACAGAGAGTATACCACTTATGTAGTTTAATATCTGTGATTTTTAAATGTCAAATATCTGGATAAGTGCTATCCAACCATGAACAGAAACACTTTCTAATGAACATGCTCCGTGTTTTACATCCCTCCTGGCTAGCTGAAGTGTCCCTTTCCTCACTGGCTCCCACTCATGTCTAGGGTGTGGTTTGCTACATCTTTTGAAACTGCAGACCAAGCTTCCTGGAGACCTGAGGTTGAGGGAACTGCGGGAGTTCGCTGTAGAGCTGATCAAGGGAAGGTAACACTAAGGCCAATCCTGCAGCAGGAGGAGAAACAGTTAGCCTTCCAAAATTACCTGGACAGGGTAACAGACAGATCCAACCGACGGAGCAGGCCACAGGCCCCCTGAACACAGGCTACGGGCTCTCGCGTCCTTCTGGAGGTACCCAGAAACCTAGGGAATCCTCCTGCCTCCAAGAGCACACTTTTATTTATTTTTAATTAATTTATTTTAACTGGAGGCTAATTAATGTACAATATTGTGGTGGTTTTGCCATACACTGACATGAATCAGCCACAGGGGTACACGTGTCCCCCCATCCCAAACCGCCCTCCCACCTCCCTCTCCATCCCATCCCTCAGGGTCATCCCAGTACACCGACTTGAGCGCCCTGTTTCATGTGATCTATGAAACTAGGAACCTGGACTGGTGATCTATTTCACATATGGTAATATACATGTTTCAATGCTATTCTCTCAAATCATCCCACCCTCGCCTTTTCCCACAGAGTCCAAAAGTCTGTTCTTTACATCTGTGTCTCTTTTGCTGTCTCGCATATAGGGTCGTTGTTACCATCTTTCTAAATTCCATATATATGCGTTAATATACTGTATTAGTATTTTTCTCTCTGACTTACTTCACTCTGTATAATAGGCTCCAGTTTCATCCACCTCATTTGAACTGACTCAAATGCGTTCTTTTAATTGCTGAGTAATATTCCATTGTGAATATGTACCACAGCTTTCTTTTCCATTCATCTGCTAATGGACATCTAGGTTGCTCCCATGTCCTGGCTATTGTAAACAGTGAAGGGCACACTTTTAAAGTGTCATTTGTCTATCACATTTCTGTTAGGAAAATGATCTTTTTCAAATCTCACTTCATTTGATAGCATAGGCACACCATGCTTTCGAACTGTGATGTTGGAGAAGACTCTTGAGAGTCTCCTGGACTGGAAGGAGATCCAACCAGTCCATCCTAAAGGAAATCAACCCTGAATATTCACTGGAAGGACTGATGCTAAAGCTCCAATACTTTGGCCACCTGATTCGAGGAACTGACTCACTGGAAAAGACCCTGATGCTGGGCAAGATTGAAGGCAGGAGGAGAAGGGGACGACAGAGGATGAGATGGTTGGATGGCATCATCAACTCGATGGCCATGAGTTTCAGTAAACTCCGGGAGTTGGTGATGGACAGGGAGGCCTGGCGTGCTGTTGTCCATGGGGTCACAAAGAGTCAGACATGACTGAGCGAGTGAACTGAACTGAACTGAATATGCACAGAGTTTCCAGTATATTCAACCCCCGCAACAAACCATTTTATACTCATGACACCTTGAAACAAATACTGTAACCTGCTAGCCAGCACTCAAAGGTTGACCCTGCGAGTATTTCATTCATTCACATGATGTCCGTTGGGCAGGACTATCACTGATTAGACTTTTGCCGCATCCGGGATTTATAAAAACACAGTGAAAAGAAAACAAACCCTCACTGTGGTTTATTTCTTGTGTCATGTTGTTCACGCCAACATATTTTCTCCTTAACATCTGATCTTGGAGGGCTTTCTTGTTACAGGAGCAGTGAGTCACAGCAAAGGGAACTGTCACAACTTGCTCCAACCATAAGCATGAGCCAAACTCGGAATGACCTTGGGTTCTCAGGGGGTTATTTATCTGGGGGGCGGTGATCACAATTTGCAGGATCACATGGTACAGATGTTTATTCATGAAGACCCTCAAGGGAAATGAGTGATTTTTTCGACTATTTCAAAATTCAGCCAAACGTCCACCCAGTGAGCAAACCCAGCTCTGGAAGAGATCAAGACCGGGATGACAAGAAGTGCGACGGGTCAGGACTGGGGCTGCGTGACAGACTCGTGGACTGGACAGGGCGTCGGGGCAGAACGGCAAAGGCAGGGTGGCACATTTCTTGCCCCCCCGAATCCGAGCTGTTTTCATTTCCTGACTCTGAGCACTGCACCTGCAGTTCAGTTAACCCAGAGACTCAGTCACTCCTACAGACCAAAGCCCGCCTCCAGCAAAACTGCCACATGGATTATCCCGGGACCTTCCAGATTTCCTCCTCCTCCCACTAGGCCGTTCCATTCAGGTCTTTCCCCTCAACTCTGTCTTAATTCCTCCCTGTAATTCGGTGACTTTCAGAGTGTGGTGTCTGGGCCAGCATCATTATCACCTGAGCACCTCTCTGAAATGCTCGTTCCCAGGCTCACCCCACTCTACTGGTTCAGAGACTCTGGCATGGGGACCCAGAAATTTATTTTTTCAAACCTTCTAGGTGATTCCAATGCACCCTAAACTCTGAGAACAGCTGCTTTGGATGATAAAAGTTACGAAATAAGGACTTTAATGTGAGAGAGACACCCATTTTAAGAGAAGACCTGTGAAGAGAGACCACTCAAATGAGCCACTTCTAGAAGTGGACTCTCAAGTCATGTGACCGACAGTGAGAGAGAGAGAGAGAGATCTGAGATCTCAACTGCTTCAATCTCCCCACATTGCTACTAGAGATGTGCTCACCCTGAAAATTTGATCATCTCAAACTCCACCATAAAACCCTTCTGAGTAACACAAGCTTCTAAATCAACTATGTATCAACTGGGCTTCCCTGGTGGCTCAGATGGTAAAGAATCTGCTTGCAATGCAGAAGAACAGGGTTCCCTCCCTGGGGCCAGGAAGATGCCCTGGAGAAGCGAATGGCAACCCACTCCAGTGTTCTTGCCTGGAGAGTTCCATAGACGGGGGAGCCTGGCGGGCTACAGTCCATGGGGGCTGCAGAGAGTCGGACACCACTAAGTGACTTTCACTTCACTTCTGTCTGCTACTGATCTATAACCACGTCCCTGAAATGGCACTAGGGGTTTTCTATTCATTAGCACCATCCTTAGAACAATTCTGCTTAAAAAAAAAAAAAACAAAAACATTTTTCTGAGCCCTCATTTTACGGTGTGAGAGACTTTGGCTCAGAAAAAACAAAGCAACTTGTCCAAGTTTCCCAGCTGTCAGCCGCGGGTGTGGCTCTGAACTCGGCAACCCGCCCCCTGCCCCACGTGCCTCTCTGTGTCTCCTCCAGCACAGCTTCCAAATCCCCCCACTCAGGTGCAGAGGGTGGGTCTTCTCATCAACAACTGAAAGGGCTGGTGAATTAATCTGACATTTGAAACACCTGACTTCCCTGGGGGCTCAGATGGTAAAGCATCTGCCTACAATGCAGGAGACCCAGGTTCGATCCCTGGGTCAGGAAGATCCGCTGGAGAAGGAAATGGCAACCGACTCCAGTACTCTTGCCTGGAAAATCCCATGGACAGAGGACCTTGGTGGGCTACAGTCCGTGGGGTTGCAAGGAGTCAGACATGACTGAGCGATTTCACTCACTTTGGAGGACTTACATCTGGAAGTGGGCTCCTTACCCTCTGAGATGACAGTCACGTTCTCTGAGTGGATGTATTTATTCTAAGGCTCCTGGTAAATGTGCCGGAGGCCCTAGGAGCACTGGGGCACTTTAGCTGCGCCCTCTCCCCAGCTCTCAGGTTGTGGGGGTAATGTGCTGAGAAAGATAGGCAGGTTCCCACTAACATTATTCTAGAGCTGCCCTCCCCAACCTTTTTGGCACCAGTGATGGGTTTCATGGAAGACAATTATTCCACAGACCAAAGTTAGGGGTGGGGTTTCAGGATGATTCAAGCGCATTTACTATGCACTTCGTTTCTATTATTATTTCATCAGCTCCTCAGATCATCAGGCATTAGATCCCAGAGGCTGGGGACCCCTGCCCTAGAGAATCTTGGGGAAGGTCCTTTGGGGTTTGTCAGGGGGTAGGAAAAAAGTAGCAGAGGGCTCAGAAATCCAAGCGAGTCTGATATACATTGATATTTTAGCTTTTAAAAAGACAAATTCAGGGAGTGAGACATTTGACTCTTCAAATTAAATAAGGAAAGTGACACAGTGGCAAGGAACTGAAGCAGACCACCCAGGTCAGAAACCAGAAAAAAAAAAAAATCGCCTCAAGTAGGAACTGTAATTTTAGGTTTCTGTGAGCTGCTGGCATTTTGTTGTGTGGTTGGGCTTTTGTTTGCTTTTCTCTTCTCTCTCTCTCTTTTAAAATTCACTTGTTTTAAGGGAGGAGTCGGGAGTATAAGAATGTTCAAAGTTTCCCCCTAAATCAGCCATAGTAATGAGGCAACACAGTACCAAGATATTCTTTTCACATAACATTCATACACTTTTTTCCCAAAGGTTACAAAGTTTTCTCAGTAACCAGTTGGAATCTCTCTCTCTCACCATTCCAATGAAGCAGGCTTGTTTTTTCTTTTTTAAAATCCCTCAAAGGATAGAGTACCTTTAAATGATACCATCAGTAACATTAGTAAGAGTATTTTTCCCTTTCAAGTGTAAAAAGCTGTTCAGAACTCCAAAGAGTCACTGGGCCAGCCTGGACACGTCTGATTTACTCTTTAAAAAGGCCATCCGCTCCATATAATGAACACTAAGCCAGCGTTTATGGAATACTTCAACGCTGGCCTCAGCGTTTTCCAGCTTGGCTCATTTACTCCGCAAAGCCACGCCATCGGGCAGGTAAAGGCAGTGTTTTGACTTTACAGTCAAGAAGAGTGAAGCGCAGGAGACCACAAAAGACCTGCCTCGGAGAAAGAGACGGAGGCCACTAGCTGTACAGAAACCAGTTAATGATTCACTCACAGCCCTGGGGCAGCTCCTTTTAGTACAGGCTGCAACGCACACACACACAGGCGCACACACACCAACCACATCAACTCTTCATCTCAGCGAGAGGGGCGGGTGTCAGGCAAATCGCTTGGCAACGTGAGGAGGAAACTCCATCCAAAGGCCGGGTCCAGGCCGCCTCTGGGCGCTGTCCAGCGGGCATCGCGCCTGAGAGGCCAGGCTGGGGTCCCTGTATCCGGACACCCCGAAAGTGAGGCGCAGAACGCCAAAGCCGGGATTTCAGGCTTTGGGGAGGGTTGGGGTGAGGGGTGGACGGTGAAGAAAAGCACCGTCCGCAAGGACACCTGTTGTCGCCTCCCTCGGGCCCCAAGAAGACCTCCCGGGGGCCCAGATCTCAGGGCGGACACGCACGGGCAGACAGTGCCTGTGTGCGGGGCAGGGTGTCCAGGGGTCAGGTCTTGCCCCCCGACCCTGCACCCCTGCCCGCCTTAGCGGACTCCGCTCGCTCGTTCTCACCGCTGGACGCCCGCGGCTGGGGGAAGCGCGTCTCCCCGGGGTGCTCCGGCCGAGGCAGCCTCGGGGAGCCCCGGGGGGACTCGGGCAGCTCCCGCGGCGCTATGACCTCGCGGCCGGCCCGCCCCCCGCCGCTCCACCCGCGGGGGCCCCGAGCGCGGTCGACCTCCCCGCGCGGGGAGCAGGTACCTGCGGCGCGGGGCGCAGAGTCCCGAGGGTCCGCCGGAAGGTGGCTGCGGCTCAGCGGGCGGCGCCGGCCCGGGGGCTCCCCCGTCCCGCCGCGCGCTCCTCCCCGCCGCGCTCGCTCCTGGGCGGCCCGGCCGCCGGCTCCGAGTCCGAGCTCGTTCTGCGCCCCGCCGCGCTGGGCGCCGCTCCCGCCGCTTCGGATTGGCAGTGGCGCGAGCCCGAGCCGCGCGCTGACTGGCCGGCCGGGCGGTGGGCGGGCCCGACGCGGCGCGGGCCCGCCCCCACCCCGACCCCCCCAGCGCCGCAGCCCGTGGCGTCCTCGCTGCGCACGGAGCCTGGAGCTCTGAGCCAGACGCTGCAACCCCGGCCCAGGCGCGCGGCCCGGGGGTGCAGGGGCTGGGGACGGCCCAGGAGGCTGTCCCACCGCCCGTGTCGAGGCTGCACGGTGCGGATCGCTGCTCCCCCGGTCTCACTCTTGTATGAGCTTTTCACTCCGCGTTCATTTAACGCTTTTACTATCAGTTCAGTTCAGTCGCTCAGTCGTGTCCGACTCTCTGCGACCCCATGGACTGCAGCACGCCAGGCCTCCCTGTCCATCACCAACTCCCGGAGTTCACCCAAACTCATGTCCATTGAGTTGGTGATGCCATTCAACCACCTCATCCTCTGTCGTCCCCTTCTCCTCCCGCCCTCAGTCTTTCCCAGAATCAGGGTCTTTTCAGATGAGTCAGTACTTTGCATCAGGTGGCCAAAGTATTGGAGTTTCAGCTTCAGCATCAGTCCTTCCAATGAATATTCAGGACTAATCTCCTTTAGGATGGACTGGTTGGATCTCCTTGCTGTCCAAGGGACTCTCAAGAATCTTCTCCAACACCACAGTTTAAAAGCATCAATTCTTCGGCCCTCAGCTTTCTTTATAGTCCAACTCTCACATCCATACATGACTACTGGAAAAACCATAGCTTTGACTAGACAGACCTTTGTTGGCAAAGTAATGTCTCTGCTTTTTAATATGCTCTCTAGGTTGGTTTTACTTTATATACATATATATATATATATAGGCATACTCTCTCTCTCTCTCTCTCTATATATATATATATATCAGCTATAGGATTATAGCTGTTAATCTTATTGACCACCTGATGCGAAGAACTGACTCACTGGAAAAGACCCTGATGCTGGGAAATATTGAAGGTGGGAGGAGAAGGGGACGACGGAGGATGAGATGATTGGATGGCATCACCGACTCTAAGGACATGAGTTTGGGTGAACTCTGGGAGTTGCCAATGGACAATGAGGCCTGGCATGCTGCAGTCCATGGGGTCGCAAAGATCGGACATGACTGAGAGCTGAACTGACTGAACTTATACACACACACACACACACACACACACACACACACACACACATAGGCATAGGACAGAGGCCAGTAGCTCATAAACAGTGGGCAACAAATTGTGTTTCTATACTCAGATCGTACTTGACATACAACCTTTGTGGAGCTTGCAAAGGGTAAGCGACTTGTCCAAGCTGGCAAAGGGTAAGTGATTTGTCCAAGGTCCTAATCACGTTAAGCGATTACTAAGGACAAGAAGGACAGCGAGGTCTTCCTCAACAAGGAATCTTTACCTAGCTACGGAGATGAGTCTGAATAATAATAACAACAACCCAAATGTTTCCATGATGCATAGTATTCGCCAGTCAGGCTTCCAAGTACTTTGCATTTATTAATTCAGAAATACATATAACAGCTGTCATAAGGGTGCAACAGGTCCCTTGCGGACAAGAGACATCAGCTCTGAGTACGAGAGATTTTCATCTAGAAGACAGTCACCCTGCATTGTGACTGAGAGGCACAAATTAGAATGGAGAGCAACTGTCAGGAATTAAAACTGTCCACATCTTCATTTCTTCTCCCATTTCATGGTCTTTAGTTCGCCCAACATTCTCTCACACCTGCAATGAATTTTTCTAAAGAATAAAAACAACCACTCTAAATCAGGGTGCTCCCAGAACTTTGTTCTACCACTCATCAAAGGACCCCACCCCATCCCAAAACACCCAGCTAGACAATGAGTATAAACAAATAGCACAGTTTCTATTTTACCTTTGACTTTGGTTGCAGGAATGTCTTCTTGACAGCAGGTATATAACCATTTTCCTACAGGTATTTCCCCCTAGTTCTTTTCT
Source organism: Dama dama (assembly GCF_033118175.1). Lineage (NCBI taxonomy): Eukaryota > Metazoa > Chordata > Mammalia > Artiodactyla > Cervidae > Dama > Dama dama. The sequence continues at coordinate 11,308,527 of NC_083692.1, read as the reverse complement.
CCTGTGTTGACAGAACCCTTGAGAGAGAAATTTAGTTTAATAGAGAAGTTAAAAGACCCTGGTGAAAGCCAACTTGACCCATTCTAAAGAGCCTGATTTTTGCCCTAAGGATTAAGTATTACCCACTCAGTCGTGTCTGACACTTTGTTACCCCATGAGCTGTAGCCCGCCAGGCTCCTCTGTCCATGGGATTCTCCAGGCCAGAATACTGGAGTGGGTTGCCATTTCTTTCTCCAGGGGATCTTCCTGTTCCAGGGATCAAACCTGGATCTCCTGCATTGCAGGTGGATTCTTTACCATCTGAGCCATCAGGGAGTAACCTGAAAACACAGTTACTTTGAAGAGCCCAAGACCCTTGGAGAAAATGAGCTCAGTTTTCTCCAGTTTGCATTAATGGATAAGCACTCAGTTAACTTCACACTGAATAGATGTATTGGTTTAGTGAAGCCTTACCTGGTAAAAATGAGGGCACAATGGACTGTATGAAGAAGTTTCTTTCACCAGCATCCCTCCCAAGCACCAGGAGCTCCCTTTCCATGGCTGTGGCTTTTGGTAAAGCAGAAATTCCATTTGGATTGATCATGCAGTCACTCCAAAAAGAGTCTCCTTCAGCCAAACAACTAGGCTGACCCCAGGTGATTTCTTAAATTGATCAATCTTGGTCTCATCACACTAAACTCAGCCCCCTTAGAAGGATACATGGAAGACTCTGGTTTCCTGGGACTTCGCTGGTGGTCCAGTGACTAAGACTCCTGGCTCCCAATGCAGAGGGCCTGAGTTCAACCCCTGGTCAGGGACTAGATCCATCATGCTGCAACTAAGAGTTTATAAATAAATATTTTTTTCAAAAAGAATCTGGATTCCATCACATTCACTCTGAAATCTTCCTTTGGTCGGAACTCTTTGTGTATCCATCTCTCATCCCTGTCTCCTCTAGCAAAATGCTTTGCTTGGTTCTGCTTCCTGTGTGGCATTTCTTCCCTGGCTACTTAGTACTCAAGACAACTAAAATAACTCTTCCTCCATGAGGTTGTCTTTAACTCTCCCAAGCAAAGATAGGATCCCCTCACCTGTGTTATATCTTCATGACAGCATCCTAGTTTACCTGACTGTCACCCAGTGGGAGGTAATAGGTATTCAGCAAACATGATCTGATTGACTAAATTCCTTAACAGGTTAACAGGGTGGCATTAAGGAGACTGGGGCCACATCCTTATCCTGGTCAACAGGGCATCCTCCAGGTCCAAACTGGTGTGGGTCAAAGTGATCACCAACCTAACCCAACAGTGAGCAAGTAGTTTCCATATATGAAGCAGTATCAAGTAAAGAAAATAATACTTCTCTCTTAAATATGTGCAAAATAAAATGGTGCAGCTGATTTAGAAAAGAGTTTGGAGGTTCCTGAAAGAATTAAACACATATTTACCTTATTATCCAGTAATTTTGCTTCTAAAGTATATTCAAGAGAATTTAAAATATATGTGCATGCAAAAATGTGTACACAGATGTTCAGTTTAGTTCAGTCGCTCAGTCATGTCCAACTCTTTCCGACTCCATGCACTGCAGCACACTTGGCTTGCCTGTCCATCACCAACTCCTGGAGTTTACCCAAACTCATGTCCATTGAGTTGGTGATGCCATCCAGCCATCTCACCCTCTGTCATCCCCTTCTCCTCCTGCCTTCAATCTTTCCCAGCATCAGGGTCTTTTCAAATGAGTCAGCTCTTTGCATCAGGTGGTCAAAGCTTTGGAATTTCAGCTTCAGCATCAGTCCTTCCAATGAACACCCAGGACTGATTTTCTTTAGGATTGACTGGTTGGATCTCTTTAGAGTCCAAGGGACTCTCAAGAGTCTTCTCCAACACCACAGTTCAAAAGCATCAATTCTTCAGCGCTCAGCTGTCTTTATAGTTCAATTCTCACATCCATACATGACTACTGGAAAAACCACAGCTTTGACTAGACAGAACTGTGTTGCCAAAGTAATGTCTCTGCTTTTTAAGACGTTCAGAGAGTCATTATTCATAACAGCTGAAAAAGGCAAGCATCTCAACATTTATCAACTGATGAATGGATAAACAAAATGAGGTGCACACATATGATAGAATACTATACAGCTATGGAAAGGAGTGGATAGTGATACATGCTACAATATGGATGAACCCTGAAAACACTGTGCTAAGTGAAAGAAACCAGAGACCCAAAGGGCATCATATTGTATGATACCACTTAGATGACATTTCTAGAATGGGCAGATTCATGGAGACACAAAGCAGATTAGTGGTGGCCACGTGTCTTAGGGAAAGAGAAATGGTGAGTGGCTGCTTAATTGATCTGGGGTTTCCTTTTGTGGTGACAAAAGTGTTCTAGAATTAGATAATGATTATGGCTGCACAACTTTGTGAATGTATTAAAAATCACTGAATTGTTTTTTTTTTTTTTTTTTCAAAAAGTCTACACCATGCATTCCAAGAATGTAGAAACTGTCAACGAAGGAAACATCAGTTAAATCCTAAAGTGTAGTAGCTCAAAGCATAAAAGTGTAGAGAAACAGAAAAGCCTATGTAAAAGTTAAAAGTCAGATTGTCTTCCCCTCGTGTTGCAGCTTTCAACAACAGATCTTTTTAGATCTGCATTGTCCAACTGAACATTCTATGGTAACGGACCTGAGCTATTTATTATGAAAGCCACTAGGCATATGTGGCTATTGGATACTTGCAATGTGGTTAAGTGCAACTGAAGAATTGAATTTTCAATTGTATTTAAATAGCTACGTGTGGTTAGTGGTTACTTCCCTGGCAGGGTAGCTTTTGCTGGTTTAGAGGACTAGAGCCATCTTCACTGGCAGTTTGGTAAGCTACTTCAGGACATGGGAATGGGAGAGTCTGTCTTTCTGTCCCAAAGCCTAGCTCAACCCTGTATCCAGGAGACATCCTTCAATACAGTCTCACTCCTCCCAATCTCCTCCCTTCTGTGAACTCTTAATGAACTTCTATCAATAATACAGTACTTAGTTTTGTCTTTATGCAAGGTGCTTCCATTCTGCACCTTGCATATTAATGGACCAAGCGCCATGAAGAATTCTGGGGAGGGCAAGGTCTGTAGACAGCGTCAGCCACATTCTAAGGACTGGCCTCAGAAAAGAGAAGAGAAATCCTCTCCCAGGATCTGGTTGCTTCTCTTCTTTCCTTCAGCATCTCCTGCTCACACACACAATACTCTTCTAAGTGGGAAATCTTGCTATTAAGATGCAGAAGAGACGCTGAAGAATCCTTATTTAGATTTCCGGTTCCCACTCAAGCCTTTTAATGTCCTTAATTCCTTCAGCACACCTTCCAATTCACGTAGCTCTTTCCCTTCTGCAAACTTTCATTGACTTTGAAATTAATAGAACGTAATGACTTTCTAAGTGTTCTTCTGTTTTGTGGGGTCCCCACTGCAAGATTTATTTGTTACAGAAATGCTTATTGAACTCCTGCTTATTTTTGTGCCGGAATAGTCTCAGGGGACATGGATAAAAAGAAAGACAGGGTCATTGGGCAGCTGAGAGCCTAGTGAGAAGGCACACAGACACTGGTCCACAGAGTTTGGCTTAATATTTATTTATTTATTGCCACACCATACGCCTGGTAGGATCGTAGTTCCCCTACCAGGGATTGAACCCCAGGCCCCAGCAATGAAAGCACGAAGTCCTAACCACTGGACAACCAGGTAATTTCCAAGTTTGGTTTACATGTGTTGGAAGGTTCACTGAACACATGGGGCAAGGAACAAATAAGTAGACATAGAGAAATCAGGGAAAGCTTCTCAGAGGGGTGACATTTGAACTGAAGGAATTTGAAAGATGAATACAAATTTTTGAAACATTTTTTTTTTAAAGTAAGATGCTTTTTTATTTTTTAAGGGAGGTATCAATTCAGTTCAGTTGCTCAGTTGTGTTCAACTCTTTGCAACCCCATGGACTGCAGCATGCCAGGCCTCCCTGTCCTTCACCAACTCACGGAGTTTACTCAAACCCATGTCTGTTGAGTCGGTGATGCCATCCAACCATCTCATCCTCTGTCATCCCCTTCTCCTCCTATCTTCAATCTTTCCCAGCATCAGGTTCTTTTCAAATGAGTCAGTTCTTTGCATCAGGTGGCCAAAGTATTGGAGTTTCAGCTTCAGCATCAGTCCTTCCAATGAATATTCAGGACTGATTTCCTTTAGGATGGACTGGTTGGATCTTCTTGCAGTCCAAAGGACTCTCAAGAGTCTTCTCCAAAACCACAGTTCAAAATAGTTAACATTATATTAGTCACAGGTTAGCAACTGAAAAACAATAACAACAATATAATGAACCAATGTTCATATATATTGTGAAATGATGGTCAATTCTTAAAATGTAAGGTGTGATTTTTTTTCTTTATAACTTTAAAAAATTTTAAATTCATTTATGTATAAATTTACCTCCCAAAGTTGGATTTGAGGCAGTATGTCAGGAAAAGCTTTGGGGACCAACGTTTGAAAGAATGCTTTAACATCAAAGTCCAGCTCAGAATCTGTGGCCATGGTTTTCATTGCTAACAATGGTGTTAACTGGACATTCACTCTGGCTGCCCCCAAGGCTTAATCCTGAGAGCTGAAAAGAATACATATGAGACTCTCTGATCGGAGGGAGTTGAAAAGGTCTCACCTGTACTATTGCAATACCCTTCTTACTAGTCTCTTGTGTTTAATCTTACTTTCTTCTATTCCAGTGTATCCTAAATTCCAGTCATCTGTACATTCTTGCAGATGTACAAAATTCTCCATGTATCAGCTGTACTTATTGTTACTGATATTTAGTCGCTAAGTCGTGTCTGACTCTTCTGTGACCCCATGGACAGAGAAGCCTGGCGGGCTGAAGTTTGCCATTTCCTTCTCCAGGGGATCTTCCCAGCCCAGGGATCAAATCCGTGTCTCCTGCATTGCAGGTAGATTCTTTCCCACTGAGCCACCAGGGAAGCCCCTATCAGCTATACTAGTACACCCTTAACTGTTTTTTAAAATTCATCTCATTTTGTTCAAGTTTATTGAAAAGGAGTTTTATATCATTATCATCAATGAAAAACCAGTATCACTTGCCATAAATAGAATATTAACCTCACAAAAATTAGTAGAATGAAAATAAAGCCATGTTATCTAATCTTAGCTGCGTATTGTTGGCTTCTGAAAGTTCTGAGTTTAAGGTCCTGCTTTTTCTTTGCTCAAAAGGAAGAGTACCAAGACTGAGGGCTTCCCTGATGGCTCAGACGGTGAAGAGTCCGCCTACAATGTGAGAGACCAGGGTTCGATCCCTGAGTTGGGAAGATCCCCGGAGGTGGGCATGGCAACCCACTGCAGTATTCTTGCCTGGAAAATTCCATGGACAAAGGAGCTTGGTGGGCTGCAGTCCATGGGGTCACAAAGAGTCGGACAAGACTGAGCGACTAAACACAGTACATCAAGATTTAGAGGGGTATTAAAGACACACCTTAGAAAGCATCACTATGAACACAGCTAGTGGACATGATGGAATTCCAGTTGAACTATTTCAAATCCTGAAAGATGATGCTGTGAAAGTGCTGCACTCAATATGCCAGCAAATTTGGAAAACTCGGCAGTGGCCACAGGACTGGAAAAGGTCAGTTTTCATTCCAATCCCTAAGAAAGGCAATCCCAAAGAATGCTCAAACTACTGCACAATTGCACTCATCTCACACACTAGTAAAGTAATGCTCAAAATTCTCCAAGCCAGGCTTCAGCAATACATGAACCGAGAACTTCCAGATGTTCAAGCTGGTTTTAGAAAAGGCAGAGGAACCAGAGATCAAATTGCCAATATCCGATGGATCATCGAAAAAGCAAGAGAGTTCCAGAAAAACATCTATTTCTGCTTTATTGACTACGCCAAAGCCTTCGACTGTGTGGATCACAATAAACTGTGGAAAATTCTGAAAGAGATGGGAATACCAAACCACCTGACCTGCCTCTTGAGAAACCTGTATGCAGGTCAGGAAGCAACAGTTAGAACTGGACATGGAACAACAGACTGGTTCCAAATAGGAAAAGGAGTACGTCAAGGCTGTATATTGTCACCCTGCTTATTTAACTTATATGCAGAGTACATCATGAGAAACGCTGGGCTGGAAGAAGCACAAACTGGAATCAAGATTGCCAGTAGAAATATCAATAACCTCAGATATGCAGATGACACCACCCTTATGGCAGAAAGTGAAGAGGAACTAAAAGCCTTTTGATGAAAGTGAAAGAGGAGAGTGAAAAAGTTGGCTTAAAGCTCAACATTCAGAAAACTAAGATCATGGCATGTGGTCCCATCACCTCATGGGAAATATATGGGGAGACAGTAGAAACAGTGTCAGACTTTATTTTGGGGGGCTCCAAAATCACTGCAGATGTTGATTGCAGCCATGAAATTAAAAGACGCTTACTCCTTGGAAGGAAAGTTATGACCAACCTAGGTAGCATATTAAAAAGCAGAGACATTACTTTGCCAACAAAGGTCCATCTGGTCAAGGCTATGGTTTTTCCAGTGGTCATGTATGGATGTGACAGTTGGACTGTGAAGAAAGCTGAGGGCCAAAGAATTGATGCTTTTGAACTGTGGTGCTGGAGAAGACTCTTGAGAGTCCCTTGGACTGCAAGGAGATCCAACCGGTCCATCCTAAAGGAGACCAGTCCTGGGTGTTCATTGGAAGGACTGATGCTGAAGCTGAAACTCCAATACTTTGGCCACCTCAGGCGAAGAGTTGACTCATTGGAAAGGACCCTGATGCTGGGAGGGATTGGGGGCAGGAGGAGAAGGGGACAACAGAGGATGAGATGGCTGGATGGCATCACTGACTCGATGGGCATGAGTTTGAGTAAACTCCGGGAGTTGGTGATGGACAGGGAAGCCTGGTGTGCTGCAATTCATGGGGTCTCAAAGAGTCGGACACGACTGAGTGCCTGAACTGAACTGAACTGAAAGACACACCGGCGCCACTCTGATAATTTCTCCTTGGCTAAACCAAGCAAACAGACTGAAAGATAATTGGAAAAAGAATAATTCTCACGCTATATGAGCCAATGAAATTTATTGCCCCTTTTGCATACTACTTAAAATCTGCTTCTGCATCAAGTAAAAGCAGCTCATCACAGGTACTACATAAACACTGCCCTGATCTATCCGGCCCAGAGCTATTACAATGATCTAACCTATAAATGTTATCATTTCTCTCTCTTCTCCAAAATCCTTCAATGACTCTATACCACCAGGTCTTCTCTTGAACTCCAGGTTCTAATCACTACATTCCTAGAAGGCAGTCTCTCTCAGGGTCAGCCACACCCCTGCCTGCCTCATACCGCCCAGAGGGGAGGACAGGGTGAATGAGAACAAGCTCATTCACAGGAGGAATGTCCACCCCTTATCCAGACAGCTGAAGATCTGACCAGGGAGAGCACAATGTCACCACGTTGATCAGAGGCAGAGGACATCATCAACCAGAAAAGCCTGTAGGCATTGTGGACAATGGGCTGGAAAGCCCCAGGAGAAAGCAGGCATCGCCACCCTGGGGCCTGGTGGGGAGCTCACAGAGAGGAGAGGTCACTGCCCCAGGCACCGCTCGGAGTTGAAAAAATGCCTTGGGTAGACCAAAGGAGCACCTAGTTGCAATATTGCCAGTCAAGACCAATGCCTGGGCTCACACGTGCAGCTCAACCCAAAATTCCGGAAGTGAACTGTCCGCAGCCCCGAGCTCTGAACTTATCCAGTGTGTGATTTGAGTGAGTCATCCAAATTCAGCGTACCAGGACCATTCTGGCAGTCTGTCTCATGCGATCCTACGAAACAAACAGTGCACAGGCCAGTGAAGCAATCCACCCTCCAGGCCAGCCTCCTGAGTAGAGAAGACGGCTACAGGGTTCCAAAAAGACCCCAGCAGGACGAATCTGAGAGCTCCTTGGGGCTCTGGTCAATTGCATGTGCACCCAGAGAGTCCAAGAGTCAGTCGTGTCCAACTCTGCGACCCTATGACCTGCCAGGCTCCTCTGTCCATGGGATTCTCCAGGCAAGTATACTGAAGTGGGTTGCCATTCTCTTCCCCAAGGGATCTTCCTGACCCAGGGATTGAACCTGAGCTTCTTGTATCTCCTGCATTGGTGGGCGGGTTCTTTCCCACTAGCACCACCTGGGAAGCCCCCAAGAGCACTTACAAGGGGAAAAAAGGAGACAAACAGGGCCTGACCCAGGCTCAGGGTACCCCACCCAGATAGCACTTTCAGCCCCGCCAGTCTCAGGCACAAAAGTGGAAAATTGTGAGGAAGGCATTCCAAAACAGGACCCTGAGGCCTGGAGTCTGGGTCAGTACCCCATCTGCCTGGTGTAAGGACAGTACTGTGAGTCATATACCTACTTTTCACTGTTGAGACTGAAAAATTCATATACTGGACTAATTTGTCCAGCCTCCTTTGCACCTAGGGAAGGCCATGTTGCTTAGTTCTAGCAAATGAGATGTAAGAGGCAGTTTACCAGATGTGAAGGAGGGGGTGTTTGAGAAAAATTCTCCTCCATTTTAAATGAAAGCCTCTTTCCCTGCCCAGTCTACTTTTTTCCTTCTTTGAATACGCTTTTCTGAAGATGAGATACCTGGAGCTGTGGCAATCATTTTGTGCTCACAAGACAGCAAGCCTAAAATAAAACCAAAAAGTCAAGGATGAAAGAGCAGAAAGAAAGAACCTAGCTCCTTTTGCTGTCACCGAGCATCGTACCTTGGAACTTCCAAGACCTGGTTGGAAGATGTGTAATTCTATCTTAATAAGGTTGCTGAGATTCAAATGAGATTATACACCTGGGAGTCCTTGGTAATGTACATTGGTTGTGTGGAGATATTTGTTATTTTTATTTGTCTCATTTGACAGATAGGAAATCTTTTTAGCTTTTTAGGGGAAAATTAAATGACCCCGTCCCCTGCCCCCTAACACACACACACACACACACACACACATAATAAGGAGACACTATAGGACTTTTGTTGAAAGGGAGAACTCATTTCAGACAGCCTAGAATTGACACCCAGCTCAGCTACCTCCTGGTATCCTGGGCTGGTTCCTGAGCCCCCCAGTCCCTTATTTATATGTAGGGATAATAATATACCTACATCCCCAGAGGGCTTGGGGAAGTATTAAATGCGACAATGCCTATAAAGAATTTAGCATTGTGCCTAGCAAATAGTGGCCTTCCCAGGCGGTGCAGTGGTAAAGAATCTACCTGCAATTCGGGAGATGCAGGTTTGATCCTTGGGTCAGGAAGATCACCTAGAGAAGGAAATGGCAGCCCACTCCAGTATTTTTGCTGGGATAACCGCACAGATAGAGGAGTATGGCAGGCTACAGCCCACAGCATCACAAAGAGTCAGACATGACTGAGTAACTGAACACACACACATACTGGCACATAGTAGGTGCTTGAAAAATATTTAATATTATTACAATTTTACTACACGGATGTCTGTAGCTACACATCTCCTGGATCAGCCCTGCTCTGCACTAAAAAGGAGTTATGAGAAAACATTTTGAAAGGAAGCTCGCCTGAGGCTGCAGTGAGATGTCAGAGTATCTGGCATTTGAGAAGCAAAACAGCAGGTGTGCAAGAGCGGAGTGTTGGGAGCCAGGTGGCTTGGCTGTGAGTCCTGGCTCAGTCACTTAGTGGTTATTGACAAGTTATTTAGTCTGTCTGTGCCTCAGTTTCTTCACATCTGAAATGGGCTCTTGCGAGGAGTGAATGAGTTAAGGCACATCATGTGTTTAGGGTGGTGGCTGGCACATGGTGTTAGGAATTACTACATATCATTCATATTAAATTTCTGAGTTAATTTAAAATTCAAAATAAAGTTTGTTCTTGAAAACCCCAGTTGGCTTTTATTTCAAGATGACTGGGGCGGGGGCGGGTGGATAAAAGAGCACAGAGATACATCTGATGTCTTTGTGGCTTACCTGTCCTGGCCCCTTTGCCTAAAATCCACCCTCCCTTTTTCTGGCCCATAAAACCACCACATATTCTCCACTCCCCAAGGCCAGGGCTTGCTCTCTTATGCTTCTGTCCCTCAAATAGGATTCATCTCTCCTTTCACTGCCCAGTTGTAAATTTCCCGACATCTTTAACAAATGTTTCTTCTGTGGAAAGGTGAAGGTAAGGGAGACGTTTTAAACTCTTGGCAGTTTGCGGACAAATACAGAGCCATAGTTCACACTGGAATTCGTGCCTCCCTCTCCAAAGATGAAGGGATTATCAGAGGACTTGGGCAGACGGGGCTTCTCAACACCAGGAGGAAAAAAACACCCAGAATAACAATCTGATCTTTCATGGGAAAGAGCTCCAGCCCCCACGGCCGCATGCTGAGGAGGAGGAGACGTACCGTTGAGTGAGCGCAAGTAAGGTTTGGACCCTGCACAGCCTCTGCTTCAGTCCCAATTCTGTCATTTAATACCTGTGTGACCTTTGAACCATACATCTCTGAACCTATCTTCTCACCTATAAAATGAGGGTAATACCAGCCTCCAGGGGTAATCCTGATGATGAAATGAGATACTAATGCAATGCCTGGCACTTAGAAAATGCTTCATGTTTGTTAAGTGACTGAAAAAGGCTATGAAAAACCAGTACTGTTGTCGGATGGACGTATGTAAAGCCCAAAAGCCCAGCAAGGCTTCACATCGCCCAGCCCTTCCCGTGATCACAGACCAGTCCCCAGATTGTCCCGGAGGCCTTCACACAGCTCCTCCTACCCTCCAGCTGAGGTTGATCTGCAACTGAGAAGCCCAGACGGGCGGAGACTTGGCATTCCCCCCCTCCCCAGACCCTTCTCTTCTCCAGCTGGCACAGAAACGCTCCACATTTGCAGCCTCCACAGCGATTACGAGAACCTACTCCCTTGTATTGTTTTTCTTCTCCGAACAAGGGAGCAAGCACATGATTGCAACAGGAAAAACAACTCTGGAATTGGACACCGTCTGGACTGGTCCCCGTGTCTGAGCCCCTGGAAAGATGCTCGACGCTGATGGGATGGGGGATGAGTTGGACAAGCAGCTCATGCTCACTGCAGGCTGGCCAGCAGAGCAGGTTGCATTTCAGGATGAGAAACAGTACAATCCCAACAAACGCGGAGCTCGTAATATTTACTGGGGCAGAGGATCAGCACTTTGCAGGCATCGTCAAGCTTAATCATCTCACAGCTGTCCCAGAGGAGCATTTTTTATCTTCATTAGATCAGTGAGGGTGAATGAGGCTCAGAGAGGTTAAGGAGGCCTCTGGGGGCCACACAGGAGTCAGGGACTTTGTGAGTGTTTCACTCCTTTCTGCAAGCCCTCAGAGCCTGCTTCTCTCCCAGTCCCTGCCTACAGCAACACTTCCAACCCCCCCGGAGTGCTAAATCCTGTCTGATTCTTTGTGACCCTGTGGACTGTAACCCGCCAGGCTCCTCTGTCCATGGGATTCTCCAGGCAAGAAGACTGGAGTGGGTTGCCATGCCCTCTCCCAGGGATCTTGCTGACCCATGGATCAAACCCCTCTTCTCTTATGGCATCCTGCATTGGCAGGAGGGTTCTTGACCTCTGTCGCCACCTGGGAAGCCCTCCAAACCCTCAAGAAGGAAAGAAAGTGACGTCGCTCAGTCGTGTCCGAGTCTTTGTGACCCCATGACTGTATCCTACCAGGCTCCTCCATCCATGGAATTATCCAGGCAAAAATACTGGAATGGGTTGCCATTTCCTTCTCCAGAAGATCTTCCTGATGCGGGGATCAAACCTGGGTCTCCTACATTGCAGGCAGATGCTTTACCATCTGATCCACCAGGGAGTCCAAACCTTCAAGCGCACTGGATCTCCTGGGACCCTGCGGAAATGCAGGTTCTGATTCAGGAGGGTCGCGGGTGGGGCCTGAGATTGCATTTCTAGCACATTTCCCAGGACTGCTGCGGATCGGGGCACTTGAGTTAGACCAGTGGTCTGGGCCTTGGCTGCCTCTGGAATCACCTGCGAAAGGCTGATGGCGACCTCACCCGAGAGATTCCGATCCTGCAGGTCTGGATGCAGCCGGCGCGAGGACTCCCCGGAGCGGGAGTGTGTGTCACCGGGGCGAGCCCGCCGCTCTGGAGGGAGGAGGTGTCTGTGGGCTCCCGAGGACACCGGGTCACCCCGGGCGCCCCTTCTGGCCCCCGCAGAGGCGTCCAGGGCTGGGGTCGTGCCGGGCCTTGAGGAGGCCTCCGGCAGCCGGCTTCCAGCGGGGAGGAGGCCAGAGCCGCCACCTGTCTCCTTGAAATAGGTCGCAGCTGTGCGGGGTGACCTCACCGCCTCCGGCTTCTGCCACCGGCCAAGGGGCGATCGGGAAAGCTCTCTCTCCAGGTCCCAGATTCAAGGCGGCTCCGGGCTCCCCCGGCGGCGTCTGGCACGAGCTCCCCTGCGCGGGGGCAGCTGCAGCGCCGGGCGGGGGGCTCCGGGGAAGGGCGCGCCCGCCACCCACCCGGGGAACCCCGGCCCCCCGCCGCACATCCACACACCCCGGGGCTGCGCTGTGAGCGCCGGTGACAGCCTTAGGCAGCCTTCCTCCCCAACACTGGGGGATGGTGAGATCACAAGTCCTCCTCCTCCTCCCCTTAAGTGATGTGTAAACAAACAAATGCGCTTCCCAGGCGGCTCAGACACTAAAATCGTTTGCTTGCAACGCTGGAGACCCTGGTTCCATCCCTGGGTTGGGAAGATCCCCTGGAGAAGGAAATAGCAGCCCACTCCAGTATTCTTGCCTGGAAAATTCCACGGATGGAGGGTCCATGGGATCGCAAAGAGTCGGATACCACTGAGCGACTTCACCTTCACTTTTCCCTGGTGGCTGAGCTGGCAAAGAATCGGCTGGCATTGCGGGAGACCTGGGTTCCATCCCTGGGTTGGGAAGTTCTTCCCTGCAGAAGGGAAAGGCTGCCCACTCCGATATTCTGGCCTGGAGAATTCCATGGGCTGTATATAGTTCATGGGGTCGCAAAGAGTCAGACTCCACTGAGAGACCTTTATTTTCTAACAAACAAATACCGAAGTCTGTAAGTAAAAATGGAAAAATCCATCTTTTCTTCCTCTTCCACTTTCCCCAGGCAACCACAGCTAACAGACGGGGATCTTACCTTCCATATGTTTTTTCTATGCCTAAATATGTCTTTGTACACACACTGTTGTTTAGTGGTTAAGTCAGGTCCCATTCTTTTGAGACCCCAAGGACTGTAGCCCACCAGGCTCCTCCGTCCATGGAATTCTCCAGACAAGAGTACTGGAGTGGGTTGCTATTTCCCTCTCCAGGGGATCTTCCCCACCCAGGGATGGAACCTGTGTCTCCTGCATTGCAGGCAGATTCTTTATCACGAGGGAAACCCTTGTACACACACACACACACACACGTAATACTATTTTATAAACAAAAATCATCATGTAATATTATTATATATTCCCTGAATGCTCAGTGGGTAAAGAATCTGCCTGCAATGCAGGAGACCCAGGAGACGCAGGTTTGACCCCTGGGTGGGGAAGATCCCCTGGAGGAGGGCATGGTAACCCATTCCAGTATTCTTGCCTGGAGAATCCCATGGACAGAGGAGCCTGGTGGGCTACAGTCCAATGGGTCGCAGAGTTGTACATGACTGAGTGACTAAGCACACAGCACACAATATTATTCTAAACACTGTCATGGATATCTTTCCCCTGTAGTTACATGTACTCATAAATTATTTTAGTGTATGTCAAACATCTGGAAATCAGAATCTCTTGAGGGCATTTTTAAACATAGAGATTGAGAGGGCTCATCCCAGACAGACTGAATCAGAATAAGTGTCTCAAATGGCTCTTTTTAAAAAAATTTTAAATGTTTGAAAAATTGAGATTATAATTCATATGTAACATGGTATTCATTTTAGGTATATAATATCTCTAGTGGGTTTTATGGAAAATGTCTTGCCTTTTTAATAGTTGCACATGTCTCACAGAAGAAGCTGGACCTCAGCTACTGAACATTTAGGTTGTTTTCAGCTCTTTTCTTCATGCCATAGACAGTATTACAAACATATGCACATTGTACAAGTATCTACATGTGTGTGTTTCTGTAGGATAAATTTGTGGAAGAGCTGAGTCTTAGGCTTACCTAGAACTTCTTTTCCTTCTCAGAATGCTCATGGTTAAAACACAGAAACTCATAATAGGACAGAAACTGAAAACCTACCTAATCAGGACCAGTACTGCCCCATGGAAATATGAGTCAGATACATCATGTAAATTTTCCAGTAGCCAGAATCATTTTAGTAATATATTTTTATTTAGGCTGATATATCCAAATTTATCTCAACATATAGTCAAGAATTATAAATGAAATATTTTATACCTTTTTTGTTGGTGTTAAATTTGTGACAGCCGGTGTAGATTTTATACTTTACAGCACACCTCACCTCAGACTAACCACATTTCAAGTGTTCAGTAGTCACACGGGCCAAATGGTTATTATATTGGACAGTGCAGATATAGAACTTTTCTTTCTTTCTTTCTTTTTTTTTTTTTAGAACAGTTACTTGGGAGATAGTTATAGGAGACAAGGAGAGAACAACCATGGAATAGATACAATTTATTTGCTTTTAAAGGAGCACTTAACATCCATTATTGCTAACTGTTCACAGAGAAGTGTGATGGAGAGAGAGGTGAGAGTTTTGCAGAGGATTAAGCTGAATAATATATTAGGTTAAAGGCATTTTCTCTTTGGAACAACTCTGTGAGGAGGACAAGGAACATGTATTTTAATTTGAGGTTAATAATTTGCCAAGATCACACAGCCAACAGACACAAAGGCAGAACTAGAATCATGTCTTTTCTTTGATCCCACAGGTCTCCAAGATAGTTATTCAAAGCCCATCCTTATATTAGCGGTGCCGGGAGAGCTGTCAACAAATTAGGTGAATTACTAGAAGTCACAGGGTACATCTAATTTCCTCTCACCTAAAGGGTTTGTGCTTTTGTAGACTTGTTGAAAACTTGGGCACTGATGCACCCTGGTGGAAGTGAGAGTTATTGCAAGCTGCTGGTAAATGCATTTGTGGGCCTTCTTTGTTCTTAACTGTATTTATATTAAAAAGCAGAGACATTACTTTGCCAGTAAAGTTCCGTCTAGTCAAGGCTATGGTTTTTCCAGTGGTCATGTATGGATGTGAGAGTTGGATGGTGAAGAAAGCTGAGCGCTGAAGAACTGATGCTTTTGAACTGTTGTGTTGGAGAAGACTCCTGAGAGTCCCTTGAACTGCAAGGAGATCCAGCCAGTCCATCCTAAAGGAGATCAGTCCTGGGTGTTCATTGGAAGGATTGATGCTGAAGCTGAAACTCCAATATCTTGGCCACCTCATGTGAAGAGCTGACTCATTGGAAAAGACCCTGATGCTGGGAGGGATTGGGGGCAGGAGGAGAAGGGGACGACAGAGGATGAGATGGTTGGATGGCGTCACTGACTTGATGGACATGAGTTTGGGTAAACTCCGGGAGTTGGCAATGGACAGGGAGGCCTGGCGTGCTGCGGTTCATGGGGTCTCAAAGAGTTGGACACGACTGAGCAACTGAACTGAATTGACTGATGACAACAATTACATGGAGGTCCTTGAAATTTAAAAAAAATCATACTGAGAAAAGTTGGGAATCATTGCAGGAGATTCTTCTGTCTCAGATTGTCAGAGTTGTTCAGTTGCTCTATCGTGTCTGACTGTTTGCGACCCCATTGACTGTAGCATACCAGGCTTCCCTGTTCTTCACCATTTCCCAAAGTTTGCTCAAACTCATGTCCATCAAGTCAGTGATGCCATCTAATCATCTCATCCTCTGTCACCCACTTCTCCCAACTTCAATCTTCCCAAGCATCAGGGTCTTTTCCAATGAGTTGGCTCTTTGTATCAGGTCAGAGGGACAGTCAGAAATAGATCCTAGTTGGAGGTTCTGCTTCAGATGCCTTTAAAAAAATTTTGAAGTATAGTTGACATATAATATTATGCAAGCTTCAGGTGTACAAAATGATTCAATATTTGTATATATTGTGAAATGTCACCACCATATGTCTAGTTAACATCCATCACCATATATATTCATCCCTTTTTCTTTCTCCCCCAACCTACACAAGCTTGTCATTGTTGTTCAGTCACTAAGTCGTGTCCAACTCTCTGCGACCCCACGGACTGCAGCACGCCAGGCCTCCCTGTCCATCACCAACTCCCAGAACTTGCTCAAACTCATGTCCATCGAGTTGGTGATGCCATCCAGCCATCTCATCCTCTGTCGCCCCCTTCTCCTCCTGCCCTCAATCCCTCCCAGCATCTGGGTCTTTAGTGAGGCTCTCAATCCAGTGCCCTGCCCGCCCTGGCTGAGGGGTCAGCCTAGAGATTTGAATCATCTCCAACAGTGGGGCTCACACTTTCAATCCCAGCAGACACCAACCTTTTTGGTACCAGGGACTGCTTTCGTGAAAGACACTTTTTCCACGGACATGGGGGAGCAGGGATGGTTTCAGGATGATTCAAGCACATCACATTTATTGTGCACTTTATTTCTGTTATTATTACATCAGCCCCACCTCACATCAACATGAATTAAGTCCCAGAGCCTGGGGACCCTGAGCAAGACCATGAGAGTTGCCTGAATCTTCAGCTTTTGTATTGATTCTGAGACCTACCCCAGACCCTTGTAATAAATGTCTCTTTTATTACTTCCAGCATGAATCTCAAAGATAAACATACATATTTTAATTGAATTCTGCTCTGGTTTGGAAATTTGAATAAGCTCTCATAAGCATCCAAGGAATGTAAGACTTTCACTTGCTAAATGTACAACTAGCTCTTTGCTCTGGAGGGCAAAATGATGACCAATGACAAATTGGACCAAAATTGTCTTTGGAAGACCTCCCTGGCAGTCCGGTAATTAAGACTCCATGGGCCTCATGCAAGGGGCTCAGGCTTGATTCCTGGTTGGGGAACTGAGGTCCTGCACACTACTTGAGGTGGCTGAGAAATGAAAAAAATGTCTTTGGAAAGAGAGACCCCCAGAGGTCAGCTGCCCCTCTAACTGCAGCCCCTACGCACCCCCTTTGATCCCTCCCTTATCAGCTCCTGAAAACCCCCACACAGCCCAGCACCCCAGTAGGAAGGGCCAGCTCCCATCCTCCACCCACAGGTCTTCAGCTCTCATCCCCACTCTTGGCCAGTCCACACTGACCAGAGGGAAGTCTGGCTCCTTCCACCAAACCTAAGGTGTGAGTTCTCTCTGAAGCTCTTACTTGCAAGCATTCAAAAATTGAATACTGATGAATTAATGGAAGGAAAGTTATGACCAACCTAGACAGCATATTAAAAAGCAGAGACATTACTTTGCCAAAAAAGGTCCATCTAGTCAAGGTTATAGTTTTTCCAGTGGTCATGTATGGATGTGAGAGTTGGACTATAAAGAAAGCTGAGGGCCAAAGAATTGATGCTTTTGAACTGTGGTGTTGGAGAAGACTCTTAAGAGTCCCTTGGAGTGCAAGGAGATCCAACCAGTCAATCCTAAAGGAAATCAGTTCTGAGTGTTCATTGGAAGGACTGATGCTGAAGCTAAAAGTCCAATACTTTGGCCACCTGATGTGAAGAGCTGACTCATTGGAAAAGACCCTGATGCTGGGAAAGATCAAAGGTGGGAGGAGAAGGGACGGCAGAGGATGAGATGGTTGGATGGCATCATCGATTTGATGGATGTGAGTTTGAGCAAGCTCCAGGAGTTGGTGATGGACAGGGAAGCCTGGTGTGCTGCAGTCCGTGGGGTCGCGAAGAGTCGGACACGACTGAGTGACTGAATGGAACTGAAAGGTGACCACACTAGTGCAAGGACATCACCACTGTTGACTTAACCGCTGCAGACCTGCTGCCATATTCACAGTGCACCCACACCCCGTGAAAAGGGTGTCAGTGATTCGCCACGGTCTGTGTGTGTGTGTGTCCACGATTCTGTGCAAGTTAACCATCAGCAGAATGCCCCTGGCAGCTGCTTTTGGATTACAGCCAGGGGCTCTCTCAGCAGTGGGAACAGAGCGGAGTCCGTGAGTGCACAGTCAGCGCTCACTCACTAATTGTTGGTGGCAAACTGATGATGACATTTAAAGAGTTTAATGAGGCATTGTCCAAGTGGGTGAAGCCTTAATGACAGAAAGGGGAGACACCCAGGAAACTGAACACGTAAAGGGCTCCTGACTGGCTTACGCTTCTCCATACCTAGAAAATGAGTCACCGAAGGCAGGAATGTTCGGGGGAAATTCTAGCCGCAGGAAATCCACCAAACTGGGCAAGGATACTTTGCCTGAAGAAGACGTAAGTGTGGCAGGTGTGACAAGGCAGTGTAGAAACCACAGTGGAGGTAGTCCACACGCGGCTACACGGGAGTTACCGATGGCTTGAGGAGAGAGGAAAACGGGGAGTCCGGGAAGTTCTGTTTTCAACGCCATGCAGAGTTTGCTCCCAGTCGTGGAGGTACTATGGAAAACCCCGTGGTGGTAAAAAAAAAAAAACCCAGTCCTGTGTTGTAGAAGCAGGAAACGGAGGCAAAAGCCACTTGCTCGTCGATCGTGTCTTTAAACCCCACTCATGAGAGCATCTTTCACCTGGTGACGTGAAGTGAAACACGACTGATTCTACTAGCACCAGTATTTTAAGAAGATAGGCCAAAAAGCATAAATGCTAACTTAACGCTCAGGTTTTTTTTTAACTTTTAATTTAACATTTGAACAGGCAGCGCAGTGACACGGTTCAGGGCACACAGTCAAAAGCTGGTCCCCATCTGGGCCACTCTGTTTTCTTCCCTTTAAGCACACCAGTGTCACTAGGGCAATAATCTTTTCTGTGATACTTTAGTGGCTCAGCTGGTAAGGAATCCACCTGCATTGAGGGAGACCTGGGTTCGATCCCTGGGTTGGGAAGATCCCCTGGAGAAGGGAAAAGCTACCTCCCACTCCAGTATTCTGGCCTGGAGAATTCCAGGGACTGTATAGTCCGTGGGGTCACAAAAGTTGGACACGACTGAGCGACTTTCACATACAGATACACATTCTTCCTCTCTGCTCTTATAAGAATGACAGCATTTTGTAAATGTTCTGCTCCTTGCACTTTGTTACTTAATGTATTTTGGAGATCTTCTACTAGTACATAGAAGGACTCCTCCTGTGTGTGTCTCTGTGGCTACATAGTACTGTATTCCTTGCATGTATCACAGTGCATTCAAATAGTCCTCACTGATACACATTTAGGTGATTTCCAGCCTTCTGGTATTATCAAAAGTGTTGCAGTCCCTTCCACTGTACATTCTTAATGGGAGGATATTGCCCCATCCCCCCAAAGGGGTAAAAGTGGATTCCTGACAGGGGCTGTGATTTATTTATAAAGCACAGCCATGCATGCAATACATAAACTCATATTCAGTCTAGACTTGGATACGGGCCATGGGATTTGAACATCCATTCACTCATTTTGGAATCAGTAGCAGATCCCAGAACCAATGTTCCATGAATACCAAGGGATGACTGTACCAGGGGTATTAAAATTCCATGAGGGCAGAAGTATGTGATTAGGGAAAAAATATCTAAAATGATTCCTTAGGAAGCCAGCAATGAAAAAACCTGAACACTGTATAAGTTTAATCCCCAAGTCAACGGGATACAGGATGCAATGACTGGCTTAGACCTGACACATTACTTTGCCAACAAAGGTCCATCTAGTCAAGGCTATGGTTTTTCCAGTAGTCATGTATGGTTGTGAGAGTTGGACTGTAAAGAAAGCTGAGCACCGAAGAATTGATGCTTTTGAACTGTAGTGTTGGAGGAGACTCTTGAGAGTCCCTTGGACTGCAAGGAGATCCAACCAGTCCATTCTAAAGGAGATCAGTCCTGGGTGTTCATTGGAAGTACTGATGCTAAAGCTGAAGCACCAATACTTTGGCCACCTGATGTGAAGAACTGACTCATTTGAAAAGACCCTGATGCTGGGAAAGACTGAAGGAGGGAGGAGAAGGGGACGACAGAGGATGAGATGTTTGGATGGCATCAACTTTTCTTCCAGGGAGTAAGCGTCTCTCTATTTCATGGCTGCAGTCATTATCTGCAGTGATTTTGGAGCTCCTCAAAGAAAGTCTGTCACTGTTTCCACTGTTTCCCCATCTATTTGCCATGAAGTGATGGGATCAGATGCCATGATCTTAGTTTTCTGAATGTTGAGCTTTAAGCCAACTTTTTCACTCTCCTCTTTCATTTTCATCAAGAGGCTCTTCTAGAAAAGAAGGAGGAGCCTAAAACGCCTTTCCCTGAGGAAAAAAAAGTTTAGGTTCCGGCTGTATTTTGCTTTTCTCTCTGCTTTGTAACATCTTAATGTTTCCTTGTGTTGAAGTGGAGAAGAGCCCCGTGGTCCTTGCCATCACCCCCCCGCCTGCCCCCCATGACCTCAGCCTGCCTTTTGCCTGTGGGAGTGTTGGCCAGTCAGTCAGGCATGTCTGACGCTTTGCTATCTTGTGGATGACAGCCCACCAGGCTCCTCTGTCCATGGGATTCTCCAGGCAAGAACACTGGAGTGGGCTGCCTTTCCCTTCTCCAGGAGATCTTCCCAACCCAGGGGTTCAACCTGGGTCTCCCACATTGCGGGAAGATGCTTTACCCTCTGAGCCACCAGGGAAGTCCTGTGGGAAACTTTAGCCAAAGAAGAATTTTCATTAGAGAAGTAAGAAAACGCAGAAACAAAGGGAAATAGTCAAAGGAGACCTAATAATAATAATAATAATGTAGTCATTAAGCATACTTGAGGACCTGTAGTTCCTTCTCAAGGGCTGGAGATAAACATTCTGAGTCATATCCTGGGAGTTGTCTTATAGATACTGAAACGTCCCCCCAGGTGGAGAAGTCAACTATTATCACACGATGACCAGACTGTAGCCATGACATAAGCCGCCACAGTTCTGAGAACTGGCCTCAAGGGAATGGGACCAAACCTTCCATGGGACTGAAGATTTAGCACACTTAAGACAAGATGGTGCTGGTCAGACCACTGGTGACCAATTTCAAGATGCCTGTCAGAGCTGACTGTGCTGTTTCTACATGTAGGCCGCTTCCTCAGCCTAAAAAAGTGCTGGCCCCATGACTTTCTGGACTGGGGGGCATCTCCCTGCCTTGCTGGTGTCCAAAACAAAGCAGACTTTCCTTTCCACCAACCCGTCCTCTTTAATGGCTTTTGAGTGGCGAGTGGCCGGATCCCACTTTCGATTACAATGTAATCTTAAAAATTAAAAGTAGCACTGATGTGTGCACAGCATAAGTGTAGGGGAGTGATTTTCAACGTGGGGGAAAAATGATCATTTCCATAAGGAGCCTTGTTTAGATTTTGTTTTTTTTCCCTAGGCATCTAGTCCCTCTTGCTTCCCCATGAATAAATTTTTAGTGCCATGGATAATGGTGGCTCAGTTAGAAAAGAATCCGTCTGCATTACAGAGAACTGGGTTTGATGCCTGGGTCAGGAAGATCTCCTGGAGAAGGAAATGGCAACCCACTCCAGTATTCTTGCCTGGAAAATCCCATAGACAGAGGAGCCGGGTGGGCTACAGTCCATGGGGTTGCAAGAGTCGGACACGACTTAGCAAATAAACCACCCACAGATAGACTGCATATCTGCTTATATACTGTGGTCCTTTGGAGGGTGACAAATCATTGCAGTGTCTCAGATTTCTTCAGGCATTCCCTGCCCCCTTCCAAGAAACAATTTCCTCCCCCTTGGGGGCCATTTCACCCGCTTTGAGAATGTGCGGTATTACTGACTATATTCATCTTCTAGGATTGTTGTAACTTATTACTACAAGTTGATGGCTTGAAATAGTATAAATTTACTTGCTCATGGTTCTGGGGCCCAACATTCCAAAGATTGAGGGGTGTTCTGTCCAGGGAGGGTCCAGGGGAGACTCCCTCCTTGCCTCTTCCAGCTTCCGTGGCTCCAGGTGTTCATGGGCTTGTGGCCGCATCCTCCAGTCTCTGCTTCCGTCCTCACGTGGACTCTCCTCCCTGTGTTCCCCTCTTCTGTCTGAGTTGAATTTTCCTTCAGCCTTTCTCTTATAATGACTGCCGCCATTGGATTCAGGGTCAGCTCCAAATTATCCAGGAAACATCATCTCGAGGTCCTGAAACTTTTCCAAACAAGGTCACATTTACAGGTGCTGGGGCTGGCATGAAAATGTCTTTGGGGAGTCACGACTGGGTCCCCTACAAGGACTTAAATATTTGGGGGCAGCTGGGGACATCATTTGTGCCAGCGACACAGCAAGAAAGCTTGGTGTGCATTTCACACCCCACACCGCTGGTGCAGGGCACTTGTTAAAGTCCTGTGATGCTTCTAGCAGTTACAGTGGTGTCACTGTGGAAAGTGTGGGAGCAGACCTCCCGAGGATCCTACCTGTCCCAGAAAGGACTTTTTCTGCCTTCATCTTCCATCTGATGCAGCCCATTGGCGTCCCTCTAGGAGAACTTATGGGAACTGCAAAGTTAATTTTCAGAGGAAATTTTTGATAGATTTGAAATGATAAGCTAGGCAGGACAAAGGATAGAAATGAAACAACAACAAAAAACATGACTTGGAGCGTCTACATTATAACCCAGTGCAATTCACCATCCACCCTGGAGAGAAGTGATACCAGGCACAGTGGGAGCAGATGCCTGCGTGTGAATTCGGGTTCTCTTGGATCTTGCCCCCCCCCCCAACTTTACACAAGGAAAACCAGTCAAGGGAGGTTACGTGCGGGAGGGAAATAGGATGAACATGGCTGGATAGCCACCCAATATCCCCAGAGAGGAGTGAGGTGCTTTCAGTCATAAAGAGATATTTGCAGACTTCTTAGTTGTCAGTGATTTTTTGTTGTTGTTGTTGTTCGTTTCCTTTTAATATTTGTTTTTATTCTATTTATTTATTTGGCTGTGCTGGGTCTTAGTTCCAGCACATGGGATCTAAGTCCCTGACTAGGGATGGAACCTGACCCCTTACATTGGGAGCAAGGAGTCTTCACCACTGGACTGCCAGGAAAGCCCATTTAGTCATCAGGTTTTCGTAGCAATATTACTTGGAAAGACTTCTGAGAAAACCCCAAGTGAATTCCCTACCTGTTTTCTTTGCCAGGTTTTTATCATCATGTTCTCAAGAGGATATCTGTCTGTTGGATGAAGGAAGATTCGCGGGGAAAGGCCCGTTTCCCAGACAACGGTATGCAGGCGGACATGAGGCAGGGGCACCTCCAGGGGGCGCCGGCTGCCCAGTTACCCGCCCCCACATCTGCGTGCTGCTCCTTCCCGGCCCAGGGTCTCAATAAGCATCCAGGAAGTACTGAGTGGACCTGCCCCTCGGAGGACACTGTGGCTTCTTTTCAGTGGTGGCTTACGAACGAAGGGCTTCCCTGGTGGCTCAGACGGTAAAGAATCTGCCTGCAATGTGGGAGATCCAGATTCAGTCTCTGGGTTGGGATGATCCCCTGGAGGAGGGCATGGCTACCCACTCCAGTATTCTTGCCTGGAGAATCCCCATGGACAGAGGAGCACGGTGGGCCACAGCCGATGGGGTCACAACGAGTTGGACATCACTGAGCGATTAACACTTTCACCTACTAACGTTTCCTGCTTCATCACTTCCTGTGAGCTGCCCCCAGCGTAGAGCTCTCCGGCCTCTGTTTCTGGGGCACAGTTTCCCCCTCTGCGGGGTGGGAGTTTGGGGACCTTCCATGGGCCACAGAACCCAGTTCCAGACAGACTCATTTTCCTCTTGCTCACTTAGAGCCCTGTCCCAGCAGGGATTTCCCCTCCCTGTGTGCAGATGGGAAGAACCATGAAGGAGAACAGGGAAAACGTACACCACGCGGGTGAGCCACACGTTAATAAAGCCTTCACGTACGTCTGCATCGAGGCTGGTTTTCTCAAGAGCTGACTCTGGATCTTAACTCTTTTCATAATGTTGCTTTAAGTCCCTCCACTAACTCAGTTCATTGCAGCCACTCAGTCGTGTCCGACTCTTTGTGACCCCATGGACTGCAGCACGCCAGGCCTCCCTGTCCATCACCAACCCCCCGAGTTTACTCAAACACATGTCCGCTGAGTCATTGATGCCATCCAGCCATCTCATCCTCTGTCGTCCCCTTCTCCTCCTGCCTCCAATCTTTCCCAGCATCAGGGTCTTTTCAAATGAGTCAGTTCTTCGCATCAGGTGGCCAAAGTATTGCAGTTTCAGCTTCAACATCAGTCCTTCCAATCAATGTTCAGGACTAATGTCCTTTAGGATTGACTGGTTGGATCTCCTTGCAGTCCAAGGGACTCTCAAGAGTCTCCTTCAACACCACAGTTTAAAAGCATCAATTCTTCGGTGCTCAGCTTTCTTTATAGCCCAACTCTCACATCCATACATGACCACTGGAAAAACCATAGCCTTGACTAGACAGACCTCTGTTGGCAAAGTAATGTCTCTGCTTTTTAACATGCTGTCTAGGTTGGTCATAACTTTCCTTCCAAGGAGCAAGCGTCTTTTAATTTCATGGCTGCAGTCACCATCTGCAGTGATTTTGGAGCCCCCCAAAATAAAGTCGGTCTGTTTCCATTGTTTCCCCATTTATTTGCCATGGAGTGATGGGACTGGATGCCATGATCTTAGTTTTCTGAATGTTGAGCTTTAAGCCAACTCAAACATGTACCAAATTGACTGCTATGTCAGGCATCGTGCCAAGCTCTGGGCACCCACTGGGGAATAAGACAGAGATGGTGCCTGTTCTCTAGGGATTTACCAACAGGGAGACCAAGATTAAACAGTGTGAATCAATAAGAAGTGCTATAAAGGAAAGACATCAGGGGTTGCTAACACCTGCACCTGATTTAATGCAGAGACGAGAGGAAGGTGGGCTGGGACAAGGGGCAGAGGGAGGCAGGCAGGCAGCGTGAGACCCGAACAGCCCTGCCGTGATGAACACAGCACGTCACATGTGCCTCCACTAGCTCTCACGACTCTGACTAGCTCAGCTATTTCAGGTAAATGGACGTGGGAGGTCTTGTTCTAAATTTATACACAGGTTGGGGTGGTGACAGTTAGGGTTAACTTACAAGCACGGAACTCATGGAAGCTGCTTTGGTCTTCAAAGGCTCCTGGAGGCCATTTTTAATTTTTTCTTTTCTTTTTTAGTTAGAGGATAACTACTTTACAATACTGAGAGTCCCTTGGACTGCAAGGAGATCCAACCAGTCCAACCTAAAGGAAATCAGTCCAGAATATTCATTGGAGGGACTGATGCCGAAGCTGAAACTCCAATACTTTGGACACCTGATGAGAAGAAACGACTCATTGGAAAAGACCCTGATGCAGGGAAAGATTGAAGGCTGGAGGAGAAGGGGACGACAGAGGATGAGATGGTTGGATGGCATGAGTTTGAGTAAACTCTGGGAGTTGGTGATGGACATGAGACAGTCATTTCCTAGGCAGGTTGATAAGAAGTCTAGGGGTCCCCAAGGAGAGGGAGGTCTGGAATATTCAAGGAGGAAGGAAGGACAAACTTTTTACTTTTTTCCCTCTACATTTCTTAGGATTATATAACAATAATGTATCCTGCCTGAGGACAGTCTTTGGATTAAACCCTCTGGCTAATTCTGTTATCTTAAAATGTAAATTATGGGAGTAGGTCTGGTGAGGTCTTTACAACCTCCAGACATTCTTTGGATTCACTGGAGAGTATATAACTCCATTGCTAACACTAGCAAGGGGCTACTCTTTCTACCCCCTTCTGATGTCTAGGTCAGAAGCTTTCTCTATCTCCTTTGTACTTTAATAAAACTTTATTGCACAAAAGCTCTGAGTGATCCAGCCTCGTCTCTGGCCCCGGATTGAATTCTTCTCCTTCGGAGGCCAAGAACCCCAGGGTCTTTGTGTGATTCAGAAACAACCTTTCAGACAGGGAGGCCTGACGTGCTGCAGTCCATGGGGTCCCAAGGAGTCGGACACGACTGAGTGAATGAACTGAACTGAACTGGACAATGTTGTGACGGTCTTTGCCATACCTCAACATGACTTGGCCATAGGTGTACATATGTCCCTTCCCTCTTGAACCCCCTCCCGCCTCCCTCCTCATCCCACCTGGCTAGGTGGTCACAGAGCACCAGCTTCTGACAGGTCCCCTGTGTCATACATCAAACTCCCCCCGGCTATCTATTTTTATCTATTTTACACACGGTAATGTATATGTTGGGCTTCCCCCACGGCTCCTGCATGCAGGAGATGTGAGTCTGATTCCTGGACTGGGGAATATCCCCTGGAGGAGGGTGTGGCAACCCACCCCAGTATTCTTTTTTTTTTTTTTTCCATTTATTTTTATTAGTTGGAGGCTAATTACTTCACAACATTGCAGTGGGTTTTGTCATACATTGACATGAATCAGCCATAGAGTTACACGTATTCCCCATCCCGATCCCCCCTCCCACCTCCCTCTCCACCCGATTCCTCTGGGTCTTCCCAGTGCACCAGGCCCGAGCACTTGTCTCATGCATCCCACCTGGGCTGGTGATCTGTTTCACCATAGATAGTATACATGCT
Organism: Dama dama; assembly: GCF_033118175.1. Classification (NCBI taxonomy): domain Eukaryota; kingdom Metazoa; phylum Chordata; class Mammalia; order Artiodactyla; family Cervidae; genus Dama; species Dama dama. Next base: position 11,281,873 of record NC_083692.1, on the reverse strand, counting down.
GTTCTTTCGAAACATCCCACCCTCACCTTCTCCCACAGAGTTCAAAAGTCTGTTCTGTACTTCTGTGTCTCTTTTTCTGTTTTGCATATAGGGTTATTGTTACCATCTTTCTAAATTCCATATATATGTGTTAGTATGCTATAATGTTCTTTATCTTTCTGGCTTACTTCACTCTGTATAATGGGCTCCAGTTTCATCCATCTCATTAGAACTGATTCAAATGAATTCTTTTTAACGGCTGAGTAATATTCCATGGTGTATATGTACCACAGCTTCCTTATCCATTCGTCTGCTGATGGGTATCTAGGTTGCTTCCATGTCCTGGCTATTATAAACAGTGCTGCAATGAACATTGGCCACCCCAGTATTCTTGTCTGGAGAATTGCATGGACAGAGGAGCCTGGTGGGCTGCAGTCCACGGGTCACAAAATGTCAGACACGACTGAAATGACTTAGCAAGCATGCATGCCACATCCAGGGAAAAGCCTGTGTGGCAATGAAGACCCAACATAACCATAAACATAAATAAATAAATACATACAATTATATACAAAAATAATCAGCCAACCAGTGAATTAAATGACCCTTTGACATCGTTCATTTGCTCTGTCTCTGACCTTACTAGACTGAGTCTGGAAACGCCGATCATTTGTGCCCATTAAATCAGCTACCCCATTCATTGTGGGCAAAATCTCCAACTGATATGGGCAAAATTTGCCCATCCCATCAAGATTCAAACAGATCCTGCGAAAGTTCATTCCAGAATGAATCGAGATCTTATATAAATAAAGAAGCCCCTCAAGGTTGCATAATCCGCCCTCCTGACCCCTGGAACGCTCTGCTCTCCTTCTAGAGTCTCTTCATGGGAAGACAGCATTCACTTGCTGAAGCTTTCAGCCTCAAAGAGACATAAGGTCCCGCAGAGAAAAACTGCAGTTTGCGCAAACCCAGGTTTGATAATTTAGGGCATCTGATATTAGAACAAGGTGCACACCTAGATCTAGATGGACTTCATGGTGACCTGTTCTCCAGAACCCCGAACTGAATGTCAGCTGTGAGGTTTTTCTCAGGCTGGTTGGTTCTTGAAATATTTCTCTTCAATTGCCTTTGGCATTGAAGACCTCCAAGGGCTGGCAAGACCTGAATGAACACCCAGGGCCACCAACCTCACCATATAGTGAGTGGTCTGCCCAAGGCCATCCACTCACAGTGAGGGCCACAGCCTAGGGCGTGTTTCTCCTCTCCCTTGCTGTGGGGTCCTTCCTTTCTCCCTTGCATATCAGGGCCATTTAGTGGGGGCTGCACTGACCACCAATCTTCTACGGAAGGCTCAGGCAACTCAGGAGGGTCAACGGGAGAACCCAGCCACAGGCCATGGAGGTTGAATGGGGGTCCCTCCCTAAGCGTCTGTCCCATGTATCATCGTGATTCAGCCACTGGATAGTGACTCATGATTAAAATGCCCCTTTCATTGGTGACACAGGTCTAACGGGTGCAGTGCAGATTTTCTGTGGCTAAGGGTGGACTTTCATCCCAGTTTGTAGGCCTTTCTTCTATTTCACTGCTCTCAGATTAAGCAGTATTAACCTGTTACTAAACTTACTCTACTGTGCTGGGTGAGACCTACGAGATTCCTTCTTTGGCTTAGTGAACTTGAGGGCAAAAAAAAAAAAAAAAAGCATTACTTATGTGGTTTTGATTACTTTTAAGTCTTAAATGAGTGATGAAATATATATACCAATGAACACACTTAAGGCTTCTTGAAGTACTTTTTTTCTTGCCCTTGAAATAATGAGAGGCTGTTGTTCACAGCTCTGGTGTGGACAGCTCAATTTACACCATTTACTTCATCTGGAGTCAAATTAGGGACTGTAGGGAAAACAGTGTGCTTCTCACCTGTCCTGGCAGTAAATTTCCATGCAGCGTGCACGATGCTACCAAAGAATACTGTCTAAATGGTGTGCAGAAGAAAATAACTAATGTGGAGGCTGAGAAACATTCAAGTAAATTCTGTACTAGGACCCAAGAGAGACAAGGCCAACTGGATGGGCTCCCTTTACTACCTCCCCCTCCCTTGCACCATCAGCATTAGTATCTATTTGTTTCAAAAAAATTGCATTTAGAACAACAAAAAAAATTTCAACTAATCAAATTTTCTTAAGGGAGAAAAAAAACACATAGGCAAGGAAGGCATGGGTGAAGAATGGGGAAACCCAGAGGCACAAGCTCTGAAACCAACAGCTGTGCTTTCACGTCTTGAAATAAATCTGTTTCCGGGAACGGAGGTTTCTGTTGTTCCCATTTAAATCCTGAATCACATAAAACTCAACGACCACTTTATTTTTCAAAGTCAGAATCCTTGTTTAGGATACTTAAATCTCATATCTGATATGTATAAGGCTTAGGAGAAATTCTTTTCAATGCTGAGAGGCTAAATAAGAGAGTTGTATTAGGTGGTAGAGAGAAGGCAAAAGGAAAATGGATTGAGCAAAACCTGAAAATATCTAGATGAATGTTCTTGGGTCAATTAACTGACCACATTCTACTCAACTTACATGAGAAAAAAAATCATAGGGGTCTTTTATGAGAGGGATTTAACACATAATTCAGCATTAGCACTAGGTCCTATTTAAAAGAAATTAATCCAGATGGAAAACATTTGGCCACTAGGAAAACCAGAGTTTTGCTCAAAATGTAATCCTAACAATCAATTAGAAAGTTGGCAGAATTTTCAGGATCCCATAAGGCCGTTCAGCCTGATGGCTTTCTAGGCAGTGGTGGAAATGACGTTGAAAGAAATATACAAGACCTGTGTGACATAGAAGCACCTCTCTTTTTGAACTGGTAAACTCTAAAGCTCATTTTATTTTTTACTTGACTCTGCAAGTGATTTGAAAAACATTCAAAAAGTGAAAAAATCCTTTTTCCCCCCCCATAGTTTCTACTATAGAAATTATTTCTAATTTCTTACTTGCATATATTAATGTATATGTCATGACACAGTATAAGCAAATTTCAGGGTTAGTGTGGCCAATCAAAATTAGTCTCATACAAATAAAAGGGAGAGGCTGTTTCTCACCAAGTTGCATCCAGTGAAGCCCCAGGACTGATTTTAACAACTTGTCAGAAAGGGGTTAACTGGTAAACAGGCATCACACCCAATGTCAGGCTGAATGAACACACTGCTGACATTACAGTTGATGTATAACTTCCTTACCACTTGGATTTCAGTCAAGGTTAGTCAAGGTCTTCTTGGGTGGCTGGCTGTCTTCCCATAAGTAAAATCCGAGGTGCAACTTCTCACTTGCCACAATCTGCATCATCCGGACTTTTTTTTAAAGGATCTGCTGCTTCTAAGCGGAACACTTTAGCTCAGTTTGAGTTGGCTGCTAAGACGTTAGGGCTGTATCTGTAGCCCAGCTCTAACATGCATCTCTGTACATGTTCACTCCTGATTTAATACTGTTTTCTCCTTTGTTTCCCCTTTACTGAGATCGTACTTATCCTATGTACATTTCATTGTGTTGTATGGTTGCAGCTCTGTAAAAATCTTCAGGGAAAAAGGCAACACCTAAACACACTTTGGGCTTCCCTGGTGGCTCAGAGGTTAAAGCGTCTGCCTGCAATGCGGGAGACCTGGGTTCGATTCCTGGGTCAGGAAGATCCCCTGGAGAAGGAAATGGCAACCCACTCCAGTATTCTTGCCTGGAGAATCTGGAGGAGCCTGGTGGGCTACAGTCCGCGGGGTCACAAAGGGTCGGACATGACTGAGCAATTTCACTTTCACTAAACACACTTTAGCTAAGTTTTACTAAAATCAGGATTAAAGTGAATCATGCATACTATACATCACAGGCCAACTCAGGTCCAAGATCTGAGAGATTTAAACATGGCAACACTTCTTAGCAAGTTCATATTCTCTGTACTTTGTGGAGGATAATACTCAACAGAAATCTGAATTTCAATAGTTAAAAGTAAACTTAAGATGGATTCAAAGTGCCCCTAATGAATGCTTTTCCAGACGCTTCTGAAAATCCAAAAGGTTCATTAAAAAATTGAATCATACAGATTTTTAAAAAGGTCTGTGTGGAGTGGTGCCTGGCCATGGAACACGATTAGCATACAGGATAACCAGAGGTGGAATCTTTATTTCACAAGTTTCAAGATACAGTACAAAACGAATCTGTACATCTCTCTATTAACAGGATTTGTTTACACAATTATATTACACTTCACCAGCCTTTATACTGAATTTAATTAAATACAAAATAAATTTACAAAAAGTCTACCATGTGTTCTTTCCAATGACAGTTTATGGTCTTTTAAAGCGTCTCCTAAGTATCAATAGTGGTTACACGTTGATCGTATCAAATGTTACGATTTTTCTTTTTTAAATCAAAGAGAATAGTGTCATCTTATCATTCCAAACAGGAAAACTGGTGCTGTGAGATGACTCTACACATAACCAAGACATCCTTCTCATGCACACATCGGACTTTTACTTGTGCAAATCATTTTTCCGTGGAATATTTTCAATCTTCTTGAAATACCAAGTGGAAGGAGAAATTTAGCTTCTTTTTACTACACATTTAAAAGTCAGCTAGTGCCTCAGACAGTACGGTATTCAGAAAGTTTGTATTTTCACTTATATCTGAGACCAATGACTGATGAAAAATACTTTCATGAAAATATAAGTTCTTTTTGCTTTATTTCTTGCACAGTGGTAGTCATAATATTGTGTAACATATAATTAAATTCACTTTTAAACCAAACAGTAGCTGTTATCAGGGCAAATGTAGCCCATGCTGCTCTTCTTGTTAAGTAAGGGGGCTGTTTAACAGTTGAAGCACTTTTGTTTTGAAATGTGCATGTGAAATGTTAGTCCAAACCTCTGAATAAGGTGTTTGCAGATGTAGCTAGACACTATAATACACATGCTACATACATGAAGGCCTGTGGTCTTCATTTATAGGCTTGCATGCATACTTCCAAAACACTGGTTTGAAGAACATGAGGAGCAAAGAAAGGAGCAGAAAGAAAAAAAAAAGCTCATACAAAATTCTTGAGTTTTCTGGAGGCAATGGCAGCTCCTTAATTAAATAAAGCAACAGATCATGGGCAGAAGTTTCTACAACTTCCCAGTGATACAGAGATACAATGGCTTAGCAGTAAAACTCTCACAAATTAACCGCATATGCAGAAGGGGAACACATCCTCAAGAGTATTAGGATTAATGATCCGCAAGTTAATCTCCTTTAAGTGCTAAATCATTTTGGAAGAAAAAGAAACCTTCTATTTTTCTGTGCCATTGAATAGGAACTAAAAACAAGGTAGGCCTTACCCAGCAAACAGAAACAAAAGCTCCAAGAACAAAAAGGAAAAAAAAAAAAAAACCAACAGCAAACCCCAAACACCAATGTAGCAGAAAACAAAAAGCTAGAGTCTCCAGACTGAATAACCAACAGACCAAATGCACAAGAGGACGGAAGCTGAGTAGAAGTCCTCTGTCCCTGCCTCGGAAGGCAGGGAGACAGCCTCTCACAGGGACGGGGAGAGCTGGGCTACTGTGGGGAGATGAAGCCACACTCCACCTGCTAACTCTAAATTCTATCATTAAAACTCCTGAATCCTGGAGTTAGTTTAACGTCACTGACATTAACTAGCTTGAGTTACTGTCATTGTATTCAAATGGATGCCATTTGATTAGGTTAAGTATTGAGCGTTACTTTGGGAGAAACCCAGTTCCTATTTGCTTAGGTATCAGGTCCCTTGTACAGACCGAGGAAGGGAGCCAAGGATTGAGCCGGGTCTTTGAACGAAGTCACAGGAGCTAAGCATTTTAGGTTTACCATTCAAACTGCCAGTAGCAAATGGGCCAGGGTGAAACAGGAGGTGGACAAGGGCCAACAGAAAAAGATGGATTTGGGAGATGAATAGCAAGAACAGGAGCAAGAGGAACGCCAACAGGAAGGCTGTCATGGCCTGGAGAACAAGACCATCCCTTCCTGTCTGCCTCTGGGGTAGAGACCACTGTTGAAGAATTGTCTTTTTTGAAGTACTAACAGAGGGAAGGAAAGATAAAGAGATAAGAATACTGCTAAAGGAGAAATTAGGTGGATGACAGAAAAACATGGAAGTTTAGTTGTTAAACGTTTAAATAAACTGAAACAGTTCCTTTGAAACGAAGAGTGGCTGCTACCACGGATCCTACTTATTTTAAAGGGTGGGGAGAAGAGGCAGGGGTGAAGACGCGAACATCCTGTACCAAATGCACACAGATCTCTCACGAAAGAGAGCAAAAAGAAGTCAGTATTTACATGAGCTGCCCAAAGCGACATTACACTTGTGAGGGTAAAATGTCCTACCTTTCAGATCTGCACTTACACATGTGGTTCTTGCTGTGACCACCTCTTCAGGTTTAGAAGCAACTATCCAGGAGGAAAGTTTGCTCACCAGGTTTCTTGTAATACTCTACACACACCACACACACAAGCACACAACTGCACATTTGGAGCCCTCGGCTTCCTTACGGACTGATCAGACCTAGTTCTAAATACAATCCCCACTTCAAAAACCGAAGTTTTACAACTCTACAGGTAAGGAACTCTTCAAGTTTTCTGGCAGATGAGGGGTTACGGAAAAAGAGTATAAAGATGAACAGAAACAGACAGAGGTCAGCAAGTGCAGAAAGCCTGCGCAGACGCTAAAGCGGGTCTCAGACTGGATACAGGATGGCGAACGCTGCCATCCAACCATAAAAAGGAGCATGAGTTTGGCTGAAGTTTTTCATTTGTGTGATATGTGATGTTCTCAGTGTTTTCTGTTGGCGCCGTGGTGGCTGTTCTCCATACTCCTGAAGCAGACAGTTGTGAAGGGTAACAGCCTTGCTTGTCCTAATGTTAACCATGGAGGGTGGTGAACACGGGAGCTACGCAAGTGGTTGATTTTCTCCTGTTACGTCAAGCTGCAGAAAAAAAAAACCTATCTGAACAAAGAGGCTTTAGTAGCTTTCTTCAACCACTGACTCAATGCATCTCCGACTCTCTATAGAGTTTTAGTATTGTAATGGTAGTTTATGTCTGCCATAGCCTGGCAAGGATAGTTCACATTTAAAGAATTCAGGAGGGTGGTCTGTTCTTTTGCAGTAAGAAATGCAGAGTATTAATAAACTGAATCCTGGGAACAACTGCGTTAACTTTTGGGAACGTGTGTCTGATCCTGGTACCCCCACCCAGAGTCCTTCAATGCTGCTTTCTAAGTCTCCCATTCAGTCCAGCCTCCGGCTCCAGATGAAGGCTCTGCCTACTTGTAACAAACAAGCAAGTCACACTGAGCAGGTGGGGCAAGTCCAGGTGTTAGCTCAAGGAGTCAGTTCACAGAGTTTTCTATAGACTCCACTCCAAGGAAACGAAGTTCACATACAACTCTTTAACAAGGCCTCTCAGTCTTTGAAGGAGAGAAGTACGGGATAACATATGACAATCAATTACTGATCATCATAAACCGCCCAACCTTCCCTTTTAAAGGAACAAATATGCTGAATACGTACACTTGCATGTGGACTGATAAAAGTTCCTTGGTTATCAGAGTTCTGAAACACTTTGAGGACTTTTTTTTTTTTTTTTGACTTAAAAGGCAAGTTCTATTTTCAGACTTTCAAACATGTTAAGGTTAGATTTGCGACTAACTGGGTTTCCCTTTTTACACTGATCAGTTTTAGTGTCAATGCATAAGACCTTCAGGATGGGCGACAGAACGTATGCACACTGAAAGAGTGACCGAAGGGACCCAAGAAAGACAGCTGGACACAGCAGACATGACCACTGTGAGTGTCTCGCAAATGTTTCCGGGGTAAGAAAAGGGGGGCGGGGGAAGCCACTGAGAGTTGTTATTCCGTACAGCACTGAAACGGACATTCAACTTAGTTTAGGTAAGAGTTACTTATCCCTGAAAATAAAGGCATCAGATTCCAAGCAGCTTTAGGAATTCAACGCTTCCTCGTGCCTCTTCCAGGAGGTGGCGACCGCTGATCCAAAGTCCTACATCGAATGCAAGCGTTCTCAGCAAACCCTTTCCTTGTCTGTCACCCGCTAGGGGGACGCGGCGGGTTACTGCGGCGGCGGCTGCTCTGGGGGCCCCTCCTGCTGCGGCGGGGCCGGCCGTGGCCCCGGAGGCCTGGGGACAGGCATGTCCTGGTGCTGCCGCTGCCTGTAGGCGATTACGGTTCCCAAGAGCAACGCGATGATGGTCATGAGGTAAAGGTCCCACTCAGGTCCCAAGAGCTGGTCCATATCAAGTTGGGTGAATATGTCTCGAATCTTAGTGAGAATAATATAAAAAATCATTATGATCACTTAAACATAAAGCTAGGAAAGTTACCTCACAAATTAAGAGATAAATACAGAATTTACTGAAACAATTGGTCTTAGTAATATTTTGCAATGTCTTTTTTAGAAAAAAGATTTTACTATAAAAACTACCATGTGACCCGGCAGTTCCACGCTTGGTTATTTATCTGAAAAAAACAAAAACACTTAATTCTGAAAGATATATGCACTCCAATGTTCACAGTAGCATAATTCATCATTGCCAAGATATGGAAGCAACCTAAGTGTCCATCAGTTGGTGAATGAAGATGTGGTGCATATACACAATGGAATATTATTACTTAGCCATAAAAAGAATGAAATTTTGCCATCTGTAGCAACATGGATGGGCTTGGAGGGCATTATGGTAAGTGAAATAAGTCAGACAGAAAGACAAATACTGTATGATATCACTGATAAGTGGTGTCTAAAAAATTTACAAATTAGTGAATATAACAAAAAAGAAGCGGACTCACAGATTAGAGGACAAACTAGTGGTTACCAGGGGGGAGAGGGAAGTGGGAGGGGCCATATAAAGGTATGGGATTAAGAGACACAAACTGTTATGTATAACATAAGCTACAACATGGAGAATATAGCTGGTAATTTATAATAACCGCACATGGAGTGCAATCTATAAAAATTATGAATCACTATATTGTATACCTGTAACTCTACCGTATTGTACATCAACTGTACTTCAGTAAGAAAAAAACTAAAAATTAACTTTAACAGACTTTAACAGAGTAACCAATCTAATAAAATGAAGGACTAGACAATACGAAACAATCAGTTCAACTGAAAAAATGAAAAGTACTCGGGTTTGATCTCTGGGGCAGAAAGATCCCCTGGAGAAGGGAATGGCAACCCACTCCAGCATTCCTGCCTGGAGAATTCCATGGACAGAGGAGCCTGGCGGGCTACAGTGTATGGGGTCGCAGAGAGTCAGACGGGACTGAGTGACTAAACAATAACGAAGTATCTTACAGGACTTCTTCCCATCAGTAACTTAATGCGCTAATTTCCAACCATTGTTCACAGGAAATACCTGAAACAAACACTGGGGACACCGGAGGACGGGGCTGGGGAAGCAGTGTCTGGGCACAACTATAGCCTGTTTCCAGTAATGACTCGCTTGCTAATAAAAAGCTTTCTCCTAATGACGGCAGGGCTACTTTACTACGGTCCCTCATGTATTGTAACTGAAGGTGTTAGGGATTCACATGTTTAATAGCTGCACAAATAATGCTTTTTAGTTAGGATTTAACTATAATTGACTGCTGAAATTGAACTTTAAAATTAGGTTGTCTATCATATTTTAATGTCGCTTAAGTTATTACTGGTATTTTCTGACTACTACTTACCCTGGACCAACAAGAAAGGAAATATGGGGCATAATCCTTTATGTTTAAATAAAACTACATTTAAAAGGTCCCCATATATACATTTGTAGGTATAGAATCTAATTTTTTCTGGAAAAAAATTGTAAGAAACTAACAGTTTCCTGGGGTACGACCTACAATAGGAGACTTTGGTTTTCTGTACTGTTTGACTTTCTTACCATCAGTACTTTTTACTCCTTTTGCAGGGGAGGTGGGAGAATATCCAGGTGGTAAGATTATGGGGCATCTTATTGTTCTCCTATACCCCGGGGTAAAACACAACTTATTACGGCATACTACATGACCAAATCCTAGACTGTGCTCAATACTGATAATTAGGCAAATATGGATAATAATGTAATACACATGTAATCAATAGTTTAGTTGAAATAGTCCTGAGAAAGTAAGAGCTAGTGGCCACACTGTTAGCTTTTCAGTGAAAGGAACGAAGATCCTCTGAGTTACTGACAGCAGAGCGTACAGCACATCCTGGCTCATGCTACCAAACGGTCATAAATTGACATTACGAGTGTCTAAGCAGTGGAGAGGACAGACGCCAGCCCCTTCAGCCCTCAGGAGGCCTATACGTGGAGAACCTTGGTGTGTCAGCTAAGGTTGGAAAACGGAGAAGTTGTCTAATTTCGTCTTCTGGATGCTGAAGCAGCAAGGACTCAATCTACATATGTTAACACCGAGTAGACCCCTTTTGGAATCTAATGCTGAAAGGGTGCGTCAACTTGTCCTGAAAGATGCTAACAAAAGGTTGACATCATCCCTTTCTGGCCTGGAGTGAATTAAAGTGAAACAGCCTTTCTTTCTGCATACCTTTTAAGGCTCAGAGTTAAATGCTGCACCAGTGAATCCGTTACAAGGAATGACAGGTACTGTAAACAAAACAGACAACGGGGGAACCCAAGAGCATTGTGCTGGAAACTAAGCTGGGAGCTGTGAGAATGGGTGACTCACCCACCTCCTAGCAAGGTTCTACCACCGAGCACACTGAAAGAATTCTAGGTATTTTTAGAAAACACTTCCGGTGGTGTTTATAACATGTTTCACTAGCAGAAGCGTCTGAAGCACAGCAGACTGGGCAGGCTCTCAGGTCCCACTTCTTCCCCTGTCTCAGATTCTCTCTTTAAGTGGTTGGTCTGAGTCACTGCGAGGCAGTCATCTGATTAAATGTTTACTGAATTTAGTTAATTACTATTTCAAGTTGTCATGGGTTAGTCTCAGCTTTCCCTAACCAGAAAAGATCTGCACCAGTGGACAAATGTGCTAGCAATAGGCATGCATGCATGCACTGTCATTCAGTCGCGTCCGACTCTTTGCGACCCCGTGGACTGTAGCCCACCAGGCTCCTGTCCGTGGGATGTCCCAGGCAAGAATACCGGTGCGGGTTGCCACTTCCTATTCCAAGAGATCTTCCCATCCCAGGGTTCGAACCCATGTGTCTTGCGTCTCCTGCATCGGCAGGCGGGTTCTTCTCCGCTGCACCACCTGGGATGCCCTTTAGCCCGTTACCACTCACTGTCAGACATCCTGGCAACTGACAGTGCTCTGTGGCACCCTCGTCCCTCACCTGGTGAGGACCTTTTATCCAGGAAGAGGGGAAAAGGCCAGTCACTTACACGTCCTTTCTCCCCTCCCCCATCTGAGCAAAACCAAACCTGTGGGTTGAGGTTACATCATGCGTATTTTAATGAGAAGAGTCGTGGACCACTTACATTTGTTTCCCGTATGTACTGCAAGAAATAGACCACGCCCAACTTGCAGAGTGCTAGGAAGACTGGTACTTGTGCATCTGGGCTGGCTTCGGCTGCCATGTCATAGAAACGCTTTGCAAGGTGAATGTCCTGTAACAGAGGTAATAAGCCAAGTGTCAGTTCTTGTTAAAGTAAAAATAATTACTATTTACATGTTCAGAAAGTTTAATTTACCTTTCAAGTTTCATTTTAAAATTTCCCTTACCGAAAGAAAGAACTCAAGCTTTAATTCGGTAAAATTTCTTTTAATTATCTAACTGCTTACTTTTGAAGAATTTAATGGAAAAAATTCAAAAGGTAACCTGTATGTCCCTGACCTTGCTGGACACAGTTATATATAATGTCTGTGCATAACACTGTTAACCCAGAGACTTCCAGGGTGACCTGTAGGTCTCAAGCTAATTTTTTCCTACCTACAAGCCAGTTAGCGTAAGGAATTTCTGGTTTCTGTCTGGAGCAGAGATCTTTATATTGGGGTAGACATACCCAAAAGTTTTCTAAGGGGTGTTAGGAGTTTCTCAATCCTCTGTTTCCCCGTCTTAGATTGTTTCTGTAAAGGGGGAAACAAATTATTACTAACTTTGGCCCAGATGAGGGTGCTCTGCCTTCAGATAAATGGTAGAACGGGATGCTGTGAGCTGCAAAAATCTCATTTAACAACCTCACTTCTCTCATGCCCTGAGTATTGTCAAAGAATACTAAATTCGTAGGTAAGAATTCCATGAGACACGGTAAAGAAAGGCTAAACACTGAGACTGACTTTTCCTGCACATTTAAATAGAAGCGGCTACTTCCAGCTCTTCTGTGTACTTGTCCCTAGGCGAGTTATCAGTTAAACAGAAGAGCACCTTCAAACAAAATTGACAGTATGGTGAGTGGCTTTGATTTTTAAAAAAGTAACACATTTTATCTGCATTGTCATATCTTTCAAGACCATACATCAAACTTTATGTGATCCACAGACTCTGTGCAGATGAGTCGATAAGAGAAATTAAATCTAATCTATCAATCAACTCCTGAATTATTTATTCCAATTATAACCAATCCTCATCTTGTTTAATACTTAAATTTTTCTATCTATATTAGATGCTGGATTGATTAGTTTTTAGAGTATGAATATGTAGTTTATTTAAAAAGCAGAAAACAAACAGGAAAAGGTGATCATAATGTCTTAATAAAACTAATGAAATTCCTTAAAAAGTTAGGAATAAAACCACCACATGACTCAGCAAACCCACTCCTAGGCTGAGGAAACCAAAACTGAGAAAGACACATGTACCCCAATGTTCATTGCAGCATTATTTACAATAGATATAACGTGAAAGCAACCTAGATGTCTATCGACAGATGAATGGGTAAAGAAGTTGTGGTACATATACACAATGGAATATTACTCAGCCATAAAAAGGAATGCATTTGAGACAGTTCTAATGAGGTGGATGAGCCTACAGCCTATTATACAGAGTCAAGTATGTCAGAAAAAGAAAGATAAATATTGTATACTAATGCATATATACGGAATCTAGAAAGATGATACTGAAGAATTTATCTGCAGGGCAGCAATGGAGAAAGACACATAGAGAACAGACTTATGGGCTTATGGGAGAGGGGAGGAGAGGGTGAGATGTACGGAAAGAGTAACACAGAAACTTACATTACCATGTGTAAAACAGATAGCCAGTAGGGATCTGTTGTATGTCTCAGGAAACTCAAACAGGGGCTCTGTACCAACCCAGGGGGTGGGATGGGAAGGGAGATGGGAGGCAGGTTCAAGAGGGAGGGGACATATGTGTACCTATGGCTGATTCATGTTGAGGTTTGACGGAAAACAACAAAATTCTGTAAAGCAAGTATCCTTCCATAAAAAATAAATTAATTAAAAAAAAATGGATCCCAGCAGTACCCCCCACTTCTAATCAAAGGAATACCATGCATTTTATCAGTCTTTACTCGTAAGAATTTGTATAAGCTCTGTAAAACATTACAAATTAAATTTGTATAACATTACAAATTATTATGCAAAAAGCACTGATTAATTTTCTTGTTGTATAGCCTATTATACAAACAGGCTTTTTTTAAAATTAAAAGTTTTACCACTTTAATTCTGATCGTCTTTGCAAATTATCACTCAATGTATAAAAACCACAACTTACATGTGATCTTTTCAGGCATCCAACCCATTAATTTTATTTAAATTAACAAAGTCAGGCCTTCTGATAGAAACACTCAGGTTAGGTCAACTGGTTTGACAAAGCAAGGAAGCTTCAACAGCTGTGCTACTCGGCAGACTGTCCATGAACTGAATGCACAGCCTGCAGCTCCAGAATCTTGATAAAACTATATTCAACATCTAATGTTCATACAAATGTATCAAAATTTACATATTGGAATTAACATAAAATACTCAATCAATAAAATAAGCACTTTGACAAAAAAGCAGCGCATTAACAAAATGAAACGAACCACCTTCTTTTAAGCACAAAAGGTCTCTAGGAGACTGAGTGAGTAAGGAGTATCATCAGCTCCTTGATCAGCCCTGGGAAAGCCTTTCAGAGGTGACTCCCAGAAACTGAGGCAGTAAGAGTCCAGTGACCAGGGAACACCTCCTTCTGGAAGTCTCTAGTTTCCAATTTGTTGTTTTCAACAGAACGAAGTGGGGACCTAACTGAGTTATCCAGTGATGGATCATCAGAAATAACTTCAATGACAGATTAATCTGATTTGTGGCATATGTCACAGGCTAAATGCTTGTCTGTGAAGCCCCAGGCCCTACGGTATGAAGAGGCGAGGGCTTTGAGAGGTTACTGGGACTGGATGAGGGGGGACTCATGAAGGGAATAAACGTCCTCCTCAGACGCCTCAACGAGCTTGCTGCTTCTCTCTCACGCTTTCCTCATGAGAGGCCACAGAGAGGAGAGCGCCTGCACCAGACACCGAACCCGCAGACACCCTGATCTTCAACATCCTGGCCTCCAGAAATGGGGGAAATAAATGTCTGCTGCTGAAACCACTGCCCTGCGGTATTGTTACGGAGCTGACCAAGACAGCACAGAACTCCAAAGCCATTTAAAGAACCGGTAACCTTGCTGTAGAATTCTTCCCATTCCCATATACTTACTTATGTGAACGAGGTTCCACTCATGTATTTATAAAATGAAAAACAGAATGTTAAATTTATCCCACAGTACTTAGAGTAATTTTTTAAATGCTCTATTCATCTCAAGGATGCATTCTAAATATTAGAGAAAGTAAAATTTTATAAAATCATGAGTTTGATGAGATCAACAGTGTATTCATAATTGACTAACTATGACTAATAATATCCCAATAATTTTTTTTAACACAGCCTAGAATCACAGGAAATAAAATTCAAATTTACATACTTTTTGTTTCAGGTAAGCATGACAGAGTGATCAGTATATTACACTGGTATATAATTTTTAGGAATAATGGACTAAAATATAAAGTCAGGGAGAAAAGTAAAAGATACAATTTTTATTAATAACTTTGCCATGCTTTTTAAAAAAAGTTAATAATGAATGTATCAAATTATTTGGGGATTTAAAGTAGTTTAATCATTCCATTTATAAAAATGTTAGTGTTTAAAATAGCTAGAACTTAGACTCCTTGAAACTTAGGAGAAACTTTAAATGTCAAATTGAAAATGTGTTAGAGGATATGTTTTTCAGTTATTTTAACACAGGAAGAAACTTGAATGACCACAGGTCTAAAGAATGTTAGACCTCAGTAGGAAGGTGTAAGAGTGAGAATAAGTTCATCAGTAGCAAGCATTTTAATTCATTTCAAAATAAGTTAGAAATGACAGACTTTGGCTGTTGATGGACACTTTCTCCAACAGGAGTTACCAACAGAGGCAGCACTGGTTTTCCACTTTTTTGAATCTGTCTTTGGCTTAATATCCTAATTACAACAGTGTAGCTGCCATTATGTACGTATGCCTGAGGATGAGAGAGGTGAGGGCAGTCTTTTCGAAATACGCCAAGACTGGCTTCTAACTTAGCACCTAAAATGTGAGCACACTCCAAAGCAAGCCTATTTCCTGTAAAAATGAAAATGCTGTCCCCCAAATCAAAATGCCAGCACGCACACATCTGAAGTCACGCCCACCTGTTTAATGCCCAGTCCCTTCTCATGCATGTAGCCCAGGTTAAACATGGCCTGTGCGCTGTGCTGCTGCTCAGACGCCAGACGATAGTGAATAAACGCCGTCTCGTAATCCACGTCCGTGCCGAAGCCATAGAAGTGGTAGTCTCCAAGCTTGATTCTAGCCACAGTATAGCCTGAAATAGCGGTTAAATGTAAAACTGCCAATCAGAAACTGTGTTTAAAACAGACGAAATTCTTATTTCTCCTCCTGCTAACATGCTTCCATAAAATAGAATGTTAATTTGTAACACACAGTGTGCATGTGCGTGCTCAGTCATGTCTGACTCTTTGTGACCCCATGGACCATAACCCGCCAGCCTCCTCTGTCCATGGGATTTTCCAGGCAAGAACACTGGAGTTATTGGTTGCCAATATTAGTAGGTTGCCATTTCCTACTCCAGGGGATCTTCCCAACTCAAGGATAGAACTCGAGTCTGCTGCATTGGCAGGTGGGTTCTTTATCACTAGTGCCACCTGGGAAGTCCATCTTATAAACACACAAACTTTATAGCAATTTCTTCAGCCAAGCTACAAATTCAGTAAAAAATTTAAATCAGAAGTGTTGCACTTCTCAAGAAGGCTTTTGTAACAGTCAGGGAGAGGCAAAACAAAGTGGGTGTAATTTATATTTCACTAACAATACTCTTCAAATGATCAGTGGATTCTATAGTATCATTTAACATTTTAAATAGTTCAACTGGAACACTGTATAGAAGAATAGATGGGCAGATAACGTTGGGAGTAGCATGCATGAGAAAGAAATAGTCAAACAAAAAGAGTGGGGAAAGGCTGAAATCTCATGTTTTACACCTATATTCTATTACACATTTTATTCAATTGTCATTTTACACAACACACCAGCCTCAAACTAAAAATCAGAGTAAAGCATAGAATGATATAAATGTCCATTACAAAGACCCTGCAGTTTAATTTAAAAACCCTGGATTAGAACTCATTCTAAGAATGAATACCAATCAGGCAAACAAGTTAAGCAACAGTATCTCTGTTAAAAGTCATGAATGATATGATCTAATCCTTATGGAAGATAAAAACAAAGATACAATAAAGAAAGGCCCCAAGTTTACTCCTAGAACTAACCAACCACTCACCTTGTGAGGCCGCCCGGTTCCAGTGAAGCAATGCTCTGGGATAAGTTTCATTCTCACCTACGATGGTTGCTTCTCCTGCAAGGAAAATGAAACACAAACCAGGCATTTAAGGAAAGGCACTAGAGTTTTAGGCTTCATCTGCAAACCAGGGTGGATACATGCAGCATAATTTAAATGAGAAATGGGATATAAAATATTAAATGAAAAAAACTGTTGAAATTAAACAAGTATGGGAATAAAATACTGAGTTCAAAGGAATCATTGCATTCAGGACAACACTGCTTCCCGAGGCATGTTTTAACCACAGAGCTAATAATCAGACTAATTACTGAACCACTCAGTTCAGTCACTCAGTTGTATGTGACTCTGTGACCCCATGGACTGAAAAATGCCAGGCCTCTCTGTCCATCACCAACTCCCGGAGTTTACTCAAACTCATGTCCATCGACTCGGTGATGCCATCCAACCATCTCATCCTCTGTCGTCCCCTTCTCCTCCTGCCTTCAACCTTTCCCAGCATCAGGATCTTTTCTAATGAACTCTGCTCATTCGATCAGGTGGCCAAAGTATTGGAGTTTCAGCTTGAACATCAGTCCTTTCAACGAACACTCAAGACTGATCTTCTTTAGGATGGACTGGTTGGATCTCCTTGCAGTCCAAGGGACTCTCAAGTATCCTCCAACACCACAGTTCAAAAGCATAAATTCTTCGGCGCTCAGTTTTTTTTATAGTCCAACTCTCACATCCATACATGACTACTGGAAAAACCATAGCTTTGATTAGATGGACCTTTGTCAGCAAAGTAATTTCTCTGCTTTTTACTATGCTGTCTAGGTTGGTCATAGCTTTTCTCTTAAAGAACAAGCCTCTTTTAATTTCATGGCTGTAGTCACCATCTGCAGTGATTTTAGAGCCCCCAAAAATAAAGCCTGTCATGGTTTCCATTGTTTCCCCATCTATTTGCCATGAAGTGATGGGACCAGATGCCATGATCTTAGTTTTCTGAATGCTGGGCCAGTTTTTTCACTCTCCTCTTTCACTTTCATCAGGAGGCTCTTTAGTTCTTCTTTGCTTTCTGCCATAAGGGTGTGTCTTCTGCGTATCTGAGGTTACTGATATTTCTCCCTGCAATCTTGATTCCAGCTTGTGCTTTATGCAGTCTGACATTTCGCACTGAACCACTAGGAATCTATATGCCACTGGAAAAACAATGTTTTTGTATCTGCTGTAGTTTGAAAAATGTATTTAACTGAAAGCAGTTAATTTTATGATCAATGTCGGACCTATTTCTAGTGTCAACTCCATAAAACTCACTTTGATGGCTTAGAGATCTGAGGTAAAATAACTTAAGCATGTGGGCTGTTCAGTTCAATAAAGAAATATCTTTGTGGCTTTGCTTTTTAAACAAGTTAACCTGATGTCTTAAATTGATGCTTTTGAACTGTGGTGCTGAAGAACACTCTTGAGAGTCCCTTGGACTGCAAGGAGATCCAACCAGTCCACCCTAAAGGAAATCAGCCCTGAATATTCATTGGAAGGACTGATGCTGAAACTGAAACTCCAATACTTTGGCCACCTGATGAAAAGAACTGACTCATTGGAAAAGACCCTGATGCTGGGAAAGATTGAAGGCAGGAGGAGAAGGGGACGACAGAGGATGAGATGGTTGGATGGTATCGCCGACTCAATGGACGTGGGTTTAGGTAAACTCCGGGAGTTGGTGATAGACAGGAAGCCTGGCGTGCTGCAGTTCATGGGGTTGCAAAGAGTCGGACGCGACTGAGCGACTGAAGTGCACTGAACTGAACCTGACGTGCACCCTGTGTTCCAACCCCCAGGCAGGACAGGAGTGGGCCTTACTCTGGTCGAGGATGAAGGCTGCGTTGCTCTGTGCCACTTCATAGCCCTGCTCGGCCAGCAGGAGGTACTGGATCACAGCGGCATTGTAGTCTCCGTCTTTGTAGCTGTTGTAAGCGGTCATGAGCCGCTCAGACCACCGGCCCCGTTCACACACATTCTTAAACAACTGTGAGGACAGGACAAAACAGAGGTGTGTCAGAAAATCATTTTTTGCACATTGGCTACAAGCTATTGTTAAGCTTGTTCTCTCAATCTCTGGCAGCTTTATTAAATATATATATATATATATATATATATATATATATACATATATATATATATATATAAATAAATCTGGGATACTAATTTGAAGCTTTCACTTAGTCTTCAGAACAGTAACTCACTCACTCCTCCTATGAGGGGCCACTCTCTCACGAGTTAAGTCCCAGTAACAGCTCTATTTTACAAGGAAGGAAACTGAAGCATAGAGGTTTAGAAACTGTGTGTGTTCATGCTCAGTCCTGTCCACCTCTTTGCGACCCCGTGGACTGTAACCTGCCAGGCTCCTCTGTCCATGGGATTTCCCAGGCAAGAACACTGGAGTGGGCTGCCGTTTCCTCCTCCGGGAGATCTTCCCGACCCAGGGATGGATCCACATATCCTGCACTGGCAGGTGGATTCTTCGCCACTGTGCCGCCTGGGAAGCCTTTAAAACTGTGCTAAGCATTTAACAATGTCCCTCTGAAGTGCCAATCATGAGAAAGCTGAAGAGGAAAGGCTCCAGCTAGGAGATATTAGCGTTCCCCCTGCAACATTCATTTAACATACACTTTTTGATGCTATGTCTCAGATACTGTCTTAGGTGCCAGAGAGATTGCACACAATAATATCTGCTCTTGTAAAGGCTGATGCCAGGAGGGACGGATAGACTGAATCAGGAAGTGCGACAGTGACACACAGACCCTCAGAGCCTTCCCTCCGTGTCTCAGAGCTAGTCGGCTGAGTCTGTTTCTTCTCTAGAAGAAACAATGCCAAGAGAACCAGAAAGAAAACAGAGCCTCTCCTCCCAGGCAAGCGCAGAAAGCCCTTACCTCCACTGCAGTGTGACATGATCGCATCACTCCAGTGCCGCTGGCGTGCATCTGAGCCAGGTTGTAGAAAGCCAGGATATGGCCTCCCTGGGAAGCTAAGTTAAAATACTTCAAGGCTTGTTTGTAATCCCTCTTGACTCCAATGCCATCTGTAAGGAAAATCACACAAGAGGTCAGGAACAGTGTTAAGTGTGATTTAGCTAAAGCATCAAAGAAGCCTTATCTAGGAATAAAACTAAATGAAACTCAGAATTCTTACTTCAGAAAGATGTGAATCTTATTAATATAGATTTGCACATTAACACTGATTAATATATTCTCCAGGGCAATACAAGATGTGCACAAATTATTGACTTGGGAGGACATTAATCAGATAGAAACTCAATAGCTCTCATTTCCATATCACAGTGACATCTAGAGGAAAAGAGGAAGTTTAGACTTGGAGTATCCATCGTTACTTACTATAGTACATGGAACCAAGCTGCAGCTGCCCATCCACCCAGCCTTGTTCAGCAGCTTTCTGGAAATACTTCAGTGCCAAATCATAATTCTGGAGAAAAAGAGTTCACATGATCACATAATGAGAAGGCTTGAAAGGCTGACATACTCCGAAGTCAGGAGATTCATTCATAAAAAGAATTCACAATGCACACAGTATTCCTGAAGTTGTTAAGAGACCTTCTTTTTAATAATACACAGATGGTAATATTTTTTAAGTCATGGTGGATTAACATTTAAGACCGTGAAGAAAAACAAAAACATTATTTTGTGAAACAACTTGTATGTCTGCACTCAGAAAGCATGAACAACACTACTAAAGCAGCAGACCAAAAATTAAGAAACAGTCACAGCTTTTCTATTGATCAACAAACCCTTTTAAACCTCAATTTTTAAACACTAAGAAAAAGCATTCTCTCATTAGTTCCATCCCTGAACAGCTTATCAAACATCATTATCAGATGTCAAATATCATACATATCCCCAGAGAAAACTGAAAACAAAGGTCACTATGGGATTTTACTATCCTAACATGACTAGAAGGACTCAGAATGAGACCACATCCCTGTCTTTCGTGCTAGGGAATATCTACAGACTAGAATTCTCTACCGAGCTTAGTTTGGGCCCAAATTAAAAGAATACATGGCTTGGGCAGATCGGACAGAGGTG
This sequence comes from Dama dama, assembly GCF_033118175.1. Lineage (NCBI taxonomy): Eukaryota > Metazoa > Chordata > Mammalia > Artiodactyla > Cervidae > Dama > Dama dama. The sequence goes on along the minus strand of NC_083692.1, from coordinate 11,260,989 downwards.
GGGACAGTGGTGAGGATCCAGGGGCCTCCAGCGTGAGCAAGAAGCGCAGAGGAACGAGGCGCAGTGGCCCTGGAAAACCCGGACGGCCCAGAGGAGAGAGTCCAGGGGAGGCAGAACCAGCGCCGTGCGGGCCAACGCGGAGGTCACTGCTGGGCTGTGCAGAGCAGTGACAGGAGGTGGAAGCCTGACTGCTGAGAGCTGAGGAGTGGACGCAGCCGCTCACAGACTTCCTTCTCTGGAGAAACCCGGGCTGCAGGAAAGGGCTGGAAAGGAGAGAGGTGGCAGCTAGACGGGAAAGGGGTGGCACAGAGACCTCTCCTCACTCCACACGACAGGACCTGTGAATTTTCTTAGGCCTGAGTGACGAAGCGGCCCAGAGATACTGAAGCCTGAGACAGATCGGCGAGTAAGGGAGGCGAAGAGCAGAGATGGAAACATGAGAAAGTTTCACGCCCTGAGAAGGTGCCAGAGACACAGCCACGCCTAGAAGACAGCTGCTATGGTGGGACGGGGTGAGGGGTGGCAGGGAACCCAACTGAGAGAGAATGTTCCAGGTTGAGCTCTGGTTACAAACCAAACGGCCTCACCTGGGCTGCCTGGGAGCTAGTTAAGGGGAACACTTCCCTACGTCACTAGCTGCCTGCTTGTTGATGTCAGAACATTAGGACTGAAAACTTACAACTTGAACTCCTCTCCCGTAGAGGTAAGCCATTCCAAGCCCACTCTGTCCAACGGGGTTGCCCTGCCAACCAGACCAAAATTAAAGGATTCATTAAAAAAAAATAGGCAAGAAAAAGTGACTGCAAAAGAAATAATTTATAAACATATTCAAAACATGTCTTAGTATGTTTTTCAATTCAAAACAGAATTTCCTCCTTCCCATCAGACTAAACAGGATACTGAGTTTTGGAGACCTAACATTCAATATTTGCTGAAAAACAGTAAAGAGTAAATTCACTTAGAATTAAATTTTGGTGACTTACCTATGAATATCTGGCTCACAAATCTGTGATATGAAACATGACTGATATATTTAATCTTTCCAAAATTAAAAGTAGGCCACTTTTGTTTTTGGGGGGGTGGTTTTCCACTGGTAATCTCCAACCCCAACAAAGAAGATGCTGCCACAGGGCAGAATCAACACATTGAGATCAGTGGTGAGGGTATGCTTAAGGTTGTCGGACTGTTGTGGAACAAAGACAATTACTGCTTTGAGACCTTACAGAGAAAAATCTAGTATCCATCTAAAATCAGAAGGACAGAAGCATCTTTAAAAAAAGTGTCACAGTGCCGCTTCAGGAAAAACTTAACTGTGGTCTGGGACAACACGTACTAGTCGTACTAGGACAACTAGTAGTAACAGCACCGGTCAGTAGCATGTGCTAGTTGACAGAGAGGTAAGTGCACACACTGGCGTCAGGGGGTCTTAAATACTCAAGAGGCAGCTTTCTCGGGGCCAGAGACAGTCTAACTGTGTGTTACAATGATCAAAACTAGTCAGTGAAGCTTTAAACCTCAAGCTGCAATACAAACAGGGTAAATTATATAACTCCCAATTCTACTACTAAAATCATTATTTCCCTGGCCAGGAAACTTCTCAGTGAAACTGAAACAGATTTAATGTTCAATGATCTGGTTCCTAATACACACACACACACATATCTACGTATATAGCTTTTTATTGAGGTTTCTTCCTAATCCATTCATCCAAATGAATCACATTAACATAAGCACTTCCAGTAATTTATGGAATAAGTTGATTATGATTAATTCCTTTAAAAACTTCTCTCTTAAAATAACAGAAATATGGCTCACATTCCAATACACTGAGTCAAGAATTCTTACCATGTCAGCAGCCTTTTTAAAGTAGTGAAGAGCTGTCTCGTTACTCTGAGGTACAATATCGCTTCCCTCTGAATACATCTAGAAAACAGACCCCAATTTCAATATGAGCTGTAGCCTTTTTAGCAACTACATTTTTCCCCTATCTCATCTCATGATTTCATGAACTCTTTCAACAAAGTGTTATAGTTTCCCACAGGGTATTTTAGAATTAAAAGCAAAATCTTAAACGTAGATATTTTTAATATATTCTTGGTCACGCCAAATTTACAACTTATCTATAAACATGACTACATAAAATCAGTTCACTGATCAATCTCAAAAGTAATCTTAAACCCCAAGACAAATCTTTCTCCTTGAGTTGACTGAGGGCAGTCAAATGGTCAATCAGTTGCTTGGAATAAGTGATTATATGAGGAAAAGGATAGCTGAGGGCAATGTCTACTGCTTTCCCCATGATAAGTTGCAAGGACAGTCTTAAGTTCAGGAAAAGAGGTAACTCAAAAGTTATTTTAAAAGGTTTCAAGCACTGAATTATTACAGAGTACCGGGTATGGGAACTGATAAAAGGACCAAGAGAAAGGAAGATTGAATGACCGGTAGTACTGTTTTTATCCATGTGTGTATCGAGGAAATAAGGAAAGGAAATCCTTCTTTGAGATAGGGAAAATCAGAAATTCAGAGTAAGAATCGAGAAGGCCGAAAAGTTCTTAAATGCTAACAAAAAGAGATGGGTGATACCAATTTCTACACTGCAATAGTTAGAAAGTGTAAATGTACAGTTCTCAAGCCCCAAATGACCAGTTGTGATCGTGTGGCAAATACTGATGGGATCTTTCTCTTTGTAAAAACTTTTGAGATATATTCTACCTGAGCCTCCTAACCCTAGGACTTGGCTAAAGGTGAAAATACCCATTGGTTTACACTGTGTTAGTTTTCAAAATAATGAAAAAGGAAGTGGTGAGAACATGCCGTGACATATGGAATCTGTTCATTAGTCTCTAGACTTAAGTGTTTCCTTGGTTGAGAAAAGAACTGCACTGGGAAGTGGGTGATGGCTATCTAAGACATTAAATAAGGTCTGCAGATAAATTGCAATACACCCTAATTGTCTCGAATCAACATGGAAGTAAACAGGCAATTATGACAGACTTAGCAAAAAACTGCACAACATAAAGAATAAATCCCTTATTATTGCATATCACACACCAAAAGTAGGTCTGCAGATAGTGACAATTAGCTTCAGTGGAGAATTAACATACTGATAAGCAAATGCTATGTTCCCTCTAAGTTACCTAAGAAAATGGTCTCAGAGCAGCACTTAAGATATAATACGCTTGTACTGGAAATCTTATTTCCAGCTTATTTTTGTTAAATTGTAGACAAATACCGTATGTGCTTACTAGGTGAACACCTCTTGCTATCAAAGAAAATGTTCACAGGATGTATAGTACCTTTCCCAAGAAGGCCATGGCATGGGAATTGCCAGCATTCGCTGCTAAATTGAAGTAGTCAAATGCTCTCTGTGGGAAGGAATTTATGAAAATTATTAGATATTAATAGAATCTGCCCTTGGCTTTTAACCAAAACAATTACTTCAGAAACATTAAAAAAATCCTGTTACAGTGAAGCACAGAAGTTGAAGTAAACGGCAACGCAACATCTGCTGATCGTGCAGGCGCCCAGCGGTCCCTCCAGCAGCCAGCCCAGCCCTGGGTCCTGGCTCCTGCACCGCCGAGCAGGCCCAGAGTGCACCGACCCCCTCCCTCCCCACCGCTCCATCAAAGTGGTGTGGAACTTCTGCAAAGCGCCCCTCCCTGATCTTTCTGCTTTCATTGTTGGGGTCACCCAAAGCGACTGCTCTTAAGTCTCAACAGGCTGGACCTTCCAGCTCCTTGAAGCGCTGTAAGGAATAGATCAGACCCTTTATCTCAGCACTGTTTCACCTTTTGCTCACTGCACTCCGGGTACACCAGCCATGTTCCTTCCTGCCTGAGGACCTAGACACATCTGTTCTTTTTGGCCTGGGATGACCTAACCTCCAAGGTTTAACTTAAATGTCAACCACATTTCTTCAGAGACAAGTGCTACTTTCCAGTAACTAACCTATCATTGGACACTTTAAGTCTCCTTTGTAACAATAATCACAATTTACTACACGTTTGTTGGTGTGACCGTTTAAAAAAATAACTAATGCTTCTGTTAAACTTGAAGCTCTGCAAAGGTAAGAACCAAAGGTAAGGTCCAGCACTGTATTCTGAATGCCTTGTGGTGAATGGGACAGGTGGTACTACTCAATGCTGGTTGAGTTCACACAATTATGTATTGGGAATGCCTTCTCTTCTATGAAAATTTATCCCTGTGTAAGCTGCTTCCCAGGTAGGTAGCATACACCACACCAGGAACATCCCCAAACTTGTATAAAAGTAAGCAGAAAACTCTTAACCAGATTTCTGTTCTCTCACCTGACATTTTTACTAACCAGTTTATTTGCTGGGTTCACTGGCCCAATGACATGAAATTTTAATGACCAAAGGCACCGAAAGCTGTCAAAATGCTGTCTGCATAGTAATTTTTAAAAAGCATCAATATCTGGTATCGTTTCAGTGATAAATGCATTTTGTTATGATCTAAGTCTTAAAAGTTGATGCAATATGATGTATAAAATAACCTTAATTAGAACATTTAACTGGTATGGCAGAAAAACAGAGTTTCATTAGTCAGACACTTGCTGAGAACTTGCTACATGCTAAGCATTGCCAGGCGCAGGCAATGAGCTGGCAAACAAGGCAGACACAGCCCATGCTGTTTTGAACCTCACATTCTAGCAGGAGAAACAATTATATTAGATACTTGACTAATTCACAATGACAAAGGCCACAGGGAATACAGGTTTTCAGAACTGCTAACTGTGGTACACAACCTGTTCCCGCAGCGGGGTGGGGTCAGGGGCACGGGTTAGGGGAAGAGACGCTGGACCTGACTTCTGGAGGACGAGGACGAACTGCCAGGTGGGATAACAATGCTCACTCTAGACAGAGGGACTGGCCTTCCAGAAGTTCCGAGACAGGGAGCTTCTTAGTATTTTCAAAGACCTGAGTAAAGGTTCCTGTGCCTGTGACTCAGAAAGCAAGGGGCTGGAGAGGGAAACAGCGTGGTCCAAGGCCTTGGAGGTCACACTGAAGGTTGTGGCTTTCAAGCTACTGGAAATCACAGACCACTCAAAAGAAATTAAAGCAAGGGAACTGCACCATCAGATGCACAGTTTACGTCTGCAGTAACCCATACAAGTTACTGTTTAGGAAATGCAGGCAGGAGATTATTCACACAAGTGACAGGTGTACTGAGGAAAGAAGGGAAGAGATGAGCGATACACAGGACAAAAAGCAGATAAAAAACAAATAAACACTGGGGACTGGAAATGGATGTGACTGCTACAGCTGCACACACCTAATTTCTCAAAAACTCAACACTGAGGTCTCCTCAGTTCTAGGAAATACTTTCCAGTAGGAGTTTTCAGACATATGTCTATCACATACCTATAGAAAACCAAGACACTATTCTATGCTTTTTTGGCAGCACTGACAACTAGTTTTGGAATTAATAAAACCTTTCCCATCACTGCAAAGTATGACCACATTTTTGTTCTTCAGGTTCCTCATTTGTGATTTGTGATTCCTCATTTGTGATGGTGACTCAATTACAAAGCTTGATATTGTCACTGACTTTGCAAGAAATACATTTGGAGTGTCATAGCTTGCCACAGTATGAAAAGCTAAGCCTGAAGATCAGTAAGGGTACCTGATGGTTTTGTTCTACTCCACGGCCTCCGTGCAGATGCAGTTGTCCCAGACCAACCTGAAAATGAACAAAATGGAGGCAAGGTTTTGTAAATGGTAGCACCTGCATCTGGTCTGTAATTAAATTAGCCCAACAAGAAACATTTGGTCACAAAAAGGGTTCTGTCCGTAACACAGAAAAGTAAACATTTTTCTTATGGGATACTACTCTAACTGCATTTAAAAAAAAATTAAAAACATCTGCTTTTAGTTGCAAAACATCCTTCTGAAAGAGGTGAGAAAAGGCATTTCCACACAAACTAAAGAAAAGTTCAAATCCTTTGAATTACAGGGTGTTCTTCCGGAAGTGGGAAAATTATCCTAGGAAGCTTGGAGATGAGATAAGAAATAAAGAACAACAGAAAGGTAAATCTGTGAGGAATGCTATACTGGATGGACTGTATAAAAGAACAATTATCTTATGGGGTTCAAAAATACATAGGGTTAAAATACAGACAACCTCCAACCAAAAGAAGGTAAGAAAGGAGAGAAAAGGGAACAGAGAAAAGCAAAATAAAAGCAATAGAAAATTAAAACCCAAATATGTCATTAATTACTCTAATTAAAAGACTGTCAAAATAGACTTTTAAAAATGAGCAAAACTAGTCACATGATACTTGTAAGAAACATACCTTAAACATCAGAAGATTGAAAATATAAGACAGAAAAGATATTCCATGTAAATACTAACCAAAAGAAAGTAGGGCAGCTATGCCAGTATTAAGCAAGTTAGTGAGTTAAAAGTCGCTCAGTCATGTCTGACTCTTTGCGACCCCATGGACTATACAGTCCATGGAATTCTCCAGGCCAGAATACTGGAGTGGGGAGCCTTTCCCTCAGGGATTGAAAGCAAAAAATATTTCTGGAGATAAAAAGAGGACATTTCATGATACAAAAGTTAGTTCAAAAGAAAGATAAGTATTAAGTCTGTATGCAACTCATCATGGCTTAAAATATAAAGTGAAATAGAACTAAAAGAAAGAGAAATCCAAAGTGAAAAATTTCAATCATGTCATCTCAGCACTGGACAGAAAAAGCAGACAAATCCAGTAGGGATTCAAAAGATTTGAATAAAGAATGAAGAAACCTGATTCAACTGACACATACAGAACACTACACCCAACGACTGCAGAAATTCATTCTCTTTAGCATACGGAGTATTTACCCAAACTGATCAAGGGATGGGGGCATAAAGCAAGTCTCGAGAAATCGCAAGCAACTAACAGCAAAGAGCATATTCTGACTACAGTGGATTAAGAGAGACTCCAACAATAAAAAAGGTAAGTAGAAAATTCCCATGTACAGTCATCCCTCAGTATCCATAGGGAATTGGTTCCAGGACCCCTCCCCCGCACAGATACCAAAATTCTCAGATGCTCAAGCCCCTTGTATAAAATGCGTACAGCCTACACACAACCTCCTGTACATGTTAAATCATTTCCAGATCACTTATAAAATTTAATGTAAACGCTATGTAAATAGTTGTGAATACTATGTAAATAGTTGCCGATGTGTAACAAATTCAAGTTTGCTTTTTGGAACTTTCTGGGGAAAAAAAGTTTTTTTGAATATTTTTGATCCATGGTTAATTGAATCTGTGGATGCAAAACCTGCAGTATACAGAGGGCTGACTGGATATGGAAATTAAGCAATTCATTTCTAAATTACACAAGAGTCAAAAAAAAATGATGAAAATCAGAGCTAAATATAATGAAAATATGATAGTGGGACAATGTATTTCTATCAGATACTAAGTTCTATAAAGCTATGAAAATTTGAGACAATATTTGCATAAGAAATATACAAGAAAATGCTCATAGCATTATTTTAATAGCCCAAATCTGGGAAGAATAAAATGGATAAATTGTGGTAGTTTCATACAACAAAATACTACACAGCAATGCAAATCAATGAACTACAGCTATGTGAAAACACAAGGATTGATTTCAGAAACAATACTGAACAAAAGAAGTTGATACCAAAAATATGCCATATGACTATTTCTTTTTTACTTAAGTTTCAAAAACAAGCCAAACTAATCTACAGTGTTAGCTTCTATTAGTCTTAAAATTAATTGGAAAAGTATCTACTGCTCATCCCTACATGTTTCTAAATCAGAAGGAACTGTCAACTTAAAAAAGATGGATGGTGAAGTTCTCTTTTTTAATATCATCAAAACAACCCATGAAACAACAAATTACACATGATACTTTGATGTACGTCATACAGTTTACATTAAACAGGCCTACTTTGCTCCCTGACCTTGAGAAAATTATAGTCTAAGATAAGCAAAGGAAACGAATGGTAAATAGCTCTGAAGAGCATCTGAAATGACAAGTGTTCCAGAGACTCTCTGTTTAGAGGAAGCGACAGTTCTTATCTCGGTGACCCAGTAAGAGCCTTCACCATCACTGTAATGTTGCTCCAATCCACCCGTGGCGCACTCTGGAGTCACCTAGCCAGCTTTTAAGGCGCCATCGATGGTCACAACCCAGATGTACCCAAATGGAAGGTCTGGAGAGTAAACGGGACTAATTTGTAGCTAATAATAGCTCAGTGAACATGTTATAGCTCCAACTGCCTGTCCCCAGAGGCTGTAACACACAAGGCAGTGTACCTTGCAGGAGACCTTTAAACACATACCTGGGCTTGTACATCCCCTTTTTCAGCTAAGAACTGGTAATACTGAATCAAATCTTCCTCGAGCATTCCGCTGTTCATTCCTGGATTTTCAACCTCATCAGGCAGCCGTATTCTCTGCACCACTGAGCCTCCCGTCAGTGAGATATCACTAGCAACTGAAACAGGGACGAAGCAACACGGGGCGGAAAGTCAGAGGGGTGGTCCCACAGTGAGAAGTACCGTTCCAGCTGCCAGATACCAACAGACGCTGCGTTAAAGGAAGTTTTTCTATTGTGGTCTACGGAGTGTGAAACAGTCATCTAAGCTAAATTCAGTTTCTTTCCCACACAATACTAAGAAGTGGAATCCTAAGCAAATTTTTAAAAAGTACTTCCTAATCAACTAGTGTAAAGATGATTCCACTTGAGAGCCAGTCACAGTATTTCAAGCAGTAAAATAAATTTAAAATTATTATTTTTTTCTTTTTTTTTTTGGTAACGTCAAAGGCAAAAAAAAGCAGGTACCGTGATTGGCCACAAGACGATAATGAGTCAGTGCGGACTCACAGCTCTGGAGGACCCCGATGCCAGCCCAGTATCGGTAACCCTGTAATAAATGCAACCTCAGTGAGAAGAGGGAAGTTTCACATGCTTCAGTGGCATTCTAGCGGGAACAGATAAAGCTAACCATACGCAAAGGGGAACTGTACTGTCCTCTGATACAAACACACGGCCACCTCATTTATCCTGAGTGTCACATTTTGAGGTAACTTATTCAGCAACTTTTAACAATCAGACTACAGCTAAGACCTGGGAAATAGACACTAAAGTTCTGAGAGCAATCAAAATAGATGCCATCAACTTTCTGTATGCAGTGTGTGCCCGTTTACCTGTACGAGAAAATTACTGAGGCTCTTGCTTTTAGACAAGATTTCAATCTTAGACACAATTTTAACAAAAATTGACTAATCTTCCAAAGCATTAGTAACTTTTTGTTGTTGTTGTTAGCTCATATCTTTATTAACCAATATACAATTACTTGTCTTCTGGTTTGTTGAAACAATAGGTCAGATAACATTTGCCACAATAATGTCTGTCAAAGGGACTGGCCATAAAACCTCCAGCACCACATTCATCTGAGGGACACTCCCGGCGAAGGCAACTGATTTTGCCATTCTCATCCACCTTATAGTATTTCAGAACAGCTGATTTAACCTTCTTTCTCTTATGCTTGTTCTTCTTGGGAGTGGTGTAAGATGACTTCTTCTTTTCTTAGTACCACCACGAAGTCTCAACACTAGATGAAGAATGGACTCCTTTTGAATGTTGTAGTCAGACAAAGTATGTCCATCTTTCAGTTGCTTGCCAGTAAAGATCAGTCTTTGTTGGCCAGGAGGAATTCTTTCCTTATTCTGGATCTTGGCCTTTACATTTTCTATTGTATCCGAGGGCTTGACCTCGAGAGTGATGGTCTTCTCCATCAGAGTCTTCACAAAAATCTGCACCTTGGCGGCGGTTCCACCGCAGATGGCGGATCCGAAAGCTAATAACTTTTAAAGAAGCAACCAACTAGCAATCTAGGGAAGACAAGAAACTACTAGAGATGGGCAGAGCAGTACCAGGAATAAATGACTTCAGAATAAGGGGGAAGACTGCTAATTATGAAGAAGAGAACAGAGCTCTCTGGAGTCACACAGACTCACATAACTTCACCAACTTTAACAGTCCTCAGGGCAGAAGTGTACAATAACACGTATAATCATACTTAATGTTCTTAGTCTGTAGCCCCTATTTAAGAAGATTGGTAAACAGCTTTAAAATGAGATTTCTGTCAAAAATACTTCATGTTTTCTGAAAACTCATCTAAAAACAACGTTTCAATGACTGTGGGAGCAATAAACATTTTTGGAGATGAGACGAACAAATGAAAAAACTTCAAAGTTAGTGAGGAATGTTTCAGAAAGTTAGAGCAACACTCTCATTTTTCACGTACTGGAAAATGGTTTACCTCTGTAACAGGCCCAAGTCCAAGCTCCCTGGCTTGATGTCCGGCCCTTTACACGATCCCTGTCTACCTGTCCTGGTGATGACCTACCTGGCAATCCCTTCTCCACTGACAGCTGCTTCTTTCTTCAGAAGGATCTCCTTAATTCCTCTCCTTCCCCTGCCAGTGTGGGCTGGGAACCTGTCAGTGATTCCTTCATGTGCCCGTGCTGTATTGTAATGGTCTCCCTGCTCACGCCTCCCTCTCAAGAGTAAATGCTTGCTGCGGGCTGGCATTAGATCTTACTCTACGAGAAGCCCAACACCAAGTATTCAGTGTTTTAGAATACAGAGGGAAAATCATTCAGGATCCTCCCACTGGCCAGAAAACCAGATCTCCCTTCTTTGAAGCCTCACAGTCCTGTCAGCGAGCAGGCCTGTGGCCCCTCCAGATCTCCCTCCTTTGAAGCCTCACAGTCCTGTCAGCGAGCAGGCCTGTGGCCCCTCCAGGTCTCCCTCCTTTGAAGCCTCACAGTCCTGTCAGCGAGCAGGCCTGCGCCCCCTCCAGATCTCCCTCCTTTGAAGCCTCACAGTCCTGTCAGCGAGCAGGCCTGTGGCCCCTCCAGATCTCCCTTCTTTGAAGCCTCACAGTCCTGTCAGCGAGCAGGCCTGTGGCCCCTCCAGATCTCCCTCCTATGAAGCCTCACAGTCCTGTCAGCGAGCAGGCCTGCGCCCCCTCCAGATCTCCCTTCTTTGAAGCCTCACAGTCCTGTCAGCGAGCAGGCGTGTGGCCCCTCCAGATCTCCCTCCTTTGAAGCCTCACAGTCCTGTCAGCGAGCAGGCCTGCGGCCCCTCCAGATCTCCCTCCTTTGAAGCCTCACAGTCCTGTCAGCGAGCAGGCCTGTGGCCCCTCCAGATCTCCCTCCTTTGAAGCCTCACAGTCCTGTCAGCGAGCAGGCCTGTGGCCCCTCCATATCTCCCTCCTTTGAAGCCTCACAGTCCTGTCAGCGAGCAGGCTTGTGGCCCCTCCAGATCTCCCTTCTTTGAAGCCTCACAGTCCTGTCAGCGAGCAGGCCTGCGCCCCCTCCAGATCTCCCTCCTTTGAAGCCTCACAGTCCTGTCAGCGAGCAGGCCTGCGCCCCCTCCAGATCTCCCTCCTTTGAAGCCTCACAGTCCTGTCAGCGAGCAGGCCTGCGGCCCCTCCAGATCTCCCTCCTTTGAAGCCTCACAGTCCTGTCAGTGAGCAGGCCTGCGCCCCCTCCAGATCTCCCTTCTTTGAAGCCTCACAGTCCTGTCAGCGAGGAGGCCTGCGCCCCCTCCAGATCTCCCTCCTTTGAAGCCTCACAGTCCTGTCAGCGAGCAGGCCTGCGCCCCCTCCAGATCTCCCTTCTTTGAAGCCTCACAGTCCTGTCAGCGAGCAGGCCTGCGCCCCCTCCAGATCTCCCTCCTTTGAAGCCTCACAGTCCTGTCAGCGAGCAGGCCTGCGCCCCCTCCAGATCTCCCTTCTTTGAAGCCTCACAGTCCTGTCAGCGAGCAGGCCTGCGGCCCCTCCAGATCTCCCTCCTTTGAAGCCTCACAGTCCTGTCAGCGAGCAGGCCTGTGGCCCCTCCACATCTCCCTCCTTTGAAGCCTCACAGTCCTGTCAGCGAGCAGGCCTGTGCCCCCTCCAGATCTCCCTTCTTTGAAGCCTCACAGTCCTGTCAGCGAGCAGGCCTGCGCCCCCTCCAGATCTCCCTTCTTTGAAGCCTCACAGTCCTGTCAGCGAGCAGGCCTGTGGCCCCTCCAGATCTCCCTCCTTTGAAGCCTCACAGTCCTGTCAGCGAGCAGGCCTGCGCCCCCTCCAGATCTCCCTCCTTTGAAGCCTCACAGTCCTGTCAGCGAGCAGGCCTGCGCCCCCTCCAGATCTCCCTCCTTTGAAGCCTCACAGTCCTGTCAGCGAGCAGGCCTGCGGCCCCTCCAGATCTCCCTCCTTTGAAGCCTCACAGTCCTGTCAGCGAGGAGGCCTGCGCCCCCTCCAGATCTCCCTCCTTTGAAGCCTCACAGTCCTGTCAGCGAGCAGGCCTGCGCCCCCTCCAGATCTCCCTCCTTTGAAGCCTCACAGTCCTGTCAGCGAGCAGGCGTGTGGCCCCTCCAGATCTCCCTTCTTTGAAGCCTCACAGTCCTGTCAGCGAGCAGGCGTGTGGCCCCTCCAGATCTCCCTTCTTTGAAGCCTCACAGTCCTGTCAGCGAGCAGGCCTGCGCCCCCTCCAGATCTCCCTCCTTTGAAGCCTCACAGTCCTGTCAGCGAGCAGGCCTGTGGCCCCTCCAGATCTCCCTCCTTTGAAGCCTCACAGTCCTGTCAGCGAGCAGGCCTGTGGCCCCTCCATATCTCCCTCCTTTGAAGCCTCACAGTCCTGTCAGCGAGCAGGCCTGCGCCCCCTCCAGATCTCCCTTCTTTGAAGCCTCACAGTCCTGTCAGCGAGCAGGCCTGCGCCCCCTCCAGATCTCCCTTCTTTGAAGCCTCACAGTCCTGTCAGCGAGCAGGCCTGTGGCCCCTCCAGATCTCCCTCCTTTGAAGCCTCACAGTCCTGTCAGCGAGCAGGCCTGTGGCCCCTCCATATCTCCCTCCTTTGAAGCCTCACAGTCCTGTCAGCGAGCAGGCCTGCGCCCCCTCCAGATCTCCCTTCTTTGAAGCCTCACAGTCCTGTCAGCGAGCAGGCCTGTGGCCCCTCCAGATCTCCCTCCTTTGAAGCCTCACAGTCCTGTCAGCGAGCAGGCCTGCGCCCCCTCCAGATCTCCCTTCTTTGAAGCCTCACAGTCCTGTCAGCGAGCAGGCCTGTGGCCCCTCCAGATCTCCCTCCTTTGAAGCCTCACAGTCCTGTCAGCGAGCAGGCCTGTGGCCCCTCCAGATCTCCCTTCTTTGAAGCCTCACAGTCCTGTCAGCGAGCAGGCCTGTGGCCCCTCCAGATCTCCCTCCTTTGAAGCCTCACAGTCCTGTCAGCGAGCAGGCCTGCGCCCCCTCCAGATCTCCCTCCTTTGAAGCCTCACAGTCCTGTCAGCGAGCAGGCCTGCGCCCCCTCCAGATCTCCCTTCTTTGAAGCCTCACAGTCCTGTCAGTGAGCAGGCCTGTGCCCCCTCCAGATCTCCCTCCTTTGAAGCCTCACAGTCCTGTCAGCGAGCAGGCCTGCGCCCCCTCCAGATCTCCCTTCTTTGAAGCCTCACAGTCCTGTCAGCGAGCAGGCCTGCGCCCCCTCCAGATCTCCCTTCTTTGAAGCCTCACAGTCCTGTCAGCGAGCAGGCCTGCGCCCCCTCCAGATCTCCCTCCTTTGAAGCCTCACAGTCCTGTCAGCGAGCAGGCCTGCGCCCCCTCCAGATCTCCCTTCTTTGAAGCCTCACAGTCCTGTCAGCGAGCAGGCCTGTGGCCCCTCCACATCTCCCTCCTTTGAAGCCTCACAGTCCTGTCAGCGAGCAGGCCTCTGGCCCCTCCAGATCTCCCTCCTTTGAAGCCTCACAGTCCTGTCAGCGAGCAGGCCTGCGCCCCCTCCAGATCTCCCTCCTTTGAAGCCTCACAGTCCTGTCAGCGAGCAGGCCTGCGCCCCCTCCAGATCTCCCTCCTTTGAAGCCTCACAGTCCTGTCAGCGAGCAGGCCTCTGGCCCCTCCAGATCTCCCTCCTTTGAAGCCTCACAGTCCTGTCAGCGAGCAGGCCTGTGCCCCCTCCAGATCTCCCTCCTTTGAAGCCTCACAGTCCTGTCAGCGAGCAGGCCTGCGCCCCCTCCAGATCTCCCTTCTTTGAAGCCTCACAGTCCTGTCAGCGAGCAGGCCTGCGCCCCCTCCAGACTTCGGACGTTTCTCCGCTTTTGGTCTTACCTCTGCTCAGTCTATTCTCTTTATTTCTGCAAGAACTTAACGCCTTCATTTGGAACACAGCAATATGGCCCAGGGCTTCCCTCATAGCTCAGCTGGCAAAAAATCTGCCCGCAAGGCAGGAGACCTGGGTTCGATTCCTCGGTTGGGAAGGTCCCCTGGAGAAGGAAATGGCAACCCAATCCCGTATTCTTGCCCAGAGACTCCCATGGGCAGAGGAGCCTGGCAGGCTACTGTCCACGGGGTCGCAAGAGCTGGACACAAGTTAATGACTAAACCACCACCACCACCAATATGGGCCAGAGGTCACACGACTCTCTTAAAGTCAATTTATAAAGTAGAAGGCAGATTAAACACCTCAGCAGAAAAGAACATGGAGGTAAGATGCTATATTTTACCACTAAGCCATTTAAATGATCAATGCTGTCAGGTAACACGTAAGAGATACTCTGTAGTAAACTTTATAGGATACTGGCTCTTTATATAGTTAGTCAATCATCAATTTAAACATAAAATCTATCATAATCCAATCTAAAAAATAATTCTGACAAACAATTCCAACTTAAGAGGAAACTGGGAAAAGAGTCATTTAACAGATTCTTATTTTAAGGGCAATCAGCCAAACTAATAATTTTAATGAAAAATCGTAGACTCTACCAATTTTCATCCACATGCAGATTCAACTGCTGTATCCACAAACAAGAATTTGAAGGACATTCAATTGACTACTGGGTCTTACTAAATATAAGTAGACTGTAATCATGAAAGCGAGAGAAGTGGTGGCCACTTGCAATTATGAATATTATTACAATTGTTAGCAATTTTATTACCTTCCATTTAAATCTTACTTACCAAAACCATGTGGGCTATTAGGTTGCCCCCAAGAGCTCCGAAAGTGTAATAAACAAGGGCCTGTGAAAGAAGGAAAGATGCTTAACTGAACACAGTCACATAGTCACCCAGTCCACACTGCAGTATACAATAAAGTTTTAACAGTGTTACCTTTGCCTGACTTGAATTAACACCAAGTCCAGAAGCATAGAGAAAGCCAAGAGCCTGAAACAAAATGATAAAAGTCATGAGTGTAAGTTTACCTAAGGCAGACACAGTTTTATGAACCATGAGAAGATGTAAGGGTCCTGAAATGCTAAAATATGTGAAACCTGCAAATATGCACAATCGTGGAATTAAAAAGCCTCAGAAATGCATTCAAGGTTTTACAAATTACACAATGAAATATAAGTTTAAACAAGTAAAAAAATTTAGCTTGAAGATCAAAAGACACTTTAAGAAAACCAAAGCTGAACACACTTAAATATGACTTTTACTTGATTCTTGGGGAACAGTTACTATGAAAACAAAATGCCTCCTATATCATTACATCAAAATAGTATCTATTGGACTTCCCTGGTAATACAGTGGATAAGAGTCCTCCTGCCAATGCAGGAAACATGGGTTCCATCCCTGGTCTGGGAAGATTCCACATGCCATGGAGCAACTAAGCCCGAGAGCTTACAGCCTGTGCTCCAAACAAGAGGGGCCACTGCAATGAGAAGCCCGAGCTCGATGGAACTAGAGAAAGCCTGCATGTGGCAATGAAGACCCAGCGCCATCATAAATTTAAGAAACAAAATTTTCTTTCAATATATTACCTATGTAGAGGGTGGTACACAATGATAATGGGTGAGTGAAAGTTGTTCAGTCATGTCTGACTCTTTGCAAAGCCATGGACTTTACAGTCCATGGGATTCAAGCCAGAATATTAGAGTGGGAAGCCTTTCCCTTCTCCAGGGGATCTTCCCAACCCAGGGATCAAACCCAGGTCTCCCGCACTGCAGGTGGATTCTTTATCAGCTGAGCCACAGGGAAGCCCGATAATGGGTAAGGGATTACTAAATAACTATCCTAGGAACAAAAAGAGGCAGCAAGGGGCTAAATTGAAGGGGCGAAGGGAAAAAGGTCACCTCCCCTTGCTAGCGCATGTACAACTTCTTAAAAACAAAATAAAACAAAAAAACCAATTAAGCAAACAATGCACTAATAAGGTTCTACCCTCTGCTCTCTGAGGACCACCCTTGATGACGTGAAAGGGTAAGCTAAAGTTGTAAAGGCTGGTGCCATTCTCATCCAAATCCATGCGCTCTTCTGTATTGCCCAGTCTCCCTTGAAGTTAGGGAGGGCCACTGCCTCGGATGTGACCAGAAAGGACGCAAGCCAGTTTCAGGCCTGGCCCTTAAAAACATCCCGGACTCCTCCAGTCCCCCCTTCTCCTTACACGACGGCTTGAAGTCCCGTGCTCTGGATGGTGGACAGATACGTGATGGAAGCAGCCCAGATCCCGAGCCACCATCTGAAGAATGGCTCGGGCAGGAGCACTGACGGGACCTGGCACAAGCAAGAAATAACTCCTTGTTGTGTGAAGCCACTGTGATTCTGGCGCTTCGTTTCACCAGCAAGCGTTAAAGACAGTGGACAGAGTGCTCTCCAGTGTAAAACAGCACTGTGGTATTGTAAGGTTCTAATATTAAAGAGAAAAGAGGCCTTAAAAGGAAAGCCATTTCTCGGAATGGAATGTGCCTGAAGATAAAGAATGTATGTGTGTGTATATTATCATACATGAAATAGATCGCCAGTCCAGGTTCAATGCACGAAACTGGGCACTCAGGGCTGGTGCACTGGGATGATCCTGAGGGATGGATGGGGAGGGAGGTGGGAGGGGGCTTCAGAATGGGGGACACATGTACACCCATGGCTGATTCATGTCAATGTATGGCAAAAACCACAACATTGTAAAGCAATTAGCCTCCCATTAAAATAAATGAAAAAAAAAAAAAAAGAATGTATGTGTGAATTTTACCTAAACTCATTAGAAGGGGGAAAAAGCCTTGAAAACAAAGGGGAGCAATTAAGACATAACCTGTTTATAAACCAAAACCAACACAGATATCTAAGAATTGCAGACTGGTTACCAGTCCTGTAGAAAACAATGGTCACGATGCCTGTTATTATTTATATAACCTGAAAACAGACTTCCTCTGTGACCAGAAATTTTATCTTTAAGCAAATCCCACACCATTGCTAAAGCTTTATTACTGAAGGCATTTTTTTTTTAAAGTGGGCAAAATACCTTTATAAGTAGGACAAAAGATTCAGAAACCAAAAAAAAGATGAATAAACTCAACTACATAAGACTGCTTATTTTTACACGAAAACACATAAACAAAATGAAGACAGTATAAAGTATACAGATAAACAGCTGGGTGTAGAGGTACTCAGGGCAAGGCCCGTAAGGTTCCTGACCACGGGCGCGTCCGTCTCCACAGAGCTGGTGCAAATAGAATTTTGGCAAGATGCAAATGCAAAAATGCCTTAATGACTATAAATGATCTCAAACGAAGAAAAAAGACTGTCCAAGAAGACTGGTACAATAATCTGCCACGAAATTAATATTTACAGTCTTACTTGTTAAAGGAAGTCAGAGCAACTGGAGCAGCAGGCTGTTAAAGGAAAGCAGCAGCACTGCGTGCGGAGAGTGCTCCGTAGGAAGGACACTCACCGTCTGTCCCTTGGGAGAACCCTCCTCGGTCAGCTTCTCAAACATCTCTTTCGCCGCCTGGATGTTCTGCGTCAGGTAATCACCGAACAGAAGAGCGTAGGACACTCTCTCCAGGGCCTTCGTGTGGTTCATGCTGGCTGCCTTCTGAAGGTACCGATAAGCTCTTTACATGCAAGTGAAGAAAAAACAAATTAGTGACGTTTTGGAATTACCACTAAAATTTGTTTTCAAGATCTACTAAAATGTAACTTAATTTCCTTACTGTACAGAACCCTTTAAGATATTTTTACTAAAGCACTGTTATTTATAAAACATTCTGGCTACTTTTGTTTTTACATAGAATACCAGTTCTGTTGTTAGAGTATCTTGGAATTCTAATTACACTAACAGTAATCCTAAAGAGTTCTATTAAAAAAGTTAACTTGATTTGCAATGTCAGAACAGTAATAATATGGTTTCCAGTAAAAAAATCCAATGATGACCACTACAACTGTCTTTAAAATCTTTGCACAGACTATAGCAAAAGTCAGCTGAAATTAAGGGGACATAAAATGTTAGAGGACAATCACTTGTTTTATGTTCCTTCATTTCTAAATTCTAGACTTTGTCTGTAAGAAAATTACAAAGCAAAAACAAAAAACCCAGAAAACATCTGACAACAATTCCTTTTGCCTGTTTTATGTCACTTTGAATTCTGAATAGTATGTGTTCCTGGCACTGAGAAATGACTACAACTTAATCACATACTGCCATTTGCTCGCTTTTCATTCTTAGGACTGGTACTTATAACATGTTTATCCCAACAAGCTAAAATCTGATAAAAGTAATGTCCCTAATGTCCATATATATCAGATTAAGTTTTCCTGTAATACAACTTAGGAAATCTTTTTATCTCTGGCAGTACGCTCCACTTAAAAAGCACTCAGCCACCATCTCAGCAAGGGCTGGGCTCAGAGCAAGGATGGAGTGGGCCATGCAACCTACTCTCTCCTCTGGCTTTTCCTGTTGCTGCCGTTGAGGATTTTCATCCCGGTCTGGTACATCATTTCCGCTTCCTGCATTTGCCGTCTTTTTGCAGCCTCTTCTTCAGCTGAAAACAAAATGTCAGTTGCATTTACACGGATAATTCTGCACCAATTACTTGTCAGACATCAGAACGTATTCCTTTTCTTGGGTGGGCATGCAAGCACAATTCATGATTCTTCACCATTTCAAAATCTGACTCTAAAGATACATGGTTTTAAGTATGGCTTTTATCTGACAAAAGACAGGGAAACAAAACTCGTTGAAATCACTTTCTTTCAGGGAAGGCACTCTCAAGTCTGCTTTTCTGTTAGTAATTCTAACTTTTTAGTAAGTTTAACTAAAATTTCACTAGGAGCTTATGACTCTATATGCCAAGGTCAGCTAAAACCAGGACAGGAAAAAACAGTCAGAAAAACATTATTATAGTCAAAGAACACTTCAGCCTCACCTGAAATGTTGTATATTTTTACAAGAAAAAAGTATTTGACTAATTATGCTAAAAACTTAATAAAAAAATTTGATTTTTATTAACTATAGATCCCAATTTAATGTTCAAGTTGTCTATTTTTTCCTATACATTAATACAACCCTGAAAATAACAGAATTATCGTAAATTTTGCAAAAGTTATTTTGCTACTGTAATATAGCATTTTAACAGAAATCTGTAACTCATCAAACGACAGACATATGAATATTTCATTAGGACAAATATTTATAGAAACAGACGTGAACTGTTTTTACAATATAAAAAAAACCTGATGTATTAAAAAACTGGAGCATTTAATCAGTTGGTCCTCCAAAGATGGACCATATAAGACGTCATATTCTAGGAGAGCCTAAATATTCTATCAGAGCCACTATTCTGAAAATGTCATTTGGTATCAACCGAGATATATTCAACGTTTTCCATTGCTCTTTATTTTCAGCAAGTTTTTCCTGAAAATACAGCTTGCCTTTAGAAGTCAGCCCCTCTGTACTGACATGAACACTCAGGACAGTTAAATACACTGTATTGTCAAATGTTAACACAGGGTATTTCACTCAAGTATTTAGAAAAGGCATTCTCTATTTTTCTTTTAACCACTATTAGTTAACCTTTACTGTAATGTTCTGTTTCCTTTGTTGCCAAAAAAACGTTTCACGTTAATTAATTTAGTAGTCTGCCTGAGAGTCTTCCGAACAACCCAGGCACACCCTGGAAAACCACCTCGACATAAGGCACGAGTGTGACAGGCTGCCCAGGTGACGGCCTGGAAGTGGGGACACGGCCCGCATCGTGCGCGGACGTCCAGGCTTTAGGGGACAGCCACATCAGTGCTGACTGCTTCTCGGCGGGGAGAAAACAGACGGCAGCAAAAAGGCCCCCGAACCGCTGGCCGAGACACCACCCAACCGGACCTGCCTCCTGCCGGCCGACACTCACTCTCGCAGAAGCCCCACTTTTCGTCCGCCTTGTAGTCGTAGGTGGTGGCACACCACAGTCTGCCGTCGTCCCTCCCGTCCGAGGTGCACGCGTCGTACTCCTTATCCAGGAAGAGGAAAGGGAAGTGGCAAGGCTCCCCGTGCGCTGTGCCTTCAATGGCTGTCAGAGCTGGAAAGGCAAGGAGAAGATGGGAACACAGGCAGCACCTCTGCTACTTGGGGACTTAACACTGTCGATTTCGGCTATGAGAACCCAGAGACACAGACGCGTGGTTTGTAATGGGGAACATAAGAGAGCCAGCGCTGATTCTGCTCGGGGACGACGAGAAGGTCAGTCAACTTAGTGAGCGTGGCTAGCTAGCTACCTAGCTCTACATCTAGGTTAGAATTCTGACGGTCTTGAGATAACAACCTTAGAAGGTCAAAAGTCTACTGAGAGCAGCTGCTCAACTAGTGAGCACAAAATAAAGCAAATGCAACTGAATCAATTCCACTGCTCGGCACAACTCTCCTCTTCTTTCCCCCTATCTGAATGCTGTCAGTCAGTTTCTTCTATGATATGAAGTTTCACAGCAAAACTGCTCCCCCAGGTGAAGTTAATCACTCACATGCTCCTCTGTGATCCCACAGCGTTCTATTAGAGGACTGATCAGCGGCTCCGAGCTTCTTTCTTCACTAGACCCTGGCTCCCACTAGACTCTGAGCTTGTTAAGGGAGAAACTGTATCTCTAATTTGTTCTCTAAGTTCTTTCAGTGTATCTCCCAGGCGCTAGGAATTATGCCAGGGGCTGGAAATGAGGTGGAGCAGAGGTCTCCACTATGGAGAACCTGCAGCCTTACCAGGAAGGAGACATTAAACGAACGTACGACCAATGTTTGGGAGGGGAAAGCCTCCCCGCCAGGCACTGAAGTTTACACTGAACCTCGAGGATGTCCAGGAGGAGGTGGTGGACGAAACGCTCCAGGATGGGGTGGGGAGAAGCACTGCAGGCCAGGGGAAAAGCGTGTGGTAAGAATCAAACGAGAGAGAGGACGGCGCGTGAGAGAAAATCAAGTTCATCGTCTCAGAACACGCAGAGTGAGTGTCACAGGGGACGAGAGAAAAAGCCAGCGGAGCACCAAGAAGCCAGACTAGTGAGGTCCTGACAAACCTTACTAAGGAATTCAGATTTCATCCTGAGGACAATGGAAACTCAAGAGTTTAACAAAGGAGTGACATGCTCGTCCTTACACTTTCGAGAGTGGAAAATGGAAAGCCAGGCTGGAGGCCAAGCGACCAGTTTAAAGGCTGTGACAATGGTCTAGTCGAGGGGTGATGACAGCCTCAAGAGGACAATGGGATGGAAACAGCGGATGCACTCGAGTGATGCTAAGCAAACAGAGATGGTCCTCCTCCCTGACTAGATGCACAGATGAGAGCGGAGAGAGGCCCAGGGTATGCCCAGGCTCCGAGGCTGCAGGAAGAGCACGCGGCTGTCCCTGCCAGGACGGAGCATACTGGAGGAGCCGGGGACTGGGCAGGGATGAAATGGATCAGGAGAGAGGCTAAGTAAGCTTTGCTCCTGCTACATTCAAGGCAGCTAAACAAGCAAAGATATATCAGACATCTTCTCAGCTGTAGCCCTGCAAAATAAAAGGCCTCCAGTTCACAGATATATTTGAATGTGAGTGTATGCGTAAGAACGCCAAGTGAGAAGTCTAAGAGCATACCAAAGGGCTAGGCCTGAGCCTGGACTCCAACCACACTTGGTAAGTATGAGTTCATATATGTTAGCATCCACTGGTTGCTTTTACAAGGAGAATTTATTTTAGCAGCGGAGCTTAGTAAGTTAAGTAACAGTATAGGTTCTGGAGTCAGAACACCCGATTAAAACTCTACTGATTATTAGCTGTGCACTTTGAGTAAGTCATTTAATCTCTTTCCTTATTCATAAAAGTATTTGCAGACAACTTCCTAATCTTCAAATAGGGATAGCAGTCCTTGCCGCATAGAGTTACTCACAAAGACGAACCGACACCGTACATGTAAGGGACTCCTCGTGGTGACTGCCACTTAAGGTGACGAGTCTAAGAGAGGGCGCGTCTATGATTATTACTGGCATGTCTGCTCTGAAAGGCTAGAAAATGTATGCTCCTTCTTTCCAGTGTAAAGAAGAATACATCTTCAGGCTAATCTGAAAATCAGTTTCAGTAAGTTATGAAAGGCAAATGAATTTCTAATCATTTATACCAGATAAAAGTCACTCACCATCCTGGTAATTACTGACCAGGGGCAGTAACTTCTTCTTTGATCTGTCCACTTTTTAAGAAATGATCTTTAATGCAACCTATAAGCAAAGCATCCTTTATCAACAGCCTCAGAGGGGTCACTATGACTACAGAATCTGAAAAGGTACTCCTGTGCAATGCCAGTGGGGTCAAATCTGCTTTAGAAAGACACTATTTGTAACTGCAGTTTGTAAACTTGATTTCAAACTAAATAACACCCAGTGGTTTAACAAATATTTGATTTTTTCCTATGAAAACTGAAATTTCTGTTTTAAAGGCAAACAGCTTGTCATAAGAATTCTAGCTTGCCAAAACCTGTACTTTTTAAGAGGCTCAAACATATGAAAGAATTCTCTTCCATGTGATGGAATGATACACCAGAAAAGAAACTAAAGAGAATCCAAAAGTTTTTGGCAATACAAGATTTTAATCCACTAATGAATCAGCATTAACTTAAGCTCGAAGAACGCCCAGGAACACCTGCTTCATCGGTTTGGTTAAACTGAAATATCTTGGTCAAATTATACACTGGTCATGTAATGTGACTATAAGTAAGTTAATAGAAAGAAAATCTGTATTTCTCAGTTATCTTCTCCGAGCAAAGTCACCACAGGGAAACTGCTATTACCTTTAAAACTTGTTTTAAAGTTTTCCAAAAGTTACTGACTGGAGCTTGCTAGTTTCAAGTCAATTATCTCAGGTTGATATTCCTCACAATAGGGTTAATTTCAGTTAATTTTCTTTCCATGGATAAATTCTGTAAGAATTTCGAAGCTATTATTTTAATAACAGCCATGAAAACAGTACCAGTTTGAAAAACAATGGTAATCACTGCTCTGGCATATGGAGGCTGACGGATTATGCAATCTGAGTTAATGATAGCCAGCAATCAAATCTGACACTCAAAAGGGAAAAATGTGCCATTGAGTCAATTCTGAATCTTCATGCAAAAATGACATAGCATCACAATTTCTTTAGACTGTGGGAGTAAGATATTAAGCTTACAGTATTTGAGAACTTACAATGAGGAACAGAACACTTTATATTTAAACTGGTAGAAATTTGCTCTCGCAAAGTCAATTAAAATCATTTAGAAAAGCTAGAAAGGTTCCCCCCCCCCCTAAAAAAACCTACCCTACCTGAACATGTAATCCTTCAGCGCTGGCCATAATATAGGTAAATGGCAGGAACATAAATTTCATACTATTGGCAGGGGTGTAGAGGGACATTTAGTAACATCTATTAGAAGTGAAAAGTTCCATACACCTTTAGATCAGATTTTTTCAATTGTGGGATATTTACTTATAGAAACGTTCTCACAAGGATACAGCGAGGTATGTCCAAGGAGTGTTTGCACATCATCATTATTTTAAAAACATAAACCCCAAAAGAACTCAGAGGTAAGGAAGAGAGGGTTGGTTAAATCAACTACAGTGCAGCTGTTAAGAGACACCTGGCATCCACAGAGATGGACTCAAAGGTTACCAGAGACTAGTGGAGACAGAGGACAGGATGAAAGCTGAGTCCCTGGGGAAACCTTCTATTTCAGCAGCGGACAGCTTCTGAGGAACCGCAGCCCAGTGAAGAAAGCGTCCTCAGAGAAAGGAAAAAAAAAAAAAAAAACACTTGGGGGGCCAGGAAGATAAGGACCAAGGACCACCCAGGTCTTCGCCATCAGGATGTGCCTGGAGGGGTGTGCATTTAATGGTCTGGAGGGGGACTGGGGCCTCACTCCACTCAGACTGCAGAATGGAAAGAGACGAACTGAACAGAGGCCCCTTTTCCAAGCAAGACAGCCATGAAGGGGAGGGGAGAAGTGAGGCGGCTGCTGAAGCGGCACTGGGGGTCAGGTTTCGGATTCTCTAACGTTCAGATATTGCAGCGTGTTTGAATGTTGGTGCAAAGAACTCAAGCGTGTGGACAGAGAATCTGACTGCCATTCAGTGAACAAAGACCTCGGTCTGCCCAGAGATCCCCGGCCACTGCAGCTGTTCCACCCCCAACAGTACACCCCAAGGGAATTCGGGGTGGAGAAAAACAGGACACTGGGTCTATCAGATACCGTGCATCTCAGGGATAATCTCAAGGAGCCCAAACTCCTGCATCTTATCAAACCCAGAAAAGCACTAAAATCATTATTAGCTTGAGATGTCCAACTTTTGTGATTAGCAGTAATTTTTTGATGACTGATACCTGCATTCCCCGCCCACCCCCCCAACAACAAAGACTCCCATGTATCTTGGCTCTGCCCTTGCCCCTTTGGAGCAGTTCCTCAGAGCCACCTGAGAGGCTTCTCCCCTGCTGTAGCCCTCAGCAAGGTCCCTGAATAAAGTATTACTTGCAATTTGTAGGTTGCATATTGTTCTTTGGTTGACAAGAGGAAACAACAAATGTGGCTAGAATGTTGCTATTGGTCCTGAATGAAATACCCTGGAATACTTATATCTTTTCATTTTTATTTTAAAATTCAAAACAAAAACATCAACTTCTTGACTCACACAAATAAAGGCAACTGTTCCGGCTCTGCAAACTTCCTCCTTTTTAGAGCATTTACGCTATTAAAGTGCGCTTCCCTGAGAGCTCAGCTGGTAAAGACTCTGCCTGCAATGTGGGAGACCTGGTTCAATTCCTGGGTCAGGAAGAGCCACTGGAGAAGGGATAGGCTACCCACTCCAGTATTTTTGGGCTTGCCTTGTGGCTCAGCTGGTAAAGACTCTGCCTGCAATGTCGGAGACCTGGGTTTGATCCCTGGGTTGGGAAGATCCCCTGGAGAAGGGAAAGGCCACCCACTCCAGTATTCTGGCCTGGAGAATCCCATGGACTGTATAGGCCAGGGGTCGCAAAGAGTTGGACACGACTGAGCAACTTCCACTTTCACGCTATTAAAAGAAGCACAAACAAAACACAAGTCCAGGTGGTTTAAACCAAGCCCACTTCAAATAAAGCAAATGGTCCAGGCTGCATATTTACTGCTGACTGAGAAATATGGTATATTAATCTTCTAAGGAAAAGAACAACTTTACATTAGTTTCTAAAAGAAGACTGCTTTAATCCAAGGTTGAGAATTGCTAACTACAGTTGAGAAATCACATGTTAATGAAGGGAGGACAGACAGATACACACGCTATACTAAGGAAGGCACTGCTTTAAGGATTAAGATGATTTTTCAGAAGAAAAACGAAATGTAGTCAAATGGAGAATGAACAGAACATTAAGTCAGAGTTCATTCAAGCTCAGTTCTCTCTGTGAAAATAATCCTTTAAAAAAAGAAAAAGCAAGCAAGCACTGCTCCATGTGCCCAGAAGAAAGGGACAAACTTCAAGACACTTAGGTGACAGGAACTGTCAGAAAGCATGCAGAGTGAAACCTGCTCAGGAAAACTGCTACTGAAGAACAGCGAGGGGCTTCCCTGGTGGTCCAAGGGTTACGAATTCACCGTCCAGTGCAGGGTACGTGGGTTCAATGGTCGGGGAACTAAGCCGTGGGGCAACTTAGATGTGACGCAGCCAAAAAAAAGAAAAAAAAAGAACAGTGAGTTTCACTAAATAATGACTGTAAAGGTTCTCTGAGTTTCAAACGTGCTGGCGGGGTGCTATTTCACAGGATGGTCTCACAGAGGAGTTTCCTTCCACAAACAATTTGCTGGACAATCGAACAAAGAAACGATGACAAAAGAAATCTTTAAAGTCAGACCTGTTGAGGGTCACAACCTGTTTCCTTCACCAGCTATACATAGTCTGTTTAGTCTGAGTACTAAGTTAAGGTTTGTTTACTCCTTGCCACCCTCTTGCATGTGACGATGAGGCAAAAATGAGATCCTATTACTCAATCAACTTTCTTACTACAGAATCCAATTTTAAGCATGTTTAGCAAGTTCAGACTCTCTGCCGTTCAAAACAGAGAAAAATGCTGGTTATTTATTTTTTCTTCTTTTTTTTTGACTATTAGGATAGCGTGTTTATTGCAAAAAAAGATGATCCAAGCAATGAGAAAGTATATAAACGTAAAAGAAAAATCACACTTTAGATACCACTGAAAACTATCTTTTTCTCCAAAGGTAATGACTGTTACTAGAAAAGAGGTTCATTTCTCAAGTGTGAACATGTTGGAGGGAAATGGCTTTCTTTCACACAAGGGACCTGTGATGGTTAATGGTGCTGCCCGGTGGCTCAGATGGTTGGTTAAACAGTCTGCCTACAATGCGTTAATTCTGTGCATAAACTTGGCTGGGCCACAGAGTTTCAGATGTTTGTCAAACTCTATGCTGGGTTTCCATGATGGTGTTTTTGGATGAGGCTGGCACGTAAATCAGTGGATTTATGTGAGTAAAGCAGATTACCCTCCACAATGTGGGTGGGCCTTGTTCAATCAGTTAAAGACCTCACAGAAGAAGGGCAAGAAGGAATTTCGCCAGCAGAGGGCCTTCAGTTCTTCTCTGAAGAACCCTGATCAATACAGGATCATACTAGGTGAATTATTTACAATGTGGCATTTTCACTTACCACTGACATTCCCTCCAGTGGCAGCCAGTGCAAACTGGCTAATAATTCTTAACCCCTTCCTCACCATTATGGTTTTTCCAATAATCATGTATGGATGTGAGAATTAGACCATAAAGAAGGCTGAGTGCTGAAGAATTGATGCTTTTGAACTGTAGTGTTGGATAAGACTCTTGAGAGTCCCTTGGACAGCAAGGAGATCCAACCAGTCCATCCTGAAGGAAATCAACCCTGAATATTCATTGGAGAGACTGATGCTGAAGCTGAAGTTCTAATACTCTGGCCACCTGTTTGAAGAGCTGACTCATTGGAAAAGATCTTGATGCTGAGAAAGACTGAGGGCAAGAGGAGAAATGGGCGACAGAGGATGAGATGGTTGGATGGCATCACCGACTCAATGGACATGAGTTTGAACAAGCTCCAGGAGTTGGTGATGGACAGGGAGGCCTGGCGTGCCAGTCCTTGGGGCTGCAAAGAGTCAGATACAACTTAGTGACTAAACAACTCACTTCTGTAGAGTGAGGGATGGACAGGTCAAGTGATAAGTAGTGACTTCTGAAGGGGGCTCCCGCTCCTCTGACGCAGGCACCACATCTTTCTAAGGACCCGAGACCTGGAGGTCCAACCACTACCATGGGATCACTTGGGACAGAGATGACAATGAAGCCAATTTACTGAACTGGAGAGAAAGGAGCTGGAGTCATTGATGGCATGAGTCCTGAACCACCTTCTCTATGGAGTTCTGATTATGTGAGTCAAACAAACTTCGGCTCCTGCCAGGGTTTGTTGGATTTTCTATTATTTGCCAACAAAACACGTCCCTTTAATAATGACTGTGAGTGTTTGCTAACAGGAATACCACAGTGTAAATCATTTTCCCTCTTAGTGGCCTCTTATTCATTCATTTTCAACAAATGTTTATTACTGAGATGATACGCAGGAAACAGATAACACAACAATGACTGTTATCCTTTGAGAGGCTGGCCCTTGGCTGGCATCTGGGAACTTAAGATGGGGGTGGGGGGTTCCTGCCACCCCAGTGACTCACTGGGCCTAAACTGCTTGTACAAACAATGTGGCTGATGCACAACATCTATGTTCCTTCTGGGAATCTGTAATTTCGGTGGATGCCAGGCAGAGGGTGATTACATGATTAGTCTCCACTAAAAACTCCAGGCACTGGTCGCTACTGAGCTTCCCAGGCAGATGACACCACATACAAATGTCACCTATGCGAGGGGAATCAGTGCAACCTTCCCTGGTGGCTCAGCTGGCAAAGAATCCGCCTGCAATGCGGGAGACCTGGGTATGATCACTGGCTTGGGAAGATCCCCTGGAGAAGGGAAAGGCTACCCACTCCAGTATCCTGGCCTAGGGAATTCCATGGACTGTATAGTCCATGGGGTCACAAAGAGTCAGACATGCCTGAGCGACTTTCACTTCATGTCACGTGACTCTGCTGGGAGAGGACCTTTGTTTCCTCTGGACCTCGCCCCACCTCGCCCCACGCTGATTTTCCTTGCACCCTTTTGCTACAATAAATCATAGCTGTGAGTATAACTACATGCTGAGTCCTCCCAGCAAATCATGGGAGCCAGGGGTGGTCCTGGGGACCCCAGTATCGGCTGGCATCAGACGGGGTTCTTTAGCTCAGGGGACAATGGATACACGTATCTGGACAGCTGAGTCACTTTGCTGTGCGCCTGAAACTATGGCAACGCTGTTAATTGGCTATACTCCAATTAAAAAAAAGTTAAAAAAAGAAAGGAACTGTGGTTCCCTAAATCAAACCTGACTCCCTGAACGAGGGTGAAACTTTGGGAAAAAAAGGGTAAGGGGCCGGGTATGACAGTATCTCCGGCGCCCAGGTAATGATAGAATTCTCCGTGGTATGCAGCAACAGCTGATCTGTCATCTGTTCTGAGAGGTAAAAGCTACCTGTGCAATTTGGAAATGAGAAATCCAACTCTGGGAGAGCGGGCTTGCTGGGTCCCACCACCTGTTTCCAGCCAGGCCAGCTAAAGTCATGTCTTTGGGGTCTGCTCTCTCCTCCAAGGGAGGAGAAAGGAACCCCCTAAATCCCAGAGGTGAGTATGTCAAAACGGAGGCCAAAATGTTAAAAGTTTGCATTGCTCTCTTCTCCAAGAGGAGAGGGGGTGGGGTTGAAATCAGATCCCAGGGCTAGAACTACATTTCAGATAAACTAGGGAGAGGTGGAGGGAGGTGGCCCCAGGGACCCCAGGGATGGCAGTTTCTCAGGCATACTGAGATGTCATACTGCAAACGCTGACTTTACTGCTAGGAGTTTACATAAATTTGCAATGGGGGAGGGGGAACAGAAATTTTTTTGGTAACTTTAGATTTGTGGCCATGACATCTGGATGTATGGTAAAAATGGATATAAAATGCTAAATGCTTGTAACTGCATACATGCCAGAGGAGTCATCCTGGTCGAGGCAAGCTGCAAAGAAGAAATGTGTTAGTGGGACACAACTTCCTTGCTTTCTGCCGCCAGTTGGCAGGTTGGAATTGAAACTCTGCATGTTGGAAACTGAAACAGCTTCCGTAACTGATGAGTTCTGCTAATGGAAGATAGGGGTTTTTGCTTATTGGAGCCTCTGGGAAAAGGGAGAGAAAAAGAAAAGAAAGGTGCTCTACAGATGGAGATGTCCTTTAGGAGTTCTGAAAAGCAGGTTTCAGTTGGCTGATGGGAGCTGGTGAGAGTGGAGGTCTGTCCCTTGAAGGCTGATGTGTGTATCTGTGAGTGGGGTCGATTTGGACTTAGGGACAAAACCAAAACCTTTGTGGTCTACAGCATCTAGGTTTTGCTGCCAAAGAAAAGCCTCTGCCTTTTTTTTAAAACTCCTGAATTCACAGATCCTAACTGCCTGGACTTGATTCTAAGCTAAGGCCCCACACATCTGGTATAAGCTTCCAGCCTCAGTGGGAGCCGGGAGCTGAATTAAAAGCTGGCGTGGCCGGCTTGTAAAGAGCTCAGGCCCTCTGACCTCTGAGCATCAGGCCGCCTCTCTGCGGTGCATCACGGCTGCTCGGCTGGACTGTCTGGGTCCGCTACAAAAGCCCATAGGAAAGGACTTGATCTTTGATGGGACCGTCCAAAATCAAGCTGCAGATAGAGCTTGTATGGTTCCGATACAGAGCCTGACTTACGTTCTTAACTTGTGGCTAGAGCTGCAAGCTGCAACTGGGGAAAAGGGACATTACACCAACAGTGACTTCCGATCACTCTGGACTGGCTGAGTCAACTCCGACCCCCTCCGGAGCATGTCTAGCAGAGGTCAACTCCCTGGGCTGTTTGAGACGACGGACTGATGTCTGACTTTGCCTCCCTCATTCTTTTCGGCAGCGGCACACGCCTTAGTGCAATCTGATCAGCCAATGCAGCTGTCTTCAGAAAGGGACTGGTCTTTTCTAGGCTGGTCACTGGGGAAGTGATGTTCACGGGGTGAAAAGGGTGGGTGGTTATATAAAACCATTTTTATTTTTTAGGAAATTCAGGAGTTTGGTCCTGACCAATCCGTGCATGTGGTATTTTTCTGGTTCGGCTGTATAAAGGAGGTTTTTTTTTTCTAACGCCATGTGGCATTGTAGGATCTTCCCCGGCCAGGGATCGAACCCAAGTCCCCTGTGATGGAAGGGTGGTGTCTTAACCACTGGACCCCCAGGGAAGTCCTTAAAGGGGTTTTCCTATGAAGATGTTGTGCCACCTCTTTCCCACAGCCCCTCCAGACGGCAGGTCAGGATGAGAGCAGGGGATGGCCGGGAAACATAGAATGATGACTGCCGAATGGAAGCACGGATTTTGTAACCACCAAGGAAAGTGAGCAGAGGCCCTGCACCCGGAGAGGCACGGGGGGGTGGGGGGGTGGTGGTTATGATCCTTGTTTTTTGAAGCTGTTTTGGAAGTGTCTTCCTCTTCATGAAGGAACACCCCCTGGGCCCCTCTACAAGCCTGTTGAGAGCGCTGTGAATTCAGACTCAGAGCCTACGATTACACCTGGCAGGGCTGCTGAGCGGCAGAGGGGCTGACCCAGGCGCTGCACTTTCCACGCAGAAGACCTCCGTATGTCAACCACACTCGTGAGGTGGACCCATTGTCGTCACAGACAACAAAACTCTAGGGGACTGGCTGGCAGTCCCTCGGAAACCAAGCACTGACCTTGAATGACTTGGGTTGGATCAGGAACCCTAGGACAAGATACCTGTGGTGGGCAGCTGCATCATTAGTTAGTTCAGTCGCTCAGTCGTACCCGACTGTTCGCAACCCTTGGACCGCAGCACGCCAGGCCTCCCTGTCCATCATACTGCTAATTAATGTCTTGCTCTGGGTGCCCAGCAATCATAAACTGATTTTGGGACATGCCTGGGACTCCCTGGCAATTCCTTCTGGTACTGGACTTCTGGATGTGCGCCCTATCACGACACTGCCTCAGCCCTAGAAGGCTTTCAAGCCAGCTTCAACTTCCTGGCCAGACTTGTACTGGGCCTGAATTCATGGTGGGGGTGGTGCTGAGTTGCCCAGTCACGTCTAACTCTTTTGTGATCCCATGGACTGTGGCCTGCCAGGCTTCTCTGTCCATGGGATTTTCCAGGCAAGAATACTGGCAATTCCTGGTTGCCATTTCCTTCTCTACAGAATCTTTCCCAGGGATCAAACTTGTGTCTCCTACATTGGCAGGTGGATTCTTAACCACTGGGCCGCCAGGAAACTGATGCCTAGAGTCAGGTAAAAAAGGCTGATGTAGAAACTTGAGGAGGATGCTAACCTGCCTTTCCAAGGCAGACCTTTATGACGAATGGGATTTCTCAGTTGGCTAAGACATGTTAAAGAACACAGCTGAAATCAATACTGCAGGGGGGGTCTCCTCATCCGTGCTGTCTGGGTCATACTGATAATAATTTTGCTGCACAGACAACCTGGCCAGTGACCAAGGGGGTCTGTGGGGACACAAAGAAGAGTGAGCGCAGCAGGCCTGAATTTCTGTCCTTGAAAAGGCCTGTTTAACAGGCCGGCCCTTGGCTTGTGTCTGGGAACTTAAGATCATGGAAGGGTTCCCACCACCCTAACAGTTACCAGTGACTCACCCCAGCTGAATAAACAACATGGCTTATGCTGAACGCCTGCTTTCCTTCTGGCTGTGTGCGAGGCACGGAGCACTTATGTGACCAGACCCTACAGAAACTCCGGGTCTTGAGCCTCTAACGGGCTTCCCTGACACTTCACACATGTGGTCACAACTTCTTGCCAGGGAAATTAACCACGTCCCATGTGACTCCCCTGGGGGAGGACCCCTGCAACCTGTGTCTGGCTTCCCCAGACTCATTCTGTGCACTGTTCCCTTTGCTGATCTTGCTTTGTATTCTTTTTCTGTAATACATCACAGCTGAAGATATGACTATATGCTGAGTCCTGCTGAGTCTCTCCAGAGAATCATCGAGCCCAGGGGTGTAGTCTTAGGGACTCCTGACAGCTGGGAATTAAGTGTGAAAGGTTCAACACGCAGCAGAAGGCGAGTGTGACTGGAGTTACATGAGTGACAGAGATGAGGTCAGACAGGAGGGGCTTGATCATTTAAAGCCTTGTTTGGATTTCATTCTCAACGTGGCCGGAAGCCACTGGCGGCTTGTGAACAGGAAGGAGGACCAGTCTGGCTGCTGTTAGATAACTGGCCTCCGGGGGAAAGGGTGCAAACGGGGGCACTGGATAGGAATTCCTTTCACACAAGAGACTCTTAGCTACCTCAGGAACTGCTTTGGAAAAGAGAAGCCTATGTTTGGCTTTCAAGATGAGCAGAAATGTGACACATGGATCTGGGTGAGGAGGTGAGCAAGGTATCCCAAGCGGTGGGGCGAGCTTGTACAAAGGCCCAGAGGCACAAGCCTCTGAAGAAGGATGATGGGTTTAGTCTCCTTGGAAAAAGGCATATGGAGGGGAAGGTTCGGGAGATGAAGCCACAGAAGGTGGCGGCCATGCGCACAGAGAGGCTATGTCAGTCACCCTGGGGAGCAAGGACTTCATTTCACAGGTGAATGGGAGCTAATGGGAGTTGTAGACAGGGAAGTGACAGGATCACATTCGGGTTTTAGGAAGATCAGTATGGCAGAGACATGGACGAGAGGCTGACAGAGGAAGCAAGTCTAGAAGTTAGCTGTCATATAACCCAGTTCTAATGCAACTGTGACCGCACACACCAAGTCATGCAGATACAACGCATGTTTCACGTACATATGTTAAGTCCTCTCACGTACTGAGAACACATGAAAACGAATGAAAAGAAAAAAAAACAATTACTGAAAAACTGAACAATCTAAATGTTTAAAAAGTTCCTGCTATGACCACACACAGCATTACTGAAGTGATTTTAAAACACATCATGCTACAAATCACTAGTAAAATATACACTAAGAACAAAAAGAACCTTAACGAAATCTTAAAGCTACATTCAGTGATCTTACTGTTAGTGGTATGGATGCCACTGTTATTTTGAAATGATATATCCTTTGTTTGTTTGTCTGACTGAAGTAAGGTAACATCCATGTTGTTAGGTACCAGCACCAGGGCAAAGAGACCCCAACATAAAAACAAAGCAGCAAAGATCCTGACGGGTAGAAAGGACTAGCGGCAGCCCTGAAATCCATTCTCTCCTTTCACTGTCCAAGAAACAGAGAGACAGAGGGGTGGGATCAAACCATCTAAGAAACACGCCAAGAGGCCTTCCGGTTACCGCCGGAAGAGTCCCTACTTGCGCACTGCTTTAGCTGGCTGGAGCTGGTTTATGCAGACTGCTCACTGTGCAGAGACCCAGGATGTCAGTATTTACCAGGCATGACTTCCTAGAAAACACCACGCAAGTCATGCAGTTACCAGGGAATACCCTGAAGACTTTTGATAACTGAAATAGCTCTCTATTGTGGGGCTGACACTCCACATGCATCAGTCAAAGCTGTTGTAAGTTAAAATCATGTGTTAAAGTCAGCCAGGGCACATCTTAAATGCGGCAAGACAGGACCTGGGAGCGGCTCTGGCGGCTTCAGACCTGTGACCTGTGTCTTGTGACAGTTAGATCTTTAAACACATTAGTCAAGTTGGACATTAGGTAGGATCTTGGATTCTTGTGAAATCAATTTGTCAGTCTGACCCTTCGTTATCTCACCTGTAATATTCAATCTGAACTGGAAAAAAATCAATATGAATGTTATATTTCCTAACTCTTTGACCAAAAAAGAAATCTATTAGTAATGATAATGCAGCTGCAATGCATATCCTTGGTGTCTAGATTATACTCTCCAAAATAAATACAATTTCCCACTAAAAGGAGGGCTGAGATTCATTTTTAGGTCAGGAAACATATAAGATGAATTTGGGACATCTTGTCCTGCCTAAAAAGAAAAAAAAAAAGTTTAAAAGTTACCTACAATTAGTCAAAAAGCACAAAGGAGTACACTTAAAGGGACTCTCAACAGCCAAAAATGGAAAAAGGTAAACAATAAAAAAGAATGATTACAAAAGAGTAATGCACAGATATATAAAACCCATGGATTTCTAATGATGCTCAAAAGCAAAGCAAAACAAACAGAAATGAAAACATATTCACAGGTCTCTTTTGCAGGTTGCTAGGGTACCAAATCATTATTTGAAAATATTTCAGGGGAAAGAATCAAGCATTTTATCCTATTGTATGGACTGTATTTCTGGGTAACCAAATAGTTGATGAGAAGAGTTCCTCTTTATGAAAGAATCCCAGATAACAAATGCAGAAGGAATAAGTTAGAAAGTCATATTTTGCAACTCCCACTGAAAAAGATGGATCCATACAAAGAATGAAATGGTTCTCAAAACTTCTGGGCAAAAGGTCAGTGAGGAACTTTCCAATGGCTGGATCAGGCTGACAACACCCAACCCTACTGACCAATCCCTAGAAGTGGGACAAATACTACATACCTCCCAGGTAATGCAATGGGAAGTATACAACACTGTCTATGAATATTATCAATTAAAAAACAGTTTCACAGTGACAAGAGAACAGACTCTGTATGATTGCAATACCTTTAGACCATGAAATTTTTGCACTATGTTTTATGCCCCTGGATATGTTCCAGTGTCTCTTAGTTTATATTATACGGGAACTTGAATAGAATTTGTATCCTACTGTTTTTATATATCCTACTGAAATTATAAAAATCTTAATTATGTTGAATTGGTTCATGGCGCTTTTCAGGTCTATAATATCCTTCTACTTTTCTGTATATTTATTGGTATTTTTTGAGTTTTATATTGAAATTTCAACTAAAAAAATCTCAATTTATCTACTGAAAAAATCGTGGAACTATATGTAACTTTGTTCTGTATTTTCTAAGTCTCCTGTAAATATGTAATCATACTTTCATAATTTAAAAAATAAAAAAGATTCTAGATAAAAAATAATAAAAAACTGACTTCAAGGATATAACATACAACACATTGAGTATAGTTAACAATATTGTATATCTGTAAGTTGCTGAGAGTAGATCTTGAAAGTTTTCTTCACAAGAAAAAGAATTGTAACTGTGTGGTAATGGATGTTAACTAAATTTGTGGTAGTCATTTCATAATATAAACATATATTAAATCACACCAAAAAAAGACAAAATCTACCCAAGCCTTTGGACTGAACTTCTAGTTCACAGACTAGACAGCAGATAGTGGAACAAGTTCAATTACGTTACAAGAATATGACCCACTAGATCTAGAATGTGGGAAGTCCTGTAGCGCAAAGGACATTCTTTCTTTAACAAATAAAATAGCACTTGAAAACAGGGAGGGAGGATTGTTACAGAGTAAGAGAAACCTAAGATCTCAGTGTGGATACTGACTGAAAGAAACCAATTCCAAGAAGACACTGGAAACGACTGGGAAAACAGAACAGAATCTGGGTACTGGGTGATAGGAATGGGAACAATAGCTAACCTTATGAGTGTTTTAATACCTGCATTTTTTGTTTCGTTGAAAAAAAAAATTCTTACTTTTAGAGATGTGTACACAGGTAAAACAACGTGGAATTTGCTTAATACTCCAGGAGGAAAAAAGAGCAAGTGCGTATGGAGTAGCAAAGATGAAGCAAGTACAAGGGCACCGATGGCGGCTGAAGCCGGGCGACGGTGGGCACACCGGGGTCATTACGCTCTCTACTTCTGCACTTGTTTGGAAGTCTCCCGGATAAAAGAAAGGCATGAAAATCAATATTTGGCAAAAACTTAAAAATGGTAATACACATCTGACTGAGGGACAGGAAAAGTAGTGGTTTCAAAGGAAATAAAGAGACTTATTTTTCTGCAGAACTTAGCAATTTGACAAAAATGTCTTAAAATTTTATATTTTACGTTCAAGGTTTACTTTTAACAACTAACTCTAAGGCCACTTCCAAAGATACATTAAAAAAATACTGTTATGGTACATTTACATGAAAAAATATTTATAGGCATTAACCATCAAATTGTAAAAGAATATTAAATAATACGGGGAAATGTTCAAGACTAACTGTTATGTGCAAATGCAGGCCGTAAAACAGTATATACATTCTGAACCAATTTAGTCTTCTTAAAACCAAACATCTAGAAAAAAGCCTGAAAGAGTCTCCATTATGTTAACAGCTGTTACTTCTAATTGATGGGATTAAGGTACTTTTAATTTTTAAACAGTGGTTTCTCTTTTTGTGTATTTGCAATAAATTATATTTTTAAAAGGCCAAATCTGGATCAGTTCTCGAGACTGCCTACTAACAGAATAAGCGGGAATGGTGGTGATCTTTGAAATGATAAATGACAGAAGGGTGGTGGGACAGGGCAGCAAAGACACATTAATAATTAATTTTTAGAAGAATAGGTATTTAGCACACTGTATTGTGAGAAAGAGCAAGTCGTAAATTTAAAAATTACAGTGTCAAGAAAGTGAAAATTAGAATTGGATTAAAGTCTTTATGTAGGCTTCAACTGGAGAGGGATAAACACCTAAATCAAATTATCCAGGATGCCTGAAAAGATTACTGCAGTGAAAATCCTAACATTTCCGAAAGTAACCAAAGCAGCACTGGAGACAGCCCTCCCTGTCTGAGCTCTTATTCTGTGTGCCGCTCTGATGCATTATCACATACCGGACTCCTGAACATGAATATAACACAACAGCAATACTGACGATCAGACTTAGCTTATGTAACACACTCTGTAAAATTATACTCTACACACTACATGTGATGAACAATCAGTAAAACAGGACTTCTGTACCCTCTGCGCTAGCTTTAAAATTCCAGCTGCCTCCTTGCTAAATCAGACAAAAGCAAACAAAACATCCAGACTACCTGGTGTCCGTACTTTCGTCGGCTCTTCATAGTCCTTGTTTTCTGGGTTTGGAGATTCTAGAAAGCTGATTTCTTCTGCGATGCTTTCCCCTTCTTGGCTTCTGAGGTTGTCTTCCTCTTCTTGAGGAGGTGATTCCAATTCAGATTCTTCTGAATCAAGGAATATCTGACCAGCGATTACTCTGCCTGCTGGGCTGTGGTTCTCTACCGACTCATCTGACGGCACAGAAGTCTGAGAATATGAAGTATTTTTAGTTACCAATAGTAATAAGACTCCCTCCAATCTAATCTGACCATTACTTTCACTAATTCAGACACAGCTCCTTCAGCTCCTTGAACGTGTCCTACTTGCTTGCCTCTACAGACTCTGCTATCTGCCTATCACGTGCCCTCATCACCTGCCTAAACCTGATTGTACGGATTTCAACTTGGATGTTACTTCCCCCCAAGAAGCCTTCCTCAAATCCCCTAAGTCTTGGTTATGGTCTTCCCCTCCTTGCTCCCAGTATATCTCATACTTCCCCGTATGACAGCCCTGTACTAGAGCTTCCTGCTTCTTACCCGCATTCCTCCTAGTCTAGAGATCAGGGATCATAAGTGATTGGTCTCTTTGAATAGGCAATAATCAACCTCATTCATTCAACCAATCAATTTAAGTGCATTAATAGATTTTGTTTTTAAAGAACTTATATAAGTGGAAACAATGACAGAGGTTAAATCTTCTAATTAAAAAACTAAAAAAAAAGAATAAAATCAATCTCTCATTAGGCAGTAAAATGTAACTGCCTTAAGGCTCTTCAACGCACAGACACACACACCACATTTAAGTTGAAATTAAACCTGGTAACCAACACTCTTAATAGAAATATTTATTATTCTCTAGGGGCTTCCCAGGTGGCTCAGTGGTAAAGAATCCACCTGCCAATGCAGAAGCCGCAGGAGATGCGGGTTTGATCCCAGGGTCGGGAAGATTCTCTGGAGGAGGAAATGACAACCCCCTCCAGTATTCTGGCCAGAAAATTCCATGGACAGATGAGCCTGGCAAACTACCGTCCATGGGGTCACAAAGAGTCGGATGTGACTGAGTGACTGAACATTCCAACAGGTCAGTGATTTCCATCCCACCACCCTCCAGCCCCCAGAAGAATTAGTACTGATGCTAGCTATCTTTTTCTTTTTGAAATCCAATCCTGTTGCTCAAAAGATGCAGATTTCATATCCTTTCTAAGATACATAATTCATGCTTTTAAATTGGGCATCAAACACTGGTCAATGCAAATCTGAGTACACACCTTGGAATCTATGGATTCATCCTGGTTGCCTTCTTCATCTGTAAAGAAATTTTAAGACAATTTAGTTGTCTTTCTTGTTTGGTAATCACAGGTATTATTAAGTGAAAGCAGTTTGACAAGTATAATAAATAATGATCAGACACTAGATAATCTAGAATTATCTAAAAATTTGTTGTATGCAACAACTGTTCAGAAAAAACTAAGTGAAAGGAAAAAGGGGTGTTGGGGGTATTTCTTCCTCTTTATCCAGGAAGGACAGTAGCTTCATCTGTTAGACAGGAAGACCGAGAACATCACCACCAAAACCAGATATTTCTTCAGATACCATCCAGTTCTTCTGTATACAGTTAGTCCACTACTGAGAATGAGTTACTAAATTTAGAAAATAGAGTCCTAATTGTGTGGTTTGGGATTCCACTCCTTCTTTTCCTCTGCTCAGAATCTGGAGTTACTGTAGCTTATTGTAGTGATAACTAGCATTTTATTATTCACTAAGACTGATTAGCAGAGTTGCCAAAGATAGTTAGGATCTGTGTTTGACTTCACTGAAGATATAACCAGATATGTGAACTGAGAACATCACACTATCATGTATCCACTCACATGAGATCTACTTATTAGGAAATCAATAGCCTATATCACATTACCAATAAATCCAATCACTACTTGTATCTTTCTTCCAAACTTATACTAGCTGTTTTGGCTTTGTCAGATTACATTAAGATTACTTCTGTTATTCTCTCTGGATTTCTCTGTTGTTACTTCTATTCTAGCTGCCTGTTATTCTTTTTACTGCCTTATATAAACACATTCAGCAACCCAACTGGCCATTCGCAAATATTTGATCTTTGTATGCCAGTTAAAAAAACAAGTGTCAGATATCTTTAAATTTCCTTCTTACTCGATTCAGTATTGCCAGCTCCTTAAGTTATGTGAGAAATTAACCACAGGCAAAAATGTTATAAACTATGTGATTTTTACTAGAAAATATGGTGTTATGGTTGCCATTTACCTTCACTTCATATGATTATACCTAACTATTATTGGTAACTTGTAACTCTTCAAAGTACAGCAAAAACATGTTTTGGAGTTTGTGTTAGCAAAGCACTGAACTAAACTTTTAAGAAGTATAACCAACTCATTATGTACCAAATACTCAACTCTATTTCAGGTTTTGTTTCCTTTGAATATTTCAGAAATCGGTCTACTGGTGAGGTTCTGCCACATATAAAAGTGCTATGAATTCAAAGAAAAATGATAGTTATTTTCACATTCACTACATTTAGATTACCTTCCAAATATTTTTTTCTGGTGGGTGGGGAAAAGAAGAGTATAACATATATCAGTCCCATAGGGCCTATAACATTTAGGTTTATAGGCAGTGATGTCAATTAATAAACAGTCACTCTTCAGGCTCACTTCTTCACAAGTATTACCCAAAGCCCAAGTTCTAACATATGGTTCAAAGTCCATTCTCAGCAAATCTTTGCATAAAGGAAAAAACTTCACCTCTAATACACAACTACATTGTATATGTGAATGTATATAATTAGTCATAAACATTAACTAGTTAATATATCAAGGGCAGACATTAAATGTGAAATGTATAGGGTATACACCCAAATTCTGAAACTTGCTATTAGTCAGAACTCAACATTAACCACCCAGCTGAGTACCCTGCCACAACAGGTCACGTATGTAGCTAATAGGTAAATAATATAGATGCCCATAAATAAATTATAAAAAATGTACATTTGAGACACTACAAGCTGTTAGGCATCAGAGTAGCAGGATATGTTTTTGAGCTCCCAGAGACATGGGAACTTGTGACATCAGGGTTATTTCATACGAATTGCATCATGCTGCTC
The DNA here is from genome assembly GCF_033118175.1 of Dama dama. Taxonomy (NCBI): domain Eukaryota; kingdom Metazoa; phylum Chordata; class Mammalia; order Artiodactyla; family Cervidae; genus Dama; species Dama dama. Next base: position 11,220,574 of record NC_083692.1, on the reverse strand, counting down.
CTTCTTTTCTCTTTTAACAAACCAGGAATATATATTCAGGTTACTGGCAAATTAAAAAAATTCTCACTTACTAAACTGGGAAAGCCTACTCCAGATGGTAATCTGAAAGCATCAGCTATTTTCTTTTTCAAACTGGTATGTCCATTCACATAATACTTTTTAAGTAAATTTCTCATAACCTAGAAACTTATGACAGGCAGTCAGGTAAGGATGAAAAATACTGAAGTTATGTATAAATAAAAAGAATACAGTAGTGCTTTTATCAGATTACATTATCAAGCAAGAAGAAAAATGCAAAAAGGATACAGTGAAGAGTTAAGGACTTCTCACTAAACAGTACTGTATCCAAATATCATGGTTTACATTACTCTGGTAATCATACCCCTTGCTTTGAAAAAGACCAATTTTCAGTTTTATAATATTAGTTAACACAACTGCAAAATACCAAGGATCATCTTTCAAGGGAAAGTGGTCACTACAAATTCATCTTCTAACTTGTCATGTAGATTAAACAGAGACGGATACACTTTTAAACACAGAAAGTCTGGAAAGTTTAGTGAAAAGAGACCAGACAGCCTGTTTTCAGATTTGCCACTGAAATCTGTGCAGATCCTAGGATACTGCTGATTCTTAACTACTCCAAATCCAAGGCCTGGACAATTAGGCTCAAAACCTGGCTTCATGCCATGTCAATGTTACACACGTGGTTCAATATGGCAAGCTTGCTCAGTCTTCTTATTCTCAAGCGTCAAAGGGAAGAATATCACCTGCCCTGTTGACTCTCAATAAAGTTTTAAGGAACAAAAGAAGAGTGAAAGGAAACATATTTTGCAATCTGAAATATATGGCATAACTATTACCTGAAATACCTAGTGTTGGACCATATTCACAAGACTCCATAATATTATTTGGCATTAAAAAAAAACAGAAATGAACAGTAAATCATTTTAACCAATAAGCCACTTCCTGTCAAAAACACGAAAACATGTGAGAAGTTAAAGCATGTTTCATTATAACCTGGAGAAAACGAAGGAGAAATATCTTTTAAATCTCCTCCTTTAAATTTATTTATTCCGAAGGAAAAGAAAATGTTTCTTAAAAAAGTACGAAATTTTTACACGGCTTCAAGGTAAGTTATTAGATAATAGCTACTAACAACGACAGGACCAAGATTCCTTCAGCTGGGTGATCAAATTCTACCTGGCAAAAAATGCGACTCGCCCCGGGTAGCTACTAACAGTCAAACATTTTAAGTCAACACTAAATTGTGAACGAAGCAAAACTTTTTAAGCTAAAAATGAGGCCAACACTTTGTAAATAAGCAATTTAACGAATAAAAAAGCCAACTGAAAGTCCATGTACTCCATTTATAAAACTATCTCACTTAAGTGTGCTATCATCTGCTCTTCATGTCACCATACACATCTACATTGTTCTAGTTCGGGTTAAGCAAGGCTTTAGCCTCTACCATAGAAATGTTTTGGCAGTTTAACCATAATGGAAATCAGAGCAGATGTTTTGTGAACCTAGTCTTTTGCTTATATCAACACAACCCAAAGATTTAACAATTTATTATTAACAGTCTTCTATTATAATCTACTGGGAATCCCAACTGTTGATGAAAAGACTTCTTCAATCATCATCTCCACTGACATGACACTTTGGATATGTGAAATCTGGTCAAAAGAAAATGCAGGAAAATGTTTATATGCTTTTTCTTTAAATTCTGCAAACTGAATTGGAGGGCTATCAATTGTGTTCTTTAGTAGTTCTTACACTTCAGTGTGAAGAATCACTTGTGGAGCTTGTTAAACAACAGATGCCCTAACCCGTTCAAGACCTAAAACTGCATTTTTAACAAAAACATAACACGAATTATGATGCAGGTGGTTCCTGGATGACAGGGACTCTACAGCACTGATCACAAACTTCCTTTGATCGGATAACTACTAGCAGTGCTTCAGGAGTTACACAGAGTTTTAAAGATTTGGTCATGAACACAAATCAACAAGAACAGGGGAGGCGGGAGCAGACTTTAAAGCATGATGTTGGCAGTAAAGTAACTGGCATATGCTTGTTGCTTTTGAAATGGTGTCTTACACCACATTATGGATAGAATTTTAGGTTTAGATCTCTTATTTTAGAAGCAGAATGACGTTACAGCACTGACTTACAACTAGGACAGATAATTTGAGGATTCAAATAACCATCTGGGAAATTTTCTGTTGGGAAAAAAAAAAAAGCATTGACATTTATACCCTGCCTTGTTCCAAAAAAATTTAAAGCCACAGAACAGCTGTTTTGTTAACTGAAACCAATTAAAATTCAAAAGCTTTACTGTACTAATTCTTTCTTTACCATCACTTAGAAACACTAAGTGCTCCTTTACCAACACTCTCAAAACTGACATTTTCAGATGTTGGCAGATTAAGCTATTAAAGAAGGGAAACGATAATTTCCACAGCCAGGGTATAAATCAGCTAATTGGGAAAACAATTCAAAGGCACATGAATCTATTTATGTTAAAAAAAAAATTAAATCTAGAGGTTATCCATTTTACACTAATGAAAAAAAAAAAAACACCCAGTTCTTTCTTTTCTTGAAAAATGACCGTCAGCAAACATGGGGCAGCTCAGAAACCCTGTGACACAGTTAAAAAAAAAACAACACAAAAATACCACTTTCTCAGGAATTATTTCTTTAAAAGGGGTACCAGGATAGGCATGATCACATCAAAAGCCTTCGTTCGCTTTTTTTTTTTTTAATAAACAAAGAGACAGGATCATCTGAGGTGCCATGCAAACCCAACCAACCACTGTCAACATCCTGCTTTTTTGATGGACCCGGCTCTGCCGAGGGGACAAGCTCAGATTGTGCGAAGTTTCTAAAACGACGGAACACAGTATCTCCGCGGCAGTCGTGGGTCTCTAAGCTGTCGGGGTTCATGCCCATCGACTCCGTTCTCCTTCCTAAGGAGTCGTGCAAGTTTGTCAAGTGAGGAGAGGCGTGTGCAGTGGGTCGGGGGGCACCCTTCTCTTCCTCCCCTCGCAAGCTCTCCTCAACAGCCACTCTGGCCCCGGGCATCCCAAACCCAAGAGAGGACCGTGAGTGACAAGCCAGGGCGAGGCTGGAGCCCCCACGGCCCTGCCCCGGGAAGGAGGCCGGAGCGGGGGGCGGTGGCTCCCGGCCTCCAGTCCGAAGGGGGCGGATACTGACCCGAGGACGCCAAGGCCGAGCCCAGCAGCACTGCCCAGAGCAGCAGCGTCAGCCCGAACCGGACCCGCATCCTGCTCCCAAGGGCCGCTGCCACCCCCCGGAGCTGTCTCTTCCGCCTCGGCCACCACCAGCTCAGCCTCCTCCGCCGCCGCCGCCGCCGCCGCCACCTCCGCCTCGCCGCTGCGCTTCCTGCTCTGGTCTTCTTCCTCCACCCCTTCCCAGACCTCCCTGCCCCAGCGGGCAGCCAATACGCGCCCGCCGCCGCGTACGCCTCGCCCAATCGTCGCGGCCCTCCCCGCCCACCTCATTGCCCCGCCCCTGAGGTCAAGGATTCGACCAATCGCGACGCGCAGTTCTCACACCGGCTTTCTCGGTTGGACCACGGCCTCAGCGACATGGCCCCAACTAATTGGTGAGCTCCTTGGTTTAACCATCCCGGAATCGGAGCGAGAGTCCGGAATGGGACGAGGGTAGTCACCCTAGAGACTACAATTCCCACAATGCACTTCATGGGCCTCTCGCTCTGGTATGGGCTCCTGGGAAACGTAGTCCGTCGCGGGGCAATATCTAAAAGCGCCGGTTCTGTAGAAGTTAAGAGAACTTAGCTAACACCTGAACCAGACGCTCTCTCAAGGCCATGAACCCAGAGGGTTTTTTTTTTTTTTTTTTTTTGGCGCCAAGTAAATATCAAGAAGGGGTCTCTCAGGTGGCGCTAGTGGTAAAGAATCCTCCTGCCAATGCAGGAGCCCTGGGTTCGATCCCTGGGTCGCAGAAGCACCCCTAGAGGAGGAAATGGCACCCCACTTCAGTATTCTTACCTGGAAAATTTCATGGACAGAGGTGCCTGGCAGGCAACAGTTTGTGGGGCCCTCAAAGAGTCCCCTGGGACTGAGCGACCGAGTGCACACACATTATAAGGTTAAGAGTTTGTAGTGTGTTAAGCTCTTCTTACTCTTAGTTTTATTTAGAGTTTGGATTGAGCATAGTGATAACAGCACTGAGGAAAAAATACAAGGGCTAGACTGAGCGAGGTGTTTCTTTTTAACTTAAATGAAACAGTACCTGGTATAGGGATATAAGTTGGCACTCACTAACTGGCCTCCTTGCCCCTAAAAAACGAAAGGAAATAAATCCTATCAGGTACCAGAAAAAACATCAACTTCTGCTTTATTGATTATGCCAAACCCTTTGAATCTGTAGATCACAACAAACTGGAAAATTCTTCAAGAGATGGGAATACCAGACTACCTTACCTGCATCCTGAGAAATCTGTATGCAGGTCAAGAAGCAACAGTTGGAACTGGACATGGAACAACCGACTGGTTCCAAATTGGGAAAGGAGTACATCAAGGCTGTATGTTGTCACCCTGCTTATTTAACTTACATGCAGCGTACATCATGAGAAACGCTGGGCTGGATGAAGCACAAGCTGGAATCAAGATTACCAGGAGAAATATCAATAACCTCAGATATGCAGATGACACCACTCTTATGGCAGAAAGAGAAGAAGAACTGAAGAGCCTCTTGATGAAAGTGAAAGAGGAGAGTGAAAAAGCTGGCTTAAAACTCAACATTCAAAAAACAAAGATCATGGCATCTGGTCCCATCACTTCATGGCAAAGAGATGGGGAAACAATGGAAAGAAACAGTGATAGACTATTTTCTTGGGCTTCAAAATCACTGCAGATGGTGACTGCAGCCATGAAATTAAAAGATGCTTGATCCTTGGAAGAAAAGCTATGACCAACCTAGAAAGCATATTAAAAAGCAGAGACATTACTTTGCTGACAAAGGTTGATCTAGTCAAAGCTATGGCTTTTCCAATAGTCATGTATGGATGTGAGAGTTGGACTGTAAAGGCAGCTGAGCACCGAAGAATTGATGCTTTTGAACTGTGGTGTTGGAGAAGACTCTTGAGAGTCCCTTGGACTGCAAGGAGATCAAACCAGTCAATCCTAAAGAAAATCAACCCTGAATATTCATTGGAAGGACTGATGCTGAAGCTGAAACTCCAATCCTTTGGCCACCTGATGCGAAGAATAGACTTATTGGAAAAGACCCTGATGCTGGGAAAGATTAAGGGCAGGAGGAGAAGGGGATGGCCAAGGATGAGATGGTTGGATGATATCACCGAGTCGAGGGACATGAGCTTGAGCAAGCTCCAGGAGTTATTGATGGACAGGGAAGCCTGGCGTGCTGCAGTCCATGCAGTCACAAAGAGTCAGACACAACTGAGCAACTGAACCAACTAACAGATCATGTCAATGCTACTTATTTTTACAAGGGTCACCAGATAATAATAATCTGGAAAAGGGGGTCAACAGTCTTTGAAAAACCCTTTTACACATTTGTGCTCATCCCTCTCCTTTTGTCAAGTTACATTGTCCTCTTCATTGATTACCTAGGTCTTAGGTTGACTAGGTTCAGGTGTCTAGGTTGACATATTTGGAGATAAAGGTGACAGTGATTACATGGCGGAAGTGGAAATAGTCTTGTGTGTTAAGTACCAACTCCAGTATGCTCTCACGAGGTAGCAGGGCAGAGGCTTAATGTTCCTGCTCCTTCATCAAATTGTGTCATTCTGTTTTCCTTAGCATTCACCCACAGTCAGCTCTTAGGTCTGGAACTTGGACATTCTGAGTTCGGGATTTTGGAGAAGTTCACACTGGACACAAATCTTGATACCGTTTGTGTTCCATCTTCTCTGATGAAGAGTCCTCTTTTCCAGGAAAAGGATAAAAAAAAATGTTGTTCAACATTCACACTGGAGAGGATGAAGGACAAATACTGTCCCATGAAAAAGAGTTCTCTTTTCTAATACTGTCTTACCACCATTCATCTCTATTTTTGTCACTAACAGTGCTTCCTTAGAGTTCCTCTGATTTTAAATTATAGAGTAAAATCTAGTATATTATGTGGCCATTTCCCCCTTTCTCACTGAAAACTTCCCTGCTGGCCCTCATTTTCCCTACTTGCTTGATGCACCTGAGTTCTAGCCATATTCACCAACACCATTCTCTCTTTCCTCTAACCTAAACTACATACCACGGCCAGATTAATTTTCCTTAAACACTGCTTTCATCTGCTTTTTCAAAAATTTCCAATGGCTGGCTTTGTCATAGAATAAAAAAAAATTAGAACTTCTACTGCCAAAATAGGAACTTGTACAGACCGTTCTACTTTTTTGGGGGGATTATTGGGAAAGAAACTTCTGCCTTCCACAAGAGAAGCAGTGGTTATCTGATTGATAAGATTGAGGAAAGCTCACTGCTTGGTTAAGATCTAACTGCATCTTTTTTTATCTTTTTTCTTTACTGAGTGCTTCTTACATTGAAGGCCCTGTGCTAGGCACTGCAATGACAAATTGCCAACTTCTCTTTTACTATCTTCTTGACTTCTGCATTAACACTCTCTTGTTTTCTCTTGGGCTCCTTTGCCATCTGCCCATTGCTCTGCTGCTGCTTCTTAGCCACAACCCTGGCATCTTCCCAGTTTCAGTGGCATTTCATCTTAGCTGAGCCTTCTCCTTTCAGGCCAGTCTTCATTAATCCTTATTTCTCTAAGTGTCTGCAGAACAGTCACAAACTTGCCTTTTAAATTGGTGGCAGTTTGCTGAGAACAAAGACGATTATACAATTAAGTATATAGGTATATAGCATGGAACTTGTCATCTACTGGCCTTAGATGATTATTCGTTGATTAATGATGTGTGTGCTCAGTTTTGCATTGTGTCCAGCTGTTTGTGACCCCATGGACTATAGCCTGCCAGGCTCCTCTGCCCGTGGAATTTTCCAGGCAAGAATATTGGAATGGGGTGCCATTTCCTCCTACTCCAGGGGAGCTTCCAGACCCAGAGATTGAACCCAAGTCTCCTGCATTGGCAGGTGGATTCTTTACCGCTAGTACCTCCTGGGGAGCCCTGATTAATAGATACACCTTACCAATAAAGTGTTCTAACAATATTTTCAAAGCACATGTTGTGTACCATAGATTAATCTTAAAATATCTACCATAATTTTATCTTACAGGAAATATTAAGGAGCCCTTGTGCCCCTATTACACAGGAGATTTACTTCACTCCTATTCACCTCATCTGAAAAACAGATACGTTGATCATTCCCTCTTCACCAGGTCACTAGGTCTATTGTGAAGTTTAAAAGAGATATGGGGTGAGGAGGAGTGATTTCTTCATTATAGAATTGCCTACACACGTTATTTCTTACTGATTCTTTGAGGCAAAGGAGCAAAACAAGTTAAAATTAGTTTTTATTAAGACTGATAAAGTTAGCTTAGTTACCTTAATTTGAAAAGGGTTTAGAGCTACTAAAGCTATTGTCTTAGGTCAGCAATGAGTTACTGACATGTTCTGAGACCTTAAATCCCTGGGGAAATTCCAAGCCTCCTGAGTAGGTCTATAATATGGTGTGGGAAAGCCAGGTTTATTTTGTCAGCCTGCTATCTTGCATGATGATTAATTAGTGAAAAGGTTATAAATTTTCCATGGCTTTATCCAGATTGAGCATACACTCCTCAAGGTTTCCTGCCAACATTCCCAGTTAAGTTGTGTACTCAGTCAATTTGCACAAAATGTTAGCATTATTTATTAATTCATAGACTGCTTTACTATTTGTTCAGCTGTCTGTACCCTGTTCTACTTGCTCATGTCAGTGTTCTAGGTCATTGTTACAGATTTCCAAGTTACAGAACACCTTTTTGCTCTGCGTTACGACACAGCATAGTACCCAGAGGAGGTAGACAATAAGTGGCTTGTTATTCCATAGAAATTGATGTGACCTTATTCTATTGAAATGGATCAAACAATCCACAACTATTCAGAACCTCCGGAATGTGTTGAGCACGTGAATTCAGCTTGCTCTTCGTTTAAGGATGGTGATATAGCCCTCAGAGCCTTTTCTTGAGAACAGAGTGGTGATCAGCATCTCTAGTCAAGTATCCTTACCCATGTTATTTTTAGAGATCTATTTGAGTTGGCAAAAATGTGTGAAGGCTGCCAGTGCTTGAATTATCAGATCTGCCAGTGCAGAATTAGGGAGAGATGAGGAATTGTAGGTTTTCCCCTCGGGGCTTGGAGAAGAAGGTACTTTCTTTCAGGTAGATGAGGGGAATCAGAATCATTATTTTTGTGTTTGTTTTTCATGGATAAATGAAAATATAGGTCCTTGCATCGTATTGTAAGGTAGAACCTGGCATATCTTTCTGTATATTCTGAGCTCCTTGAGTAAGTGGATAACGGTTTTATATCCCATTGTATCACCTGGAATTCCAGATTGTATATGGCAAGTCAATAATTAGTAATCAAAACAAACAAGCTTTAAATGTGATTATAACTGTCTCGTAGAAGTCAAGTGTAGATCCCAGATTGCAGAGAAGTGTATGCTTCTAAGTGTGTATACTACCAAACTACATAAGAAGTGTATACTGCCTAAGTGTGTAGCAACAGAATGAATTGGGTTGGGTGTGTGAGTGTAAGACTATTTACCAAGTTTCATCCAGAACTGACATTTACTTTGGAGGTGTGTATTCTTCCTGAGCAGTATTGACTTACAACAGATAAAGGAAAAGTCAGGATACCTTTATACCTTGAATAAACAGACGGGCATCATTTGACCTGGCTTTTTCATAACTTTAACTTCCCTGGTGGCTCAGACAGTAAAGCATCTGCATACAACGCAGGAAACCGGGGTTCCATCCCTGGTTTGGGAAGATCCCCTGGAGAAGGAAATGGCAACCCACTTCAGTATTCTTGCCTGGAAAATCCCATGGACGGAGGAGCCTGGTAGGCTACAGTCCATGGAGCTGCAAAGAGTCAGACACAACTGAGTGACTTCACTTTCTTTTCACTTCTTTCTGGAGAAAGGCTGGATTATAATTAAATTTCAACAAGAATTTGATTAAGTGAATCTTAGAAAATGGAGATAAACCAATGGGAGCTCCTATTAGATTCAGAATACTTAGCTTCTCTGTAGATGGCAGTGTGTTTCATTTGTGAATGTTGGGTTGGGAACATTATGTTCATAGGATAATCTTTCCTTTCTTCCTTCATCGGTTCAACAAATATTTGGGTGGCAGTCAATGCCCTGCAGACAAAGATCAACCAAAGGAAGACACCAGTCATTGAACATACTAGGTTTAGTACTTACTGCAATGAGGAAGAACACACACACCGTAGGGTGTCTCAGGATGGGGGATTTAAATGAAAACTGTTACAGGATTTGGGCTTTAGCTGGGTGGTTTGTGGGAGAATCCAGGGAAGCCAGGTTTACTCTGGATGCTTACTGGATGCTATTAGAAGTACCCCTGACTTCTATAATTTGGTAGAAATTTGGTATAATTTGGCAGAAATCAATTGATAAACCTCATCTTAAGGGAGAGGAGACTAGAAGGAAGATAAAGTTGTCATCGGTGAAGAAGCAGCAGTTACTCATTTGGGCCAAGAGAGGATATATTTAGTGTTCTGTGAGTGGCACAGGGAACTTGTTTTTGTCTGTGCTTGGGTAAAATTATGAAACCATTGTATCTCGGTGTCAGAGTAACCTGTCTGTGGGTGGTATTCTGTGATACTGTTTATGTCCAATAGGAGAACAATAGGTGTGCGTGCCAAGTGTGGCTTCTGAATGTCGGGGGCTGCTCTTTGTTTATCCTTCTCAGCCCCTCCTGGGAGGCCCTTGATCCTTGGGATTCAGCAATCCACACAATACACAAGAGTCACGGAGTTTATAGTCTAGTAGGAGGAGAAAAAAAGAATAAATACATTAGAAGATGATAAATGCTCTAGAGAAAAAACATAGAGCAACAGAAGGAATTAGGATTCTAAGGGGAGGGTTGGGACCACTTAAATTTAAAGAAGGGAGGCCAGGAGGTTTCCCTGTAATAGACATATTTGAACAAAGATTTATATTGATGAGTGTATTAAGCCATAAAGATGTGAGTGAAGACCCTTCGGGAATAAGAAGGAAACAAAGGTTCCAGGGGAAAACCCACCTGTTGTGCTCTAAGAACAGCAAGGAGGCCAGTGCTGCCGAGGGACTTGCAGGTGAACGGGCGGTCAGAGAAGAGATGAGGCTGGATGGTTTAGGGATTTGCTGTCAATATTAAGGGGTAATCAGAACACTACTTTTTAATACTCAGAGACTGACTGTCTTGAAGTGTGGTTTGAATAATGGCCTGGTGCTTTCCCCTATGCTGCGCTGCAATGACCAAACTAATTACACAAACCTCTTTGTTCATCATTTGGCCATATGCTAAAGTGGCAATTTCCCTTGTAGCTCAGCTGGTAGAGAGTCTGCCTGCAATGCAGGAGACATGGGTTCGATTCCTGGGTCAGGAAGATCCCCTGGAGGAGGAAATGGCAATCCACTCCAGTATTCTTGCCTGGAGAATCCCGTGGACAGAGGAGCCTGGTGGGCTACAGTCTATGGGGTCCTAAGAGTCAGACATGACTGAGTGTATAAGCACGCACCACACATATGCTAAAGTAACCAATTAAAACAATTTAATCAAAAGTTTGATTTAGACAGAGTTCTTACACTGGTTAGAAATTGAGATGGATAAGACTAAAATAGCCATTATCAAGAGAAGGATAGTCAAATAAGTATTTTCAAAATATTGAAGTAATACTGTAGATGCAAGCCCTTTCGAAGTAAATTAGGAATTTTGATCATCTCCTATACTTGAATAGGCCCCCACCTATGCTGGGATGACTTCATATAAATCTAACTCAAAGGGGTGCATTGACAAAATACTAAATATATGTGTTACATATGTTAAAATAATAATCACCAAATATTAATATCAATAAATTTAACAGTAATAAAACAATTAACTAAATAAATATCAATAAATTAAATACAAATTAGTAAATTAAATATATGTTAAGAAATCAAATATATATTCATATATTCAGGGTAAACATGTATATACACAAGCACACATGTATATAATTAAAACAACTGAGAATAAATTGCAGACACGATGCCTCTTTATCCCTACATGTATTAGTGTGTATTTTCTGAAAACAAAGACTTGGAAATCCCATGGAAAGATGAGCATGGCGGGCTACAATCCCTGGGGGTCACAAAAGAGTTGAACACCACACAACTACTAAACAACAATAACAAATAATCACAGAACTGTTATCAAAGTTAGGAATTTACCACTGATTCAAATACTGTCGTCTAATCTACCAACGTTATTCAGATTGTCCTGGTTTGTCTGTGTCTGTGTTTTCCTGAACCTCACTATACTGACATTTTTAAAGTGTTTAAATAAGTTATTTCCTAGAATGTTCCCTAATTTCAATTTGTACCACGATTAGACTCAGGTTACACACATTTGGTAAGAACACCTCAGAGGTGATGCTGAATTCTTCTCAGGGCGTCATGTCAGGAGCCAAATGCTGTTGGTTAGTCCAAATCCTGGCAATAATAATTTTGATCAATTGGTTAAGGAGAGATGCCTCCAGTATATTTTTCATTTGTAATTAATATGTATCTTGTAGAAGGTACTCTGAGACTGTGTAATTATCTCAGTGGTCCTCAAACATTCACCGACTAGCTTTACAAGGTGTATTCATGTCTCTTGCCTGAACCAAAAATTACTATGGTGATTGACAAATGGTTATTTTCTAATTCCATCGTTCTTTATGAATTTATTATTAGCTTTCTAGCATAGGCAGAGCATTATCTTTTATTTATTCATTTAATTAATTTACATTGGTACAGACCCATGTATTCTTTCAGTTCAGGTCAGCTCAGTTCAGTCACTCAGTTGTGTCTGACTCTTTGCTATCCCGTGGACAACAGCACACCAGGCTCCCTGTCCATCACCAACTCCCGGAGTTTACCCAAACTCATGTCCATTGAGTTGGTGATGCCATCCAACCATCTCAACCTCTGTTGTCCCCTTCTCCTCCCACCTTCACTCTTTCCCAGTGTCAGGGTCTTTTCCAATGAGTCAGTTCTTTGCATCAGGTGGCTAAAGTATTGGAGCTTCAGCTTCAGAATCAGTCCTTCCAATGAACACCCAGGACTGAGTTCCTTTAGGATGGACTGGTTGGATCTCCTGGCAGTCCAAGGGACTCTCAAGAGTCTTCTCCAACACCACAGTTCAAAAGCATCAATTCTTTGGAGCTCAGCTTTCTTTATAGTCCAATTCTCACATCCATACATGACCACTTGAAAAATCATAGCCTTGACTAGACGGACCTCTGTTGGCAAAGTAGTGTCTCTGCCTTTTAATATGCTGTCTAGGTTGGTCATAACTTTCCTTCCAAGGTGTAAGTGTCTTTTAATTTCATGGCTGCAGTTACCATCTGAAGTGATTTTGGAGCCCCTCAAAATAAAGTCAGCCACTGTTCCCACTGTTTCCCTGTCTGTTTGCCATGAAGTGATGGGACTGGATGCCATGATCTTAGTTTTCTGAATGTTGAGCTTTAAGCCAACTTTTTCACTCTCCTCTTTCACTTTCATCAAGAAGCTTTTTAGTTCCTCTTCACTTTCTGCCATAAGGTTTGTGTCATCTGCATATCTGAGGTAATTGATATTTCTCCTGGCAATCTTGATTCCAGCTTGTGCTTCCTCCAGCCCAGCGTTTCTCATGATGTACTCTGCATATAAGTTAAATAAGCAGGGTGACAATATACAGCCTTGATGTACTCCTTTCCCAATTTGGAACCAGTCTGTTGATTCATGTACAGTTCTAACTGTTGCTTCCTGACCTGCATATAGGTTTCTCAAGAGGCAGGTCAGGTGGTCTGGTATTCCCATCTCTTTAATCAATAGCTTATAATCTTCATTATCATTATTATTTTGATGTTCAGATCGCCTCAGATTTGACCAGTGTGTACTCCTTCAAACTGACTCCTGCATCTTTTTGACATGTTCCCATCATTTTTTTTTTTTTTTTGCTTTTCCTAACACAGCACTGGAATCACACATTTCTCCAAAGAAGCCTGCTTTCTTTCAGTGGAGAATGGTGTTTTCTTTCCAGGAATACCCATGGCTACTGTGGTTTTAATGCTTCTAAAATATCTGAGTGGACTAAGTTGGGAAGTGAGTGTCTGTGTGTCTGTGTATATATATATATAAGCATGTGAATGCACACACACACCCATAATACACATATACATAGCCACCCACTTCTGTACCCATTTCTGTGTTTATGTTTCTATATATTGAAACCTCTGAGGAAATGACCGTCTGACATCCAGAACTGAGCCATAGAGAAAATAGAAGAAAGTATTTGTAGTACTGTACTCTTGAAAAAAATGATCCAGTGATATCAGGGAACTGACTCTTCTTTTCTCGACATAGATGACACGGTAGTAGTGGACTGCATTCTGAAGAGCTGCTGCAAACTTCATGCACCGGCCTACACTCAGGTCCTGTGGTTCAAAAACTCCCAGTGCCTCTTCAAATAAAGACACCTCCCTGCATCATCAATCTCTGCAGTTCTTCAGTTGCTTCTCCTTTCTCTTGTCTCTCTTTGTTCTTTCTCTGGTGTCAGGGAATGTTTGACGGGAGGATTCCTACGTGCTGTCTCTCATGAGTCCTTTGTCCCTCTTCCAGTGGAACAGCACGCTGCTCCCAGGGACTGAGGTCATTGTGTGAGGCAGGCTTGGGTCTCCTTTAGTAAACATTCTCTTTAGGACAAAACTGCTTAGTCTCATTCCCCTTTCTTGAGATATGGATTGTCTCCTGACCTTGTGACTAACATTACCCCTTGTTCCCTTGGTAACGGTTGCTGTACGTTTGGTTTTCTGATCTCTATCATTCCCGAAAGAAGTTTCTTGTACCACAGCCTACATATACTCATAGAAAAATCATTAAAGCACCTTTGCTCCATTCTGATGGAGCTTAGGTCCCCGGGTCTTTTCTCTCTCTCTCTCTCTTTCTCTCTTTTACTTTCTTATCGTTGACTCCGTACCACCAGGTTCCGGTCCATTAAAGGACCCCAACACTCTGGCCCTCTAATCACACCAGGTCTTCATTAGTAAGCTCCTCATGCTGCCAGGAGTTTGTGTGCACCACCTTTTCACCTTGCCCCACTCTCTCAATGATTTTCACCTCTGTTTCCATTGTTATTGATTGGTGATCCTTAGCAGGACCAGCTACATCACCACTGCTTTTGTGCCTTTAGACATCCTGGGCTTGAAAGAAAGATACTATACTCTTGTACACTATACAGTATTATACAGTAAAGTACACAAAAGCATAACTGCTCATAGAGGATGCATGAATATGTCAATGAATGCCAGACACGTGAACTCACTTAACATGATTGGACATGAGAACATGTGTTCATATCTTTGAAAGTTTGCAACTCGAATGTTCATATGTAGTGGAAGTGTTGTAGATAGGTTTTAAAGTGGATACAACTGGTGGGACTGCAAAGGCTTTCAACTGCTGAGGAAAATTGTTTGATAGTATTTCTTATACATCAAAATGTACACTTTCAAAATATCCACCTTCTGGTGAATGGATAAACAAGCAGTAGTATATTTAATCAATAGAATACTACTCATCAAAAAAAAAAAAAAGAAAGAAAGAAACGACTAACTGGTTTGTACACATCATGGGTAAATCACAAGAACCTTATGCCGTGTAAAAGAAACCAGACAGGAGAGTACATCTTTCATGATTTTATTCATGTGGAGCTCAAGAACAGGTGGAACTAATTATAGTGAGGACACTCAGAATAGAACCTGCTTGGTGTGAGGGTGGGTAGGGCCACTGGCAAGAGGCAAGATGGAAATTTTGGATAATGGCACCTTCAATAGTCTAATTAGTGGGTAGTTCACACGAGTAGATTCATTTGTTGGAATTCACAGATCCATGCACTTTACTGTATGCAAATGATACATTGGGGCAGACAAAATAAGGAACCCTCCCAGAAGGTGTTCATGTCCTAATCCCCAAACTTATGACTATGTCACCTTATGACGTGTAGGACTTTGCTGATGTGACTAAGTTAAGGGTCTGGAGATGGGAAGATTCTCCTGGATTATCCAGATGGTCTTAAATCACAATCATTCTTACCAGAGGGAGGCAGGAGGCTCCACGTCAGAAGGAGAAGATGTGACGATGGAGGCAGGGGTTGGAGTGATGCCACTGCTGAAAGGGAGTCATGCTTCAAGGGAGGCAGACAGCCTCTAAAAGCTGGAAAAGGCAAGGCGTGGGTTTTCCCTTAGAACCTCCAGAAGGAACACGGCCATGCTAGTTTCTTGATTTCAGCCTTAGGAGGTCTAGTTTTGGACTTCTGACATCCAGAACTGTAAGAGTATAAATCTGTGTCCCAAACCACTAAATTTCTGGTAGTTTGTTAAAAAGTGAAAGTGAAAGTCACCCAGTCATGTCCAACTCTTTGCAACCCCATGGACTGTAGCCCACCAGCCTCCTATGTCCATGGACTTCTCCAGGCAAGTGTACTGGAGTGGGCTGTTATTCCCTTCTCCAGGGGATCTTTCCAACCCAGGGATCTAACCCAGGTCTCGCACATTGTGGGCAGATTCTTTATCATCTGAGCCACCAGGAAAGCCCATGAATACTGGAGTGGGCAGCCATTCCTTCTCCAGCAGATCTTTCTGACCCGGAAATGGAACTGGGGTCTCCTTGCATTGCAGGTGGATTCCTTACCAGCTGAGCTACCAGAAAGTCCATAGCCACAAATAGGAGACTAATATAATCCTCATTTTAAACTTTATTTAAAAATATAGCTCTTAAAGAGCAGTCTCACGTGCTACCAAAAAAAAAGTAGCCATGTTGTAGAACAGACCTGGGTTCCATTCTGGATTGTGTCACCTCCTGGCTCAGCCAGGGAACCTTTGTCAAATTATACAACATCCCTGAAGCTCAGTTCCTTAATCTACAAACTCAGAATCACTAAATCACTATTGCTTTGCTTCTCAGACCTGTCATGAATACTAAAAGCAATTAGAAAAAGATTCTGTCCAGAGAAGACCAAAAAGGAAAACTTCATTATTGCTGGACTTGTCATCCATCACAAATGCATGAGACCAATGGTGATTGGGCAGTTTGAATTTTCCCTCTGGTACGAAAGATAATTAGAGTAGAGAGGCAAAGGTCACGTGGAGAACTTATCAGCCTGTTCTTGTTCATGTTTTTAAAAACAACTTTTTATTTTGAAATACTTTGAGACTCAAAAGACATTGCAAAATAGGTTATCTATTCATTTTCAAAGGGTGCTTATTACGTCTACTTATTCCACTCTTACTGGCCATCTGGACGGATGCTAGATTTGCTGAGTGTCCAATCATATTGGAGTAACTAAGTAACAAAAGTAACTAAGGTTTGCTGTGAACTCCCACTGTGGTAGCACTTTACATACTTGGTTGTCATTTATACTTGATGCTAATGGTAATGTGAGGGAGGTACTTCAGTTTTCCCTATTTTGTAGAGAAACTGAGACATAGAAATGGTTACTAACTTCCCCAAGCTGAATGTGGGCACCAGGATTTCAGCCTGGTTCCTGACTTTAGAGACCAAGCACAAACAGGAAGAAGGTATCCTCCCCATATCACAGAATCACTTAGAGACATTTTTATATTTTGTACATAAATATACATGCAAGGGGGCTTCCCTCATGGCTCAGTGGTAAAGAATCTGCTTTCCAATGCAGGAGATGTGGGTTCAGTTCCTGGATCGGGAAGATCCCCCGAAGAAGGAAGTGGCGACCCACTCCAGTATTCTTGCCTGGAAAATCCCATGGGCAGAGGAGCCTGGCGGGCTACAGTCCATGGGATCATGAAGAGTAGGACATGACTGAGCAATTAAACAATGAGAGGTGCAAAAGGAGTACACGCACACATATGAGGGATGGATATTTGTGCTAAGTCAAGGAATAATAAAAAGAGGGGAGGAGAAAATTGGAGACCATCTGGAAACAGTAAGCAACTTCAGAAAATTTTTAAAAGCCCTTGGGACTTCCCTGGTGGTCCAGTGGTTAAGATTTCACCTTGCAATGCATGGGGTGGGGATTCGAACTCTGGTCAGGGAGCCAAGATCCCACATGCCTTGGGGCTAAAAAATAAAACAGAAGCAACATGGTAATAAATTCAGTAAAGACTTTAAAAATGGTCTGCATCAAAAAATCTTCAAAAATAAATAAAAATAGAGGCACTGATTAGTTGACAACTAAGAAAGAGGGTGACCTGAGTGTTTTGTCCTAGAGCAGTCTCAACTCAGCTCAGTTCAGTCGCTCAGTCGTGTCCGACTCCTTGCCACCCCATGAACTGCAGCATGCCAGGCCTCCCTGTCCATCACCAACTCCCAGAGTTTACTCAAACTCATGTCCATTGAGTTGGTGATGCCATCGAACCATATCAACCTCTGTCGTCCCCTTCTCCTCCCACCTTCAATCTTTTCCAGCATCAGGGTCTTTTCCAATGAGTCAGTTCTTTGCATTAGGTGGCCAAAGTATGGGAGTTTCAGCTTCAACATCAGTCCTTCCAATGAACACCCAGGACTGATTTCCTTTAGGATGGACTGGTTGGATCTCCTTGCAGTCCAAGGGACTCTTAAGTCTTCTCCAACACCACAGCTGAAAGGTATCAATTATTCGGCACTTAGCTTTCTTTATAGTTCAACTCTCACATCCATACATGATCACTGGAAAAACCATAGCCTTGACTAGATGGCCCTTTGTTGGCAAAGTAATGTCTCTGCTTTTTAGTCTCACTAAAGGTACCCGACACCATTTTCAGTTATTCATGGATTCTCCAGAACACCTTGGGAGTTTAGTTGGGGAGCAGGCAGGAAAGGGGCCTCCAGGAAAGAGGGCCAGATCCCTATGTCCACTCCTCTGTGCTAACTGGCCAGGCCTCCACCATTTTCCTCATCAGAATCTCTCACTTGTCAGGCTTAAGAGATGAGTTCATTGCTTAATAGCAATTAAATTCATCTCCAAGTTCCTGCAAGTCTTGTCCCCTAATGTTTCTTGAAAGTTTTGCTCCCTTTTCTATTTCCATGGTCACCGCCCTAGTCATAACCCTCATTACTTCATGCTACATAAACTAGCCGACAGGACCATCACTCATCAGATGCATTTTCCTCAAACTCTCTTGCTTAAGAAGTTATAAGGGGGGGCTTCCCTGATGGTTCAGTAAAGAATCTTCCTGACAATGCAGGACACATGGATTCAATCCCTTATCCGGGAAGATCCCACATGCCACAGAGCAACTAAGCCCATGTGCCACAACTACTGAGTCTGTGTTCTAGAACCCGGGAGTGGAAACTACTGAGTGGAAGCCCACATGCCCTAGAGACTGTACTCTGCAACAAGAGAAGCTACCACACTGAGAAGCCTGTGCACTGCAACTAGAGAAAAGTCCACACAGCAACGAAGACCCAGCATGGCCAGAAATAAATAAATAATTTAAAAAATAAGAAGCTATGAGGGTTTCCTGTAATCATGGGCAATGAGCTCAAATTCCCCTGTGTGACCACCAAACATCTTTTTTCTCTCCTGCCCTCTACGCCTCTGATCTTATATTTTTTCCCCTAATATATTTGGATTAGGGCAGCTTGGGCTGCCGTAACAAAATAGTATAGACTGTGTGATTTAAGAGACTTCCCTGGGGGCACTAGTGGTAAAGAATCCACCTGCCAATGCAGGAGACATAAGGGCCTAGGGTTCAACTGTTGGGTCGGGAAGATCCTCTGGAGGAGGGTATGGCAACCCACTTCAATATTCTTGCCTGGAGAATCCTATGGACAGAGGAGCCTGGTGGGCTAAGAATTGGACATGACTGATATGTCTAGCATGCACACACGGGTGGCTTAAAGAACAGAATTTACTTCTCACAGTTCTGAACGCTGGAAGTCCGAGATTAGGGTGCCAGTGTCGCTGGGTTCTGGTGAGAGCTTTCTTGCAGACAGATGCCTTTTTGTTGTGTCCTCATAAGGCACGGAAAGTGAGTGAGCATGCCCTCCGATTCTGATGTCTCTTTTTAGAAGGGCACTAATCATACCACAGGACCCCACCCTCATGTTCTCATCTAACCCTCCCTAATCACCTCCTGAAGTCTCCATCTCCAAACACCATCACATTGGAGGTTTAGGGCTTCGACACATGAATTTGGATGGCGGGTGCACACAACTCAGTCCATAGCATTACATGCTGCTTCAGATGCAATAATACTGCTTGGACTCTCCTGTACTTCCTGTATCTCTCGTCTAGCTGCATTACTTGCCCTTATTTTCTGATAACCTTCCTTTGTAAAGACAAATTCTAAAGTCTAAGAAGCATACATCCAGTTTAATCCATCTCATGTTGGACTTCTCCCTTTTCATAAAATATTCCTTTGTGCTATTTTAGTTTGCATGTATTTGATCTTAAGCATTTTGCTACATATTTTATTCTAAAATTCTAATTGGGTTGTAACGAGGCAACTGCCATTTCTTGCAGAATAAATACTGTTATTAAGAGAATCTCTTCATTATGAAAAGATTTTGACAACCTAGCTAATGGACTACTTATCTTTAGGACTACAAGACTCCATTATAAGCAAGATAGGGAAAAAAGTGCAGTAACTGGGAGTCTGTTGTGGCAAGATTTACAATCATAGAATTTTCAAGCTTTATTTCTCACATTATGCATTTTTAAAACCTCATGCCTTAAGAAGTGACTTTAAGATCATATAGCAAGTTAATGATGGTGATGTAAACCTTGATCTCTTGACTTCCAGTTTAAAGTTTATTTATTAAAATGTTTTTTTTCCCATTGGCTGGTGTATCACTTTTCTATAGCTGATAAACAAATTATAACAAATTTAGCAGCTTAAAAACACAGTTATCATCTCATTGTTTCCATGGATCAGGAGTTCTGGAACAGTTTAAATGAGTCTTTTGGTTAGGGTCTCGCAAGTTTGCAGCTGAGGGGTCTCGGGGCTCTCAGACCTGGTTTCCTTCTCTGAGCGCACATGGATGTTAGTAGAATTCATATCTTTGAAGATGAATGAGAAGATGAGTAAGGCAACAAACTCACTGCTTTTTCAAAGCTGGCAGAAGAGTCTGTTGCTTCAAATCCTAGGACAGTAAACTTTCAAAGGGCTCACTGGACTAGGTCAGGCCCTCACAGGATAACCTGCCTTTTGATGAACTCAGCGTCAACAGATTAGAGGTCTCATATTGGTAAAAATCTCTTCCCTTTTGCTATATCATGTAACCTAACTATGGCAGTGACATCCATCATAACCAAAGGTCTTGCTTCCACACTCCAGGCCAGGGTAGGTACACAGTGTTAGTTCTTAAAAACAAGGTCAAGCGGCCACAGAGAAAAAGAAAGTCACTTCCTGTTTGAGTTCCTAAACCAAACACCTTACTGATGCGTTTCTTTCTAGTCATTTGTACTTATTGCTGTCACTTGTGCCCACTAGGGTTTGCTTTTCACTTTAAACATAGAGCCATATAGTGTGTGGAATGTGGAAAGTGGAAAGTGTTAGTCGCTCAGTCGTGTCCGACTCTTTGCAACCCCATGGACTGTAGCCTGCTAGGCTCCTCTGTCCATGGATTTTCCAGGCAAAAATACTGGAGTGGGTTGCCATTCCCTTCTCCAGGGGATCTTCTGACCCAGGGATCGAATCTGGGTCTCCACGGCATTGCAGGTAGATTCTTTACCGTCGAAGCCACCAGGGAAGCTCTATAAACATAGAGTCATATAGTAGATACAACTAAACATAGAGTCATAAAGTATATACAATTAAATTTGACACTTCATTCATTTGGCTTTATTTTATAAGAATTCGAAAATGTTGTTATCTATTCCACACCAACACCCCTGCCCCCTGCCCCGACCTACTGTTTTCTTTTATTAAGAATGTCTTTCCAGTGGTGGCAGGGGTTGGAAAATGTAGATAAGCAAAAAAGAAAAAGCAAATCAACTGAAATTGCAAGATTTAGAAGTCACATTGCTCAGGAAAAAGATTTTGATAGTTCTTTGAGGAGGGGTAAGGTGAAATTCTGAATTCCAGGATGTTCAATGATATCAAGACTTCAGAGAAGGGCAAAGCTGCTCTTAAGTGGGAGGGGAGGAATCTGGAGTTCCCGGGACTGTGGGAGGAGGGGGTGAGGAACAAAGGGGGGAAAAACGAGAAGCAGACGGGATGATGGCTGCCAGACGCGACCCCTGCGCCCCTCTCCTCAGCTCAGTCGTCATGGCGTCTCCTAAGGTTTCGGCTTCTCGGTGCTTAGGACTTGCTGTAATGCAGGGTTTCTCATCCTTGGTTTGACTGGCATTTTAGGGCTGGATAATTCTTTGTCGCAGGGGCTCCAGGTATCTAAGAACATTTAGGAGCGCCCCTGACCTCTCCCCACTAGATGCTAATAATGGCCCCACCCTCCAGCTATGACAGCTAAGTATATATCTGCGTGTGTGTGTGCTAAGTTGCTCTAGTCGTGTCCGACTCTGAGACCCCATGGGCTATAGCCCACCAGGCTCCTCTGTCCATGGGATTCTCCAGGCAAGAACACTGGAGTGGGTTGCCATGCCCTCCTCCAGGGGATCTTCCAGACCCAGGGATCAAACCTGCGTCTTTTCTGTCTCCTATATTGGCGGGCAGGTTCTTTACCACTAGCGACCTGGAAAGCCCAGTGGAAATGGTAGAAGGGGCTAAGTTTTGTGTTGGGTGATTATGTCGGCTTGGTAGCACGCCAACTTGCCTAGGCAGAACTGCCTGCCCCAGAATTCCTTTTCCTGTGCGTTTCTGGTTAGTGTGGGTCCAAGGATTTATGTGGGAGACATGGGGGGCAGAAGGGAAACAGCAGCTCACACTGGCTTTGCAGTCCACACACAGATCAGCTGACTCACCCTGTCGGTGTGAAGCAGCGGCTAGACCTGCTGCTGCTCTACTGCCTTGAATCCACCTTCAGCATCTTCACCTCTGGGGGCGTGAAGGCCCCTGGAAAAGGGCTCTGGCTTCTGAGGGATGCCAGAGTCATTTGTATTAGTCTGCTAGGGGCCGCCATGGGGCTACCCAGGTGGTGCTAGGGGCAAAGAACCCACCTGCCAGTGAAGGAGCCGTTAAGAGACTCAGGTTCCATCCCTGGGTTGGGGAAGATCCCCTGGAGGAGGGCATGGCAACCCACTCTAGTGTTCTTGCCTGGAGCATCCCATGGACAGAGGAGCCTGGCAGGCTACGGTCCATAGGGTCGCACAGAGTTGGGCACCACTGAAATGACTTAGTACGCAGACACCCAGGGCTGCCATAATGAAGTACCACAGGCTGGGTGTCTCAAACAACAGATATAATTTCTCCCAGTTCCAGTGGTCAGAGGTCTGAGATCGAGGTGTTAGCAGGGTTGGTTTCTTCTGAGGCCTGTAGATGGCATCTTCTCTCCACGTGTTTACCTCCTCATCCCTCTGGGTGCGCTTGTGTTCTAATTTCTTCTTCTTATGAGGACACCAGGTGTATTGCATTAGGGCTCACCTAAGTTAAGTGTTAACTTATTTAACTCTTTAAAGATCCTATCTCTAAGTAGAGTCACATTCTGTGATACTGGTGTTTATTAGGGTTCTATTGAAAAACAGAGCCAATAGGCTATTTATTATCTCTCTACCTACCTATCATCCTATTTACATTTATAATACATACTTATCTGATCTACCTGCTTACCTACCCACCTAGCTACTTATCTATTATCCTATTTATATTTATGATACATATTTATGTGATCTGTCTTGTGGTACTAGAGGAGTCTCCTGGACAGCAAGGAGATCAAACCAGTCCATCCTAAAGGAAATCAACCCTAAATATTTATTAGAAGGACTGATGCTAAAGCTGAAGCTCCAATACTTTGGCCACCTGATACAAAGAGTCAACTCATTGGAAAAGACCCTGATGCTGTGAAAGACTGAAGGCAGAAGAGGAGAACAGAGGTTGAGATGGTTAGATAGCATCACCGACTCAACAGATATGAATTTGAGCAAACTCTGGGAGATGGTGAGGGACAGGGAAGCCTGGCATGCTATGGTTAATGGGGTTACAAAGAGCTGGACATGACTTAGAGACTGAGCAGCAGCAACAACAACAACAACAAAATGTGTTGATCTGTTTATCTATCACAACACATTGGCTCCTGCAATTATAAAGGCTCAGTCGGTCAGTCAGTTCAGTCGCTCAGTCAGTTCAGTTGCTCAGTCGTGTCCGACTCTTTGCAACCCCATGAACCGCAGCACGTCAGGCCTCCCTGTTCAACACCAGCTCCCAGAGTTTACCCAAACTCATGTCCATCTAACGTGATGGTGATGCCATCTAACCATCTCATCCTCTGTCATCTCCTTCTCCTCCTGCCTTCAATCTTTCCCAACACCAGGGTCTTTTCAAGTGAGTCAGCTCTTCGCATAAGGTGACCAAAGTATTGGAGTTTCAGTCCTTCCAATCAATGACAGTCCTTCCAATGAACAGCCAGGACTGAGTTCCTTTAGGATGGACTGGTTGGATCTCCTGGCAGTCCAAGGGACTCTCAAGAGTCTTCTCCAACACCACAGTTCAAAAGCATCAATTCTTCTGCACTCAGCTTTCTTTATAGTCCAACTCTCACATCCATACATGACTATTGGAGAAACCATAGCCTTGACTAGACGGACCTTTGTTGACAAAGTAATGTCTCTGCTTTTTAATATGCTATCTAGGTTGGTCATAACTTTCCTTCCAAGGAGTAAGCGTCTTTTATAAAGGCTAAGATGTTTCAATATCTTCCATCTGTGAGCTGGAGACCCAGAAAGTCAGTGGTATGGTCCCAGTTGGAATCTGAAGGTCTGAGAACTTGGGGAGCTGAGGGTGTGAGTTTCACTGCAAGGAAGAAGACTGATGTCGCACCCCATGCAGGAGGGGAAGGGAATAAATCCTCCTTTCCTCTACTTTTTGCTTTATTTAGGCCCCAGCACACTGGGTGATGCTCACCCAGGTTGGGGAGGGCCACCCACTTTACTGACTCCATCCACCCGAATGCTAATCCTGTGCAGAAACACTCTCACTAAGACACCTGGAAATAAAGGTTAATCTGGGCACCTGGTGGTCCAGTTGGTACATAAAAGTAATCACCACCTGGGAGTTAGGAGTTCAACACATGAGTCTGGGGAGAACACAGTTCAGCACATAACAATCACGGTCAAAGGCCACAAGAACTGACAAGAGTTTGGTCTGTCCTATGGGCTCTAGTTCATTTATATGGTCTCCACCGGTCCTTCTGTTCCAGCTTATATCACCTTCCCCTCCTGCCTGTCTGCCCTGTGGGCTTCAAGTTCTAACATCAGCTGCAAAGATGGAGACTATTGAATCAGCTCTCACAACCGGTCAAATCTCTGTAAACAACACGTCCGATATACGTAAACAAAATCGAGTGGGAACGTTTAAGGCCCTCCCAGGTACAAAAGCCCCTCTGTGTCCTCTGTTTCTTGTTTGTAGAAAAAGGCTTTAGTCTCCTGCGTCTTCTCTGAGTTCTAAAGATCAGACTCAAGCAGTAAGTAATTAGGGAAGTGAAGAGATGCAGAAACAAAGGAAAAGCAATCAAGCAAGAAAAGTAATGAATTCTTAAACAGTAGCTCAGCGACAGAACCGAGTCCTACTTCCTCCTCAAGGAAGACACACAACAGTCTGACCCATATCCTTGAGTTGTTCTGCAGAAACGAAGAGGCCCCCATTCACGCTGCTATTCATGCACCTGACGTGCTGCTGTCCATGGGGTCGCAAAGAGTTGGACACCACTGAATGACTGAGCTGAACCGATCCAGGTGGAGGATGCTGATGACACGTGGACCACAAGCATGTACAGCCTCCCAAAACACTACGCAGTTACCTTACCACTATCCAATCAGAAGAAAGTCCATAAGATACAACCCTTACCCAAAATGTTGCCTTTAAAAACCCTTCCTTGAGCCACAGTCTGAGAAAGTATCAGCTGATGGGGTGCCCAGAGCAAAGGCTAATAGGTTCCTCGTTGGGCAGAGTGTCTGACTCAAGTCTCCTGCATGTTCAGCCATTGGCTGAAGCCAAGATGGGAAAGACATGTTGTTGTTGTTCTTTAGTTGCTCAGTCGTGTCCACCTCCTTGTGACCCCATGGACAGTAGCCTGCGAGGCCCCTCTGTCCATGGGATTTCCCAGGCAAAAATACTAGAATGGGTGGCCGATGCCTTCTCCATGGGATCCTCCCAAACCAGAGATTGAACCTGCATATCCCACATTGGCAGAGCGGTTCTTTCACCACTGAGCCACCAGGGAAGCCCGGGAAAAGCACAGTCTCTGTATGAATTCACAGTGGACGGAGGTGCCCTTGTCACAGGTCCTTTAGAAGGGGGTTCAGCACTGTGCCCCTCTCACCTCCATGGCCACTGCACTGGGCCATAGGATCCATATTGCTTTATTTATTTATTTTCCATTTATTTTTATTAGTTGGAGGCTAATTACTTTACAATATTGTAGTGGTTTTTGTCATACATTGACATGAATCAGCCATGGATTTACATGTGTTCCCCATCCCGATCCCCCCTCCCGCCTCCCTCTGCATATTGCTTTAACACCAACTTGTTTTCCTCACTGGTTGTAGATTTTGGCACATTGAGCAACACAGGTCTTGCCACATAGGATGCAGCTGCACATAAGGCCATGGAATACCTGGAGAAAGTACTCTCTGCAGGCAGTGGGTGCTTCGACCTCTCGGGAAGATTGCCTTCCCACATGAAGCTCTGTCCACTCCCTGCCTGCAGAAAGATTTCCCTGGATGTGAGATATATGTATATATATATATATATATATATATATATATATATATATATATATATAATTTATGGTCAGCCATAAACAAGAATGAAATTATGCCAACATGGACAGACGTAGAAAATAACATGCTTTGTGAGATAAGTTGGACAGAGAAAGACAAACACTGTAGGATATCACTTATATGTGGGGTAAAATCCAAAAAATAATACAAATAAATGTATCAGTTCAGTTCAGTTCAGTCACTCAGTCATGTCTGACTCTTTGTAATCCCCTGGACTGCAGCATGCAAGGCCTCCCTGTCCATCACCAACTCTTGGAGTTTACTCAAACTCATATTCATTGAATCGGTGATGCCATCCAACCATCTCATCCTCTGTCATCGCCTTCTCCTCCCGCCTTCAATCTTTCCCAGCATCAGGGTGTTTTCAAATGAGTCAGCTGTTTGCATCAGGTGGCCAAAGTATTGGAGCTTCAGCATCAGTCCTTCCAATGAACACCCAGGGCTGATCTCCTTCAGGATGGAGTGGTTGGGTCTCCTTGCAGTCCAAGGGACTCTCAAGAGTCTTCTCCAACACCACAGTTCAAAAGCATTAATTCTTTGGTGCTCAGCTTTCTTTATAGTCCAACTCTCACATCCATACATGACTACTGGAGAAACCATAGCCTTGACTAGAAGGACTTTTGTTGCCAAAGTAGTGTCTCTGCTTTTTAACATGCTGTCTAGGTTGATCATAACTTTTCTTCCAAGGAGTAAGTGTCTTTTTATTTCGTGGCTGCAGTCACCATCTGCAGTGATTTTGGAGCCCCCCAAAATAAAGTCAGCCACTGTTTGTACTGTTTCTCCTTCTATTTGCCATGAAGTGATGGGACTGGATGCCATGATCTTTGTTTTCTGAATGTTGAGCTTTAAGCCAACTTTTCACTCTCCTCTTTCACTTTCATCAATAAATGTATATGCAAATAAATGTATATGTTAAATAAATGTATATGCAAAATAAACATATATACAAAGCAGAAACAGACACACAGATGTAGAAAACAAACTAGTATATACCAGCGGGGAGAGAACAAGGAGGGGCAGGAAGGGATGTGGGATTAAGAGATACAAACTACTATGTATAAAAGGGATAAGCAACAAAGATGCATTGTAAAGCATAGAGAGTTATAGCCATTATCTCATAATAACTTTTAATGGAATATAATCTGTAAACATACTGAATTATTATGCTGTTGTCTGAGGAGGATTTACAAACAGCTGAGAAAAGAAGAGATATGAAAGACAAGGGAGAAAGGGAACGATATACTCAACTGAATGCAGAGTTTGAGAGAATAGCAAGGAGAGGTAAGAAAGCCTTTTTGGATGAACAAGTTTTTAAAATGTGAAGATTTGAAAGGGATACTTAATTTGGTTAGTAGAAAACTTTAAAATATGTCCCAAACTATTTGGGTGTATAAATGTAGCTTCTCAATTGTAAATTTTATGAAACATAACTACAAATCAAGGATTTGTGATGAAAATTTAGTGTCTGCATTGAGATGTGCTGTAAAAATGTAAACAGAAAATATACAACAGATTTCAAAGACTTCATATGACAAGAAGAATGAAAGATATTTCAATATTTTAAAATATTAATTACATGTTGAATGATTATTTGAAATATATTGGCTAAATAAAATGTTATTAAAATTAAAAATTTTTTAAAAAGCCTTCTTAAGTGAATAATGCACAGAAACAGAGGAAAACAATAGAATGGGAAAGACTAGAGATCTCTTGAAGAAAATTGGAGATATCAAGGGAACATTTCATGCGAGGATGGGCACAATAAAGGAAAGAAATGTCAAGGACCTAATACAAGCAGAAGAGATTAAGAGGTAGCAAGAATACACAGAACTACACACACAAAAAGTCTTAATAACCCATATATATACAATGGTGTGGTCACTTACCTAGAGCTAGACATCCTGGAGTGTGAAGTCAAATGGGCCTTAGGGAGCAGAAACAAAGTTAGTGAAGGTGATGGAATTCCAGTTGAACTATTTAAAATCCTAAAAGATGATGCTGTTAAAGTGCTGTACTCAATATGTCAGCAAATTTAGAAAATTCCACAGTGGCCACAGGACTGGAAAGGGTCAGTTTTCATTCCAATTTCTAAGAAGGGCAAAGCCAAAGAAAGTTCAAGCTATACAATTTCATTCATTTCATGTGTTAGCAAGGTTGTGTTCAAAATCCTTCAAGCCAGGCTTTAGCAATACAAGAACCGAGAAATTCCAGGTGTACAAGCTGGATTTAGAAAAGGCAGAGGAGGATCTAGATAAAGCAACAGAATTTCAGAGACACATCTCTTGCTTCGTTTGACTATGCTAAAGCTTTTGACCACATGGATTACAACAAACTGTGGAAAATTCTTAAAGAGATGAGAATACCAGACCACCTTACCTGTCTCCTGAGAAACCTGAATGCAGGTCAAGAAGCAACAGTTAGAACTGGACACAGAACAATGGACTGGTTCCAAATTGGGAAAGAAGTATGACAAGGCTGTATGTTGTCACTCTGCTTATTTAACCTATATGCAGAGTACATCATGTGAAATGCTGAGCTGGATGAATCAAAAGCTGGAATCCAGATTGCTGGGAGAAATATCAACAACTTCAGACATGCAGATGACACCACTCTAATGGCAGAAAGCAAGAGGAACTAGAGTCTCTTGATGAAGGTGAAAGAGGAGGTGAAAAAGCTGGCTCAAAACTCAACATTCAAAAAACTAAGATCATGGCATCTGGCCCCATCACTTTATGGCAAATAGAAGGGGAAAAAAGTGAAAGCAGTGACAGGTTTTATTTTCTTGGGCTCCAAAATCACTGCAGATGGTGACTGCAGCCATGAAATTTAAGACACTTGCTCCTTGGATGGAAAGCTATGACAAACCTAGATAGCACGTTAAAAAGCAGAGATATCACTTTGCCAACAAAGGTCTGTACAGTCAAAGCTGTGGTTTTTCCAGTAGTCGTGTATGGATGTGAGAGTTGGACCATAAAGAAGGCTGTGCGGTGGTGGTTTAGTTGCTAAGTCGTGTCTGACTCTTGCGATGCCATGGACTGTAATCTGCCAGGTTCCTCTGTCCATGGGGTTTCTCCAGGCAAGAATATTGGAGTGCATTGCCATTTCCTTCTCCCAGGGGATCTTCCTGACCCAGGAATTGAACCCAGGTCTCCTGCACCGTAGGCAGATTCTTTACCAACTGAGCTACAAGGGAAGAAGGCTGAGCACAGAAGAATTGGTGCTTCTGAACTGTGGTGTTGGAGAAGACTCTTGAGAGTCCCTTGGACTGCAAGGAGATCAAATCAGTCAATCTTAAAAGGAAATCAACCCTGAATATTCACTGGAATACTTAGGCCACCTGGTGTGAAGAGCTGAATCATTGGAAAAGACCCTGATGTATAGGGGCATTAAGGAAGGTTCGAGAAAGTGGTAAGGGCTCTTTGCCTCTGCTGATGGAAAAATATTAGTTTGGATATAAAGGACTCAGGCACAGAGTCACATCAGGACACATCCTGAAGCAGTCTGTTGAGGCACTCTTACAGAGCTGACTCATTGTCTGTCTCCTAAGAAATGACAAGAGAACGTTACAATCAAGAACATTAGGCTATTAGATAAAACTTGGCAAGAATAGTCGGTACTAATGTAACTGCAGAGGGCTTTTAGACAGATGCAACACAGATACTCTGTATGTGTGGCATTTTATTGCGTGAGCAATAAGCATTGTACGCATGCGCAGTTATCAATAGAAGGACATGGCAAGCCTCCACCAACACGCCTATTCTGCCTGGTGAATAGGTGGCCACTTCGCTACATCATCTTTGTGTTTTTCTTTGCTGCGACACCACTCCTCATCCCTGACAACTGGTTCCCGAACAGGGACCTGATCGACTCACCCACCTGGAACAGGCTCCCGAGGCGTCGCCCATCCTCTATGGTAGGATCCCGGTGAGTCTACATTATGGGAAATGCCCTTTCTGAAAAACAAGATGCACATAGGCTTGAGTTGCAATTTTTATTACGCAAGGCAGGGCATGAAGTAAGTCACAAGATTCTTGCCCAGCTATTGAAGGAGATCGATTCCCATTGTCCTTGGTACCCCGAGGCGGGTTCCTTGAGTATCAAGGATTGGGACCAAATTGGGCAAAAGCTACATGAGGAGCCTCATGCACCAGTTGCAGTTCTTCATGCATGGTGTCTCTGCCGGGACGCCATTTCTCACTTTGGTGTCCCTAGTATCCCTCCTCCAGAGTATCAACCCCCTCTTTCTGTTGCTCCCCTTGTCTCTCATGATCCCTCTCCCTAACTAATGGAGATGCCTCTTAGGACATCCCCCATGATTGGATGCATGCAAGAAGCTCTCAATCAGGGGGATCTATCTCCATTAGCAGTTTGTCCAGTACTACATGGCCCAGGTCAAAAGCCCATTTCTGAACATCTTCCTTATACAGTTTTAAAAGAGTTAAAAAGGAGTATAAATGATAATGGGTTGAGTAGCTCTTTGACTAGTGGCGTTTTGGAAGGAGTTGCAGGAGGATATGAGATGACACCTTGGGATTGGAAACAGTTGATACAAATGGCGGTGACGCCTTTGCAATATACGGTATGGCAACAAGAATACTCTGATTTAGCCGCCATGAACAATCTAACTGCTGGCATTAATGTGGACCATAATATGTTAATGGGGATTGGGCCACTGGCCAACCTTCAACAAGGACTGGCCCAACCACAGGTGGCCATCCAACAGGCTGCTGAAAGAGCTGTTAAAGCTTGGAGAAGGATGCTGGATGGAAGGAGTGCTACTCTATCCTTTTCTGGTGTTAGACAGGCGAATAATGAATCTTCTTATGCTTTTGTAAATTGCTTGCAACTTGCAATTCAAAGACAAATAGAAAATCCTGAGGCTGCTGAGATCTTGCTTAAATGATTGGCCTCTGAGAACACTAATAAAGACTGCCAGGGTGTTTCAAAGGGTATCTACGCTAAGCCTGATACTACTCTGGCCACTATGATTCAAGTGTGCCAGACAGTAGGTTCTGAAACTCATTGGGCTATATTATTGGCGGCCGCTTTAAAACCTCCTGGCAAAACTTGTTTTAATTGTGGGAAAATTGGACATTTACTCTGGGAATGTCAGAATAAGAGAGCTGATAGGCCCAAGACAAAATGTCCCACATGTGGGAAAGGATGCACTGGGCTAATCAATGCCAATCGCCAAGTCAGAATCAGGGAATCAACAAGACGGGCACATCTCCAGCCCCGGACCAAAGGAGGCCCCCATACAAGAACAATCAAAGAATTCAGACTTATCTGATAAACAGCTCTGCCCCGGTCAATTCTCCGTCTCTCAATCCATCATGCCACCCATGGAAGTACAGGAATAGATCTTATAAATGGTGAGGAAGTCAACACTCAATTGCCTGGGGGAGTATATTTGATTCCTACCCAGTTAAGGGGACCTCTACCAAAAGATACGGTGGGCTACCTCATTCTCATGCAGGAAAAAAAGGGCACTTTTGTTATCCTGGGGGTTATAGATTTGGGTTTTACTGATATTATAAAGGTTCAAGTATGGACATATTTACCCCCCAAAATAAATTTCAGGATTATCTATATCCCAACTGGTTTTACTCCCTTATGTTTCTGTAAACAAACTGGATAATTATCGGGGTGATCCTGGTTTTGGTTCTACCGTTGTTGCTGCTAGCATACCTGTAAAATCAGATAAGCCAGTACTTACCTTGTCAATCAATTAATGGGCAACTAATCAATGGTCTATTGGATATGATGGTCTATTGGGCGCTGATGTCACAGTTTTCCCTCCTTCTTGGTGGCCTGCTGCCTGGCCTTGGGAACATGCAGAGCCCCTCGGGGCATTGGGGGCAACACCCTATCTTGACGGAATGCCTTATGGCTCTCCTGTGCAGCCAGGAATAAACCCTCTGAAGTAATCACCCGTATATAACGTTATAGTTTATTTTATTTTATTTTTTTTACAACGTTATATTTTAAACATTCCCTTTGTGGTATTGGGGAGAGGTTTATTACAGCAATTAAATACCAAGACTATTATGCCTTTTTCACAGGGGCCTCTGCAGGAGAAAGGACAGCAGTACCTTTAAAATGGCTGATGGAAATGCCCATATGGACTGATCAATGGCCACTAACATTAGAGCAATTACAAGCTGCAGAGGCCCTTATTAATGAACAATTACAATTAGGACATATGGAAGAGATTACTTCTGCTTGGAACACTCCCATTTTTGTCATCAAGAAGAAATCTGGTAAATGGAGGCTATTGTAAGACTTAAGAGACATTAATAAAGTAATATAACCTAAGGGGCCCCTTCAATGTAGGTTACCTAAGCCTAACTTGATTCCTTTAGATTATCAATTTATGAGAATAGACTTAAAAGATTGTTTCTTTACCAGCCCTTTGTCAGAGAAGGATCAAAAAAATTTGCATTTACTTTACCAATATTACATAATATTCAACCTGCTAAAAGTCTCAACCTACTAAATATTCAACCTACTAAAGACCTACTAAAAGTCCTACTATCATTGGAAAGTTCTCCCTCAGGGCATGCTTAGCAGTTCCACCTTATGTCCATATTTTGTTGATCAAGCCTTAAATCCTTTTCGATCCTGATTTCCTGATCTTGTAGTTTGTCATTATATGGATGATATTTTGTTGGCAGGCAGATCTCTCTCTGAAGTTCACCTTATAACATTACAAAAAATGTCACTTCCTTATGGCCTTCACATAGCTATAGAGAATAGAGACAAGTCAAAGAAATTATCCAGATTTATACTTGGGACAGAAAGTCCTTGAAGATGCTGCCACTCCTGTTATTCCTCAACTCACTTTGCCTGCCAGATTTTCTTGTGTACAATTGCAACAATTTTTGGGTCATCTTAATTGGGCTCGACCCTACATATAAATCACTGCTGATATGCTGGCTCCTTTTTTCAAATTATTAAAACAATTAAAATCACCCTCAGTGTCTATTCTCAAAACACCCGAATTGGACAGAACATTATCTACTATTAATGCCCACTTAACCTCCCAATTTGTAGATCGTCTTCCTCACCCACATTCTCCATTGAGGCTGGCCTTGCTACCTGGGCGCCCTTTTGCATCCACAGTTCTTTTCTCCAAAGACGCTCAAAAAATATATATAGTAGAGTGGTTATATTCCCCTCATTTTTCAGGCCGTCATGTATTACCAGATATGCAGATAACACCACCCTTATGGCAGAAAGTGAAGAAGAACTAAAGAGCCTCCTGATGAAAGTGAAAGAGGAGAGTGAAAAAGTTGGCTTAAAACTCAACATTCAAAAAACTAAGATCATGGCATTGGTCCCGTTACTTCACGGCAAATAGATGGGGAAACAATGGAAATAGTGATAGACTTTATTTTCGGGGGCTCCATCATCACTGCAGATGGTGACTGCAGCCATGAAATTAAAAGATGCTTGCTCCTTGGAAGAAAAGCTATGACCAACCAAGACAGCATATTAAAAAGCAGAGACATTACTTTGCCAACAAAGGTATGGTTGTCAAACATAGTCAAAGTATGGCTTTTCTAGTAGTCATGTATGAATGTTAGAGTTGGACTATAACGAAAGTTGAGCGCTGAAGAATTGATGCTTTTGCATGGTGGTGTTGGAGAAGACTCTTGAGAGTCCCTTGAACTGCAAGGAGATCCAACCTGTCCATCCTAAAGGAAATCAGTCTTGAATATTCACTGGAAGGATTGATGCTGAAGCTGAAACTCCAATACTTTGACCACCTGATGCGAAGAGGTGACTCATTGGAAAAGACCCTGATGCTGGGAAAGATTGAAGGTGGGAGGAGTAGGGGGCAACAGAGGATGAGATGGTTGGATGACATCACTGACTCGATGGACATGACTTTGAGCAAGCTCCGGGAGTTGGTGGTGGACAGGGAAGCCTGGCGTGCTGCAGCCCGTGGTGTTGAAAAGAGTCAGACACGACTGAGCGATTGAACTGACTGACAGTGTAGGAGAGAGAATGTTCCTTCATCAGTGGCTGTAAGGTCAGAGGCTGCTCAGAGGGAAAATGATCTCAGGTTCCGAGGGGTTGCTGATCTTGGTGACATGCACATGACTGTTTCCTAGACAGCATGTCCATGGCATCAGGATGTCCGAGCAGGACAGTTTCACAATTGATGCCCTGCTCTGCCCAGACTAGGCATCTTCTAGGACTAACTAAGTCCCAGATAACTCTGTCCCAAGCCCATCCTCCTCCCTCTCTGGGGTGTCTTCTTGTGTTCTCTTTGCAGGCTGTTGTGTGCTCAGTCGTGTCTGGACTGAGTTGCCACTGGAATGAGTTGCCACTGGAATGAGTTGCCACTTTCTTCTCCAGGGAAGCTTCCCGACCCAGGGATCGAAACATCTTCTGCATTGCAGGCAGGTTCTTTACCATCTGAACCACCAGAGAAACCCACCCCTTGCAGGCTAGGAGGCTTCATTTGAGGTCATTCTGTCCTTCAGACACATTTTGTTACATTTTTTAGAACTTAACTTCTAATCTTAGAATAGTTTCAGATTTATAGAAAACTTGCAAAGGTAATACAGAGTTCCCATTGATGCATACGTGGTTTCCCCTAATGTGAACGTGTTCTCACGTTAACGACGTACCTTTGTCACAGTGAAAGAACCAGCATAGATGCATTATTATTAGCTGAAGTTCATAAGGCTTCTCAGGTGGTGTTAGTGGCAAAGAACTGCCTGTCAATGCAGGAGTGTGAGAACATGTGGGTCCGATCCCTGGGTCGGGAAGATCCCCTGGAGAAGGAAATGGCCCTCAACTCCAGTATTCTTGCCTGGAAAATCCCAGGGACAGAGGAGCCTGGCGGGCTACAGTCCATGGGGTCACAAAGAGTTGGACACGACTGAGTGACGTAGCACAGCACACACTTCTTTGAGTTTCCCATAGTTTTTACCTCATGCCCTTCTGGTCCAGGAGCCCCAGCACACCACATTGAATTAACCTTATCTTACTTGGCTCTTCTTCCCTGTGAGAATTTCTTAGACCTTCCTTGTTTTTTTTGTTGGTTTGTTTCTTTGTTTGTTACTTATTTTATTTTTTGAGATGAAGATATTATTGAGGTAATATCTCAATAACTTGAGATTGAGATTTTTTGAGATATTATTTTATTTTTCTGAGAGATACGGGCAGGGTGTTTTGTAGAATCTCCCTAAATTAGGACTCGTCTAATGTTTTTCTTATGATTAGATTGGGCTTTGTGAGAAAGATCACAGAGGTGAAGGGCACTCACATCAGCTCAATCGATATGACATCACTGCGGTTCAGCTTGATCTTGATCACCTGACTGAGGTCATGTTTGTCAGGTTGCTCCACTGAAAGTTTGCTCATTTTTTCCTTTCTGTACTGTACTCCGAGGAAGGAGCCTTTCTGTCACTTTTGAGTCTCAAAGGAAAGAGCCTGTATCCAGCAGTGATTGTTTAACAGGGTTTTCCATAAGCAATTTATT
Source organism: Dama dama (assembly GCF_033118175.1). Taxonomy (NCBI): domain Eukaryota; kingdom Metazoa; phylum Chordata; class Mammalia; order Artiodactyla; family Cervidae; genus Dama; species Dama dama. The sequence goes on along the minus strand of NC_083692.1, from coordinate 11,185,047 downwards.
ATTTCTGGTGCAAGGAACACTGTTGTCGTTCAGTTGCTCAGTTGTGTCCCACTCTTTGCAACCCCATAGACTGCAGCACACCAGGCTTCCCTGCCCTTCACTATTCCCTGGAGTTTGTTCAAACTCATGTCCTTTGAGTCGATGATGCCATCCAGCCATCTCATCCTCTGTTGTCCCCTTCTCCTCCTGCCTTCAACCTTTCCCAGCATCAGGGTCTTTTCTAATGAGTTGGCTCTTCGTGTCAGGTGGTCGAAATATAGGAGCTTCATCTTCAGCATCAGTCCTTACGATGAATATTCAGGGTGGATTTCCTTTAGGATTGACTGGTTTGGAACATTACAAAACAGTATTTGGACTCATTTTCATGTATGACTAGGTAAAGTGAAAGTTGCTCAGTCGTGTCTGACTCTACAGTCCATGGAATTCTCCAGGCCAGAATACTGGAGTGGGTAGCTGTTCCCTTCTGCAGGGGATCTTCCCAACCCTGGGATCAAACCTAGGCCGCCCCCCACCCCCCCCCCCCCCCGCGCCCCCCCGCCCATTGCAGGCGGAATTCCTTAGCAGCTGAGCCACAAGGGAAGCCCAAAAGTTTAGTATCCTCTAAGCACAAGAGGATGCTTAAACCTCCCACCTGGACAGGGACATGAACCCTGGACCCTCAGATTAAAAGTCTGACACTTTACCGACAGAGCTACCCAGGCTCCTGAAGGCTCTTGTCTTGCAAAGCGAAGATGGTGCATTTGCCTTGGGCTGGGTGTAAGGAGGAAGGAAGCCTTCACTGGTAATGCTAAGCCCGTGTCACACTCATGATCCTCGTTTGACAGACACCAGTGGACAAGCCTGCCAGGCTGGTCCAGGCATTTCAGGGATTGGGGTGAGTAGAAGTGGAGGCTTACAGACTGTGTTTCCAATGAAGTAAAAATTATAAATTAAGCAAACCAGCTGTTGGATTATATTCTATCCTCCTGCCAAAAGAAATACTCCTTCACAAAAACATGTGCAAAGCTAGAGACGTCAATAACTGTAAGTTGGTGAATATCAGAGGCAGCTGAATTGAATTATTATCACACATGCCCGGGTGTTCTGTTGATGGTTGTGTTTAGGTCAGTCATAAAGACATAGGTAATTTACAAGTTACACATTTATTCCAGAATTTTAATTTATCCTGCCTTGGATTCAGCAATATCTCCACTTGGGTTGTTTAATCAAGATTTTTCACAAAATTTCTGCTTTGTTAAGAAGGAGTGCCAAATTAGGTAATCTTCTTAAGGCATTGAAGGTTTTAGATAGTTTTTTATTCCAAATTGGGGAAACCAGTTTGCTGGGGCTATAGCAATTTGAATTGCCAATAAAGTTCTTAAAGCACTACTTAAATTCAGAAATATACCACTAATATTATAGAAATGTTCAAATATTGTGATAGGGTTGCATGTGGTAAATTGCATCTATTATAGAAAATATTACATATTTTAATTCATGACAAAATTGTTATTTTATTTCATAATTTAAAGTTTTCCTTAGAGTAATAACTAGGTCCATTCATGGATCTTCTTTCAAATTTCTCAATGCGGAGGTATTATAAATAGTATTTAAATGTAGTGATTAGATATTTAATTTGTTAAAAAAAAAATCTCTGTTCAATTAACAAAATACCCTGATCTATGATTTGTCAGAAGATAGGCTTTCTAACATTTGTTTTGAAAATGTTTATATGTAGTCATGAAAATATTTTCATCTTCTTTTTCTAAATTCTTTATAGTTTATTAGAATCTCACTTTGTTGTGTATTTTACATCAGTTTCTTTCAATTTGGGGAAAAAAATCTCTGAAATTAAAAATACATAGTTTAATAGCTTTGGAAGTGGAATATTATAGTAGATCTGTTTTTTTTTCTTTTTTAAAAATAAGCAATGGATCATTTGTATTCATTCAAATGAATATAGATAGCACACATTCAAAATTAATTTTAATTTTGATGATTATTCACTTTTAATTTGGGAATATTATTTTACTGAATTCTCCTAGTACATCTTAATCTTGTCTAAGTGGCATCTAGTTACTTTAAGGAGAATATATTCCACACCTCACTACATGTTAAATTTTGGTTTAGCATCAAATTTCATGTTCCATCATGGTAGTCCATCTTTGGTCAGGTCCAGAAAACACTACCTTCCATCTCTGGAACTGTCCCAAAGAGCAGCATTCCTGTTGGTTCAGACAAGCCCACTTCTCCCAGCAGTAAGTTCCAACTATGTTCCACACAGCACAGACGCTTCTGGACTTTTGGTAAACATTTTGGCTGACTCATCTTCTTGTTTGCCAGCTATGTAGGTGAGATTGGGCAAGTCTTTCCACTTGTTTTTTTCCATCAGTCTCTTAAGTCAATCCCTAAAACTGGAAGCTATTTTCTCAGTTTTTCAGTAAAGTCTAAACTTATTTTCACAGCCGCTTACTAAAACCCAGTGAAATACATAAATGTTGACTTGTTTTCCTTTTCTTGTAGTTCAGTGATACACATAATGAATACACATTTCTTTGATATGAATTTTGATGCTTCTACAGCATGACTGAGCTGAGTAATAATAACTTTTAAAAGTTGTATGTTTCTTTCCTCACTTTATTACTTATGAGATTCATGGGCTCATCTTGAATTTTCAGTCCTTGAGAATGTTCATTCACTTCATTATGTTTATCTGCATTATATTTTTTTTTAATTTTATTACCCCAAATGGAAACCATTTGTATTAAACCTGAACATTTTCCATTGTTTTCTGTAAATACTTCGCTTTTATTGAGCCAAAAAGCATCATTATGCTTGGCAATTTTAGCTATAGAGTGTCATTTTTTTAAAGAACATCACAGTAAGGGTCTCAATTGGAATCACTTATGTTTACTGAATATTATCGACTATACTTTATTTATCTCTTTTTTCAGTGCTATAAGTGCATTTGTATTTTTTCTGTGTGAGAATTGTATTTTGTGATGTGTAGTTGTATCTTTATTTGGTAAAGAATGTGAGGTTGTAGGCCCTGGAGGAGTATTCTTGCCTGGAGAATCCCATTGACAGAGGAGCCTGGTGGGTTACAGTCCATAGGGTCGCACAGAGCCAGACAGGACTGAAGTGACTTAGCACACATGCATGCATGAGGTTGTAGCAACTTCCTCTGACCTATTCATGTTGTGAATTGATGAGAAAAATTTGCTACTTTGCATTTTTAAAATACCAATTACATTTTTATTAGAGAATATATAGTAAATTGTTCAGGAATTTTATGTGAGTCATGCTTGACAGAAATTTGCTCATTTTTTTTGGTTCCTAGCTTAAAAATATTTAAGCAACATGCTGAGTTCCATTTTCATATATTTCATTTCTTTCATGATCTCAATGATCTACAGCATTAGGCAACAGAACTCAAAAGTGTGTATCATTTAGCCACATTTTCATCTAAAATATGCATACAAATAAATTTGAAAATAAAAAGTTAATATTTTATGTATATTAAACATTTTTTCTTTTGAAAGACTCAAAATTATGTTAAATGAAAGGTGATGTATGAATTATAATGAATGAATATAAACTTTTAACAAAAATGATTGATAACATTTTAATATAATATTTCTTAAAATTCAGTTATATCACATTCAATATTTCATAAAAATAAAACGAGATGCCTTTCTAGCATTCAATGTCCATATAGCTGCCAATGTAAAGAATCAATATCAAGTTTTATACATGTTATATCTAAACCTATTTCCCACAAATTTAAGGGTAATATCAACTATTGAATATTGCAAAATATCTGTTATTGCTGTTTGCAACTGCTGTGAACATCTTGAAATTTGTGAGACTCTTCCAAACTGTGACTGTGAATAGGAAGTGTGTCAGGAAAAAATAGATGCTTGTCATTACTGGGAAACAATAGTTTATGTCAAAAGAATCTGTCTTAGTCCCCCCTCAGACTGCTTCAACAAAATACCATGAATTGAGTGACTTATAAACAGCAGAAGTTTATTGGTCACAGTTCCAGAGGCTTAGAAGTCCGATACCAGGGTGCAGCATGGCTGGGTTCTGGTGGGAGCGTTCTTGCAGACAAATGCCTTTCTGCCCTGTCCTCCTAAGGCAGGGGCCGTGCGGCGGCGGGAGGGGAGCGTGGACAGTGCAGGGAAGACCCGACCCTGTGCCCCTCCTCTTGTGTCTTTTATCACGTCCTTTTATAATAAACTGGTGAGTGAAAGTCGCTCAGCTGTGTATGACTCTTTGCGACCCCATGAGCTATACAGTCCATGGAATTCTCCAGGTCAGAACACTGGAGTGGGCAGCCTTTCCCTTCTCCAGGGGATCTTCCCAACCCAGGGATTGAACCCAGATCTCCCGCATTGCAGGCGGATTCTTTACCAGCTGAGCCACCGGGGAAGACCAATAAGCTGGCAGACAGTAAGTAAACAGCTTTCCTGAGTTCTGCGAGCTGCACTAGTGAATTAATCACACCTGAGGAGTGGGTGGAGCCAGCCTCTGATTTGCAGCTGATTGGTCAGAAGCACAGGTGGCCACGTGGACCTGGTTGGCCCCTGCAGTTGAGGGCGAGGCAGTCTCCGGGGATGGAGCCCTTCCCGTGTGGATCCGGTGCCGCCTCCAGGGAGACTGTGTCTGAACTGAGGTCAGCTGTGGAATCCCCAGATGACGTCAGATAACGTCAGAGGACAGTGCGGTGTGGGGCAAAACTCCGCACGTGTGTTGTCAGAAGTGTTGTGAGTGTGATAGGAGAGGAGAAACACAGGGCTTCGTGGGCGCAGTGGTAAAGAATCTGCCTGCCAGTGCAGGAGATGTGGGTTCGATCCCTGGTCTGGGCAGATCCCACATATGTGGAGCAACTGTAAGCCCAGCTATAAGCCCAGGAACTGAAACTGCTAAGCCCAAGTGCTCAAACTACTGAGCCGGTGTTCCAGAGCCTGCAAACTCACCCACTCAAGCCCGAATACTGGTGCTCTGCGACAAAAGCCACGGAAATAAGAAGCCCCTGCTCGCTGCACCTCCAGGAAAATCTAGCACAGCCAAAAATATAAAATTATAAACCTCATGGACAGAAGAGCCTGGTGGGCTACAGTCCACGGAGTCACAAAGAGTTGGACACGACTCAATCGACTTAGCAGCAGCATACATACATACATAAAAAAGGAGACACACAGAAGACAGACTGGGGTATTTGTTATACACAATGTTATTTTCCATGTCACTTATCCCAATGTGTAATTAATTTTTAATCTTTACGTTATCTGTTTACCATTTGTTTTGCTTTTGGGGGTTTGAGGGAGGTAATAAATCCCACCTCCTTTCTTCTCTGAGTTCAGAATCAATTAAGAAATAAAACACTTAAGTCAGGCAGGACTAAAAACATCAGCGTTGCTACTGATGACACTGTCGCGACGATTCCACTTTTGCTGACGCTTATGACTGGTTCAAAGAGAGATGCTTGAGTTTTCGTAAGTTCACCTGGGTCCTGGGAGGGTGTAAGTCGTACTCACAATGCCCCATTCCCCACTTTTTCCAGGAGATGCTATAAGCATTTCCAGAGGTTAAAATAATTAATCGCAGTATCTTTTAATGAGGGGGAAAAAAGGCCATGCGGTCTGCTGGGAGTAGAATTACAAGTGGGAAGACTTCACCGTCGCTGCACCACCATCTGGACTGGGTCGGAGCGGAGGCACGTGCGGTGTGTAGCGCTCTGCGCAGACGCGCACGGGGTCACCACGGGCTCTTTTCTGCGCGTTAGCCGGTGTTAGTTCAGCAACCTGGCGAGTTCTCCGGGTGAAATCTATAACTGGCCTGGGTACCTGAATGACAAGGAGAGCCGGAAGACGGAAGCAGACACTTTAGATCGGTTCAGTTCAGTTCAGTTCAATCGCTCAGTCGTGTTCGACTCTTTGCGACCCCATGGACTGCAACACGCCAGGCCTCCCTCTCCATCACCAACTCCCGGAGTCCACCCAAACCCACGTCCATTGTGTCGGTGATGCCATCCAACCATCTCATCCTCTGTCGTCCCCTTCTCCTCTCGCCTCAATCTTTCCCAGCATCAGGCCGGTAGCTGGCAGGTTTAATACGCATGGAGACGTACATCCGAGGTTTGCGTTGGGTGACCCCCAGACTGGAAGATTCCGCTCCCGACTGCCAGAATCTTCAAAGTTCATATCACAGCCTTCACAAGGTACGGGTGTGTAGTGCAGTCTGTCCAGGTGGCCTCTCAACCCTTTCCTCTCTTTGAGGCTGCATCCTTGAAAACCGCGACGGGAGGGCGGAAGATACAGGGGTGGGGTGACAGTCCCTGATGATCCAGGTCCGGCTGGTGGGCCACCCAGTGGTCACGACATCTAATGACCTCCTGTAACAGCTGGGACCTTCCTTCTAGCATGCTGAGCTAGGGAGGAGGGAGGTGGATATTTAAGTCAAATGAGGGGGTGCCCCAGGGGCGAGAGAATCACCCAGATTCCAGAGTTCTGAGCCTGCAGGCATCTGGGGATCTCTGGCTTAAATGAGAGAGACGCCGGTTTTCACTCCTCTGGAAAAGATGGCTTGAGAGAGTTAGCCACTTCTCGAGGTCGTCTGAGGTCACCAGGGGCCTTGAACTGGGAGACAAGAAGGGGGTGAACAAAATAAAATGGGGGGTAGCTTGGGATGAATATTCAGACCGAGTAGAATCTATATGTGTTCGCAGAGTGTGGGTGAGCCCAGTCAGATTGATGCTTGAGTGAGGCTGTGGACAGGCAAGGATCAGCCCTGGCTGGGCCCTGGAGGTGACCGGGAGGAGGTGAGCCTGGTTGTGGAAGGTAAATTAAGTGAGGGGGTGTAGGAGGACAGGAGGGTCTCACCTGGCATCCAGATATTCCCAAATAAACCTCCATCCCTCCAGTAAAAACAATGGTACCTCTAATGAAATTGAGGACGGTCAGAAGCCTGCAACTCACATGAAGGGTCCCTGCCGGTGGCAAAAACAGAACAGGTTGTGCTCCAAGGGGAGCTGAATACAAAGCCACTGCTAAAGCAAGGTAGAGAAACTTGTCAGTTAGGCCTGGAGGCCAAACTGCCTTCCTGCAGAGACTTAGGGAACACTGCTGCAAATCCAAGGTTACGTGGAGTTTTAAGTGAATGCTCAGTGAAAGTGAAAATAAGTCGCTCAGTCATGTGAGACCGCATGGACTGTAGCCCACCAGGCTCCTCCATCCATAGGATTTTCCAGGCAAGAATACTGGAGTGGGTTGCCATTTCTTTCTCCATGGGATCTTCCCGACCTAGGGATTGAACCTGGTTCTCCCGCGTTGCAGGCAGACGCTTTACCATCTGAGCCGCCTGGGAGAATGCTCAGTAGGGTTTACTTAAAGGAGGACATCTCTGCAACACAAACCAAAATGACCTAAATAAGGCTCAGGCAGTGGCTGTCTATGTAAGCCAGTCTGTACACAGTCCTTATTTATTCATCCAGTTTTATGTTGGATTCCATTTTTACTCGGGCTGCCATAGGAGATCGAAAATCCAACCGCAGAGACAATGTGGCCTTCAAAAATGTAAGTAGTAGCCAAGCAAACAGTACGTGTCTTGTGCAGCTTTGCAGGGAAATAGGTAATGTTGCTGGCCAAAATCCTGGCCTCTGCCCACTGAAGCTGAATGAAAAAATACAGAGACAGAGTTTGGAGGAAATAGAAAGGTGGCTTTAATTCTCTGCCGGCAGAGAGGGGAACACTGTAGGCTGAAGCCTCAAGAACTGTGCCCCCCTTCCACGAGGCGTCTAGGGCTTATACAAGATGAGGGCTCACAGTCAGGAGTCGGTGATAAGGAGCAATGGTGATAGGATCTTGGTTTTTTCCTCTTGCATTGTTTCAAAGACAGTCATCGGTGGCATCACTACTGACTCAGTAATTGAGACTGGCAGTTCGCCGACCCTGTGGCCTTCTTTCTGATATGTAACTACAACGGGAAGGGTGTTGTCAGGGTGAACACAAGATACAGGGTGTATTTAACATAGAGTCAAAGGAGAATAGGTGTGAAGTGTAGCACCTGCAGAATTAGGGCGTGGAAAAGCAAACTTCGTTAGAGACCTACAGAATTAGGAGCAGAATAAGGAAATGGCAACCCACTCCAGTGTTCTTGCCTGGAGAATCCCACGGACAGAGGAGCCTGGCGGGCTGCAGTCCATGGGGTGGCAAAGAGTCGGACCTGACTGACTGACTCACGCAAAGTAAAAAAAAACTAGGAAAGTTCAGACCTGCTCACTATTCTCTTTATCGTCTTTGTTCTCAGGAAAGGGAATGAAAGAAAACTCATCCCCCCCCCTTTTTTTTTCATTTTCCTTTACACTGTAACAGTAACACAGTGTAAATATTTGTAAATCTGCAGCGTCTGAACCATTTAAAGACTAAGGAGTGACCTAAAATGTCAGTTTACTTTTTTTTTAAAGGAGAGTTTAGGGTTTGATTAATCCTGAAGTATCATCTGATTCCACCTTCTCTTTTTTCCATGTACATGAACCATGAACTTCCAGATGTTCAAGCTGAATTTAGAAAATGCAGAGGAACCAGAGATCAAATTGCCAACATCCACTGGATCATCAGAAAAGCAAGAGAGTTCCAGAAAAACATCTACTTCTGCTTTATTGACTATGCCAAAGCCTTTGACTGTGTGGATCACAACAAACTGTGGAAAATTCTTCAAGAGATGGGAATACCAGACCACTTGACCCGCCTCCTGAGAAATCTGTATGCAGGTCAAGAAGCAACAGTTAGAACTGGACATGGAACAACAGACTGGTTCCAAATTGGGAAAGGAGTACGTCAAGGCTGTATATAGTCACCCTGCTTATTTAACTTATATGCAGAGTACATCATGAGAAATGCTGGGCTGAATGAAGCACAAGCTGGAATCAAGATTACCAGGAGAAATATCAATAACCTCAGATATGCAGATGACACCAACATTATAGCAGAAAGCAAAGAACTAAAGAGCCTCTTGATGAAAGTGAAAGAGGAGAGTGAAAAAGCTGGCTTAAAACTCATCATTCAGGAAACTAAGATCATGGCATCTGTTCCCATTATTTCATGGCAAATAGATGAGGAAACAGTGGACAGTGACAGACTTTATTTTGGGGGGCTTCAAAATCACGGCAGATGGTGACTGCAGCCATGAAATTAAAAGATGCTTGCTCCTTGGAAGAAAAGTTATGACCAACCGAGACAGCACATTAAAAAGCAGAGACATTACTTTGTCAACAAGGGTCTGGTTGTCAAACATAGTCAAAGCTATGGTTTTTCCAGTAGTCATGTATGATTGTGAGAGTTGGACTATAAAGAAATCTGAGCACCAAAGAATCAATGCTTTTGAACTGTGGTGTTGGAGAAGACTCTTGAGAGTCCCTTGGACTGCAAGGAGATCCAACCAGTCCATCCTGAAGGAAATCAGTCCTGAATATTCATTGGAATGACTGATTCTGAAGCTGAAGCTCCAATACTTTAGCCACCTGATGTGAAGAACTGACTCATTGGAAAAGACCCTGATGCTGGGCAAGATTGAAGGCAGGAGGAGAAGGGGACGACAGAGGATGAGATGGTTGGATGCCATCACCGACTCAGTGGACATGAGTTTGAGTAAACTCTGGGTGTTGGTGATGGACACAGAAGCCTGGCGTGTTGCAGTCCATGGGGTTGCAAAGAGTCAGACACGATTGAGTGACTGAACTGAACTGATTTTATTTTTTAATTATTTATTTATTTTTGGTTGCACGGGTCTGCATTGCTGCGCATGGGCTTTCTCCAGTTGCAGGCAGTTGGGCTGCGTCTCTCGTGGCGGCCTCTCTGCTGTGGAGCACAGACTCTGTGTAGGGGCCTCAGTCATCGTGGCTCCGGCGCCCTAGAGCATGTGGGCTCCAATCATTGTAGCACAAGGGCTTTGGTGGCTCCGGGGCATGTGGGATTCTCCCGGACCAGAGATCAAACCTGTGTCCCCTACACGGGCAGGTGGATTCCCATCCATTGGACCACCAGGGAAGTCCCTTTTTAAAGGTTTTATTTTACATTGGAGTATGGCTGATTAACCATGTTGTGATGGTTTCAGGTTGTCCACCTTGTCATTTCAGAAAAGATAACAGGCCCCCCGGGGGGTTGAGTTTTGCTAAGGATAATAAGCCCTTGGTCGCAGTCAGGCAGGCTCTGGTCATCTGAAGGCATTGCACTCTATTGGACTGGAATCTGGGGAATCTGTCCATGCGGTTTATGTGACTGGCTGGGCAGCAGGGTCTCTAAGTCCTGGCTAAGTCGCTTCAGTCGTGTCCAACTCTTTGTGACCTAAGGACTGGAGCCCGCCAGGGCTCCTGGGTCCATGGGATTCTCCAGGCAACAGTCCTGAAGTGGGTTGCCATGCCCTCCTCCAGGGGATCTTCCCAACCCAGGGACTGAACTCTCATCTCTTATGTCTCCTACATTGGCAGGCGAGTTCTTTACCACTAGCCCCAGCTGGGCAGCAGGGTCTCCGAAGGTACCCTCAAATCCCCCCACCCTCTTGTCTTGGGGGAGTCTCCTCCTCGCCTGACCCCCTGGCGCACTCCGGATGGCCCCAGGAGGGTGAGTGAATCCTGCATGTGCACTCACTGCCCTGCAGCCTGGCCTCTGGCTGCCCACTGTGGCCAGCTAGCTAGGAGAACACGGAGACATTAGTGCTATTTTCTTTCCCTAGCCATCTCTCAGGAAGCATCCTTTGTATGGAGTGACACCAGGGGAAGGAAAGACTGGGTTGGGACCTTGGATTTGAGGAGGAGGAGGGTCAGTGGCCTGGTGGCTCAGATGGTGAAGAATCTACCTGTAGTGCGGGAGACCTGGGTCCGATCCCTGGGTTGGAAAGATCCTCTTGAGAAGGGAAGGGCTACCCACTGCAGTGTTCTGGCCTGGAGAATTCCATGGATGGAGGAGCCTGGCAGCTACGGTCCATGTGGTCGCAGAGCCGGACACGACTGAGTGACTCACACCTTCCAGGTCAGCGTGTCTTGCAATTGCTCAGCGGAGTCCTGGAGACTGACGGCCTCGCCGGTCTGCTTCTCATGAACACTGCTCAGGTGGGAGCAGCCTCTTCAGGTTTTAACTCACTACCAAAGCCACAGCCTCACTCCCTCTCTGCCACGCTTTGGAGGCCTTTCAGCCTTTGGAAAGCTGCTTACCTACTGTGCGCCCCCTCCCCCTAAATAGGAGAGAAGGACGCAGCCAGGGAGGTCACAGGAGTGATGTTGAAGGGAGAGTGTGAAGCAGTGATGTCAGTTTCCTTCCCTGTTAAACCCACGCCCAGAGCTGGCTTCGGTAGTGCCCATAGCGTTATTCAACAGATCTTCGTTGATTGAAAGTAAATTTTCGGGTAAAAAAAAAGAAGATTGAGATTTCAGAACACAGTGGAGTATGTTTAACATTGATTCTCTGATCTCAGAGTAAAGAAAACAGAAAGGCAATTTTCCTCTAATTTCAATCGGAATATTTTGAGGATGAAAGGGATCTTAGTGATTATTCGGTCTCCTTGCTGTTTTACAAATAATTATTTAATGACTTATGTTTCTCACTGTCTGAACCTTGGTTCAATAACATATACTCAAATATTTTCATTTTTGAGCTGAATACCTGTTGAATGGATACCTAAACAGCCCTTCCCTCAGATTTTCAATTCCTTGCTCTGGCTTCCTGAATGTCTGGCTGTCGAGTGGCTCATTAAGTTAGGAAACAGGTGGTGGCTTGGGGTCTTTATGCTTTAAACCTGAGTCTTGCCATGGGCTCCTGACTTCTGAAGCCAGTCCCTTGACAGTGAACAAAAAACTGCCCAAGGTTCAGATTTACAAACATGAGTTTTGCCAGGGCTGTTGTGATGAATGCAATTAAAAAAACACCACACAAGGCCCCCCTTCCCCTTTTAGACTGCTATTACATGCTACAGCCTCTTAAGTAATTTAGATAATCTAGGATGTTAATAACGAAGGTCCATGCTCCAAAACAAGACACAGCAAAGAGACTCAGGACTGTGGTTCGGCTCCAGCTGGTAGATGGAGCGTGAAGGCAGCAGACTGTCTTGAGGCTTGAGGAACGTCACCCGAGCTTCACCGCGGCTTGAGCTGTGTCCCACACATAGTAGGTTCCTCATGAACACTTGTTGAATGATGAATGCGTGTGTCTCTGAAAGAGAGGGTGCTTAAATGCTTTTAAATAATGAGGTAAAAAATAAATCAGAACAAGTCACTTTTTGCTCTGCTTGGGTGTGCGTTAAGTCGCTTCAGTTGTGTCTGACTCTTTGCAACCGTATGGATTGTAACCCGCCAGACTCCTCTGTCCAAGGGGTTCTCCAGGCAAGAATACTGGAGTGGGTTGCCATGCCCTCCTCCAGGGAATCTTGGAGGGGATCGAACCCAGGGATCAAACCCGAATCTCTTATGTCTCCTGCATTGGCAGGCAGGTTCTTGACCACTGATGCCACCATACTCAAATGACATGTGTGCGTGACAGGTACTCAACACATGATGTATATGCTAATTATATGTATGTGTATGTGTGTGTGTGTATAATACTGTTGCAAAGCGACACTGCTACTGGTTACTCATCCACCCAGCACATATTTTGTATCCACTTTGTGTACAGTTAGAGTTGCAGCTATGAACGGTGACATTTGTATGATAACAGCGGAAAGCTGTATGGATTTTGAAACCAGATACACCTGGTTCTGAATCCCAGCTGTTTCCTTTCCTCTCTCCTGTGTGAACTTGGGCGTGCTGACTTCTCTGAGCCTCAGTTTTCTCAGAGAAGGCAATGGCACCCCACTCCAGTACTCTTGACTCGAAAATCCCATGGACGGAGGAGCCCGGTGGGCTGCAGACCATGGGGTCGATAAGAGTCGGGAACGGCTGAGCGACTTCACTTTCACTTTTCACTTTCATGCACTGGAGAAGGAAATGGCAACCCACTGCAGTGTTCTTGCCTGGAGAATCCCAGGGACGGGGGAGCCTGGTGGGCTGCCGTCTATGGGGTTGCACAGAGTTGGATACGACTGAAGCGACTTAGCAGCAGCAGCATCAGTTTTCTCATCTGTAATGTGGGAATTTTAGTAGCATCCTTGAAAGTAGGGTTGTTAGGAAGATTAAATGAAGTAAAGAGCACCTGTTGAGTTTAGAGCGTCACAGAATGTGGTCAGCGTAGGGTTTTTCCGCAGAGGCGTTTCGGATAGTATGGCCTTTCACCACGAGAGGGCAGCATAACCACAGCGTTTGGAACTCGCCTTTCTCCCCACGCAGATGGCTCGGCGTTGGACACAATGTCACCCTCCTACTGTGAGTTTAAAGCAACATTTAAAGGCCTAAGCAGCTTCCTACAATGTTTTAAACGTGGCGGGTTCTAACCTCCAGGCTTCTGTTCAACCGGGTATCGATAGGAATGATCAATTAAGTATTCCATATCCCAGATGTTGAGAATATTTTTGCCATTAAGACTCAGCTAGAGCTGGCTTTTTGAGTCTTAAAAATGAGGCCAAGTTGATCTAAAAGCATCAGGCGGTCTATGGGTATATCCAGAGCTTTATGGAGAGTTAGTCCTGCTGTTCATCCCAGGCCTCCTGGCAGTCATGGAAAAAAGCAAATTCTTTACTCTGTGTAAGACAGTCTTTTCTTCAACAGATATTTATTGAGGACCTACTATGTACTAGATGCTGATCTAGGTGTTAAATATTCAGCAGGAGGTTAAAAGAAACACATCATCACTGTCAGTCAGCAACGTACGAGCCTTACCAAGTTCCTGAACGAGGGTAACCAGTGACAAGAAGCAGCACTGTGTGCTGAATCTGCGGGGCAGGGCGGCCCGTTCTCCACCCTGGAAAACGGGACGGCTGTCCACGTCCTTGTTGGAGCGGCCTGGTGCTGGCGTGTGCCCGCGGCGGAGGCCGGGCTTTGCCAGTGTGGTGTCCAGCAGGGAGCATTTGTATCCGTGCCTACAAACCTTTGTGCCACGGCACACAGCTGTGTCGTTGCCCAGCCGCTCCATCGTGTCCGACTCTTCGCAACCCCATGGACTGCAGCACGCCAGGCTTCCCTGTCCTTCACCAACTCCCGGAGTTCACTCAAACTCATGTCCATTGAGTCGGTGATGCCATCCAACCATCTCATCCTCTGTCGTCCCCTTCTCCTCCTGCCTTCAATCTTTCCCAGCATCAGGGTTTTTCCAGTGATCAGTTGGCCAAAGTATTGGAGTTTCAGCATCAGCATCAGTCCTTCCAATGAATATTCAGGACTGATTTCCTTTAGGATGGACTGGTTTGATCTCCTTGCAGTGAGAAGTTCACCTCACTGCAAGGAGTTCACCTAAATTCCTATATGCTAAGTTGCTTCAGTTGTGTCCGACTCTTTGCAACCCCATGGACTGTAACCCACCAGGCTCCTCTGTCCATGGGATTCTCCAGGCAAGAATACTGGAGTGGGTTGCCATGCCCTCCTCCAGGGGCTCTTCCCAACCCAGGGTTTGAACTTGTGTCTTTTATGTCTCCTGCATTGGCAGATGGGTTCTTTACCACTCGCACCACCTGGGAAGCCCTAGTCTTGGGGAAAACCCCAATCTAGAAGAAATCTCTTTATTTATTTTTTTTAATAGGCTTGTTTTCTTTCTTTTCTTTCTCACGTCTGCAGTCTATGCTGCGTCTTTGTTGCAGGGGGGGGGGGACTCTGTCTAGCTGTGGGCACAGCCTTCCGTGCCGGCGGTGTCTCTTGCTGCGGACGTGGGCTCCAGGGTGTGCAGGTTTCAGTAGTAGTGGCAGGCATGGGCTTAGTTACTCTGGGCATGTGGGATCTTCGTTCTTGGACCAGGGATTGAACACCTGCAATGGCAGGTGGGTTCTTAACCACTGGACCACCAGGGAAGTCCCTAGAATGAATGCAAAAAGGCTGCTCACTTTTGCCCTTGCTGCGTCTGTCTGCCTTCCTTCTTCCTGCAGAGTAAGCACGGGCCAGACTTGCTGCTGAGGCATGAGGCGAAGGGTAGAAAGGTGAAAGGAAACACGGGGGGAAGGTACCAGTTGATATTTCAAATCCATTATCCTGCCACGCCAATAATAAAGCACCCACATTTGTGAATGATTTATCTTTTTTATAAATTGGAGTGGTTTCAAGGTTATCCTATAATAACTTCCATCCTATTGTTCCTCTGGACTTCAGCTCAATCATTTCTTCCTCAGGGAAGGGTCTTCTGACCTACCCTCATCTATGCTTTCATTGCACAATTTTTCTCCCTCCCATAATACTTACTCTCATTAAAAAAAAATTATGGCAAAGTACACATAACAAAATCTTCCATCTTAACCATTTTTATGTGTACAGTTCAGGGGCATTAAGTACATTCATATCATCATGCCACCATCACCACCAATCCATCCTCAGAATTCCACCCGTTTTACAAAATTGAAATCGTTTCATGTTATTTGTGTGATTCTTTGATTAATGTCTGTGTGCACCACTAGGTTCCAAGCTCCACAAAGGCTCGCACTGTGCCCCACCGTCCTCGCTGATGTTTTGGTGGAGGTTATAGTGTGTACCGGGCTTCCCTGGCGGCTCAGCCAGTAAAGAATCTGCCTGCAATGCAGGAGACCCGGGTTCCATCCCTGGGTTGGGAAAGTCCCCTGGAGGAGAGGGTGTACCACAGAGTAGTTGCTTAACTGATGTTTGCTCCCTTGCTTTTCTTATATGCATTCTTGAGTAGGAAAGGAGAGAAACACAGCTAGTGTGCCAGAGATTTCTCACAACCCCAAGTGTCCATGGGCATGCTGTTGTACGACTTCACATCTAGAAAAATTTGAGGACTCGGGTTTAATGTGGCATACTCAAGCTGCATCTTTCCCCCCAAAACCTGAAGAAATAAGAAAATAATGAAGAAACTGTTTTCTGAATTGAAGACAAAACTGATTCTGCAAATCCAAAGGGTATACACTATGTTCTAGGGCTTCCCTGGTGGCTCAGATGGTAAAGAATCTGCTTGCAATGTGGGAGAACTGAGTTACATCCCTGGGTCAGAAGGATCCTCTGGAGAAGGGAATGGCAACCCACTCCAGGATTTCTGCCTGGAGAATTCCATGGACAGAGGAGCCTGGCGGGCGACAGTTCATAGAATCAGAAAGAGTCAGACAAGACTGAGTGTGACTGATACTTTGGCTTTTGGCTTTATACTGTGTTCTAGGGAAATTAGAAGCATAAAGCTCGACACTAAGACATATTTTAGTTAAGAAACTGAAATTCGGTGATCAACGATTCTTTAGGAATCTAGAGAGAAAAAGAAAGTCCTCTACAAGGATGAAGGAACACCAAGTTGGTCTCAGGTTACCTCACAGCAATATTTCACGGCAGAGGACAGTGGAACCTGAGCTCTAAAATCCTGATAGGGAAATATTTAGATTTCTTTTACCTAAGATGACGTTCAGGTGCAAAGGGATTTTGAAACAAAAAAGAACAGCACCTGTAGGAACTTCTTGGAAAAAAAACTGTCAATACATGCAAATAAAGTTAGCCACTTAATATGTGAATCAGAATACAGAATATAAGAGTGTTTTATTAAACAACTACAGGAAATATAGGTAAAGAACAAAATGTAAATGTTATAAACATGGACAATGTAAAAATAACATAACTAGCAAATATCAAGAAAGGGGAGGGTAGAAGAGGAAGAAATATGGAAATAGGGTGAAGAAAACTCTACTGAAATATTCAGCCTTAAAAAAGACTGCAATTTTCTGATATTTTTAATAAACTCATTTCTTAACCTGAGAGACCTTAAAAAATTTTTTTTAAAAGAAAACGTTTATTTGATGTTCAACAGTTCCTTCTATTTCATTGCAGTTTCTTTTGTAAAATCAAAGTAAATTTGAAAGTAATATTTTTAAATGAAAAACATACATATATAAGAATAAGCTCATTTTAATAAACACATTTCCCCTGTTTCTCTTTTGCTATTTATCTTTCCTTTTTTCTGTACTTATGCTTAGAAAGACATATATGGTCATTTTAACTATTAATATTAACAGTTATTCCTAGCTGTGGGATTTGGATTTTTTTTTAACCTTTGGCTTTGTGATTATTTTACATTCTTTACACTTTTTCTAGTATGTATGTGCCATCTTTATAAAAAAGAGTAGATTTTTATTTAAAAACCAAAGAAAAGAGAGGAAATTAATATGATCCATCAACAGTGGTTATCTCCAGGTGGGTAGAGATTGGACCACTGTTAGATTTGTCTTTGTACTTTTCTTTCTTTGTACTTGTCTGTATTCTTTTTTTAATTTTCAAAAAATTTGTAGAGAGAAGGGTGAGAAGGATAAGCTGAGAATATCTGCTATAAATCAACTGAATAGCAATCATGTGAGTGTCATTTATGGGCTGCCTAAGAAGCTCAAGGACAGGTTGATAGGAGTGGCTAGCCAGAATGGATCTGTCATGGTAAGCCACAGGATGGTGGGCTGGCGTGGCACACGGCCACTCTTGGGTGGTCCAGGAAAAAGGGGACAGCGTCTGGGTACTGGGAGTCCCTTTCAGAGCACTGGGAGAATCACAGAGCTTTCAGAAAAACACTCAGACCCATTCATCATTGCATGTACTTAAATATGCCATGACTCAATTTTCCCCTTGAAGCATAACACCTAGTAAAGTCTGGAAACACTCATAGGTGTTAATTTTTTCATTGACTTTGTAATGGAATTTTATTCTGCTTATTAAATGTTCATCACAGAGTGGGGGAATGTGTCAATGAAAACTGGTGAAACAAAAGTTTTATACCAAAAATAAGAGCAGATTGATTTGTTTCGTTAACAGGATACGATGCCCAAACAGGAAGAGGATACAATGCCCAAACAATAAAACATTAAACTAGTATGGATAAAAAAGTAATTGCAAGTTATGATGTCCTTAACCACTCTGGAATGACCCTTCCCTTGGTGCTCTGAGACAGACAGGCATGGTAAAGTCGAAAGAACATGAAATTTAAAGTCAGATTCCCACTCTTCTACCTCCAGCTCTTCTACTTCCTACACTCTCTTGGAAGTGGAGAGCCAACGCCCAACTTTGCTGGGTTTGATTCAGATGATGACCTATATGTAAAGAGGAGTGAACAGTTCAAGGGAGGTAATTGCCGTTGGACACGTGATGAGCAGCTTCCCAGGTGGTGCTAGTGGTAAAAATCCCATCTGTCAATGCAGGAGACTTAAGAGAAGTGAGTTCAACCCTGGGTTGGGAAGATCACCTAGAGAAGGGCATGGCAACCCACCCCAGTATTCTTGCCTGGAGAATCCCATGGACAGAGGAACCTGGTGGGCTACAGTCCATGTGGTCACAAAGGGTTGGACATGACTGAAGTGACTTAGCACTCATGCATGTGATGAGCAGGGCAAACCTCTTCCTCTTCTCTGGAATGACCACCGACTAGCTGTTACCTGAAAAGTATGATCTCTTTTCCTTACTGCTGTCTTGATTTCCAAATTGACTGATTACTAACCCACACAGTTGACCTTTGCCATCAAAAGTCTGTCTAGTCAAGGCTATGGTTTTTCTAGTAGTCATGTATGGCTGTGAGAGTTGGACTATAAAGAAAGCTGAGCACCAAAGAATTGATGCTTTTGAACTATGGTGTTGGAGAAGACTCTTGAGAGTCCCTTGGACTGCAAGGAGATCCAACCTGTCCATCCTAAAGGAAATCAGTCCTGAATATTCATTGGAAGGACTGAGGCTGAAGCTGAAACTCCAATACTTTGGCCATCTCTTGCAGAGAGCTGATTCATTTGAAAACACCCTGATCCTGGGCAAGATTGAAGGTGGGAAGAGAAGGGAGTGACAGAGCTTGAGATGGTTGGATGGCATCACCGACTCAATGACATGAGTTTGAATAAACTCTGGGAGGTGGTGATGGACGGGGAAGCCTGGTGTGCTGCGGACCATGGGGTCGCAAAGAGTTGGACACGACTGAGCAACTGAACTGACTAACCCCACGCAGGGAGGCCACTGGGGTACCTGCAAAATGAAACCAAATTAAACTTTATTCAGAGGGAGAGGTGGGGAGCTCTAGCCCTGATGATGTAAGAGAAGAATGTGTGTGTGAGACCCATGTATTAGCTTGGGTACTAAGAGCGCAGGGATGAGCTGGTCCACCGTCCTTGCTTTCTAGGTGAAGACACTGAGGCCAGAGGGAAGGGGGCTTGCTTCCTGTATTGCTAACTGGTAGTGATGCAGTGATAAAAGTACTTAGTGTCCTGACTTGGCATAAGCACTTCTCCTTTGGGCTAGGAGGGGAGTTTGAATGGAAGGCTGTGAGGTGCTCAGTCATGTCCAACTCCTTGTGACCCCATGGGCTATAGCCCACAAGGCTCCTCTGTCCATGGGATTTTCCAGGCAAGGATACTGCAGTGGGTTGCTCTTTACCCTCCAGGTTGCCTGGAAGGACTGGCTTGTAAAGAAGCACAGAAGCTTAGAAACCAGAAGGGGGAGAAAGAGTTGACCCTGAACACACCTCGCATATCCTCTGGGCCATCCATGAGGATGCTGTAATTCCAGCAGCTCATGTTCCTGTGGGAAGAGAGACACTCCCTTGTTGTCTGGGAGCATTGGTGTCTTTTCCATTCTTCTTGGTTCACCTGCCGATCAGCACACTGTCCATTTCTAGAAGCACCGCTGGTCAATAACTGTCCTCTGTGATGTGTCTGTGGAATAGACTTGAACACGGGCATTCCTGAGTCTTGAAAACACATGTGGAGGAACACAGCCAGATATGGCATGAGGAGTGTTCCTGGACACAAAAGCAAGGAGCCAAGGAGAGGGCGCGATTGGCAGTGAGGGGGTTGGGAGCAACATCAGTTCAGCTCAGCTCATTTGTGTCTGACTCCTTGTGACCCCATGGACTGCAGCACGCCAGACTTTCCTGTCCATCACCAACTCCTGGAGCTTGCTCAAACTCATGTCCACAGAGTCATCCAACCATCTCATCCTCTGTCGTCCCCTTCTCCTCCAGCCTTCAATCTTTCCCAGCATCAGGGTCTTTTCCAATGAGTCAGTTCTTCGCATCAGGTGGCCAAAGTACTGGAGTTTCAGTTTCAGCATCAGTCCTTCCAATGTACACCCAGGACTGATCTCCTTTAGGATGGACTAGTTGGATCTCCTTGCAGTCCAAGGGACTCTCAAGAGTCTTCTCCAGCACCACAGTTCAAAAAAGCATAGTCAGAAACAAAGTGGGTGGCTGGACAACATAGGTGTTGAGGTCTCTCCTGTGGGTTTATTTCGATAACCTGAGGAGAGGATTAGTGAAGAGGTTTACTGAAGGGAATAAACAGGTCCACGGAGGCAGGATTTGCTGTCTCTTCAACCTTCTTAGGGTGCTTCCCAGGTGGCTCAGTAGTAAAGAATCCACCCACCAATGTAGGAGATGCAGAAAAGGCAAGTTCAATCCCTGGGTCTGGGAAGATCCCCCGGAGAAGGAAATGGCAACCCACTGTGGTATTTTTGCCTGGAGAATCCCATGGACAGAGGAGCCTGGTGGGCTATAGTCCATGGGGTCATAAAAGAGTCAGACATGACTTAGCGACTGAACTGCCACCATCATCGCCACCACCACCTCTTAGATGTAGGAGAATTTAACCAACTGCCATTCCTCTCAGGTGGGATTGCAGCTTTGCGTCTTGAAGTTTGTGCTTCTCTTGAGCCAAGCCCCTGGCGACAGGACTGGGCTGAAGTTTGTGTTGTGCTGCATTTTTATCTCCAGGCCCGCCTGCCCCCTTCTCCCCTCACTTCTTTCCTTTCTCCAGGGTCTTCCCATTTGCAAAACCCAGAAAGCACACATTTTTAAATTCCAGGAGCATGGAACAAAGATACTTTATGAAAAGGAGACATGATCTCATGGAAGAGGGATGTTTATTTACTCCAGCCCTGGAGAAGTTCATTCTAAGGGCACAGTTTTAAAGTTGGTGAGACAGACACCTGCGAGGGAGCTGTGTGCTTAAACTAAATTAGGAATAAGAAATGGTCATTGCCCCGAGGCCCTGAAATCTAAAGGAACTAGCCCAGATTTAAAAACGAACTCTCAAAGTTACTCTTTCCTCCCCACCAGCTTTAATTTCTATTTTCACTGTCTTTTTTTTTTTTCCTGAACTTCTTTTTTATGTTTGGAGAGAGGAGGAATATGTTCTTAGGGATTTGAGAGAACTGAGTAAAAACTAATAGCTCCAGACATCAGGTATCAGTGACGGCTTTCACAAAGTTGGTCACAGCCGAAGAGGGTGGGCGTGGAGTTGGGTTGGCTCACCTCCATGTCCATTTTCTGCAGAATTTCCCTCTTTCTTGTTCCCCTTTTGGCCTCCTCCCGAGGCTGTGGCAAGTCCATTGGCCTCCCTGGCTTTTCTGTTCTGAACAATAGATTCCATGAACAAGATCACCCCTCCACCTCTACCGCTAACTTGTGGAGCAAAGGATTGTTGTTAGGCCTGATGCTTAGTAGGTACTTAAGATAGTCATTCCAGTAATAAGTAAATAAGAGCTTCCCAGGTGGCTCAGTGTAAAGAATCTGCCTGCCAGTGCAAAAGACACAGGTTTGATTCCTCTGTAGGGAAGATCCCCTGGAGAAGGAAAGAGCAATCCACTCCAGTATTCTTGCCTGGGAAACCCCATGGGCAGAGGAGCCTGGCAGGCTACAGTCCATAGGGTTGCTAAAGAGTCAGACACAACTTATTGACTAAAACAAGAGCAATAAGTGAATAAGTTCTAGGTTTAACACAAATGGAGAAGGTGAAGCTCCCAGACCTTCTCACTCTCTCTAAGGTTGCATCTTAGCAGGTAGCAGTTCTCAGTCTGGTGGAAGTCCAGAAAGATGCATCTCAAAATAATGAACTAGAGGATTCAGGGTCCCTCAGCATTCCAGGATTAGTACAGGAGTTACAGGAGAGGGCAGGGTAGGCTGGAGCCACCCGTGAGACTTCCTGGAGAAGGTGGGGCTTGGACTGAATGAGAAACAGTGAGAAGCAGTGGGAGGAACAGGGTGTCCCAGGCAGGAGGCAGGTGGTGAGCCAAGGCTGAGAGGCAGGATGGTTTGTGGGTTCTTTAGGGAGCCTCTTGGAGAGAGACCAGTTGGCTGAAGAGGTCTGAATAGAGGTGCTGCAGTAGATGAGGTTGGAGAAGCCAGCGGATGCCAGGCTGGGAAGCAACTGAGCATCTTTATCATTTGCATCATCCCGGTTCTTGACTTGCAGGGATGAAGTGGCTCTGCTGCCTGGAGGCCCCCCTTTGGGACTGAACACGTGTTTCCCCAGCTGTCATGGGTACTGCTTGCTACGAACTCATGTTTGAGCCTGTCCCCAGGAAGGGAACTGCCTCATTCCATGTCTGGCCTCGGGTCAATGACTAGTTGATGCAGGCATGCAATGGGCTGGTCCTCTTGCCCCCAGATGTAGGCCAACTCCTTAGAGCCATTTCACCTTCAGAGCTCCCCTGGGGTAGGCCAAGGACTCTGTCCAAGATCAAGGTCTCCTTCTGCCTGATCCTGCTCCTCACTCCCTCACAGGTATGGTTCAGGGGACCATCTGCAGATCTCCTGCCTCAGGACCTGTTTGCTAGGGAACCTGCCCTAAGCCAGTTGGGCTCAAAGGTGTTCTAGAAAGCAGATTCTAAGAAGGCCATTTGCAGTGGCCATTCGCCACCCTTTGCTGGTGGCAGGTGGAGTGATGCTAGCTCTTATGCAAAGATGGTGCAGTCCTTAGAACTGTCACCAGTGGTAAATTGGGATGGGACTCCAGTGCAAGAGGGTACACTGGTGGGCTCAGTAGCTCAGGCACAGGGACGCTTTGGGGGAAGTGGTTGTTGCAAGAACTACCAACTGAATAGCTCTTGCTGGGGGCTCTCTACACACTGGTGACAAACTGAGAGTGGTCAGTGGCACATTTAAGATCACCAGCTAGTGAAAGCTAGAGTTCCTCCTTCCTAGATGGAAACACAGTAAGTCCCCTATATATGAACCTTCAAGTGGCGACCTTTCAAAGATGCCAACCTGCCCAGTAATACAGGAATGTATTGCTGTATGTTTTAAGGCACTGTACTGTAAGATTGCAGACGTTTTCTATATTTTTTGTATTTGTTTTTTGTGTCAAAAGTGTGATAAATCTATTACAGTATGCGTGCATGCTAAGTCACTTCAGTCGTGTCTGACTCTTTGTGACGCTATGGACTATATAGCCCACCAGGCTCCTCTCTCCATGGGATTCTCCAGGCAAGAATATTGGAGTGGGTTGCCATGCCCTCCTCCAGGGGATCTCCCCAACCCAGGGATTGAACCCATGTCTCTTATGTCTCCTGTATTGGCAGGCTGGTTCTTTACCATTAGTGCCTTCTGGGAATCCCCTATTATAGTATAGTACTATATATAGCTGGTTGTGTGGGTCCCTAGGCTGGGTACCTAGGCTAACTTCATTGGACTTATGAACAAATTGGACTTACAAACATGCTCTCAGAACAGAACACTTTCATAGGTAGGGGACTTAGTGTATTCTTCTCTGTTGTATCCAGAGGGCAGAAAAAGCTAAAGAGCAGGTTGAGTATTTAATGACAAGAACAGCTCAAACCCACAGCAAACATTATCCTCAATGGTGAAAAATTGAAAGCATTTCCCCTGAATTCAGGAACAAGACAAGGGTGCCCACTCTCACCACTACTATTCAATATAGTTTTGGAAGTTTTGGCCACAGCAATCAGAGCAGAAAAAGAAATAAAAGGAATCCAGGTAGGAAAAGAAGAGGTGAAACTCTCACTGTTTGCAGATGACATGATCCTCTACATAGAAAACCCTAAAGACTCTACCAGAAAATTTTGAGAGCTAATCAATGAATATAGTAAAGTTGCAGGATGTAAAATTAACACACAGAAATCCCTTGCATTCCTATACACTAACAATGAGAAAACAGAAAGAGAAATTAAGGAAACAATACCATTCACCATTGCAACAAAAAGAATAAAATACTTAGGAGTATATCTACCTAAAGAAACAAAAGACCTATACATAGAAAACTATAAAACATTGATGAAAGAAATCAAAGAGGACACAAATAGATGGAGAAATATATCATGTTCATGGATTGGAAGAATCAATATTGTGAAAATGACTATACTACCCAAAGCAATCTATAGATTCAATGCAATCCCTCTCAAGCTACCAATGGTATTCTTCACAGAACTAGAACAAATAATTTCACAATTTGTATGGAAATACAAAAAACCTCGACTAGACAAAGCAATCTTGAGAAAGAAGAATGGAACTGGAGGAATCAACCTGCCTGACTTCAGGCTCTACTACAAAGCCACAGTCATCAAGACAGTATGGTACTGGCACAAAGACAGAAATATAGATCAATGGAACAACAAAATAGAAAGCTCAGAGATAAATCCACGAACCTATGGACACCTTATCTTTGACAAAGGAGGCAAGGATATACAATGGAAAAAAGACAACCTCTTTAACAAGTGGTGCTGGGAAAACTGGTCAACCACTTGTAAAAGAGTGAAACTAGAACGCTTTCTAACACCATACACAAAAATAAACTCAAAGTGGATTAAAGATCTAAATGTAAGACCAGAAACTATAAAACTCCTAGAGGAGAAAATAGGCAAAACACTCTCTGACATAAATCACAGCAGAATCCTCTATGACCCACCTCCCAGAATATTGGGAATAAAAGCAAAAATAAACAAATGGGGCCTAATGAAACTTAAAAGCTTTTGCACTACAAAGGAAACTATAAGTAAGGTGAAAAGACAGCCCTCAGATTGGGAAAAAATAATAGCAGATGAAGAAACAGACAAAGGAATAATCTCAAAAATATACAAGCAACTCCTGCAGCTCAATTCCAGAAAAATAAATGACCCAATCAAAAAACGGGCCAAAGATATAAACAGACATTTCTCCAAAGAAGACATACAGATGGCTAACAAACACGTGAAAAGATGCTCAACATCACTCATTATCAGAGAAATGAAAATAAAAACCTCAATGAGGTACCATTACACGCCAGTCAGAATGGCTGCTGTCCAAAAGTCTGAAAGCAATAAATGCTGCAGAGGGTGTGGAGAAAAGGGAACCCTCTTACACTGTTGGTGGGAATGCAAACTAGTACAGCCACTGTGGAGAACAGTGTGGAGATTCCTTAAAAAACTGGAAATAGAACTGCCATATGACCCAGCAATCCCACTCCTGGGCAAACACACTGAGGAAACCAGATCTGAAAGAGACACATGCACCCCAATGTTCATTACAGCACTGTTTATAACAGCCAGGACATGGAAGCAACCTAGATGCCCATCAGCAGACGAATGGATAAGAAAACTGTGGTACATATACTCAATGGAATATTACTCAGCCATTAAAAAGAATTCATTTGAATCAGTTCTAATGAGGTGGATGAAACTGGAGCCCATTATACAGAGTGAAGTAAGCCAGAAAGATAAAGAACATTACAGCATACTAACACATATATATGGAATTTAGAAAGATGGTAATGATAACCCTACAAGCAAGATGGAAAAAGAGACACAGATGTACAGAACAGACTTTTGGACTCTCTAGGAGAAGGCGAGGGTGGGATGATTTGAGAGAACAGCATTGAAACATGTATATTATCAAGGGTGAAACAGATCACCAGCCCAGGTTGGATGCATGAGACAAGTGCTCAGGGCTGGTGCACTGGGAAGACCCAGAGGGATGGGATGGGGAGGGAGGTGGGAGGGGGGTTCAGCATGGGGAACACATGTAAATCCATGGCTGATTCATGTCAATGTATGGCAAAAACCACTACAATATTGTAGAGTAATTAGCCTCCAACTAATAAAAATAATTGGGGAAAAAAAAAGAAAAACAATACACACACACATACACACACACACACACAAAGAACTGCGGATCTCCAGGAAGGTTGATTTCACAGCTGGGCAGTTGCCTCTCATCAGGTCATGACCCTCACTGGGGGCAGAAAGGACTCTGATACATAGGATGGGGATGTCTGAACTGATTCACTCAGGACTTTTTAATCCCCTGAGCCCCCTGGACCCCCTGGATCTACAGAAGTAGCTGCTCTGGCCTGCAGTAATCTGAGGCTTGAGGGGTTAAGTTGGGACAAGGATGTTATAGTACAACTGTAAGAAAGGAAGTTTGCGGAGATGATGAGAGGAGATGAGGTTTGTGTTCCAGTGGTCACTAATGCTCCAGTGGCTCCTGGGGTAGGAGGCAATTTAATATCTTGATGAATAAGGGATTGTAATAGAAATAAATATGGTTTATCTATGCACAGGTTAGGTATAGTAAATCTTACATGTCCTCAAGTTTAGAATGTATTTTTCTCTTTCTTCTTTTCCAATTTCCATTTTCAGTTTTACATCATGAAATAATAATAACAGTTCTCACAACAGTGATTAAACTAATAAATAACATTGTGCATTAGTGCATGAGAATGAAGAATGTACATTATAAATAATAATAGTTTATTTATGATACTGTCTCTACTTACCCTTTCTACTCTCCCCAAGGTGCTTGGGGATCTCAAAAAAGCTAGCAAATAAATACATCCCTCCACACACATACACATAGGTGATATAGTATATAAATATTATATCACTAATAAGAAATTTTCCAAGTGACAATTCATAAAGAAAATGGTCATCCTAGAATAAAAGTCAGAGATGGATATTTATTAAATTTATATTCTACTAAAGCTTGTTTTTTTTTTGAATCTCAAACTTAATTTAGATGTTTTTGGAATAAAAATAGATACAAATCTTAGTAAAACATTATTGACTCTCGGTTAGAAAAATACATTCATATGTTTTTTTCACCCTGGCAAAGCTATGCATATCCTATCAATTTCAGTGGTTTACACATGTCTAAGTTTTTGGACTAGTTACATTAAAAAAAAAAAGCCTTTTGAGCATCAACATAAGCAATGATCTATTTTGCCAATTAAATTTATTTGGAAAAAAGTCATTGTTCTTTTATGACTGTTATTCCATAAAAAGAATGAAAATTTAACAATAAAAAAGGTGCATGTGTGCAAAGTTGCTTCAGTCATGCCCAACTCTTTGCAACCCTATAGCCCACCAACAAGCAGGCACTTCTGTCCATGGGATTCTCCAGGCAAGACTACTGGACTGGGTTGCCAAGTACTTCTCCAGGGGATCTTCCCAACCCAGGGATCAAACACACAACTTCTCCACTGCAGGAAGATTCTTTACTGTTGGTCCACTGGGGAAGCCCCAATTTCCTTGGTCCAAAAAAAAGAATATGCTTTGTGAGAAGCTCTTGGTTTTTTCACTTATTTCATTGGGGATCAGTGAAAAATTTCATCAAGATGGGCATTGATGTTGTACGTGGATAGAAGTTTAGGAACCAGTAATGTGATGCATTTGTATGAATTATATTTAAGAAAGTTTTCATTATTTCCACTGGCAAGATGCAGAAAGCATACTACAGGTTGATACTTGCTCTGGGGCAACTGTTCTCAAACTTTGGCATCAGCGCTCCCTGGAGCATCTTAGAACACTCTGCTGCCCCAACACTGGAGTTTCTGAGTCAGTGGATGAGGGCAAGAACCTGTGTTTCTAACAAATTCTCAGGTGATGTTCGTGCTGCCTGCCTGGAGGTCACACTTTGAGAACCACTGTTCTACATCATTGTTGTTTTTCAGTCACTCAGTCGTGTCCAACTCTTTGCAATCCCATGGACTACAGCACACCAGGCTTCCCTGTCCATTCCCTGCCCATCTCCCAGAACTTGCTCAGACTCACATCCACTGAGTCGGTGATGCCATCCACCATCTCATCCTCTGTTGTCCCCTTCTCCTCCTGCCTTCAGTCTTTCCCAGCATCAGGGTCTTTTCCAACGAGTCAGCTCTTTGCAGCAGGTAGTGAAAGTATTGGAGTTTCAGCTTCAGCATCAGTCCTTCCAATGAATATTCAGTACTGATTTCCTTTAGGATTGGCTGGTTTGATCTCCTTGCAGTCCAAGGGACTTCCAAGAGTCTTCTCCAGCCCCACAGTTTGAAAGTACCAGTTCATCAGTGCTCAGCCTTTTTTATTGTCCAACTCTCACATCTGTACATGACTACTGGAAAAACCATAGCTTTAACTATTCAGACCTTAGTAGGCAAAGTAATGTCTCTGCTTTTTAATATGCTGTCTAGGTTGGTTGTAGCTTTTCTTCTAAGGAGCAAATGACTTTTAATTTCATGACTGCAGTCACCATCTGCAGTGATTTTGGAGCCCTAGAAAATAAAGTCTGTCACTGTTTCCATTGTTTTTCCATCTATGTGCCATGAAGTGACGGGACCAGATGCCATGATCTTCATTTCTTGAATGTTGAGTTTTAAGTCAGCTTTTTCACTCTCCTCTTTCACCTTCATCAAGAGGCTCTTTAATTCCTTGCTTTCTGCCATAAGGGTGGTATCATCTGCATATCTGAGGTTATTGATATTTCTACTGGCAATCTTGATTCCAGCTTGTGATTCTAGATCATTGTGCTTAGTCACTCAGTCATGTCAGACTCTCTTTGATCCCATGAACAGTAGCCCACCCAGTCTCCTCTGTCCATGGGATTCTCTAGGCAAGAATACTGGAGTGGGTTGCCATTTCCTTCTCCATCTAAATCACTAAAAGAGGCAATTGCTTAAGCATATTTTCTGTTTGGGGGGCTTGCCAGGTGGCTCAGTGGTAAAGAATCAGCCTGCAATTCAGGAGATTCGAGTTTGATCCCTGGGTTGGACAGATCGCTTGTAGAAGGAAATGGCAACCCAGTCCAGTATTCTTGCCTGGGAAATCCCATGGACAGAGGAGTCTGGCTAGCTACCATCCATGGGATCGCAAAAGAGTTGGGTACAACTCAGTGGCTAAACAACAACAATAGCAATTTTCTGTTTTTGAGGAATGTTCTACTGATTTTGAAGTCTTTCTTCTTCTCATTACTCAGACTGCAAACTCTAGGAAACAGAAGATGCAAATGTCTTGCACAAGCATAAAGGCCTTGCACACCTTTATCACCTTGTCTTTTGAGTAAATGCTGGCACATCTTTCTAGAGCCTGTTTGAACACCATCTCCTCTTTCCGTATTGCCGCCCCTCTCAGGTAGATTCAATCCCCCCTTTTATTTCTCTATATTCCTTATTTCCCTCCTTGCCCTCCTCCTTTCCCCGCCTCCACTTTCTTTCTTCCTCCCTCCCTTCCTTCCTCCATGGTTGTCCCTATTAGGGTCTGGCTTTGTGAGAGCAGGTGCTATAGTTTGTTTATTTTTGAATCCTAGAATCTAGCATCATGCCTGCAGTTGATTTTGTCCATCTGTTTGGCACATCACAGCAACAACCAAATTAGTCAGTTGGGTAATTATGTAGTTCAATTGCTCTCTATAGATGGTCTAGATTATTCAGGTTAAACACTTTGTCTTCTTCCCCTCACTTCTTGTCCCCTATAATCTATAGTGCGGTGTTATTTTTAAAATCATGTGACAGCTGCTTAAACTGCCCACTTCTGTGTCTACTGTAACCAGGCAACAGGTCAAATATTGGGGTAAACATATAGGTATCTCTAGTTCCCATATTTGTCAATTGCTAGCCCAACTGGCTTTCCTAGTGTGTGCTAAGTTGCTTCAGTCACGTCTGACTCTTTGTGACTCCATAGACTGTAGCCCACCGGGTTCCTCTATCCATGGGGATTCTCCAGGCAAGAGTACTGGAGTGGGTCGCTGTGCCCTTCTCCAGGGGATCTTCTAGACCTAGGGATCAAACCCATGTCTGTTACATCTCCTGCATTGTCAGGCAGGTTCTTTACCACTAGCACCACCTAGGATTACCATCCTATTCAATATATCCCTAGCAAAAATTTGTATACTCTGCCTACCAGTTTTGGGGGACATCAAAACGTGATGCTTCAGATATATAAATAGCAAAACTATTCAAGGTCATTTTGATTATAAACATATTGAGTATATTTATATACTCTGAGTGTTTTTCCAAATTTCCTTAGGTAGGAATAAAAGCACCTGAGTTTTCCAGTGGTTCAAGGTCGTTTCTCTTCATTTCTTATACACGACATTTCTTCTGAAATCAGGCAACAGTATAATTAGCACAAATACTGACAGGTACAAACATATGCCAGATAGAAATGACTTTTTATTTTCAATTTTATGGATTTGTTTTTGCCATGCTGGCCAAAATTTTAAGACCAAAGCCTTTTGATGGTGTGACCCAAGTACCCAAGAAGAAGCTGAGTAACTGTGGAAAAGATAGGTTCTCAACCTACATTACATTTATCAGTGTCTTCAAGTCCATGAAGGTAGAGATGAGGGAGCAAAACATATTTGGTCTGTAGACCTGGGCTTAAGAACAGAAGGGCTTCCCTCATAGCTCAGTTGGTAAAGAATCTGCCTGCAGTGCAGGAGACCCCGGTTCAACTCCTGGGTTGGGAAGATCCCCTGGAGAAGGGAAAGACTACCCACTCCAGTATTCTTGGGCTTCCCTTGTGGCTCAGCTGGTAAAGAATCTGCCTGCGATGTGGAGACCTGGGTTCGATCCCTGGGTTGGGAAGATCCCCTGGAGAAGGGAAAGGCTACCCACTCCAATATTCTGGCCTGGAGAATTCCATGGACTGTATAGTCCATGGGGTCGCAAAGAGTCGGACACAACTGACAGACTTTCACTTCACTTCAAGAAACAGAAAAATGTGAAAATAAAAGAATGGAACAGAATAGACCAAGGGAGTCGGGAATCCTAGAAATTTTAAGGTGTTTCCCTCTAGCTCATGTGAAATGTAATATTTCTCTACATGCAAGGATTAATTAAATGAAATAAAAAGGAGAATACCATCTTAAAAATTTTTGTCAAAAGATGCCATTTTCCACAACATTTTGTGAATAAGAGTTACTTAGTGCTTCTTCAGCATGTTTAGATTGCTCAAACTCTCATTTAAGAAAGGTGTAGTGGGTTGCCCTCCAACAGAACTACACAGTTAATAAACATTTGTTTAACGTGCTTTGTTACAGTTCATTCAAAGGTGTCTACGAAATGCCACACACTATTAGAAGCAGCCGTCCTTGTTTTGTCTGTCGACAGTTCAATTACGGAAAATACCCAGAAAGCAGTTGAGAAAAGAATTTCATTAAACAGCCAAGCAGCTCTCCTCTTGCATGCATGTTTCAAAGAGGGAGCAGCTTGTGAACTTGCTGGTAATTGACTGCAGAACTGGGCTGTGCATTGAGCCCAGGTTTGTTGCGATGGTACGGGCTGAGAAGTAGTACAGAGCGGGCTCCCTTGTGAGAATGTGTGGGTTCGGGGGAGAAGGAGAGGAACAGATTGATTTCTGACTTTCCTTGATGGGAGGAACTCTTTTTATGTTCAAGGCAAGAGCAACTCTGTCAAATAATGTCTCATTACCTCTTTTATTTTCCTGGCACAAAGTGAATTCACTCTTCCTTGCTTTATAGTGTCCTCTGCCTACCATTTTTTAAAATCAATTTATGATGTATTGCTTCATATTAGCATAGGGGAAAGAGGTGAGATTTCTGTCCACCAGTAGGGCCATGTTTACCAAGGTCAGGGTACCTGTGTGTTAAAAAGGCTCAGTACTGAACCAGCAATTGGAGAGGCCTTACCCTCTCTCTTCCCTGTCTTCTGTGACCTGGGCAGTGCTTCTAGTCAGTGGGCGGTGCAATCCCAAGATTTGGGTTTGGGTTTAGGAAGATGGTCTCCAGGTAGAACATGGGCATCCTTCAGACTTTCCACCAGCTCTTCATAGGATTTTAGAGCCTAATTTCAGGTAATTAAAAATGGCACAGTTCTTCAAGTCCTATTTGTCATCATCCCTCATGTGAGGGACCTCAAGGTGTGGAAGGAAGGCTGGCAGGATTTGGGTATTGCTAGATGCCTTTGACAAGAATGTCTTAAGCCCCATCAAAACCCTGACAATAATTTCTAAGCTTTTCATTGTGTTTATGTCTGTTTTTCCTTGAACAAACTTTGATTGAGGATTTAATAGGTTTCTCTGTGCTAGAGTCAGGTGTAAATTCCTAGAAGGACAAGAGGATACATTTTTCTCTGCAGCTCTTCTCATCCTTATTTTAGAATCTAGCAAAGGGCTCCACACTTCATAAGCACTCAATAGTTATTTCCAGTTAAATGAAACACTGAATGAAGTCCCAGCTTCCTGAGAAGGTTTCAGACCAGAAGAAATTTATTAGGTACAAGAGAGGAACACCCTGGGATGACTGAGCACTGCATGCCGGGGACCTTGCTGGATACATTATCTAACGGGGACAGAGTCTAGGGTCTAGTTCTAGGAATTGGGAGAGAGACTGTCAAGGCCGTCCATAGCGATAATTCGTGAGGGAGAACATTCTGAGGGCATACCAAGTATTTATTGATTCCTGGAATGACAGTCCATGAATGTCCAACTGGAGAGCCAGACAGAAGAGTGAAGTTAGGGTACCAGGGATTCCAGGGACCACAGAAAGGCCACAGTGGGAAGGCTCCGGGGAGAGGTGTGTGTGGACCTCAACGAGAAGAAAGGACAAGTGGTTTGGAACAAGTCTCATGTTTTCTAGTGTTCCCTGTGAACTGATGAAAGGAACTGTTGGATAGGTAGGACTGTTATCCTCATCATGGTCTGGGTCAAGAGAGGTCTGGGATACAAGGAAGGTCCAAGTGTGCAAATGACTGGAGAAATGCACAAAAGTATATTAAAAAGCAGGTGTTTTTTTTAAAAACCTTAAAAAATGTATCCAAATAGAGATTTTTGAAGACAGTGTAAACCGTCTAAGTTGTGTCTGACTCTTTGTGACCCCATGGACTGTAGCCCGCCAGTCTCCTCTGTCCATGGGATTTTCCAGGCAAGAATATTGGAGTGGGTTGCCATTTTCTTCTCCAGGGGATCTTCCTCAACCTGTGCCTCCTGCATTGCAGGTAGATTCTTTTCCACTGAAGCACCAGGGAAGCCCATAATACTCTTAAATGTGCGCCAGTGTCCCCCCATGCTCACCCTGTGAGAGCCCTGATCCTCACACGACTGATAGGGAAACTGAGGCTCAGAAAGAATGAGTGATTGGAAGAAGGTCACACTGGTAAGCTGTAGACACAGGATTGAACCTGGGTCAGTCAGAATCTAAAGACTATTTTTTTTGAAAAACTCTATCATGTAGTCAAAACAGCACTGGATCAGACAGCAAGGGCTGTGTTGCTGATCAGAGCATCCAGAACACCCCACAGCTCTACCTACTGTTTGATCCTTGCTCACAGGGCCCGGGGAACGGCGGCTGTCCCCTACCAACACGGGTTTCCTGCTGGTCATGACTTTTTTTTCAGATCAGATGAGAAATGTGTTTGAGAGTCTTATGCATTTTGATTTTGTCAGGCGAAAAGAATCTGCCTTTGCCCCAGGGCAGAACAAAATGTTTCAAAGGGCCACATCAGTGTCCTTAATGACTTGATAATGAAGACAACACTACATAAGTATAGTTTAAATGTAAGCAAATTAATTGGAAAGAAAAAAAATAAGCAAACTCAAATGATTTGCTATGTGTGTAATTAGAGCGGGATCCTTTCTGTTTGTCTTTTAAAGCCATTAACAATGGACTCCTAAATGAGTTGATGGAAAACAATAGTAATTAAAGACATCTTTGATAATAGCCCAGGAAGAAAAGCTCAGCGTGAGTTGTTAAGTCAAAGGATACTTGGCATGGGTCCTAGAAGCAGGAATTGTGCGAATGTTCGAATTGTTCCCTTGGTTTGGACCCCCTGAAGCAGAGCTGAGACACAGGCTGGGGGTCGGAGAGCTTCCAGGAGGCGTGAGTGAGGGGAGGGAAGGTAGAAACAGAGAAGGGTCACCATCTCTGTTAGTGAGGAAGCCGTGCCGTGGACCTCGGGGCACGATGTGCTGGAGGCCCAGGGGGACCATAGAAAACACTGCAGGGGGGTGCTGAAGGCGGCGTTTACTCACCAGCCCCTCTTGGTTCAGGGCTCCTCCTGGGAGCATTACTGGGCCCTTCTGAGCCGCCCTGACAAGCTCCTACGCCCCAGAGCAGGCCTGTAAGCTGAGAAGCAGAGGGACATCTCCCAACAGTTAGGAACCTGTTGGCCCACATGTCCTTGGAGGTGGCTGGTGAACTCAGAAATGGGCCACGGGGCCACAGGCAGGGACATCAACAGCATCTATTACAGATCGACATTAGTAATATGTGACTTCCTTGGTGGCTCAGACAGTAAAGCATCCACCTGCAATGCGGGAGACCCGAGTTCCATTCCTGGGTCGGGAAGATCCCCTGGAGGAGGAAATGGCAACCCACTCCAGTATTCTTGCCTGGGAAATCCCATGGATGGAGGAGCCTGGTAGGCTACAGTCCATGATGTTGCAAAGAATCGGACATGACTGAGCGAATTCACTTTCTTTCACTTTAGTTAAATGTCATCCTTCTGAGACCAGCACCATATAATGGAAATACAATGTAAGACCCAAATATAAGCCATATGTGTCATTTTATATTTTCTTTCTCTTTCAGTTGACTGCACCAGGTCTTAGTTGCAGCATGCAGGATCGTTAGTTGTGGCATATGGAATCTTCATTTATTTGTTTATTATTTATTTGGTTGTGCTGGGTCTTCTTTGTGACACGTGGGGTCTTTGATTCTTGTTGTGGCAGGTGGGCTCCTAGTTGTGGCACGTGGGAGCTTGTTCCCTGACCTGGGATTGAACTAGGCCCCTTGCATTGGGAGTGTGGAGTCTTAGCCCACTGGACCACCAGAGAAGTTTTATATTTTACATTAGCTACATTAAAAAAAAGAAGGAACAGCTGATACTAATTTTAACATTTTATTTAATTCCCTATGCCCAAACGGTTATCATTTAAATATGTATTCAATATAAGAAATTATTAACAAAATATCTTACTTTATTATTACTATTTTTTTTTTTGCTTACTACAGCATCACCAACTCGATGGACATGAGTTTGAGCAAACTCTGGGAGTTGGTGATGGACAGGGAAGCCTGGTGTGCTGCAGTCCATGGGGTTGCAAAGAGTCTGATACGACTGAGTGACTGAAGTGAACTGAAGCCTTTGAAATCTCGTATGGATTTTACACCCACAGGACATCTCGGTTTGGACCAGCCACATCTCAAGTGCACAATAACCACATGTGGCTCATAGATACTGGGCCACACAGTTCTAGATGACTATAAGAAGGACACTCATTTGGAAATAGCATAAAGCAAAAATCTGTGCTTTTCTTTCAAATGTCAACACTGAGGTCATAATCTCACCTAAATGTTTCAGGGTTATCCTTTCTTATTTTCTGGCATTACTAAATGATCTCTCTTTATAAACCTTTTCAGGAACTGTCTCTGTCCTTTTGATTTCAGATTCCCTTCTGGTTTATACAGTGAAGACTGTCATGATGAATTTTTCTTGAGGACATTGATTATTATTTACAGCTTATGGGGCTCTTACCCAGAACTTGCCGTGGAGGTCTAGTGGAACACTGGGAAGGCAGGGCTCCATTTGACCTGGCTTCTCAAAGGCTGGTACCACCAAATAAGATTCTACCTATAGTTATTTCACTGAAAAGAAAGCTTACTTATTAGTAAAAATAATATATATATTTGAACTATGCTACAATTGTGGTATTGGAGAAGGCTCTTGAGAGTCCCTTGGACTGCAAGGAGATCCAACCAGTCCATCCTAAAAATCAGTCCTGGGTTTTCATTGGAAGGACTGATGCTGAAGCTGAAACTCCAATACCTTGGCCACCTCATGTGAAGAGATGACTCATTGGAAAAGACCCTGATGCTGGGAGGGACTGGGGGCAGGAGGAGAAGGCGACGACAGAGGATGAGATGGTTGGATGGCATCACCGACTCAAAGGACATGAGTTTGAGTAAGCTTTGGGAGTTGGTGATAGACAGGGAGGTCTGGCGTGCTGTGATTCATGGGGTTGCAGAGTCGGACATGACTGAGCAACTGAACTGAACTGAACTGAACAATTATTGCAACTCTTTTTTTTTTTTTTTGATATTTCTTCCTTTGAAAAATATCTAGGAACTTTAAAAATGGCCTTTCTTTATAGGTGAGTAGAATGACAGATCCTCTTACCTGACTTACTTACTTCCAATCTCTTTCTTTCTCTCTCTTTTTTTCTCTGACTCTGTTAGGCTGTTAAGACAAGAACAAACATTAGTTTTCTTGTCTTCCTTGAAGTCAGTAGGTTGGCCATGTGATAGTGTTGGCCAGTGAGATATTAGCTGAAATCTGCTAATGTCTCTTCTTTCTTATTCCTTTCTGGAACTCAAACACGATAGCTGGCAATGTGGCAGCCCTTTGGACACCAGGAGACAATTGACATGAAGATGAAGCCCAGTACCCTGAGGATGGTAGAGAAAAAGATAGATTTGGTATCTGATGGCAATTTTGAGCTTCTTTGCCAGCCCCGTAAGTACTTTCAGGCTTCTTGTTACATGAGACAAACAACTTTATGTTTAAACCACTGTTAATTGGCTTTTCTTATACCTACAGAAGAATGAATTTCTGTCTAATGTAGAGGCCCTGACAGAACCACTGCTGAAACAAAGTATGCCTTTGCTTTCTTGCCCCTCCCTACAAATGGCTAATTAAGCAGTCACCTAGAAACACAATTAAAACAAATACACAAAACATTACAAGTCTGAAGTTAGCAACTCTCCAGAGACCCAATTAGATATTTCTTTGAAAAGGTAAAGACTAATCAAATCAATTACCTTTGTGTTCCAGCCCAGAGACCACTTATTTGAAATGACAATAATTTCTTACTCAAATCATCACTCTGTTCATTTAAAGGGGAGAAAAAAATCGTTTAGGATTACTCATCCTTGGGTCTCCAGATCTTGCTTGAGCTTGGCATATAGAAAGCAATCGGCAAATGTTTCTCATATCAGTAAGTTGATAAAATCGTGCAAATGAAAATAACTTCTTATTCAGGATTTGTTCATTTCTATCCCTTTTGGGGAAAGCATCCTCAAACTTTTAGCAGGCTGCCCCACCCCACAGACTATATCGGCTCAGGATGTCACTACCCCAAAGATGCCTTCTGGAAGTTGTCTGAGACCTTCCCACAGGGGCAGGAAGGTGGAGAGACAAAAGCAACATGCAGCCTGAGTTAGGGGGTTGTTTTCCTCTGAAGACTTTCCCCTCCCATGGTGACTGCCCGGCACTTCTAATAACTGTAAATAAGAAGCTGTTACTTTCCATGTCATCTTCACTTTCTGAAACAAATAACCCCAAAAGAGTACCTCTTAGAACCGTTGTTGTTGTTCAGTCGGGTCTGACTCCTTGTGACCCCATGGACTGCAGCATGCCAGGCTTCCCTGGCCTTCACTATCGCCCGGAGTTTGCTCAAACGCATGTCCATTGAGTCGATGATGACGCCATCCAACCATTTAGAACCGTGTGGACCTTTTCTCCCTTCTCCGTGAGGGTGAACCTGAAGGCATCTACTGTTGGAGGATGGAAGCCTCAGAGATTTGGATCCCACACAGGAGGATCAAAATCCAGTCTTAACACTTTCTGACCAAATCCACCTTCCATGGTTGAAATATTATTAAAATATTGTAAATTTTAAAAATCATTATAAAATATTATAAATATATTACAGACACGCATTATATATTATTATAAAAATATTATAAATAGTAAAGAATTATTGTTAAAAGAAGCTTCTCTGTTTGCTCATCCAAATCGTCTGTGGTTTCTCTGAGGACAAAAACCTACAAGTTTCCGCCTTCCAGTTTTACTTGTCAGGCCATTACTTGATGGCTGAGCAGCT
Organism: Dama dama; assembly: GCF_033118175.1. Classification (NCBI taxonomy): domain Eukaryota; kingdom Metazoa; phylum Chordata; class Mammalia; order Artiodactyla; family Cervidae; genus Dama; species Dama dama. The sequence continues at coordinate 11,147,183 of NC_083692.1, read as the reverse complement.
TAGCTTTGGGTTGGGACAGATATGCTAGCTGTCTGACCTTGGATGAGTTATGTAACTTATCTGAGTGTCAGCGCTCTCATCTTTAAAAATGGGAATTATGATAGCATCGATCTCATCAGGTTGTTGTGATGGTTCAGTGAGATAATACATGTATAAGGCTTAGCACAGTGCCTTGTGTAGACTAAGCCCTCAAATTGTATTGAATTGTTAATTTTGAATAATTGGTATTTCCTAGTAAAATAATGTTCACAACTCTCTGACAAGAATTTATTTTAGATTAAGGTATGTAGTGCTGGCTTGTTCACAGGAGGACATGACCTCCACTTTTTTTCTTTTTTTTAATTATGATGATGACTTTCAGAGTCCCTTTGGTTCTCTTGTTGGATCTGCTGAATGGCTAGTTTAGAAACTAAGTCTAAGAACTAAAGCATCAACTTGAAGGAAGCAGTTAAGAGCTTTCTTTCCAAATTATCCTAAAAAGTAATGAGAAGTGAGTCATTTAGGAGTTCCCTGGAGGTTAAGATGCTCTGCTTCCAGAGCAGGGGGGCCTGGGTTTGATCCCTGGCCTGGGAACTAAGATCCCACATGCCGTGTGGTGTGGCCAAAAATAAAAGGGACTCATTCAACTTTCCTTTCCCTAACCTGTGTGCCTGGATCAGAACAATACCTAGTATCTGTGTTACTACATCTTCCTTTTTCCTTTTTTCAGAATTCTTCAATTGTGTCTTTAGAGCCATGGTAAAAATAGAATAGGGATTCCTAATAACCAAAGAAACCTCCTTTGTGTTAGTTCTGACCTTGCTTGGGCCTGAAGAGCAGCTAAGGGCTTGGCAGTCATGGAAGAACAGAGCTGTTCAGTGTTTTTAGAGTTGAGAAAGTTTAACCCTTAATTCAGTCAACACCTGGGAGAAGAAGGGAGAGGAGGAGGCATTCTTTGTTTTGTTCCAACTAGTTTACCTGGAGTCCGCAGCTGGTTAGAGCTTCTAAGAGGCTGTTAGTTCCAATCAATTTGGCATACACTCTTGTATGTGTGCTTGATGAATTAAGAGGCAGCAATGAATTTATCTGTGCACCAGCCATAAAATTTCCATTACTCTTCTTAATGAATTTTATATTTGATTCTGAAAGCTTTTGAAAAAGTTGCTCATTTGTTTTTCGAGGCCTTCCGCTCCTCCTTCTATTTAATTCATGTCAAAATAAGGACTTTGCTTAGAGAGAGATTGGACATTTCTATAAGACATTTTGCTTTGGGGACAAGGAGATTTTGCCCTTCCCAGTGTCTGCAATGGCAGAGGCCAGTATCGTCAGACACTTCTTGGGCGCTAAAGTAAGTGTTGGGGAGGAAGAAAACTTTCCCTTCTGGGGAAGGAACGCTTCTAGTTTCTTCTGGCTGGTCTGAGAGTTAAATTGACCTGAGACAGGTTAACAGGAGAAAATAAAACTGAATTCCATCCATATGGGAATCCTACATATATGAGATGATCAGAGATACCATATGGATGAAAGGGTGAGAAAAATATAAAGTGAGGTATAGATGCCATCCTGGGCTAAAGAATGGTACAGGGGCCTGGGACTTCCAAGAACAGGAAGGTCATTCACAGGACAATAAGGAGAAAAGTAGATGTTTGGTAATTAGTGGTTTGCCCTGCCATATAGATGGGGCCATTAAGTAAATTTACCTTCAGTCATAACTCTTTTCTGGGAAAAATCCCCAATTTAAATTCTTCTGGGTAGTTACAGGAGGGGCAGTAGTTTCTCTTGAATCCACAGGGTCCCAGTTGCTGTTAGCCCAAAGTAATCCTCATACAAAAGTGACACATTTGGGGGAGGCTTATTCTGAACTGCTACTTTGGGTAAAATCAGAAGTTCTAAGCTGAAGAGGTTACGTATGTGTTTTCCAGGAAGTTCAGTCATCATTTGCCGAGTAGAAAAGCCACAATCTATAGAGCAAGTTGGTGGGGAGGAAAATAGATATTCAGCCGCAGTAAGATCAGGTCTGAGTTGTCACTGCTGAGCTCTATGCTTCTGTTTACCAGAGAAACTTGGCAAGATGAGAAGTGCTGAGTGCTGTGATTGGAATCTTGACTGAAATCTGACCCTGAGAGTCTCAAAACCTACCGGGGAGCGACAGAAGCTGCTCAACCTGCATTTCAAAGCTCCAAGCAATTTTCTATCTCATACGAAATAATGACTGGAATACATTTTTGAACGTAACCTGTTTCTTTGTTCTGGAAAGAACCCAAATATGCAATTTTATTAGGTAAATGTAATGTACACCATGATCAGGTGTTTGAGAGGCTTCGACTCTGAGGAACTAAACTGTGAATGTTTATGTTATTGGCTTCTTGCATCTCTGAAGACTCTTTTTCTTTTAGAAAAATGCTACTTTTCTGTGTGTTAATTTAGAATGGGCTATGGCTATGGAACAGACCCTGATGCTGGGAAAGATTTAAGGTAGGCAGAGAAGGGGACGACAGAGGATGAGATTGCTGGATGGCATCACCGACTCAATGGACATGAGGTTGAGTAAACTCCAGGAGTTGGTGATGAACAGGGAGGCCTGGCGTGCTGCAGTCCATGGGGTCACAAAGAGTCAGACACAATTGAGCGACTGAACTGAACTGATGGCTAAAGAGTGTTACCTGTTCTTGCAGAGGTATGGAGACTGGAAGGGAGCAGGAAGGACAGCAAGAATGATCTTTCCTTGCACTGGAGCCAGCCAATGAGAAAGGAGCTGGATTAAGACGGAGCAGTGTGTCCTGGACTGTACCTTCAATGCTGCATGCTCCTTAGGCTCAGATCTGGAACAGTCTTCCCGTTGGTGACTGGGTCAAGCCCATCCTACTGGCTAGTAATGGGTTTCTTTTGGAGAGAGTAAAATATTTTGGAGAGAGTAGGAAACACATTCCAAGATGGTTGACTTTCAAGTGGAGTGTTTCTGGATTTGTTCTCCAGTCCTGGTCATGTATGAGCCTAGACATGCTGGGAACACTCTAAAAGGCAGAGGGAAGATGGTCTGCTGAGGAGAGAAATCCCATGGAGATGTCTGAGAATGGGCTGGGCTTGGAATCCTTCAGATAGCCAAATCTAGGAACTGCAATTTATTCTGTGCATCTCATTTTTATCTCTGAACCTAGAATAAAATCATGTTAAATATTACAGCCCAGTCTCCAACATGTGGAAAAAGAAGGTGAAATTTGTGATCTCCTTGGTTCAGAACCATAAAAGAGTAGGTATTTCTATGAGTAAGAGGAACCCTGTAGTAGAAAGGGTCTATGAATGAGAGGATTCCAAATTTGGAGGGCCTGGGTGTGGGTGGGGCCTGATGGTAGGAGGGGCCTGATGGTAGGAGGGGCCTGAGTGTAGGTGGAGCCTGATAGTAGGTGGGGCCTGATGGTAGGAGGGGCCTGAGTGTAGGTGGAGCCTGATGGTAGGAGGGGCCTGAGTGTGAGTGGAGCCTGATAGGAGGGACCTGAGTGTGGGTGGGGCCTGATAGTAGGAGGGGCCTGAGAATGACCTGAGCCTGATGGTTGGAGTGTGAAAGTTGCTCAGTCATGTCTGACTTTTTGTGATCCTGTGGACTGTAGTCCATGGATTCTCCAGGCCAGAATACTGAAGTGGGTAGCCTTTCCCTTCTCCAGGGGATCTTCCCAACCCAGGGATCGAACCCAGGTCTCCTGCATTGCAGGCAGATTCTTTACCAGCTGAGCCAGCAGGGAAGCTGAGCAACCAGATTGTAGGAAGGACCTGAGCATGGATGCGGCCTGATAGCAGAGGAGGCCTCCAGGAGGGGTCCTACCTGAGTTTGTAAATGCTAAGTGGAAGGAGACTACATCTTGGGAAATGGAAAATGTAAGTTTTGACCTGACCTTCGAGAAGTAGAAAGACATGATAAAAAACACTAAAGAAGGATTGGAGCAAGACAAGAAGGTAGGGAGACTAGTAAGAGGTTTTGTCCCTATGGTAGAGGAAATGGAAGAAAAGGGTAGGTTTGAGACAGACTCAGGATCATCCATTCTTTAGACACTGGTTCACTTTATTTTGTCTAAAATAGGAAGTTATCATCTCTGCCTCATTTTCCCCAACACAAAATGTTGTTGTTCAGTTGCTAAGTCATGTCCATGAACTGCAGCATGCCAGGCTTCCCTGACCTTCACTGTTTCCCAGAGTCTGCTCAAATTCATGTCCATTGAATCAGTGATGCCATCCAACCATCTCATCCTCTGTCACCTCCTCTTCCTGCCCTCAATCTTTCCCAGCATTAGGATCTTTTCCAGTGGGTTGGTGCTTTGCATCAGGTGGTTGAAGTACTGGAGCTTCGGCTTCAGCATCAGTCCTTCCAATGACTATTCAGGGCTGATTTCCTTTAGGATGGACTGGTTTGAACTCCTTGCTGTTCAAGGGACACTCAAGAGTCTTCTCCAACATCACGGTTCAAAAGCATCAATTCTTCAGCACAAAATGGGTCCTTTATAATGGAGCAAGTGCAAATGTTTCCTAGCTGCTTGGCATCTTTGAAGCACTCCTGCAGCCTGCAAAGTAGAAACTGTTACAGATGAGGAAATCGAGGCCCTGAGGCATTCAGTGACTTCCTGAGGCTCTTAACCACCATCATGCTCCTATAGCATCCTGTCATAGTAACACTCCTCTTTCCCTTCAAGTGGTATTTCCTGTTGAAAAGGAAAATAATAATTGTGAAGTTTATTGAGGACAAATGTAAAATAAGACTCTTTTTTTATTTGCTGAAGCCTCCCCCAAGGTTAAAAACAGGTATAAGACTTGCAAAGGCATCGCACAGAAATTCTGCAGGAGTGCTCCATCCTACATTTCCCTACTCCTGGACTATGAAGTCACGATGTCTGAGAGAGTTTCGCTCCTGGGGAATGGTTGAGTCAGCCACCTGGGAGCAAGGGGTACATGCCAACATGACTCTCCATTCACGAAGCTTATTCACCAGTGTTGCCTCGGTGTATCCTGACAGCTTGTAAGGTAGGCTGTATTTTGCAGATGAGGTGACTGTGTTCCTGAGAGACTGTGATTTGCCCGCGGTCTGACCACCCTGGTCCAGAAGACTCAGTCTTTGACTATCTTGTCTGACCTGTCATTGCCATGCTGATGGCGAATAGTGAGGACTTTTCTGCTGACCCTGCCCTCTTGATTCGTGGCCTGTCTGGTATTCCCGTGGGGCTCTCTGAGGGGTGGTCATGAAGGTGGGGGTTGTTCCATGCTGTTCGCGTGCAGAGGGCCCCCCTGGAGGCCTGTAGCGATAACACATGTGATGGAAAAGAGCCCGGGGTGGGGGGGTTCCTGAAAGTGGTACTCACGCTTGGGCCATGGACATTTTCCTCTGCCCAACCTAATGGAAGTTTCCACATCCTTAATCTCTGCCCCAGCCCATGAACTCTTTTGATCCGGATCTTTGCACAAGGCCATATTCCCAGCAGGATGGGACCACACCACCTCATTAGTCCCATTTGTTGATTTTCAGGTTGGTCTTTAGATGCTGGATGGCTCCTTGATCCCAGTCTTCCCCTCTGAGAGCAGGGCCCAAGTAGGGGAGAATGCAGACTTTGGAGTCCTGCCATTCGGAAGGGTGGGGAGTTGGGGACTCACTCAATGGCTGAGTGAGTCCTTATCAAACCAGCTCTCCTGACAAGCCGGGTGTTTGCACGCAAGTGGGGTTGAAGGAAGGGGCAGTGATGCTTTGCAGATAATACTTGTTACACAGCCATCACTGAGACCCCTCTGCCGTCATGAAAGCCTCAGGCCTTCAAGCTCCCTTTGCCTCATAATTGCTCCAAAGCTAAAGCTTAATAGACCTGTGGTTCCCATGGAGCGTGGGCTCATATTTGAGAGCTGGATCCCTTGACCCAGGCCTTTTGAGAGATGAGTTCCAAAGGTTAACATTCTGAGGGATTGACAAAGACCTTTCAAAGGATGGCTGTATTCCAGTTCCTGGGGGAGCTGTGAAGACCCCCGTCTCCTGGGGTTTTTAGTCCTGTATCTGAGATCACAAGGAAGGCTGTGGTTTGTGCTCGTGAGTCCAGCATGGGCTACTCTGGAGTCCTGCTTCAGGCAGCACTGGGTATCACAAAGGATGGGATCTTTTCTATCGTGCCCATCTAGGTGGGCAATTACTTATTTGGGTGCCTGGCTCTCTTTCTATCTCTCTAGACATTAAATGAGCTCATGGAGGAGGGGGCTGGCATTGTGGACATCTTTCTGTCTTCAGAGTCTGGTTAATAGTCCACCTTCAGAATATATTTGTTGAGTAAAACTTCTGATTAATTTTAAATGGTAGATGAGCCCCTATTTATCTTTTATTTTTGAAAACTAGATTTTCATGTGAAAATAAAGCAAGTCCATGGTGAAAATGAAAAGAGTAAAAAAGAAGGAAAATACAAATGAAATTTCCACTACACAGAGAAAAATCACTATTAGATGTTTCCTATGGTTCTTTCTAGAAATGTCATTAACCTGCGTCTCAAGCACATTTTTATTTTCACAAGTGAGTTCATACTACACCCAGGTTTCTGCAGCTTGCCTTTGTGTAATTAACTATCTGTCTTGAATATCTCTTTATAGTAGTGCATATAGGTCTACTCCAATCTTTATAAAGGCTACAGTCTATTGTATATGTTTTTCATAATTTATTTGAGCAATTCCCTATTGATCGGTGTACAGATGCTTCCAGAATCTTCATTATTACAAATAATGTTGCAGCAAATATCTGCTTATGCTTATATTTGTATATCCATGGGTTAAGTTTCTAGAGGTGTAAGTTTATTAGCTCTTGCCAGTTGCCTTTTACTGTCAAAAAAAAAAAAAAAAGATCACACCAATTTGCAATCTCATGAGTATTGTGTGTGAATGTCTGTTTCTTTACATCCTTGGTAACACTGAGAATTAGCAAATGCTTTCATCTTTGGTGGGATGATAGAAACTAATTTTTTTTTTCAAATTTTTATTTCTTTATGAATGTGTTTCATTATGAGTACTTTTCCAAATTTAGCAGCTGTTTTATTTTCTATGAACTACATGTTCAGGTCCTTTACTGATTTCCTTGTTGGGCTGTTCCTTTCTCTCTTTCTCTGTTTATGGATTTGTAAGGAATCTCAATTTCCTCATGACATTCCATCTTTATCACATGTTAAAAATTGTCAGTGTTGCATCTCTTTTGACTCTGATTATGATAGTTTTGTCATAAACAATTTTAATGTCTTGTGTACTTAAACTTACCAGTCTTTTCCTTTATACTTCTGACTTTGGTGTCTTGTCTAGAGTGAATTTTGCCATTTAAGATTTTAAGCAAAATGCACTTAATTTTTTTTACAGCTATGTATTGTAACTGGATTGAGTATTGTAACTGCATTGAAATAGTTGATCCATCTGGAATATATTTTGGTGCGGAGTCCTATAGGCATTCAGGTTTATTCTATGCAGAAAGATCGCCAGTTGTCCCAGCTCTCTGTCTCTCCCTCCCTGATTTGAAACGTCACCTTGTTACAAGTAACAAATAAATATCTGTTTTTCTTGTGAAAATACATGGCAGTCTTTAAAGGAGACCAACATGTCCTTTTCCAAATACATACCACACACATGTGTTTCCAGTTTCCCCACGTGAGTTCTTTGGAATTGTTTTCAAGGATGGAATCAAAGTTATTTTTTTTTTTTAAGCTCTCCTTTTCTATGAGATAAGACATGGAAAAAGGGTAGTTGTGAACAGTGTGTCTTGTAAGGAAAGACTGGGTGAGTTTTGCATTTTAAAAAGCTTCCCTGGAAAGGTGGGTGTTGGGGGAAGGCTCAGGCCCCCTGGCAGAGCTGCAGGCCCGCTGGGTCTCTCCTCGCTGGAATCCGACCTCACCCCTGGCCAGGTAACTTCAGGGTCCACCTCTGCCTCTGTCCCTGGTGGGGGGGGGGGGGGGCGGTGCGAGTCACTGTTTGTGGAGCTGGGCCCAGTAGAGAGACTCCCTCCCCCCAAGTTCTTTCCTTCTGAATGAAAAGGCTTTTGATCCATGCTCACTGCTGTTTACTCTGCCATCATTTGTTTGCCTCAAAGCAGAGGGTTTGCCTGCCTGAGAAGTAATTAAATGAACCCCAGGTCCAAACCCGAAGAAACAAATGAGTCTTGTCTCTATCTCAGGGAACATTTCCCCTACACAGGAGATATGTATTATCGGGGGCATTTTCTTTCAAAAGAAAGAAATTTAAAATTTGGATCCCAGATGTCCTTTTAGAAGTGTTAACTCAATACATGAGTCTGGGCAGGTTTCTCCTTAGCTCAAAAGATTCAAGGTCTGCAGACAATAACTTGGTAATTTACATCCCACAGACCCAGCATGGAGAACTTAAATTTAATGTGTCCTGCAGGGGGGTGGTTCAACATGGCTCCTTTGTTTACAGTTAGAATAAAAGTTAAAAACACACACAAAAAACCAAGTCTGGTCTTTGTACCATACCACACACAGACGGATAAAAAGCCCACAAAGTTTACTTGTAAACCTTAGCTGGATTGTTATAGCTTTCTAATTTCCTTGTGTCTTTTGAGCCAAAAAATGAAGACATTCCCTAGAGATTTCTTTAGCACTTTTCATCCGATGCTGTCAAAGCACTTTATACTCGCGATCTAATTAAGGCTCTGAACACCTCAGTGAGAGGGACGCATCAACACCGTAAACCTGACAAATAGAAGCTGGGTTCCCTGAAAACCTAACTAAATAAAACAGCTCTGGTACATGACGAGAAAGCACTGAATTTAAAACATTGAAAAGTTTGCGTTTTGCCTAGTTGTAAACTCCTTAGTGTCTCCTAAAGATCTATGCCTAAAATGTCTATGTTCCGGGAATGTTTGGAGCAGGTGGAGAGTTTGGAGAAATCTCTCAGGCATTGTGTATTCAGTCATGTCCAACTCTTGCGACCCCATAAGCTGTAGCCCACCTGTCTCTGTCCATGGGATCTCCCAGACAAGAATACTGGAATGGGTTGCCATTTCCTACTCCAGGGGACCTTTCCGACCCAGAGATTGAACCCACATCTCCTGTGTCTTCTCCCTTGGCAAGTGGATTTTTTTTTTTTTTTTTTTACCAACTGCACCACCTGGGAAGCCATAAAGTACATCAGAAAGAAATGGAAAGGCAAAGAAATATGGAGAAAGAACTTAGGGAGCTTGCTGCTTGTGTGATGGGAGCCCAGACACAGAGAGCTGCTGTCAGGAATGGTTCTTGCCAGGCTGGGCAAGGTTCACCAGGGGTATGTGAGGGACATTTTAGAATCCATAATGCTGTCAGAGTCCTCAGTTGCAAGTAGCAAAACCCAACTCTGGCTAACATAAGCCAAAAGGACCTTTCTTGGAAGGATATCAGCATCTCTCACGCTGAAGAGGAGACTCAGAGAGGGGGCTTGGAAAGTGTGGAGGAACAGAGTGAGCTTGAGAGGACAGGAGGTGAGCTCCTGATTCAGGACCAAGAACAATCTAGTCTGCTTCTTGCTGCTGCTTTTCCACCAAGAGTGACTTCTGCCGTTCCAGAGCTTTCTGACACTCACCCTAGAGTCTGTGTTTTGGGAGACAGCACTCCATCAGCCTGGCCCAAGTCCTTTGTCCACTTTAGGTTGCAGACAGGGGTGCAGAGAAGGGAGGCTCTGATTGCTTCAGGTTCCACAGTGGGAGGTAGTGTCTATGACTCAACTGGGGCCTTATGTGTATTTCCGCTGGATGTATTAGGGAGTGAAGAGTCTGGAATGGGGACAGCCAAAAAATAAAAAATATCCACAGAGTCACCCTCTCAATTTAGCCGTTCTTGCTTGGGACCAAAACCCAGAAATTGAAAGTGTAGGGTGTGTAAGGTGTGTGTGTGTGTGTGTGTGTGTGTACATAGAGACTCCTTTGGCAGAGGGATGACTGGATTCCTTCTGTCCCGGTAGTGGCGGGGGATGCATGATGGACAAGGCCTGTTCTTCTCCGCATACCCTTAGTAAACGTCCGCCTCAGAGGGTAGCTCTGGCAGGGCCAGGTGCAGCCCGATGCATGTCTGGTCAGCAAGGACCATAGTGCCCTTAGGCAGAGGATAGAACTAGACCAATATACCTTTATTACTTATGCCGATATAAATATTGATTAATTTGAAACTTGGATTCCAGTAAACATCCCAGGCCCTAGCATCCCTGAGCCTATAGTGCCTACTTATTGCCCCCTCCACTAAATTCCTATGGACATCTGAGGATATGGCTTTACATGATTGTGACGTGGCTGTTTGTTGTGTTCAGTTGCTAAGTCCTGTTCGGCTCTCTGCACCCCATGGACCCCAGTATGCCAGGCTCCCCTGTCCTCCATTATCTCCCAGAGTTTGCTCAAATTCATGTCCAGTGAGTTGGTGATATCCTCTGCTGTCCCCTTCTCCTCCTGCCTTCAGTCCTTCCCACCATTAGGGGCTTTTCCACTGAGTCAGCTCTTCACATCAAGTGGCCAAAGTATTGGAGCTTCAACTTCAGCATCGGTCCTTCCAGTGAATAGTCAGGGTTGATTTCATTTAGGATTGATTGGTTTGATCTCCTGCAGTCCAAGGGACTCTCAAGAGTCTTTTCCAGCACCACAGTTCAAAAGCATCGGTTCTTCTGAGCTTAGCTTTCTTTATGATGCAACTCTCACATCCATATGTGACTACTGGGAAAACCATAGTTTTTACCTTAGGGACCTTTGTCAGCTGGGTGATGTCTCTGCTTTTTAATATCCTATCTAGGTCATAGTTTTCCTTCCAAGGGTCAAGTGTCTTTTAATTTCATGGCTGCAGTCACTGTCCACAGTGATTTTGGAGCCCAAGAAAAGAAAATCTGTGTCTATTTCCACTTTTTCCTCTTCTATTTGCCGTGAAGTGATGGGACCACATGCCGTGATCTTAGTTTTTTGAATGTTGAGTTTCAAGCCAGCTTTTTCTCTTTCCTCTTTCACCCTCATCAAGAGGCTCTTTAGTTCCTCTTTGCTTTCTGCCATTAGAGTGGTGTCCTCTCCATATCTCAGGTTGTTGACATTTCTCTTGGCAGTCTGGATCCCAGCTTGTGTTTCATCCAGCCCGGCATTTCCCATGATGTACTCTGCATATAAGTTAAATAAGCAGGGTGATAATATACAGCCTTGTCATACTCCTTTCCTGATTTTGAACCAATCAGTTGTTCCATGTCTGATTCTAGCTGTTGCTTGTTCCTTTTTCTTTTTAAAAGCTGTTCAAGAGGATGTTAGTCTTAATCATTTCTTCTTTCCAGAATTTGAAGAGCTCCTGAAACATAATCTTTGAAAAATTGATTTTCAGAGTGACATGTCTGGATGAAATGCAGGCCAGTCTATCTTTCAGATGCTTTGATGCCACTCTTCTGAATATGTGGCCCCCCGGGGTAGGCAGCTGTGGGTGTCAGAGTTCACTCGTCCTGTACATTTGGTACTCTGCAATACAATCAGTCCAAAAGCGGAATTTCTTAGTTCCGTCTTCATCCTGCATCCCGGAAGGCTTTTGATCCTAGATTTGTATTCCTGTCCTTGTTTCTGCTCTTCCAGGTCTCTCTGCCTGATGTATTTCTAGGTCGATAGGTGTCAGCGTTGCACAGCTCAGACGGTGAGATCCCACACTGTGGGGACCCCGTCCCTTTGTTCAGCATCCAACACAGAGTGCAGACGACTTCTGGCGAGAATGATGTTACGGGTGGTGATGATGGTTTGCAGAGAGAGAGAGCCTGTGGCTCGAGTTGGATCAGGATTAAACAGCTTTCATTGCCTCACGGACAATGCAGCCCATTTATGTCTCTTGTCAAACACCAAGCTTCTGATATATGTCCCCCAGTCCTGAATACTGTGTTTCCCATCAGCTGAGTCTCTAGTTGGTGGGAAGACAGTTTTCTTCTCTAAGCTGTGTTCTGTCAGAGGACTACCATTTTCTTCTGCTGACTGAGTTTTTGTCATAGGTTAAAGGATTTCTTTTGTGAGGCTTATTGAGCACTTTGGCTGTGTGGGGAAAACAAGTGCAAATCTTCAGCTGTTAACCTAGATATTTCTTGTGCCCCTGAAGTATTTGCTTCTGTTGAAGGTGCCGGCTGGGATGCAGCAAGGGAATGTAGAGATTTGAGAAATCTCTGTTACATTAAATACCCCACTCTGTGGCCACCTTTGCATCTATTAACCCCCTGGTAGAGCAGGACGGGTGGGGTGGGATGGGTGAAGGTGTTGAATATTCAAAGAATCTCATCCTGCGACGCTGACAAGAGGTGCAGGTGGATACTTCTTGGTGGCAAGGGTACACCAAGGTTGTTTTGGTGTGAGAAATGCCAGATGTGAGCTCCATTCTTCAGATGCACATTGTACTGATTTTAAAGAATTTCAGTGGGCAGGTACAGTATACAATACTGAATCCACGTTCCCCGTGTAGGAGATCCAGACATAGATAGTAGACTCCCAAGGCCCTGTTTCCACCTCAGGCACTCAGGTCTAGCCTGTGACCTTGGCAGAACCATTCAGATTGTATCACGCCCTCTGCTTTCTGTCTTGTTAAGTGGAAAGAATCGCACCACATGCTTCCCTTACAATGCTGCGGGAAGGCTGAACCAGGCCTTGTTGGCAAAGCCCTCCTCTGCTCAGAGCAAGGTTCTGAAGAGAGGCTGACTCCCTTAGCTCAGGCCGCACTGCCCTCATTTTTTCCCCTTTTTATTGTTCATTTATCTCATTTGGCTGTGCCAGGCCTCAGCTTCGGCCTGTGGGATCAGCTCCCTGTTCAGGGATCGAAACCCAGGCTCCCTGCGTTGGGAGCGTGGAGTCTTAGCCACTGGACTGCCAGGGAAATCCCTGCTCTGCACTCTTAATTAAAAGAGGATTTTCCCTCTACGTTGCTATGGTCCAGTTTAGGGATGGGAAGAATGTTGGTGGAGATAGAAAGTGGTGAGGTATTTTACGAGCAAGGGCATCAGTGCCACTGGCTGGACCTGGGAGGCAGGGATAAAGCCTGAGGCAACAGCCCCGGGCAGGAGCGCTTGGTCCAGGCTGCATCTTTGCACCCCCAGGCTTTGCAGCCTGGCACACGCCTCCTTCTCCTTGTCTCCAACCCACATTCAGGCCAGAGCATCACTTGACCTCTTCATCTGTCTTCACTTCTGTCTGGTGAACCATAACAACAGAGGAAAGAAACAAAGACTTGGTTTTTGTGTCTTTCGTTGGGCCCGGTTGCATGTTTTTTTTCCCAGGGGAATTTCTAAGAAGAGAATGGCAATATACCAAGAAGATTAGAAATGAGGAAGAACAGATTTCTGATTCAAACTTCGATATGGTCCACAGGGAGAGACTGCGAGGTTTGCTTCCAGGAGGTTGGGTGACGGTGGTTAATTCACGTAAAGAGCCGAGAGCTGTGCCTGGCACACACCAGGCCCATTCAAGTTGCTGCTGTTTCTGTAATTGCTTCCTTTCCTTCACTCTGTCCAGGGTGCTGGCACGTCCATTTTCTGAGGTTGGGGATTTCTTTCTCTTTTTTCTTACTTGCTAGGAGCAAGGCACCCTGTCCCTTAGCCAGAAGGGCAGGCAGTTGTAAGGGTTCCAGAGGTGGCTGAGTTGTATAACATGCTGCAGATTAATAGATATTTTTTCAAGGTTAGGCTTGGGGATTAAAAGGATGAATTTAAGATCTAGTCTGTACCATTGAGGAGCTTTTAATCTGATGGGAAGAAACAGACAAGGACAGTCTACTAAACTATAAAATAATTGGTGATTTTAGAAAAGAAAACAGGTTTTTTTTTTTTTTTAATGTTTGACCACATGAAGAGCCTGCAAGGCAGGAAATTCGGGTTCGATCCCTGGGTCGGGAAGATCCCCTGGAGATGGGATTGGCAACCCCCTCTAGTATTCTTGCCTGGAGAATCCCAGGGACAGAGGAGCCTGGTGGGCTACAGCCCACGGGGTTGCGAAGAGTCAGATACAACGAAGTGACTGAGCACACGCATACAAGAAGAGTGCTCATCTTCTAGGCATCAGAGACATTTCACCAGATGAACTGTGTGCTGACTCCCACTCTCACTTAGAAAGGCCCAAGGGGAGTGTCGCCTGGCTGGAGAATCTCTGAGATGTCGCAGAAACAGCACAAAACAATGTTTTCACCATCTCCAGAGCCATGAAAAAGGATATGATGGACAGGCAAGGGTTTGGTGAGCTCGCAAGTGTCCCAGCTGCCCAGGGAAAATGGAGGTCTGTCCTTGGTTTATTCTGCAAGGGGAAGGCTCAGACATGGCAGGCTTTGTGCCGAAGCCTTACCGGTGGCGGCTGCTGGTCTTTGAGTCTCTGCGTTGCTATTAATGCCCCAGGCACACAGCCCAGATGATTCATGGTGGTGTCAAGTGCTCTTGTAGTTTGAAATGTCACATTAAGCATTTCTGGTTTGCTGTCATAACTGTTGTGATGTTAGCAGTTTATAAAGAGCGGGGGGGGGGGGGGGGGCTCTGAATTTCTATTTTGAATTATGTTTCCAGCATTAACTATGCTTTTAACTTTCTTTGCATTTTGATGTTTTGCTATCTGGGGACTTGCTGATGCTGGAGGAACTGCCCCTTCCAGGGCTAGCCAGCTCCTAGACACAGTGAACGGTTCTGCCTCAAGTCTGCCTTTCAGATGCAGACCAACGGATACACAGCTTGCATCCCAGCCACCTCCTCCATCAGACTGTCACTCACAGGACTCCAGTGACCATGCCCTGGTCACTTCAGGGCCAGGTAACACACTCCCAGGGACAGTTCCTATGGCCCAGAGCCCCCTGAGATGATTTAAACTAGCTAATTCTCAACCTGTTTACTTTGGTTTGCCTGTTTCTTCCTGGAGAAGTCACAATAAAGGTTCTGGTCCCGGGCTGCTTACCCCCGAACCTCTTGATCAATTTCCATGCTTTCCTGTGAAGCACACCCCCCCCCACCTACCGCCCGCCACCCCCTGCCCCCGCTGCCATGGAGTGTTGTGGCCCCATCTCTTGGAATATGTGAATATAACCAACTATCTTTTCAATGGCAGTCATCTCCTGACCTGTTGGCCTTGTCAACAGATAATAATGCAACCTACATTTTGAAATCCTTCCCCTCTTCCAAAATCCTCAGTAAGACTTAGAAAGATGTAAGAGTATAAATATGAATGCAGATGTGGCCAGATAGTATTGAATACATTGAACTAGATGAAAACATTCATTAAAACTTTGGGAAGTAAGGACCTGCTATATACTAGTGCATTCATTATTTAATGTATGAGAGTGAACATATATATTAGTCAAGGGCTAGACCATATTTGACCATAGAACTCTGACCTATAGCTTTGCGGCAATTGGCCCAGAATAATCTTTTTCATTAAAACGTTGGGAAGTGGGGACCTGATATATACTAGGGCATTCATTTTTTAACATATGAGAGTGGACATATATATTAGATGAGGGCTAGACCATATTTGATAGTAGAACTCTGACCCATAGCTCTGCAGCAATTGGCCCAGAATAATCAGGACTTGGTCGCTGACTGCTGGCTTCTTTAATTTTTGCACCTGCCTGCAACTTGGAACCAGCCAGAGAAAGATAGATGTGTTTGTCAGACCAATCATCTAGGGTACCCTGCTTCTAGTTAGAGGACCCTCACCCTTCCTATGCAAGCAGCCCAAGTGAGGATGTACCTTAAATTAAGCCTTCTCTTTCTTTCCTACGCCCCTGTCTTCAAGTCTCTGCCAAATGCAGGAGTTAGTGACTGACTCCCTTGTATAGCAAGCTCTGAATAAATAGCATCTGTATTATTTGTTTAATCTTCATTTTAGTTTTTCCTTGATTTTAATAGTCAACGATTGTGTCTCAAAACTTAACACAATATGTTTATCTACTATCGTAGGAGTCTCTAGAGAAACAGAACCAATATATTTTACAAATATGATTTATTATAAAGAATAATAATGGTGTTAATAATGGAATAATAATGGTGGTTTCAGGCTGTGGTTTCAGAAGGCTTGAGATCCAGGAGGAATCAGTGCTTCAGTATGAGTCTAAAGGCAAGAAAAGACCAAAGTCCCAGTCACGCAGGGAGTGTGTACGTGTGTGTGTGTGCGTGTGTGTGTGTGTGTGTGAGTTGTGTCTCACACTTTGCGACCCCGTGGACTGTAGCCCCCCAGACTCTGTCTGTGGGATTTCCCAGGCAAGAATACTGGAATGGGTTGCTAGTTCCTGCTCCAGGGGATCTTCCCCACCCAGGGATGGAAACCCCGCATTGGCAGGCAGATTCTTTTACCACTGGCACTACCTGGGAAGCCCAGTCAAGCAGGGTGAGTTTTTTCTTGCTCAGGAGAGGGTGATGCTTTTTGGTTTATTCAGGCCTTCAACTGATGGGATGAGAGCTGGAGGGCAGTCCATCCAAAATACCCTCACAGAAATACCCAGAATGTTTGACCAGATATCTGGGCACCCCATGGCTCAGTCAAGTTGACACAGAAAATTGACTATCATACCCCCCAAATTAGTTCCCTTTGTCAAGTTTTAAATTTGAGGCTGATTCTACACCAACTCCTTTGCTTTTCCACCTTCTTGTAGGCGGTTTCTGTAACCTGCTATATTTTCTCCAGTCGTAATCCTAATGAGTTATTTGGTTTTTTCTGATTGTTACCCTTATAGACCTCTTCTTTCCTGTCCATTCTCAGGAATTCTCAAACAACTATCCCAGGTGCTTGATCATGACCACCTAGCTAGGATGTATCTTTAGATTTATTGCTTTCTATTTTTAAAAAAAGTTAAAAGTTTTATTTATCTGTTTATTTGTGGCTGCACTGGGTCTCTGTTGCTTTTCTCTGTTGCAGAGCCCCCGCTTAGGGCTCGTGGGCTCAGTAGATGTGGCTCGTAGGCTGAGATGCTCTGCGGCGTGTGGCGTCTTCCTGGACTAGGGGTCGAACTTGTGTCTCCTGCACTGTCAGACAGATTCTTAACCCTTGGACCACCAGGGAAGTCCTCTTTGGATTTTTAAAAATACCTAACCTGGAGTTTATGTTTTATTGTCAGATAACACTTCATCACGTGTCCCTCCTCCTTCAAGGGGCACTAGCTCCCTAACATAGTGAATTTTCAACTCCGTGTGTTCGAATTACCTAGCATGCTACAAACTAACTGACCAACCAACAAAACAAAAATAGCTATGCCTAGACCCAGACCAGACAGTCTCTAGGGGGTGGGGTGAAGATAGCTCTATTTTCGAGAAGCATCTTCAGGTAATTTTACAGCTCAGGTTGAGAACCACTGTCAGATCAAGCAAAACTTCCTTCAGTCCAGTAGTCAAGGCTGTCAGCCAACCTACAAATGAGAAACTGCTCTCAGCATCTCCCAAACTTCTGAAAGAATGTCAAAGATCCCTTGTTCAATCCCATCTACTATTGACTCTATCTCTGAATCTCTAACCCTGAAGGGGAGGGACCTGGAACTGTGTCATATTAAGAACATGCAGCAGTTGTTTAAGTCAGGGATGGTGGGAATGGCCACAGAATATCTCATAGCATCTTAGATTTTCATGTGCAGGAAATCACCTGGGATCTTGTTGGTGTGCAGATTCTATCTGAGAAGATGGGGAAAGGGGCTCTGAAAACCTTGTGATCCAACAGAGCTCTAGGTACTGTTGATTTTGCCAGGCTGTGGGCCACACTTGAGTAGCCCTGGCTGCCCATTGAAATCACGTAGGAAGCTTCACAAACTACTGATGTTCAGGTCCCACCCTTGGAGAAACTGGTTTTAATTGGTCTGGGTGCAACTTGGGCAGCAGAAGTTTAAAAAGCTCCCCAGTGTGCTGGTAAGGCTCTGAACCAACGTTGAACAGATTCATCTCTGCTCTTACCTTTCATGCTGATCTGGATCACTCTGCTTTTTCATATTCATTAAAGCACATCCTAGTTTCTATCAGCTCTGCTCAAAAGATGCCTTCCTTTTCCAAGATGCCATCCTTCCTTAACACAGCTTAGAATAATCTTCCCTAACTTTGATTTCTTTCAACACAAATATATTTACAACTTAAGTTGTGAGTGTATCCAAGTTTTGAACCCCTGTAGGGCCTCACAAGGGAGAAAGGGAAAGGTATATCCAACTAAATGCAGATTTCCAAAGAACAGCACGGAGAGACAAGAAGGTCTTCTACAATGAACGGTGTAGAAAACTAGAAGGGAGCAACGGAAGGGAATGGACCAGAGATCTCTTCAGGATATCAAGGGAACATTTTGCCCAAAGATGGGCACAATAAGGACATAATTGGTAGATACCTAGTAGATGCTGATGAGATCAAGAAGAAGAATGTATTGCAGAAGTGTACCAAAGATATCCTAATGAACTGGATTACTATGATGGTGTGGTCAGCCACCGAGAACCAGACATTCTGGAGAGCAAAGTCAAGTGGGGCCTGAGGAAGCACTGCTGTTAATAAAGCTAGTGGGTGTGATGGAATCCCAGTAGAACTATTCAAAAGTTTAAAGGATGATGCCATCAAGGTATTACATTCAACATGTGAACAAATCTGGAAGACCCAGCAGTGGCCACAGGACTAGAAAAGGTCAATCCTCATCCCAGTTCCCAAGAAGGATAGTACCAAAGAATGTTCTAACCATTGGGCAGTTGCAGTCATCTCCCATGCTAGTAAGGTCACGCTTAAAATCTGCCATGCTAGGCTTCAGCATTATGAGAACAAAGAACTTCCAGATGTCCAAGCTGGAGTTAGAAAAGGAAGAGGAACCAGAGATCGAATTGCCAACATTCACTGGATCATAGAGAAAGCTAGAGAATTCCAGAGAAACATCTCTCTCTGTTTCATTGACTATGCCAAAGCCTTTGACTGTGTGGATCTTAGTAAACTGTGGAAAGCTCTTAAAGATGTTGGAATACCGGACCATCTTATCTGTCTCCTGAGAAACCCGTATGCAGGTCAAGTGTCAACAGTTAGAACCTTGTGTGGAGCAACTTATTGGTTCAAGATTGAGAAAGGAGTATGACAGGGCTGTCTGCTGTCACCCTGTTTGTTTAATCTATACGCTGAGCATGTCATGAGAAATACCGGGTTGGGTGAGTTACAAGCTGAAACCAAGATAGGCAGGAGCAACACCAATGGCCTCAGAAATGTAGGTGATACCACTCTAATGGCGGAAAGCAAAGAGGAACTAAAGAGCCTCTTGATGAGGGTGAAGGAGGAGAGTGAAAGAGCCGGCTTAAAACTACATATTAAAAAAACGAAGATCATGGCATCCGCCCCCGTTACTGCTTGGCAAATAGAGGGGGGAAAGGTGGAAGTAGTGACAGATTTCCTTTTCTTGGGCTCTGAAACCACTACGGGTGGTGACTGCAGCTGTGAAATCAGATGATTGCTTCTTGACCTGAAAGCTATGATAAACCTAGACAGTGTGTTGAAAAGCAGAGGCATTACTCTGCCGACAAAGGTCCATATAATCAAGGCTGTGGTCTTTCCAGTGGGCACATGTGGTTGTGAGAACCAGACCATAAAGAAGGCAGAGCACTGAAGAATTGATGCCTTTGAACTGTGGTGCTGGAGAAGACCCCTGAAAGTCCCTTGGACAGCAAGGAGATCAAACCAGTCAATCTTAAGGGAAGTGAGTGAGTGAGTGAAAGTTGCTCAGTCATGTCTGACTCTTTGTGACCCCATGGACTATACAGTCCATGGAATTCTCCAGGCCAGAATACTGGAGTGGGTAGCCGATTCCTTCTCCAGGGGATCTTTCCAACCCAGGTCTCCCACACTGCAGGTGGATTCTTTACCAGCTGAGCTACCAAGGAAGCCCAAGAATACTGGAGTGGGTAGCCTATCCCTTCTCCAGAAGATTTTCCCGACCCAGGAATTGAACTAGGGTGTACTGCATTGCAGGCAAATTCTTTAGCAACTGAGCCATCAGGGAAGCCCTGTCTTAAGGGAAATCAACCCTGAATACTTGTTGGAAGGACTGATGCTGAACCTGAAACTCCAATATTTTGGTCACCTGATGGCTCATTGGAAAAGTCCCTGATGCTGGGAAAGATCAAGGGCAGAAGAAGAGGGTATCAGAGGATGAGATGGTTGGATGGCATCATTGATGTAATAGAGATGAACTTGGGCAAACTTTGGGAGATGGTGAGGGACAGGGAGGTCTGGCCTGCTGGGGTCCACGGGCTCGCAAAGAGTCAGACACAACTAGGTGACTGAACAGGGGCCTCACAGACAGTGATGAGCTCTTCCTAGTCACTTTCACTTTTCGCTTCTTTTCAATCACTGTATATATGTACCTCTTCTACTTCAGTGTCTTTAACACTGTCAGAAAATTAACCAAAAGCTTGGAAATAAGCAAAAGATATCACAGTGTGTTTGAGCCCAGGTCTGGGGTTGATTTTCTATTGACTGTTCTATTTTGCAACTCTTTACGGGCATAGGTTAACCTGTCATTTTTTTTTCCCCAGTAGAGATGCAAATAATACCTGTCTATTGGAAGGGATAACCTCAGAGGTTATGGGTTATTGCCCTGTAAAGCATTAGTCAATTTTGTATGTAAGCCAGCAAACTTGTCTTAACATCCATTTATTAGATTAGCTATATATCTTACTTAGTCACTCATTAATTAATGAGTTGAACAAAATCTTTGACATATGTGATTCTGAGTGAAAGTCATGACTTTACCATTTGAAAACTGTGTTTTAAAATGCTGAAAAGCTTAAAGAGGAGTTTAATCAATGCAGAGCAAAATTAATTGGATTGAAGAAGTCAATAGGAAAGTCTCATATCTGAAGAGACTCTTATTTCTTACAAGTGTAAAATTGAAAAACCAATACACCAAATGACACATGAGAAACTCAAAGTAGTCATAGTTTCAGATAGGAACAAGCCATGGTGACTTGGATGCTCTTGGTCATGGACTAAGGGGCTTCCTTGGTGGCTCAGTGGTAAAGAATCCGTCTGCAACGCAGGAGACCTGAAGATGTGAGTTCGATCCATGGGTTGGGAAGATCCCCTGGGGAAGGAAATGGTAACCCACTCCAATACTCTTGCCTGGGAAATCCCACAGACAGAGGAACCTGGCGGGCTATAGTCCATGGGGTCGGAAAACAGTTGGACACAACTGAGTGACTAAAGAACTACAGCCATGGACTAAGAAGCTAATCACTCAGCAAACAGTTCTCGGTTGTTCCTTCCACCATGCATTTAATCAGTGAAAAAATAGAGGTTCAGAATGATAGGAGGATAGTGGGAGGAGTCCCAGCCATAAAGTTGGACAATCAGTTCTGATCTTGGCTCTGCCCCTAGTAGCTGTTCTCTGTAAATAGAGGTAAATAAATCTGTATGAAAAATATCTAGCACATAATGTGTGCTTAATAAATGTTAGGACTCTTCCTCGTGAGCATTTCAGAAGATGAGAGAGGTGGACAACAGCAGCCTGGATTGGAAACCTGAGTTATGGGGCAAGAGTTAAAATGACTTAATACTGTTTATATAGGGCCATAAAAACACCATCTGCTGGCTCTCGCCAGTTAAGCTATTGCAAAGCTGACATCCACTAATGCTGTACTGATGGGGGAGGGATGACCAAGGTTTTGCTCTTTCTATCATTATTCCACGAGCTGCCATCTCGAGACAAGTCTCCAGTTTACCCATCACATAACCTGGTTGTTCAACATTTAAAGATTTATTTTGGCCTTTAAATATTTATACTCTGCTTCCAACCTTTTATTGCTCTAGTTACTGCTGAAGAAAAAACAAGACTCAGGAGGTTACTGTGTGGTGTATCAGTGGTTCCAGACTTTGCTGTTAGATTGGGGGACATTCGACGTTCTGTTAGCATCAGATGAGTTGATTAATATTAAATCCTCATTTTTGTATGCTGAGGCTAGATGTGCCTTGGATAAGAGGGTCATTTCTTTTCCCTTTTATACTCAGCGTTCAGTGAAGAAAAGACCATTTTCTCTGCAATACATGTTGCTGAGCCAAAAGTGAACAGTGGCTGATCCTAGACAGTGGGGTGCCTGTAGGGTGCAGCTGAAGGGTGTCCCCGTGGTGGAAGGAAACTTGAAGATTGCTCTTGTTGCTTCTCTCAGCACCTGTGTTTGGATCCTCGGTGCCATCATTAGGTATAACGATGGGCTGACTCCACATCCCTGGGACATTTGGTCTCATTTGAATGATTAAAGAAAATCAAATGTGTGTCCTAGACACCTGCCAACTTGCAATAATAATCGTCTGCATTTCAATAATGTCTTTCTCTAAGAATTTCAAAGCTCCTTGTCTTTGAAAATATATTTATGATAGGGAGGAAGAGATAATCATCTTTATTCTGCAGAGTCTTAGAGCCGTGGTAGGTTCTGAATCTTTGGTTGTTTGAGTAACCATTGTCTATCCCAGACTATGCTGCATGCTGAAAGCACCTGGAGATCTTTAATAACCGTGGATGCTTGAATCCCATGTCCAGGTATCTTCATGGAACTGTTATCAGGATTTTTAAAAGTTTCTAAGGTGATTGGAAGGCATACAAAAGCTTGAGGACCACATAGGTAGCGACATTTGGTCTGGAACATTTCTGTGAAGTATTAACAGAAGGAAACATTTCAGATGACAGAGCTGTTAGAATTATTCTTCCCCACTGGGTTTTCCATCCTTGTTGGTATTTTTGACTGTGACCAAGGGTTAAAAAGGAGGAGAGACACTTAAAATACAGACAATGCCAGAGTCATTGGGATGACCTTGGCCTTATGCTCTAACCACTATTAGGTTAGCTCAGATCACTGTCTTTTTGCAGGAATTATATTTTGGTGGAGTATTCAGAAAGAAAGTGATTGAATTAACATATAACTGTGGTTTTAGAGGAAACAACAACTAATTCATCCCTTAGGAGTCTGCATATCACTTGAAATTTGTAGAAATATTTGGGAGATAGTTTTTTAGTTCACAAATCAGGTTTATAAAGGAGGGAAGGTATCTTCTAATCACGGTGGGGAAAGAATTCTACAAATCATGACTGGGTACAGCCGGGGCTTGTGGTGGCATGGCTAGGAAGTGTTTATCATTACATTTACTTGTTCCCTGACTTTCATGGAGATGCTCAGGCAGTCCTGAGGGTTGGAAAAGCCACGGGGTGGCCAGCATATCTTTGGTCCCCACATCGCTGCTGGTGACTCAGCTGTGACTTCTGGTTCAGGACCAACTTCACTTGAAGATGTATGGATCTGAAGCTGACATTTGCAGGGCTGTTTGGTGGAAGCAGCTGTTGCCTGGAGGGGAGTAAGACAAGCTTCTCAGAGGTTGGGCTGCCTCTCCATCTGTCTGGATGAAAAGAGGAGGAAGCAGAAGCACAAGAAAGACAGAGAAGCTATGAAAAATGGGCCCAGCACAGAGACCACCGGAAGGAGGGAAGACAGCATAACTTTAATGCCTTCATGGGAGAGCTCATGCTCTTAACGTTTCTGGTACTAGGATTAAAGTCATGTCTACCGCCGCCCTGAATGGAGAGAAAATGAAGTGGTGAGAAGAAGCGTTCGGAAGGCCTGCCTGGATTCCCTCCTGGTGACAGGTTCCATAGGCCCCTGGAAGATCCCAGATTCTCACGTTTGTCTGACTGTGTTCCTTGTGCAGTTATTTCCCTTCTATTGTCCTTTTGGTGCCTCTAAGTGTTAGGAAATTTTTCAGTTTGTTTGTGGAGACATGAGGACATCTAAGGATGTTTGAGCAATTTTTGGTGGTTCTTAGGTGACTGGGAGGATGTATTAGTTTCCTGGGCTTCCCAGGTGGCTCAGTCGTAAAGAACCTGCCTCCAGTGCAAGGAGGTACGGGTTTGACCCCTGGTTGGGAAGATTACCTGGAGTAGGAAACGGTAACCCACTCCAGTATTCTTGCCTGGGAAATCCCATGGACAGAGGAGCCTGGTGGGCTACAGTCTAAGGGGTCCCAAAGAGTCAGACATGACTGAGCATGGACGCCATGCTATGAGTTACTGTTAGGATTAGATTGTTATTATTATATTGTTGTTGTTCATTTGCTAAGTCGTGTTCAACTCTTTGAGACACTACGGACTGCAGCACGTCAGGCTCCTTTATCCTCCACTATCTTCTGCACTTTTCTCAAATTTATGTCTGTTGAATGTCGATGATGCTATCTAACCATCTCATCCTCTGCCACCCTCTTTTCCTTTTGTCTTCAATCTTTCCCAGCATCAAGGTCTTTTACCATGAATCGACTCTTCATATCAGGTGGCCAAAGTATTGGAGCTTCAGCTTCAGCATCAGTCCTTCCAGTGAATATTCAGGGTTGATTTCCTTTAGGATTGGCTGGATTGATCTTGCAGTCCAAGGGACTCTCAAGAGTCTTCTCCAGTATCACAGTTTGAAAGCATCAATTCTTCAGCACTCAGCCTTCCTTATGGTCCAGCTCTCACATCTATACATGACCACTGGAAAATCCATAGCTTTGATTACGTGGAACTTTGTTAGCAAAGTGATGTCTCTGCTTTTTAATATGCTGTCTACGTTTGTCATAGCTTTCCTTCCAGGGAGCAAGCATCTTTTAAATTCATGGCTGAAATCACCATCTACAGTGATTTTGGAGCCCATGAAAATAAAATATGTCACTATTTCCACTTTTTTCCCTTCTATTTGCCATGAAGTAATGGAGCCTGATGTCATGATCTTAGTTTTTTGAATGTTGAGTTTCAAGTCAGCTTTTCACTCTCCTCTTTCACCTTCATTAAGAGGCTCTTTAGTTCCTCTTTACTTTCTGCCATTAGAGTGGTATCATCTGAATATCTGAGGTTGTTGATATTTCTCTTGTCAATCTTGATTCCCACTTTTGATTCATCCAGCCCAGGCTTTTGCATGATGTACCCTGAATATAGGTTAAGTAAGCAGGGTGACAATATACAGCCTTGACATACTCCTTTCTTAATTTGGAACCAGTCAGTTGTTCCATGTCTGGGTCTAATTGTTGCTTCTTGACCTGCACACAGGTTTCTCAGCAGACAACTAAGGTGGTCTGGTATTTCCATCTCTTAAAGAATTTTACAGTTTTTTTGTGATCCACATAGTGAAAGGATTTAGCATAGTCAATGAAACAGAAGTAGATGTTATTCTGGAATTCCCTTGTTTTCTGTATGATCCAGCGAATATTGGCAATTTGATATGGTTCCTCTGCCTCTTTTGAAACCCAGCTTGTACATCTGGAAATTCTCGGTTCATATAATGCTAAAGCCTAACTTGAAGGATTTTGAGCATAACCTTACTAGCATGTGAAATGAGCACAGTTGTATGATAGTTTGAACATTCGTTGGCATTATTATAAGTAAATGTTTGTTCTCTTTCTCTGCCTCTTCTCCACTGTTTATTTGATCTTTTTGCTGTGTACTGCTGCTATTTATCTTTTGCATAAAATGATAATAGTACTAGTAATAGCTGATGTTTTCTGAGTACTTTATATGTGTTTAAAGCAAAAGAGTTTGACACTGAATTTCACTTAATTTCACAATTCCATTTACTTCTTTGTAAATAGGGATAAACAACATAGATATTATATAACACAATTAAATGTATTCTAAAAAGATAATTTAGTGATACAATTTAGATGATACAAACAGACTTTATATAGCATTTCACATAGTGGACAGTCTTCTTCTGGAGAAATGCAGAATGGAGTGGAAGACAGGGAGCTTTTATAAGGTGAAGAACAAGGTAGAGAAAAACAGAAAATAACTGATTGGCTGGGGCCACAGAGTTAGCCTTCTTTGGGGCAAGAAGGCCCAGAGTTGGGTTGGTTTTTGGGGATTGATTGATTGGAACTTCTGAGTTTCTGGTCAAGTGGAACATCTACAGGACATGAAAACTCTCTGAGGTTTACTTTGCTGATGTGACACCTTGGACAGGAGTGGCTCCATCTTGGCCCTGGAAATTTATTTTGGCAATATAAATGATATGTATTTATGTATGTAAGTTGCACACACATACATATAAATTATACATATAATTTATCCTTCCATACAAGTGAGGAAATTGTAACTCAGAGATAGGAAGAGATTTGCTTAAGAACACATATGTCTTTTGACTCCGGAAACTGCACTATTATCTATTATGCATATGTGTGTGCTAAGATACTTCAGTCATGTCTGACTCTTTGTGACCCCATGGACTGTAGCCTGCCAGGCTCCTCTGTCCATGGGACTCTCCAGGCAAGAACACTGGAGTGGGTTGCTATGCCCTCCTCCAGAAGATCTTCCAGACTCAGGGATCAAACCTGTTATCTCCTGTAGCTCCTGCATTGCAGGCAGATTCTGTACCGCTGAGCCACCAGGGAAAACTTTTATCCTCTATACTCTTCTCCTGATTTATGAACGATATGAGAATGGGACCTTCCTTCAGGTGAGGTAAATGACCTACACGTGGTTGCCTTTCAGGAAGTTCTTGTAAACACTGAGGGACAGTCTTGCCTTCTAAAGGCCCAAATAGAGATTGCCAGGAGTCCTCCAGGGTGTTCTGTGGGTCTTTGTATTCACACATATAGTCCCAGGTTTTCATTTTAAAGGGTGAGTTATCAATAGTGATAGCTAACTAGAAAAACCCAAGCAGGTGACATTCCATTAACGTTCCCTGAGAAACATCTGTACTTGCTTCATTATTTCTAATGTATTTTTAGGTTATGGAAATAAAGGCCAACAGAATCTATAGGTCCATAAAGTTGGTGAACTATTAAGAAAAGGATAAGAGTAGAGACAGGAGGCACACCATCTTTTGGTGGATAAGGTTAATTGGTTTCTCATCTTGATGTAAAATTTCATGGCCTAGATATTAATCTTTAAAATGGCATATCGTGTTTTTATAGTCTTAAATAATAAAAATACCCACACTGCTCCTGGAACATGGTAAGTGCTCAGCAAAGAGGTCTGTATCTCTAAATGGATTAAAAGAAAATTATGGATAATGTTTTATGTATCTCTGAGAATAAATACATGTATGTAGTCAACTAAAATGCTGGTGGACAGAAGTAGAATACAAATAGTAGTAGATAAACCTAATTGTACTATAAATTAATAACATAACCACTCTGAAGGGTATGGGCAAAAAATAGCCTAGGTAACTTTGGAAAAAAACATTTTGACAGGAAGCTGTACGCTTAGACAGAAAAGGACTGTATACCAGTGTTGTACTTCTGTAACTCATTACTTCATGTTTATACTAAGATTAAGTGAGCATATTGTTAATGACAAGAGCTTTTCACTGTTGGAGAATAAGATTGCTACTAAGAAAAATAGGAAAGTTAGAGTCATCCTTGTGGTGTTGGAATTGGAAGGATCAGTATGAACATCTTTAGAAGGCCAAGGAATAATGATGCTCTGGTAGCAGTGAGCATGCTTAGTACCTAGATCTTGGTTTCTAAATCTCATTTTTGCTAAAAGGAATCAAGACTCCTTGGAGCAGAAATGACTGATTTTAAGGCTGGAGAAAGGAAACTTAAGACGAGCCTGGGGTATCTTCTAGTATCAGAAAGCAAAGAAGTAGTAAAAAATTAATTAGAAGGATGAAGTGATGTCAAAAGGCAAGAGGAGTCCACGTAATGGAGCTCCCAGTGGCAAAAGCTGACAATTTGAGCAGCGTAAGTAACAGTAATATTGGATTATGACTCAAAGAATAAAATAAATATTCAGGTGTCCATCCTGATGTAAATAATTGGATAAGTAAATGAGGAGAAGAGACTGCTCTTTTTGTCAGAATAATTCTAATTAATATATGCTAGAAGGAATGAGGGAAATTACCTGATCACTACTGGGCAATCCTGCAGTAGTAATTGTTGCAAGGAAGGTCTGTGAAAGGATGCTCAAGTCGGTGGGCAAGCATTGAAGAGAAATAGTATGATAGCACAGTCTCAAAATATCTCTCCCAAGGTATTTTTCAACTACAAAGGAAGAAACTTTATAGGAGAGAAACTCGACAGACATTGCCTTAACCATGTAATTAAAGCTATCATCATAACTTCTGAGACATTCATAGCTCAGTTGGTGAGGAATCCACCTGCAATGCAGGAGACCCCGGTTTGATCCCTGGGTTGGGAAGATCCGCTGGAGAAGGGATCGGCTACCCACTCCAGTATTCTCAGGCTTCCCTTGTGGCTCAGCTGGTAAAGAATCCGCCAGCAGTGCGGGAGACCTGGGTTCGATCCCTGGGTTGGGAAGGTCCTCTGGAGAAGGGAAAGGCTACCCACTCCAGTATTCTGGCCTGGAGAGTTCTATACAGTCCATGGGGTCACAAAGAGTCAGACACGACTGAGCCACTTTCACTTCACTTGATACAGTGCCCTTAAAATGGCACAGCATCACTTTTGTGATATTACGTCATACGCCTAGAATGTGTAACCTCAAACTAATAATAAGAAAATATTTAGACACAGTCAAATTGAGAGACATTTTGCCAAATAAAGTAGCCAGTACTCTACAAAACTATCAACATCTTGAAAGACAAGTGTAAACTGAAGAAATGTCTCTGATTGGAGGTTAAAAAGGCAAAACAACTGAATGCAATGTGGGGTGTGAGAATAGAAAAAGGACATTAGGAGGAAAACGGGTGAGATCTGAATAAGATCTGTGGTTAGTTATTAATACTGAACCAATGATATTAATGATTTCCTGGACTGCTAATTGTATTTATGATTATGTCTGTTGTTAAATTTAGGGGAAGCTGAGTGAAGGACATGGAAACTGTACTATTTTTGCAAATTTTTTGTTAGGTCTAAAATTATTTCAAACTAAAAACTAAAAAATATTGACAAGGGATATATCTGAGCAGAGGGATTATGGGGAATTTTTGGTTTTTATTTTTCCTCTTAAAAACAGTAATATTAGTTTTTGATTAAAATGAAAATACCTTGAAAAAAGAAACAAAAAGACCCCCTTAAGAATGGAAGATGTTAAGAGTTTAGGATAAAGGATGAAAGATTAGACATTTAATATGCAGTATTATACTCTTTTTCTTTCTTGTTTTTAAGGTGTTTGTGGCTATCAAATGACATATGTAAAAATGCTTTGGAAAACATAAAAACATGCTATAAATATTATCCTTTCTTCTATGGGCCCTCATTTTATTCTTGTTCATGCTATTATTTACCAATGCTAATTTTATTCATGTTATTCATTTTTAGGGTATTGTAGGAAAAAATTGCTTCCCTCGTGGCTCAGTTGGTAAAAAATCTGCCTGCAATGCAGGAGGCCCAGATTCAATCCCTGGGTTAGGAAGATCCCCTGGAGAAGGGAATGGCAACCCACTCCAGTATTCTTGTCTGGAAAATCCCTTGGACAGAGGAGCCTGGTGGTCTACAGTCCATGTGGTTGCAAAGAGTCGGACATGACTAAACAACTAACACTTTCCACTTTCCAGGGAAAAATGATAGCAGCTGTGGTGTAAGACAGATCCACTGATCACAGAGTGGCTGCAGATTATGCCCACGTCATCATCATCCTCATTGTTTCCATTCTTTTTCCTCCCCCCGCAATTGCTTTTTCTCCTGACTGAACTGCCCTGTTCCTCTATCTTCCCTTGGCCAAAAATCTTATTTAAGCTTGAGGGCACCTCTCAAGTAGTCCTCTAACATTTCATTCCTACCTTTCTTGTGGTTTATTGTGACATGCGTAAACGTGTGCGTGTGTGTGTTAGACTTAATCCTCTTTTACACGGTACATTCTTTGAGGTGCCATTTTGGTTTTTGTGCCTGCCACTTAGTAAATGCCAAACTGTAAGCTGTATGGAAGGGAGGCCATGTTTGGGTTGTTTAGATGATTTCTCCAGAGCCTCCTCCTGTGTCAGGCCCATAATAGGCATACAGTTAATATGGAATTGAATAAATATGAAAGGAAATCTGTTGTGAATATTCATTGGAAGGACTGATGATGAAGTCGAAGCTCCAATACTTTGGCCACCTGATGAGAAGAGCTGACTCATTGGAGTCGCTGGGAAAGATTGAAGGTGGAAGGAGAAAGGAACAACAGAGGATGAGATGGTTGGATGGCATCACCGACTCGATGGACCTGAGTTTGAGTAGGCTATGGGAGTTGGATAGGGAAGCCTGGTGTGCTGCAGTCCATGGGGTCGCAAAGAGTGGGGCATGACTGAGCAACTGAACTGAAGGCAATGGATAAAGGTATTAAAAAAATGTTTATTAGGCTGTGGCAGGTGTTAGTTGTGGCACAGGAGATCTTCCAGTTGTTGCATGCAAGCTCTTAGTTGTGGCATGTGGGTCTAGTTCCCTCACCAGGGATTGAACTCTGGCCCCCTGCATTGGGAGCTTATACCCTGGACCACTAGGGAAGTCCTGGTAAAGGGATTTTGAATATTGTGTAATTTCAGCCTTCATTTTCTTCTTTCTATCCCTCTGTGATTTGTGATTATTTAAATTTGCTCTTAATTTTTAGAGCAGATCCTTGCCCCCTCTCTCTGAAGGACTGTATTCAAAATACTTTGTGATGGACTCCTACTTCCTTGTCAGTTTTAATTCCCACTACCTTATCGTACACCTCACATCCTAATTCATTGGATTATTTCCAGGTTCCCAAATGAACTCTGTCCTCTTATTTCTGTGAGCTTTTGCCCAGGCTGTTCCTTTAGCCTGGAATGTCATCCCTCCTGTTCTCAACCATCACCTTCTAGTCGCCTTCAGAGGCAGCTTCAAGGACATTCGGTGAATTTCTGATCCCCTCTCCTCTTCTCTCCTGTTCTATAACAATTTGCTAGTAGTTTTGTTAAGCCTCTATTTCATTCGTCCTTAATAGCCTAAGTCAACTTGTTATATCCCAAGTTATTTACTTGTTATATCCTTTCCAGATTAGAGGTTCTCAAACCTCCATGGGCAAAAGAATTACCCGGGTAGTTTGCTAAAAATGTAGATTCCTGGAACAGAGTCCCAGTTAGGGCTCCAAGTGCAGTTCAAAGGCACTTGTTACAAATGAAGATCCTCTGGTCGGGGACGCGCTTGCCACACATTTGAGGCTCGAGAGCCTGACAAAGCCTGGCATTCACAGGCCTGCTATCAAAGAAAGGGATGCACGTGAATGGCCCGAAGTCAAGTCACAAAACGATGCCTCAGGCCTTTGCCAAATGGAAAGAGATTTCTCACCACTCGAGGAGAGGAGTGAAGTCCTCTGCAGAGAAGTTGGAGACAGGCCCCAACCCAAGCGCACTGCAGCCTCATTTCATCAGCAGAAAACTGCCCTGCAGCGCCTGTCCTTGTCTACTGGAAGAATAAGAGGACCCGTTCGGGTCACACCGCTAACGGGAAGGCTAATATAGGCAGCAGTAATGGATGATTTGCTAGATCAGAGACCTTTAAGTCCGGCAATAGAGATGACCCTTGCTTATTGATTATCATCCAATAGCTCTAAATTATCTCCAGACAGAGCAGGGCTGGTGAGGAAAGGGGCTTTAAGGAAACCCAATACGTCATCCCTGACAAGTTAAAGACTTGGAGCTTGGCATGCACATTCCTTTCAGGTTCGTTTATAAGAGGGAGAGCAGAAATGAAATAGGCTTCTAATTATTTAAATTGGACCTACACTCTCTGTTGAGCAGCATTAGCTAGCATTCTTCCCCCATGCGAACTGACGGGTAGGCCGGGAGAAGGAGATCAAACATGGCAGCAATAGGTGTGGAAATAATTGGGGGCGGTAATTGGGAGAAATCCGTGCCCCTTGATGCTGACTGCTGTTCTCGTTTTCTCTTTCAAAACCCGAATTCACATTAACCTGTTGATAGCCTCATCCAAACTGGGTAGAATTTATGAACAATAAAAATAATGACAAAGGCCCTGCATTTAGAGAATTAGATAACAAGCCATAGCCTCAATTCTAGAGTGGCGTTGCCAAGTGGGAACCCTATTCCTGGTTCCCATGCAAACGTCCCTCCGTTGTTAGTTTTTTAATTTTATTTTTTAAGTTGAATTCGGGCCTAGATCTGGTGTCTGGTTTTCCAATCTGATAGTATGTATTTGTTTATAGTGTGTTTTAGGTTGTTAGGTGTATTTTCTGTTCAGTAGGTATTCAGTAAAGTGTAGTTTAATCTGATTATTTCCCTAAATAAAACTCTGAAGAAGGTGGCATTTTCCTTTGTGGCTCCCAACTTAGTTTTATTTTAAAAAATATGCATAGAGTTCTTTTAACCTCATTTTCAAGGCCCGAGTGTCAGTCACTCAGTTTTGTCCGACTCTTTGTGACCCCATGGACTGGGTCTTGCCAGGCTCTTCTGTCTGTGGGATTCTCCAGGCAAGAATACTGGAGTGGGTTGCCAGTTCCTTCTCCATTCAAGACCCAGAATTCTTCCTTTTTGAAATTCCTTTCAGGAAGGGAACCAATAATGTGTATTCCTAAAGTACTTTAAATTATATCTATATTGAATTTGGATGGAAACCTCTGCCTTACATTACAGAAATGTCAAGTAGTACGATTTAGGAAGGGGCATTATTTTGGAGACTGGGATGATCTTTCCAGTTAAAAGTCCATGCAGGGTAGAACAGGCCATCTCATGCTGGGCATGGTACCCTTGCCCATTTGGAGAAGACGTAAAGGGGATGTGTTGGCCAGATACTAGGGATGATGCTATGTTATGTTGGTCTAGGACTTTCCACTTTCAAGTTGAGTTTGCCCTCATCTCATTAGGGTTCTCCATCAGTCCCAGGAAGAAGCCAGGGCAAATGCTTTCAGCCTTGTTTGGGTTCAGGAGGAAGTGAAGCTCAGGGGGTTGTCTAGACCCAAAGGCCAATTATGGAACTGGGACTGTGTGTGTGTGTGTGTGTGTGTGCGCGCGCACGCGTGCGCAGGCATGCACGCTGATTTACTCAGTTGTGTCTGACTCTTTGTGACCCATGGACTTGTAGCACACCAGGCTTCTCTGTCCATGGAATTTTGCAAGCACCAGGATTTCCGTGAGTTTCCTGGGAAGCTTGTACATTAAACCAGTTTCCTGATTTAAAGGGGCCTACAATAAAGTGAAAAGAGACCAGCATAAAATCAATTAAGGGCACCAAAATGTGAGAGAGGCTGGGACGGGAACAGTGACAGCGAGTTGTGTGAGAAGATGGGGACAGTTGGTCAGTGGCGTATGGAAGTGAGAGAAGGGGAACTCTGATGGATTCAGAAAAGTTTCACGAAGACTCTTGACGATTCCAGCACAGTCCGCCATAAGCGTCGGCCTCAGACCTACGTGAAAGTCGCCTTTCTCGAAGTGTATTTCCAAGAGAAAAATCTGTGTAGAAAGGGGTTTTGCTGCCAAATGATTTTGTGAAATATAGCATGTTCTGGTATCAGAAATTCACAATTCTTATTAAGATATTGAGGACATAGAAACCCTTCCAAGAGAAACCTGTTTAAATGTGTGTCTCCCAGCCAAAGTGTGGAATTACAGAGCTTAACATTTTTTTTTTTTTTTTTTTTAGAGAACAATTAAAATTTTTGGAAAGCACTGACTTAGGCAGGCAGATCTTCTCTGCAGGCAGCTGTGATTTGGCTGTGTGATGTGTCGAGCCCGTCAGAAGTGGAGATGGGCCCTCTTGGACGGCAGTATCCCTCAACTCAGATCAGTTACATCACCGAGAACGCTGCTGGCCTGGACGGAACACTGAGTCACCCAAGGACAGGCCTTCACGATCCCAGGAGACAGGAGAGCAAGCTGGCGGGGCAGCCTGAGTTTTGCTGATTTTCCTGTCATTCAGCTGGCCCACGGTTCGCTCAGAGGCGGTCCTGAGATGGCACTGCATTCCTGGACCAGTGACCGAGAGGTCACTGGGGGGGATGGTGTGGGGGCCCCCAGCGAGGGCAGAGGCAACTTGCTTGGGGGGCTGAACACCGCCTTCAGTTAGAGCTCTCTGCCACCCCCTTTTCCATGTCGCTCGATTAGACCGCAAGCTGGCCACCGTTGCCTCGTCTTCTAGGAGAGCACAGAGTACATGCCTTCATTTCAGCTTCTGTCTGTCTCTCTCTCCTCTTGTCAACTCAGTTGGACTCTGTTCTAAGAGACTCCATCCTTCCCCACCCTGTAAAGCAGACTGCGGTCTCTCATCACGCTCTGATACTGTGTTATTTTCTTTCCGGATCCTCTCATGCGATAGGTTAGTTCCATCAGGATGGAACCTTGCTTGTAAGACTCTGAGCCTAGAACGGTGCTCGGCACAGAGGAGGGCCTCAATATTCATCGAGTAAAAGCTTGCATGTCGGCTTTTTAGAGAAAAGAATACTTGGGTGTCTCATTTTCGTTTGGTAAATGAGCTGATAAGCAGAAGGAGCAGGCATGAAGAAAGAACCGCTTTGGAGCCTGCTAAACGATTGTGTTACAGGATTCTCCTAAAGTTCCACATGCAGGGCTCACAGTACTCCCCAGCAGTGGGTATTGTTATATCATCATTGCCATTTTGCAGATGAAGGGACAGAACGTCAGAGAGGTTTTCCTTTGCCCTCAGTCACCTGACCACCAAGTACAGAGCTGCGTGTGTGTCTGAGGTGATGTCTGAGTTTCCATCTGTCTGAGGTCCCAGAGAGCGGGCTGAACTCAGCACCAGGAGATGGGAATCTGTTGTAGATCTCATCACTAATTGGTGTTAGGTTCTAGTTATTTAACATTTGACTCTAGTGGAAACCATCGATTTCTACTAATTTCTTGATTCTGTTTACACAGCCTACATTAAGATTCGCCCTAAATTTGGCAGTATCGGATCACGTGGAGAGATGTCCTAAGGGTTGATGATGACACGATGCAACTTCATTTAATACCATCCCTCTTCTGAATTGGCTCTATCTGGGTAAAATGTATGAATCTCAAATTTGAGACAGATCCATACCCTTTTGAGATACTTATCATCGCTAGATGGCACTGTTGTATTAACTTTATTTTCTAGTCCCGCTTAGACGCCTCAAGGACTGTGACCTATGATACTATAGTTATTGGACTATCCAGTTTCCAGGTGTGAGTACAAGGGCAGGGTGGAGACAAGCTTATATAATGTATATGTTTCATTAGTAGGGATCCTAAATCCTAGTTTAGATTTTAGGCTATAACAAAACTAGTTTAGTGGCCATAGAGTAACAGCTGAGTGCGTGACAGACTGAAAAATAATGCCTTGTTGCATAGTATGAGACCAAAATGATGGTCTCACCGCGTTGTGGGAAGTCTGTGGTGTCGCCAATGGGGACAATATCTGACAGATACTAGAGGCAGAGACAGAGAAGTATAAACAGGCCTGAGGACACAGTAGATGCTCTAAAACACCTAGGTGATGGAACCGTCGTTTTTCTTGTTTATTTTTTATTAGGGTGTAGTTGCTTTACAACACCATGTTCGTTTCTGCGGTGCAACGAAGTGAATCAGCTGTATGTACACATCCGTCTCCTCCCTCCCTTCCCCGCTCCCTAGTTCAGCATGGAGCGCCAAGCTGAGCTACTGTGTTACACGGAAGGTTCCCCCTAGCTATCATTGCACTGTTTACGACGCCGAAGACACGGAAGCAGACTAAATGTCCATCGACAGAAGAATGGACAAAGAAGGTGTGGAACATTCACAATGGAACATTACCCAGCCATTACAAGGAATGAAACTGGGTCATTTGCAGTGATAATAGGTAGACCTAGAGGACTGTCAGAGTGAAGGAAGTCAGAAAGAGAGAAATATACTAATGCATACAGGAACTCTCTGTAGCTCAGTCGGTAAAGAATCTGCCTGCAATGCAGGAGACTCTCCGGGTTCAATGCCTGGATCTGGAAGATCCTCTTGGAGAAGGGAATGGCAGCCCACTCCAGTATTCTTGCCTAGAGAGTCCCATGGATTCTTTCCCATGGGATCCCAAAGAGTTGGACATGACTGAGCGACTAATGCTACTAATGCCTATGTGTGGAATCATCCTTTTTAAGCTAACTGAATGCATCTCTTCCCTCGAATGCCAGATATCCTTATGATTTCCCAATTTCTCCCAGTGGTACCATTATGTTCCCAGTCCCCTGGAAAATGTCATTCTTGACTATTTACCTTTCCTTGTCCGTTTTCCATACCCTGAAAGGTTCCTTCTATAAAATCTCTCTCCCTGCCATTGCTTGCTTTTCATTCCCACCACAATTGAGGTCTTCATTCTGTACTTTCATTTTGTAATCGTCTCTCACTTGAGTTCTCTGAGTCCCCTTTCTCTACTGCCCTTGAAGTCTTTGGTCAGAATGATCCTCCTAACATGAGTCCCGTGCTGACGGGTCAGTGGTGACTCCCAGCTGAACACGACCTCTTGGCCTATCGGCTCGGGCCTCCCCACCTCCAGTCACCCAGATCTCCTGCATTGCATTGCAGTTTCCTTTTGAGACACATCTTCAATTCTCCTAATTAAATGAAAAGTGAGTGGAAAGGATGTAACTCACTGTCTTGCACACAGTAGGTGCCTAGTAATAGGTAACTGCTGCTGTATCCATACGTCTTCCCAGGTGGCGCCAGTGATAGAGAACCCCTTGCCAGTGCAGGAGACAGAAGAGACTCACGTTTGATCCCTGGGTCAGGAAGATCCCCTGGAGGAGAGCATGGCAACCCATTCCAGTGTTCTTGCCTGGAGAATCCTGTGGACAGAGGAGCCTGGTGGGCCATACAGTCCAGGGGGTTGCAAAGAGTTGGACAGGACTGAAGCGACTCAGTGTGTATGCCTGCTGTATCCATTCTTCTGTTTAGTTCTTTCCTCTGCTAAAGTGTGAAAATGCTCATTTGTAGAGTCTCTAACGCCAGTCTTGGAACTTGGTATGTTGCTTCTATTATTGTGTTTGGTCATCATGACCTGTCCGCCCTGGGCACCTGGCAAGGAGCCTCCACGGCTTGCTCTCCCTGGGGTGTCCCCCTCCCCATAGATTGAGGGTCCTTGGGCTGAGCATGCCTGCTCATCCCGAGCCTGCCCCCAGCCTGGATAACTGGGGACCTGGACTTCCTTTCTCTGATATTCCTGAGTCTACTTCCAGAGCCGGCATGGGCCTCTGTTCCTGGGGTCTTCTCCTGAGATAAGAACCGCCACTCACACTCCCAGGGGGTGAACGAGGTGTGGCTGGTTGTGGGGGGGAGCACCTGCAGACAGGACTGGGGCCGGGGTGGCCCCTTGTAGGTGTGAGAGGTCCCACGCAGGGCACGGGGGAGCCGGGGTGGAGGAGAAGCAGGCCCCAGTCTTCCTGCGCTTCAAGTCGGGGTGGGCTTATCTGTGAGCGAACCCCATGGCTTGAGGGTTATCATCCCCATGCTATAGAGAAGCCTGAGGCCAAGAGAGATTAAGCAAAGTGTTTTACGATTCTCATATATGTAGTTTTCTTTTTTTTTTTTTTTTTCCAATTTACTTATTTGGCTGTGCCAGACCTCAGTTGTAACATGGGAGATCTTTGATCTTCATTGCAGCATGAAGAATCTTTGAATTGTGGCATGTGGGATCTAGTTCCTTGACCAGGGATTGAACTCAGGCCCCCTGCCTTGGGAGCATGGCGTCTTAGCCACTAGACCACCAGGAAAGTCTCTGCATGGTTTCCTATATTTAAATATTTCTAAATTAAGGAAGCCTCTTACAAGCCACACCCTCTGTGTTGTGTTTAGCTGGTTGTTCCTTTTTTAGCTATACAGTACATAGAGTGGGTGTATGTGTGTGTCTGTGTGTGCTCAGACATGTCCCACTCTTTGCAACCCCATGGACTGTAGCCCACCAGACTCCTTCTGTCCTTGGGATTTGCCAGGAAAGAATTCTGCAGTGTGTTGCCATTTCCTTCTCCAGGGGATCTTCCCAACCCAGGGATCGAACCTGCATCTCCTGTGACTCCTGCATTGGCAAACGGATTCTGGACCACTGTGCCACCTGGGAATTGGTGGTATCACAGAGTCAATAAAATTCATAGCTTGACTTGTTCACACAGGTAAGTGGTGGAGCTGGGATTTAAGCTCCTGTCAAGCTGACTTCAACGCACACGCCCTTCCCTGGCTGCCCCAAGCACATATTCCTCACATCTTTCTCTACCCTGCTGTGTCCTCTCAGAATTTCAAGACTGTTGAGATGACTCCGTAGAACACATACTATGAGAACACCGTCACCTATTTTGGAAATATGTTCTATTGGTTTTAATAGCATATTTCCTGATTCTTTAGCTCATTGTGAGTTTCTTGGGAACAGGGACCATATACTTTCTAGATGTTTGTATATCGTGTGTAGTAATAAGAGCAGAGAATTCTCAGGTCAAACCCAGATTTGAGTTCCCTTTCTATTCCTTCCCAGCTTGGTGATGCATGGAGCTGCTTTAACCTTCTTGAGCCTCAGTTTCCTCATCTGTGAAATGGGTCTAATAGTATCTATCTCAGAGATCTGCAGTGAGATTAGAGCAGTTGCCAAATGGTAGTTCTCAGTACACAGGAAATTCCTTCAATTGAGCTCCCTTAGCACAGTGAAAGTTAAATAAATGAATAAATTCATAGCTCAGTCTCCACAAGAGCTTATGCACTAGGCTTCCTTTTATCTATGTCCCAGCCAGGTATTCCATCAGCATTCGCTCAGTGAATGTTTGTCAACTGTTTACTGTAGATGAGGCATTGTGCTAAGTTGTGGGGATACAGTACTGACCAAGAGAGTCAAACTCCCTGCATGTACTACAGTTGGAGAAAGAAGCTGGAGCGGAAGCGGAAGTGAGACAGCGGGTAAGACAGGGCTGAGGTTAGGGACTCAGGGGAAGGCTGGCTGAGGAGGTTGTTTGAGCTGAGTTGTGAAGAATGAGGACAAAGCATCCATGGAGCTTGAGGAGTGGATTAGCCTGGATTTTCCACAGAAACAGAGGGTATTGTAGGTGTATACATAAAGAGATTTATTATATGAAACTGCCTCATTGTTTACGGGGGCTGAGAAGTCCTAAGATCTGTAGTCAGCAAACTGGAGGCCCAGGAGAGCCGATGGTATAAGTTCCACACTGAGTCTGAACGTGAAGGCAGGAGAAGACCAGTGTCCCAGGTCGAAGACAGTCAGGCAGACAGACAGAGAATTCTCTCCTATTCCACCTTCTTGTTCCGTTCAGGCCTTCGCCGGGTTGGATGAGGCCCACCCACATCCACGGGGTGGGCTTCCCAGGTGGCAAAGTAGGACTTTGTTTTTTTTTTTAAACTATCATTGCATTTACTGCCCATGCAAGAGACACTGGTGACGAGAGTTTGATTCCTGGGTTAGGGGAGATCCCCTGGAGTAGGAAATGGCAGCTCACTCCAGTATTCTTGCCTGGAGAATTCCAAAGACAGAGGATCCTAGTGGGCTACAGTCCATGGGATCGCAAGGAGTCAGGCATGAGTGAGCACTCACACACCCACGCTGGGAAGGGCAATCTGCTTTTCTTAGTTTACTGATTCAAATGTAAATTTCAGCCAGAAATACCCTTCCAGATATACCCAGAAATACCAGTGAATTAAATGCATGGGAACCCCGTGACTGGTTCAAATGGCTTTATAAAATTTAGCATCGCACGGTGGGGGTTTTCTGTACCCTGAGATTGGGCTTTAGGTTTTTGAATAGAAAAGATCCCAGAAGCCTCACTGTCCTTCCCATGATGAGAAGTTGGGTGGTTTGTGGATGGCAGCCCTTTACTTAGGAAAGTGTATATCCTCTGACTCTCTTTTCCCCTCCACCCATCTTAGAGGAAAGGAGAATGTAGTTTCCTCATCTCATAAATGTATTTTATCTGCTCACTTCTGTGATGGATGTTATAGACCCTCAAGATGGCCTATTTCACTGGGGACAGCCGTTTCTCACTTTTAAAGGTCTTTAAGGTATGTGTTTGGGGTTTGTAGTCAAGAATTTCTTAACCTTGGCACTACTGACATTTGGGGTTCGATAATTTTTTTTGCTTTGGGGGCTCTCTTTTGTAGATGTTTGATGCACCTGGACCAATCCCCTGGGTCGAGTGCAGACCCCTTTTGGTTGTGACAGCCACAGATGTGAGTCATTGCCAAATAGCTGGTGAGGAGTAAAACCTACCTGGGTTGAGAACCACTGCTGTGATCCCCATGGAGATTCGCCATATGGAGCCTGTGCCTGGGGAGGCTTTTCCTCCCCAGGGAGAGGAACCTTCCCTGACTTGACCACAGGAATTGGGAGCACAGGATCTTCCTGTCTGCTGAGTTTCCAGTAAGAGAATCAGATTGCCAAGGTGATTGGATTGCATTTCTAATGAGTTGAGCTGCCAACAGCTGTTTGTGGTAATTGAGGACAGCTGTGATGCTGGCTCTGCCGAAACCTCCACAACCTTCCCTCGCTCCTCCCGGTATTTGAGCCGGCCCCCAGCCATCCTGTGCATTGACCTCTTGCAGGAAGATGCTGGCAAGGTCAGGGTGTTCGCTGAGAGTGGTATCAAACCAGACATCGTCTTAGGTTTTGATGCTGTTGCTTTCATTGGAGAGCAGAGCAGTGTTCATTCTTGTAAACTGCCTCTGAGGCACAGGAAAAAAACACGTGGATATGGTATAAAAAAGAATATCACAACCAATAATGATGATAATGATAATAATAGCAACGGGACCAACTCACATTTATATTGATTCATCCCATGTGTACTATTTCCTGTTATCAGAGCCTTCCTGTATTATTTCATTTTTTCTTTATAAGAACTCTCAGATGTAGGTAGGTGGGTCTGTAGGTAGGTAGGTCTCATCGGTTACAACCAATAACTTGCTTGTTACACAGCAAGAGATATGATTACACCTGAGTGACTGATTCTAGAGTTTGCAATGTGGACTAGGGAAAAGGAGCATGTAGTTTCCTTATCTCATAAATATATCCTATCTGGTCACTTCTGTGATCAATGTTATAGACCCTCAGGATGGCCTATTTCACTGGGGACAGCCATTTGTCACTTTAAACTTAGAGGTCTTTAATGTATGTGAGCTCAGTTGGTAGAGAATCCATCTGCAATGCAGGATACCCTGGTTTGATTCCTGGGTTGGGAAGATCCCCTGGAGAAGGGATAGGCTACCCACTCCAGTATTCTTGGGCTTCCCTGGTGGCTCAGCTGGTAAAGAATCTGGCTGCAATGCAGGAGACCTGGCTTTGATCCCTGGGTTGGGAAGATCCCCTGGAGAAGGGAAAGGCTGCCCACTCCAGTGTTCTGGCCTGGAGAAGTCCATGGACTGTATGTACAGTATGTACTCTATGGACAGTCCATGGGGTCGCAAAGAGTTGGACACGACCGAGCCGCTTTCATTTTCACTTTCACTTGGGGTCTCTAGTCAAGGATTTCTTAACCTTGACGCTATTGACAAGTTCTATTTTAATGCTATTAAATTATATATGGATATATTTATTCATAAATAGCCTCACATAAAAGTCTGGAAGCAGACATACCAAAATATTAAGTCAGTCTCTCTCAGGGTGGCTGCCTTGGGGGTTATTCATTTTTTGTGTGTAAGTATTGTTTTTATTGGAAGCTATATAGAAGTTCTTAAAATTATGTATTGAAGAGGTGAGGGGAAGAGAAGCAGTGAGCTGAGAGGATATTTTCGAGGCAGAGTCCTCCCCGATGGAGTGTATTCTGGGGAAGAAAGGTGGCCCTCCGACCACCCTGGGGCTGGTGCCCCTAGGGCTGTGCCAAATAACTGCTCCCTAGTTGAATTTACATCGCATCACATTACCGTGTCCCAGCACATTGCAGATCTTTTGGTGGGACTCTAGAATTCCTCTGAAACAACTCACTTTTCCCCCTCCCTAAAGCCTTACTGGCTGTTGCAGGGCATTTTTCTCCGGGGCAGCCTGAGGCAGTCTCTGTTCAGCTCTGCATTCCTCCCCGTGGCCTTTCTCCCCAAGGAAGGCTACACTCAAGGCTGGCTTGCAGACTTTAGTCCTGACCTGCCCTTGGGCTCGGCTCTCTAGGGAAGTGTGGTGATTTCTGCAGAGTCAAGGCTGCAGCTGCTGTGATCGCCCCCAGCCTTCTCTCTCCCTGGCAGGGTGGAGACCCTTCTCTCAGGCACTGCATCAGCACGGCTTGCCTGGGTCTGGACCCCCTCCCAGATCACACCCTGCAGATCATTCTCCATGAGAGGAGCTGTCTTGGGGCGGGGGTGGGGGGGCCGGTGAGAGTCACATTCTAGTTTCTTGAAAATCCTCACAGCATTTTTCTTTTTCTTTGGAAACCTCATCGCTTTCTGGGGCTGATTAGGGGCAATTACAGAGTTGGCTTTTCATAGAGTGGAAATTTCAGGGCAGGCAAATTCTGCCCAGTCTCACCCTCCTGGGGGTGGTGGAGGCTTCTGGGAAGGACCGCTTTGGCTTGGACTCACGGAGTGATGTAGGGATGAAAGGGTCCATCTCCCCATCCCCATGACCGTCCCACCTCCTTCAAAGGGATGGGAAGGAAGGAAGGTGTGGTTTAGCATGTTTCTCATGAAAAGCAGAGGTGATCAGAGAACCCAGAAGCTGCTGGAAGGCAAAAATACTTTTCAGATTATCCCCATTTATGTGAAACTGCAACAAAACCCTCTGAGATTGTGCCTTTAAACTCAGACAACCTGCTACATCCCTCACTGGTGCTGCCTAATTAAAACCATCAGGTCCCAGGCCCTATTCTTGGTAATTTCTTTGTTTTTCTTGGGTTGGTTCTTGCGTTTGCTCTACACACACGGACACACAGACACACACACACTCACATACACTCTTACTCACTCACAGTAGGCGCCACCTTCCTTTTCCGGTCTCTTGTGCAGCCTTGGGTTCCAGCAGCTTTTGTAGCTCTGGTCTGCAGATAATGCTGATGATAATGTAACTGCTCTGTTGAAGCATGTGTGTGCTAAGTCGCTTTAGTCATGTCTAACTCTTGGCGACTCTGTGGACTGTAGCCCACTAGGTTCCTCTGTCCAGGGGATTCTCCAGGCAAGAATACTGGAGTGGGTTGCCATATCATCCTCTAGGGAATCTTCTAGACCCAGGGATCAGCCCCAAGTCTCTTATTGTCTCCTGGATTGGCAGGTGGGTTCTTTACCATCAGCGCCACCAGGGAAGCCCCTGTTGGAGTGTCGCCTGATGCTTCTTCATTTTTCCTATGAACCTTCACCTATGCTGTGACAAGAAACTCTCTTCTCCAATCCCACTGACAGATTCTGTAATTTCCTGGCCATTTTTAGATTTTTTTTAAAGCAGTTAAAAAAAAATTTTTTTGGATGCAGACCATTTTTAAAGTCTTTATTTAATTTATTACAATATTGCTTCTGTTTTATGTTCTGGCATTATGGCTGGGAGGCATGGGGGGGTCTTAGCTTCCCAACCAGGGATGAAACCAACACCCTGTTCATTGGAAGGCAAAGTTTTAACCACTGGACTGCCAGGGAAGTCCTGCCATTTTTAGATGTTAAAGGTTGAGATCAGCTTAAACTTCAGTCTTTAGTATGATTTCAAGCTGATCCCCAGCACCCCGCCCACTCTCACCCTGACAGGTTTGACCCATTGCCCGAGGTCCAGGGTTCTTCTTCCTCCAGCATGTTGGTGTGAGTGGGAATGGCCTTCATGTAGATGCTCCCTTTTCACTTCCTCTTTTTTTGGGATTAACTTGTTTGGGTTTGTGGGTCATGGGAGTCTGGGGGGAGAAGATACAGGCAGGTTTATCTCACCAGCTGCATGCGTGGTGGGGAGCTGACCGGGGAATCTCCAGGCACCGTGGGCTTCTGTCTCCTTCTGGTGCTGAGTTTAGTGGTCAGTCCTCTGCAACACTGAGGTTCCCCCAGAGACAGCAGCTGTGTTTCCTGAGGCCCCCCAGCTCAGCCCGGGCCCCTCTCTAGGGAGGCAGCTCCTCTGTGGGTGGCCTGCAGAATGGCCCCCACGGGGCTCCAGCCCTTCCTCACTGCTCTTTACTTGAAGAGCTGTCCAGATGTTTGCTGCAGGAGTCCAGAGGGAGGAGGGCCCACCCTTTCCTCCATATGCACCCTGCGCCTCCGTCCCTTCTCATCCTGACAAAGTGGGCTCTGCCTGCAAACTTCACACCTTCCAACAGGCGCCAGCCTCCACGGTCAAGGGTATCATCTCTCAGCAAGAGTCATAGGTGAAGTTCTGATAACTCTCCATGATAGCTGCAGGAAATGGGTTCTGCAATAGAATCTCTCTAACAGACTGTTTTTACAAAATTTTTAAATTTTTTGGCCACACTGCCTGGCATGAGGGATGTTGGTTCCCCAGCCAGGAATCGAACCCATGCCCCCTGCACTGTAAGTGTGGAATCTTAACTACTTGACCACCAGGAAAGTCCCTCTGAGGGGTTCTGCTGACACTTGCTAATCCTTTTCTAGATTATGAAGAAGGAACCTCCATTCGCAGACCCTACGTGCCCTGGCAGGCCCCACGGCCCCAGTGCCTCTGTACTCTCCCCTTCTGGCCTCTCCAGGGTTCTCCTTTATGGATTGGGAAGGGGTGGAGATTTGTAATAGTTAGTGGTGGAAGGGCAGTTCAGGCTTTGTAAACTAAGGGACCCCAGGTTTGCCAGCTTTCTTTAGAATGTGGGACTCGTGGAACCTCTTCATTTATAGCCTGGGGTCTTTGTTACCAACTTTGGGGACTCACAAAAATTATCAGTCAGCATCCTGTTACTGTTTCTGGTTCCAAAGAGGAAAAGGAGTTCGTCAAGGCTGTATATTGTCACCCTGCTTATT
Source organism: Dama dama (assembly GCF_033118175.1). NCBI lineage: Eukaryota > Metazoa > Chordata > Mammalia > Artiodactyla > Cervidae > Dama > Dama dama. The sequence goes on along the minus strand of NC_083692.1, from coordinate 11,102,556 downwards.
TAACTTATATGCAGAGTACATCATGCGAAATGCTGGGCTGGAGGAAGCACAAGCTGGAATCAAGATTGCTGGGAGAAATATCAATAACCTCAGATATGCAGATGACATCATCCTCATGGCAGAAAGCAAAGAAGAACTAAAGAGCCTCTTGATGAAAGTGAAAGAGGAGAGTGAAAAAGTTGGCTTAAAACTCAACATTCAGAAAACGAAGATCATGGCATCTGGTCCCATCACTTCATGGCAAATAGATGGGGAAACAGTGGAAACAGAGACATACTTTATTTTTTGGGCTCCAAAATCACTGCAGATGGTGACTGCAGCCATGAAATTAAAAGATACTTGCTCCTTGGAAGAAAAGTTATGATCAACCTAGACAGCATGTTAAAAAGCAGGGACATTAGTTTGCTGACACAGGTCTGTCTAGTCAAGGCTATGGTTTTTTCAGTAGTCATGTATGGATGTGAGAATTGGACTATAAAGAAAGCTGAGCGCTGAAGAATTGATGCTTTTGAACTGTGGTGTTGGAGAAGACTCTTGAGAGTCCCTTGGACTGCAAGGAGATCCAATCAGTCCATCCTGATGGAAATCAGTCCTGAATATTCATTGGAAGGACTGATGCTGAGGCTGAAACTCCAATATTTGGGCCACCTGATGCAAAGAGCTGACTCATTGGAAAAGACCCTGATGCTGGGAAGGATTGAAGGCAGGAGGAGAAGGGGATTACAGAGAATGAGATGGTTGGATGGCATCACCGACTCAACGGATATGAGTTTGAGTAAACTCCAGGAGTTGGTGATGGACAGGGAGGCTTGATGTGCTGCAGTCCATGGGGTCACAAAGAGTAGGACACGACTGAGCAACTGAACTGAACTGATCCTGTTACTTTAGCTAAACTTCTCAGTATTTACATGCCAGACACTGTGTTGGACCCTGCATTGATGAGTTCATTTAAGCTCAAAGTGAGCCCATTAGGGAGAGACTATTACCATCCATCTTGTATAGTTTAGGAAACTGAATCACACAGAAATTGTGATAACTGTCCAGGCAAGTCAGTGGGCCAAGAGTTGAACCTGGCAGTCTGATTTCAGAGCTCATGAGCTTAATTCCTACCCTGTGTTCCTTTCTAGCTTGAGAATTTAGCTCAAATTCCACTTGGCTCATGGACCCTGTCTTCATGCTCCTTTAGTTCTGCAGTTGGGGGCCTGTGAATTAAACTGACAAAAACAGATTAACAGGAGAAAAAACGGATTTATTCCTATGTATATGGGAGTTAAAAAAAGAAGTAGCTCGCCATTTAAATGATTAAAGTGAGAAGCTTATATTTCTAACTTAGTAGGGGAAATAGAGGAAATGAGACTTCTATAGGTTTCTTTGGGAACAACAAATGAGTTTTAGGAGAACAAATGGAAGATACAAATACTTGTGATAATGTTTGTTTATGCAGGTGCGAGGGGTCTTTCTCTCTCCTTCGTGGCCACGGAGCTCCCCTGGAGAGGGAATTCGTGGTAAGTTTCCTCTCCATCACCTTCCTGGGAGTGGATCCATCCCCTAAGAGGAGATTTATGGCAGGGGTGACTTACACACCAGGTGAGGCATAAGCCTGGATTAGAAGGCCAATGACCCAGGCAGAGGATGGCTGGGGAAAAGCCAGGAATGGCGGGCTTGGCATTGTTTTCTGCTTCAAAGCACATCAAGCCCCGGAGAAAGCCTGGCGGGAAGGAAAGGACTTTGGGGTCGAGGCAGGGAGTGCTGCTTTAACTGTATCCGCGTGGACGAGGAGCGCAACTTGGGGTGGTGGCCAGCTTTTGTACAGGGTACCAACAGTGGGGAAAAGCCAATGGAATAGAAAGCTTGGGCATTTGGATTCAAGCTCTAGCTCCTCCATTTACTCACTAAACAACCCTGAAGATTTGACAGAGCTGTGGCTTCTCTCTGAAACAGTGAAGGTTCTTTTTTATCTTGTGGGGTTATAGTGAGGTGCGGAAACAATAGTCGGTGGGGTTTGTACACTCGTGCACTGATATATATATATACGAAATATTATGATCCAGATGACCTATTCTTTTAGTGGGCTGGATAATCGGATAACTAATTAAATTTTGTCCTCCAAGTCTCCTGCAAGGAATATGTTGGACTCCGCTGTTGATGACACAATGGATAATGTTGAGTTATGGCGTTCAGTGCCTACGATACTGCATGTGAGTTGAAACACATTCATCCATAATCGTAATAAAGATACAACTTGATAGGGCCTGGAAGAAATTATAGAAATAATGCCACAAAAGTTCTGAAGATTGGAATCCTTTTTGACAGCAGTGATCACGGAAGGTTTTAGAAGGAGATGCATTTTGAGGTAGACCTAGGGAAATTGTTACAATTGAATTGGTAAGGAATTTTTAGCAACAGACAGAGCAAGACTAAAATATATTTATTAGAAAGTTATGTTGACTTGTAGGCTTCCCTGGTTACTCAGCAGTAAAGAATATGCCTGCAATGCAGAAGACCTGGGTTCGGTCCCTAGCTCAGGAAGATCACTTGGAGAAGGGAATGGTTACCCACTCCAGTATTCTTGCCTGGAAGTTCTTGGTTCACATATTGCTGAAGCCTAGCTTGAAGAACTTTGAGCATTACCTTGTTAGCGTGTGAATGTTGACTTTAAAGGGTTGTTCAACAGAGGGCTTGCAGAAGAATAATAAACTGAAATTGATGGGTTGAAACTAGACCCTGGAGGCCACAAAATGTCAAGTCATGGAATTGACTGTGGGGAACTCTACAGGGAATTTGAACAGTCAGATGTCATGGTCAGAGCTGTCCCTTTGACAGCGTGCTCCATAGACCAGTGTCAGATGTGGATCTGAAGTGATGAGACCACGTGGCCATGGTTGTGATTCAGTTGTGGCCATGAGTCTAAATAACAAGTGATAGTAGTAATGAGAGAGAAGATATTTTAGCTAACATGTTTCTCTAGTGCCAGGAGACATTTGATTTATTCTCTTCACTTACTCATTAGCTCTTTCAACACGTACTACTCACTCAGTGGTTACTATATGCCAAGCAAACTTCTGGGAGAGAGAAAAATTACATAATGCCCTCGGCTAAAGATTATTGTTTGGTAGTGAGTGATGAGTAAGCTGTTTGCAGATAAGAGATGGTGTTTGGGAGGAAAGCCAATTCAGATTGGAGGAGTAGACACATGGGAGTGTGTTTAGAAACTCCAGGAGTTCACAGGCCTGGTCTTCCACGAGAGGTCAGATAAATGGTCAGGAGTGAGATCACAGGCTTGTCTGAAAGATCCAATTTAGTCTTTATTCTGTAGGGATTGACCAGTCACCAAACCCTTTTCAGAGGAGCAGTAATAAAACACACTTTGCATTTTAGAAAGGTTGCTCTGGTGACAAGGTGGGAGAAACATTGGAGAGTCAGGGACCGAGGATGAGGTGAGTGGAAAGGGGTTACTTAAGAGACCGTGGCCATGATCCAGGTGAAGGGAGACGTGACCCTGAGGTAATTGGGGTGGAGAGGAGGGCAGATGGGGAAGACGTTGAGAAATGGAGTCAAGAGCTTTTAGGCATTAATGGGCTATAGAGGTTGAAAAACAAGTTGAGGTGGACCTTCAGATTTATAGTTTGGGGTCTGGTTGTCTGCCAAGGAATGAAGCCCAAGTTATGTGGTCTAGTTTACTGCTAGTCTGTATGGACTGATTTTACCTTGCAATTGCTTGAAATGTACATAACAGTCCTAACCTCTCTTCCTTGCAGAAACAAATAGCTGTAGTCAATCTGACGGGCCAGGAACACATGTGGTCAGCTATGGGCAATGCAGTACTCCTGGCTAGCTCACTAGTTCATCACAATGTGACCACTCACAGGTCATCTGTCCATCCTCCCAGAATGCCACCAGAGGACGGACCAGCTGTCAGGAGTCCACATAGTCATTCAACTGAATCACACCAAAACATTTTTAAAGCATCCTTTTAGCATCTGCTGAGCTTGGGGGCTGTCATTTAAAATGGTTGCTAAGCTGGGAAGAAGTCACTTGTTTACCTGGAGGCAGCCAGCAATGAAGAATCCATCACATTGGTTAAGAGCTGGACTGGGAAAGAGTTGTGGACAGTCTGGGGTTGACTGGGGCTGTGTAATCTTGGCAGTAGAAGCAGCAGGGAAATATAGCAAAGTTTAAAAGGTTCAGACATAACACACCAAAGAAATTTCAGATCAAGTGGCCAGTGTTGTGGGAGTTGCCACAATTTCATACCACAAGCCTCTTAATTCTCACAGGAAGCTTTTCTGTATCCCAGGTACTTCTCTGTAGGCCCAGCAAAGGAAGAACGGTCATCCAGAGTCATAGGTAAAACTTCTCAGTGAACATAATTTCAGGGTCTTAGTAGCCACCCGTGGAATCTTGAATTTTCAGTTCAGTCGCTCGGTTGTGTCCGACTCTTTGCAACCCCATGGGCTGCAGCACACCAGACCTCCTGTCCATCACCAACTCCCAGAGTTTACTCAAACTCATGTCCATTGAGTCGGTGATGCCATCCAACCATTTCATGCTCTGTCATCCCCTTCTCCTGCCTTCAATCTTTCCCAGCATCAGGGTCTTTTCAAATGAGTCAGGTCTTTTCAAATGAGTCAGCTCTTCACATCAGGTGGCCAAATTATTGCAGTTTCAGCTTCATCATCAGTCCTTCCAATGAGATTGAAATTACTAGCTGTATTTCAGGGGCTTCCCAGGTGGCGCTAATGGTAAGGAATCCAACTGCCAATGCAGGAGATACAAGAGATATGGCTTCAATCCCTGTGTTGGGAAGATCCCCTGGAGAAGAGAATGGCAACCCACTCCAGTATTCTTGCCTGGAGAATCCCATGGACCAAGGAGCCTGGCGGGCTACAATCCTTTGGGTGGCAAAGAGTTGGACATGACTGAGTACCAGCTATATTTTGCCAGTGAACCTCTGAGGATTAAGAAGTTAAGTAACTTGCTTAAGATCATATAGGGAACAGGTGATGAAGGTGAAATTTGAACTCCAATTTACTTTATTTCCAAGTCCATATTAATAAGAGCACTACAGTCCTGAGGCTGGGAAAGATTGAGGGCAGGAGAAGGGGGCGACAGAGGATGAGATGGTTCGATGGCATCACCGACTCAATGGACATGAGTTTGAGCAAACTCCGGCAGATGGTGAAGGTCAGGGAAGCCTGACGTGGTGCTGTAGTCCATGGGGTCGCAGAGTCGGACATGACTGAGCAACTGAACAACAGCAAAACAACATCCATCGGAGGGACCAGTAGAGGGAGCAGATCCCAGAACTCGTTGTAACCAGGAATATCCAGCAATACCTCAAAGCTGCACTGTCCCTACAGGGAACCAAATCCTGCCTCTCATGTGAGTCTTCAGTGCTTCTGCACATTCTTATTTGATGATCTTATTTATTTTATTTTTTACTTTCATGCCCACAGCTTGTTAGCGCTTTTCCCCCACCCAAAGAGAAAGTGGTTTAAAGGATTTTAAAAACTGAATTATATCCAAGGCTTGGCTTCTTTGGCTTCTGTAGCACAAAAGCAGCTTAATGTCAGCTTGACAACTTGATAAGTCCAGTGCCAAGTTTTACGATGGAAAAAGCCACACTGGATTCAAGATTCAATATGCTACTTTGAGAAGCAAGACAGAATGACCTCATGGCTCTGCCCTCAATCTGTGGTGGGGGGCAAAGGATCCCTTAGTGGTCAAGTTAGCATTCAGTGAGATAGACAGGCCGACAGGTGACCACTTATGCAGGGCTGCCCAGCACTGCAGACTCCCCCGGTGCCCTGGGTCATGTCCCCTTAGCTACCTTCACTTTCAGCTGTGCTTGCGGGGGATTGCTCCCTGTGAGCTCCGCTTCTGTCATGCGAAGAGTGCTCTGCTTGAAATACCAGCCATGTGTTTCCACTTTCTGTCCTAGTGACAAGGAGCCCACTCAGTGTGCTCAAGCACAGCTGGGAAGTGTGTGTGTGTTTAGGAGACTTTCTGTATGGTTCTCGGAGGGTCCCAGTGTACCGAAGTGTGATGACCTCAGTCGTGTGCCCCTACATTGGCTTCTCTATCTTTTTCTCACTTCCCCCACCCTCTCACTTCTGTTTCCTGGGATTACCTTCTCAATAAGTTGTTACACCAAGTTCTTGCCGGAGGCTTTGCTTGGGAAACCTAAAGTGAGATTAACAATGTAAATCTGAAGTGGAATTTTTAGCACTGCCAGAGGGAGGCACTTTCTTAGCAACTCACTCTAACCAAACTCACATGACACTAATATATAGACTGCAGTGAAAGACACTAATTTATGAAGATGACTATACTACCAAGTGGACCAGAATACTAAGACCTACTGGACACAGCACACTCTTTGCTTCTGGACAGAGGGAGTGGTAAACTGATATTCCTGCTCTTTGACCCTTTTTCTGTAACATCCATGCAGGTAACTTCTACTCTGTCAAGGCGTTTCTCCCTTGTGTGTCTTTTGCCTGCAACTTTCTTCTCTTACACACAGCAAAGGTTCCATTTGATTTTCAAAATCTGTTTAGTAATCTCTTAGAGTGCATCTTGAGTTTACACTTCTCAGGAACTCACCTGACTGAATCTTCTTGTACTAATAGAAATCTCCCGGTGCTTTCCCTCCTTCAGGATGTCCCTGGTGGCTCAGATGGTAAAGAATCACCCAGGTTCAATCCCTGGGTGGGGAAGATCCCCTGTAGAAGGGAAGTGCTACCCACTCTAGTATGCTTGCCTGGAGAATCCCCATGGAAAGAGAGAGGAGCCTGGTGGGCTACAGTCCATGGGGTCACAAAGAGTCAGACACGACTGAGCAGCTAACACTTTCACTTTCACTACCTCCCTCAACCACCTTCTGTTGGTGGAGTGAGAATATGGAAAAAGACGGAAAAAGGAGAAGAGTATAGGGGAAAAACATGAGTGTCTTTCTGCTTAAAGCTCAGTACATAAGATGATATCCACAATGATGGATCTTAAACCAATTCATCATTCTCTGTAAAAGCTTAGATAGGGTATTGTCCCCAAACAGTTAAATATGTTTGCAACTCAAAGATTTGTAGCTCATTTGTAACTGAGGCACATGCCCTGGTAATCTTGGATAAGCATGTGTAACCTGTATTTCTTGAAAATTCATCTTGCAGAAGAAAGCCATTGCTGGCGCACGCTGTGTAAGTTCCTAGCCCCTGCTTCCCTCTGTTCTTACTGCCATAACCCATTTTGATCTCTTCCTCCCCTGGACCATATCAAGAACTTCCAGGCAGCCTCTTTGATTACAGCGATTCCTCTAATCCAATAGTCCCCAATCTTTTTGGCCCCAGGGACCAGTTTTGTGAAAGACAGTTTCTTCTCCCTGAGTGGGGAGAAGGGGGATGGTTTGGGGATGATTCAAGTGCATTACATTTATCATGCCCTTTATTTCTTTTATTATTACATCAGCTCCACCTCAGGTCATCAGGCATTAGATCCTGGAGGCTGGGAACCCCTGCTCTAATCCATCCTTAACAATGCCAGGCAGACCTTTCTATTTCTATCATTCTATCTGACTGTGTCACAGTCCTGCTTAAAGCCCGCTGATGGTTCTGGGTGGGTATAACTGATGCTTGCAGCGTTTTCACTTTTCCTCTCCTTACATGAAGCTTTGAGCAAAGTTTTGCTTCCGCCTTGAATCCAGACTTGGCCACACCATTTGCTTTGCCATCCCTGGTCACCTCCGGGTAAAAGTACCGGCTATGGACTGTCCCCTCCAGATTCATATGTTGAAGCCCTGACCCTTCATGTGACAGTGTTTGGAGATAGGGTCTTCAGTTCAGTTCAGTTGCTCAGTCATGACTGGCTTTTTGCGACCCCATGGACCGCAGATGTTAGGCCTCCCTGTCCATCACCAACTCCCGGAGTTTACGCAAACTCATGTCCATTGAGTTGGTGATGCCATCCAGCCACCTCATCCTCTGTTGTCCCTTCTCCTCCTGCCTTCAATCTTTTCCAGCACCAGGGTCTTTTCAGTTGAGTCAGTTCTTTGCATCAGGTGGCCACAGTATTGGAGTTTCAGCTTCAGCATCAGTCCTTCCAGTGAACACCCAGGACTGATCTCCTTTAGGATGGACTGGTTGGATCTCTTTGCAGTCCAAGGGACTCTCAAGAGTCTTCTCCAACACCACAGTTCAAAAGCATCAATTCTTCGGCACTCAGCTTTCTTCACAGTCCAACTCTCACACTTAAACATGACTACTGGAAAAATCACAGCCTTAACTAGACGGACCTTTGTTGGCAAAGTAATGCCTCTGCTTTTTAATATGCTGTCTATGTTGGTCATAACTTTCCTTCCAAGGAGGTAATTAAAGTTAAGTTCTTATTTAACCATGAGGGGTGGGGTCCTAATCCTCTGAGACTGTGCTATTATAAGGAGAAGAAGAGATCTCTCTCTCTCTCTGTCTCTCTCTTCCTGCCACATGAGGACTTGGTGAGAAGGTGGGTGTCTTCAAGTCAGGAAGAGAGCTCTCACCAGAATCTGACCTGTTAGTACCCTGGTCTCAGACTTCATGTCTTTAGGACTGTGAGAAAATAAATTTCTGTTGCTTGAGCCACCTAGTCTATGTTGTTCTGTTATGGCAACTCGACTCTTCTAATAAACTCTGAAGCTTTGTCTTGACATAACAGCATCGTTATGTGATGGAACTTTCATAGTCTGAGTTTCTGGGTGTGGTCAACAGAATAATGAACCACCAAAGAAGTCCACACCATATTCCCTGGATCCTGTGCAGGTATTACCTTATATGGCAAAAGGGACTTTGCAGATGTGCTTAAAGGTCATGGGCTTTGAGATATGGAGATTACCCAGGACTTATCTGGGTGGACCCAAACTAATCATGAGTCCTTAAAAGTGAAGAACTTTCTACCCTTGAAAGTGTTAGTCATTCAGTCTTACAGAATAACAGTGCTCAACTCTTTGCAACATCCTGGACTGTAGCCGGCCAGGTTCCTCTGTCCATGGAATCCTCTGGGCAAGAGCACTGGCGTGGGTAGCCATTCTCTTGTCCCTAGTCCTCTGGAAGGGGATCTTTCAGACCCAGGGATTGAACACAGGTTTTCTGTGTTGCAGGCAGATTCTTTACTGTCTGAGCCACCAGGAAAGCCCTAGTCAATCAGAGGGAATCACTCTCTTAGCAACTCACTCTAACCAAACTCACATGACACTCATGTCTAAACCATAATGACATATTAATGTATGAAGATGACCACACTACCAAGTGGACCAGCTGATTCTAGCTATGGTCAGACAGAAATGTTATTCTGTAAGAACGGTCAGATAGATGCCTTGAAGATATAGGAAGGAAGCCACAGACCAAGGGATTTAGGCAGCTTCTAGAATCTGGAAAAGGCTAGGAAGTAGGTATTTCTCTGGAAACTCCAGAAAGAGATGCAGCATTGTGTACATTTTGATTTTTGGCCAGTGAGACCTGTGTTGATTTCTGAACTACAGAATCATGAGAAAATCAATTCAAGTTGTCACAAGCTCCTCAGCTTGTAGTGACTTGTTACAGCAACAGAATTTTTTATTGATACTTCTAATGTATTGATATGATAGATTGTATAAATGGTCACACATCCTTCCTTTCTTGCATCCATATCTCTACTAGATGACCTTGTAGATTCTTCTAGAGGTGGAGACTCTATCATTCTCACTGCCTTCAAGCTGAACTGATCATTCCTTCCCTTTCTGAATGGGAGTGATTACTGAGATTATCTGGTCTTCTTTTCCCGTTGTGAGTTGAATGTGTGTCTGTGATAATGGGAAGATGGGGTGGTGGTTCAGTCAACTTAACATTTTTAGTTCCCAGGCATCTGGCTCAGTGGGAGCTGTGTGTCAGGATCTGATGTAAAAACTAATGTCACCCCTCCCTCCCTTTCAATAAAGAAGACTACTAAAGGTTTCCAGTGTCCTCAGCTTTGAGCTCCATGCTATGATTGGCTGGGTCCCTAGAGTACTTTAAAAAGGGGAAGGGGTTCTGGGGCGGCTGTGTCCTTCCCACTCTTTAACGAACTCTGAGTTCAGGGGAAGGGAAGAACCATCAGTGGGTCAAGTTGGTAAGGCAGGATATGGAGCAAGGAGCAGTCCGAGACCAGGGCTCGGGAAGAAGTAGAGAATATTGGAGTATGTGCTGGGCATTGGATGGCCCTCAGACTTATGTTGTGAAAAGCCAACGTCAGGCCCCTAAAGGGCACACTGGCAGAAGGGAAAAGAGAGTGTTCAGAGCCACTAGACAGGGAGGGGACGAGCGGATGCTTTGATTCAAAACAATAGAGGTTTGGTGCTTCTGGAGTTGGATTAAATATAACCCCATGCACCACGCTCTCAGAAGACAGTAATAAACTGTAGCATTGCAAAATAAGTGCTTTTTTGATCATCCTAAGCTATGTGGGGGGAAAAGTTATGCTTTGAATCTGCTTTTTAGAAAAGTAGATTGGTATAGAAATATGCTTTATGAAAATCTCAAACTCGGTAAAGCAAAAATAAAACAAACTTGTATGGATTTAAAGAAGAGAGTTTTGTTTATCTGGAACATTCCTTTATAGAGAAAAGATTCCTTTTCTCTGATGATTTATTCATTCACTAGATCAGGGATGGGCAACATCTGTCCTGTGGACCAAATCGATCAACACCCACTTGTTCATCCAGTGCCTGTGGCTACTTCGGGGCTACCATGCAAAGAGCAGCAGGATAGCTGAGTAATTGTAACTGAGGCCACCTGAACTGCTAGCCCCAAATATTTACTCTGTGGCCCTTGACAGGAAGTTTGCTGACCCCTGCCTCAGACGGTTATGGTGCCTCTCCAGCGTACCTTCTATTTTGCTCCACATGGGCCAAAAGTCCTACTTGCTGCCCATCTCTCAGCAGCCCCCATCGTAAAAGCCCTCATTTGTTGTTATTTGTCATTTAGTCACTAAGTTGTGTCTGACTCTTTTGTGAGCCCATGGACTGTAGCTCACCAGGCTCCTCTGTCCATGGGATTCTCCAGGCAAGAATACTGGAGTGGGTTGCCATGCCCTCCTCCAGGGGATCTTCCCAACCTAGGGATTGAACCTATGTCTCCTGCATTGGCAGATGGATTCTCTATCTTCTGAGTCAGCAGGGAGGCCCAGCATTCTTCTTGGGACATGTTTAGAAAAAGCTCCCTACAAAAGAAGGCCAGTGAGCTCTCATCTGCAACAGGATGGAGGGCATAGAACAGACCTGTGGGCTCAACTTGGCTTGGATTTGGGTGCTAATTCTGGGCAGTCCATGGCCTGCCTGGTCTTCATGTGAAGAGTGAAAGTGTTAGTCGCTCAGTTGTGTCTGCCTGTTTGTGACCCCGTGGACTGTAGCCTGCCGGGCTCCTCTGTCCATGGACTTCTCTAGGCAAGAACACTGGGGTGGGTACTGTTCCCTTCTCCTGGGCATCTTCCTGACCCAGGGATTGAACCCGTGACTCCTGAAGCTCCTGCACTGGCAGGCGGATTCTTTACCCTCTGCGCCACCAGGGAAGCCCCAGAGCATCCTCCAAAGTGAGCATTCCTGAAAAGCTGCCCCGTGGACTGGGGCAGGGGGGCAGTGACTGGCTGGCCCACCTTGCAGAGGCAGCTGTGGTCAGTGGGGCCCCACTGAGAGCGCGGGAGGAAGTGTGAATGGGAAATTGCTGGAGGACTGAGTGCTAGGAAATGGGCTCTCAAGGCTGCTAAGCTTGCTAATATTTGTTTGTAAAGAATGGCCCGAACCCCATTTCCAGGTTAAATATTCCACTGAGATTTTGCCTTTGTTTCTGAGTGACATGCCGCTGTTTAAATGGACTTCTTCAAGTCATCTTGATTCTTAAAGGAAGTTGTACACCAAGCCTCACTTGTCCTAAGGGATTCCACTCTCCCTAAGGTGAGGGAGATAACACCTTTCAAAGGAAACTCTGACCTAAGCAATAAGCAATAATAACTATAACAATTGCCCATAAGAATTGGCTCTGGAAGATACTTAACAGCTGGAGAAGTTGACCTCTAACCTTATCCAATCATTATCTCCCAGAAATGCCCCACGCAGGGAAAGAATAAACATACAAAGAAAATCAGTGATATACACACATGCAAAACAAACCCATAATTAAGAAAAAAACAATAGCTTTCAACACCAAGCAGCTTTTTGTTGTAGACCCTAATTTTTGCCTGAAAGACCAGTACAATATTTTATAAGAAAACAAAGCACTTCTCTTAACCTTGGTAAGTGCATAATTAGGAGTATCATATGAAAGATGGGGCTGTACTCTGCTCACAGAAGTCATGTCTTTTGAGGGTTTGGAATTACAACAAGCTGGTTGAGAGATGCTAATTAGAAATGCAGCAGCCGGGGCTGAGAATAGCTAAGCTTTCCAGAAATTATTCAAGCTAGAGGGAGTGATCTCGTTTTGTCTGGTTCCAGGAGCTTTCTCATTTGAGATAGAAAAGAGCAATGATGGAGGCAACCAGTGTATTATATCCAAGATGGAATCAGCCTGTGACCTTTGTGAGAGGAAAATCCCCTGCTTCTCTGGTCACAGTTCTCAAGCAGCTGTTTGAAGCATCTGGAGATTTCTCTCAAAGATGCCTGCCAGGCATTTGCCCTTTGGTTACTCTTCTACTGTTTATTTATTTTTTGTACAACTCTTTGGGTTAACAACCTGGTTAAGTTTTACCCATGGTTAATGCATTACCCATGAATGCAAAAAGCTACACTTATACACATGTAAACTGACTTCCCTGGTGGCTCAGATGATAAAGCGTCTGCCTACAATGCGGGAGACCCAGGTTCGATCCCTGGGTTGGGAAGATCCTCTGAAGAAGGAAATGGCACCCCACTCCAGTACTCTTGCCTGGAAAATCCCATGGACGGAGGAGTGTGGTAGGCTACAGTCCATGGGGTCTCAAAGAGTTGGACACAACTGAGCGACTTCACTCATATACACGTAAGAAAAGTATATGAATATAGGTTCTTTGTAAGTAACTATTTCCCCCCTACCACCCATGTTTCCCTAGTACCTAGCATGAATTCTGTAAGTAGTAGGAACTGGATACATAATTTGGTGAATAAACGAATGAGTTTCTCCATTCGACGTGATATCGTTTACTACCATGGTCAATTTAGAAAATCAGCTGAGATTTTTGTATCCTAAGGTGTCACCCCCACTGCCACACTTTTGGTGCTATTTGGAGATATTCTGTTCAGTGCTTTTTGTCCCTGGAGAAGGAAAGTTCTGTTGAAAATCTTCATCTTGGGTGTGAGTTGAATCCAGTGTATAAAGTATCAACTTAAATATAATGGTCTAGAAGATCCCTGTCTTCCTATTCACAGAAAATGAATACAATCTCAAGTAACAACTTCCTTCTTACTCCAGATTGAAGTAAACTCTTCCTTCTTGCACTTTCTATGGAAGATTTTTTTTTAAAATTAATTTTTATTGGCATCTCTGGGGGCTGAAGAATTTGATCCCTGGGTTGGGAAGATTCCCCCGGGGGAGGAAATGGCAACCCATTCCAGTATTGTTGCTTGGAGAATTCCATGGACAGAGGAGCCTGGTGGGCTACTGTCCACGGGGTTGCAAAGACTTGGACATGACTGAGAGACTAACAAATTGCTTTACAATGTTGTGTTGGGCTTCCCTGGTGGGTCAACGGTAAAGAATCTGCCTGCCAATGCAGGAGACTCGGGTTGGATCCCTGGGTTGAGAACATCCCCTGGAGAAGGAAACAGCAACCCACTCCAGTATTTTTGCCTGGGAAATCCCAGGGACAGAGGAGCCTGGTGGGCTACAGTCCACAGGGTCACAAAGAGTCAGACATGACTGAGTGACTAAACAGCAATAGCGTTGTGTTATTTCTGTGTGTGCGTGCATGCTAAGTTGCTGCAGTGGTGTCCGACTCTGTGACCCTGTGGACTGCAGCCTGTAGGCTCTCTGTCCATGTGTTAGTTTCTAGTAGTAGTAGTTTCATCGCTAAGTCGTGTCCGACTCTTGCGACCCCATGGACAGTAGCCTGCCAGGCTCCTCTGTCCATGGGATTCTCCAGGCAAGAATACTGGAGTCGATTGCCATTTCCTTCTCCAGGGGATCGTCCCGACCTAGGACTTGAACTCAGGTCTCCTGCACTGCAGGCAGATTCTTTACCAACTGAGCTACAAGGGAAGCCCGTGTTAGTTTCTACTGTACGGCAAAATGAATCAGCCGTACACATACAACTATCCCTTCCCCTTTGGACTTCCTTCCTATTCAGGTCACCACCTTCTGGCACTTTCTGTAGCAATTTTTGCACTTCAGGACTTTCCGTCATTCATTGACTCATTCAAAGACATTTGTTTTATTTATTTATTTTTTCTATTTGGTTTAAATTGAAACTCTTTAGCATCTTGACAGTGTTTGCTTCATCTCTTGAAGGAGATGAAGTGCTGCCATTTACTGTTCTGGGCGGGTCATTAAACATGGCCTCAGTGTCCCTGTCTGCCAACTGTTGGCCAATAGTGATAGACTCTAGATCACAGGGTTGAATATTTTAACCTGTCCAATGGCAAGTGCTCAACACATATTAAAAACAAGCAAGTAGGGACTTCCCTGGTGGTCCATTGGTGAAGATTCCGTGGTTCCACAGCAGGGGACGCAGGTTCCATCCCTGGTTGGGGAACTAAGATTCCGCATGACACAGGGTGCAGCAAAACAAAAAATAAATAAATGCACTTTAAAAAAGCAAAAACCAAAACAAAACATCAAAAACAAAAGATAATAATGGTATGATTCTAATTTTGGAGGACAGAAAGAATCTGACATTTCACAGCAGCGGCACAACATTCAATCGATATTTGTTGCATTGGCTTTATTTCACACGGCAGCAAGAGGTTTCGATACAGTGCATAAAATAACTCTGGAATTGGTATTTCTCCTCACCGTCATCACAACAAGCTGCCCAGCTGATTGGAGCCCTAAGTCTTTGATTCGAGGGGCTTAACCTTTGCTTTCTTTTCTCAGAGCCTTCAATTTAGGCGCTTAGCTTTCTACCTCCCATTGAATCTCAGAGGATGAGTTGGTTTAGGCTGACCCCTGGCTCCTGATCTTTGGAGAAAGGCTCTTTATAGATCTCTGCACTTAGGAAGCAACTGTAGAGAACCCTGGCTGAAAAGAGTTGTACAAACAGCAATGAAAAGAAGCCAGTGTCCCTGGGCTTATTGCTAGGGTATTAAAGGAAGGAAGTCCAGTGGGATTATGAAGGATCTCATTATTAGGATCACAAAGTTCTTTCATAAACGATTTAGAGCACATTCACACATTTAAAAGAAACTGTCTCTTTCTAAATTGCCTTCCTCAATCCTATGTTAATACGAATGCAGATGTCAATTTTGCAAACTGCCTCTAATATGTTCATAGTCGAAGTTTGAGCAGAGTGTCTCCCTTTCTGATAGGTAATATGTTGTTCATTGTTTAAATCCAATATCTTTATTAAAAAATGCATGTAAGATGCAGTCAGTGCTGTGATGGGCACGTAACCCACACAGGTTAGCATATTTTTGGAAGCTCCAGGCAATGGGGAATGGGGCTGGAGATGGAAAGATTCTAGAGTGTTCTTGTGTCTTATCCAGGGAGGAAACTTTCCATTTTAGGTGATGGGGAACTGCTAACAGTTTTTAATCAGAGGTGGGTGTGTGTTTGGAGTTTGCTTTTGGGCCTTGGTGCTGGTTGCTTAGACTTGAGCCTTCTCAGTGAGCTAGGAAATGTGTCAGCTTGGCATTCTTTCAGCTGGCAAAACAGAAAACCCAGCTGGTGGTGGCTTAGGCCATTAGCTGTCCTCACTCCCTGCATTAAATAAGAAGTCTGGAATTACGAAGCTTTTTGACATTTGTTGATGGTATCAAGGCTCTCTCTTGACCTTTTGGCCTTTCCCTTGGGCTGCAATCTCTGTTCAAGGAAGAAGTGGAGACAGGTTGGCACCAGATGTATCTTTCCATTTTACTGGGGGATCCGAAGCTTCCCTGGAAGCCCCAGTAGACTTAAGCTTGCGTCTTATTGACCAAAGCTCAGTAATATGGTCAACTAATTGCATGGGAATATGTGGAAAAGGAGGGAAATGAGAACTGAGTATTTGGAGTGGTCAGACTCTATCATAGAAGTGGGAAATGGAGAAAAATGTTGAGAAAGCTACAGACAGCCTACTCTGCTATGGTGAGCTGTGCAATGTCCTTTAAGAAAATTCTTTTTATTGTTGATGTTTCAATCAACCAGAGTCAGCCTCTGTTGTTTTCCACAGAGGACCCTCTATGATAATGCAAAACTTGGCATCTAATACAAGCAAACATGGAGTGCTTCCGGAATTAAGATGGTTCTAAAAAGTTGATTGACAGACAATGGAGCCTCCATTGAGTGAAATAAGTAGAATACTAAAGGGTATATGGTTTATGTTGTTGTTCAGTTACTCAGTTTTGTCCAGCTCTTTGCAACCCCGCTGACTGCAGCACACTAGGCTTCCCAGTCCTTCACTCAAACTCATGTCCATTGAATATGTGATGTCATCCAACCATCTCATTGTCTGTTGTCCCCTTCTCTTCCTCCCTTCAATCTTTCCCTGCATCAGGGTCTTTTCCAATGAGTTGGCTGTTTGCATCAGGTGGCCAAAGTATTGGAGCTTCAGCTTCATCATCAGTCCTTCCAATGAATATTCAGGGTTGATTTCCTTTAGAATTGACTGGTTTGATGTCCTTGCAGTTCAAAGGACTCTCAAGAGTCTTCTCCAACATCACAGTTCAAAAGCATCAATTCTTCAGTGCTCAGCCTTCATTATGGTCCAACTCTTCCATTCGTACCTGACTACTGGAAAAACCATAGCTTTGACTATACGGACATTTGTTGGCAAAGTAATGTCTCTGCTTTTTAATACACTGTCTAGGTTGGTCAAAGCTTTTCTTCCAAGGAGCAAGCATCTTTTAATTTTTGGCTGCCATCACCATCTGCAGTGATTTTGGAGGCCAAGAAAGTAAAGTCACTGTTTCCTTTGTTTCCACATCTATTTGCCACGAAGTGATGGGACTGGATGCCATGATCTTCATTTTTTGAATGTTGAGTTTTAAGCCAGCTTTTTCACTGTCCTCTTTTGCCTTCATCAAATCTTTAATTCCTCTTCACTTTCTGCCATAAGGGTGGTGTCAGCTGCATATCTGAGGTTATTGATGTTTCTCCCGGCAATCTTGATTCCAGCTTGAGTTTCATCCAGCTCAGCATTACTTTATTTACTGTATCCTCTTCTTAAAAAGAGAAGTGGGTTGACACAGTTGAATCTCTCATTGGTAAAATTTGTGGCAAAGATATATATATACACACACACACACATATACTAGCTGTGTATATAGATGGACTAGAACTTGGTTTGCTTAGGGAATGTATATTACCTTCCTCCTGGCCTGCTTCCCCCACCCCTGCTGGCCCTGGATTGTGGTCAGTCATTCTGAAATCCATGTTCCCTTGACCGCACATGCAAGTACATTTTCCCCACCCATGCACCCATGTGATATTTTTGGACTTGGTCCCTGGTCTATGCAGAAATAGACTTTTTGTTTCTTCTTGTAGGAGGTCAGAGTATATCTTTCCTTTCCTTTTTAGCTTCTGGGCTGTGGTAAAGATATTTTTGAACTGGGGGAACCTTCCTTTGCTTGTATCAGGTGCCATGGTCACCTCTTCCACCTTCTGGTTACCTTTTCCTGGGACATTCATAGGTCATTTTGAATTTTCAGTATTTTTTTTTTTTGAGAAGGGAATTCCAGCTTGATTTTGCATAGGCCTTGTTCCATATGTAATAGAATGAAGTTTTCATTAAGGCAGTCAATGAGGTTGACTAAGTGATGATTTAGTGAATCAACTACAGTATAAATTCTTTAAAATGCAATCCTTCATCACTGACTTTTTTTTTTCTTTTATTACTTTTTGCTTTGGGGCAAAATGTTTTGAAAGTTGACAATAAGAAAACCCTCTCTTGGGGTCATCTTAGAAAATATCAATGTCCTCACACTGTCAGCTACTGTTTTCTACCTAAGTGCCTTTCCATGCGTGCCTTCTGTGCCCGGCTAACTTCTGCTCCTCTTTTAAGGCACTGGTTGGTATCACCTCCTCCAGGAAGCCTTTCCTGGTTCTCTAAGTTTAGATATTCATCCTTTGGAGGGGAGGACCCTTGTTTTATTTATCTTTTTATTCCATATAGCCAGAACAGAACCAGACACATGTTAGTTTCTCAGTGCTTGCTGGTTGAATGAAAGGGTAAGTCAGTATTAGAGGACTTAATAGCTAACTGGTATTAGTTTTGATGAATGGGAGGAAGAAAGTGCATACTGAAGAAAGAGAGAAATAGAGGGAGTTCCAAGCCATTCCTAGAGTCTGAGAGGAACAGGGAAGAGGAGTGAGGAGAGGTGGAAGTACAGACAGTGTCTCTCCATCCAGCTCATATTGCTTTAGATATAAGAGTATAAGAGGCTTTACCTGGCAGTCATGATGGGAGATTTTTTCACTAGTCTCCAACTCTAGAATTTTTCTTGTCTCCTTGCCACACCCTCCAATTATTCAGATCTGCAAAGGCCTCGCTCCCCTAGCAGGGCAAAGTCTTTCAAACCATGGTTTCCAATTTCCCGTGCCCTGATGGGAAAGCTGTTCCTTTCCATCTCTCTCTCTTCAATTTTAATAGCTCTGGAAAGAAGCTATGATGCTGGTATCTCTCTACCCTCTTTAATCTTCTGGGTTGTCAGGCCAACGAAATAGCTAGATCTATGCTATATACCGAATGCTTCTATGTCGCTTCAGAAGCAAAAAGGCTATTTAGCAGTTTAGAGGCACACAGACACGGTTTGTGATTAAGCTGGCTCATCTGGTAGATTCACATACTTTGTACCTTGAAGGGCAATAGTCATTCACTGCTACAGTGGTGCAATATTGAAATGTATTGCAAGAAATCTCATCCTTCCAGGCTCCTGAACTATTCTGAGCTGCTGTCTCTCTCCCTGCATGGCCCCCAACTTTGTCCATAGTCAGCTGCCTTTTTCACGTTGGCTGGTGTAAGGACTCTGAAGCATTTCAGCCTTCTTAATGCATCTTTTCCCAGCTTGAACCAGCTGTCCTTCTTTGTGGCTGCATTTTGATGCTTGAGATGATTGTCTATATTCTGATTTGAAAAGTGCTCTTCTGTTCTTGGGAATAAGGTGGTATTTGGAAATCTGATGAATAAACAGACTCAAGTTTCCTCTTCCCATCAGGAGGAAGAAAATTCTTCCGTCCCATATTTCTGTAATTTTTTCCTGCAGAAGGGAAGTTAAATCTTCCCCTCCTCTGCCTGCCATATCCTCTTCCTTGTTTGGAAAGGGCAGTGAGTTAGTGGTTCCTGGCTGAAACAGAACCGCCCCACTGATTAGAAAATGACAGTCAAACTCAATTTTCTAATTTTAGACTCAAAATCAAGCAGCTTTTAAATTTTGAAAGATCTCATGTCATTTATTTCAAGAGCGATGTGTTATTTAGTACTTGGCCTAAACTGGGCCAACCTATTGGAGTGTTTTGTGATCATCATGCTGCCTGGGGTTCCAGAATTGCTGCTGGGGCTTTATAAAATGGCTGCCCTTTTCTCCTTGGGGATTGTGAAAATGTACAAAGAAAATCACTGTGGTTGGGAAAATCTGCTTTTATTATTCAGAAAGCACTGCTGCTCGCTTCTGTGGGAGTGTTTCCCAGGGATAGTCTTAATTATTGATGGCTAAATTCTCATTACTTTATGGAAGCTGAACTTTTAAGGGGAACAAGCGGGAACTTTCCTTTGCTAATTGGTAGTACACAACGTCTTCCTCACAGCCATGTGCTGTGTGTTAAGTCACTGAGTCGAATCTGACTCTTTGTGACCCCACGGTCTGTAGCCCGCCAGGCTCCTCTGTCCATAGAGATTCTCCAGGCAAGAATACTGGAGTGGGTTGCCATGCCCGCCTCCAGGGGATCTTCCCGACTCAGGGATCGAACCCATGTCTCTTAGGTCTCCTGCATTGGCAGGTGGGTTCTTTACCACTAGCGCCACCTAGGAAGCCCCCGCATCCATAGATGAAGTTATTGGCAGAAAACAGAGGTCAGAAATTGTGGAGAGAGGAGAGGAGAAGGGGAGGAAAGAAGAAGGGGACATAGGTGAGGAGAATATAAGCTGACTTCATGTCTGGAATCCTTTGAGACCCTTCCTAGCTTTAGTAAGAACTAACACTACTTATCTCTTTCATGTTTAAGTATGAAACAGAGAGACAAATCCTTGTGGGGGGAAAAAAAAACAACCCCGCTGCCTTCTGTAAGGATGTTTCTCTTTGTAGGAGAAGCGTCTTTGTTCTGCTGGATCCTTGGTGGGCTTGAATATGAAATCTGAATATGAAGAGATAGCCAAGTCCTGAGGTTGAGGGGTTGAGAGCAGGGGTTGAGACTTGCTCTCCAAAGTACGTGGAGGAAATACTAGAGTTGGGGGTGTGGAGTAGGATCTTGAAGAGACAGCATGTGGAAAGGGGTGGAAGTGGACAGAGAGCAATAAAGTCTTTGTGGTGACCCAGGCAGGGAGTCTTACAGGTTGAAGTGGCTCTTGACAACCTCCTATTGTTGTTCAGTTGCTAAGTCATGTCTGGCTCTTCATGACCCCATGGACGGCAGCATGCCAGGCCTCCCTGTTCTTCAGTATCACCTGGAGTTTGCCCAAGATCATGTCCATTGATTCGGTTGTTTGTTGCACAACACCATTTTGGCATAAGTTGACTTACACAAACAGCTCTTAAGTCACCCTCCTAGTGGTGGGTTGTTCAAGGGTCTTTTAGTCTAATGCTTAATGTGATGTTTGTATTATTGTGATATAATCCCCTTTCCCAGAGAGTTCTTTGTGTAAGTCAACTTTTGCCAAAATGGTGTTTTGCAACAAACACCACTCAAACTTCAGAGACGTACAACAGAAATTTTTCTTTTTCGTTCGTGGGTCTCTGGGGTTGGCTGCAGTGGTTGTGCTACTAGCTGCAGGTCTCTCCCTGTGGGTTTTATTTTGGGGGCCAGCAACCTTCAGTCTTCAGAAAAGCCCTCTCTGGGCATGGTTACCACTCATGTGCAGTGCCCTGAAGTCGGGTTTTTATTTTCTTCTTTGTTTATTAATAGAATAAGGGAAAGGGGTGAGTTGTAAATCATGTTGCCTCCATATAAATCAGGATGACATGGTACTGGAAATCATTCAACGGCAGTAGGAGCACAAAGCCAGGTGACCAAGAGTATGGAAGTTGTCCCACATCTATGTCTTATCATTTGCAGAAATCTTGTGCTTGTAGAATGGTTGACCTTTCTCCACCCACACCATCCACACTCTGAGCATTCACACTGATCCTTTTTTTTTTTTTTTTTTAAGGGGCAAGAAATTCTAATTTACATCTCTGTTACATGTGAGCTTTGAGACCAGTAAAATTGTTCACTCTGATCCTACCTATAAAAAACCAGCCCACATTCTTGAGCCCATCTCATTTTATACAATCATTTTTGTTTTCCAAATAAAAAATCACCTTACTGGTTCTCAGGCAATCATCCTACTAGAACCTTTGGATGAGTTAGTTTTCTATCCAGGTTTTCAGTGTCACCTCTGCCTACATGGTTCACCCGGTGAAGAATCCACCTGCTATGCAGGAGGCCCAGGAGATGCAGGTTTGATCCCTGGGTCAGGCAGATCCCCTGGAGAAGGAAATGGCAATCCACTCCAGTATTCTTGCCTGGGAAATCCCATGGACAGAGGAGCCTGGCGGGCTACAGTCCATAGAGTCGTAAAGAGTCAGACACAACTGAGTGACTAAGCACACATGTCTCTATAAATATATCTGGCGAGGAAAGGGAGAGAATTCTTTTTTTTTTTTTTTTAATTGCTAATTGTTGTGAACTATTGAATCTGAAAGTTCCGCTCCTGTGTTTTCATGCTTCTTTTACAGGCTCCACTAGGGGACTCAAGAAAAAAATGAAAACGAAGTGAAAATCCACAGCGCAGTGTCTGTCTCATTCCTACCAACTTTCTGTGGCTTCCTAAGTGCAGAGTAGTTCTTTTTTAGATTAGAACACTTGCAAGTTGGCAGTTTTTGATAAGTGTATCATCCATACAGTCATTTTTAGACAACTCACCACCATAATCGTTTCTTTTCCCCAAATGGAAGCTTATTTTCTGTTTCATTTCCTTTTTCTTTTTTGCAGAATAATCCTTTGCCTGATCTGAGAAAGAGAAAAAGGAAAACACTAATAATCTTCTTCTCCACAATGAGGCAGCGACAAAGAGAGAGTAAAGTATATTTTTTTAAAAAAGAAGGATGAGGTTAAAGGAAATAGATCAGTCCCTTGAGTGGATCACTTCTGTCTTGAAGGGTCTCCCTGAGTAGCTCACCTCTGCATAGCCTTGCTATTTCACATGTTCCTTTCTTACTTTTCTTATATAGAGAAAGGGGTGGGGAAACAATTTCAGTCATTTGTCCTCATCATTGACCCCTTCTCCCCTATTGCTGACTCTTCTGGGGCTGCCTGCTCTTTTCTGCTGTTACTCTTTCAGAGGAGAGCTGTGTATTGAAGATATTGTATTAGGTTCTGGTTGGTTAGACTTGAGTTAACCAGCTGAGAATACTATCAATAGAAAACTACTTCACCAATTAGCTTTTTAAATCTGAGGGTTCCTTATTCATACTGTAAACTGTTCCTTATTCACACTATAGCCAACCTGGGTTCTTGGACTCTAATCAACAGAAATTGTTAAGAGGCCAGAAGACAAATTCAGGCAACTACGACTTACTGGGACTGGTGTTGCAGCCCAAGGGAGGAAAAACAAGCAACTGGTTTCCTTGCTGGCTCCCTGATGGGAATAAGGGAGCCTTATGAGTGAGCTGGTCCCTTGAATGAGGCGAGGGTAGGGGTGGATGGTGGATTGGCTGAAGGGCTGGCTTGGGTGGTCTACCCACCCCTTTGGTGGTACAGTGGGTGCAGCGGTCTCATGCAGTTTCTTGCATTTGCTGCTGGCATCTCAGAAGTGGCCGTTTGGATTTTGGCCTTTTTGTATCTTTTTGTTCAGAAATTTGCCCAAGTGCACATGCGTGTAGTTATTTTTAGCCTCTTATTGTTTCTTTGTACTCTGTCGCTGGAGGAGATGGTTGTCCAGGTGCAAGCCCTGTGGTAAAGGGTCCCAGGTCCCCGCCTATCTCAACACAAACAGAATTTTAAAGCCACAAGAAATTTAGAGATTGTCTATTCCTACCACTTTGTTTTATAGATGAAGTTCCAGAGAAATTGAAGGCTTTCCTAAGGTCAGACAACCAGTTATCGGTCGGACTGGGACCAGTGCCCAGGTGTCTTAATTCCATTCTTTCCATTACATTTGATTTAATTCTAGAGTTTAGATTACAATGAAAGGCACAGACGTATTAAAGTTAATCATTATCCCCTAAAGTGGCAGATTGAGTTTTAATAGGGAGAATGCTGATATTCTCTGTAGGGAAAATAAGGAGGCAATTGGGAGAGAGTAAAGCTGCTCAAGAATAAAACAGCTTCCCAGCCTCTCACTTTTGTTGGAAATCTATCTAACAAGAAAGTTTATTCCCTGGCAGGCAAATATAAAGAAAAGGGGTTTGACACAAGAGCAGAGAGTGACTGGCATAACTCAGCTGGAAAGATTTTCCCTATATCATTCTGGGAGTCTCCAGAACAAAGAAACCCAATGTCACTAACAAAGGAAGGAGGATTGGAAAGGACTTCAGTGCTTTTACACTTAAAACGTATCCTTTCTTCTTTCTAGGTTTACACATATGATTTTGGAGGTAGAAATTTCTTACAAAACAATACAACAATATAGTCTCTTCTTTTTATTCCTGTAACAATAATGCTGAATTAAAAACAAACAAACAAACAAACTCGAATCTTCAAAAAGACTGCAGTACCTTTCAGATATTTTTGAGTTGCTTGACTGCTTCTTCCTTGCAAGGACCCCCCTGTTTCGCTCAGCTCTGCATTGACTTTTAATTTCTTTTCCCCACATCTCCTTTTCTTAATTTATTTTTAAAATTTACTTTTAATTGGAAGGTAATTGCTTTACCGTATTGTGTTGGTTTTTGCCATATATAAACATGAATCATTCATAGGTACATGTATGCCCCCTCCTTCTTGAATCTTCCTCCCACCCCTTCAACCCCCCAACCCCATCCCACCCCATCCCACGCACCCTCCACATTTATTTCTCATGGCAGCCTTTTCTAATGGTGAGAAGGGATTGGGAAAAGGGATTTCTGTGATTTTCCTTATAACTTCCTTGGAAATGAGGGTTAGTAATTGAGAACCAACAGTTGTGAGTACAGGTGACGAAGCAGGAGTTGGGAAGATGTGAAAATATTGATTGTTTGGGGCTTAATTATTCTCCCAAAGGAAGAAAACATACTGCTCCCCCCAGTTGAGGAAATTATATACAGTTGAGTGGTCAAATTGGTGGAAGGGGAAGAGGTAGTATGAGCAGTCACAGGTAAATCTGGAGATAGAGGCAGAAGTTGACATTTCTAGACATTATTGGAGGAAAGGTGCCTTTCCCCCCTGCAAGACCCACAGTAATGGTGCCCAAGTAGAGACCTTCCAGGGAGATGCCCCTCCATCACCAAACCTGCCTCTTCCCTCCTGCCTTTGCCACCTCCCTCCCTTGCTGGCTTCTTTCCTTCTGTCCTTCATTGCATCTTTATCTCTAAGACTGTTAAATATGTTTTTTAATGTTTATAGGCCCTTTTGATTTTATTTTAAATAGTATTTAATTTAAAATTTTAATAATAATATCAGCATCAATATTGGCTACATTTAAAAATTTTTTTTTTTAAATTTAAGTATAGTTGATTGACAGTGTTGTGTTAGCTTCGAGGGCACAGCACAGTGATTCGCTTTCAGAGTCTTTTCCCATATACTTCACTACAAAACATGAGTATGGTTCCCTGTACTTGTTGGTTTATTTTATATTTAGTAGTATATCATCTTAACCCTAACCTCCTATGTTAACCCTTCCCCATCCCTTTCCCCTTTGGTAACCACAAATTTGTCTTCTGTATCTGTGGATCTATTTCTGTTTTGTAAATAAGTTCATTTTTTAAAAATTTAGATTCCACATATAAGTGGTATCATATGGAATTTGTCTTGGGCTTCCCAGGTGGTACTAGATGTAAAGAACCCACCTGTCAATGCAGGAGATGTAAGAGATGTGGGTTTGATTCCTGGGTTGGGAAAACCCCCTGAAGGAGGGCACAGAAACCCACTCCAGTATTCTTGCCTGGAGAATCCTGTGGACAGAGGAGCCTGGCGGTCTATTAGTCTATAGGATCACAAAGAGCCAGACATAACTGAAATGACTTAGACACACGCACAGTTTATTTCACTTAGTTTAATCATCTCTTAGCCCATCCATGTTGCTAATAATCTCTCAGCCCATCCATTATTTCATTCCTTTCAATTATTGACTATGCCAAAGACTTTGACTGTGAGGATCACAATAAACTGTGGAAAATTCTGAAAGAGATGGGAATACCAGACTATCTGACCTGCCTCTTGAGAAACCTGTATGCAGGTCAGGAAGCAACAGTTAGAACTGGACATGGAACAACAGACTGGTTCCAAATAGGAAAAGGAGTATGTCAAGGCTGTATATTGTCACCCTGCTTATTTAACTTATATGTAGAGTACATCATGAGAAACGCTGGGCTGGATGAAGCACAAGCTGGAATCAAGAGTGCCGGGAGAAATATCAATAACCTCAGATATGCAGATGACACCACCCTTGTGGCAGAAAGTGAAGAACCAAAGAGCCTCTTGATGAAAGTGAAAGAGGAAAGTGAAAAAGCTGGCTTAAAGCTCAACATTCAGAAAACTAAGATCATGGCATCTGGTCCCATCACTTCATGGCAAATAGATGGGGAAACTGGAAACAGTGGCTGACTTTAGTTTTTCTGGGCTCTAGTATATGTGCTGCCGAAGCGAGCACTTTTCTGGGCTCTAAAATCACCGCAGATGGTGATTGTGGCCATGAAATTAAAAGACGCTTACTCCTTGGAAGGAAAGTTATGACCAACCGAGATAGCATATTAAAAAGCAGAGACATTACTTTGTCAACAAAGGTCTGTCTAGGCAAGGCTATGTTTTTTCCAGTGGTCATGTATGGATGTGAGAGTTGGACTATAAATAAAGCTGAGCGCCAAAGAATTGATGCTTTTGAATTGTGGTGTTGGAGAAGATTCTTGAAAGTCCCTTGGACTGCAAGGAGATCCAACCAATCCATCCTAAAAGAGATCAGTCCTGGGTGTTCATTGGAAGGACTGATGTTGAAGCTGAAACTCCAATATTTTGGTCACCTGATGCGAAGAGCTGACTCATTGGAAAAGACCCTGATGCTGGGAAAGATTGAGGGCAGGAGGAGAAGGGGACAACAGAGGATGAGATGGTTGGATGGCATCACCAACTCAATGGACATGGGTTTGGGTGGGCTCCAGGAGTTGATGATGGACAGGGAGGCCTGGTGTGCTGTGGTTCATGGGGTCGCAAAGAGTCGGACACAACTGAGCGACTGAACTGAACTGAACTGAATGGTTGAATAATATTCCATTGTGTGTCTATGTGTATACTGTTTACCGAGCATATCTGTAATATCTTTCTATGCATTTAATCATCATCACAAGACAATATATAACTGTGTATGTGTGTGCTCAGTCACTCAGTCGTGTCCGACTTCTGTGGCCCCATGGACTGCCAGGCTTCTCTGTCTGTGGAATTTTCCAGGAAGAAACCTGGAGCAGGGTGCCATTTCCTACTCCCAGGGAATCTTCCCAACCCAGGGTCGAACCTGTGCCTCTTGTGCTCCTGCATTGGCAAGTGGATTCTCTATTACTAGCGCCACCTCGGAATCCATAACTGTGGTTTCCTCCACTTTTGAAATGAGGAAATAGAAGTTAGAGAGGTTAAATCATTAATGTCGTTTCTGTCAAAGAGACGTTAATTGGAAGAGCATTAATTGGAACACATGCTTCCCTCATTTGAAAGTCTGTTTTCTAGACTTCATTATGTTATCAATATCATGGTATTATGTTATCAGCTGACCCCCCCATACCGTCTCCAAAATTCCTGGAACTCACATCTCTGCCCCCTCTTTAATTTCCACATGTGGCATCAGAGTTTTTAGCAAAGAATCTCACCGTGGGAATGTATTTAGCTTTAATAATAAAGGTGGGGCTACACTTATGACTGGGTCTATGTGTCAGGGGTTTGCTGTGCAAAGCAAGAGATGCTTTGGTCAGTTGGAGTGTAAGGCTTCAGAAGCTTTGTTAGAGATAGTATGGAAGACATGAATGCATTCACTGTACTCCACAGACAGTTATTGTTTGTGAGTCTGTAGCCTTCAGAAAAGAAACGATTCCACTTGAAAACAAAACCACCCAAACAGCCCTCCCCGTTCTTACTTCCAAGTGTTTGTTAACTGAGTTTTATTTCAAAATACTTGTTTTTTTTTTAAATGGAGAAGAATCTCAGTGTCAAGGGGTCCTGGATCAACACCTCTGATGGAAGCTCAGTCTTTATTCTCAGCAAGGGAGTAAAGCTCTAGGCTAAAGAATTTAATTCCCACCCCATCTGCCTTCCACTCCTCTCTCCCGCTCCAGCCCCACCATCTAAATGTTTTTGCCCAGAAGGCAGGGATGAGAGAGACTTGCAGGTAGCCAGGGTGAACTGTTTAGCAAAAACTCTGCTTGGTGGACAAAGTGGTCTTTTTTCTCTTTGTCAGTCTAGTGAAAAGAGAAGTACACGAAGAGAAACATGCCTCTCCTGCTCCCCCAGTAACCGATTCCCATGCCTTCACCGCTGTGATTACGTCTGGGGGTCTCTCCAGCATGCCACAGGTCCTGTGTTTGATCTCCCATTACCAGGAACCTGCACCCTCCCAGCAGCAGGCGTTTGGTCAGTCCTGAAATGTTTGGTTCATTATGACATTTGGCAGTGACTGATATACAGGAAAGAGGATAGCTACAAAACTCATCAAATTTAATTTCATTCCAGACTCTAGATGGAATTTTACTCCTGAATTCCAGAGGTTAGAAGGCCAGAGCTAGTTCCCTTGCCTGCTGGTCTTTGTAGAAAGCATAGTAATTAAGATTGTTGTTATTTAATCACTAAGTCATGTCTGACTCTTTTGCGACCCCTTGGACTGTAGCCCGCCAGGCTCCTCTGTCCATGAGATTTCCCAGGCGAGAACACTGGAGTGGGTTGCCATTTCCTTACCATGGGGATCTTCCCGACCCAGGGACTGAACCCTTATCTCCTGCATTGGGAGGTGGGTTCTTTACCACTGAGGCACCAGGTAAGGCCATGGTAATTAAGGTAGCACTGTGAAAATAACTGCTGTACTATTTGCCTGGATTCCTCTATAATCCAGTGAAAGATAATAAACTGTATTTACTGAGTAACTACTCTGTGTTAATGGATTCCCAGGAGGCACTAGTGGTAAAGAATCTTCCTGCCAGTGCAGGAGACGCAAGAGGCACAGGTTCCATCCCTGGGTTGGGAAGATTCCCTGGGAGGAGGAAATGGCAACCTGCTCCAGTATTCTTGCCTGGAAAATTCCATGGACAGAGAAACCTGGCAGGCTACAGTCCATGGGGCTGCAGAGACTCGAACATGACCGATCGACTGACCACGAACACACACACACACATTCTGTGTTAAGTTTATTTGTATATATACTTATTTCACACACTCTGTTCAATATTATTCTCTAAGCCTTCACAACAGTTCTATGAGGTTGGTAAGCTTTTACCCATTTTATGTATAAGGAAACTGAGGCTCAGAGAGTTGGAAAATTTCCTCAAAGTCGTGTTGAAAGGACTAGGACTCAAAAGCCCATGAATGCTCTTTTAATATAATGCGCCATTATAATAGCCAGGATTTGCTGGAGAAACAGAACATTTTCTCTAATTTTTATGACAGCGTTACTCAGTCGAGTTTGACTCTTTTGTGACCCATGGACTGTAGCCCACCAGGCTCCTCTGTCCATGGATTTCTCCAGGCAGGAACACTGGAGTGGGTTGCTATTTCCTTCTCCACAGGATCTTCCCGACCCTGGGAATGAGCCTGCGTCTCTTATGTCTCCTTCATTGGCAGGCGGGTGCTTTACCCTTATTGCCTCCCGGGAAGCCCAAGTCTGTCTGTTGGTGGTACCCAAAGATAGCTGACAGGGGTGTTGTTTTTCTTTAAAATATTATGAATTCTCCTCAGATATATTCCAGATTCTTTAAGTAACCCATTATGGATTTATTTACCTATTAATTTGTTCCAAGTACTTTTAAAAAAATAATACTGTTGAAAATCCTAAAGGCAATATTCATGGTACTAAAAACGTCAAAAGTGCAGATGAGTATGGATTAAAAAGTAAACTTTTCTCTTTTCACACTTTTTATTCCTCAGGGCTATCTCTCAGATGAAACCATTGTAAATAACTCTTTGCATTTATGCCAGAATTGTTTCATGCACATGTGTGTATGTATGGGCACCTGCGGTCCATTTATCTCTTCATTACTGGGGAGGATACACTCAGGGAAAAGAATCCTAAGCAGCTGATCCAACCTTATCTCCTTATCAGCATGGTATCTAGGCCACTGAGCAACAGGCTAATAATACTTCTTAGCTGGAGAGTCTTTATCTATGGAATGTTTCAAGTAGAACCACTCTGAATTAGGATTGCTTATGGTAGACAAATGTACAATCCATGGATTTATGAGGCATGACTCTCTGGAGAATATCACGTAAACTATACGATTCTCTGGAGAATAAAAATGGAGGAAGTGTTTCTTAACTAAAAATCTTCTTGCTATTTGAAATGACCCATGAAACTCATTAGAAAACTCATCTATTATTCTGATCAGAATATCATTTCTGATAAGAGAATTCTGTACACACATAGCATAATTAATTAAGCCAGTAGTCTACTGACAGAATTTAGGTTGTTTCAGTTTTGTTTATTTTG
Source organism: Dama dama (assembly GCF_033118175.1). Classification (NCBI taxonomy): domain Eukaryota; kingdom Metazoa; phylum Chordata; class Mammalia; order Artiodactyla; family Cervidae; genus Dama; species Dama dama. Next base: position 11,072,475 of record NC_083692.1, on the reverse strand, counting down.
TTACTACAATGCTACAGGGCACATCTTTATATACATATGTTTATATATTTGTTTCAGTGTATCTGTAGTTATTAAGACCATATTAGGTCAAAGATTTGGAGAAGGAAATGGCAAGCCACTCCAGTACTCTTGCCTGGAAAATCCCATGGACGGAGGAGCCTGGTAGGCTGCAGTCCATGGGGTCGCTTAGAGTTGGACATGACTGAACGACGTCACTTTCACTTTTCACTTTCATGCATTGGAAAAGAAAATGGCAGCCCACTCCAGTGTTCTTGCCTGGAGAATCCCAGAGACAGAGGAGCCTGGTGGGCTGCTGTCTATGGGGTCACACAGAGTCGGACATGACTGAAATGACTTAGCAGCAGCAGCAGCAGGTCAAAGATTATGTTTACCTGCATCTTTACCCATTTTATTCTTCCTTTACCCTACTTCAGTTCACTTTAGTCGCTCAGTCGTGTCCGACTCTTTGCAACCCCATGAATCGCAGCACGCCAGGGCCTCCCTGTCCCTCACCAACTCCCGGAGTTTACTCAAACTCATGTCCATCGAGTCGGTGATGCCATCCAACCATCTCATCCTCTGTCATCCCCTTCTCCTCCTGCCCTCATCCCTCCCAGCATCAGGGTCTTTTAGAATGAGTCAACTCTTCACATGAGGTGGCCAAAGTACTGGAGTTTCAGTTTCAGCATCAGTCCTTCCAATGAACACCCAGTACTAATCTTCTTTAGGATGGACTGGTTGGATCTCCTTGCAGTCCAAGGCACTACACCCATATAAAAATATTGTAAAGACAACCTAAGACCTGGTATCATTTCATCTGTAAAAACTTTAGTGCATTGCTCTAAGAGTTATAGAATCTCTTTTTTAGCACCACATCTTGGGTAAAAGAGTATTCCATTCACACTATTCCACAACTTGCACTTCTCTCTTAACATATGTTAGAGATCATTGCATAGTAGTATGTAGAGATTTCTTCATTCCTTATTACAGTTGCATAGTATTCTACTTGTGGATATATCCTATATTATTAAACCAGTCTCTTATTAGTGACATTTGAGTTGCCCTGAGTTATTCACGGTCTTTTCTATTACAAATGATAGTCTTGTATGCAAATTATTTAGTAATTTTGTTACAGTATATTGGATAGATATTTAGAATTGGAACTGCTAGTTCAAAGGGTAGATCAGTAAGAACATTTTTGTCACAGAGAATCTGAATTTAATGCACATTTAGTCTGAATTTAGTATAATATATTTATGTAAGTTTCCCTCATTTTGTGTGTAGTTAAATTACTAGCTGTCCCAGTGTAGAAATGCCTTCTGGGAGGATTACCTCTATCATGACACCAAGGATCCATTATAATACCCTTGCTAGGCAGTTAAACAGGGATATCAGTGACAAATTAGTTAATGTTAACAAGTGTGATACATCCAAAGTATTTATAATTAGTCATTATAAAAATTGTTAATAAAGAGTTGTGAGGTTGAAAGAAATTTTTCTAAACTATCTATAGTTAAAAATTTTGATCAACCATGGTAAAGGAAAGACTAGGTTGTTTTTTCTCACTTTAGAAAGAAAGTTTGCTTAAAAAACAAAATTGTTATCATATCAGGGGATAAAGAGTGTGTAGGCAAGAAATGTAGGAAATTGTTATAGATGTGTTTCGGGTCAGTAAGTTAAAAAAAATACTGTGTGGTTTGTGTGTGTGTGTGATGTTTGATGAATTTGTAAACTTTTTTAATATTTGTGACTTTTTACTTCTCTTTAAGTTTTAAATAAATATTTATTTCTAACTATATAATTATATAGTCTTGCCTTAAATATAACTCCCCAAAGTTCATAGGTTTCAGGCCACACAAAAATGCTATTTGTTTAGTTGTTGGAGTGATATATATGGTGACTTTCAACAATGAACCAGGCAATTATAGGCTGGCTTCTGGAAGGAAAAGTACTCTTTTCTTCGGAGGTTTTGCAAGTGGTGGCAATAGGTTAGTATGTATCATCTGCTGTGGGGATATTTTTCTGAAGAGGATTATACACTGAGACCGCTGGCAGTAAGTATGGGGGGAAATAATACACCCTATATAGTTGTACTCCATTTTCTTCCTACAGGGAAGTGCATTTACTGTTTCCCAAAGTAGATGCCACAAAAGTTCCATCCAGTCACAGTGCTGGCTCAAAGTTCAGGATTCTGTGATCATATTTCATCAGCTTCACATGTGATTCTTGACTGGGAAAATTATAAACAGAAGCAAAAACCAAGCAAAAAAACCAAAACAGTCCCAAAGTACCACCAAAAAAGATGATTTATCGGTAACCACTTCCCTTAACGTATCTGCATGGAGTCGAGACAGAATAATTTCAACAAGCATTCTTATTCGGAAGGAGGGCAGATGGGTGGCACACAGCAGTCACCCCTCTGTAGCCGTCCTAAAATACTGCTGGTATACATTTCCAGGATGCTTACCGGGGGTAAGGAATGTTCCCTGTGTGTTCTCTCTCTGACTTCCACTTTTTTCTCTTTATTGTTCTAAAAATTTACCAGTCTTTGAAATTTTCAAACGAGCACCTTTTGGATTCATTGATTCTCTCTCTCTCTCGTCTATTTCATTGATTTCCTCTCTTCTCTGTTTCCATACTTTGTTTAATTTGGATTTAACTTGATCCTACCCTAGTTTCCTATGTTTGAAGTTTGGATTGTTGGTTGTAGGCCATTGTCTTTTTTAATATAAGCATCTCATGCTATACATTTCCCTCTAATAATTGCTTTAGCTGCATCCCTGAAATTTCAATACACTCTATTTTTGTTTTCATTTAGTTTAGTAACTTATAATTTCCATGTGATCTTCACCCATCTTTTATTATTATTTACTGAAGTATAATTGATTTATAATATTATATTAGTTTCAGGTGTACAACAAAATGATCAAATATTTTTGTAGATTATACTCCATTTATTGTTACTACAGAATAATGTCTCTATTTCCTTGTGCTGTGTGGTATATCCTTGTTGCTTATTTATTTTATACGTAGTGGTTTTAATCTCTTAATCTCCTACCCTGTCTTGCCCCTGTCCTTTCCTGCTCCCCACTGGCAACTACTAGTTTTCTCTCTATATCTGTGAGTCTCTTTCTGGCTTGTTACAGACATTTGTTTATTTTTTAGTTTTTATTTATTTATTTTTAATTAATTAATTTATTTATTTTACTTTACAATATTGTATTGGTTTTGCCATACATTGACTTGACTCCTCCATGGGTGTACATGTGTTCCCCATCCTGGACCCCCCTCCCACCTCCCCCCACCATCCCATCCCTCTGGGTCATCCCAGTGCACCAGCCCCGAGCACTTGTCTCATGCATCCAACCTGGACTGGCGATTCGTTTCACATATGGTAATATACATGTTTCGACGCCATTCTCCCATATCATCCCATCCTCGCCCTCTCCCACAGAGTCCAAAAGTCTGTTCTGTACATCTGTGTCTCTTTTGCTATCTCCCATACAGGGTTATCATTACCATCTTTCAAAATTCCATATATACGCGTTAGTATACTGTATTGGTGTTTATCTTTCTGGCTTACTTCACTCTGTTTAATGGGCTCCAGTTTCATCCACCTCATTAGAACTGATTCAAATGAATTCTTTTTAATGGCTGAGTAATATTCCATTGTGTATATGTGCCACAGCTTCCTTATCCATTCGTCTGCTGATGGGCATCTAGGTTGCTTCCATGTCCTGGCTATTATAAACAGCACTGTGATGAACATTGGGGTACACGTGTCTCTTTCAGATCTGGTTTCCTCAGTGTGTTTGCCCAGGAGTGGGATTGCTGGGTCATATGGCAGTTCTATTTCCAGTTTTTTAAGGAATCTCCACGCTGTTCTCCATCGTGGCTGTACTAGTTTGCATTCCCACCAACAGTGTAAGAGGGTTCCCTTTTCTCCACACCCTCTGCAGCATTTATTGCTTGTAGACTTTTGGATAGCAGCCATCCTGACTGGTGTGTAATGGTACCTCATTGTGGTTTTGATTTGCATTTCTCTGATAATGAGTGATGTGGAGCATCTTTTCATGTGTTTGTTAGCCATCTGTATGTCTTCTTTGGAGAAATGTCTGTTTAGTTCCTTGGCCCACTTTTTGATTGGGCCTTTTATTTTTCTGGTATTGAGCTGCAGGAGTTGCTTGTATATTTTTGAGATTAATTCTTTGTTCGTATTTTTTAGATTTCACATATTTAGATTCCAAATATTTGGAGATTTTCCAGGTGACTTTTTGTTATTGAATCCTAGTTCAGTTCCTTTGGAGCCAGGTAACGTACTATGAATGATTTATTGGAGACTTGGCCCCAAAAAATCCTTTCATGGTGACTATCCTTTCCTTATGCATTTGAGATGAATATGTATTTTATTGTTCTTGGGTTGAGTTTCTTTAAATAGCAGGTAGGTTAAGTGGTTTCACAATGTTGTTAAAATCATCTAAATACTGAATGATTTTTATTTTTTTGGCCTTATTCTTTTACAAGTTATAGAAAGAGTATACAGTATAATTATTGATACAGTTTAATTATTTGTATCTCCTTTCAGCTAAGTTTTTTTTCCATATATTTTTAAACTCTGTTATTTGGTAAATTTAAAATGTGAGAATTTAGGATTATTATGTTTTCTTTTCATCATTATAAAATATTCTTCTTAATCCCTGATATATTACTTGTTCTGAAGTCTACTTTGTCTGATATTAATAGAGCTACACCAACTTTTTTTGATAGAGTGGTATTATGTTTATTTGAATCCAGATTCACAGTTTCCAATAAGTACTGATATGTCCTGGGGGTGGGGAGGAGTGGGGACAGGGAGGGGAGTCTATCATGGGACACCATGGGATATTTCAAAATTTCATGAAATCACAAAAATACTCAACATCTAATTGGACACTGCAAGGTCAGGGTCAAGATATGTCACTGTTTCCCAACTAATTGGAGCTGTGTTTCTTTTGATGGTGTCATATCTTTGCAAAGCTGGGTTTTCTTTTCTTTTTTAAACTTTTTATTTTGTGTTGGGGTGTAGCCAGCTCACAATGTTGTGATAGTTTCAGGGGAACAGTGAAGGAACGAGCCATACACATGCATGTATCTATTCTCCCCCAAACCCGTCTCCCATCCAGGCTGCCACGTAACATTGAGCAGAGTTTCATATGCTATACAGTACGTTCCTGTTGGTTGTCCATTTTAAATAGAGCAGTCACACCAGATTTTTATTACTGCTTGCATGGTATGTTTTTAGTACTTTTGCCTTTAAGCTATCTGTGTCTTTATATTTAAAGTGGATCTCTTGTATACAGCAATATAGCCAATTCTTGATTTTCTTAGACCATTTATTTATTGGTGTGGCTGGACTAATTGTCAGCCCTAAGTTGTGTCTGACTCTTTGTGACCCTGTGAACTGCAGTATGCCAGGCTTCCTTGTCTTTCACCATCTCCTGGAGTTTGCTCAGATTCATGTCCACTGAGTTGGTGATTTCATCCAACTATCTCATCCTCTGTTGCCCCCTTCTCCTCCCACCTTCAATCTTGCCCACTGTCATGGTCTTTCCCAATGAGTCAGCTCTTTGCATCAGGTGGCCAAAGAACTGGAGCTTCAGCTTCAGCATCAGTCCTTCCAATGAGTGTTCAGGGTTGATTTTCTTTAGGGTTGACTGGTTTGATCTCCTTGCAGTCCAAAGGACTCTCAAGAGTCTTCTTTGGCACCAGAATTCAAAAGCATCAATTCTTCAGGGCTCAACCTTCTTTATGGTCCAACTCTCATATCCATACATGACTACTGAAAAAACCATAGCTTTTACTGTATGAATCTTGGTCAGCAAAGTGATTTCTCTGCTCTTTAATATGCTGTTTATATTTGTCATAGCTTTTCTTCCAAGGAGTAAGGATCTCTTAATTTCATGGCTGCAGTCACTGTCTGCAGTGATTTTGGAGCCCAAGAAGATAAAATCTGTCACTGCCTCCACTTTTTCCCCTTTGATTTGCCATGAAGTGATGGGACTAGATCCTATGATCTTAGTTTTTGAATGCTGAGTTTTAAACCATCTTTATCACCCTCCTCTTTCACCTTCATTAAGAGGCTCTTAATTCCTCTTTGCTTTCTGTCATTAGAGTGGTATCATCTGCTTATCTAGATTGTTGATATATCTCCTGGCAGCCTTCATTCCAGCTTGTGATCCATCCAGCCTGGCATTTTGCATTTTGCATACTCTGCAAGTTAAATAGGCAGGGTGACAATATACAGCCTTGAGGTACTCCTTTCCCAATTTTGAACCAGTCTGTTGTTTCATCTCCAGTTCTAATTGTTGCTTCTTGACCTGCATACAGATTTCTCAGGAGACAGGTAAAGTGTATTTTGCTGTATGTTTTCTATTTGCCCCACTGTTTTTTGTTCCATTTTCTTGTCCTCAGTGGATTAACTAAATATTTTCTGTCCCTCGATTTTTGTCTCCACTCTTGGCTTTTTTGGTATCCCTTTTTGTCCTAGTTTTCAGTGATTGCTCTAGGATTTACAGTATACATGTTTGACTCATTACAATGTAATCTGCCTTCAAATAATATTATGTAAGTGTGTGTACAAAATCTTAAAGCAGCATACTTCTATTTTTTTCCTTTCTGCTTTGTGCTTCTGCTGTCAGATATTTTACTTCTATTTGAGTTATAGGCCCTATTTTTTTTTTTATTATCACTATTTTTGCTTTAAACACCCAATTATATTTTAAAGAGTTTTGAAATGAGAAAAATGTCTTTTTTTTATAACTATAGAACTTTTTTGGGGGGGTTTGTTTGACATTTTAGTTGTATTGTCCATTTTCTGTTTGTCTCTTTTGAAGAGATTCAGAAGTTTAGCCACATGGCCACATTGCCTCTGTCCTCAAGTGATTTTCTAATCTGTTTACATGTGTAGCCCCTGTGACTTCTCAGGGGTCACGAGTTAGAATGCTGTACTTTTTTGAAGTAATACTTCCCTTTCTTTTCCCTTAAATGCTAGTGTTTTAAAATGTGTGTGTGTGATCTGGGACAAAGGACTATTCTAAACATAGTAGTAGTAGTTTAGTCACTAGGTCGCGTCTGACTCTTGTGACCCTGTGGACTGTAGCCCGCCCAGCTCCCCCGTCCATGGGATTCTCCAGGCAAGAACACTGGAGTGGGTTGCCATTTCCTTCTCCAGAATTCTAAACATAGATACCAGTTTTTTAAATGGGGTTTTGAAGGACAGTCTTCGTTGCCAAAGCTATTGCAAAAATACCATAAACAGTGCTTAAATCTTCAGGCTTTATGTTACAGTCTCCTTTGGAAGTGTTGGCCAGCTGCAAGGTTTCTGTTTACTATAATACACGAATTCCTCACTTATCCACTGGTCAGTACTCTGGCAACTTCATCTCCATGGAACACTGGAGAAAATAATGAAGTAAAACAAATGGTTTCTAAACAGCTCAACTAGATGTATCAAGGTCATTAAAAATAAATTTCATATATTTGAGTAAAAGAACTCTTGACTCAAAATATGCTTGCTTTCATTAAAAAATGTCATTCTAACCAGCTGGGCTGATTGGTTTCTTTGCCTTCAGCAAGAGGAAGAGCGAGAGAGGGAGGGTTGGTAGGGAGAGAAAGGAGGAATGAGCACGCGCACTGTGTAGAGGAAGACATAATAACCAAAGTTTGTGTATCCCTCTGGACTGCAGTCTCCCTCAGCACAGCTGACGTGGGCCATCTGCGCGCTCTGCTCTGTCGCTGACACATGATGCTCCGTAAACACTATCTAAACAAACAAAGAAACAAACAAACATGTGACTCAGAGGCCGAGGGGACAGAGAAGAACTGCATGATGTTGAAAGAGGAATTTAAAAAAGGTAGCACTTACAGGCCACTCTGCGATCAGGCAGAGAGCTCTTTCTCCTACGCTGCCCGGTGCAGCGGGAATGTTTCTATTCAGGGAGGGTAGAAGTCAGCATGAAGCAGAGCTCCCCATGCTGGCAGTGATGTGCGACTCAGGAAAGGCTACATTTTGGAACCTGGGCGGGTACTTACTGCCTTCAGAAATGATTTCTATAAAAACCCCACACCTTTCTTCCTTCTCCCTCCCCCCAGTTAAATATCCATTTCTACCCTTGGCTCTCTACCTAATTGTTTCACCTCTTCATACTGAAGAAATCCGTTTGTGCCATGGATATCTCCTTTACCTGATCATGTTGCTAAAGTGATGTGTTTCTGTATGCAGAGTAGATGTCAGAAGTAATTCTTTGTTCAAAAAATTCATGGATGAAAAAAATGTTCATAGTGATTTATACATACCCACACCTTAAATTCTAACCTTAAATTCTAGTAAATGTGCACAATTTGTAAAGAGGAACTGATAGTGCTGCTCTTTTTAATGATGATCTATTCATTCAGTTTGAATAGATATGTTCAATAGGTTATTCTTCTCAAGATTTTTAAACTGAAAATTGCTACTAATAATCATCAAGGCAGGTGACACTCACTGAATGGTGTGTGTGTGTGTGTGTGTGTGCATGCGCATGCATGTGCCCCAGGAACTCTGCAAAAAGCTTTGATGGATGATTATTTAATTCTCACTACACTTGAGAAAGTAGGATATCTAATCTTATACGTGGGGAATTGAGACTTGCAGAGGTGAGTTTACAAAGTCCAAGTGTACACATCTAGTCCATGGCAGAGCTGGGACCTGAGTCTTTGTGGTCTGACTCCCAAACCTATGCTTTCACATTCACACGGTGTGCTGCCTCTTTCTCCCATCATCTCCAAAAATAAAGTAGCAAACAATAATCACAGTATCTGTCTTTATCACACTGAATAAAATATAGCTTTCCCTTGCTGTCATTCAGTCATGACAATGGCAGAGTGCAATTAAACTAACCCTTAGTTTGAGAAGGGGCTTCCCAGGTGGCTCAGTGGTAAAGAATCCACCTGCCATGTGGGAGGCGTGGGTTTGATCCCTGGATCAGGAAGATACCCTGGAGAAGAAAATGGCTAACCACTGCAGTATTCTTGCCTGGAGAATTCCATGGACAGAGAAGCCTGGTGGGCTACAGTCCATAGGGTTGCAAAAGAGTCAGCCATGACTGAGTGACTAGCAGTTTGAGAAGAGAGTAGGAAAATACATATATCTATTCATAGGCACAGTTAATTAATTTGATAACAGTCAGTGACTTGTCTCCCTCCTATCTCCCTCTCCCTTTTCTCTTGAATTTGATGGATGTATGTAGGTAAAACAGGTAATTCAGGAAGCATTATCTTCCATCTTGCTCCTCTCCAGTTTGCTGGCTGTTCTGAATAATTTGGATAATTTTATTATTTCCTGATTTCCCTTTCCTTTTGGAGCATTTCAGTCATAGTTTTCATTTCTCTTCTCAACTAGCTAAATCTTAATTCATATCAGAACGTCTTTCCATCCATCTGGATAACATTCATGAAACACATTTTTGAAACTATTTTCACTCAGAGGGCCCAAAGAATAAAACAAGCCAGGCTGATTGTATGGTTCTTGTGTAGCAACTGACAGGAAGAGACTCGGTTTAATTTTCTTGGTGTTCAGATAAGAAACAAAATATGCCACCAATTTCTTTTCCTAAACAGAGCAAACCAATATGTACACACGCCTGAGGGCCCAGGGACACAGGGATGCTTTGTATATGACTTTAATAAAAAACATGTTTTTCTTTTAAAATCTTCCATGAGCGAGATGGGATTCCGGGGGTTGAGGATGAGCAAAGGATGGCTGCAGTTGGGAATAAAGAAAAATGAGGCGAGCGCGAGCGAGAGGAGCTGATAAGATAAAATGCATTTAGGCTGTCAATCAGATGTCAGAAGCCATGCCCTGCTGTTCTGAAATTGCCTTTTTATGTTGCATTTCTCAAAGGTGAGCTCAGAGTGCAAGCTTTAGTGTTCTTCTGGGAAAGAGCGAAACAAGAATAAATACAGTAGCGACAGCATATGCTATGATTTCTTCCCGTTCTCAGTTTACCAAGATTATTAACAGAGACTTTTTAGACAAAAATGAGAGTAGTGGTTTATTTTCTGGTTATATTGCCTCTCTCTGAGCTGCTTCTCTCTGTTGCTTCTTGCCAGCCCAGTCTTTCTTCTCGAGGCTCCCCATTTGGAGTATCATTAAGCATGTCAATACTTGTTCTCCGATCCCTGTCTTGACCTTAATAGTCATAGCTGAGAAATTATTTTCTTGCCTTCTTTGTTTGACTGGAATAATTCCACTCATTCTGTGAGCTTATTAATTCCCCCCCTCATGTTTGATAAGGACATTTTACAGGGCAATCATGACTCAGAGTGCAGAATGGAATATGAAGTTAGAACTCCATTTTTTTTTTTTTTTTTTTTAAGCAGTTAATCAGAGGGTGAGCAATCTGAAGTTGTTCCCTGACTGAAACGTTCACATTTGATTGCTTTCCTACTCAGTTCCATTGTCAGCCGCCTCTGGGTGTCTCAAACAGCTCAGTAATGGCAGCACCTGGGTTAGGGTAATGGTCACAGTCCTGTTTTGATGGTTTGCTTTACAGTTTTTCGCAGACTCAAATAGCCTAAGTACAGGTGCAGTCTGAGGAAACTAAATGCTGCGGTATTAGATCTAGAAACAGTTGAGATCTAAATGCCTGTGAACTCCAGGGCTTAACCCTCTCACCTCCTTATGCTTCCCTTGTGGTTTTAACTTGACCCGAGAGGATGCTTACAATCTGCTATCTTCTTTGCTTATTGATCTAAAGACAAGGGTGACCTTGATAGAAAACTTCTGGTCTTTTGCAGGCAGTGTGTAGGTACTTAGCAGGAATTGCAGGCTCTCAGCTCTACTTTTACTCTGGGACCCGGTTGGCAGGCAGATCTATTCATTCCCCTCTCTGTGACTTGACATCAAATCTTCCACCAGGAGGATCTCGACTCCCAGGGGAAAGGGGAAATGAGGGATGAATGAACCTTCTACTGGTTATAAGAATGTGACCAGTACAGAATTTCTCCTTTATTTTTCTAAAGCCCTTCTGCATTTTTCAGTCTACTTCACTGAGCTAACCCAGGCCAAAAGGAAGATGATTAAGTCTCAGAAGAGGCATGAATTGGCCTGAAGCTATAGAGGAAAAAGTTTTGGGGTGGACAGTTTGAAAGATGGAGAGCAAGAGTGATTAGGCAGTGGAAGAGAAGTCCCACCACTGCAGAGAGCTCAGGAAAGATCAGCTAAGATATCAACATTAATGAGACAGAGCAAAGCCCCAGAGAATAAGCAAGGCTTGACTGAAAGGAGGGTGGGAGGAAATCATAACAGGCAGATGACAAGGAATGCTTTCCTGCTTGCTTCCCACCTTACAGTTTTCACAGGACAGTTTTTTTTTTTTGAGAGACAGTAAAGCATCTCGATGGCAATTCTAGTCTATGTGTTTAAACCATGAAGATGATTCTTCATTTATTCAACACAAAACTTTTTTTTTTTTAGCTCCTACTCTATGCCAGGTACTGAGTCAGCTTCTGAGAATACAACTGTGTCAGATAGAAATGATACAGTCTTGTAGGGAAAAAAGTTGGGGGCTAGCGGTTCCCTGTGTGGAGGAGAGATAAGGAAGATGGACTAGGGACCCTCGAAGCTCAGAATGCTGGTGGGAGGCGCTGTCCTCAAACACAGCTTCTTATGGGGCTGGGGTCCCCGCCCTCCAGCCGCCTGCTTCTGCCATCTTGTAAGGTTGCCAGGTGCTGGCAGATGGTACTCTGAGGATTCTTTGCAGGGTTGGTACCCTCTCCCTTCCCTGATCGCCTAGGACCTACTTGCTGTATGAGTGTTTTCCCACTGATGAGCTTGCTTTCCTGCTTGTTCTGGAAGAAGGTAGAAAATGGGGTCTTTCCTGGTAGTTCCATGGTTAAGACTCTGCACTTGCAGTGCAAGGACTGCGAGTTCGGTCCTCGGTGGGGGAATTAAGATCCCATATACCAGGCGGTACAGCCAAAAAAAAAAAAACAACAACACTTGAAATTAATACATGACTTTAAAAAAAAGAAGGTAGGCTAGCAGGAGGGCAGCCCTCGGTGTCCCTCCCGCAGCAGAAACCTTGTGTCCACAGGCTCCTCCCTTACCCTGCAGGCTGTGTGAGGGATGATGAGAGAATGTGGACTGGTGGACCTGTTTTGGTTGAGCCTGTTTGCAAATTTGCTCAGTAAAGTTCGTACCTTGACTCTTGCTATGGGGTTTGACGTTCGTCTTTCCCATTGCTCCGCAGCCAGTTAAATCGGAAAAGCAAATACATGTTGTGGCCGGTGCTCATTTTAAACCAGAGGTGAATGTCTTTACCAGTGGCATGTGCTGCCGTGGTCTCAAATCCCCACTGGCTCACTCATTTGTTAACTGCCCGGCCTCTGTGTGCACTTGAAATTGCCTTCCTTGTGAGTGCAAGTGTGGTGTGTTACATACGGGGACACACAGGGTGCCATGGCAGCCTACAGGAAGGGCCTGATCTTTGGGACTTCAGAGAACAGGGCCCTGAGGCTAAGACATGAAGACTGAGAAGGAGTTAGTAGGTGAAGAGATGGGTGCAGATGTGGTGGGCACAGACATGGAAGTGTTTCAGGTAGAGGGGCCCATGGAAAAGGCCCTCAGGAAGAAAGACTTGGTGTCTTACAGGAAAGGAAAATTCAACATGTGTGTAGCTTAAGCCCAGAGGATCTGCAGTTTGAAGAATATTTCTCAGATTAGTGATAAATTGCTCTAAAGTCTTTTACAGTTTCTTTCCTGCTTCCTGTGGCCAACATATAGGGGAATCTCAGACTGGAGTTAAGGTAGAATCTGTACATAGCCTCAGAGTAGGATGGAATTGATGGAGACAAAAATCTTTTGTTTCTCCTCCATTTTCCCTTTTTTAAGGCCATTTCTCCTTTCTACCTTAGAGAACCGTTTAAAAATGCTAAATAACTTGAAAGAAAATCCATGAACTGTCGTGTAATTTCCTTCTAATCTTCTTTATATTTTCCCTCTTTAATCCCTCCTTGCCTTTCTTCTTTCTTTTTCTTTCTGAAGAAGGACTTAGGTATAAAAATGAGCAAAATAATTCATTGCAGTTAATTTTATCTTCAGTGGTTTGGAAATCAGGTATAGCCTGGTCTCTAGAGAAACCCTAATACCTATTATTGGAAAATAAGACCTGCAAGGACAAATATGATCGAAAAATAAGAGATTCGGTTTTCCCTGTTGAAAATAAAGAGCTTTCTCTCCTGTTGCTTATTCTCAGAACATTTACCCTAGAAAACTTGTGAGCAGGCACTTTCTCTCTGTCTTTGAAATGCATCATTTTAGAAACAGAATAAGCCTTTTTGTCAGCTTTATGACCCAGGACTGTCTGTCTGAGAACCCGGGAGACTTCTCTTTGAAACCCAAACATCAAAGGGAATGGGCCCCTGCCTCCCAGCTTCTCAGGGAGGATGGTGGACTAACTTCAGTGGGTGCCTTGTTCCAAGTTGTAAAACTACCACCTGTCACAGACATCCCTCTCTGCTCCCTTGTGGATTAAGTTACTGAGCTAACATAGATGGTCACCCCAATTACTGGGTAAAGTTAGGATGAATTATGTGTGACGAATGGTGCTCTCCAGTCCTCTTACTTGAGGATTAGTTATGGTTTATCTTGAAAACACTTTCTTTCTGTCCTCAAAAACTCTTAGCGGATTGCCTGTGATGTACATCATATTCTGGTTTAATGCTTTTTCAATAATGAGTGATTTTTTTTTTCTGTACTACCTTTATAGAGAGGATTTGGGGGTTGGAAAAAGAGATTTTCTCTCCCTGTATTTCCCCAGGAGATCTTAAAGAAGGTAACTTTTCCTTTTTTTTTTTTTGGACCCTGTTCCAGAGCCATGCACTGGAACATGCATGTTCTCTTTCAGGAGAACCCGCTGCTTTGGGAAATGGAAACTGTCCTCCTCTATTGCTTAGTTGCTGGGCCTGGTACAAGTTCTCTCTGGCAGATGGAACGCCAGCCCTTTCAGATTTTCCCAGGTGGACCAAGCACTGTTTGCTTTCAGAAGTTCTCAGCGAAGCTTTCATTTCAAATTCATAAAAGTTATCAGCCAACTTCCAACAATTGTTTAATAAAAAGCAATCAGCCAGCCAAAAATATAATAGCTTTTATGTCAGAAGATACTGGAGACAGCTGCTAAGCGGGCCACTAGCAGCCCCTGGGCCACATGCTCCGAGTCCCATGCATATGCACAGACCGCCACAGCAGCACAGAGCATATTGGGAGTAATAAACCCATCCCCCCACCTCCTGCCCTCTCCCCCCCAACCCAGTCTCCCCACTCCAGAGAAAGCGACAGAAGGAGACTCTCTGGAGCAAATTGCCACAGTCAAGATGCACAAAACTCATTCATTAGGCAAGGATCTAATCTGGCGATAGACACAGAAAGCCCTAGTTCCCTAGCCTGGTTTGGATAAAATCCATGTGAATCTTATTGCATTGCAGAAAAATGATTAAAAAAAAAAAATGCCTCCACCAAACAACTAATTCAACAGCATTCATCAAGAAAATTGAACTCAGATGAGAGACTTTTCTTTATCTGTTTGCTTCTTCCAGTCTAATAAGGATAGTGAAAAAGTTTCTGGAGTTTTCTCTTCCTTGCAAAGATGGTTTTATTCCCCCCAGTGTTTTTTGACACAGTCACGTTCATTGCTCTGCCTTGCTGCTTGGGAGATGTTCCAATGATTGAGACATTCATGATGACCTCATATGTCTTTTCTTGTCATTAGAAACACAAATCCAGAAAGGTGCTGTTTTAATCATGGGGGTGGAAAAAAAGGAAACTCTCCTGAAATTTTTCACCAGCAAGTTAGGCCACTTTTTTTCCCCATCAAAAGCGTGCTTATTTTGAGAACAAAGCGTAGGCAAACCACCTTTTGTTTATAGAGCACTTTCCCATCCCAAAGGATGCCATGGTTTGTAAACACTCTGAAAGCTGTTTTTAGAGCTTCCACATTGCCTGTCTACTAAGGACAGATCCTGGAGGTTGCTCTGTATCCACACTTTCTGGCCTTTTTCAAGTGCCAGCAAAACCTTATCCCATAGTAAGAAAAATGTGTAATGTTTTGGAGGGTAATGGGAATATTTTCCCCCAAACATTAAATAGCATAGTGTGGGCCATAGAGTTCCAGAATAATCCTTGGAATTATTCTGTGAATCTCCAGAGGGTCTCCAACTTCAATTCATCCTTCAGTCCTCTTTCCTCCCCCAAGAAAATTTTCAGCAGAGCTGAAGAATACCCCCCATTTCGATAGTTTGCTGGGAGGACTCACAGGACTCAGCGCAGAGTGGACATGGCTAAGATTCATTATGGTGAAAAATACAAAGTGAGTCAAGGGAAAAGGCATGTGGGGTGAAGTGGGGAGGAAATCAGGCTGAAGCCTCTCCCGGTGGAGAGGACATTCTTCACTCCCCAGCGATGAGTTGTGGCAACATATGTGAAATGTTGAAGCTTTCAGAGATTTAGTATCCAAGTTTTTGATGGACAGGGAGGCCTGGCGTGCTGCGATTCATGGGGTTGCAAAGAGTCAGACATGACTGAGTGACTGAACTGAACTGAACTGATCCAAGTTTTTAAATTGAGGACCAAGGTTTTAAATGAAGGGTCACATAGGTACCCTCTGCCTGACATGTCCAAATTCCAGACTCCCAGAATAAAGGCAGGTGTTCAGAATAAACTATATTGTTTGTGCAAACAGTTTAGGCACAGTGGGCCATTCTTATCAGTTCTGGAAATTTGTGGGAAAACTCCCCAAATCCCAGTTCCCAGATGTCAGCCAAGGGCCAAGTTTGCAGCAGGCCTTTCCAAAGACTCAGTCTCACATACAGACAGTTAACTGTGTTAACTCTCCTTACAAGTAGCATTATGGACGGATCATTCCCGCCTCTCCTGCCTCATCCCTTGAGTTGGGGAGTGGGGGGGGGGTGGTTAGGAGGTACTCGGTGGGGACCTACTGTATAGCACATGGAACTCTGATCAATGTTATGTGGCAGCCTGGATGGGAGGGGAGTTTAGGGGAGAAGGGATACACGTGTGTGTACGGCTGAGTCCCTTGGCTGTCCACCTGAGACTATCACAATGGCTGTACCGTTGTTTCACAACTATCGGCTGTACCTCAATACAAAATAATTTTTTTTTTTTTTTAAAGAGGCACCTTGTGGGAGTCAGCTCCTGGGAAGAGGGTGGAAATTAAAAGGCAAGGCTTGGACTCTTATGGTGGGTCTAGGGTGGTAAGGATTCCGAGAGGTAGTGTGGTGAAACTTAAAAAGCAGACATTTTAGAACTGGGATGACTTAGATTCAAATCCTGCTTGATATTTCTATAGAACTTAAAGAAAAAGTTTCAGACCTTTCTTGTCTCTGATCATACAGATGAGCCTGTTGTTTGGTAGGAAGTAAGGTCATGCATTTCAGGGGAAATATCAGAGAGAGGAGACCTCCATGCTAGTAGGTGAGTCAAAACTGGAATTAGTATTTTTGAGTGCAGATCCAGTGTTTTAACTTTAGGTTGGTGTTCTCATTTTTTGTTTGTAATGATTATATCTGAGCACTTAATGTATACAAGCATTTACTGGTGAGCACGCTAAGGGTCATATGAGGATGTAAGTGATGTGGTCTTTGCTTTCAGGATGCTTACAGCCTAGCATGAAGCTCATGGGGTACAAGAGAGATTTTAAATGCAACAAATGCATTCATGAAATTACATATATTTTAACTCTATGACAACAGAGGACAGAGCAAAGTGAGTGATAGGATATTTGCCACACACAACAGCTTCTTCCCGTAACACACCATTAATGTATCACCTATGAATTTGACTCCTCTAGTTAGACTTGTCTTTCAAATCTTTGCTATCGTTTCAGATTATATCATCTCCTGAGTCAACCAATTAGAGTAGCACTCTTGGGGAAGGAGCATCTTGATCTCTTTGATGTGTTCATCCAAATAACAATAGCACCGACTTTGATTTTCTACTCTCTTATTCTCTAGCCTGAGGGTTCTTATCTTCCTTACCTGTCTACAGATATAAAGTCACTTTTTTTTTTTTTTTTTAAACTGTTTCTAGGCTTTATTCAGGGACTTCCCTGGTGGCTCAGATGTTAAAGAATCTGTCTGCAATGCGGGACACCTGAGTTCTATCCCTGGGTTGGGAAGATGCCCCAGAGGAGGAAATGGCAATCCACTTCAGCATTGTTGCTTGGAGAATTCCACGGACAGAGGAGTCTGGTGGTCTATGGTCAGGCTCACAAAGAGTTGGAGAAGACTGAGCGACTAACACTTTCACTTTTAGGCTTTATTCAAGTCCGTAATTGTCCATGAAGCATGAAAACCAGAACAGCAAACATGTTCTCATTTCAGTCTTTGTGTGGCTTTGAGAAATGTTTTGCTAATTTCATGGGAGGAGTCTCACATTTGACCTTTGTTTTTAGGACCACCAGACTTACTTCTCAAGCACCTAGCCAGGTCTCCTGGTTTTCAGTTCTCTGCTACACTCCATGGCCTCACATTCAAATGTGTAGACTTATACAACTAGAGTTTTGTGTACTCATTCTATTAAAGGTTTTTGATTGATCTGCTTTGTATTTTACAATCATTTTAGAATAGAGGCCAGATCACACTGTGATTGAGGATATCAATTCTTTAATTGTAAGTACTTTGTTCTAATCCCAGTCCAGACACTTGGCAGCTGTGAGACATTGGGCAATTTATTTAATCTCTGTTTTCAATTTCCTCACTTATGAGATGGGCAAAAAAATATTAGTACCACTCTTAGGATTAAATAAGAATATTTTTGACATGCTTCGAGCAGTGTCTGACACTTTGTTATGTTTGAAAAATACAGAAGTTAGAACAATTGTCTTATTCCATATTAAAGTGTCTCTTAGATTCTTTTTATTACAAATAATTGCTTTGAGTTGTGTCTTCCTCGATAAACTTTTTACTAGTTGAAAGAGACTGTTACAGAGATCCAGTCTTCTTACAAATTCACATTTTTTTTAGTCTATAACATAGTTCCCCCATGTCAGAAACCTGATTTACACCAAATCAGAACCAGAACTGAGAAATTCTGTTGAAAGAAGACTGTGCTTATGATTAACAGGAGAGAGAATACCAAGAGTTCCCCCCCCCCTTTTTTTTTTCTGGTTGAAAATGTGCTTACAAAGCTCTTATCCTGACAGATTATACAATGTCTCTTCCTTTTTTTTTTAAATTTACACTAACATTTTGAATTCATTCTTCCTAGCAAATAAGGCAGTTGAGGCAGAGACATTAGTTTGAGTGGGTGCATAGATCAGTGTTGCTCTAAGGAAAAAAAGTATTGATGTGTGATCAGGCACAACTATAACATACAAAAAAAATTTTTTTAGGGAGAGAGACAGAGAAATTCTCTTGAAATGAGAAAACAGAAACAGGGTGTCCAACACACAGTAGGTATTAAGCAAATGCTAACTCCTGTCTGTTGCTTTGCTTGGCTGCCAGGAGCAATTTCTTTCCTCTCAGTATTTGTATTGACCTTTCTTTCTCTTTAGTTGAGAAAACACAAGGTTTTTTTGTTCTTTTTTTTTTCTTTCTTTTTTTTTTTTAAAGGCCAGTACCATAAACTGTGTGATGTTTAGCTTCTGCAGAGGTGTGAAGAAGTCCTGCAGTTAAAAGGGGAGTAAGGTTTTTGTTTTTTTTTTAAATTGGGTGGAAGCCCAGAAAATGTTAGACAAGCCAAGGTGAAAACTCATCTTGACTCATGACAACGTGCACACATGTGTGTATGTTTAGGGGTGTGAATGTTGTGCCAAGAAGAAGAAAGGAATTAATCCAAAGTGTAAGATGGCAAAATGGTTTGACCCAGCCCTCACCACCCAACGTGTGGTTTCCCTCCTTTGCCTTTGTTAGAGGCTGGAGTTAGCCAGCTTTAAATTTCCGATCTTAGAAATACACAGTACAATTAAAGTAGCATTTTGTGAGTAGAGCAGACAGATCGTGACCATTTATCTGGTCAAACCAGAGACCAGGACTTAATTATTTGAACCTCACAGAGTTTTAGGATCAGAGTAGCGGCTCCTATCCATTGAAGTTTAGTACAGTAGGGGGTCCCCTTAAGGGAAAAGGTTTCTGGTTGGATAGACTTCCTGTTTAAAAATGTTCCTCTTGAGTCTGGTTGCCTGAGCTATCATGCAGGTTCTCATGAGTTATCTATTTAGTACATAATATCAATAGTGTATGTATGTCAACCCCTACCCAGTGCTCTGTGGTCACCTAAATGGGAAGGAAATCCAAAAAAGAGAGGATATTTGTATATGTACAGCCAATTCACTTTTCTGTACAGTGGAAGATAACACAACATAGTAAAGCAATTACAGACCAATCAAAATTAATTAAAAGACAAATAAAAGCGCTCCTCATATTTCCTTCAGTTACAGACACAGCTTTAAACAGGAACATGCTTACAAAAGCTTCAACAGCAGATGTTCAGAATATAAGCCCCTTGTTCACAATAGATTGTTGAAGGGAGTGAGATATGAAAACATAAAGCCCTGAAGATAACTGTAGATCAAAGGTAAAAAATTCTGTTTCCTTTTCAACTCCATCTAGAAAAGCATATTTCAAACCCAAATGCTGCAAACTTGACTCTCCTGGTAGAGACACAAATTTGTATCCTCAGCCAGTTCATCCTAAAGGAAATCAGTCGTAAGTATTCATTGGAAGGACTCATGCTGAAGCTGAAACTCCAATACTTTGGCCACCTGATGAAAAGAACTGACTCATTGGAAAAGACCCTAATGCTAGGAAAGACTGAAGGTGTGAGGAGAAGGGGATGACAGAGGATGAGATGGTTGGATGGCATCACCGACTCAATGGACATGAGTTTGAGCAAACTCTGGGAGCTGGTGATGGTCAGGGAGGCCTGGTGTGCAGTGGTTCATGGGGTCACAAAGAGTCGGACACGACTGAGCGACTGAACTGAACTGAACTGGGGGACACAAATGCGTGGCCTTCTCCTTCCTAATGAGGAGACATGGAGCCTTTTGAAAAGTCAGTGTCAGCCCTGCCCCAAGCCCATGTGTTTAGCAGGAAGGACCCCAGTTAGGGAGGGTGGCAAAGACTGCAGCCACCTCGAGGCCTCCGGTTGTCCTGTTATCTGATCCTCACCTGCTTCCCTGGGAAGAGGAAAAACAAATTTTTCTCTAATGGCCCAGATCATCTTCAATACTTACCAGCAGGAGTCTCTGACAACTTTGTTCTCTCAGGTTTCAGATATTTAAAGAGAAACAAAATATTACACTTCCAACTGGCACAGGAAGAAGCCAAAATCTACCTCATTAGTGAATGGAAAACATGGGCCCCTTTGGGCCAGATCAGGAGGTCAGTGTGTATCTGACTGAAAGGCCCTATTTATTAACCAAATACCCATTACATGGGTCACGTCCAAGGCCAGCCTGATGAGTAGGCAACTCCCCATATGGTTTCATTTCAGGGGCTGAAATACCAGTCCCTTGATCCTCCAAATGGAAAATATGGCTCCTATGTGCCCACTGATGCCTGAAATGTCTTTTATAGGAAAAAAATGCTTTCCATTTAGAAGTCAATAATAAGGTTCATAATGAACACACCCTAGGTGTGACCTAAGAACACACCGAGGTGTGAGTGACTGAATCTGCACTCTCTTGAGAGTGAGTTTAATGGTTCAGGGAAGAAAGAGCCTCGGCCTTGAATGGGAAGAAAGATATAAACAGGGAGCATGTGTGTGTTCTCCGGTGTGTCTGACTGTTTCTGACCCCATGGCCTGTAGCCCGCTAGGCTCCTCTGTCCATGAGACTCTCCAGGCAAGAATACTGAAGTGGGTCACCATTTCCTCCTCCAGGGGGTCTTCTGACCCAAGGATCTAACCCACGTGTCCCACACCTCTTACATTGCAGGTGGATTCTTTACCACCACACTACCGGGGAAGCCTGCAAACAGGGAGAAGGGAGCAGAAAGGGAAGACCAGAGAGTGACCAGCCAACTTGCTTCATTTTTTGTTGGTCACTTTCAAAGTGAGATGGAAAACGCTCACAGTGTCTGGCACACAGCAAGCTCTTAATGTTAATTATTCTTATTTACAGTTATGGCAGGTTCAAGACGGGGCATGCCATTTTGGAGGTGAACCTACAGTCTCCCTACTCTGAAGCTATATAGTGCCTTTCTCATAAAATCAACGGAAAATTATTCCCATTCCATTTTCTTTAACCTCTCCCCATCCTAACATTTTCTCTTTGCTAATCTTTTGCTTAAGGGAATATAAAGGAGTCTTACAGGCTTTACTTTAAGAACGGGGGTACAATTAGAGGCATATCTAAGCTAACTGTTGGCTTTCAGCCGCATGCCACACATCTCTGTCACATTTGTGTATCTTGTCTTTCCTAGTGTCATGAAAGAATCCTTGATTAATATCTGTCTAATTCTGGAGCCCTGTGACTGTAATCATCTATTCAAATGGCTCACATCCAGGCACATCACCTGCACACAGCCTTCTCTGATTATTCGAGTTCACAGCAAGTTCTTTATCTCAATTCCTTGAATGGCACCAATTACTCTTAGCTCTCATTTGGTGTTCATACACACAGTAAGTTGCCTACATATGAACCTGCAGGTTGCAGACTTTCAAAGATGTGATTGTGCTACTACCCAGACATCACTGGATCCTGTTTTCAGGAGGGTAGGTAGAATTGAATCCAGCAAGGAACCAGAACCTGTGCCATCAACATCAAACACGAGTGACATTGCACTCGCCCTCCGTCTCCTATTGCTGATGATCTTTCAGCTCTACCGTCTCCCACTTCCCTCCCTCCTCCAATCAGTAACTCTTCTTGCCTGTTCACCCAAGGCCAGCCCCTGTATGCCAGCTGTTGTACCATACTATGGTGTTTTTCAAGGTATACCGCAAAATTTAAAATGTTATCTTTATTTTTAGTATGCAGTTGTTTTTTATGTGTGGCTTCTGTGAAAAGCATTATAAACCTACTGTAGTATAGTACTGCATAGCCGATTGTGTCAGTTGGTACCTAGGCTGACTTTGTGGGACGTAATGAACACTTTGGACTTAGGAATGCTTTCTTAGACTGGAACTTGTTCGTATGTAGGGGACTTACTCTATCTGCCTCCTTAGTAAAAAGCTTAATAGTTTTGTCTAGTTTTGTTATTAACATATACATGGTTCTTTAGCATTTAATATGTATGTGTGTTTTGATCTTTCCAATTAGACCATAAACTTCTTGTTAAGGTCAGTGGCCTCTGAGATAATCTGCAGTGATCCTCCTGCCCAGGTATTCATGCCCTTGTGTAATCCCTTCCCTCCCAGCTGTCCAATGAAGCCGCTCATTTGATTGCAGTGAATAGAATAAGGCTGAAGTGTTAGGGTGTCACTCCAAAGATTAGGCTACAACAGGTCCATGACTCCGGTCCTTTGAGCACTATCCCTCTTGCCTGCTTGATGTGGTGGGAACCAGTTGCCATGTTGTGAGCTACCCTGTGGAAGGAGCTGAGGAAAGCCTCTGACTGATAGTTGGAAAGAAATTGAGACCCTTGGTCTCCCAGTATATAGAGAATCAAATCCCGAGAATAACCACACGAGTGAACTTGTAAACAGCTTCTCCATCCGTTGAGCCTTTGCATGAAACATGAGCCCTGGTTGATACCTTGGCTGCTATCTTGTGAGAGTCCTGGAGGCCAAAGCACCCAGGGAAGCCATGCTTCCTGATTAACAGAAACTGTGAGACAATAAATGTTTGCTGTTTTATGCTGTTGATTCTTGGATTAACTTTTTATCCAGCAGTAGATAATTAATGCAGTCCATGTCTTGCGGTCCACTTATGGGCTAATACTGTAAGCCTGGAACAAACATGGAGAAATCTGCTTTTGGTTATCCAGAGAATATCTGTGTTTTTTTTTTTTTTTTTTTCCCCTTATCTGGTGGACAGGGTGAGAAACAGAACCTTGGATTTGGTCCCACAAGGCCTGGATCTCTGCCCTCTTGGTGTATGAGGCCAGGTCAGTGAACAAGAGAAGTTCAGGAATAGTGACCAAATCAAGAAGACCCTTCAAGGGCTAAATGACACTGTGCCTTGATGTTGGACAGTCTTGAAGGCCCATCTCTGCTCCAGAGCCCCTCACAGGATTGCCTAAGACCTCAAAGACCCCAGGGCATTACAGGCTGGCTTTTCCCTCTGCCAGATTCTACCATCTTCACCTTCTCACAGAGTACTTCTCAAGAGCACTTCCAGTAAGCCCTTTGTACACAGCTCCTCATCTCATCCTAAGACAGTCAAGACAAAGAGGAAGCAACCAGTGAGCTCTACCCCTCTACCTGCGCAGGGATGTGGACCTGTCATGAGATCTTGTTGCTCAAGAGAAGATGGATATGCAAGCGTGTAAGTGAATTATTCCAGTCTTTCCATATTGGCAGATAATTTAGATTCAAGGGAAAAAGCATCTCTGAAGTGAAACAAAACACATCTATGGGCCAGATTCAGTTAATGGACCATGGGTTTGAGTCCTCTTATCTCTGTATCTGAAGATGGCTTTTTTTTTTTTTTTTTGAAGATGGCTTTTGATATCTCTGTTTATCTTGGTCCACCATGTGATTTCCCTGGAGGTTCAGTGGTTAAGACTTTGCACTCCCAATGCAGGGCACATGAATTCCATCCCTGGTTGGGAAACAAGGATCCTGCGTGCCGCAAGGTGCAGTCAAAATAAATAAATAAATAAAACCCCACAGAAACCATATTGGTCCATCATTTGCTTAGAGAAGAACTGGACATTTTGTGCGTGGGTGGGAGTGTGGAAAGTGGGCGAAGCTGAGTTTTCTTTGGCCTCGGTGCCGTGTAACTGAGCCCTTCAACAACATGATTCCCCACTTCCCATTCCTTCCTTCTCTTCAAAATGTGCTGAACAAGTGGGTTTCTAGCTTTTCTGGAATATGAAGAGCAGAGATTCCCTTCTCCCATCATGTTTTTGATACTCTTCCTAAAGGTGTCAGATACTTAGGATGCGCAAACACCCTGTTTTACATGTGTCTTTCCGATGTAGTTCTTAATACATCAATGTAATTCTCTCCTTTCCTCTCCCTGACATGTTCCAGTGTGGATAATGAATTTTGCCTCTGATGGGGGAAGGATGTACTGTTACCTCTCTGGGAATCTTTTTTCCTTTCTCTGTGAATAAAACCTTTGGACTTTCAGGATAATTAAGATATGCTGCCTTCTAAAGAATGAAATTCATTAAAAGTAACGTTTTTCTCTTGCAGGCTTACATCATTTCCAATGTCCCAGTGCAGCAATTTGACCCAGTACTACTTTCCAGGGCAATAGTTTTCACACTCACTTCACAGTTTAAACCAATTTGATTTCACTACTAATTTGCCTTATTTTAACTTGGATATGCTGAAGTAGTCCAGGCTGCTTCCAAACACTTACTGCCTCATTAGCCGATGGCTGTAGTCTAATGACTTTCAGAGCAAATGAGCGCTTCCAGGGTGCTGGACGCCAGTGGAAATAGTTCTTTGCAAACTAAAGGAGAGGACGTCAGAATTGGATTTAATTCCATCCTTTGTTAGCTTTGGGATAGTTAGCATTTATTTAAATGAACTTGTAATTATTTTCAGATCGATAGGAGATTCCTGGGTAAATAGACTGAAACCATCACTTGGCCTTTTGTCTAAGGCAGGTAGTATCATTTAATTCCCTTTGCTAGTGCTTACTTTAAGGGCAAGTATGAGAATAGCTTCTAAGCCGTGACGCATAGAAGAAAATCAGCTGTGGTAATTTGAGAAAGATTTTGCTATCTGGTAAGACAAGAGATGGTGATGAGGCTGGTTCTGTTTTTCTGCCATGAAGTGGTGTGCAAAGACTTTGTGATTGGTGCTATGGCAGCTATCTTGAAAGCATGAGTTTAAAAGCTTAGAGATAAAGAACCAATATGCTGAGGAGAATCTTGCAGAAGGATAGGAAAGAATCTAGGTGTTTGATAATGTTCTTAAACAGTTTCTCTTCCTCTAGACCAGCTACTTCCAGACTTATTGTCCTGTGAGAAAGTGAAATGCCTTTATTGCTTAAGACACTCTTGATTTGAGTGAAATCGCTCAGTCGTGTCCGACTCTTTGCGACCCCATGGACTGTATAGCCTACCAAGGTCCTCTATCCATGGAATTTTCCAGGCAAGAATACTGGAGTGGGTTGCCATTTCTTTCTCCAGGGGATCTTCCCAACCTAGGAATCGAACCCAGGTCTCCTGCATTGTAGGCAGACACTTTTACCATCTGAGCCACCAGGGAAGTCTTGATTTGGAATCTATCAAAACATCTCTGACAAGGTCCAAGGAAGTTCAAGGAACAAGATTAGTTTTGCCTGTAAGTGCCAGAATTTTCTGGATATTTATTCTCATATATTTTGGGTGATTTGAATCATAATTGGAGAAGCCTTCTGAGCATCAGTGTTTCAAAGTCTTAGCTACTTAGATCAAATTTCTTCCCTATTATGCTTCATACTTGGAACCGTGTCACAGCTCTTCCTTTGACATACGGCAGGGTCATCAGTTAGACATGTCAGGTGATAGCATGAAAATTTTTAGCTTTGGTACATTTTGCCTTCATGCTTCCCTTTGCTAATTATTCATGCAATTGACATATATTTATTGAGCACTTGATATGTGTTAGCTTTGGAAATTTAGGCAGAAATGCTCTCCTTCTTCTTAGAATTTTCATTCTAGTAAGGTTATATAATCTCCATATTCATCTAACCTTTTTAAAGAAATTTATTTATTTGATATGGACTATTTAAAAAATCTTTATTGAATTTATTACAATACTGTTTCTATTTTATGGGGGTTTTTTTTTGGCCATAAGGCATGTGGAGTCTATTGAACCCATGCCCCTGCATTGGAAGGTAAAGTCTTAACCACTGGACTGCAACAAAGTCCCTCATCTGGCCCTTAATGCAGGATTCTAAGGATTCCCCAGATATTGAGGTGCAAGAAAACTTCCTAGAATAGATGTGTGGCTCTTTAAAAATGATGTTAGTAGCAGGAAACTCTTTTTGTATTCCTTTTATTTTCTATGATATTGGAAGATATTGAGATAGTGGTGAAATGCTGCATTGAAATTTTCTTATCATTATTAAAACCTATTCAAAATAGCTAGTCTGGAACCAGGATATTGTATCCTTTGTAGATGACTCATCTGGATTTTTCAGATTAGTAATAGTAACAGGGGCTTCCCAGGTGACTCAATATTAAAGAATCTCCTTGCCAGTGAAGGAGACGCAGGTTCATTCTGTGGGTCAGGAAAATCCCCTGGAGAAGGAAATGGCAACCCACTCCATTATTCTTGCCTGGGAAATCCCATGGACAGAGGAGCCTGGTGGGCTGCAGTCCGTGGAGTCGCAAAAGAGTCAGACACAACTTCGTGACTAAACAACAACAATAATAATAGATTAGTAATTAGAAATTGCTAATCTGGATTTCTTTCTGTATGAAAAGTGAAAGTGAAGTTGCTCAGTTGTGTCCGACTCCTTGTGACCCCATGGAGCCTACCAGGCTCCTCTGTCCACGGGATTTTCCAGGCAATAGTACTGGAGTGGGGTGCCATTTACACATATATGAATACACATTCAACTCCCACCATAATATTCTCAAATAATCCAGGTCATGCATACTAAAGTGGGTGATGGTAACTCATAGCAATGTCTCCCAGCTTTTATGTTTGTTTTGAATCAACTGTGAATCCTAGGATTCCAGGACTTTCATTGGGATGAAAGGGAAGTAACTGTACCTAACTGGGTCCTTCATGTTCATACATGGGTAAGGACAATCAATTTGAGACAACCAAGCAACTCTACTCCCATAATCACCTTCAGTTTATCTGGATTTTCTGCATGGGTGAATCATTACTTACTGGTCCTAAAGTAGCCTCTCTCTATCATGAAATGAGTGCATTGAGCTAGTGAGTTGTAGCTTTTTGCTGATTTGTCTCCTTTGTATCTTAGATCTCTATGGGGCTGTTCAACCACCCAGCATTAATATTTTTAGAGAGTGCTGGGTCAAACAAGGATGGATCTTTGGCAGCTTTCTGTGGTGGTTTTGGTATTCTGTGGTACAAAAAATATACTCCCTTATAGTTGTATTTATGGAAAGTAAGTTGACAGTGTTTTCTTTGATGCCTCCTTTGTTTTTCCACCTACTCTCCTTTTATTATCCTTTGGTTGAACTTCTAATTAAGGTGATCTTCAAAAGTCCCTTTAGCAAAATTTGCTTAAAACAAGGGTTTCTTTTTAGGCCAGTTCTCTCCATTTCTAATGCCAACCCAGAACAGTGATTGTCCTTACCTGTCTACTCCCCTTAAATGTCTAAAGTAAACCTCTAGATCACCTTCTTCTATCACAGCCAGATTTTCCAGTCTGTATTTCAAAAATGGTGTCTGGAATTGATGACCATGACCTTGTTCCAGTACTTATTTTAAAAATCAAGTTATATTCTAGATCTTCACCTAGCCTAATGGTTAGAGGCATGTAAATCAGCCTGTATTATTACTATTTTTTTCAATTTTTCCAGGGAAACATTCATATTTATTTGTGTTCCTGTGTTTCAAAGAAATTTGCTTCATTAAAAAAAATTAATCAGTTAAAGGCAATGGGGCAGAAAATAGATTAGTCCTGTGATGAACGGTTTGCTATGTGTGTGGTTACAAACACTTTAAGGTAAATTTGAAACAGAAAACCAAGTGACAATTGCACTGCTGTCTCAGCTGTGTCTAGGAACTAGATCCAAGGATGGTGAATGGTTAAAAATATTTGACATCATTAAAGTCTACTTTTTCATTTCTAAAATATATACCCTTACTGTAAGATGTGATCATATCTATATGTGAAGGATGAACATTTTTCTCGACTTTTTGTAGATTTGATCAACCAGATCATTAATGATATTAATTCTGTATTATATTAATTAATTCATTATTGATTATTAATTGATTAATTCAGCTTCTGCCTTGGTGTGAATTTGACACTTGGACTTAAAATAACAAGGAGTGGTAGCCTACTTGTGCTTTTAAGGAGTAGAAACCAATTGGAGCAAAAGTAACAGGCTTCTTAATTTAAAAATATGCATATTTCTGATGTGGAAATTGGTGATTCTTCTAGCAAAATTAGGACTTGACTTTGAGATGGTCTGATTACAAACCTATTAGCCTTCCTCTCTATTCCTTGAAGACTTGCCCCTCTCTCAGTTACTCCCTGCTGCTGAGATGATGTTAGAGCTAAATAGCATTGTCCCTTAGGCAGGCCCGAGTCCTCAGACCCAGCACTCCCCTCTTCTATCCTTCCCTGCCCCCTCCCTCTGTCCCTCTCCAGTTCTCCATAAGCAGTTCTTGGTGGGGAGTAGAGAGGGTAGAGAGGCAGTATTAAATGCTCTGATTTCACAGACCTTCAAGCTCTTACTGGCAAGAGAGTTGAACAGAAATAATATTGTTTAAAACTTCTGGCTGATTCATGTCAATGTACGACAAAAACCACTACAATATTGTAAAATAATTAGCCTCCAACTAATGAAGATAAACGAAAAAAAAAAAAAAACAACTTCTGTCAGTAGAATTCATTGACAAGAAGCTGAAAGACTTGAGTAACACAAGATCAGGTGTGCAAGGAATATACGTGCGTGCTAAGTTACTTCAGTTGTGTCCAACTCTGTGCAACCCTATGGACTGTAGCTGGCTGGGCTCTGCTGTCCATGGGCTTCTCCAGGCAAGAATATTTAGAAAGATGGTAACGATGACCCTATATGCAAGACAGCAAAAGAGACACAGATGTAAAGAACAGACTCTTGGACTCTGTGGGAGAAGGTGAGGGTGGGATGATTTGAGAGAATAGCATTGAAACATGTATATTACCATATGTGAAATGAATCGCCAGTCCAGGTTGGATGCATGAGACAGGGCACTCAGGGCTGGTGCACTGAGATGACCCTGAGGGATGGGATGGGAGGGAGGTGGGAGGGGGTTCAGGATGGGAACACATGTACACCATTGCTGATTCATGTCAATGCATGGCAAAAACCACTACAATGTTGTAAAGTCATTAGCCTCCAATTAAAAAAAAAAACAACAACAACACTGGAGTCGGTTGCCATACCCTCCTCTAGGGGATCCTCCCAACCCAGGGATCAAACCAGAGTCCTGCATCTCCTGCATTGCAGGCAGATTTTTTTTTTTTTTTTTTTTTGCCACTGAGCCACTGGGGAAGCCCGTGTGAGGAATATTGCTTCTTTATTCTTCTATAGTATGACAGTATTTTTCCAACCCTCCTTCAGCTGGGTTCTCCATCAGGTGCAAGGTTAGGAGGATTTACGGGTTGCTGTGGCCTTGTTTGGGTGTGTTGGCGAGGGGGAGGCTTGTAGCCCTCCAGGTCATATGTCTACCCAGGAATCTGCTTAGATATACATCACCAGTTTGACCCTTGATTGTTGGTCGATATAAGAGAGCTGCGGAGATGCGCCTGATCTGGGCAGCAGAGCGTCTTCCCTGTTAGCAGCCTTCGGCTCTGCGCTATGCTTGATGCCGGTGATTACTATGCTGCCACTGATGCCAACTGGTACATAGGGTGATCTAAGAGCAGAATCCTGATACTCACTTGACTGCCCCCCCCACCCCAACCCCATCCCCCTTCAGGGGAGTCTTGCTGAATGTAAACTGCTGTGCCAGGGAAGGGGGGCCCTGAGGGCCTCTCCATGGACTCCACCACCTTCTTCCCTGCATCTCTTTCCAGATATAGAGAAGTTCTCTTTGAAATAAAAGCCCTGGTGACATGGTGCGAGAGAGGGCTTCCTAACCTAGCTCTCTGGCTGGTGTCTTTTCTTCCCCCACATCCATCCCTGGGTTCTGGCTGTCTGGCCCAAGATGAAGGAGGTGGGTGCTGACATAAATCTCTTCAAAAAAGTGTTTTCTTTTATAAGTCATTTCTAGCTTGCTTTTAGGCATTTTCCATTGTGTAGATAAGCCAAGAGTTTGTGTATCTTGTCAACCTTCCCCCTTTGCTGACTCCTTCACATCAAAACCCCATGGTTGAGTCGTGACTGTCATTGGGCACCAGACTGAGCTGTTTTTCTTCCCGGCCATTGGCTAGCCAGGTAGCTTGAGGGCTGCTTGCTATTGAGCATGAGAGATTCGCCCTTTCTGCCTACTGAGCAAGCTCCTGGAGTGCTCACAGAATCTGCCTTCTGAAAGCATGAAATGGGTTCACTGTGGTCTGGATGTGGCATGCAGTGGTAGCCAGCATGGAAGCCTGCTCTTATAACTTCTTCCTCACCTACACCTTGGTCCATGGATTCATGAAACAGTGGAGCTGGAACAACGTAGTGCATATATTCTTAACAAACTATAGAACAGCATTTTAGAAAGATATTTCATGCTTCTTTCCAGTCAGTCCTTACACCTTCTTCCAAAGACAACTAGTGTTCTGATTTCTTTAATCATAGGTTAATTTTATCTGTAGGCATAATTAGAATGTGCTGTCCAGCTTCCTTCTCTCAGAGAGAAAGTTCATCCACATTGTATGTCTGAGTAAATCATTGCTTCTCTTTGCTGAGTAGTATTCTACGTGGCTAAACTACAATTGGTCAGTTCTTCTGTTGAGGGACATTTGATATATCACTAAAGTTTTCGGCCATTGTAAATAAATCTGATATGAACATTCATGTGCAAGTCTGTTTGGAGACATAGGTGTCCATTTTTTTCTTGGGTATATATAGAAAGAAAATACCAAGGGTGGACATGCTATATCATAGGATACTCATATATTTAACTTTTCTTTCTATTTTAGGTTAGTAGCTTCTTGGTACTTTTCTCATCTGCAGTCTTTGCAATCCTGTTATTTCTGACATGCATAGTTGAATATATATTTCTCTAATGTTAAATGAAATAAAGAAATTAACTGGATCTCTCAATCAAGGTTATTTACTGCTTATGATCATTATGTTGAGACCTAAAGATATAAGATGATTATATGTCCTGATTTGCTTATAGAACTCCTGGTTTATTTCTATTTTCTTGGCATAACTAGTAATTATGCCTCTCTAATCTAAGCCTGCCCCTGTTTGTTCAGTAAGTTACATATATACAATCCAATGTGCACAGTTAACTAAACATTTTAGATCACTGTCCTCCCCATGCCCCTTTAATATAGGCAGCCACTAGAATGCCTTTAATTCTTTCCTTTTGGCAGCCTAGTGCCGTAGGTAAAAACAGACTCTGGAGTGACTTACCAGGTTTGTAAATGTAGGTAAGCTGTTCTCTTTGCTTCACTTTCCTCAATCTGTAAAAAGATGACAGTAGTGTGACTTTATTCATAGGGTTTTTGTGATGATTTAATTAAATGAAGTGCCTGGAGCCAGTGCCTATGCCATTCTTATTAATGTGCTGTAAAAATGCTGCTTCTGAATGGATAAAGGAGATGTGGTATGTAATACAATGGAATATTACTCAGCCATTAAAAAGAATGAAATAATGCCATTTGCAGCAACGTGGATGGACCTGGAGATTGTCATACTGATGAAGAAGTCAGGTAGAGAAGGAGAAATAGCCTGTGACATCCCTTTTATGCAGAATCTAAAAAGAAATGATACAAATGGACTTATTTACAAAGCAGAGTCACAGGCTTAGAGAATTTATGGTTACCAGGGGGACAGTTTCAGGGAAGGGATAGTTAGGGAGTTTGGGATAGACATGCACACACTGATGTATTTAAAATGGATAACGAACAAGGTCCTACTCTCTAACGCAGGAAACTCTGCTCAATGTTTTGTAGCAGCCTGGATGGGAGGGGAGCTTGGGGGAGAATGGATCCATCTATATATATGGCTGAGTACAGTTGCTCTCCACCTGAAACTATCACAACATTGTTAGTTGTCTACATTCAATATAAAATGGGCTTCTCTGGTGGCTCAGTGGTAAAGAATCTGCTGCAATGCAGGAAACTTGAGAGATGCAGGTTCGATCCCTGTGTCGGGAAGATCTCCTGGAGGAGGAAGTGCAACCCAAATCCAGTATTCTCACCAGGATAACCCCATTGATAGAGAAGCCTGGTGGGCTGCAGTCCATAGAGTCGCAAAGAGTCAGACATGACGGAATGAGCACAATATAAAAAGTTTTAAAATATGTTGCTTCTGATTCCCTGCTCTCTCACAGGTCATAGGTTTTGCTGAGATATTTTACCTCTTTTAGTTCCACACTTTTGTTAGTTTCAGCTTTGTTATGTGACTCTTCTGGTTTAAGAATTCTTAATATTGCAAATTCCTAATTACTCTATCATTACCCATTCAAAGTTTATTGCCTACCGCTGTTTTCTCTCCTTGTCATTGTCCTTATCTTGCCATCTGTTCTGTTCACTTATTTGATTAGAGTCCTTTCCTAAGTATTTTCCACGGTTGGGTTCTGTAGGTGATATGCTCTCAGAATCCATTATATATCTGTAAACAGACTTCTTTCCTCTGAGTATAAGATTATTTTGTTGTAATCTTTTTCTCTCATTGTCCAGATAAATATTATTCTCCTGTTTTATAGCATCTAAAAGTTACAGATAAAAGATTTTTTTTTTAGTTGAAGTACAGTTGATTTACAATGTCATGTTCATTTCAGGTATGCAACATAGTGATTCAGTTATACATACATGTAGGTATCGATTTTTTAAGATTCTTTTCCTTTATAGGAAAGAAAGTATTGAATATACTTTGTTACTACAAAGTATCGAATATCATTTCCTGTGCTATACAATAGGTCCTTTTGGTTATATATTTTATACATAGTAGTATTGTATGTGTTAATCCCAGCCTCCTGATTTAGCTCTCCCCTCACTTTCCTCTTTAGTAACCATGTTTGTTTCCTATGTCTGTAAATGTCTTTGATTTTGTAAATACGTTCATTTGTATCTTTTAAAAAATTTTAGATTCTGCATATAAGTGATATCAAATGGTATTTTTCTTTCTTCGACTTACTTCTCTTAGTATGATAATCTCTAGGTCCATCCATGTTTCTGCAAAAGGCATTATTTCCTATTTTTTTTATGACTGAGTCATATACTTTGCATATATTTCACATCTACTTTATCCATGTATCTGGCAATGGACTTTTAAATTGGTTCCATATCTTGGCTTCTGTAAATGGTGCTTAAAATCAAACAGTGAAAAATTTGATGCTAGTTTTTGTATTAATTTGCTAGGACTGCCATAACAAAGTACTGCAGACTGGCTGCTTACTTATTAGAAGTTTATTTTCTTATGGACTAGAAGAAGTTCAATATCAATATGTTAGCAGAGTTGATTCTGAGGCCTCTTTTCTTGGTGTATAGATCACCGTCTTTTCCCTATGCTTTTACCCAATCTTCTGTCTGCGTATGTCTGTGTCCGAATCTTTTAAGGCAACCAGTCATAGTGGATTAGGGCCTAACCTAATAATGCCGTTTAACTTAATTGCCTTTTTAAATATAGTCACATTTTAGGTACTGTGGGTTATAATTTCACCATGTGAATTGTGGGGTAACAAAATTCAGCCAATAACAATTGTATTCTTTTTCGTTTTGTCAAGGTTCCTCTTTCTCCTCCGCTTTCTCTCTGTACCTCCCCCTCTCTTTCCCATTACCCTTTCCTCCATCTCTTCTTTTCTTCCCTCTTTCCCTTCCTCATCAGTCTGGACCTTAGCCCTTTTAATCTGCAGGATCAAGTGTTCCCACCATGAATACTTCTTTGCTATTTTTGCCTATCTTCAGGCTTTCCCTTTTCCTTTTTCTGAAACTCCCATAACTTGGTCATCTTTTAAAATCTTATCCTTCCTGTATCACATCTACCTCTAAATATATTTCCTCTATGTTGTGAGATATTTATTCTAACTGATGTTCCAAGTTACTAATTTAGTTTTCAATAATGATAATCCTTTCCTTAGATCAACATTTTCCTTTATAAATATGAAAGCTACCTTGTCCTCCAGGAGGCAAATGTCCCTTGAAGGTGTATAGCTGGAAATTTGTTTTCTTCAGTGTTGGGATTGCTAGGTTTCCTTGGGTGCATGTTTATTTCCTTTGCCTGTGCTCTACTTATTTTAGCTTTCTTTCTTTCTTTTTTTTAAAGACATTTATTGTTTTAATTTTTGGCCATGCTGCATGACATGCAGGTCCTTAACTCCCCAACCAGGGACTGAACTTTCACCCCCTGCAGTAGAAGCCAGGAGTCTTAATCACTGGACCCCCAGGAAAAGTCCTAATCTTAATCTTAGTTTTCTCCCATCCAAGTACTAGCCAGGCCCACCCCTGCTTAACTCTGAGATCAGACGAGATTAATCTTAGCTTTGTAATGAGGACTTTGAGAGTGGCAAGCCCAGGGGCGTTGGTTTGCATGGCAGCACTTGTAGCTAAAATGGTGAAGAATCTGCCTGCGATGCAGGAGACCAGGGTTTGATCTCTAGATTGGGAAATCCCTCTGGAGAAGGGAATGGCAATCCACTTCAGTGTTCTTTCCTGGAGAATCCCATGGACAGAGAAGCCTGGAGGGCTACAGTCCACGGGTCACAAAGAGTTGGACATGACTGAGCCACTAACACACACACACTTGTTCCTTCCCTGTGGGTTGAGGGTGTAGCAAGCGGTAAGCAATTGGTCCTCTCTCGAACAGCAGGAGAAAGTGTCTTTGCTGTCTGATTTCATTGGCTGCGACCACTGCAAGGCCTCGAGTCAAGAAGGGACCCAGTCCACCTGTGTAGTGCTTTACAGCTCTTCATGGAACAAAGAAATCTGAGGATTTCCCCAAGACCACACGCAGGGGTTGGAGCCCCTTTTCTTCTTTGGATGCCGTGGATTTCTTCAGCTCAAGCTCTGTCAAGGAACACGGGGTCCAGAACCTTGCTCCGTGTCTCTTGACTTGAGGTTTGCAGGATTCCCTTGGAATCACGAGGGAAATTGTCCTCTCTTCCGTGACCTCATCAGAACCCCAGGCTTCAGATCCTCTTTCTGTGATCAGTCACCCTGATGCTCTCTTAGCTGTGTTTTTCTAAAGAAAGCTAGACTATGGTTAGGTTAAAACCGGGAGTGAACAACGGCCGCAATTCACTTTAAGACCACCATAGACACTGTGCTGAATCTGATAGCTTTCATCTTAACCTGTGTCAAAACTTTCTACTTTCTTAGAATTATGTAAGAATATTATGTATTCTTTTCAGTACTTATGACATTCATCTTATATTTTGTAGACACATTGAGAGCAATTATTTAGATTTAATTTCATACATTAATGGTTTCAATGTCAATCATCATCAATCCTACTGTCTGCTTTTTTTTTTTTTTTCAGTGACAGTTAAACAATTCTTGAAATCTTTATTTTGGTAAATCTCTTAATTTGGTAAATCTTTTGAAATATGAGTGATTAATCTTAATTAAAAGATTAAAAGTTAAAGTGTTAGTCACTCAGTCATGTCTGACTCTTTGCAACCTAATGGGCTGTAGCCTGCCAGGCTCCTCTGTCCATGGGATTCTCCAGGCAAGAATACTGCAGTGGGTTGCCATGCCCTTCTCCAGGGGATCTTCCCAACCCAGGGATTGAGCCCAGGTCTCCCGCATTGCAGACATATTCTTTACTGTCTGAGTCACTAGGGAAGTCCCAATTAAAGATGAAAAATACTTAATCTTTTGAGGCGCTGCAAATTTTAAGACATCTTCACTCCTTTCCACCCTTCCATTACACCTTGCTTTTCATACTAGAATCATAACATTTGTGGTTTTAATTCTTGGATCACAATCTATTGTCAACAAAGACTTATAGATGTTTTCCTATTTTCTCTTGACCAGGGCAAGGTTTTGTGGAGTCTGAAGCATACACAGTTTGAGGGAACCTCTTTGAGAAAAAGAATATAAAACCAGGAACATAAAGCTAGTTATGAAAGTTAAGACTTAGTCAGAAAGTCACCATGCAAGTGTTGGGTCTTGAAGCTTAAACTTTATTAACTTCATGGCCAACTTGTTTTTGTTTATGGCACTTTATCTTGTGAAGGAGAAGTCTGAAGCTACTTTGATTTTTGTTGCTTAGTGGTCAACATTTCACTCCTTTGCTGAATGCTATTGAGTTTATTTTCTTTATGTTTGAAATTGAAGATTGTCGTGGGGTATATTTAGATTTTGGTCTTCTTTCATCAGTGTTATCTGAAATCTGGTGAGTTTGCAGATCTTTCACCTCAGGAAAGTTTTCTCCCACCATATCTTTGATCTTTTCTTTCAGTAAAATTTGTTTCTTCTTTTCCAGTGAATTTTTTCTTGCATCTTTTATTCTCTGCCCAGAGCTATCATCATCTTTGTTATCCTTTTTACTTTCTTCTTTTTGCATTTGGGCAAGCAAATTTGTCATCTATTTTACTTATTTTCTTTAGCATCAACTTACTATTTCTAACATTTTAAAATTCTAGTGGAACTATCATTTTGTCAATATTCCATTTTATATAACCTTGTTCTAATTTTTATTCCTTCCTGCCTCTCATTCAGCTCCATTTTCATCTCTATTGAGGATATTAATCTTTTATCTTTTGTTTCATAGAGTATACATATTTTATTACAAACAAAATAAAGGCTAAGCTTTATTTACACTTCCTATAATAAATATTTTTCAAAGGCATATTTTGCCTCTGCCTTTGAGTGCATATTCCTTTTTTTGCATATTATGGAATCTATTTTATTTATATTTAAATTTATTCATATTCATAGAATGAATACATTATATTCAGATCTGACATTTCCTTTTAAAAAGTACTGTTTATTTTCCACTAGAATGTTGTGAAAATCCTTTTTGATCTTAAGTTGTAGGGCTGGCTACCAGTTTGGGAACTCATCAATGTTAAGAAAGAGAGAAGGACTTTTGTTTATATAAAGAGTTTTCCCTACATTTGATTAAGGACTTTTGTGTTTCCATTTCCTTTCTGGTGTTGTACCTGCCCCACCAGGCAAGACTGGTACTGCTTAAGAAGTGTTGGGACGTCCCTGGTGGTCCAGTGGCAAAGAATCTGCCTTCCAATGCAGGGGACGTGGGTTTGATCCCTGGTTGGGGAACTAAGCTCCCACGTACCACAGGGCAACTGAGCCCATCTGCCACAACTAGAGAGCCCACACCGTTGCTGCTAGAGAAGCCCACACATGCAACAAAGACACAGCACAGTCAAAAATTTAGTTAATTAATCAAAAAAAGGTGTGTCATCAGTACTCCTACAGGCAGTAACCTGGGTAAAGCCCACCTCACTGCAAATAGTGATGTAAATTTGAAATAAAGTATAAGTTCAGATTTATAGATGGTTACCATAAATCAGTGAAGGGAAGCTTAGGAATCCCCTGGAAACTTTTGACTCTAGTAATAGAATTAGAGTGACTATTTAGCACTGATTATGGTACCTAACCCAGGCTTCCCAGGTGGTGCTAGTGGTAAAGAACCCACTTGCCAATGCAGGAGACATGAGAGATGTGGATTCAGTCCCTGGGTTGGAAAGATCCCCTGGCACAGGGCATGGCAGCCCACGCAGTATGCCTGCCTAGAGAATCCCATGGACAGAGGAGCCTGGCGGGCTACTGTCCATAGGGTTGCAAAAAATCAGGCACAGCTGAAGCGACTTAGCATGCACCCACATGGTACTTGACCCAGAAAATAGCACTCTGTTATGACTTCGCATGGTTAGTTTCAGGTTACTTTTGTACACTGTAATGGTCGATTTCTCTCCTGTTGAGCAGCCTCTAAAACTCTACGGCTCTCTCTGTGGGACTGTGACCTCTGCGTGTACACATCTGTTTGGGTGTTTGAGAACCCGAATCATGACAAGCAATTCAGTTTCTGCAGTGCACTTCTGTTGTGGAATTGTGCTTAAGAAAAACATCTACAGATCTGTGATAGTGTATATGAAGAAAGAGGGACGATGAAAAAGCCTAGAGGGATTTATCAGAGGTCTCCCAAGAAAAATGAAGAAAACAGGCAGGACATTTTTTCTACTTATTCACTGATGAATGTAAGAAGTTTAGAATTGAGATTGTGACCCGTTCTCTTTTTTTATTGCTATTGCAAAGGATGTTGAGAGCGTGTGCTTTCAAAGGAAATCTTAGGTCCTAATTTCAGCCTGCACAAGCGAAGCTTACTACTAGCCCTTGTCTATTATTAGTTTCCCCATGTATTTGCTTTCCTACAATTTGCTGCTCCTCGAACCTCCAAGTCCCTCTCCTTTGTCCTGTCGCTTCTCTTTAAATGTATCCTCCTTTGTCCAGATGGTATAAAAGCCTCCAAGCTTAGTTCTTTCTTTGGGGATTTTTCTCTTATTTCCGTGAAGTCCCTTGTGCCACATAAAACTTTTAACATCAAATGCATTCACGAGCCTTTTCTCCTGTTAATCTGTCTGTTGTCAGTTTGTTTCACAGACATACCCAGAGAGCCCAGAAGGTACAGGAGAATTTTCCTCCCCTGCAAGTTGTTTGAACATGTCCAAGAGTCAGATCAGAGAGAGAGGGAGCATCGTTGTCCAAACAGGCCTGGGAACTCGTTGAGATCCTAATTGGCCAGCCTGGGGCATGTCCCCCCACCACACACACACCAGAGCATCCTCTCATACATTGGGTTGGGCCTGAGATGGAGCCCTGCCTTGACTGCATTGGCTGAGACGGGGGTAGGACTATTGAGAGAAGGGAGAATGGATACTGGGAAGGCCAACAAAAGATGTCCAGTCTGTTACGAAAAAAATGTAAGTAGGAGAGTTCTTCCTCCATTTCAACCTGCTCATTCAGCTTTGTTTTTGCAGACAGAGGATCAATGGATAACTTAATAGTGACCTCCGAAAGTAAGCAATATTAAAAATCAAAGATGATGAGGGCCTATCACTTTCCATGTCCACCTAGGACAGAACTGACCACAGGTGGGGACAGCAGAGCGATGTGAAGTAATGAAGAGCTTGGGGTGACAGGGAGTGACGGTCCCTGGACTGGACTGGACCATTCCAGGCAGTGAAGTGGTGGGATGCAGCCATCCCCAGATTAGATGAATTCTGACCAGGCTTAACTGTCCCCAGACTGTGGGAGTGACAATTTCTGTTTGAGTCGAGCTCTCTGTTTTATCTCCTGTCCCATTTTTTAATGCTTCCATAGGGCCCTCTCACTTTTTCTAAATTATATGCCTCATTGTATTTGAGTTCCTCCTGCTTTTGACAGCTCCGTGGCTTCCAATTTTGCTTCTGCTGCTTTGATTATTATTCCTGATTTGGTTGTTGATGAGACATGTGGTTTGCTTCAATTAGCTCTGTCACTCTAACAAATGTGTGTGTCTCGCAAGTGTCCTAATTGAAGTCAGGAGGAGGGGGGTGGAAATTACAGGCAATTACAGCTGTGCCATCCTCCGCTCTCACCGCTCTTTCCCCCTCATCATCGGGGCGCATTCTTCTGTATCTCCATTTTGCAAGCACATTGAGCAGCCTCTGTCTTTAAAATCCCATTAATTTTTTGCAGAAGACGATACTGCTGCTGTCTCAGGGTGTCAGACGTTAGCGCTCCGGAAACCCCATCGCTTTCATGTAGTTCCATCAAGTACAGTCTCCTCTCTGCCAATTTCCACCATGTTTCACGTTCATCCTGAGACGGAAGGCTACCTTCACTGCCTCGAGTGGTCTGGTTTCCCCAGACCTGTGGTCTCATCACGTCAGCCTCCTCTTGTGTGGGCTTATATTTGGTGCAGTCCAAGTCAACGCTCCACAGGTCTGTTGAGCATCTGAGACTGCTTAGCATGCCAGGCAGCGTGCTAGGAGCTGGGACTATGAAGATGATTAAGCACAATGAGGTGAGGACAACATGGGGTGGGAAAAGAACCTGGCCAG
Source organism: Dama dama (assembly GCF_033118175.1). Taxonomy (NCBI): domain Eukaryota; kingdom Metazoa; phylum Chordata; class Mammalia; order Artiodactyla; family Cervidae; genus Dama; species Dama dama. The sequence goes on along the minus strand of NC_083692.1, from coordinate 11,032,541 downwards.
ATTTTCGAGCCTGACGAGCTATAGATTGAAATCCCACGCTCTCTGTTTGGCCTTGGGCAAATCACTTAGCTGCTTTTTTTCATCTGTTAAAATTATGCTAGGAATACTTACCTGGCAGGGTTGTTGTGAAGATTGGAGATAATGTATGCCAAGGAGCTAGCTTAGTGCCTGCTGCACCTCAATACATGGGAGGCATAATTATTATTATGAATAAGATACAGTGTACTTAAGGAACTCACCATCTACTCACAGAGAGAGAAGAGTAGATCAACTTGAACAATATATCGTTACACGCACAGTAATGGAAAGATGTCGGGTGTCATGGAGTAGTCCCTGGGGCTCTATAGGTCCTCTCTTGCGCTCACCTTTCTGTCCTCAGCCACTTCCTTGCGCCTCCCTCGTCTCCAGCGTGCTTCAGGCACCCAGCCTCTCCCCTCTCAGTCTCTTTGCAACCATCCCTTGGTTGCCTCTTCCTGCAAAGCTCCTCTTCCAGGTCCCTACATGCTGGCTCTTTCTCATCGTTTAGGTTTCAGGTAAATATCACCCACTGAGGAGAGTTTCCATAACCATCCAATCTAAAGAAGCCCCATCCCTCATCCCTAATTTTTTTTTTTTTACTCACTTTTGTTCGTGTGCTAAGTCACTTTAGTCGTGTCCGACTCTTTGTGACCCCCATGGACTGTAGTCCGCCAGGCTCCTCTGTCCATGGGGTTTTCCAGGCAAGAATACTGGAGTGGGTTGCCATTTCCTCCTCCAGATCTTCCCACCCAGGGATTGAACCAGTATCTCTTAGTTCTTCCGCAGTGGCAGGCAGGTTCTTTACCACTAGCGCCATCTGGGAAGCTCCACTAGCAAAACAAAACCACCAAACAAAACAAAGCCCCAGGTTTGTTTACTTCATAGAATTTCTCTGTGGTGGTCTAGTTTGGTGGTTTTGATGTTCATTTTCTGTTGCTCCCCTTCAGGTTGTCAATGCCACGAGGGCAGAGAGCATTTCTGGTTTTGGTCAGAGTTGCATTCTCGATGTGGTTGAGAACGAAATTCTCAGCCACGGCTGCAATCTAGAGCAAGTACAATAAGTGTTTAGGGAAGGAGCAGTGATAGGGAGATACGAGGAAGAGATTGCAAAGAGAAGGGTTTAGTAGCGGTGGGTCCACACTTTGCTCCTGCCGCTGCTTCTGGAATTGCCAACAGCCCACTGCCATCTACACAGATGCCATCGTGGGTTCCCGGGTCTAAGACAAGAGGCTGAAGTCAGGGGAAGTTCACAAAGTGGTATCTAACTTTGCACTTCTCAACCTAGTTCAGAACACTGGATTTAAGTATCTTTTAAAGATAATCTCCTATTTGAGCTTTAAATGTCTGAATTTTTGTTCCTGGACCCCAAGCAGATTCTGGGTAGGGAAATGGCAAGGCACCAGATGGTGGCCCTTGATAAGTCTCCATGGAAATCCGTCTTTTCCTGTCCCTTTTCCTGTGGCTTCCCAGTGGGAGGTGAGGATACTTGTAGGAAGAAGGTAGAATAGGCACTTGGGTTTTTGTGTGGTGTTCAGTCACTCACCCTGCTGCGCTTCCCTGCCCTTTACCATCTCCTGGAGCTGGCTCAGACTCATGTCCATTGAGTTGGTGATGCCATCCAACTCTTCTCTTTCTGCCATAGGGGTGGTGTCATCTGCACATCTGAGGTTATTGATATTTCTCCTGGAAATCTTGATTCCAGCTTGTGCTTCATCCAGCACAGCATTTTGCATGATGTACCCTGCATATAAGTTAAAGTAAGCAGGGTGAAAATAGACAGCATTGACGTACTCCTTTTCCAGTTTTGGGCAAGTCCGTTGTTCCATGTTCAGTTCTAACTGTTGCTTCTTGACCTGCATACAGGTTTCTCAGGAGGCAGGTAAGGTGGTTTGGTATTCCCATCTCTTTAAGAATTGTCCACAGTTTGTTTTGATCCATACAGTCAAAGGCATTAGCATAGTCAATGAAACAGAAATAGACATTTTTCTGGCATTCTCTAGCTTTTTCTGTGATCCAATGGATGTTGGCAATTTGATCTCTGGTTCCCCTGCCTTTTCTGAATCCAGCTTGAACATCTGTAAGTTCTTGGTTCACTTACTGTTGAAGCCTAGCTTGGAGAATTTTGAGCATTACTTTGCTAGCGTGTGAGATGAGTGCAATTGTGCAGTAGTTTGAACATTCTTTGGCACTGCCTTTCTTTGGGACTGGAATGAAAACTGACCTTTTCCAGTCCTGTGGCCACTGCTGAGTTTTCCATATTTGCTGTCATATTGAGTGCAGCATTTTAATAGCATCATCTTTGAGGATTTGAAATAACTCATCTGGAATTCCATCATGTCCCCTAGCTTTGTTCGTAGTGATGCTTCCTAGGGCTACTTGACTTCACACTCCAGGATGTCTGGCTCTAGCTGAGTGATTGCAGGTCATTATCTGGGTCATTAAGATCTTTTTTATATAGTTCTTATATGTATTCCTGTGTATATTCTTGCCACCTCGTCTTAATATATTCTGCTTCTTTTAGTTCTATACCATTTCTGTCCTTTATTGAGCCCATCTTTGCATGAAATGTTCCCTTGGTATCTCTAATTTTTTTGAAGTGATTTCTAGTCTTCCCCATTCTATTGTTTTCCTCTGTTTCTTTGCATTTATAATTTAGGAAGGCTTTCTTATCTCTCCCTTCTATTCTTTGGAACTCTGTATTCAAATGGGTGTATCTATCTTTTTCTCTTTTGCGTTTCTTTTCTCTTCTTTTCTCAACTGTTTGTAAGGCCTCCTCAGACAACCATTTTGCCTTTTTGCAATTCTTTTTTCTTGGGGATGGTTTTGACCACAGCCTCCTGGATCATAAAACTCTGTCCATAATCCATAGTTCTTCAAGTACTCTGTCTATCAGATCCAATCTCCTGAATCTATTTGTCACTTCCACCGTATAATCATAAGGGATTTGATTTAGGTCATACCTGAATGGTCCAGTGGTTTTCCCTACTTTAATTTAAGTCTGAATTTTGCAATAAGGAGTTCATGAGTTCCTTTGGGTTTTTGTGAGGCCAAGTTATTCAGTTTGAGTCATGGACTTCTAGAAGTAAGTGCTAATTTTTACAACTAATTAAGTGGCCTTCCAAAGCCTTGGGTTCTGCATCTGTGGATTCAACCAATCATGAAATAAAATATTTGTTAAAAGAAATACTTCTAGAAAGTTTATAAAGCAAAATGAATTTATGGTGCTCTGGGGGCTATTTGCATAACATTTACATTGTATTTTCAATTGTTTACATTGCATTTACATCGTATTAGGTATTTTAAGTAATCTGGAAATGATCTAAAGTGCAGTTGACTCTTGAACAGCAGTTTTGGACTGTGAGGGTCCAATTATACACAGATTTCTTTCATTAATACTCTAGTACTATACTCTCTGAGGTTGGTTGAATCTGTGAGGGTAGAATCACAGATACTGAAGGACGACTATGTAGGGCAGTATGCCTGAGGGTTATATGCAAATACTGTACCATTTTTCTATAAGGTATTTGAGCATCTATAGGTACTGGTATCCAAAGCGGTCCTGAAACCACCCCCCTACAGACATGGAGGGCCAACTGTATTTCTGTCCTAGAATCTGAGTCAGGTTCAGAACGATAAGACATTATGAAGTCCTAGTCGTGTTTTTAAAAACATGTGAACTTGATCAAAAGTGAAGATTGAGAAAAACGTAGAAGGCTCAGTGGGAATTTATTCCTTCTGTTGTAAAAACAATGCAGAGGGCAGGAAGCACACATCAAAGCTCCCAGTACACTGAGGGGGACCAGTCACACCATGTTCCTATAAAAAGGATGAGCTTTTGTTTGAGCTCCATCAAGCCTTGCAGCTCTCTGAGGCAAAAATATCTGCAAGGCATCCACTTAGCTTCCAATCAAGTGGTTAACTAAGACTTTATAGTTGCTTCATTGGTGCTTCTGGGGTTTCTCACCACTCAGTTGGAATTTTAATTTGCATCCAGATATATTTATGTTTTTTTCTTAATTGTCTCTCTCCGTCTCAATCCAAAAAGGAGCCTGAAGACTTAATGCTACTTAAGTTTTATCTTTATATGATTACATTTAAATGTAATTTCAGTCCTTATTATGATACAGGAGAAACAGATAGGGCTGAAGGACTGAATCTAATTCATTGCAATTCATCTTTAGGCCTTGGCAGTGTCAGAAGCTCAAAAAATTTATCCTAACCTGTTAGTCCTTCTGACACGTATAAGCCTACCTTGGCTACATAAATTGAAGCTCAGAAATAGAAAATTTGCTTATTCACATACAAGAAAAGTTTTTTAGATGAGTCATATAAGTACATTTAAGAGGAATATTGTTTTGCTTATTAAAATGGACTCAGATATCATAGTATTTGGATTATAATTAGCTTTCCATCAGAATATGTAGACTGTAGGTGGTGAGCATTTCAGTGGTTGAGACGTAACTCCCATTGGGAGATGCCATCAGTGTTGGGATCTTTCATGATGTCATGGGTATTGCCTTGTGTCTGCATGCTCTATATTTGGTACAAATTGGGTTGTTCACGACCATTTCCCATATCACGACAATTTCCCCAGTAACTATACCCGAGCCTCTTCTATTGCTTTTGGAAGCAGACCTCGTTAGATGATAGGCATCAATGCATGAGCTAAAATGAGCCAGGAATAGTGCTCAGTCTCCTTTAGTCTGGGCATGGTCATAGTCTGGCCAATATTAGCCCATCATGGGGTGCTCTTTCAAACATAGGCTGGGAGAGAAAGACACTTTTGTCTTTGAGTCAGGTACTTGTTAGAATGTGAGTCCATTGATCTGGGCAATCACATTTTTAGTACAATGAGGAGGAAGTCTGTTTCCATGAAGAGAAAATAAAGACTTCTTCAGGGAGAAGCAGAGACAAGAGAGTCAGTCACCCTTGAGTGCCTACTGTGCTTGTCCCAGCCATGCCCTTGCCTGTGCAAGGCACGTGAGCAAGTAATTTTTGTTTGTTTTGCTTAGGTCAATTTGAGTGGGGACTTTTGACAAATAATCAAGAAGTCCTTCACTAGCATAAACCTATCTCACTGCAAAGTGGCAGTAGGGACACGGGTTGGCATGACCTTCCCACGTGGAGAAGGACATGGCAACCCCGCAGACAGAGAAGCCTGGCAGGCTACCGTCCATGGGGTCATGGACGAGTCAGACGTGACTTATCGATTGGAAAACAACAGCATCCTTCCCGTGAAGTCAGCATGGTGGGAAACACTGCGACTTTGATTAGGATAGAGGAAGTGAAACACAGACCCAGTTAGAAACAGAGATACAAAACTATGGCCTCCTTATAAAAATAATGAGGGCATGGAGGTGAGAAACTAACATCTCCTCAGAGATGGTAAGGACTCTCAGAAGAGGGTCAGTAGAAACTGGGGACCACTTGCTCAGATGCATGGGCTCAGTAAGGGTCCTAGCATTCCCACTGAGAAGAGAAGCTGAGAAGTTACATCACCCTCTCTATTATATGGACTTCCCTGGTGGCTCAGATGGTAAAGCGTCTGCCTGCAATGCGGGAGACCTGGGTTTGATCCCTGGGTTGGGAAGATCCCCTAGTGAAGGAAATGGCAACCCACTCCAGTATTCTTGCCTGGAAAATTCCATGGACAGAGGAGCCTGGTAGGCTACAGCCCATAGGATCGCAAAGAGTCAGACACGACTGAGCAACTTCACTTACTCCCTCTATTATATAACTGTCTGTAAAAAGATTCTTAATACCCAAATGACTCGTAGCTAGACAAGCCTTTTTATTATCACTTTGGTGTTCATTTAATGTATAAATCATTTCTGTTATTAATTAACAGTGATTTTTAAGGCAATAAATAATAAGCATTATTCTCAATATTCACATACTATTAGATTATGATAAATTAAATCTTACAAGTTTAAACTACTTTCCCCAAGTACTTAGACACTGACTGAAGACTTAAACTTGTTTCATGAAGCTTTCTTGATGATTTAATTAAAAGTGCAGATATCTAGGAGTTTTTTAAAATGCTTAAACATAAAAAAAAAATAAAATGCTTAAACATGCTAGGATGCAGAGAGAACATACAGAAAATATCTCAATGGTTACCAAATTATTATACTTACAATAAAACTTCATACCATAATGCAAATAGAATGAATTGAAATGTAGCTTTTCATGTTTCTATTCTCATATTTATTCTTTTTTCTGTTCTTAATCTTATTTTTAATTTTGATTTCAGATTCCTTTTTGTATTCTTATTTTTACTCTTATTTTGATTCTTTCCCAGGATTACCTTTCTAAACTTACTCTATTTTCATCCCATGCTTGTGATAATATTACCAGACTCCACTGGAAAATAATACCTTCCCAGACTAGCCAAGATGACTTGCCTGAACTGTTGACTAGATGGCTGTACAGACCAGAAGTATGCCCGAATGATGGAAAAAGGTGAAGCTACTGCTTTTGAAACATCGACAGAGCTGGAAAATATATTTCTTGCTTAAAATTAGGAGCTCACATTGATTCTTCCCATTTAACAATTTATATTTCTGTCTCTTCTTTTAGTGTGGTTTTCATTTCTCACTAAGAGTTTCAATCGTATTGAAAATTTGTTCTTAGTTTAATGTGCAGTAAAATATACCTACTTCTTGTGTCAAAGGGTAATAAATCTAGTGATTCTCCAAATCTTCTGCCATCTTCATAAAGTCCCAAGTTACTTTGTGATGGAGACATTCTGTCACTGTGCTAGGTTGGACTTCCGTCACTTCGGGAGTGGGGCCTCCTTTCTCTGTCTTAACAAGACCTACTGATGTTCTGTCCAAGTGTGTGACACATAGTCCTTGCACTCAGAGCTCCATTGACTTTCTGCAGCCAGATGCCCACATTAAAATGGGCAGGATTCTGCTGCTGGGACGGAAGTAAGGCCACAGCCTCATTCCTTGGAGGTAGCTCAGTCAGCGTTGCCTGTTTTTGTGAGGACTTTGGAATACCTCCGCAGGAGAGTTACCATGGAAATGCAAAGTGCAGCTGGTTAGCTGTTGTTAGCGTTTCTTGCCCGTGGGACATCTAACTAGAATGTTTTGAAAAGCGGACAGACCAAAGACGAGACAGAGTATTTGTCTCCGGGAGCAGAAATCCTTGCTCCTTTGGGAGTGACTGCAGAGCCGGACACTCCTCGGACGGAGGTTCTGCCAGGCCATCCGCTCAGCTGCTGAGGCCGGTTGCCGCTAACAACGTCTTACACCAGCAGACCCGGTTTTCTGTCTCACCCAGTCTTAAAACTCCACACTCCTGCCTCTCCTGACAGTCAGTCCACAGCTTGCCCTAAATGTTTTCATTTTATGTCTGGCAGTTAATAGGAACATGGTTTGTGACATGCAAAACACATTTGAACTAATAAAAAATGAATAAGACCTCCTGGTGACCTTTCCCTTTAGTCGAGACCTTGGGCTCATTTCTGCCCCATTTATTCAAGGTTGGGGCTGAGTTCCATTTGCCAAGCATCCCAAGGGCGATCATTTCTGTCTTGCTTTTATTTTTGAGTTTGCGCATTTTCTGACTTTAGTCTGGGTGAACACAAATTTTGTTGTTCAGTCTCTCAGTCGTGTCCGACTCTGTGACCCCGTGGGCTGCAGCTCCCCAGGCTCCTCTGTCCTCCGCTGTCTCCTGGAGTTTGCTCAGATCCGTGTCCTTTGAGCCAGTGATGCTGTCTAACTGCAGATTTTAAGCAGAAGCAAAATCGGACTGTGCAACTTTTAAGAAAACTTCAGGTTGACTCAGTTCTGCCAGTAGGTGGCAGCAGAACCACGTGGAAAGCGTTAACTAGTAAAGGGCGGTAAAGATGATGGTGATGTTCTTGATGATGAAGATGATGGTGAGTGAGGCATATAGATTGGACTCACACACTGCCTTTATCCCAGTGTAATTTTATTGTTGTTGTTTCCCCATTGATCCTCACAATATACAGGACAGGTGGGAAAGGGAAAGTCTTATTCCCATGGTGTGAGGTGAGATTAATTTAAACTTGTTGGGAGACTTGACCACTCAACCCAGCAAATTATTATCAGAACCAGTCTTGAAATTTAAGTCTTGGGGCCCAAATCCAGGCTTCTGTTTACCTGCACTCCTTTCCACAAAGCATTTTAATCCCCTTTAAGTATGAATTTATTAATCCTGATTAAATAGGAACTTAAACTTACCGAAGAATTGTATTTCATCCACTAGATAAAGGAAAGAAGTAGGAGGCAAGAGTGTGTAGGGTTAAAATAGAGATCTGCTATGCCTGAAAAATTGAGAGAAAAAATATTGTCCGAGGGTGACCACATCTGTGAGTTTTGGGGGCCAGATCGCCTAGTTTAGTGAATAACAGGCATTTGTAGTTTCAGCGTCTGCTTCTTCTGTGTCATTTACGACATGTAGGAGCTCCAGCGTGACCCTCAGACCACCTGAAATAATATTCGGTGGCCTACGGCCAGGGTTGGGGGTGCAGGGCTGAATAATGCTTCTGTTGGTCAATGGCTTCATACAATGGAAGGAGAAAAGGCAGTGCATATAAAGGGGCAGTGAGACCACCCCAAGGACAAGAACTGCACTTCTCCCAGATTTATTTTGCAGTCACTAATCATCAAAAGCATGGCAAAGCTCTGAGCTTGGGAGGTCTGTGGGTGGGATGAACTCTGAACCATCCTCGGGTATCAGGTGCCTGGACTTGAGGGAATCAGGACCAGAAAAAGTTATCTTAGTTTCTGTTTTCATTCTCTACTTCAGCTCTGAAGCAAATTGAGAGTCTTGAGTCAAACCAAAAATTTTCTTCCTCTCTTGAGGAAAAGTCCAGTTCACAGTCTGGGTCACAAGCAGGTAACAGTAATTGCAGTTTAGCTAGCTGCCCAATCTTTCCCAAGTTTATTGAAGGGTTGCTACAGCACACAGACAAATGCCAGTGATAGAGTTAAACTACAAAGACTGAGGAGCCGTCGTTGGGTTAAGGCCTCTGATTGGGCGACACATAAAGGGTACTTAAGACGTGATTTCTCACCGGTGAGGGAGATGTTAACCACATAGATTTTCCATGTTCTTTACCCTTTTTTGGTTGCATAGCGACTCTATGCAAGGTCTGGATTCATGTACAGTAATTGCGTTCTCTGCGAAGGGTCTGTGAACTCTGAAGGCCTCTATGCCAGTGGGAACACAGAAGATCAGAGAACAATAGAAAACTGGGAGGTTAGAAAAGGACTTGTATCAGAACCAGGAAAGAGACATTTCTTGTATTTTCTTGAATTTAGAAGCAAAGACCTGTCTTTTCCCAGAACACTCAGGGAGCAAGTCTTGGGGTCTCAAAGCAGATGGTCATGGTGTGGCTTCATTAGTGTCTGTGAAAAGAAATTCTCTGGGTACAAATACTCCAGCACTCGATATAAATATTAGTGGGATTTTTATTGTTTTATGTCACCCACGCTTCTACTTCTTTCCTGTGGTGCGGATCACTGAGCCCAGAGGAAGGAACGAACTGTTTGATGGTGGTGCACTGTTTTGCATATATTATTTCATTTGCTTCTGTTATTCACTGCATATTGATTGAGAGCTACTATGTAGCTGGCACTGTGATATACCAACAGATCTCTTGATATCATGCCTGTAGTTCATGCCTTTGTGAATCTAATAGGGAAAATAGACATTAATTAAATCAAGATGTGTACACTAAGATTTGGGTACCAATTTCAATGTGTGTGTGTGTGTGTGTGTGTGTGGTTTCCCCTATTGTGAAGCAGTTCTCTGACACCAGCTGAGTCCTCTAATTCAACTCAAGTCTCACACTCTCTACCCAGAGATAACATCAAATTCCAAGCTTAAGGACTCAGTCTGACAAGACTGCCCAAGTCCAGGTTGTTACCTGTGCTTCTGATGGGATGGCTACAAATCAGAGTTTCCCACAATGGTCTCCTTGGGTTCCATTAATTTGCTGGAGCAGCTCCCCAGACTGAGAAGAACATTTATCTGCTAGATTTTTCCAGTCTGTTATAAAAAGATATGGCTTCCCAGGTGGCGCTAGTGGTAAAGAACCTGCCTGCCAATGCAGATGTAAGAGACATGGGCTTGATCCCTGGGTTGGGAAGATCTCCTAGAGGAGGGCATGGCAACCCACTCCAGTGTTCTTGCCTGGGAAGTCCCATGGACAGAGGGGCCTGGTGGGCTACAGTCCATGGGGCCACAGAGAGTTGGACACGACCGAGGACTAAACATACACACACAGTGACCAGGGGAGTTTTGTGGTCTAATACACCCGGATAGAAGGCAGGAGGAGAATGAAACGTTTGATATGCAGCAACATGAAGATCATGAGTTCAGCGTAGCACACACTGAATATGAGATGCCATTCTTTGAGATACCAGGTAGAGGGATAAATAAGTCTGGGCTTGGTGGAAAAGTCTGGACTGGGCTGTAACTTTTGGTTTTCATTGGCATATGGTATTTCCCTGGTGGCTCAGATGGTAAAGAATCTGCCTGCAATGCAGGAGACTGGGGTTCGATCCCTGGGTCAGCAGGATTGCTTGGAGAAGGGAATGGCAACCCAGTCCAGTATTCTTGCCTGGAGAATCCCATGGACCAGAGGATCCTGGTGGGCTACAGTCTTTGGGGTCCTGCTTCGGAGGGTGTTCTATCAAGGAGAGCAAATGATACTGCCCTGGTCCCTACACCCATATGTGTATAAATAAGACACGCCCATCTACAAGTCTTGCTTTCTTGGTCATTTATAATTCTCTCTTTTTATTTGTTCATCTCAGCATTAGACTCAGAGAAGAGAAACCATTGCGTGTCATCCTTCAAATTCCTCTTCAAAGACAAGTATCTGGGAAAATCCATCAAGTAACTGACGAGTAAAAGGATGAAAGGTAAGAAGCAGCAGCTATTCCATGTCTCTCAGATCCACATCCTGGTTCTCACTGTGTCCTTCCCTCCTGGGCAGGCCCTGCAATGGGGCTGGCTGCTTTTTGTGAGGCTGCTTAATCAATATCAAGCGCAAACTCCACATATTCTGGCTCAGTGTCCTGTGAGATCCATTTGTACCTGTAAGACCATGTGTCCTAGTTTTTTCATTGTGTAATATGATCTCTATAAGAAGAGAGAGGGAGGGGTTTCCTTCCAGAGAGGCGGGGTCGATGGTCTTGATGCTCTACCACCCTTGGTGCCAGCAATTTGAGCCATGTCTTGTCCAGTCCCTCCTCCTTCCCTCTAGGATTCACTGGAGCTTTCAGGTCATCTGTAACGGAAGCACTGCATGGGCAGGGTTGCGTCCTCGGCAGTGAAAAGCAGATGACCGCACTTTCGATTGCTGTGATCTGCATTGACTTTGGGGGACTTCGAAACTTCTAGAAGAATGTCCTGGAGGTTAAAATTTAGGAAGAGAGAGCAGGTGGCATTAGTTTGCATACTATTCTTGCTGCATCACGGAATTCTTCAGCAGTAAGCAGAGACCCAGTGGAGAATGAACGACAGAAGGCAGATGATTAGGGCATCTGTGAAGGGGAAGCTGAATAGAGCCGTTGAAGGGCCTTAGCCAGGGAGAAAGATGTGTTGGCTGAGATTTCTTTTTTTCGTTTGGGAAAATGAGCTAGTGACAGCCAGCAGCCCCTGTGTGACAGGAGAGGGAGGGCGGGGCGTGCTGAGGGCCGTGTGGGGGGCAGGGGGGTTGCTGGGAACTAGGGTGATGGGGATGGAAGTCTGGTCCTAAGCTCACAAGCATCCTGGCTCGGGGCTTGTTTCTTTCCAATGACTTCATTGTTTATTGTTCAGTCACTTGGTCATGTCCAGCTCTTTGCGACCCCATGGACTGCAGCACGCCAGGGTTCCCTGTCCATCACCCACTCCTGGGGCTTATTCAAACTCATGTCCATTGAGTCGGTGATGCCATCCAACCATCTCATCCTCTGTTACCTGCTTCTCCTGCCTTCAATCTTTTCCAGCATCAGAGTCTTTTCTAATAAGTCTGCTCTTCGCATCAGGTGGCCAAAGTATTGGAGCTTCAGCTTCAGCATCAGTTCTTCCATTGAGTATTCAGGATTGATTTCACCATAGAGACCCAGAAATGCATTCCAGGAATATCTGGAGGATACCTGGAGGAACATCTTGTGTATGAGCCTAGGAAGGGATATGGCAACCTTGAACAAGAACCTTGAGGGGAATGATTCATCATAGAGTAATGCTTGGGTTCAATTTTGGGGGAATGGGGGAAGAAGTAGTTATCACTTCTTGAGACCAACTTTCTGCCAGACAGTGAACTAAGGTGTTCTACTTACACTATCTCATTTAATCCTCAGAACAAATGTACAAGGCAGCTGTTTAGTCTTCTATAGGTAAGAAAACTGAAGGTCAGACAAATTCACTCACTGAACAAGCAGTAGTTACAATAATAGCTAACATTTATTGGGTACATGCTGTGTACCAGACACTATTCTAAGAGCGTAGCTGAATTATTTCATCTCCATCTTCATAACAACCCTATGAAATAATACAAATTAGGCAGACATGATCGTGGGCTTCATGGAATGTACTCCTTAGTGCTTGAGAGGCTGAATGAGTCATCTAGGGTTACATGGGCTTTCCAGGTGGTGCAGTATAAAGAATCCACTTGCCAGTGTAGAAAACTTAAGAGATACTGGTTCGATCCCTGGGTCAGGAAGAGCCCATGGAGTAGGACATGGCAACCCGCTACAGTATTCTTGCCTGGGAAATCCCATGGACAGAGGAGCCTGGAGGCTACAGTCCATGGGGCTACAAAGAGTTGGACAGCCCTGAGCAACTGAACACAGCGCAGCAGGTAGAGCTGCCCAGCTATCCTGGGTTGGAGGCTTGGACTGAGGTCTTTAAAAAATGTCACATCTCACAGGGCATCTGAGCACCCACCAAATGCCTCCTGCATATCTGATCAGGACTCTAGGCCCTTGGAGCCCTCTGTGGTCCTCTTGTTCTCATTCTACATTCAGCCATTTTATCCTGCTTCTTCATCTTCTCTCTTCTTGTCTCTGACTTTGTCTCATCTTTCCTAACCTAATGCAGCAAATCTAAAACCCCAAGAAAGCGGCATAGAGCTCCTCAGAATAAAAATATGAAAACTGTCATTGCACTTTCCTTTTAAAATGACCTGAGGCAATCTGGAGCATATCATCTTCTCTCACTGTGCAGCCCTGAAAAGATGACTTAAGGTATGTAAGGGGAGTAACCTCAGTCTGAATGAAGTAGCCTACTGTGATAAGGATTAGTTCCTTTCAACATTAACTCTCTTCCTTCCCCTTCTTTTTCTGTGGGTGTAAGATCTGACCTGCATCATAGTCTGAAGGCTCACCCTGCTTACTTCTGCTCTCTGCCTCTTTACCTATCATCACACGATGCTCCTCCAACAAATGTCTTACCCTCTGTCTTGCTATCTGCTCCTTGGAGAATCCTCACGGACTCAGTGAGTGTTCACCAGGGTAGGCTTGATTATGCTGCAGCAACACATTAAACTCTGAATCTCAATAACTTAGCAAAAAGAGCTTGATTGCTCTCATGCTCTGTATCCAATGCAAACTGGAACTCTATTCATCAGGTATTTAAGCTGATGGGCTCAGGCCTACCCTTGACTTTAGGAATTGCCATGAAGAGATCTGGAAGAGGGGAGAACTTTATGGCTATGCCTGGAGGTGACTTAGATTACCTCTGCACATCACATTGTCCAGAACTTAGTCACATGGTCCCTCTTAACAGTAGCTAGCATCATCGTCTTGTGTAGAAGCCCAGGATGAGGCAGGATCGCAGGGAATAAGCTATCTGTGCTTCAAGTGGTCACAATGTGTTAAGCCTTATCTATTTGCTCAGGTTTAAATTATCCCCGTTTTATGAATGGAGCCCCTAAGGATGAGAGAGGCCAATTCTTTTTTCTCAAGGCCACAAATTTATCAAGAGGTAGAAGCAGAATTGGGAGTCACATAGTGTTGGATTACAAATCGTGCTTTTAACCACTCTTCTATGGGCACAAAAGAAATGACTGTATGCCAGGGGGTTGTTGGTGGCTGACAGATCTCTGAATCTTGGCTCTGCATACCCCAGCCTCTCTAGAGGCTGTCGAGGCTTCTGAGGATCATCTGAGACATAGGAAAACAGGCCTGAGGTTTACGCCAACGCCATTAGACCGAGTGTCTTCCTTTGCTGCTGCGTTTTCATTTCTGAATAAGAAAGACAGTGTTTGGGTGGGACTTCCCACATCTCCAGCCAGGAGACAGAAGGAGCCTCTTTGTTTGGCTTTTCTGTCTTTGGGTAGAACAGAGCAAATGGCAAAAAATGAGTTGAACAAGTTTGGGGGCTATATATATATGTGTGTGTGTGTGTATATATATATATATATATATATATATATATTTGGCTTTTTTGATTATAGTTAATAGCTTTAAAGAGTGCTAAAAAATGATGTGGCTTTTGAAAGAAATGCTTTTTTGCCCGTCTTCTTTCTGGCCAAGGTTTTGAGAAAAGAAAACTATAAATAGCTGACAATAAAAGAAAATTGCTGCTGTGATCTGTGAAAAAGGAAAGAGAAATTCAAAAGGACCGCCCTGAGAGGTTTTCAAATAGAAATTATGGTCCCCCCCTACCCTGCCAGGGTCCAAGATTGCCACTTCTTGGAAGATGGAGAGGGCAGACTGTGATGGATGCTTTGCCTTCCTTGTTTATTTTCAAAGATGCTTTTACTTAGTTGCTTTTATTCTGTAGAACTCAGAGCTTTTCACATCTATTAATGTTTTAAATGAAATGAATTTCCCCCCAAAGTAAATAACTTTCAAATAGAGGTTTATTATTTGTAAGGCAGCCACCCAGTTCTTTTTGTTCTCTGTATTTCTTTTTCCCTCTCTCTTTTGTCCTCATGTGTCCTTTGGAACAGATGTGTTGGGGTGGAGGAGAGGTAAAAACTAAGGTGCAAAGAAAAATTGGCACCTGTTCGATTGTTAAACGGAGAGTGCCCCTTTGTTTATTTCTCTCCAGTAAACCATTTCAGTTTCCTGCCAAAATGTTTGTTTGCTATTGATTAAACTTCACATTTTTATTACCCAGAATTAACTATAATGTTCATGAAAATGGAAGGTGAAAAGAGACAGCTTCCCTGTGAGTTGTTCTATTTTCCTGTAACCGAGGGGCTTCCCTAAGCCGAAATCATCTCTTCATTTGAAATGCGGTTCTTATCAACGGGACGTAATTGGCCCACAGCTCAGGTACACTTCTACCATTCTGAATTACTCATAGAGCTCTGGTTGCTAGATGTTTTTGGTTGGCTACGAAACGTTGGTTTCCAGGGGCTGTCTCAAAACAGAGAGTCTGGGAAACTGTGATCTCTGGGTTCACTGAAGATAAACTGTGATCTCTGGGTTCACAGTTCATCACTGCAGATAAACTGCTTTAGGTTTTAGGGACCCACTGACAGGCATGCACACTTTCTTTCGAGTTGTCTCTCCTTCGTGCTGGGGGACCCTCCCTGCTCCCGTGGACGGAGCGCAGGAAGTGATGTTAGACTTGAAAGAATTAATGGGTTTCTGTGGAATTGTCTCCCAGTGGCAGATGGGAGCTCTGTCAGAGGCAGGAGTGGAGAAGAAGCATGTCTCTGAGATCAAAGTCTTCCTGACAACTTGACATGCAGAAAGGGGAAAAAAAGGAAAGTTGAAAATGAGAGAGAATAAAGTCAGAGACAAAGCTTGCCCAGGGGCATTTTAGACAGAGATCTTGTGATATTAACATTTCCTTTTTTTAAAAAAAGGAATGAAATAAATTGCTTTCCAGTGACCCTGAAGGTCACGAGCACCAGCTTCGGCTTCGAAAGGCTGAGAGAGTGACAGTGAGGAGGGATGAGATGGGTATGGGCTTGAGCGTGCAGTCGGGTGTGTGTACAGCGTGGTAAGCCTGGGCATTCCTAGCAAGTGCAGGCTGAGTCCACCTGAGCCGTCCCCAGAATTTAGTTTAGCTGTCACCTCGGGGTCCAATTAGAAGGCCCACTGGATTAGGAGCCAAAAGCAGGGATGTCACCTTCATCCATCCCTGGTAGTATAATTTGTCGTACAACTTCATGAATCTCTGCCTCAGTGTCATTATCTGTAAAATCAAAGATTTGGGCTGCATAACCTGTGATCCCTGCGGTTCTAGCTAAGTAAGTGATGTGTGATATGTCTACGATTAGACCTCCTATTCCTCCTTTTATCAATTTCAGTCAAGAAGCCAATCAACAAACACATATGTACTTTATCTGTGCTAGGCACTGTGCAGGGAATACAGAGGATATAAGGAGATAAAAAGCCTCGTTCTTATTCTCTGTAAATCCCATGTGAAGCCCAACTGTGACTTTTTCAAATCGCTGTGTCCTCAGAGTCTATCACAGCACCTGACATGCATAAGTGCCTCCAGAGATGTCAACCCGCTGACCAAGGAATCTTGTTTTATATCTAGTTAGAGGGGCCAGGCATTAATAAAAGGTTCCCAACAATGCAAGTTATAGAAAATTGTTACCAATCAGTGATCATAGTGCAACTTACAGAACTTTTAAGAAGGTTTGCCTCTCTTTTGGGCAGGAATAGTGTGACTTTTCCATAGAGAGGATGATTTGACTTCGATGGCTAAAATCTGGGCATCAAATTCATGTTGGGTCTTTTAGGTAGACATCAATTTCCAAGCTCAGCCAGAAGGAAAACACAAATCCTACCTGACTCTTCTTTCCTGTTCTTTCGTACACCAAGTGTCATAATTCAGGGCTTGGCGTGTTGTATGGAAAGGATCAGAGTGAGACTTAGGAGATGTATATCTGAGGACTGAGGGGGCGGGGTGCATAGCAGCAGACACTTCCGACTTTGCAGTGTACTTCTCAGGGCAGATTCTGGGAGAGCAGGGCTCACGATGGCCCCAGGGGTCTACCCGTTCAATGTGTGTGGGCTTTGGACCATCTGTCTGTGCTCGTCTGCTCCATCCACATCCCCTTTTCTCTGTGCTCAGATACCCCCAGGGTGGTAGGTGCTGTGCCGGGAACCAGAGAGACAAAAATACGGCCTAGATGTGAGGTCTCCTCTCGAGGAGGCCACGTCAGGGGAAGAGGGGCCATTGTAACAAGAGTTGCAGTGCCCTCACTGTAGGTGTGAACAAATGACTGCTGGTAAAACCTAGAGCCCCAAGGGACACAGTGAAGTGAAAGCGAAGTCGCTCAGTCGTGTCCGACTCTCTGTGACCCCATGGACTGTAGCCTGCCAGGCTCCTCTGTCCATGGTATTTGCCAGGCAAGAGTACTGGAGTGGACTCCCATTTCCTGCTCCAGGGGATCCTTCCCACCCAGGGATCAAGCCCGGGTTTCCCGTATTGTAGGCAGACACTTTACCATCTGAGCCACCAGGGAAGTCCTTAGCAAATTGGGAGAGACTTCTGGGTACCAAACCCACGCTAACTGTGGTGGAGGATGCAAAGATGCAGTTGCCGTGTGAGCCAGGCGTAGCCTTACCTGCACTCTGAGGTCCCTTGCTCTGAGAGGATTCCGTCCAGGGACTGAAAGAGAAAACAGAAAAAGTGGGTGCTATTCGCATGGAAAAAAGAAACCCTGAATTTCTGTATTAGTTTCCTATTGCTTTTGTAACAAATTACCCTAAACTTCATGGCTTAAACAACATGTGCTTGGCGCTTCCCTGGTGGGCCAGTGGCTAAGATCCCGCATGCGGTAACTAAGTCCGCTAAGTCAAATAAATAAATAAATAAATAAAAACAAACAAAAAGCCCTGCATCCTAGTTCTGAATGTCAGGAGTCCCCAAATTAAGGTATCAGCACAGTTGAGGTCCTTCTAGAGGCTCTAAGAAAGAATTTGTTTCCTTGCTTTTCCTTGCTTCTAAAGGATGCTTACTTTCCTTGACTCATGGCTCCTTTCCTCTGTCTTCAGAGCCAGCAAGCGGTGTGCCATCTTCCAATCTCTCTCTCTAACCCTCCGGCCTTCCTCTTACAAGGACCATTGCGATTTTATTGAGCCCAGCCGGATAATACAAGATAATTTCCCCATTTCAAGACTCTTGATTTAACCACACCTGCAGAGTCTCTTCTGCCATCTTTGGTAACAAATCCACTGGATTAGGTTGTGGACATCTTTAGGAGGCCATTTCTCAATCTGCGTGTGTGTATATATGTTAAGTTGCTGCAGATGTGTCCAACTATTTGCAATTCTGTGAACTGTAGCCCACCAGGCTCCTCTGTCCATGGGATTCTCCAGGCAAGAATACTGGAGTGGGTTGCCATTTCCTCTCCCACGGGATCTTACAGACCGAGGGATCGAACCCACATCTCTTATGTCTCGTGCATTGGCAGGCAGGTTCTTTGCCAGTAGTGCCACCTGGAAAGCACTCAATCTGTGTTAGCACCCAAATGTTCTTCCGAGAGTCTGACCTCTCCTAGATCTCCCCATCACACTATCTCAGAGAGAATGTAAAATGGGAGCAGTATAACTCCATGGTTCTGGATTATCCCTTCAGTGTAACAACAGACTGGTTATTTAACCATTCAAAGCCTCAGCTTCCTCATCTATAGGATAGAGATAATAAATATTCTAATTCATAGAGCTCTGGTGAGGATGAAATATGGGACCATGTACATAGTTCTTACTTCTGAGACTCTTGCACATAAGATGTGCTGAATTAATGCTGTTTATGATTTTATTGTTGTTCTAATTATTATTAGGATGCTGGGAAAGGATACAGGGAAAGAGGAAGAAAGTCTCCCAAAACTTGAGCTGTACTAAGAACTCAGCTTTGTCTTGTTTTGGCTTGGGAGGTTCTTGATTTTCATGAAAACTGATTTCCACTGGGTGATCCTTTCTTCCCTCACCCTAGTTCAAGGGCCCCAGTGTATTCAGACTGACATCATACCATCAGTGTGCCCAAGGCCAGCATTTTGGGCTAGAGAAGATAGGGTCACTTTTGGACTTTTGTTCATGGGGGAATTTTAATTCTAGGAGCTCTTTGGAAGTAGCATGCTCTATAATGTCCTAAATCCATCTTCTGATTTTATCCTGGCATTGTGAGGATCACATTGTTTCATCTCATTTATTTGCACTGGTGGGTACCTGTCACCAGGGCAAATACCAGCTCCATTTCTCTTTATAAATGCTGCTCATTAAACTAATAAATCTTTGGTGAAATTTCAAGAGACGTGACAAAGGGAGATGAACATAATTTGGAAATGATACTTGGGCAAAGTGTTTGCCAGATTATTGGGTATATTTCTGCATAAGGCTCCAGCTTAAGCAATGAGTTGCTCCAAATTGTTCTTTCAGCTTCTTCCATGCCTTCGACATTTGAACACATGTTTTGTGTATTTCAGTATTCTCAAAGGGGCTCCAAAACTCTGGGGGAGTTGGGATGGATAGATGGATGTTCAGCATCTGGAAATGGAGTGGTGGTAGGCATCTAGTTGTAAGTGATGTCATAGGTCCTGAATTTTTATGTAAAGGGCCTCCCTGGATTACAATTTGTTTATTTTTGTCTGCTTCTACCCAGTTATGAAATATCCAGTATCTCAGGATCACAGAAGCAGATATAACCTCAACATTCTTATTAATTTTTTTTTCCAAATGAAAGGTACCAATAATCTTCAGACACCAGGTTTGATAAGCACAATAAAGGCATGGAATTTTGTGCCAGTAGCTGTAGCAAGTGGTTAGGCAGCACATGGGTCTTTAAAAGCCAAAGAATCTCTTGGGAGAGAAGAGATGGTATATTTATTGGTGCTGCAAGTTGCTAGATGAAAAAGTTTACAAGATCCAGATTCTATTCATCATGAAAGAGACCTTGCCAGCTCCCAACAGGTGTGACTTGCTTTGGGTGGTAGGGATTGTTCCTAAGGGATAGAATCATAGTTTGGGTAGGAACTTTTATTTCTACACAACTTAATCGGTAGTGTGGAATTTAAAAAAAAATTTAATTGGGGGATAATTGCTTTATAAAGCTGGGTTGGTTTTTCCCGTACAACAATGGGCATGCATCTATCATAAGTATACATGTGTCCACTCCCTCTGAACCTCCCTCCCGCCTCCCACCCCATCCCAGCCCTCTAGGTTGTTACAGAGCACTGGATTGAGCTCGCTGTGTTATGCAGTAACTTCCTACCAGCTGTCTCTTTGGTAAAGTACATGTTTCAAAGCTAATGCCTCAGTCTGCCCCACCCTGTCCTTCTGCTATGTCTACAGGTCTGTTCTCTGTGTCAGCATCTCCATTCCCGTAGCATGGAATCTTGATGCCCCTTTATACACGAATATCTGAGAATGCCTTAAAATGTTAACTGGTGGTTTTCTCAGGGCTCTGGGACGATAATAAAAGTTATCATCAATTAAATGCCTGTGGCAAGTTGCTTTTAATGCATTTTCTCCAGCCCTTATCACAATGCTACAAAAAGGATGTTAGGACTTTTGTTTTACAGCTAAAGAAAGCAATACTCAGGATGGACAAATACAATGACTTGTTCAAAAATCACAAAGTTATTAAGCTATAGAACTGGGATTTCTGGAAAACTCAACTGCAGAATTGGTTGTGGTGGGGGATTCACTAGTGCTCGCTACACTTAGAAGATAAAGAGGATATTAAGTTTGAGAAGAGATCATTTGAAAAATGATGATTTAGTTAAAAAGAAAAACAAAAAAACTAACCCACTTAATTACATTAGAGTCATCCAATACATTATATACTATAGCAGTCTTTTAAAGTTTAGTTTGTAACCCAATAATGAGTCTTGAAATTTATGTATTATAATCTCAAAAACTTGAATTGTAGTGAAATTGAAGAAAATAAAATAGAGGAGACAATATCAGAAGACAACTCATGGAATAGGGCTCAGTGACTTCTGAAAACATGTGTGTATGTGTGTGTATGTATGTATGTCCAAGAGGCAAAAGGGAAAATGCATTATTTTACTGTGGGTTATGGTGAAAGGAGTATGGAAAATACAGGATTTCCTTAATAACACTGTCTCATTTATGCATTTTAAGAAATACATACCCTAGGTCATCCTTTTAAAAGTTACTGTTGCCAATGAAATGACCATCCCCAGGTGTGCTGTGGTCAGAAGCATAGCCCACTGTCACAAAAACCTGGGGGCCAGAGTTTCTCTGGCAGTGAATTAAACAGTCATGAGCAGTGACCATTGGGTGCCACAAACATGAATAGAGACAGAAGCACGCCTCCTAGTTTGATTGACCAAACCCTCTATTCTTGATTGTCTTTGTCTTAGTTGGTGTTGCTGTTGTTTAGTCACTAAGTCCTGTCTGACTCTTGTGACCCCATGGACTGCAGGCCTCCAGGCTTCTCTGTCCATGGGATTTCCCAGGCAAGAATACTGGAGTGGGTTGCCATTTCCTTCTCCACAGATCGCCTTCTTCCCAACCCACGGATAGAACCTGCATCTCCTGCATCGCATTAGACTCTTCACCAGGTGAGCCTCCCTTCCACTAGGGAAGCCCTTGGTTACTTGGTTTAACT
This sequence comes from Dama dama, assembly GCF_033118175.1. Taxonomy (NCBI): domain Eukaryota; kingdom Metazoa; phylum Chordata; class Mammalia; order Artiodactyla; family Cervidae; genus Dama; species Dama dama. Next base: position 11,011,004 of record NC_083692.1, on the reverse strand, counting down.
TGGTCACACTGTATCTGTGTGCTTGATCTGTGTGTGTGTATGTTCAGTTGCTCAGGTGTGTCAAACTCTTTGTGACCCCATGGACTGTAGCCTGCCGGGCTTCTCTGTTCATGGGATTTTCTAAGCAAGTATACTGGAGTGGGTTGTCATTTCCTACTCCATATTTGCTTGTTCAAATCATTTATTTGAAGAAGGTATAATATAAACCAATAAACCTAAGACACAAATATTAATACACCCATCATCCATTTAATAAATGTTTACTGAGCAACTGTTTGTGCAAGTCACTATGCTAAGTACCAGAAAAGGGAAAGAAGAGTGTATCCCATGTTCACTGTTCTTGATGAGTTTATGTGGCTGTAGGAGAGGTGTGAAGTTAGTTTATAGTGAAGTATTATCTATTTGAGGCCTAACAAATAGATTTTCCATTGGAATGAAAATGGAAAAACTGATCAATTCATCCAGATATCCAGAATGTTAGGGAAGACTTAAAATGGACTGACAATTTAACAAACTTAAATTGCTTGCTGTCTTTCCAGATGTTCTGCATCACAGAGTAAACGTTGTTCATCTGCTAAGCGGCACATTGGTTGTAGTAGTGGTAAAGAACCTGCCTACCAACCAGGAAACATGATAAATGCAGGTTCAATCCTGGATCAGGAGGATCCCCTGGAGGAGGGCATGGCAATGCACTCCAGTATTCGTGCCTGGAGAATCCCATGGACAGAAGAGCCTGGCAGGCTATGGTCCATAGGATCGCAAAGAGTTGATACAACTGAAGTGACTTAGGACGCATGCATACATAATTGTTTGAATCCATATTAATAATCAGTAACTGTAATTACTAAATAACATTTTAGTGTCTTCATTTTCATCATTGGTTGAAATGAAGACTCTACACCAGGAAAAAAAAAAAGACAAATGCCTTCCTATTTTGGAAAAGAAAAACTCTTGAAAGTTTGTTTTGGGATTATTTCAAAGTTTTGTCTTATTCTTAGACCACTTATACTGTTTTGGTGAGCCATTAGCATAATTATTAAAACTGGAGGATTTGCAGAAGGCTAGAATTCCAACCAAGTTTTAATGCATACTCAGAAGCTTAGATGCGTAACTGAAACTTATCCCAACCTTTTGCCTGGTTTGGGACTTTGCAAGCCTCATCTGTTAAGGTATTTAGCACTTTTACCTAGAATCAAAAAATTCAAAGGCAAATGGAAATAAAAAGTGATTATTAAACAAAATACAATCAACATTTCATGAAATGTCTAGCTCCAAACTACTGCCACAGTTTTGGAAACATTTTTTTTAATTGCTATACATATTTCTGATGCTGATATTAGTTCTTTTGGATTTAAATCTGAGATCTGATCATTTTTCAGTTTATAACATCACCAAGTCTTCATTTAAATGAGATACCAAAATGGTGGGACCTGATATTACCCATTGCTAATTTGCATCTGCTTTTCATTTTCCTAAAACCAAATAATTGGGGGGAGTGGATGGTGGTTAATGTATTTTAATGTTTATAGAAGCCAGTGCTCGACTTGATTTCTCCAGAAAAGGGGCATTTTTGCCAAGAAGACATCTGGGAGAGATCCCTCAGTGATCACAGATTCAAAAAAGCATTCACATATTCTTTTGGAGTTGACAGAGATGTGTGAAAACCTCACACATCTGGAAGACAATCAATCCTTATAGCTAGTCAACATCTGGAAATGTAACCACCCGAGGTTGACAAAACTGGTGATTAAATGTGATGGAAGTTCACCATCTATAGACAAGTACAGAGTAACTGCCTGTGAATTATGAGAACATACATGCATCTTGCATGCTGTAATGAGCCATTAGCACCCAGCTTGCGTGAGCTGGAAAGGCATCAGAACACTTAGGTTTGTATGGAGATGCTTCCAGAGGTTTTCCAATGTGCTTTTCTTGCAGAGCAATGTATAAAAACTACACTATAAATTCAGACAAAGCAAAACAAAAAGTTTAGCCTTGCTAGGCTTCCTTATTCCTTTTCCTTCATGCTTTAACTTGCTGTTTTCATTTTCTGGCTTCATTCTCATTCTTAAGCCATTTATTTTTCTGTGTATGAGTGTCAAATACCAACATTGTTGCTACTTCTCCTGGGTCCTTCTTCAGATGCATTTTATCACCCTTTGAGCAATTTCAGATATCCCATAACAGTAGCCAGTATCTACATTTCCTTCTGTTTTAACCACAGAAAATAATTCACTTTGCTTAGATAACTATTAAATATGACTCCTAAGAAGAACCCAAGTAAGAACAATAAAAGTGATTAACAGCTTCACTCTCTGTGAATTTTATATTCCATTCTCTTGCTCTTTCTGCCCTTATTTTTTGGTCTAAGTTTTCCCCTAAGATTTTTGTAGCTCAGAAGACCTAGCACCAAACTATATAAAAGACAGGCTGTTTTGACTTTTCTCTTTCTCATGTTTCCTTCCTTAGAACAAGAAAATCAGTTGTTTGTAGCTAAATGAGAAAGAAATTTGACTTTTCTTACTGAGGTAGAATTTGCTCAAGTAGAAAGAAGTAGTTTTGTTGTATGCCGTCCATGGCTAAAGATACTCAAGTTTCATCTTCATGAAAGGTATTCCCACTACTTCTTGTTTAACAGAATCTTTACAAAATGCTGCACATGTTTCAGGGCTTCCCAGGTGGCATTAGTGGTAAAGAACCCGCCTGCCAATGCAAGAGATGTAAGAGACATGGGTTCGATCCCTGGAAGATCCCCTGGAGGAGGGCAGGGCGACCCACTCCAGTGTTCTTGCCTGGAGAATCCCAGAGGTAGGAGCCTGGTGGGCTACAGTCCATAGGGTCACGGAGAGTTGGACACAACTGAAGTGTCCAACACGCATGCATGAACACATGTTTCAAGATGGAGATAGTCAAGTTATGAAAAACTTTAACTGTGTCCTCTGTAAGCCAATTCTAAAAGTGAATCTTTGTGGAGGGTCTTCCATGGAGCAAATTCTCAACTTCATCGAAATAGTAGAATTAGTAATCCTATTGATTGTGCTGTTAAAATCAGATTCTCCCACCAACAAATAGAAAAAGAGAACTTTTCTCTTTTTTTCATTGCAAATGAAAAACTCCATAGAGCCCTCAGAAGTTAGAATGAGCACCACGAACTTGGTAGTTCTTGGTAGTATTTTAAACTGGGAGTCTAAAAACTTTCTCTTAAAGGCCAGCAATGAAAATATTTTCATCTATGGGCCACAAAGTTTCCATTGCAGATCTGTCATTGTGGTGCAAAAGAAACCATAGACAATACTGAACAAAAGAGATTTCCAACAAAATTTTATTTTCAAAACATGAGTAACCTGAGGTCACAGTGTTTGTTAGTCCCTGATTTAAACACAGTATGAAGCATTTAGGGAAAATAGAGAAACATCTTCAAATTACTATAGGGTATTGAGTTAAAACACCCAAGAAAAAATGGCTAGCACTTTGATCAACAGAACCTTTATTACTCTTTATTGAGGTGTGCCTTTTGGAATAAGAGAAAGGCAGTTCAGTCAGTTCAGTCGCTCAGTAGTGTCCAGCTCTTTGCGACCCTATGGACTGCAGCACGCCAGGCTTCCCTGATCATCACCAATTCCTGGAGCTTACTCAAACTCATGTCCTTCGAGTCAGTGATGCCATCCAACCATCTCATCCTCTGTCATCCCCTTCTCCTCCTGCCCTCAATCTATCCCAGCATCAGGATATTTTCTAATGAGTCAGTTCTTCTCATCAGGTGGCCAAAGTATCAGAGTTTCAGCTTCAGCATCAGTCTTTCCAATGAATATTCAGGACTGATTTCCTTTAGGATGGACTGGTTGGATCTCCTTGCAGTCCAAGGGACTCTCAAGAGTTGTCTGCAACACCACAGTTCAGAAGCATCAATTCTTCGGCACTCAGCTTTCTTTATAGTCCAACTCTCACATTCATACATGACCACTGGAAAAACCATAGCTTTGACTATATGGACTTTTGTTAGCAAAGTGATGTCTCTGTTTTTAATAAGCTGTCTACGTTGATCATAAGTTTTTTTTCCAAGGAGCAAGTGTCTTTTAATTACATAGCTGTAGTCACCATCTGCAGTGATTTTGGAGCCCCCCAAAATATTATCTGTCACTGTTTCCATTGTTTCCCCATCTATTTGCCATGAAGTGATGGGACTGAATGCCATGATCTTTGTTTTCTGAATGTTGAGTTTTAAGCAAGCTTTTTCACCCTTCTCTTTCACTTTCATTAAGAGTCTCTTTAGTTCTTTGCTTTCTGCCATAACTGTGGTGTCATCTGTGTATCTGAAGTTATTGATATTTCTCCTGGCAATCTTGATTCCAGCTTGTGCTTCATCTGGCCCGGCATTTCGCATGATGCAGTCTGCATATAGGTTAAATAAGCAGGGTGACAATATACAGCCTTGACATACTCCTTTCCTGATTTGGAACTAATCTATTGCTCCATGTCCAGTTCTAACTGTTGCTTCCTGACTGGCGTACCAATTTCTCAGGAGGCAGGTCAGGTGGTCTGGTATTCTCATCTCTTGAAGAATGTTCCACAGTTTGTTGTGATCCACACAGTCAAAGGCTTTGGCATAGTCAATAAAGCAGAAGTGGATATTTTTCTGGACCTCTTTTTCTATTTTGATGATCCAATGAAGAGATCCAAGAGAAAGGCACTGAACTGCAATTATGATGAGTGTAGTTAATTCTCTAATCCTTTGTTCTACTGTCCTCTTTGCGTTTGTTGTTTTTCCTTCTTATTCCAATTTTCTCCTTTACTGCTTTCTATAAATATTTAGACTTGTGTACATGTCACACTCACATATCCATAAAATAAGAATACATGGACTATTTTGATAGATAGCATTTAGTCTCGGCTGATTTTCTTGTAGAATGGGAGGGGAAAAACATTTCAGTCTCAAGAAACAAAGTTTGTTAGCCAGCTTACACAGTTTGCATATCTAATGGCAATGAAAAAAGACAGATCTTCATGTCAACACGCTTTTCTGCCACCTCTTCAATGCCTGAAACGTCTGCAGTCAATTATGTGACACAACATTGTCTAACTGATGGACTGTATGTGTATGCGAAGCTATTATAATAGATTAGCTCCTATTAAGATAAAATCACTGTGTGGAAAACTCACTGCCTGCCAAATGCAGGCTTCCACCAAACCATTTGATCAATGTTATAGAATTTCTAAGCATTTATAGTCAGAAAAGTGACTGTAGAAAAATAGCAGCCTCACATTCAGCACATTTGCCCTCTCTCCTCCTTGCTTCAAGCACATCTGCTGATTTCATGGTTTGACACTTTTTTTTAAAAGTCTTGTTAGCACTGTTGACTCTGTTGGATCCCATTCAGCGTCGTAGCCTTGCACACTACGTCAACCAAGTTCAGACCAGACTCTGCTCATCTCAGATGACATCTTTTTGCTTATTTATTTATTTTTCTATGTTTTGTTTTTCTGCTGTCCTAGGTCGTCGTTGCTGCGTGTGGATTGTCTCTAGTTGTGGCAAGCAGGGGCCACTCTCTAGTTGTAGCATGTGGGCTTCTTATCGTGGTAGCTTCTCCTCTTGCGGAGTGTGGGCTCCAGGGCAAGTGGACACCACAGTTGTGGTGCAGAGGTTTAGTTGCCCTGCGGTATATGGTGTCTTCTTGGACCAGGGATCGAACCCATATCCATTGCAAAGAGGGTTCTTGACCACTGGACCACTGGGGAAGTCCAGATGACATCATCTGAAAATTCTCTTTTGACTCTAAACTTAATAGCTATGCATTTAATTATGAGGTTCAGTGTTCTAATCGTGTAACAGAAAGTGAAAGTGTTAGTCGCTCAGTCGGGTCTGACTCTTTGCGACCCCATGGATTGTAGCCTGCCAGGCTTTTCTGTCCGTGGGATTCTCCGGGCAAGATTAATGGAGTGGGTAGCCATCCCTTCGTCCAGGGGATCTTCCTGATCCAGAGAGCTAACCTGGGTCTCTGCATTGCAGATAGATTCTTTGAGCCACCACAACGCACCCCCAAATTTTGTAGCTTAAAACAATAACAACATATTATTTTTCTTACATGTCTGTAATTTGGTTGGGAATATGTAAGGGCAGTTATTTCTACCCCACTCACCATCGGCTAAGGCAGCTCAAAGACTGGGGACTGGGATCATCTGAAGACTTGTTGACTCATATACTTGGCAGCTGATGCTTGCTGTTAGCTGGAACTTTAGCTGCAACTGCTGGCTGGAACATCTCTATGTGGTCTTTTCATGTGTCCTGAGCCTCCTTACAACATGCTGGCTGGGTTCCCAGGGCAAGCATCTAGATAGAGAGAGCCAGGAGGAAGCTATACTGCTTATATGAGCTAATCATGTAAGTCACACGGAATCCCTCTTCCCACGTTCTGTTTGTCAAGGAAATCACGAAGGTCTGCCTAGTTCAAGGGAAAAGGAAACATTGATGGAGGTGTGGTGAGGTGCTGGAAGAGCAAGTGGGACTGGAAATATTGCTGTGGCTGTGTTTGCAAAATACAACCTGCCACATCTGCGTTATAACAAGTGCATACATTCGTTTTTTAAAAATTTGTTGATTCATTTATTTTGGCTGTGCTGGGTCTTCATTGCTGTGCAGAGGCTTTCTCTAGTTGCAGCGAGCAGGGGCTACTCTCTAGTTTCGGTGTGGGAATTCTCATTGTTGAGGAGCACAGGCTCTGGGGTGCGTGGGCTCAACACGCAGGCTCAGTAGTTGCAGCACGTGGGCTTAGTTGCCCCGTGACATGTGGAATCTTCCCGGACCAGGGATCAAACCTGTGTCCCCCGCACTGCCCGGTGGTTTCTTACCCACTGGGCCACCAAGTAAGTCTGACAAGCGCTCGTATTTGAATAGAACTGCTGTGGAATAGATGTGCTAATATCACTGTTTGGGAACTCAGCTTCCTCATCAATAATTTAAAAGGAAAAAAAAAGGAGTCATTCTATATCCCAAAGTCTCTGCTTAATATCCCTCTATGCCTTATTTCATTTAATCTCCATCATTACAGATGAAGAAACTGAGGTAGGCAGGGTTCACGCTACTTACATAAGCTCTCATAGCAGGCAAACATGCCGAGGCAAGTGGACTTCAGAATCAAGTCTGTCTCATTCCAAAGGCCACGCCCCTTCTGCTACCCTGTAGAGCTCCACACATAACGTTCTTGTTCTCATGTTTTATTTTTATTTTTTGTTGTTATTGGACAAGGGTGAAATTCAGGTGAGATTTCAGGTCGTACTTAAAAGGGAGGGGAATTGCCAAACAGTTTACCTTTTGAAATGATTCTGTATCTAACATTGGTCTTGGAAAATTAGTCAACAAGAGTTGATAGTTAATATCCACTTTTTTCCCTTGCACTAGAGAAGGCAAAGCAGGATGATAGCCTGGCTGTTATTGGAACCTAAGGATTAGGGAAAATGCTGAAGCATGTCTCTGATTAATAACTGATGGCGTGTACGACTGCAATGTGAGTACAAAATTATGAGGCAGTTCTCCAAGGGTTAATGATTAATAAGTGTATAAACTGTCATTAAGAGTCAGATATGAGGACATGGAAGAGTAGATCAAAGCTAGCCAGGGGTCTGGACTAAAAAGGAGTCAAAGAGTTGTTGCCTCAGATTGGGTTTCTGTGTTTGTGGGCCAGGCCCATGTAAGAGAATGGAGTCTTTCTGGGACTTCCTTGGTGGTCCAGTGGTTAAGAATCTGTCTTGCAATGCAGAGGACGTGGGTTTGATCCCTGGCTGGGGAACTAAGATCTGACATACTGCAGAACAACGAAGTCCATATGCCACAACAATTGAACCTGCGTGCTCTGGGGCCTGTATGTCACACCAAGATATCTGCAACTAAGATCTGGCACAGCCAAATAAATAAATCTTTTAAAAATTATTTGCCCCTGGATTTGGTTCTTCTACCAAGTTTATGTGTCAGGCCTGCCTGCCAGATTGCCAACAGTTTTAAACAGAAGCCTTTGTGAAGGTTCTCTGCCTACATAAGGTTACCCTTTAATGATTGCTTACCCCATTCATTCCGTAAAAACAAACAACAAAACCCGAAAGGTAGTTAACTTGATCCACTGTTTTTTGTAACATATTTGGCCCTGACTTGATCCAACCATCTGTGTTATGGCATCATGTGAACATAACCTCATAAGGATTCACCTCCTGTCCTCTGCCTCCCCCCCCAACACATTAGCTGTAGAGAAATCTATGGTTCTTTAGGAAAGTTACTATAGGAATTTTTATCTTTTGTTAACAGTGGGGTAGCTATTAAAAGACCCATCTGGGTCTGGTTGACAAAAGATTTTGCCTTGCTGTCTACAACAACACGCTGCCTTAGTACAAATGGTCTCCCACAGACAATTTGCAGGTCATAGCTGTGAGATTTCTTTTTTTCGTGTGCTTGCAACAATTTCAGTTGCTTCCAGCTCAACATCTGGAAGCACATTTGGCTTCATGGTTGGAAAATAAATTAGCATCCCAGCTCATGGACGAGGGACTGGCCTCGCGCTGGACAGCAGCAACCCTGCCTTCCGTTGATAGACCAGTCTTCCTTGGCTATGGGGAAAAGAGCTGGAAAGCATCCCTTTTCTGGCATTAGTGCCGTCTCGCAGAACAGCCGGAGTCTGCTCACAATAAACTGGACATTTGCCTGAGGACATGGAGCAAAAGATGCCACTAATTGAAAGTTGGCATCCTGGCAAACATTGTCGGAGTCATCTCCTGCAGGAAGGTAACCCTTACCTCGTGCCAGCCCTGGACTGTGGGCTCCAGGGACCTGCCTGTGTCTGCTCACACCTGTTCCAACACGGATGCCAAGAAATGGGGGATCAGGAGGAAGCAGACCCACAGAGCCTTTGGGAAGCCACAGAAGTCACCAGGCCCTTTGAAAGTCCTCTGGAACTATAATAAATTGGACAAGGAGGGTATGCCCTATGTAGATGTATTTGGCTGTGGTCACGAGCATTGCGAATCCCACATCAAGCACCAATCTGAACAGACTGAACAGTGAAGGAAAAAAAAGATTTAAGAAACCAGAAACAGACACAGTGAGATGGAAGATCTACCTTACCAGTAAGTTTTATTTTTATTGCAACATTTTCTTTTTCAACTAGGGGTGATATACAAATATGGAGGTAGAAATGTATTGCATTAATATAAATAAATAGCCTTATACACACTAATATCTTCTGCTATTTAATAGTTTAGGGCAGATTATAAGTCAGATCATGGCCCAAGAAATGTAAGTTGTATGCACATATAAAACCTGATATCACAATTAGCATAAAGTGAAAGTTGTTCAGCTATGTTTGACTCTTTGGGAGCCCATGGACTATGCAGTCCATGGAATTCTCCATGGCCAGAGTACTGGACTGGGCCACCATTCCCTTCTCCAGGGGATCTTCCGAACCCAGGGATCAAACCCAGGTCTCCCACATTGCAGGCAGATTCTTTACCAGCTGAGCTACCAGGGAAGCCCAAGAATACTGGAGTGGGTAGCCTATCCCTTCTCCAGGGGATCTTCCGAACCCAGGGATCAAACCCAGGTCTCCCACATTGCAGGCAGATTCTTTACCAGCTGAGCTACCAGGGAAGCCCAAGAATACTGGAGTGGGTAGCCTATCCCTTCTCCAGGGGATCTTCCTGACCCAGGGATCAAACCCAGGTCTCCCACATTGCAGGCAGATTCTTTACCAGCTGAGCTACCAGGGAAGCCCAATTAGCATAAAACTCGGCATTAATCCTAACTGTGAAATATAAAGTGATTACACTTTGTGATCAGACCTCTCTTATTCATCTCCTTACCTTCCTCTCATCAGGGCTCCCAAGACTTTTAGCTACATGGGACTGCATAAGATGAAGAAATGAGGAATAGATACAGATGAGTCCATGTAGCCAGAAGAGATACCACTTCTTTGCCAGTATGGCATGGTAAGTCTTTTAGTTCCACAGAAGTTTATTAGGATCCCATCTGGAGTCAGAGACCCTGTGTGCTAAGCACTTGGGATACAAAATATTTAGGCCGCTTTTAGCTCTTGTCCAGATTATTGCACTTGTCTCTTGCTCAGGGATCTTGCTTTGGGCCTCGTCACTTCACCATTATGCTTTCTCCCAACTTGCTTTTCAAATTCCAGATTAAGTCATCGTGTTAAAATATAAATTGACATTACTTTAGTTCCATGAGTAAAATTCTTTAGTGGTCATCAGTTGCCTCATGATGCAGTCCCAGCTCCTTGGCAGGACACCTAAGATTCTGATGAGCTACAGTCTGCTGTCTGGCCACCACTCCGCAGCCTCTGAGGCGTGTTTAACTGAGCACGGTTAAACAGAACTGCTTGGGATTACTGGCAAGCCCCTTGTGTTTTCTTATCTTTAGGTCTTTGCAAAAAGTGCTCTCTCAACCTGGATTGTTTCTGCCCCTCTGCATGTGGTCAGTACCTGCTCAACTTTCCTGCCTTCATAGAAATACCACTTCCTCTGGGGAGCGTCCCATAACTTTCCTTCTATGCTGCTGCAGCGCCCATCAGCTTAATCAAGCAACCATCTCTTGTTAAATAATGATTTATTTTATCATTCACTGGTACATTTATCACTCCTTTACGTCTCTCTAGAGTAGTTAAATCTTTGATTAAAATATGATAAATCTGCACACTCCTGCTCTTTGTTTTGTCAGCGTCTTGTATATACGCCATCAATTTTACAGCAGTGTGCGTATTCTCATACTTATTTAGCACTTACTGTGGCCAAGAATAGTTTTTCACTTATTGTTATTTAATCTTCAAAACAATTCAAGGTAGTAGCTATTACTGCCATCATCTCATTTTTGGCTACATTTAATTAGTTTCTCCAGGAGTATAGAATAGCAGAACTAAGACTTAAATCCCCATCTCTAAGACATCAGAACCTATTTGCTCTCTCTTAAGACACAGTATAATAAGTTCCTTCTCTCTGTCTCTCGCTCACTTAATTCTAAACTTTCTGAAGTTAGGAATAATGTTTTAATCAGAGTTACACTTCTACAGTGGTGGCTTCCCTGGTGGCTCAGATGGTAAAGAATCTGCCTGCAATGCAGGAGACATGGGTTCAATCCCTGGGTCAGGAAGATACCCTGGAGAAGGGCATGGCAACCCACTCCAGTGTTCTTGCCTGGAGGATTCCATGGACAGAGGAGCCTGGCAGGTTACAGTCCATGGGGTCACAAGAGTTGGACACGACTGAGTGACTAACACATAACTCCATTACAAGCTTCCCAGGTGATGCTAGTGGTAAAGAACCCACCTGCCAATGCAGGCCACATATGAGATGCAGGTTTGATCCCTGGGTGGGGAAGGTCCTCTGGAGGAGGGCATGGCAACCCAGTCCACTGTTCTTGCCTGGAGAATCCCATGGACAGAGGAGCCTGGTGGGCTACAGTCCACGGGGTTGTAAAGAGCTAGACATGAGTGAAGTGATTTCGCACGTATGCACAGCTCCAGTACATAGTACAATGTCTTTCATGCAACTCATTTTGAGAACACAGAGATAGGATGGGAAGGCCTTTGCACCTAGCCTTAAGTTGCTCACAGAACTAGAGCCCAGACCCCTAAAGTGCTAATTTTGATATAAAGAGATAAATGGACTGTTAAAGATGGGCATAGATTAGTATGAAAGTGAGGAGGAGGGATATAGAGCCCACGCTTCAAGTGCTTGGTCTCCTAAAAGAGGTAATGCTTGAATTGAATATAAACACACTTAACTTCTTAGAAGCATTCCCACTAAATGTGTATCTGGGGAGAAATGCAAGTACTATACTAGTCTTCATGACACAAAACTAAAGATAACCTGCAGTCATATTTTTGAAACATATAGCATGTGGCAGATGAGGTGTGGAGTTATTGGTTATATTTTGTAAAAAATAAAACAATGTTATAAGCTGATTTACCATTGCTAAATTGCTGTTAAAAGTGGTAATGTGTTAAGAGTCAAGGGTTAGGTTTAATTTTTTGATTTGGCATTTTTCATGTGACAAGTGATTATTGGACTCTGGTTGAATAAAAACTCTGTCATCAAGTACTGTGAACTTGAACCTCCCCCCTCAATTTTGTCAAAATTTTGAAGTACATAGAAACATTACATTTCTATAATAGCCAGAATAAAAAGTCTACTTAGAAACTACCTTCATAACCTCTTGTCCTTATTCTTTTCATCTTTACAAAGGAGAGGCTGGGATGAAGTCTCCTGAAGGATCTTTCCAGCTCTAGCAGACTCTGATCCTCAGTTTTGTCAATTGTTTGTTCTGAACATATAGTAAAAATGTCCCCTGTTTTAATAAATACAGATAATCATATTCTGAAAAGAAAAGTAGTGTTATAGATCAGGCGTTTGCAACTTTGAGTTAAACTTCAAGCACGTCTAGAAAGTGAAAGTGAAAGTCACTCAGTCATGTCTGACTCTTTGCACCCCCACGGACTGTATAGTCCATGGAATTCTCTAAGCCAGAATACTGGAGCGGGTAACCTTTTCCTTTCTCCAGGGGATCTTCCTAAACCAGGGATTGAACCCAGGTCTCCCGCATTGCAAGCCCAATCCAGGGATTGAACCCAGGTCTCCTGCATTGTAAGCAAATTCTTTACCAGCTGAGCTACCAGGGAAGCCCAAGAATATTGGAATGGATAGCCTATCCCTTCTCCAGGGGATCTTCCCAATCCAGAAATCGAATGCAGGTCTCCCGCATTGCAAGCAGATTCTTTACCAGCTGAGGTACAAGGGAAGCCCAAAATGTTGAGCAACTGCCCAACATGGGACTTGAACCCACAACCCTGGGATTAAGAGTCCCATGCTCTACCGACTGAGCTAGCTGGGCAGTCAAGCACTTCTCATCTGAATTCACAGGAGCTCCTGAATTTCCTATATGACTTAGGGAACTCAAATCAGGTCTCTGTGACAACCTAGAGAGGTGGGATGGGGTGGGAGGTTTAAGACTGAGGGGACATATGTATACCTGTGGCTGATACATGATGATGTATGACAGAAACAAGCACAATATTATAAAGCAATTATCCTTCAGTTGAAAATAAATAAATTAAAAAAATAAACAAGAGCTCCTGAGATGTATACCTGGTTTCTGAGGATGGTCTCTTACACCTGTGTCAAAGTGAAGGTTACTGTCCTTGGTGCTGACGGTGATGTTTGCGTTGATGCTCTGTGTGTGTGTGTGTGAGTGTGTGTGTGTGTGTGTGTGTGTGTGTGTGTGTGTGTGTGGCAGAGAGAGAGGGAGAGAGAGAGAGAGTGGGAGGAAATGGGGGAGGTGGGGAGAAGATGAGTGTGGCAGAGGGAGAGTATGGCTAAGACACAGAAAAAAACAGTCTCCCATTTAACCAGGAAGCATCATTTTTATTCTGCTAAAATCATGTAGGAAGCTTCAGAGATTTTTCTGGGATTCTCCATTATTTGATCTGTATCTTTTTAAACTGTGACTGAATTTTTATGTAAGAGGTTAAGAATGGTTCCCTCTTAGCGTTTCATTTTCCACGTTGATTTCATAGTTTGCCATAAAATAGCCTTTGTATGTATGTTCTGTCAGGGAGTTTCTTCCTTATATTTTCAGTAAACTTAAATACTCATTTTACATTAGTCCTTTGTGTTCTCCTCTTCACAGACTAGGAAGAGGTCAGTTAAGTTTTTATGAACTTAAAAATAAATCAAGTTGCGATTAACGTATTTTCATAATTAGAAAATACTATACTTCTTTTCCTCCCATATAGCTAAGTGTCTGCTCCTCTTGTTCTTATTAACAACCAAAATTCCTTGGGCTAATGATATTTGTTGTACAACATGGAAGAATACTATGAACCATTATTTTTCCTGCTTTCTCTCTCTCTCTCTTTTAAAGTATTATGAAGCTTTTGCCTCATCTCTCCATTTTCTTATCATTTCACTGATCACATGTCAGCATATTTCACACCAGGTACTGTGCTTCAGACCAATTTACTTTATTTCCTTTTTAACCTTCCTTATACAACTCACAGGCTTCCCTGATGGCTCAATGGGTAAAAAAAATATGCCTGTAATGCAGGAGACATGGGAGATGTGGGTTTGATCTCTGGGTTCGTAAGATCCCCTGGAGAAGGAAATGGCAACCCACTCCAGTATTCTTGTCTGGGAAATCCCAAGGACAGAGGGACAAGGTGGGCTACAGTCCAAAGGGTCAAAAAGCATTGGCCACAACAGGGCGACCAAGTACATACACATAGAGCTTACAGTTTCCCCCCAATTCTTTTCCGGTTATCTTAGAGACATTTATCTCCCTCTCTTTGTTCCACTTAAAGTGAGAAAAGGGGGCTAATCCAGACTGTTCAGTATAAGAGTATTGCTGGCAGTGTCTCTCTAGTAAAGGGGATGAAAGCTGGGAACTTTGATGTGGAATTAGGGAGAATAAAGAACCAGTGCCTTGAACTTATAAACCCACCAAAAATGCATTCAAACCTTTAAGAGTCAACATTTTGTTTCTTGTCTTTCTCTACTTAAAATTACTTCCACCAAAGAACAAAAATTTTTATTTTTCTACTTTGTTTCCCCCCATTTTTTTTGGCATTTCAATCTTGTTTGCTACAATTTTTTTCTAATGCCATTGTACAATATGTCAGTTTTAACTAAGTTTAATATGTCAGTTTTTTAACTAAGGTTAAAAAAGCTCTTGTGAACTGGACTCTTAAGATGATGTATAACATTTCATTATGTTTTTGAGGTCAAAGCAGTTGGCATATAACTTTTGGAAAGTACTCATTTTCATCATGGGGCCTCCCTGTATTAATTTCTGAGGCTTGATGGATTTTATTAAATGTTTCATTGCCATCCATTTATCTTCAAAACCAAATGCCTACTTTTTTGCATCAAACAAATAGCCATCTTAGTAGGTTTTTATTTATTCATACTCCAGTCTTTAATATTCCTTCAAGTTCACATGGCAGTTATTCGTGACAGTTATGAATAGAGTACCTCGTTCATACCAGGCATTGTACTAAGTTCTGGGACAGAGCTATTTAAGAAAGAGTTGTTTGTGCTACGGTGTGTGTTAGTTGCTCAGTCAAGTCCAACTCTTTGCAACCCCATGGACTGCAGCCCGCCAGGCTCCTCTGTCCGTGGAATTCTCCAGGAAAGAATACTGGAGTGGGTTGCCATGCCCTTCTCCAGGGGGTCTACCCCACTCAGGGATCAAACCTGGGTCTCCCACATTGCAGCAGGTTCTTTACCATCTGAGCTACCCGGGAAACCCTCATGCTAGAGTAGGGGGTACCAGATGAGCAAACATAATTATGATACTGAATTAACTCAGTTGGTTGAATTATGGCAGAGGTGTAAAGTGTCATGGGCTTCCCTGGCAACTCAGTGGTAAAGAATCCACCTGCAAATGCAGGAAAACCGGGTTCAGTTTCTGGGTTGGGAAGATCCCCCAGAGAAGGGCATGGCAACTCACTCCAGTATTCTTGCCTGGGAAATTCCATGGACAGAGGAGCCTGGTGGACTACACAGTCCAGGGGATCACAAAGAGTTGGACACGACTGAGTGACTAAGACTTTCACTTTCACTCCCCATGAAAGTAAATGATAACAAGACCGAACTCTGATTATCACATCGGTGATGCTCAAGTCCTGGTTTAATCTACTTACATGTCTAATCCTTTTGATTGTCACTAGGACACTATTAGGGGCTTCCTTGGTGGCTCAGTTGTAAAGAATCCACCAGCAAATGCAGGAAACCTGGGTTTGATTCCCTGGGTTGGGAAAATTCTCTGGAGGAGGGCATGGCAACCCACTCCAATACTCTTGCCTGGAGAATTCCATGAAATTCCTGGTGGACTACAGGGGTCACACCCCATTTCATGGGGTCACACAGGGTTGGACATGACTGAAGCATCCAAGCAGCAGCAGCAGCATCAGGGCTATATTAGGTACGTATAATTATTCCTATCATCCCTGCTTCAAAGGAGGTAAATGAGATCTACGTAAATTAAATGATTCGCCCTAAGAATATGGTTTATAAGAGACAGAGCAAGGACTTGAATTCGGGTTTGTTCAACATTGAAGCCCAGGTCTTTTTTTTTTTTTTTCTGATGTTGGACCATTTTTAAAGTCTTTATTGAATTTGTTACAGTTTGTTACAGTTTTGGTTTTCTGGCTTCAAGGCATGTGGGATCCTAGCTACCCAACCAGGGGCCTAACCCACACCCACTGTGTTGAAAGGTGAAGTCTTAACCACTGGTCACCAAGGAAGTCTCTAAAGCCCAGATCTTTACTCTTATACTCTTGCTTCCTGCCCTATTTTATTTGGATTATTGAGTATGATAGACACTTATCTCAGGGTTTTGATTCCCAGGTAGAAGACTAGGATAGACATTAAGCTATAAATTTTATGGGGGCATGCACCACGTGTGTCTTGCTAAGCTGGAAGCCCGGCTTGTCAAATAGGACTTGATACTCAGAAGGCTCTTAAATTTGTAAAAAATGAAGGCAGAGCTGATGTAACAAAGAAACTCCAAAACACAGATGTTTATTTCCTTCTCACAAATAGTCCATGGCAGGCAGGTAGCCTCCACTTTTCCATTTTTAACAAGCACACAAGTAACAGCAAAAGTCCAGGTTAAGAGCTTTTTTTTGATGCCAACGTTGCCCTTGTCGCTTCCATTCAGTCTCCATTAGCGCCAACTTAGGTCACCTCCCCTCCCCAGAAGATGGGTGAGACAATTCAGGTTTTAACTGGACAGCTACTTTCTCAGGGAAGGGAGGAGATTAGATTTGTGGGCACCACCAGCAGTTTCCATTACAGTGCTCAGTGAACATTTATTGAGTGAGTAAATGAAGAAAATCAAAGCCTGTAAACAAGCACGAGCCCCAGTGAGACCAAGACAAAGATGTTAGCTTGATCCTCCAGCTTAGAGACTCATTTCAGCACGCCAGTATGTCTTTCCAGCTAATTCTTGCAAAACCACATCTTTATCATAGCCACCTAGCGTACATATCACCTCACTCTAATGTTTGCTTTTAATCGATGACTGTCAACTTTTCTCTTAAATGTCAGAATGGGACTGAAGCCAGAGAAGAGTTTATGTGAGCTCCGTGGATTGTACCGCTCTCTTAAGGGAGATAAGGGACAGGTCATACAGCACTTATCTGCACCACCTGTCAGAGACTCTTCATCTTGGGGCAGGGAGACTGTTAGCTGGTTATTTGTGATCTTTCACAACTGCCGTGGCATTAGAAGAGAGTATCTCTGACACTGGCAAAAATGTGGTTGCAGTTGCAGTTCTCCTAAAAGACATTTTCTACCTCTGGACTTCTAGACTCTGTCAGATCAGTATCCTAGCTGGGAACTCTATCCTAGCAGCTTCCTCTTTTCTGCAATGTAACACTCTCCTTGTTTCATTAGAGTGTTTTCACAGCCCCTGTAGGGGCATGTATTGTATGATGCTTGACTGGTAGCAGATAATTCACCTCACACAGCGCGTGACCATTTTTCTTTGCTGCCTAAGGGTATGGTAGATACTTATTAATTTCACTGAGTCAACAGCCAGAATTACAGTAGACTTTGTGAATGCAGAAGAGAAAAAGCTACAGGTCAGGGGGAGGAGTCACTAGGGTCATATTCTTCCAAACTTACTAAGAACCTTTCGCTCTCACTTGTAAGGCTGACCAGAAAAAAAAATGCTGCCAAAACCTCATATCTCTTTAAGCTCTTTCATTCCTAAGAGCTTAAAGTGACTCTGAAGACCTACATCTCATTTATTTTCACGACATCCCTATGGAGTCAGAATCTAGTTTTTCTTTTATTGTCCAGAGGAAAGGCAATGCCCTAAGAACTCAAATGACTTGTGTTCAAGGTCAAAAAAAATGAGTCAAGCTGTAAAGCTAATGCTTGAAATCAGGTTTCTGACTTGTCACCTAGTGGCTGCTTTAAGACAGAAGTATTTGGGGAAGAAACATAGCTGGGAGACCATAAAATATATAATGAAAACACAATGTATGATATAGTGAGGTTCAGATGTGGAAATTTTCTGTAGTTCACAGGTTTAAAACAATGTTTTTGATGACTGGGCAGTATTCAATGCGGTGATCTGTTCTCACTCCCTTAAGCCACAGGCAGGATCATTATTCTGTATTTATTAATAGTTTGGAATCATGCCCTGGAATCAGAGTTCCTAAATACCACTAATGATTTCACATATTTCAGGAAGAATGGAGGATATTGGCCATGACACATAATTGATGCTCATTAAATTGTTGTAAAATAAAAGGGCTGTTACAACAAATTAAAAAGTGGGTGAACAAAATCATCTCAGATTTGTAGGGTTGGATCAAGTTCTCCTTAACCCCTTGTGGCAATTTTGTGCAAATCAGACAAAGTGCTTTCCGTCCAGGTGCACACAGCCCTGAGTCAGGGTACACAAGTCGGTAGTTGAAGCCCTGACTGGATTTCAGCATCATTTACCCAACCCTTTAGCTGGATACTCTTTGGGGCCATCATGGGGGGAGGGATATATCAACACTCTTTAAGGTCACTGGGCCCACCTCCACACATCAGGGAATATAACATGTCTACCCCATGGTAGAAATTAATCCATCGTTAAAGACCTCTTGGAAAAAAAGTTTCATCACTTCATCAGTCTCTCATAATATTCTGCAATCCTAGAGTTTAGGATACTGTTCATCTCTATCTGAAAGGAGACATAACACATGATCACTCTTAAGAGGAAGCTGACATTTTCACCTAATTCATGAGGAGGTCAATCTTAGGCAAGATACAGCTCTCAACACAGAAAGGCCAGAGAGATTATGGAAAAACCCAAGTTACAGTACGTCCATTTTATACATTCATCCTTATAATAGTGGAGGGATCATTTGTCTCTATTCTTTGAGAACTTGGGATTACCAGTTTCCACTTGGAATCCAGGTTCAGTTCAGTTCAGTCACTCGGTCGTGTCCGACTCTCTGTGACCCCATGGACTGCTGCACTCCAGGCCTCCCTGTCCATCACTGAGTCCCAGAGTTTACTCAAACTCATGTCCATTGAGTCGGTGGTGCCATTCAACCATCTCGTCCTCTGTCGTCCCCTTCTTCTCCTGCCTTCAATCTTTCCCAGCATGAGGGTCTTTTCAAATGAGTCAATTCTTTTCATCAGGTGGCCAAAGTATTGGAGTTTCAGCTTCCACATCAGTCCTTCAGTGAATATTTAGGACTGATTTCCTTTAGGATGGATTGGTTGGATCTCCGTGCAGTACAAGGGCCTCTCAAGAGTCTTCTCCAACACCACAGTTCAAAAGCATCAATTCTTCTGCACTCAGCTTTCATATAGTCCAACTCTCACATCCATACATGACCACTGGATAAACCATAGCTTTGACTGGATGGACCTTTGTTGACAAAGTAATGTCTCTGCTCTTTAATATGCTGTCTAGGTTGGTCACAACTTTTTTTCCAAGGAGCAAGCATCTTTTAATTTTATGGCTTCAGTTACCATCTGCAGTGATTTTGGAGCCCACCAAAATAAAATCTGTCACTGTTTTCACTGTTTCCCCATCTATTTGCCATGAAATGATGGGACTGGATGCCATGATCTTCATTTTCTGAATGTTGAGCTTTAAGCCAGCTTTTTCACTCTCTTCTTTCACTCTCATTAAGAGGCTCTTTAGTTCTTTGCTTTCTGTCATAAGGGTGGTGTCATATGCGTATCTGAGGTTATTGATATTTCTCCAATATCTTGAAATCTTGATTCCAGCTTGTGCTTCATCCAGCCCAGCATGTCTCATGATGTACTCTGCATATAAGTTAAATAAGCACAGTGACAATATACAGCCTTGACGTACTCCTTTCCCTATTTGGAAACAGTCTGTTGTTCCATGCCCAGTTCTAACTGTTGCTTCCTGACCTTCATACAGATTTCTCAAGAGGCAGGTCGGGTGGTCTGGTATTCCCATCTCTTTAAAAGTTTTAAAAAGTTTGTGGTGATCCACACAGTCAAAGGCTTTGGCATAGTCAATAAAGGAGAAATAGATCTTTTTCTGGAACTCCTGCTTTCTCGGTGATCCAACGGATGTCGGCAATTTGGTCTCTGGTTCCTCTGCCTTTTCTAAAACGAGCTTGAACATCTGGAAGTTTACAGTTCACATACTGTTGAAGCCTGATTTGGAGAATTTTGAGCATTACTTTATAGCATGTGAGATGAGTGCAATTGTGTGGTAGTTTGAGCATTCTTTGGCATTGCCTTTCTTCAGGATTGGAATGAAAACTGATCTTTTCCAGTCCTGTGGCCACTGCTGAGTTTTCCAAATTTGCTGGCATACTGAGTGCAGCACTTTCACAGCATCATCTTTTAGGATTTGAAATAGCTCAACTGGAATTCCATCGCCTCCACTAGCTTTGTTTGTAGTGATGCTTTCTAAGGCCCACTTGACTTCATATTCCAGGCTCTCTGTCTCTAGGTGAGTGATCACACCATCGTGATTATCTGGGTCATGAAGATCTTTTTTGTGTAGTTCTTCTGTGTATTCTTGCCACCTCTTCTTAATATCATCTGCTTGTTAGATTCATACCATTTATTGGGCCCATCTTTGCATGAAATGTTCCCTTGGTATCTCTAATTTTCTTGAAGAGATCTCTAGTCTTTCCCATTCTATAGTTTTCCTCTATTTCTTTGCACTGATCACTGAGGAAGGCTTTCTTATCTCTTCTTGCTATTCTTTGGAACTCTGCATTCAAATGGGTATATCTTTCCTTTTCTTCTTACCTTTTTGCTTCTCTTCTTTTCACAGCTATTTGTAAGGCCTCCTTAGACAGCCATTTTGCTTTTTTGCATTTCTTTATATTGCATAGGAACCTGGAATATTAGGTCCATGAATCAAGCAAATTGGAAGTGGTCAAACAGGAGACGGCAAGAGTGAACATAGACATTTTAGGAATCAGTGAACTAAAATAGACTGGAATGAGTGAACTTAACTCAGATGACCACTATATCTACTACTGTGGGCAAGAATTCCTTAGAAGAAATGGAGTAGCCATCATAGTCAACAAAAGAGTCTGAAATGCAGTACCACATTCAGTATCACAGTAATCCGAGTTTATGACCCAACTAGTAATGCTGAAGAAGCTGAAGTTGAATGGTTCTATGAAGACTTACAAGACCTTCTAGAACTAACACCCCAAAAAGATGTCCTTTTCATTATAGGGGGCTGTAACACAAAAGGAGGAAGTCAAGAAACACCAGGAGTAACAGGCAAATTTGGCCTTGGAGTACAGAATTAAACAGGGCAAAGGCTAATAGAGTTTTCCCCAGAGAATGCACTGGTCATAGCCAACACCCTCTTCCAACAACACAAGAGAAGACTCTACACATGGACATCACCAGATGGTCAACACTGAAATCACATTGATTATATTCTTTGCAGCCAAAGATGGAGAAGCTCTATACAGTCAGCAAAAACAAGAGAAGGAGCTGACTGTGGCTCAGATCATGAACTCCTTATTGCCAAATTCAGACTGAATTTGAAGAAAGTAGGGAAAACCACTAAACAATTCAGGTATGCGCTAAATCAAATCCCTTATGACTATACAGTGGAAGTGAGAATAGATTCAAGGGATTAGATCTGATAGTTTGCCTGATGAACTGTGGATGGGCCATGCTCAGTAAATCTTTAACCCAATTTTCTGTTGATGAGTGGGGCTGTGTTCCCTCCCTGTTATTTGACCTAGGGCCAAACTATGATGGAGGTGATGGAGATAATGGCGGCCTCCTTCAAAAGGTCCCATGCATGCACTGCTGCGCTTAGTGCCCCCAACCCTGCAGCAGGACACTGCTGACCCACGACACCACTGGAGACCCCTGGATACTCACGGGCAAGTCTGGGTCAGTCTCTTTTGGGCTCACTGCTCCCTTCTCCTGGGTCCTGGTGCACAAGGTTCTGTTTGTGCCCTCCAGGAGTCTGTCTCCCCAGTCCTGTGTATGTTCTAGTGGCTCTATGTTGGGTTAACGGCGACCTCCTCCAAGAGGGCTTATGCCATACCCAGGTCTGCTGCACCCACAGACCCTATCCCTGCAGCAGGCCACTGCTGACTCGTACCTCCTCAGGAGACACTCAGACACAGCTCTGTCTCAGACTCTGGGTCCTGGTGTGCACAGGGTTTGTTTGGGCCCTCTGAGTGTCTCTTGCGGGTATGAGGTTTGATTCCAAACACAATTTTGCCCCTTCTTCTATCTTGCTGGGGCTTCTCCTTTGCCCTTGGACATGGGGTATCTCCTCAAAGTTGTTCCAGCGGCAAGCAGCCATGTGTTAGAATCCAGGTGTGATACATAAAAATGATGGAAAAGTAGGGGATTAAAAGAAAATACATCAAAAGTAGAACTCTTGCAGGTTTTTTGACCTCACCCACCTCAAATGAAAGCAGTACCTGGTGCTCAGTGACCTCTCTGAAAAGAAGAGCAGCGATTAGGACCGCATAGATTATGAACTTGCAGTGAATTTAACAAACTTCATAAGAGGCCAGTCTAAAAGAAGCTTACCACTAGAAGTGAAAAACGTCAGAGAGAAGTGCTGATTTACAAATATGCATCCTGGCCAAACTTCAGATAGCCATTTATAGAAGAGCCGAAGTTTCCATGAATCAGGAGTGTGAGTAACAGCAGCCCACATAGGTTGAAGGAAGCACTAGAGCCTCCAAGATATAACTAGCTCCTACAGAAGCCCTCTTTCTTACATGATTAATTTTCATCGGAATATAATTTTAAGCACATGGTCACACTAATGCTGGATGATGCATATATTTTAATTCACAGCTTCAGAGAGATATGAACAGAAATGGAGTGACCTGCTCACATGGCATTATTGCTGTTTAGTCACTAAGTCGTGTCTGACTCTTTTGTGACCCCATGTGGGGTCACTCTTTTGTGGCCCACCAGACTTCTCTGTCTATGGGATTTCCAAGGAAGAATATTGGAATGGGTTGCCATTTACCCATGTCTCCTGCATTTCATTCCACTGGGCAGCAGGACTGGGAAATGGTGAGGGATGCTAGTTTCCATGCAGCTTTTTGGCCTCTGTGGCAAGCTTTAAATATTGGGAACAACCAGGAGATCCATCTTGGCTTTGTCTTGGACAAACCAGTGACTCTTCCCTCCTGTGGTTGCACTTGGCTGGCTATGACCTTGACTCTCTGGTTGCTTAAGCTGTGATTGCAACATACTCTACCTTCTGAGGGGTTGCTGGCCACACAGCTCTTGACCTAAGACCCTCATGCATGCTAAATCCTTTTTAGTGTGGCCAGAGGGAGGGGAATTTAATTACTTTGGCTCAACAATGGATCGTCTTCACTCTTTGCTTCTGAAGTCTTGCCAGAGACATTTTCTAACTCAAACTTCCAAGATCTTTCTCTGTACCCAGTTGGTCCTCTTATTTCTATTTCTCTTTATATTACATCTTGTGTTTCCATCTTTTAATATACAATAGTTATTGACTATACTTCAAGGTCATTGAGGTTAAGAAATATATATATGTGTGTGTGTGTGTGTGTATATATATATATATATATATATATAAAACCTCATAGATTCCATGGCTTATGCTGGGCACTGGAGAAAACCCACATGTCTATCTTCATATAAATAACATACACATATGTGTGTATGTATATATATTTATGGGCTTCCCAGGTGGTGCTAGTGGTAAAGAACCCGCCTGCCAATCCAGGAGACATGGATTTGATCCCTGGGTCAGGAAGATCCCCTGGAGGAGGGCATGGCAACCTACTTTAGTATATTCTTGCCTGGAGAATCTCTGGACAGAGAGGCCTGGTGGAGTATGATCCAAAGGGTCACAAAGAGTTGGACATGACTGAAGTGCCTTAACACGCGTGCACACACACACACACACACACACACACACACACACACACACATATACTGAGTAAATAAATGACTGAGTGCATTATTGGATCCAACTCAGGGGCTCTTGAGAGGACCTGGCAATATATATGTCCATATTATAGGTTATTGGAAGAAAAGAGATTGAATTCATATTTCCTTATATATATATGCACTACTTTGAATCATGGCCCAAAGTCCATAGCTTCTCAGGCAAACTAGCAATGCTTCAGAACTTGATAATTTTCACATTTGTAGGTGCTGGAAGGTTCTAAGATGATGGCTTAATTGAAATTTCTCCAGCTTCTTCAATTGTCAGAACTCAATGCTATTCTGAGAGGGAGCTCTGCGATCCCCATGGTAACAGAGCTCCATTAAAGGCATGACATCACAAAGCTGTGCTTGTTTGAGGACACCTGGGAATTTTAGTATAGACGGAAATGCCATTAAAGGCAAATTATACATACATAGTCTGTGTAATTATGTGCTCATGTATAGATATGCCTAATTTAGTCTCACTTTTCATTTCGTCCCATTTATCATTAGGCTTTTAACTACTCAAATCACAACCATGGATATAGTTCAAGGTGCTTTATCTTCTTGGAGAAGAGCTTGTCTGAATTTTGGGATAAATATCTACCATTAATGTGGTGCTGCTCTTGAGAAGAAAAGAAAAAAATCAAATCCTTCGCTTAGCTACTTATATTCCTTTTAACAAAATTAAGGGAATGTTGATTCTTATATCCTCTGAAATGGATAAATTTATCACCTCCATGCAAAATTATCCAACACCATGCACCCTGTCTGGCTCTTCATAGTTTAGGTCAGTTCTAGTAGCTTGCCTGAAGGGAGAATTTTAGAGTTTCTAGGAGAATTTTAGAATTGTGAGAAGGGATTGTATAGAAAATTTGGGTCAGGTCACCTCAAGGGTCTTTTATGTCTTTTTTTCTGATTTCAAAAATTGGTCAAAATATTCAAGCCATTGGTTATTTTGTAGTTGCCTCTAAAGACTTTGATCAGTGTCTTAGTTCTGGATTTCCTTCCTATCTGAAATACTGCTTTTAATGGCTCTATTTTCATATTATACAATGTAGAATGGCAAGTGTCACGTCAGACTGGATTCACTCTGAGAATGCAGGGAAATATGACAAGATGAAAGGCTAGCTATGAAGTTGGTTAGCTCATACATAATATAAATTTGATAGGGCTTATAAGAAGAAACAGTGAATCATTTGCATGGCTTGTGTTGTAGGAACACACGTGTTTCAGTGTTTCCACCAGT
Organism: Dama dama; assembly: GCF_033118175.1. Taxonomy (NCBI): domain Eukaryota; kingdom Metazoa; phylum Chordata; class Mammalia; order Artiodactyla; family Cervidae; genus Dama; species Dama dama. Next base: position 10,985,803 of record NC_083692.1, on the reverse strand, counting down.
TGAAGAGGTGCTCCTGCTGAAGTATTTGCCAAGGTGACTTTTCTCTCCAGGGTGTTTTTAAAGGTTCCGACAGCGCTGGTTCCCCAGTCCCCACCTGCTTCCCCATAAATTTTTTGGAATTGGTAGATATGAGGCTGAACACTTGGCTTTGTTTATGACATTGAGTCGAACTGAACTGAGTTCTTAAATGAAAGACTTAAATGAAAGTCTAATGCTGTTTTTTTTCTAAATAATAGCTATGTGTGGTCTCTTCATTGACATTCACATTTTTGTTATGGAAAAAACTTGTTACATTTTCTACATTTCAAATGAGTTCTGAGCAGTGGTCTCCATCAGGATTTTCCTGAGGGCTAGGTGAACAAAATATCTGAGGATCAAAAATTGCTTTCTCTATATTAAATCCCAGACAATTATAAGTAATTTTTTTTTTCCAGTGGCAAAAATGTTCAAATAGGAGGTTAACGTTGGAAGGAAACTTAGGAAACATGCAGTTGAATACCTTCATTTTTTGAAGACGAAGAGACTAAAGCCAGAGGAAGAGACTGTAGCAGAACAGTAGCAGGAAACCACGAATCCCAGCTACATAAGTTTCTTGCCAATATGTGGAAAAATATGTAGAAATGTACATACAATATATGTATGCTCATAATATATGTGTACATACAATATATGTACCTATACACATTTACATATGTATGAAAATACAGTTTGAATAGTCATTTTATCTCACTTCTTATGACTCAGATGCAGTCTGTAAGGGCTTCCCTGTGGGCTCAGCTGGTAAAGAACCTGCTTGCCAGTGCAGGAGATGTAAGAGATGCAGGTTCGATCCCCGGGTTGGGAAGATCCCCTGGAGTAGGAAATGGCAATGCACTCCAGTATTCCTGCCTGGAAATTTCCATGGACAGAGGAGCCTCGCAGGCTACATTCTGTGGGGTCACAAAGAGTCGGACATGGCTGAGTGCACACACACACACACACACACACACACACAGAGTCTGTGAGCCTATGCACTGCCGTCGCACGCACACACACACAAACCACACACACGCTGCGGCCCTGCAGCACTGCTGGGTCTTGGTCGCTGCCTGTGGCTTTACTCCAGTTGCGCCGAGTGGGGGCTACTCTCCTTTAGGGGCGTGGGCTTCTCTTGTTGCAGAGCACAGGCTCTAGAACTCAGGCTCTGAAGTTAATGGCACACGGGCTTAGCTGCTCCGTGGCTTGTGGAATCTTCCCAGACCGGGGTTCGAACCCATGTCCTCGGCAGTGGTTTAAGTAGTAGTCTGACTGGAGGCCAAATCCAGTGACATCCTTGGAGGCCCTGAACTATTGTTTCAGGGGTTCTGAGAAAGTCCCATTAACCTTTAATCCTCTGCCATTTCTTGGGAATTTCAGAGTAAGGGCATCGTGAAGCTTTGGGTTAAGATTTGATGTTATTGGACTTTTGTACATTAGCATCAGTGAAAGATCAAGCACCAGTCCCTGAGGATGGAAGAAAAATACAGGGGCCCTGAATGCCTGGGACTAAGACAGGTAGAGATGAGGCCCAACAGAGGCTGACCCATTGGAGAGGTCCTTTGGAGACAGTTGAAGAGAAGTGGTCTGTTATCCTCATAAGAGCTGAGTTGACTCTAATGAGGTGCCGGTGGCAGGGAGCCAGCAGAGGGGAGCCCCCTCACTTTGGATCTCGACTGAGCAGCTGCCACTGTGTATGGACTCAGTACCAGGAGATGAGCGGCATTCCACCCTGGGTCTCTTTTCCTAAACTACAAGGCAGTGGGGTTTTGGATGTTTATTAGGTATTTATTTCCTTTTGTTTGAGAGGTGTAAAGAAAAGGAATTAAAAAAATTTTTTTGTATCTTCTTTTTTTGATTTATTTATTTTAATTGGAGGCTGATTACTTTACAATATTGTAGTGGTTTTTGCCATACATTGACATGAATCCGCCCTGGGTGTACATGTGTCCCCCATCCTGAAACCCCCTCCCACCTCCCTCCCCATCCCATCCCTCAGGGTCATCCCAGTGCACTGGCCCTGAGCGCCCTGTCTCATGCATGGAACCTGGACTGGTGATCTATTTCACATATGATAATAATACACATGTTTCAATGTTATTGTCTCAAATCATCCCACCCTCACCTTCTCCCACAGAGTCCTAAACACTGTTCTTTACATCGGTGTCTCTTGCGGTCTCGCTTATAGGGTCATCGTTACCATCAAGAAAAGGAATTCTAAATTGGAAAAGTGGCAAGCTGGGGTCTGTGAAGACAGGTTTAGGAGGGCTGAATAAGGAGGGGACAGTTCACACCTGCTTGGATGCAGTATTCTTGCCTGGAGAATCCCACGGACACAGGAGCCTGGTGGGCTGCAATCCATAGTGTCACACAGAGTCAGACACAGCTGACGCCACTTGGCACGCACTCCTCCCTGGCCCTTTATGCTGGTCAATGGTGCCCTTAAATTTGGGGAATAGCCCCACAACCACAAGCTGCCCCGCTGCACCAGCTGATTCTCTGACCTTCAAAGGTTTTTTGCATTATGTGAATGGTCACCACATATGTCCCTCGGGGGGCTGAGGAGGGAACATGCACACCTAGTCTAAAGGGATGTTTTGGGACTTACTAAAGGACATTTTTTTTTAACTGCTGAGCTGACAATGCTGATCTGAATGTCCTCCACTATTTTCCTGTCTTTATTTTGTAAATGATTAATATATTAAAAAGAATCCCTGCTCTGCATGCATTCATTGATTTTATGTGTATGTGTTTGATTCGGTTTCCAGGGCGGAAAAACATGTGTGCTACCCAGTTTATAGTCCTTAAGAGTACATCATGAGAAATGCTGGGCTGGATAAAGCCCAAGCTGGAACCAAGATTGCCAGGAAAAATATCAATAACCTCAGATATGTAGATAACACCACCCTTATGGCAGAAAGCCAAGAAGAACTAAAGAGCCTCTTGATGAAAGTGAAAGAGGACAGTGAAAAAGTTGGCTTAAAACTCAACATTAAGAAAACTAAGATCATGGCATCTGGTCCCATCATTTCATGGCAAATAGATGGGGAAGCAATGGAAACAGTGACAGACTTTATTTTTGGGGGCTCCAAAATCACTGCAGATGGTGACTATAGCCATGAAATTAAAAGATGCTTACTCCTTGGAAGAAAAGTTACGACCAACCTAGACAACATATTAAAAAGCAGAGACGTAAATTTGCCAACAAAGGTGCATCTAGTCAAAGCTATGGTTTTTCCAGTAGTCATGTATGGATGTGAGAGTTGGACTGTAAAGAAAGCTGAGCGCTGAAGAATTGATGCTTTTGAACTGTGGTGTTGGAGAAGACTCTTGAGAGTCCCTTGGACAGCAAGGAGATCCACCTAGTCCATCCTAAAGGAAATCAGTCCTGAATATTCATTGGAAGGACTGATGCTGAAGCTGAAGCTCCAATACTTTGGCCACCTGATGCGAAGAACTGACTCACTAGAAAACACCCTGATGCTGGGAAAGATTGAGAGCAGGAGGAGAAGGGGATGACAGAGGATGAGATGGTTGGATGGCATCACCAACTCAATGGACATGAGTTTGAGTAAACTCCAGGAGTTGGTGATAGACAGGGAAGCCTGGCGTGCTGCAGTCCATGGGGTCACAAAGAGTTGGACATGACTGAGCAACTGAACTGAACTGAACTTACAGTCCTTCAGCCAGGATGACATGAGAAACTGATTTCGGTCTCCTCATTCACCCAACCTGGATATGTGGGGCATCAGTCACGTGCAGACTTCTTGCAGGAGTTGGAGATAAAGATGAACCAAGTATAGCCTTTGCTTTTAGGGAACTCAGTATTAGTATATTGGAGAGGAGATAGATATGCAGATAAGCAATTGTAGCATAAGACATGAATGATACCGTGGCAGTGGCGGCAGAGTGTTATGGAAACATGTAGGAGGGTGAGGCAGGCTCTGTTTGGGAAATTAGCTGAGGCTTCAGGGAAGCTATGTGATCTGGTGGTATGAAGTCACAGTACTTAATTTGCGTGTGTTATTTCTAACCTTGAGAAGACATTTGATTGGGGGATCAGCAACGAATCTTTCCCCTTCTCTGTGTTCCCTCTATCACTTAGCAAACAATTAACAAGCAGCAGGAATGCATCAAGGCAAATAGTGCAGGGTTGAAGGTAGAATTTGCTCCTTGCTGACTTGGGTAGGCTCCTGGAAGCTGTAGAGAACACTGAAGCTTATAGTTTATCTGATTAAGGTGTTCGCCGGCAGCTCCTTCTGTGAAACAGGTAAGCAAAGCAAGTCTGTTTGCAAACGACGTCACAGATCTTGCATTTCAGTCTTCCCTGCTTCTGGCGTACTTAGCAGGATGTCATCTGCCCGATGCACAAGGAAAATGAAATAGCTTGTGTGAGGCCCTGGTTACAGTGAAGAAGGGGGGAAGCAGGAAGGAATTCAATCTTTGGCTTAGAAAAATCTAATTCTCTCGAGGTATATTGAAGTCTGCAAAGCAGTTATCTTTCTGAGCAGCTAGATGTAACCTGGAAAGGCAGCTCCTAATAGCCTTGGTGAGATTAAGTGAAGTTTCTCTGATTGTGGTCGGCGCACACAGGTCACGTACGGTTGATGCCCTTGACCCCGGTCAGCCTGTATCTGCAGTCCCTTTCACAATCCTCATCTACCCTGTGCTTTTCACCTCTTCCTTGCTGCCCCCAATTCACTGGCATCTCTGTAGGAGGAAGGAGAAATGAGTAGCTTGACAGATTAGAAGGATACATTTAATAGAAATTGATGGAAGTGGCCCAGGAAGGCCGCTATTCTATTATCCCTGCGGTGAGAAAGGTTGTCAGGGCTTCATGGAGGCATGGTGTCTTGCTGAAATATTTTGTGACGAGGAGTGCTGGTGCTTACTAGACTTGCAAGAGAGGTGGGAGAGAAGTTGAAAGGGAAATTAATTTGAACTGTAATTGATACTAGGTCAATCACAGGATGGTAGGAGGGAACAATGTTGAGGGATGGTTTTGGGGCGAGGGGTGGGAAATATTGCTCTGAAGTCGATACCAGGACCCTTTGTGGGTCAGTTGGTGGGTCTGGCTATAGAACAAGGGGTCAGTTGGTGGGTCTATTATAGTCAGACTTTCAAATTGAAATACAGTTGGTAAACATGCAAAACAGGCACCATTTTATCTCCAGTATTCTTTGCGTGTGAGAGTTAATCCTGGGAGAAATTCAGACTCCTTGGACAAAAGGTGCCTCGGCAGCTGCTGCCTATAATTATATAGGGTTTCAGTTCTGCATTTGTTCTTTCTTTCCTCCTCCTTCCCTCCCTTCTTCTCTTTTCCTTACTTTTTTCTTTTATTCTTATTTGCTTATGAAATCAGTAGCTTCTTCACATCCCTTGCCAATCCCATAATTTTCTTAAGTTAAAGGCTTGTTATTGTTGTTCCTTGTTGTTTAGTCACTAAGTTGTGTCCGACTCTTTTGCAACCCCATGGACTATAGTCCACCAAGCTCCTCTGTCCATGGGATTTTCCAGGCAAGAATACTGGAGTGGGTTGCCATTTCCTTCTCCAGGGGATCTTCCCAACCCAGGAACTGACCCTACATCTCCTGCATTAAAAGAGTAGAATATTTTTAAAAAATCTTTATTTCCAAAATTGAACTAAGGATCAGATTTTTCCCCCCAAGATGCAATGTCCTGAATTGCATTTGAATAATGTCTTTCTTTTTCTCGTTCTTTTCTTGCTGTTCCAGCAAATTATCTGAAGGACCATTGTGTTTTATTTTGTGTTGTCTTCATCTATATATTTTTTTAGCCTTCTAATTAAATTGTTCATATTTTATTTTTAAAGTATTTTTACATCTCCTTTAAAAATGTACCTATCCTAGATAATAGCAAAAAACTTCAACAACTTAAATTAATATGTGATCAGAAGAGAAGGCAATAGGAATAATTTTTGACCATGGATGTCTAAGAAGCAAATCAGGCCCTGGAATGAATGATACCTTTATTCATTTTTCATTATGGATATTTGCTGTGGTAAAAACAGCAAGAGATAGGAATACTAGATATTGCAAAATTAGGATCTATAGGAATTTCTTTGAAAGTGGTTTTTTTTTTTTTTTGAAATTTCTAAACATTGTGAAAATGGGAATATCTTTATTTTCTGTCTTTTATTCCTAGATCTTCAAGGACCATGAAAGTGTAGGAGGAAGAAAAATCTTTGCCATTTTAGCCTCTTGATTAGCAAATGACTTCCACTTCTAAATTATTTCTATTTAATACCTCTTTTCTCTTATTCCCCATGTTGCAATCTGCAATCCTTCAAAGCAAAGTTACGGTTAACTCTCTCAGTGAAGCTCTCTCCTAGCACCCTGGCTGAAAGTCCTTGTTTCTATTGGTCATCCTCTAAAATAGTGGTTCTCAAAGTGTAGTCACTGGACTCGTAACATCAGTAACACCTGGGCACTTGCTGTAGATGCAAATTCCTCCCTGTTTTTTCTCCCAAACCCCTGAGTCAGAAGGGCTTCCTTGGCGGCTCAGTGGTGAAGAAACCTCCTGCGGATGCAGGAGACTCGGGTTCAATCCCTGGGTCGGGAAGATCCTCTGAAGAGGGAAATGGCAACCCACTCCAGCATTCTTCTCTGGGAATCCCCCATGGACAGAGGAACCTGGTGGGCTACGGTTACAAAAGGGTCGGACATGACTTAGCGGCTAAACAACAACAACTGAGTCAGAAACTCTGGGGGTTAGACTCAGCAGTCTGTGGTTTAACATGCCCTCCAGGTGATTCTCATATACACTAAAGTTGCAAAGCTCTGAAATTTAGCATTCTACCTCATATTTACATGCGGAATGTGTAACATCTGCTCTATTAGATACTGTGCTCCAGGGAGGATGTCGATGCCGTATTTGATTTTTAGGCTCCTATGAAAGGTAAGAGACTTTGAAACATAAAAGTTTGTAGATGAATGGGCGTAACAGGGCATCGATCTTATGTGAGGAAAAGAGAGGGGAACAGAGTCTAAATCCAATTTCTCGGTTTTCCAATTTGCCTTCTGCTTTGACTGAGTGGACCAGATAATTACTAAACCCGTGTTTCACTTTATGGCAGATCCATGTTTTGCTTTATGTGGTGTCTGTCTGAGCTCAGTAGAGATGTGCTCCCGTGTTACAGCCACTAGACGTGTGTTCATTGAGGATGGTCTGCTTGCCTTTTCGAAACCCAGCAATTGCAATGCTACTGCTTAATGCCTTGGTGGAGTCTGTTGGTCAAGTTTAAGTAAAGGGCAAATCTACTTTAAATATATAGGACGTTTTTTCAAGCATTTTTGTTCTTCAGAAGACACTGTTCCATCCCATCAAAATGGATTCTCACTCACTTCAGGTGTTGCCCGTGAGGCTGTCGAGCTCTCTGGGTGTCTAACCTTGGTCTCTTGTCATCAGCTATTAAAACTGCTAAAACAGAAGAATGCTTAACCACTCCAGCTGTTAAAACATTAGTACATGCTTTGGTGAGCTCAAATTTAAGTGCTTTGAACAGCCCTTTAGGGGATCTTACTTCTCTTTTTTGAACTTATAGTCAAAATTCAGCAATAGTTTTAACTTCTTCAGTCCCTCAATGTGCTCATATTTCTCCATTTCTCCCCCAAAAGATCTAGTTAGATGTTAGTGTAAGGATTAATTTTTAAGCTGTTAGTTTTGTAAATAATTTTCATCAGTCAAGACTGTGATTCTTTTAATTTTTTGCTTTGCCTGCTATCACTCCATAGTTTACAATTTTGTTCTGTTTCTTTGTTTTTTCTCTAAAATTCTAAATGATAAAGTAGAATGGGATTAGCTAAAAAGGAGTCAGAGGGAGTCTTTTCTTCTTACCTGTGATAAACCTATGACGCGACAGTCGCCCACATCCTTCCTGTTTCCTGAATTCTACATTAATCCCTTTGTCTTTCTTACCTTCTTTGGCACACTCACATTCTGTGTTGCACAAGTGTCAACTTCTTATACATTTGGCTGCTAAGTTTTATAGTATTTTCCTTTAAACTTTCTGCTTTGCATATTCATCCATATATTCTCAATATGGACTTTCCTTAAAAAATACATTTAAGGGTCCCAAATTTTAGAACTCAATCCTTTACCTTTCTATAGAACTCCAGATCTCTGTTCTACCTATATTCACCCTGATTATCTAAGGTGTTGCTAATCAAAGCATGGTTTGTGTTTCACCATTGTTATTATTACTCAAGAATGTCAGAAATGTTGGATTGTGGGCCCACGTTAGCCCCTGATGCAGATCAGAATCTGCATCTTAATAGGATTTCCCTCCAGGTGATTCCTGTGCAAATTAACGTTTGAGAAGGACTGTTCCAATAGACACCTCACACTTAAATAGGAGAAAACAGAGTTTTTTATTTCTTTTTCCTATTCACTTCCTACCTACGTGCTCTTTCCTACACCCACTCCCTTCCCACTCCAGTTTATTTCTTCCCTCAATCCTGTAAAACATTCTATTAAAAGTCCTGTAAGATCTACATTTGATGTATATTATTGATACAAATCCATCCATTGGTATCATTCTTCATGATAACTACCAGTGTATTTTATGTTCCTTATATTACTCATCACTATTTGATATTATCTTATGTTTCTATACTTATGTTTTGTAGTTACTGCATCTAAAATGTAAAATCCTTAAGATCAGGATCTTGTCTGTTTTAATTGTCTCCAATATTTCTAATACTTAACATGATGAATAAAAAGGAGATGCTCAAAAGCTATTACTTGAATCAATTAGTGAGGTTTTTCACATTACCCAAACAACATCTGTCATGTATTAGATGCCCTATGAACAGTTTATGAGTTGGGACTCAACACTGGCTTCTCTCTGCGTCCCAAATTCTGAAATGGAGAAATGTTTCATACTTAAGAAAGAATTTTCTTTCTGAACAAATTAACAGGTAAATTAATAATCAATACTGGCAATAAAATGATTTAACTTTATATCCATATTTAGTCACATATCAAATGTGTGATTCTGGTTGTTATTTAAATTTGAGTTCAGTTTTCTCATTTGTAAAGGGATATTATATTACATGTACACTATCTGCCATGCGTCTTCCTGATTGAATGTATTCTATGAGGAATGTTTTACCTACCCATTTCCCTTCCCCTAGTCTATAATTGTCTGGGACACATCAGCTAATAGGCCTTTTTTGCTCTCATATTATTGCTACAAGATATTATGTTAGCATCTTTGAAGCAATTATGATTTTTAATTGAAGCTGAATATATTTAATTACATAATTTTAACTGTCCAGGTTTAATTTCACTAAAATTACATCAAACTGGGACACTCTGAACAATGACTTACAAAAGGGAAAAATAAAATAGATAAAGCTTTGATAAAGTACTTACTCACCTAGTATATCTTAATCTTTTTCAGTTTCTTTCATACCTGTTTGCTAGGTATGAATTTTCTCTATTGTTCTTGTCAACAAAATAAACTTTATGCAGCTCACATGTGCATGCACTTCTGATCATGTAGCCTCCAGTTAAAAAACAATACGCACAGAGTTTGAAGCCACTGGACTGGAAAGTTCTCTAAGATCTCTGTTTTAAAACATATAGGCATATACATATAGGTCACTTTTAGTGGTTTATTAAACACTTATAATACATATTACAGACAAATCTACTTAAGTAACTCAATAATGAGAGACTCAGTATAAAAAAAGAAGTACATAGGTGTACCAGGCAACATGAAGAAATAGGGATCAAATTTAGTTTCCAACCTGAAATAATAAAAAAGCAGATAAAATTTATGAAAGACTATTCTTGAGGTCTCAGTCAACAAGTTGCAAATAAGATGAGCCCTAAAAGTTCTTGATTACTGTCTAGATTGCAGTTCAGGCAAGGAAAATGCAGCTGAGCGCAGTGCCTTCCTTTGAGTCAAAGAGATGGAACTGGAAGGCTGGGGAGGCTGAGGGAGCCAGAGCCAGAGAAAGCAGAGAGCTGCAGACGGGGGCTTGGGAGACCTGAAGGTATCTCTCAGATCTTCCCTTGAGTGTTGATTAGTGCATGAGTGAAGCATGACTAAGACTGGGGAAATAATCTTCCAAAATGATTCGAGGGAAGAGTGCTCAGAACGGACACAGGGCCATAAATAGTAACTGCTCCATTCGCTACAGTTGAAAACCTCATAATTGAGTAAGCAAAAGAGTTTTGCTTCAGTGGTGGGGTAAAATTAGGTCTAGCCTAAATGTGGATGTATATAATAATACATATATATTAAAGCTTCAAAATAAGTCCTGAAAATAGAAAACTGTTTCAAAGTAACTTAACTTTGTTCCAGAACAAAGCTCAAGAATATCTGCAAGAAAACCAAAATATCTAGGACTCAACAAGATAAAATTTACAATGTCAACAATTCAATAAATTGTTAAGAATGCAAAGAAGCAGGAAAATACAACACATAATAAAGAGAAAAGTTAATCAAAACCAACCACAAAATGTTAGAGTAAACTGAATTAGTATATAGGAACATGAAAACATTAATTTTTTCTGTATTCCATACTTTGAAGAACCTAAAGGAAAGATTAAACATGTCAAGTAGGAACACAAAAGATATAAAAAGATCCAAATTACACTCCTGGACATGAAAACCAAAATATTTGATATGAAAAGCTACTCTAGATGTGCTTAACAGTTGATTAGACATTTCAGAAGAAAAAATAGTGAATCTGAAGACTTTGCAATAGATGTTCTGCAAAATGAGATACACAAAGAAAAAGTTAAAAAAAAAGGGGGGGGGGGACGGAAAATGAGTGAGTTCTGAGACCACTTTAAATGACTTTATATATGTGTAACTGAAGTCCTTAAAAGAAAGGAGAGAAGGAATTTAAATTTTGTCTGATTTTGCTCAATAGTTTGTTTGCTCATTATGTCTGATAATTTTCAAAATTTGAGGAAAACCTTAAACTCACTAATATAGGAATTTCAAAGCCCAACAGATCCTAAGCACTTCATAAGTAAAAGTTTTAAAATAAGTGATGAAGAGAAAGCAAAGATGAAGCAATTAGGAAAAAGATGTGTTATATACAGAGAAGCCAAAACAGCAGACGTCTTGTTGGAAACAGGATAAGCCAGAAGACAGTGAAGCAGTATCCTTAAAGAGCTGAAAGAAGGAAAGGAAGAGAAAGAAGTAAAGAAAAGAAGGAAGGACAGAAAGTTAAGGATGGAAAGAAAGAAAGAACAGGAAGAAGCAGACATAATACTATACTCAGAAAAACCTTCCAAAAATGAATGAAAGATAAATACATTTTAAGATGAAAGAAAAGAAGTAATTCATGACCAACCGACCCAGACTGTAAGAAATGCTAGATGAAGTCTTAGGAAAAAAAAAAAAATCCAGATCAGTAGAACAGATACAAGATTGATAAATAGACCTACACCTGCAAGCTCGATTGTTTTTGTGAAAGGCAAAAAGGTTATTCAAGAAAGATAGGTCAGTCTTTTCAACAGATGAGACTGCCAAAGTAAAACCTTCAGCCCAATTAACTCAAAGTAGAGTATAGATTTAAATCAAAGACAAAAATAAAATTTCTATAAAAAATATGGGAGAAAATCTATATAGGTTTTGATTAGGCAAAGCTCTCTTAGAAAGGATACAGCAGCATGGCTTTTACAGAAAAAAAATTGACAAATTGGTTTTGTTCAAAGTTAAGACAATCTGCAAACTTAAGACATCCTATAGAGTGCGAAAAAGTATTGGCAAGTCACATATAGGACAAGGGACTTTTACACATAATATATAAATAGTCTCAAAATTCAAGTAAGAGAAGATGCAACCATTTTTTTCCCCCCAAAAAAATGGTCAAAATCTTTGAATAGACAAAAAAAATAGATACACAAACAGCAAATGAGCATGAAAAAGATGCTCAGCATGATGAATTACTAGGGAAATGCCAGTTAAAACCAAAAACCTTCACTACAAACATTTTAGAATGTCCAAGATGAAGAAGGATGAAGATATGAAGTGTTGGTAAGAGGCAGACCAAATGGAACATTTTATGCACTGCTTGTGGGAATGTAAAATGGTGTAGCCAGTTTGTAAAACAGTTTGACAGTATCTTACATCTATCAGCTTATACCTACAAAATGACCCTGACACTCCACTCCTGGATTCATACCCAATAGCAGTGAGAACATAGGTTCAAGTAAAGGCTTGGTCATGCATGTTCATAGCAGCTTTATTTGTAATAGGCCCAAACAGAAACCACTTACCTGTTTATCAAGAAGTGAATGGATGTCCATTCTATATATAAAAACTTCAGTTCAGTTTAGTCACTCAGTCATGTCTGACTCTTTGCAACCCCATTGACTGCAGCACGCCAGGCCTCCCTGTCCATCACCAACTCCCAGAGCTTGCTCAAACTCATGTCCATTGAGTCGCTGATGCCATCCAGCCATCTCTTCCTCTGTTGTCCCCTTCTCTTCCTACCCCCAATCCTTCCCAGCATCAGGGTGTTTTCCAATGTCAGTTCCTCGCATCAGGTGGCCAAAGTATTGGAGCTTCAGCTTCAGCATCAGTCCTTCCAATGAATATTCAGGACTGATTTACTTTAGGATCGACTGGTTTGATCTCCTAGCAGTCCCAGGGACTCTCAAGAGTTTTCGCCAACACCACAGTTCAAAAGCATCAATTCTTCAGCGCTCAGCTTTCTTTATAGTCCAACTCTCACATCCATACATGACTACTGGAAAAACTATAGCTTTGACTAGAGAGATCTTTGTCAGAAAACTAATGTCTCTGTTTTTAATCTATCTAGGTTGCTATCTAGGTTGGTCATAGCTTTTCTTCCAAGGAGCAAGCATCTTTTAATTTCATGGCTGCAGTTAACCATCTGCAGTGATTTTGGAGCCCAAGAAAATAAAGTCTGTCACTGTTTCCATTGCTTCCCCATCTATTTGCCATGAAGTAACGGGACTGGATGCCATGATCTTAGTTTTCTGAATGTTGAGTTTTAAGCCAACTTTTTCACTCTCCTCTTTCACTTTCAATGAGAGGCTCTTCAGTTCCTCTTCACTTTCTGCTATAAGGGTTTTGTCATCTGAGTATATCTGAGGTTATTGATATTTCACCCAGCAATCTTGATTCCAACTTATGCTTCCATCCAGTCTGATATTTCTCATGATGTACTCTCCATATAAGTTAAATAAGCAGGGTGACAATATACAGCCTTGACATACTCCTTTCTCAATTTGAAACCAGTCTGTTGTTCCATGTCCGTTTCTAACTGTTGTTTCTTGACCTGAATACAGATTTCTCAGGAGGCAGGAATGGTGGTCTGGCTTTCCCATTTCTTTAAGCATTTTCCATAGTTTGTTGTGATTCACACAGTCAAAGGCTATGGTGTAGCCAATAAAGCAGAAGTTGATGTTTTTCTGGATTTCTCTTGCTTTTTCGATGATCCAGTGAATGTTGGCAATTTAATCTCTGGTTCATCTGCCATTTCTAAATCCAGCTTGAACATCGGGAAGTTCTCCGTTCACATACTGTTGAAGCCTGGTTCGGAGAATTTTGAGCATTACTTTGCTACTGTGTGAGATGAGTGCAATTGTGTGGTAGTTTGGACATTCTTTGGCATTGCCTTTCTTAGGGATTGGAATGAAAACTGACCTTTTCCAGTCCTGTGGCCACTGCTGAGTTTTCCAAACTTGCTTGCATATTGTGTGCAGAACTTTCACAGCATCATCTTTTAGGATTTGAAATAGCTCAGCTGGAATTCCATCACTTCCATGAGCTTTGTTCGTAGTGATACTTTGTAAGGCCAACTTGAGTTCGCATTCCAAGATGTCTGGCTCTAGGTGAGTGATCACACCATTGTGGTTATCTCGGTCATCATGATCTTTTTTGTACAGTTTTTCTGTGTATTCTTGCCACCTCTTCTTAATCTCTTCTGCTTCTGTTAGATTCATACTGTTTTTTATCCTTTATTGTGCTCATCTTTGCATGAAATGTTCCCTTGGTATCTCTAATTTTCTCGAAGAGATCTCTAGTCTTTCCCATTGTGTTGTTTTCCTCTATTTCTTTGCATTGATCACTGAGGAAGGCTTTCTTATCTCTCCTTGCTATTCTTTGGAACTCTGCATTCAGATGGTATATCTTTCCTTTTTTCCTTTGCGTTTAGTTTCTTTTCTTTACTCAGCTATTTGTACAGCTGCTTCAGACAACATTTTGCCTTTTTGCATTTCTTTTTCTTGGGGATGGTCTTGATGACTACCTCTCGAACAATGTTATGAACCGCAATCCACAGTTCTTCAGGCACTCTATCAATCAGATCTAATCCCTTGAATCTATTTTTCACTTCCATTGTATAATCGTAAGGGATTTGATTTAGGTCATACCTGAATGGTCTAGTGGTTTCCCCTACTATCTTCAAGTTAAGTCTGAATTTGGCAATAAGGAGTTCATGATCTGAGCCACAGACAGCTCCTGGTCTTGTTTTTGCTGACTGTATACAGCTTCTCCTTCTTTGACTACAAATAATATAATCATATAATCAATCTGATTTCAGTGTTGACCATCTGGTAATGTCCATGTGTAGAGTCGTCTTTTGTGTTGTTGGAAGAGGGTGTTTGCTATGACCAGTGCATTCTTTTGGCAAGGCTCTATTAGCTTTTGCCCTGCTTCATTGTTCATTCTGTACTCCAAGGTCAAATTTGCCTGTTACTCCAGATATCTCTTGATTTCCTACCTTTGCATTCCAGTCCCCTGTGATGAAAAGAACATCTTTTTTGGGTGTTAGTTCCAGAAGGTCTTGTAGACTGTCACAGAACCGTTCAGCGTCAGTTTCTTCAGCATTATTGGTTGGAGCATAGACTTGGAATACTGTGATATTGAATGGTTTGCCTTGGAAATGAACAGAGACCATTCTGTTGTTTTTGAGATTGCACCCAAGTACTGCATTTTGGGTTCTTTTGTTGACTCTGAGGGCTACTCCATTTCATCTAAGGGATTCTTGCCCACACGAGTAGACATAATGGTCATCTAAGTTAAATTCGCCCATTCCAGTCCATTTAGTTCACTGATTCCTAAAATGTCGATGTTCACTCTTCCCTTCTCCTGTTTGACCACTTCCAATTTGCCTTGATTCGTGGACCTGACATTCCAGGGTCCTGTGCAATATTGTTCCTTACAGCATCGGACACCAGTGCATCACCAGTCACATCCACATATTACGCCTGCAAATGAAATGCTATTCAGCAATGAAAATGAATGGACTACTTACAGATGCAACAACCTAAGTAAATGTTCAGAACAGAGTTAACACTAGCAAGCTTGCGACTGTTGTCCTTAAAAAGATATGCTTAAGCGTTGGCACTTGGTTAGTAACTGGGAGCTTAGCTTTCAAAAGAGTTCCCACCATTTCCAGAACTGTCAAAAAATGTATACCTAAAGTGTGCAAGTAGTGTAGTTTATGCTAATACCTGCCTGCCTTCTGAGAGTCTGGAATTTTGGTTCATATCTGACAGATACTGCACATGTGACCAGATACTTCAGCAACTGAGTATCTAATCAGCTTCCCTAGTAGATAACATTACACGTGGGTTGTCCTGATTTTTCACTGGGAGATTTAAGATGTCCCGTGTGACTTCAGTGAGAGAGGACTCTTGGAAACTGTCTGGTTTCCTCTGGACCTTGTCCCATGCCCCTTTCCCTTTGCTGATTATGCTTTGTATCCTTTTTCCTACAACAGATCAGAGCCACCAGCGTGGCAAGATGAGTCCTGTGAGTTCACCTAGCAAATCATCAAACCTAAGGGTGGTGCTGGAATTCCTGACACAATAAATCTGAGAAATGTTAGGCTCTGTGAAAGAAGCTAGACTCTCTCTGCTCTCAACAGAAGAGTACATACTACACAATGTTATTTATGTATTTTTATATACATATTATTTAGGAATATTTATTATGTAACTGTTTAATTTATTTATTATATATATATAATCCTAAAGCATAAATAATTTTATATTTATTTATTAAATATATATATATATATATATATATATATATAATCCTAAAGAATAAAAACTAATCTATAGTAGTAGAAAAAAAGTCAGTTGTGTCTTGGAATGTAGTGGAATGATGGTGGGAAGGGCAGAAGGAAGGGAGCAGAGAAAGTGGTGTGAGAGAATTTTGGATGGTGATTGGTATGTTCAGTTTTTGAATTATGGAGATGGTTCAATAAATGTATACAGGACTTCCCTGGAAGTCTATTCATTAAGACTGTGCTTCCAATATTGGGGGCAAGGGTTCAATCCCTGGTCTAGGATCATTACTGCTACATGGCTCACCCCCCCCAATAAAATACAAAAATTTTTAAATGTATGCATATGTTAAAACTTACCAAATTGTGCCACATAAATTGATCCCTGGGTTGGGAAGATCCCCTGGAGAAGGAAATGGCAACCCACTCCAGTATTCTTGCCTGGAAAATCTCATGGACGGAGGAGCCTGGCAGGCTACATTACATAGGGTCGCAAAGAGTTGGACACGACTGAGCAACTTCACTTAACTTAAGTATGTGTAGTTTAGGTAGGTTGGTGACACCTGGCGGAAGCTGTTCTTCTTCTTCTTCTTTTTTTTAAAGCACTTTCTACATAATAGGTAATATAGTCAGCACTTTCTGTGGGTTGTATTGCTTTTTATTTAAAAAAAAACAAAAACAAAAAAACACCTCCTGAGGTAAGCGCTGGTTTACCTCCTGACTCCTGGTTTGGCTTTTTGAAAGGTTCCTTACTTCATCTTCTTGTCCCTTCTCCCCTCGATTCTGTTCTTCAAACCCAACTTCTGCTACAGATTTCCTGTTGAGTAACAGGTTCATTTGATCCCCTTTCCTCAGCCCATTAACTTAGCTCTGTCTGCCTTATATTTTGACTATTGATTCCATGGGATTCTCAGCAATGACAGCACCCACTCCTCCGGGCAAGAGACCCTCTTTCCAGCCCTGCCGGCTTTCCTGGTGGCTCAGGTGGTAAAGAATCCATTTGCAATGCAGGTGGTGGATTAGATCTTTTTTAAAAATGAGATAATACATAAATAAATAAAATCAGAACATTTACTTACTCAGTCATGTCTGACTCTTTGCGACCCCATGGACTATACAGTCCATGGAATTCTCCAGGCCAGAATACTGGAGTGGGTAGCCTTTCCCTTCTCCAGGAGATCTTTCCAACCCAGGGATGGAACCCAGGTCTCCCGCATTGCAGGCAGATTCTTTACCAGCTGAGCCACCAGGGAAGCCCAAGAATACTGGAGTGGGTAGCCCATCCCTTCTCCAGGGGATCTTCCTGAACCAGGAATCGAACTGGGATCTCCTGCATTGCAGGTGGATTCTTTACCAACTGAGCTATCAGGGAAGCCCAATATGTAAATAAATAAAGTCAGAACATTTACTTATGCTTGCAATGCAAGAGACACAGGTGGTGCTTGTTTGATCCTGGGTCAGGAAGTTTCCTGGAGAAGGAAATGGCAACCCACTCCAGTGTTCTTGCCTGGGAAACCGCATGGACAGAGAAACCTGGAGGGCTATAGTCTATGGGGTCCCAAGAATTGGACATGACTTAGCAACTTAGAGGGATGACTCCCAGAGCTCAAGCTAAGCTCCTGTCCCTAGAGAAGAAGAATCAGACAAATCAGATAAACTCTCACAGATTAAACTAAAATGAAAAAGAATAAAATAGGCTGTCTGCTCCTGTGTTTTGACGTATGTTTAACTTTTTGCTGTTTGGAGCCCTGCTGTACATCATCTGCTATTGTTACATTTGTCATATCAATCAATCAGAGGCAATTATGAAACTGTCAACTCCATCCTTTTTATTCAGGAGGCTGTCTAACTCTGTGGCTATTAATAACTTTCTTATCTCTCTTTGTTTATTTGCTTCTTTTCCAACATTTTGATCCCTGGTACTGATATGGCTTGTCAGCTGCAGGTAGAGGATATTGTTAGGAAATTAAATTGGTTGCAGCAGACTCAAGTAATGGGAACAATTTTCATGGTGATGCTTAGAATGTGCACTGTACTGTTTTCAAAGGGAGAAAAAAGATCCTTTTCTAAGAGTGTGGACGTGAATGTTATCATTGAACTGTGTAAGAAATTGTTTCACTGGTAGAGGAGATAGTGTAATCACCAAAAATTTCATGTCATGTCATAGATTTGCAGTCTGGCCAGGAATCAGAGTTCACATTTAATTTATCTTTCTCACATCTAGTAATATGAAGGAGTAGTAGTGAAAATAAATCCTTGCTTGAATAGCATTGCAATTTTAAGTTGGCATCTACAATTGTGCTTCCAAAGATCTCATTTCTGTGAAGCCAGGGAGTCTGTATGGGTAGGTCAAGTTGCCACGTATGTGTCACCTGGGCTTGCAAGTCTCTCTGCCCTGAGACCTTTCTTCTTTATTGGATATGATACAGGAAGAGAGGGATTCAATTTCAAGGTAGCTAATAGAAAAGGGAGAAAAAAATCCTTACACTTTATGATAACCTAGTTTAATCATTAGGCCAGACTGTCAGGATATTCTTTTTATTTTTTTTCTTAAAAAGAAAGATTGGAGACTTCACCATTCAGCACAGCAAGAGAATCTTTTTCTTAATTGTATCTGGATAATCCACCTTAGATCCTTTTAAAAATGAAATACTATGTAAATAAATAATATATAAAGTCAGAACATTTACTTAATTTCTTAAGTTCTCAGCTTCCTCCTCTGTGTAGTGGAAATAAGTGGGGGTTGGGAATGATATATTTCATGCAACCGAATTTAGCATTGCTCATTTCGTCCAGTTTGTTACCACAAGGAAGGCAAGGTAGGAATGGTTGCTCAAAATGAATAATTACTTAACTTTT
The DNA here is from genome assembly GCF_033118175.1 of Dama dama. NCBI lineage: Eukaryota > Metazoa > Chordata > Mammalia > Artiodactyla > Cervidae > Dama > Dama dama. The sequence continues at coordinate 10,966,901 of NC_083692.1, read as the reverse complement.
GAAAAGAGAACAGTAGAGGTATTAATAAAAGTACTTCTGCCTGCAGATTACAGAAACCCAAGTCAAACTGATATAAGCAAAGAGTAATTTTGGCTCATTTACCTTTCAAGTTCATGGGTGGATTTTGTTAGTCCCAACTGGATCGAGGGACTCAAATGATGCCTTTAGATTTGTTTCTCTCCTTCACTATCATTTATTTATGCTTTGTCTCATGTGGGATCCAGTCTTAAGCATTCTCTTTCTAGAAGGTGATTCCTGCAAACTCTATACTTAAATTTTGACAGCTCTCTCCAATTGCAAGAACCACTATTTTCCCTGAACAGTTCTACAAAATTTTTTATTGGACCAGCTTGTGTCCTCAGTTCATTCTTGGACCAGTGTGGTCCAAGTGGAGATTCATTGTTCTGATTATCAGGCTTGGAGCATATATTTATGTCAGAGAGCAGGGTGGAGTTTATACCATTCAAACCATGTAGACTAAAAGTAGTGGTGAAACAAGGGAAAATTTGGATTGTTTTTTCTAAAAGAGAGAATAGACTCTGGGCCAGAGGCTCAGGCAGTAAAGAATCTTCCTGCAGTGTAGGAGACCGGCTTGGATCCCTGGGTCAAGAAGATCCCCTGGAGAAGGGAATGGCTATCCACTCCAGTATTCTTGCCAGGAGAATCGCATGGACAGAGGAGCCTGGAGGGCTACAGTCCATGAGGTCGCAGAGAGTTGGACACAACTGAGCAACTAACACATTCACATTTTTTTTTTTTCACTTTTCAAGAATTATTAATAGCTGACAATTATGTAGTGCTTACTCGGTGCCAAGCACTGACTAATCTGAATGCCTTAGATATATTAAATTACTTAATCATCAAAATAACCACTTAACAGATGAGGAAATTGACGGACAGAGAAGTAAATTGCCCCAAGGTCATACAGCTAGTAAAGACCAGAGCTAGGGTTCAAATGCAGGCAGTCTGGCACTAGATTTCACGCTCTCTAATCACTAGGGAACACTGCCTCTTGGAATAAAGAAACATCTACTTCCACCCAGACTCTGGAATTGCAGCTATTATTTTTGCCTGTTTTACTTAAAAGCCGTTCAACATGGATAAGACCATGATTTGATTTTGGTCCTTCTCTATAATGTAGTGGTGGTAATATTACCTGGAAGATTAAATACTAATAAATAAATATGTTATTAACATATGGTAGGCACTTGACAACTGGTAACTAAAACAACACATTGATGTGCCCTGGGGTGTTCAAAAAGTCCCCAACCCTCTGAATTCCCAAAACACATCCATCATGGAATGTGAAATTGTACTTTCTCCTCTACTCACCAAGAAAATGGTTAAAAAGCAGTTCTTCATACTTCTGCCTGATTTACATTTTAGTGATTGCCTCATCACTGATTTTGCATTAAATACAGAGGTGTGACTAAATAATTCTGTCTCCCAGCATAAATTAAGAGAATGAATGTGCTTGGAATTAAACTCCCCCTGCTCTTTCTCCTCCTTCTTATCCACATAAAATACCATTTACTGAACACCTACACCCGGAGTGCGGCATATCATTCTGTGCTAATTTTCTTGGCTTTTTTGGAAATGCCCTTTATTGCAGTAAGGAAATAAATCATTGTAAAGTATGGCATTTCTTTGCAGTAAATAAGTAGGGGTTTTATAACTCTTGAAAAGAGATAGTATAAATATGTATTTTAGTAACATTTCATCACAAACATCGGTGACAGGAGTTTTCCAACTGGGGACCATATATGCAAACTAGTGAGACAAAGCTGTTAAATTTTGGAAGAGAGAGTCAACCATGTTTGTTTTTCTGTTTCTTTGGCTGCCTAGCAAAATGGGTGTTTTTTTTTTCCTTCTCTTTCATGTATAATCTTGCTTTTCTCCTAAAAGGTAATTTTTCCATCTCCTTTAAGAAGTAAAAATGACAATAAAAACATTATGGCATATTTCAGAGTTTGGCTGTGTGAACAGGTAAATAATACAGTTTCTGATAAAGTACCAGGGAACCAGAAAATGGAGTTCTCTTCTTCTTTGATTAAAAGGATGTTAGGGAGATAGTATTTAGCTGAGAATGTGGAGGACACCAAAGGAGGCTTTTCTTTTCACATGGAATGCCTGGGAATAACCCATAACATATTAATTTTTCTGATTACATAGTCAAAACCAAAATTTCTCTTGGCCTGGCACATGGTAATCTATGATCAACGGAAACTTGCTAACGTTAACTTTCCATTTGAGTTTCTTTGCCCCTCTATTCTTTGAAATGTTGTTCAGAGAGAAGCGTTATCAGTGTCCTAAGCAGATTTATGGGCTTCCCTGGTGGCTCAGCTGGTAAAGAATCTGCCTGCAGTGTGGGAGACATGGGTTCGATCCCTGGATTGGGAAGATCTCCTGCAAAAGGGAAAGGCTACCCATTCCAGTATTCTGGCCCGAAGAATTCCTCAGACTGTATATTTCATGGGGTCACAGAGAGTCAGACACGACTGAGTGACTGTCGCTTTCAGGAATATTTTGGCGCCAATATCTGCTGTTGGTATGACTGTACCATTGGGAAAGTTATCTAGGAGGTAGGTCAGTTCTCCAGATGATCTGTTAAGCAAATAACCAGTTTTTGCTAAATTTACATAAATTTTCAAAGTTTAACAAGAATATGAATTATACGAAAGTTGACATGCTAACTGAGCAAAGCATTTTAAAAATGATAAAGCTTTTCTATAAGAAATGCTATTTCCCAGTCAACATTTTCCCTTTTCTTATTTTTTTAAATTTTTGTCCACACTGCAGGCACATAAGAGCTTGGTTGCCCAACTCAGTACGGAATCTGTGTCCCTCCCTGCAGTGGAGGCATGGTCTTAACCTTTGGACCATCAGTCAAGTGCATACATTTAAGGTTGTTTCTGGTCCTTCTTTTGGATTTGAATTTCAGAGCTTTGGATTGTCATTTTTAAACTTTTTTTAACTTTAAGTATTTTTAATATTCTGTTGTTAACACCTCAAATGGTATCAGCTTTCAGTTTGTGCATCTGTAGCCATTTTAAATATAAATTCAAAAGCATGTGAAATAGTCACAGTGTTATATTAAATTAAATTTTAATTTCAAATTAAATTGAATTTCAACCTTAAGTGGAATTAAATCTTTAGATTAAATCCAATTTTCAGTTATTTAAAGTAGATGTAATTACATTAAGTATTTAAATTAAATTGAGAACTTAAATCTGTGATCATCTTGAAGAAATAAATATAACCTAAAAAATTCTCATCACATAAGAAATGCAGAAACTCTGTTTGCTGGTAAGAAACAATTGAGATAGGCCAATGTGTTACATGTTTATTGAAATACTGGACATAAAGAATTACAAAATTGAAAGTGTATAGAGAAAGTGGGACTGTTCAGGATATTTTGCTATGGTGGATCATACTATGATTAGTGCCACTAATATCTTGACCATAAATCAGAAAGTGTGAAGGAAGAATTTTAAAAATAGACTAAAGTCCGAAAATTGCTAAAATCTGACAAAACAAATAATATTAAAATGAGTTTAGAGATCAGTGGAAACTGAGAAGTTTCCATAATGCTTGCTGACATTTCTGTTTTGCTAATTTTTTTTTTTTTACAGAAGTCGAAATTCAGCCTTCCTTTTAAGCGTTTAAAGTGTTCCTCCTTGATTTTCGGTTTTCTCATCTATTTAAGCTATTAAAACCATTTTCATTAAGCCACTAAATTTGATGGCTAGAACAAATTAGATATTTAGGAAGCTGAATTTTGCTGAGTTACTTTTACGGGCATTAACTTACTGCCAGCTGCTAACTTTTCTAAGCCTCAGTTTCCACATCTGTAAAATGAGAGTGACAATAGCATTGCCTCCTTCCTTCTTTGTTCTCTCATCTGTGCTTCTCTTGAGCTGTTTATGTGTTGAGATGAAAGTATCTTGTTTCATCTCTGTAAATGTTGCCAGGACCTGACACATATAGAATAATAATGTTAATAATAGCCCATTTTCCTGCTAGACATCAGTGAAAGTGTTTTACCTAATTATCTTATTTAATTCCGAAAAAAAGCCAGCAAGAAAACAATACTACCTCCTCCCTATTGTTGAGGAATCAGATGCTCAAGAAAGTGGCTTACAATATGAAAAAGAGGCATAGGTAGCAAATAATGAATCTGAGCTTCAAACGCAAGTGGTATCACCCCATGTTTGTTGTATTGAATTCCTGAGGATATCTACCAATAAGCCCCACCCCTCTCTTTTGATACATGGTATGGTGCTCTACTATTACATTTTACGTGTTTTTTTTTTCCTCTCAAAAAAATGTTCAAATATAAGGCCCTCTCAAGAGGTTAATGTGAATACATGTAGCTCAGTGTTCACTGCAGCGCTACTTACAATAGCCAGGACATGGAGGCAACCTAACTGTCCATCAATGGAAGAATGGGTAGAGAAGATATGGTGCATATATACAGTGGGATATTACTCAGCCGTAAAAAGGAAAGAAATGATGCAATTTTCAGAGGTGTGGATGGACCTAGAGACTCTCATACAGAGTACAGTGAATCAGAGAGAGAAAAACAAATGCTGTATAATACTGCTTATATGTGGAATATAGAAAAATAATATCGATGCACTCATTTGCCAAGCAGAAATAGAGACACAGATGGAGAGAGTGAATGTATGGATACCAGTGAGAGAAGGAGCAGTAGAATGAACTGGGAGATCGGGATTGACGTATGTACACGACTGTGTATAAAACAGGTGAGAACCTGCCATACACGCACAGAGAGCTCTCCTCGGTGTTCTGTGGTGACCTCAACGGGAATGAAGTCCAAAAGAGAGGAAATACACACACACACACACACACACACACACACACACACACACACATATACATGGTTGATTCACTTTGATCTGCAGCAGAAGCTAGCACAACATTGTAAAGCAACTATACACCAATAAAAATTATTAAAACAAACCGAAACAAAAAAGAGGTTAATACGGCATGTAATTCAGACATTTTCTTCGGAGTCTATGTGGCCTGACCCCGTGAGGATGAGAGAGAGAGAAGGAAGGCAGGATGAGCAGTATGACCAAATGGTGAATTAAAGGGAGAAGGGAATGAAAAAACTCCTACAAGTAAGAGCAACTATCCGAATATACTTCTGTTTTGACCCACAGTAAGACTGTGTGAGTCACTCAGTCGAGTCCAACTCTTTGGGACCCCATGAACTGTAGCTGGCCAGTCTCCTCTGTCCATGGAATTCTCAGGCAAGAATGCCAGAGTGGGTTGCCCTTCCCTTCTCCAGGGGATCTTCCTGACCCACGGATCAGACCCAGGTCTCCTGCATTGCCGACAGATTCTTTACCATCTTGAGCCACCAGGGAAGCCTAGTAAGATTAGTGTGGATTATTCTGAATTGAAGAGAATTTCTGGGTCTTTTGTCCTTACTGCTTCTCATTAGTGTCTGTAGAATGACATAAAGTAGATTTGTTGAAGATGTGCAATCAGCTAGAGCCACAGACACTGCTCTCTCTCTGTTTTGTAAGAAGCTCTTGATGTCTTTGCCATCTGCAGTTGCCTGTTGTGAATGTGGTGAATTTACACATTCTGAGAATTAAGAGAGAACATCTGCAATCCTTTTCTAGGCTGAAAGCCTCACCTGAGGTAAAGTGCTGGCTTGCTCACTGAAAAGGACATGCATGTTTCAGACTGTTGGCCTTAGAGCCACAAAGATGAAATGATACTGTTCCTTGCCTTTTGGTGGTAATAATCTAAAGAATGTTTTGGGGGTTCCCCTGGTGGCTCAGTGGTAAAGAATTTGGCCTGCAATGCAGCAAAAGCAAGAGACATGGGTTCGATCCCTGAGTCGGGAAGCTGCCCTGGAGGAGAGCATAGCAACCCACTCCAGTATTCTTTCCTGGAGAGTCCCATGGATAGAGGAGTCTGGCAGGCTGTGGTCCATGGGGTCACAAAGAGTCAGACACAACTGAAAATGACTGAGCACATCACAATCTAAAGGAGAGACAGACACACAGGAAATTATGATGTAGTCAGATAAGTACAGTATAAGAGATGCAAGGCAAATGTAATTTCCAAATTCCTGAGAGCTGAATTTGTGTTAGACATGGTCCCAACACTGTGTGTCTATTATGTAATTTTATTCTTATAAAACCCGCTGAGGTGCTGTGTGCTTGGTCACTCAGCTGTGTCTGACCCTTTGCGACCCCATGAACTGCCATCCACCAGGCTCCTCTGTCCATAGGGATTCTCCAGGCAAGAATACAGAGTGGGTTGCCATGCCCTCTAGGTTATCTTCCCAACCCAGGGATCAAACCCAGGTCTCCTGCACTGCAGGCGGATTCTTTACCAACTGAGCCACCAAGGAAGCCCATTACCTCTTGTATAAGAGTAAAAACAGGGGCTCCAATAGAAATGTAAGCCATATTGCCTTTGCATTCGAGTTGCAATAAAGGCTGGAGACTTAAATTTCTGCCTTTGGAAAAGAAATACAAAATTAAATATACATGTTTCAGTTGAGACGATAACACACAATGCCAGACTCTTGGGTTGAATCTGTTCTTAATCTATTTTTTTGCTAGCTGTGCAACTTAGGATAATTTATTTAATGCCCCTGAGTCTTAATTTCTTCATCTGTAGAATGGAATGTTAAGATATTGTTCATAGGCTTGTGATGAAGGTTATATTGATGAAAAGTCAAGAGTTAATCTGTGAAAGAAAAGGGAAATTTTTATTCATGCCAACCTAAGGTTTATAACTTGGGAGACAGTCTTTCAGAAAGCTCCGAGGACTGTTCTGCCTAGTAGAGGTCAAAGGGCAGTTATGTATGTTTTTGAGACAAAGGATTATACAACAAATGATGTTTTTGCAGTTTATACAATTCAGACTGGCATAAACAAAGTGAGTATTGGGTTCTTGTGACTCCTTAAAAGAACAAATGTTATTTCTTAAGGTTATCTAGTTAATGTAGATGTACAGTAAAGGGGAGGGAAGAGGCCCAAACAGGCATTGAAAAACTTTAAATATTTCTTGTCTTGCCATAAAATATGAATTTTATTTTATCAGCAATGGGACTATATTGCAAAGTACTTAGCAAGGTGATTAGAGATCAGTAGGGAATAATCAATGAACACTAACTTATTAAAAGCAGTCAAGGAATGTATAAATTATTTCTTTTCACCATTATTTTTAGTACCATATTCATTGTGTCTGAGTTTTGAGAGGAAGTCGTAAAGTGACTTGTAAGGTGGCTAGTGAGGAAAAACATCAAAGAAAAATATAACAACCAAAGTGAGAAAATAGTTCTAAGCTAAATAAGCTATAATTAAAAATTAAAGAAATTTTATAAATTTGGATTGACTTAAATACTACTTAAAAGATAGAGGCCCAACCATTTCCAAAATGGCAGAATGAGGAGCTCAAAGTACTGCAAGAAGGATAAGCAAAAAAACAAACTGCACCTAGATGCATTACAGTCAAACTGTTGAAAAGCTAAAGACAAGAATAAAGCCTTGAAGGCAGCCAGAAAAAAATGACTCAACATGTACAAGGGATTAAGAATATGAGAAATGGGTTATAGCTCATCAGAAACAGTGGAGACAGGAAGCAGTAGAATAACATGTTCAATGAGCCAAAGAGGGGGGAAAAACTGTCACTCATGACTGGTATAATCAGAAAAATTATCCTTCAAAAGTAAAGGATGAAAACATTCTGCAATAAACAAAGGCTGAGAGAATTCCTTGCAAGTCACTTTACATGATACTCTCTGATTTAATCCTGACCAAATAATGTTATAAAGTTTTCTTTTTTTCTTATTCTTGTTTTATAAATGGGAGCACTATAAAACCAAAGAGAAGCTAAATAAACTACTCGTGGCCATATAGCTAGTGATTGGGACTAGAACCCAGATTGGTTGCATATCATAAGGTGTCCTCACCCACCATGCCTTCCCATGAAGTTTTATTCCATTAGTCTCCCTGCCTACAAAGCTACTCTCTTTGGAAGTAATCTTTTGAGCTGGTGTCGCTACCTGGACACTTCTGAGGATCACTTCCTTGATGTCACTTTGTTATTCAGAATCCTTGAATGGCTTTTCCTTGCCTATAGCATGAAGGCCAAATTTTTGAACCTGATTTCTAAGGACTTCTAAAATTTGGCACTTAAGTACCATTGTACATTAAGTACAAGTACATTAAGTACCATAATCTCTCAATATTTTCACAGGTAGATATATTTATTTCATATCTGCCAATCATCTTCCCTCCATCAGTTGAGATCTTCATTCTTGTGGGACAGGGGCATAACTCAGAGCTCATGTCTTTTAATTCTTCTCGGGTATTTCCACTCTTTTTTAGTGACCTTTCTTTTTACATATTGCCATTGCCCTATTGAGTTTATGTGTTACTATGTGTGTGTGTGTGTATATATATATATATTTATATATATAGACATAGTGGAAAAAAATACAGCTTGCTTCCAATCCAGTTAAGCAAGCTGTACTTTTTTCCATTATGTCTTCAGCAGGATTTAGCACAGGACCTTCTCTATTATAGCATTCTATTAACTATTTATTGAATGATGCCTTATGGTTTCTGGATAAAAAATTAAATATTAAAATCAAATAATAAGAAAAAAATCACCATGTCCTGGTATTTAAAGTGGTCCCATTTAATTGGAAAATTCTGTCAGTCTGGAATCTTGTTAAAATCAAGTCTGAAGGAAACAGAGACCTTTTCTCTTTTCTTTCTCTAGTCTCATGAGGCCACTATAGATTTTCAGAACCAACACTTATGAATTTCATCTCAGCCACCATTGCTGTGGACCCAAGGAGAGTTAAGACAGCTGCTAGTGGTCATGGACGCTCACAGCTCATAAATTTGAGAAGCTAAGATGGTAACCAATTGCAATTTGATGGGGCAGGTATGGGAAGGGTTTTTCAAATTTGGAATATGAAACACTGTGTAAATCTCATGCTTATTATGAAGAGCAGGTTGATTCAATTAATGGACCTCAAAACAGATTCTATCTTAGGCATGTCATAAAAGTAGTGTGAAGGGTTATTATTCATGGAAAAGTAATTGATTTCCTAGTGGAAGTTGAAGACTTGAAAATTGCTCTTTTGGTTTTGCTTTTTTGTTTTTGGGTTTGTTTTTGTTTGTTTTGGTCTGTGAATCTGTTTACTTCTCAAAATATGGTCTATCTTTAACAACACAGCTGGGTCAGTCACTAGTATGAATGTCTTTCTGTTTCTCTTTTTCCTTAAAACTCTCCTTTGACCTTTCTTACCTCTCTCACTTTGGAAAAAAATCAAATCTTGTAAGGAACATCCTTTGCCCCATACATACTAGCTCCATTTATTTCATTAATTATGCTATAACTATTCCTGCATTTTCTAAGTCATCCTTTTGACTATATATTCATTCAATTTACCAAAAGTAAAATAATAAAACACTGTGATTAGTGATTGATAATTTTTATTGGTTCTTTGCCCAGACCCTGATTAAAGTTCACATTATCTAAGGGGGATGAGGAGAGGGAACTATGGTAGGAAGAAGGTGAATTCAGGTGAAGAAATAGGAGGGGCATTTTTTTCTTGGAAAGTGTGGAGCCTGAATCCTCATGTTTCCAATGTTCTCCCATTCATTGGATTGGAGCCAAAGAGGTGGAAGGGTGTGCCTACAATTATTGCTATCCTCGGACCCTCAGCCAGCCAGGGGAGCCAGAGTCAATACTAAAGGCAGAGCAGATAACTCTGAGGTGGATCTGAGCCACAGACAAGGGACTACCTGGATTTGGGTTATACACCCCGCAGCTCCAGCTTGGCAAACTGTATGGACTTTTTGTTAATCTTACAATAATGTGATCAGCCATTTTTTTCTAAGTGAATAGTTGGACTCATACCCCTCTTTATTATTTTTTTTTCTTTCTGACTTTTTTTTCCATTTATTTTTATTAGTTGGAGGCTAATTACTCTACAATATTGCAGTGGTTTTTGTCATACATTGACATGAATCAGTCATGGATTTACATGTATTCCCCATCCCGATCCCCCCTCCCACCTCCCTCTCTACCCTATCCCTCTGGGTCTTCCCAGTGCACCAGGCCTGAGCACTTGTCTCATGCATCCAACTTCTGGGCATACACACTGAGGAAACCAGATCTGAAAGAGACACGTGCACCCCGATGTTCATCATACCCCTCTTTAGAAGGATTTAATGCTACTTAATTCCTGCTGTATGCCAGTCACTGTCCTACCTACTAGAAATACTCCCTGGTCAATTAGATAGACACTGACCATTCCTCATACTTCTTAGTTTAGTGGAAAGAACAATTTCTTCCCTTGATTTTTTTTTCTTTCCATTTCCAATTAAGAAGAACAAAACCATGTACTCATTATCAAAGTTGTTTGTCTAAATTCTGGCAGTCAACCAAGTATGACAGCCTAATATTTCAATGGGGTGATCTAACAGTAATAAAAGCTACAACAAAATGCATATAGAATTTTGGTATTTAAAACATACTTTCACCTATTTGATCTTTTTCAACCTCATTGAGTCTCTGATTTCTTTCCTGGAAAATAAGGCATAGCAGTATCTATCTTGAATGATATAAACAGCCAGCCTAGGGCTGTTCCTGCCTATTGTGAAGGTCTGCATTTTATATTAATAGATGGTGAACCTGAACCTTAGAGAGGATATGTGAATTGTCCATGGCTGGAAATAAAGTCAAAGGGAAAAACATAGAATTTAAAATACAGTCTTTGGACACTAAAGTCAATGGTTTTCCATATATTTTACTTGTTGCTCAACTGACCCATCAATTAAGAGCCAAGAGTATCCCCTCAGAACTTGTTCACATATAGTGTTCCAGGGAAGCTGATCACATTTTACTCTTTTTGGCAGCCTATATAATAATAGTGAAGAGAAAGAAAGAGGAGAGAACACCACTTTAATGTAATAATGCAATTCATTCTCAAGCTGATTCCCGGAAATAATTAATTTTGTGCATATCCTTCTAGTCAATATTTTAGAATGCATTGAATTTCCAGACTTATTTCTTGAGGCCTAGTAACAGGGAGATATTTTTGTCTTTGTTCTATAGAATTTTAAGAGCAGGAACTGACCTTTAAAGCCATCTAGTCAAACTCCTTAGTATTCAGATGCAGGCACAGCTAGAAAAATGTACGTATAGGCTAAGGCAAAATTCTCAAAAGGGAACATAGTAACTTAATTATTTTCTACAAGTAATTGCTTATAAAATAAATATTCTATGACTTATCACAGGATAATACTTGTAAATTTGTCTGAATTTAAATTTTGATAAGATTTGATATGTTACATCGTTTTAGGCCCAACAGAGACTTTGCTGTACCAGATATATGGTTTTGTCATTCAGTTGATCAGTTGTGTCCAACTCTTTGTGACCCCATGGACTGCAGCACACCAGGCTTCCTGTCCTTCACCACCTCCCAGAGTTTGCTCAAACTCATGTCCATTGAGTCAGTGATGCCATCCAACCATCTCATCCTCTGTCATCCCCTTCTCCTCCTGCCTTCAATCTTTCCCAGCATCAGGTCTTTTCTAATGAGTTGGTTCTTTGCATCAGGTGGCCAAAGTATTGGAGCTTCAGGTTCAGCATCAGTCCTTTCAATGAATATTCAGGACTGATTTCCTTTAGGATTAACTGGTTCGATCTCCTTGCAGTCCAAGGGACTCTCAAGAGTTTTTTCCAACACCACAGTTCAAAAGTCAATTCTTTGGTGCTCAGCCTTCTTTATGGTTCCATTCTCACATCCATACAGACTACTGGAAAAATCATAGCTTTTACTATAGGGATCTTTGTCAGCAAAGTATTGTCTCTGATTTTTAATGTGCTGCTTAGGTTTGTCATAGCTTTTCTTCCAAGGAGCAAACGTCTTTTCATTACATCACCATCCACAGTGATTTTGAAGCCCACGAAAATATAGCCTGTCACTGTTTCCATTGTTTCCCATCTATTTGCCATGAAGTGATGGGATTGGATGCCATGATCTTTATTTTTGAATGTTGAGTTTTAAGCCAGCTTTTTCACTCTCCTTTTTCACCTTCATCAGGGGGCTGTTTAGTGTCTTTCCACAGGCTCTCAAAAATATTTGCTGTGTGAATGATTAGAGCAAGTATGACATACATATATACTTTGGAAAAAATCAATACAATTTGTTAATCTAAGACCCTTATTTTCATATTTAGTCACATCATCATTATTAATGAAACTTTATTGAATGCATTCCATATACAGTTGTAATAGGAATGGGAAAGTCCCTGGAGGCTCAGATAGTAAAGAATCTGCTTGCAGTACCAGAGACCTGGGTTCAATTCCTGGGTTGGGAAGATAGCCTGGAGAAGGAAATGGCAACTCACTCTTGTATTCTTGCCTAGAGAATTTCACGGACAGAGGAGTCTGGTGGGCTACAGTCCATGGGGTTGCAAAGTGCTGGACATGACTGAGAGACTAATGTTTCACTTCACTTCAAAAAAAAGGATATTGTGTAGAAATATCAATCAGTTGAAATAGATGAGTGTAAGGATTAAGATCTGAGTATGTGTGTGTGTTTGTGTATGTTCTCTGGGGAAGGAGATGGTGGTGGGGCTTATGAATGGCAGAGACGAGAGTAAGATGTTAACAATTGTCAGTATGATAGTCAGATAAACTGAAAACAGAAATAGAAATAGAGTGATTACTGCTGCACAGTCTGTCCCTGTTGTCTATAGGAAGTAAATTGCCCACATGTAGGAGTCCAATTACAGGAGAAGCAAGGTAGTAAAAAATGTCAATTATCTTACATAGTAAAAAGGAAAAAAAGAGTCACTGAAAAATGTACTGGACTAGTCCCCAGTTTTTGCTTGTCAGCAACATGGTATCTTAGTATAATAATAGCTAACTTGCATTGAATACTTATCTTCCATCTATGATTAGAAACACTTTACATGTGTTCAATGATTTCATCATCATCACAGCCCAATGAGGTAGGTAATAGTATCACCCCCATTTTACAGCTGCAAAAAAATGAAGCTGAGAGAGTTTAAATGCATTGTTCAAGATCACTCAGTTACTTTGTGGACGAACCTGATTCTGACCTGAGATGATCTAGTTCCAGAGTCTCTCTACTTAGTACTTTGTTATCCTACCCCAGAAGCTTTGTCGTGGAAGGACATTTAGGGATCGTATAGTATAATAAGCCTCACTTTGCAGATGAGAAACCCAAGGCCCAGAGAATTTCAGTGGTTTGCCCGGGGTCACAATTATTTTGTGACAGAATCTGAACTGTGACAGTTTGCGCTTTTGTGTGCACGGCTGAATTAACTGGGGATAGTTATGATGACATTAGCCTGCAGGTACCGTGTACTTTTATTATTGCTGCCATTCACTAACTGGTCTTGAAAAGCTGGGGAAATGGAGTAGCCCACCAAGTTTTCAAGTTTTCTTTCTTTATGCAAGTCACTTAAGTTATTCTGTGAATGAAGAAATCATTCTTGCTTGCTCTGGATAAGTGACAGTTTCCCTTGAGGAATACACAGCGTCCATTCATTGGCTACTCAGGTTTCTATGTTTGAGAAAAGACAACCCCATAGAAAAGATGAGTGGTTGCTCCTTGACAGGGCAGTAAAGGAGAGATGCAGAGCATTGAAGAGGTGGTCTTGTTTCTCTTTTCTCCCAGGTTGCACCCTCCACCTGTTGACACTCCAGAAGGGAATCTGTCCACAATGTTCTCAGGAAAGAGATTCTACAACCATCCCTTTCATTGCCAACAAAACAATAAGAAAGATAGGAAATGCATATCTGGTACCATTTCATCCTTACAACTAGAAAAAGCTCCTCTGGTAAATGTCTTGAGGCTAACTGGGACATGCGCATCAAAGAGAATGTGGCTAACCTGAAACGTCATATTTCACAAGGAGTCCAACAGGGCCATTTATCACAGTTGACCCTATGAGAGAAGGACCAGGCATCCTTAGGAGACCCGGGCTTGCAAAATGCCACCACGTTTGGCCATAATATTTATCATGTCAGCAGATCTATAGTCAACACTATGTACTGTGAAATATGGCAGCATTGCTGGGGTATTTGTCTTTGTTGGGGCTGACAGATACACCTTGCATTTCCACTTAATCCACATTCATACCCCAGCACCATCTATGATGACCCATCAGGACAATCTGCTTGGAAACATGACTTGCAGCTCTGATAAGCTGGGGTGGATGGAATGAAGGCCTGCACAGAGCATATGCTTTGGGGGCATGCTGTTAAAATGCTGAAGTTTTCCAGTGACTCTTCCCCCACCCCAGATAATTATTTTAGGAGAAGTAACACATTAGAAGAGAATTTCAGCTCTTGACAGATTAACACATTGGAGACACATATTTTTCATTTTCTCATTTCACAGAGAAGAAGCAGAGGAACAGGCACAGTGAGACATCGTCTTCCTTTCTGAGTCCTTCCCTGGGCAGAACTGCGAGGGGGCAAGGCTGCTTATCAAAGCTGCTACCCGCCAGCTCTTTCCTCACTGATGTGCGGCTTCTGTTTCTGGTGTTCTTGGGATCTCTGCTTTATCCGCCTTTCCCTAAACTCTGCTCAAAGCAAGTTCTACCCCGCTGCGTTGTAAGGGATGGATATGGCTTCAAATCTTCTGACATTTTTCATTATAATAAATATAAAATTACTGAGTTAGAAGAGTTTGGCATTTCAATTCTTAGCTTCACCTTGGTAGTGATAGTGGTCAGACAGAGGGTCTAGCTGTTTACCTTTAAGTGTAACAGATTGCATACTAGGAATAGCTTAGGGGAAAGCGCAGAATCGGGTTTTAAGAATTTTGGGTTTGGGTCCAATTTGTGCTGATTAATGCTGGCCGAGTCTAGAAACCCCTGAGAGTCTCAGATCAGTGGAACTTTTGGGGAAATAACAGCAATTCTTTTTCAGGATTGGTGCAAAGATTAAATAGAATTTTATACATGTCTATATATTCTTGCCTGGAGAATCCCAGGGACAGAGGAGCCTGTTGGGCTACCGTCTATGGGGTTGCACAGAGTCGGACACGACTGACGTGACTTAGCAGCAGCAGCATATGTATGTACATATATATGCTTTCATGGGTTGTATGAAATGCACGTGAATCTGAGCAAAATTTGGGAGATAAGTGAAGGACAAGGAGCCTGGCGTGCTGCAGTCCATTGTGTCCTAAAGATTCGGGCACGGCTTAGCAAATGAACAACAACAAAATAGGTTAAAGAGCATAATAAAGTGATTTTTCTTTGTTGTAGAGGCAACAGAAAGAGAACTGGATTTGGAGTCAGAATTCATGTGGGAAAATTTTAGCTTTCCAATTACTAGTTGTGTGATAATAGGCAAATCCTTTAGTTTCTCTAAGTTTCCTTCTTTCTGTCTTTTAAAATAATGAGAATAACTTTTACAAAGACATAAGGTGTATGTGATCATAGTCTGGAAATTCTAAGGGTAGTATGCAAATGTTTTTAAATTTATACCTCATCATGTTATAGAAAGCATATTCATACCATAAAAACTTTCATTTTGATCTCAGATAATTTGACTCTTCTAAGACCAGAAACCCTTAGAAGAAATGGAGTAGCCTTCGTAGTCAGTAAAAGAGTCCGAAATGCAGCACTTGGGTACAATCTTGAAAACAACAGAATGATCTCTGTTTCCACGGCAAGCCTTCAATTTCACAGCAATCCAAGTCTATGCCCCAACCATAAATACCTAAAAACCTGAAGCTGAATAGTTCTAAAAAGACCTACAAGATCTAGAACTAACACCAAAAAAAGATTTCTTTTTCATCATAGGGGACTGGAATGCAAAAGTAGGAAATCAAGAGATACCTGGAGTAACTGGCAAGCTTGCCCTTGGATATAAAATGAAGCAGGGCAAAGGCTAACAGTTTTGCCAAGAGAATGCACTGATCATAGCAAACACTCTCTTCCAACAACACAGGAGATGACTCTACACATGGACATCACCAGATGGTCAACACCAAAATCAGACTGATTACATTTTTGCAGCTGAAGATGGAGAAGCTCTCTACAGTTAGCAAAAGTAAGACCAGGAGCCGACTGTGGCTCAGATCATGCATTCCTTATTGCCAAATTCAGACTGAAATTGAGGAAAGTAGGGAAAACCACTATACCATTCAGGTATGACCTAAGTCAAATCCCTTAGGATTATATAGTGGAAATGTGAAATAAATTTAAGGGACTAGATCTGATAGACAGAGAGCCTGATGAACTATGGACTGAAGTTCAAGACATTATATAGGAGGGAGTGATCAAGACCATCCCCCAAAAAATGAAATGCAAAAAGCAAAATGGTTGTCTGAGGAGTCCTTATGAATAGCTGAATAAAGAAGAGAAATGAAAAGCAAGGGAGAAAAGGAAAGATATACCCATCTGAATGCAGAGTTCCGAAGAATAACAAGGAGAGATAAGAAAGCCTTCCTCAGTGATCAGTGCAAAGAAATAGAGGAAAATAATACAATGGGAAAGACTATGGATCTCTTTAAGAAAATTGGAGATACCACAGGAACATTTCATGCAAAGATGAGCACAATAAAGGACAGAAACGGTTTGGACCTAACAGAAGAAAAGAGATTCAGAAGAGGTGGCAAGAATACACAGAAGAGCTATACAAAAAAAAAGTCTTAATGACCCACATAACCACAATAGTTTGATCACTCATCTAGAGTCAGATATCCTAGAGTGCGAAGTCAAGTGGGCCTTAGGAAGCATCACTATGAACAAAGCTAGGGGAGGTGATGGAATTCTAGCTGAACTATTTCAAATCCTAAAAGATGATGCTGTGAAAGTGCTGAACTCAATATGCCACCAAATATGGAAAACTCAGCAATGGTCACAGAACTGGAAAAGGTCAGTTTTGCTTCCAATCCCAAAGACATGCAATGCCAAAGAGTGTCATAATGCCCCACAACTGCACTCACCTCACATGCTAGCACATTTAGTTCAGTTCAGTTACTCAGTCGTGTCTGGCTTTTTGTGACCCAATGGACTGCAATATGCCAGGCCTCCCTGTCCATTGCCAGCTCCCGGAGTTTACTCAGACTCATGTCCATTGAGTCGGTGATGCCATCCAATCATCTCATCCTCTGTCATCCCCTTCTCCTGCCTTCAAACTTTCCCAGCATCAGGGTCTTTTCAAATGAGTCAGTTCTTTGCATCAGGTGGCCAAAGTATTGGAGTTTCAGCTTCAGCGTCAGTCCTTCCAATGAATATTCAGGACTGATTTCCTTTAGGATGGACTGGTTGGATCTCTGTGCAGTCCAAGGGACTCTCAAGAGTCTTCTCCAACACCGGAGTTCAAAAGCATCAATTCTTTGATGCTCAGCTTTCTTTATCCTACAAATCTCACATCCATACATGACTACTGGAAAAACCATAGCTTTGACTAATGGACCATTGTCGGCAAAGTAATGTCTCTGTTTTCAAATATGCTGGCTGGGTTTGTCATAGCTTTTCTTCCAAGGAGTAAGTGTCTTTTAATTTCATGGCTGCAATCACCATCTGCAGTTATTTTGCAGACCCCCAAAATAAAGTCTGTCACTGTTTCCACTGTTTCCTCATCTATTTGCCATGAAGTGATGGGACTGGATGCCATGATCTTAGTTTTCTGGATGTTGAGTTTTAAGTCAACTTCCTCTTTCACCTTCATCAAGAGGCTCTTTAATTATTCTTCACTTTCTGCCATAAGGGTGGTGTCATCTGCATATCTGAGGTTGTTGATATTTCTCCTGGAAATCTTGATTCCAGCTTGTATTTCATCCAGCCCTGCATTTCTCATGATGTACTCTGCATATAAGTTAAATAAGCAGGGTGACAATATACAGCCTTGATGTATTCCTTTTCCCATTTGGAACCAGTCTCTTGTTCCATGTCCAATTATAACTGTTGCTTCCTGACCTGCATACAGATTTCTCAAGAGGCAGGTCAGTTGGTCTGGTATTCCCAACTCTTGAAGAATTTTCCACAGGTTGTTGTGATCCACACAGTCAAAGGCTTTGGCATAGTCAATAAAGGAGAAATAGATCTTTTTCTGGAACTCTCTTGCTTTTTCAATGATCTCACGGATGTTGGCAATTTGATTTCTGGTTCCTCTGCCTTTTCTAAATCCAGCTTGAACATCTGGAATTTCACTGTTCACACTAGCAAAGTAATGCTCAAATTCTCCAAGCTAGCTTGTGTGAATCACAATAAACTGTGGGAAATTCTGAAAGAGATGGTAATACCAGACCACCTGACCTGCCTCTTGAGAAACCTGTATGCAGGTCAGGAAACAACAGTTAGAACTGGACGTGGAACAACAGACTGGTTCCAAATGGGAAAAGGAGTACATCAAGGCTGTATATTGTCACCCTGCTTATTTAACTTATAAGCAGAGTACATCATGAGAAACACTGGGCTGGGGGAAGCACAGGCTGGAATCAAGATTGTCAGGAGAAATATTAATGACCTCAGATATGCAGATAACACCACCCTTATGGCAGAAAGTGAAGAAGAACTAAAGAGTCTCTTTATGAAGGTGAAAGAGGAGAGTGAAAAAGTTGGCTTAAAGCTCAACAATCAGAAAACTAAGATCATGGCATCTGGTCCCATCACTTCATGGGAAAGAGATGGGGAAACAGTGGAAACAGTGACTGACTTTATTTTTCTGGGCTCCAAAATCACTGCAGATGGTGATTGCAGCCATGAAATTAAAAGATGCTTACTCCTTGGAAGGAAAGTTATGACCAACTTAGACAGCATATTGAAAAGTAGAGACATTACTTTGCGAACAAAGAGCCATCTAGTCAAGGCTATGGTTTTTCCAGTGGTCATGTATGGATGTGAGATTTGGAGTATAAAGAAAGCTGAGCACCAAAGAATTGATGTTTTTAAGTGTGCTGTTGGAGAAGACTCTTGAAAGTCTCTTGGACAGCAAGGAGATCCAACCAGTCTATCCTAAAGGAGATCAGTCCTGGGTGTTCATTGGAAGGACTGATGCTGAAGCTGAAACTCCAATACTTTGGCCACCTGATGCAAAAAACTGACTCATTTGAAAAGACCCTGATTTTGGGAAAGATTGAGGGCAGGAGGAGAAGGGGATGACAGAGGATGAGATGGTTGGATGCCGTCACCAACTCAATGGACATGGGTTTGGGTGAACTCCAGGAGTTGGTGATGGACGGGGAGGCCTGGCATGCTACAGTTCATGGGGTCTCAAAGAGTCAGACACGAATGAGTGATGGAACTGGAACTGGAACTAGGCTTCAACAGTGCGTGAATGGAGAACTTCCAGATTGTTCAAGCTGCATTTAGAAAAGGCAGAGAAACCAGAGATCAAATTGCCAACATCCGTTGGATCATTGAAAAAGCAAGAGAGTTCCAGAAAAACATATACTTCTGCTTCATTGATTATGCCAAATCCTTTGACTGTGGGTATCAAAACAAACTGTGGAAATTTTTTAAAGTGATGGGAATACCAGACCACTTTACCTGCCTCCTGTGAAATCTGTATACAGGTCAAGAAGCAATAGTTAGAACTGGAAATGGAACAACAATTGGCTCCAAATTGGGAAAGGAGTACATCAAGGTTGTATATTGTTACCCTGACTATTTAACTTCTATGCAGAGTATGTCATGTGAAATGTCAGACTGGATAAAGCACAAGCTGGAATCAAGATTGCCAGAAGAACTATCAATAACCTTAGATATGCAGGTGACACCACCCTTATGGCAGAAAGCAAAGAGGAACTAAAGAGGCTCTTGATGAGAGTGAAAGAGGAGAGTGAAAAAGTTGGCTAAAAAAACCCAACATTCATAAAACTAAGATCATGGCATCTGGTCCCATCACTTTATGGCAAGTAGATGGGGAAACAATGGAAACAGTGACAGATTTTATTTTCTTGGGCTTCAAAATCGCTGCAGATGGTGACTGCAACCGTGAAATTAAAAGACGTTTGCTCCTTGGAAGAAAAGCTATGACCAACTCAGCCAGCATATTTGAAAGCAGAGACATTACTTTCCCGACAACAGTCCCTATAGTCAAGGCTATGGTTTTTCCAGTAGTCATGTATGGATGTGAGAGTTGCACCAGAAAGAAGGCTGAGCGCCAAAGAATTGATGCTTTTGAACTGTGGTGTTAGAGAAGACTCTTGAGAGTCCCTGGGACTGCAAGGAGATCAAACCAGTCAATTCTAAAGTAAATCAGTCCTGAATATTCGTTGGAAGGACTGATGCTGAAGCTAAAGCTCCAATACTTTGGCCATCTGATGCAAAGAACTGACTCACTAGAGGAGACCCTGATGCTGGAAATGATTGAACACAGGAGGAGAAGGGGATGACAGACGATGAGATGGCTGGATGGCATCACCGACTCGATGGACGTGAGTTTGAGTAAACTTCGGGAGTTGGTGATGGACAGAGAGGCCTGGCGTGCTGCAATTCATGGGGTCGCGAAGAGTCGGACACAGCTGAGCGACTGAACTGAACTGTACTGAACTGATATTATAGTATCTAAATGGGCAATAGAAATTGCATTTCCTTGCTGATCATTTAACCTGCTGATTGCTGCTGTCATGACTAAAAGAGAAGTCCATGTACATGGTGGAAATATATGAGTTACCTTTTTTTCTGGGGAGCCTATATTAAAAAAATCTGAGTGCTTTTTAAAAATATAATTTACTGCCAATTCAGAATCTCACATGTAGGAGACCTGCATTTGTTACAAGTACCAGGAGTAATTTTTATGAAAATTAAATCTTGAAACCCTAACTGAAGACTCAATAAAATACTGTCACTCAGCACCATCATGCCCCAGACAAACTCCACATGTGTTCTTTGTTCTGTTGGTGTCTGTGAGCATAAGTCTGTGTCTGCAAAACATTAGAAGTGGAATTGGCATTACCTAGAATTTAATCAGAATTCCTGCACACCAGTCTTGCTGACCACAAGAAGCAAGTAACCTCCTGGAAACAGTATATTCCACAATGGTATGGATGACTTGCTGTTGGGCCTGGAGGTTCAGCTACCTGCTTGTGACCCACAGAAAAGCTTCCTTCTAGACACAGCCCAGAGAACCCCTCTGGATTCTTAGTCCAAATTGATATGCCTGATAAACTTTGTGTCCTGCTGGTACCGCTGACTGAAATTAACATGTACCTTCACCTGCTTCTTTTTCAGTATTCTGCCATCATAAATAGAAAGTCCATCTTTGCCATGCATCCAAACAAGAAACTTTTGAGCCAAATCAACTTTTCTTTCTCCCTCATTTCCATGTCTAATCAGTGAACAAAGCCTGTGGATTCTTCATCAACTAACACTATGTTGGTTACAACTTTATAGTCCTTCCAACAGTGCCCTAATCTTAGCCCTTCTTCATCTTGTAACTGGCTGTTTGCGTCAACTTTCTAATGTGAGCTAGAGCTTCAAACTCAAATTCACTGAACATCCCTGATGCATCTACTGTACCTCATCATTGGACTGAGTATGTCCACATATTTATCTCACTTCATTCTCATAAAAATTCTGTTATTATTGTTCCCGCTGGCAGCTGGAGAATTACTTAAGTAAGATTAGACAGTTGCAGAATGGCAAAGCCAGGATGTCAATCCCAGCTCTAACTCCTGATAGAGGGGTCTCAGGTTTCTCACCTTGAATGCATTCTTCACCATGCTACTATGGTTATTGTCCTTGAACACAGATTAAGTCCTTTCGCTGCTCAAAAACTAAAGTTAGTTCCTTGCTAACTTTCACAACAGTGTTTCTAAATTTTAAAATTATGTACGTTTTTCAATAAAAAATTTGGCTATGCATCTAAGTACATAGACATATATTTATTTATGAAATACTTACATTCACCAAGTATACTAGTTTCATTGTTGTTTAGTTGCTAAATCATGTCCAACGCTTTTGTGTCCCTACAGACTGTATCCCACCAGACTCCTCTGTCCATGTGATACTCCAGGCAAGAACACTGGAGTGGGCTGCCGTTTCCTTCTCCAAGAGATCTTCTTGACTCAGGGTTGAACCTACGTCTCCTGCATTGGCAGATGGAGTCTTTACCACTGAGCCACCATGGAAGTATGTATGTATATATACACACACACAGAAATATGAATTTGAAAGAAGAGAGAGTAAAATACAAATTGAATTTATAGTCTCTTTTTTCATGCCCCTGCTGATCTTTTTTAACTTTCTCAGGGAATTTCATTACACTTCAGACACCAATGAATTCAAGTTTAAGGGCCTCTGTGATTTGGCCTCAGCCCAACTTTTTGAGCTTATCTTTTAGAAATTTCCTTTCATCCTTCTCTATCTAAGCCTCAATGCTTTGCTTGCAGCTTCTTGTAAATACAAAGCATTTTCATGTCTCTTTTTCTTTGCTCCAATTGTTTCATCAGTCAGAAGTGAGCATTATCCTTTTTTTTTTTTTTTGGTCAGCAGAAAACTATTCTCTTAGACTAAGCAAAAAAAAAAAAAAAAGTCATCTCCTCCACCAAAAGACCCCAGTCAAAACTAACCACTCTTCAGCACATGGCTTGTATCCCCATCATGACCTTTATTTCATTCTTCTGTTTATTCTGTTCTTTAGAACTGTGTCCTTCTCTTTCTTCCTCAATATGCTGAAGTCTTTGAGTATAGTAATTATGTCACATTCATTTCTGCATTTCTCCTAAGATGTGCTGTATAATGGAGGCTTCCCTGATAGCTCAGTGGTTAAAGAATCTGCCGCGATGTAAGAGACACAGGAGATGCTGGTTTGATCCCTCGGTCAGGAAGATCCCCTAGGGAAGGAAATGGCAACCCACTTCATTATTCTTGCCTGGAGAATTACATGGACAGAGGAGCCTGACAGGCTACAGTCCATGCAATTGCAAAGAGTCAGACAGTACTGAGCCACCGAACCATCATAGGATCAAGAGGTTCATTTGCTATGCTTTCTGGTTCTGGTGCTACATTATAGACTTTTGTTAACTGAGGAAGAGTGTTGGCTTTTGTGAATTTGAAGAATGTTCTACATGTAAAAACATCAAAATATTAATAGAGACTAGTCCACCTTCTTTGTTTTGATACATACTTTACGCCAGGCAATGACATGTAGATGGTGGCCCATTTTCATGAACGCTTATAGCTGCATAAAGCACACTTGAGCTGCATTGTAATAGGAAGGTTGGTACTCTTTGAACACAGTTCCAAACTCTTGAAGACTAGTTGGATTTAGCAACAACTGAAGGCAAGTTAACTCTTCTCTATTTCTTTCCTGTCTATTTAATATTCTCACTGGCAAATGGAGAAGAAAGTTTGAACTGGAAAGGAAATTAATAAGCATATGAATCAAACAGACTGGTTCTAAATTGGGAAAAGAGTACATCAAGGCTATATATTGTCACCTGCTTATTTAACTTATATGGAGGGTACATCATGAGAAATGCTGGGCTGCATGAAGTACAAGCTGGAATCAAGATTGACAGGAGAAATATCAATAATCTCAGATATGCAGATGATACCACCCTTATGGCAGAAAGAAAAGAAGAACTAAAGACCTCTTGATGAAAGTGAAAGAGGACAGTGAAAAAGTTGGTTTAAAGCTCAACATTCAGAAAACTAAGATCATGGCATCCAGTCCCATCACTTCATGGCAAATAGATGGGGAAACAATGGAAACAGTGAGAGACTTTATTTTTTGGGGGCTCCAAAATCACTGCAGATGGTGACTGCAGCCATGAAATTAAAAGATGCTTGCTCCTTGGAAAATAAGTTATGACCAACTTAGACAGCATATTAGGTTCGATGCATGAGACAGGTGTGCTTGGGGCTTGTGCACTGGGATGACCCAGAGAGATGGAATGGGGAGGGAGGTGGGAGGGGGGGTTCAGGATGGGGAATACATGTACACCTGTGGCAGATTCATGTCAATGTATGGCAAAACCACTACAATATTGTAAAGTAATTAGCCTCCAATTAAAATTAATAAATTTATATTATAAAAAATAATAATAAAATAAAAAGCAGAGACATTACTTGGCCAACAAAAGTCCATCTAGTCAAAGCTATGGTTTTTCCAGTAGTCATGTAATGGATGTGAAAGTTGGACTATGAAGAAAGCTGAGCACCAAAGAATTGATGTTTTTGAACTGTGGTATTGGCGAAGACTCTTGAGAGTCCCTTGGACAGCAAGGAGATCCAGCCAGTCCATCCTAAAAGAAATCAGTCCTGAATACTCATTGGAAGGACTGATGCTGAAGCTGAAGCTCCAATACTTTGGCCACCTGATTCGAAGAACTGACTCACTAGAAAATACCCTGATGCTGGGAAAGATTGAAGGCAGAAGGAGAAGGGGACGACAGAGGATGAGATGGTTGGATGGCATCACTGAACTCTGGGAGTTGGTGATGGGCAGGGAGGCCTGGCGTGCTGCAGTCCACGGGGTCACAAAGAGTTGGACATGACTGAGCGACTGAAACGAACTGAACTGAACTTCACAGAAGTGGAAACTGAGGCTCATAGGTTTCAAGTGACTTGCCCAAACAGCTACTTCCAGTTCATGCTGAGTCAGGACTGGAACCTGGTTTCTAGTCTGAGTCAGTGTCTGTTCTCTGGGTTAACACTGCCCCTTTTAGTTGTTTTTCATTCTTTGCATCATTAAACTGTGACACAACTTGTGGGAACTAATTGAAAGAACTGTGAATTGTCTTACACGTGCTTCTCAAACTTGGTTTTGCATGTACCTTCCAGAAGACCCTGAAGCCACAGTATAAACATCTTACATTTTCCTGGGAATTTAAGTTTTCCTCAAAAATATTTTTTTGGGGGGAGTAAAACTATAATTTTCATATTAGAACAAACCCTAAATTAGACTGATTTCTATAGAAAAATTTTGTAGCCTTAGACCCTATACCCACGCATGTGCAAACATTCACACCTTCTTTGCAGTAAGGAAATTTCGGTGGAAAGTCTGAAAAGTACTGAGCTGGGTTATACCTTGTTGTAAAGGAAATCTGTGGGTTACCTTTCTGGGAGGAAAGTATAAATTAAAGCTAAAAATAATCAACCTTTTTTTTTTTATTTTTATTTTTTTAAATTATGAAAGTATGTAACACTTTTATAGGAGACTTGGAAAATACAAAATGTGGTTTCATATAGTTCCACTGTATATTAAAATTAATTTTAAAGTAGATAAATTAAGATTTGTAGCTGGAGTTTCAATGTGAAGCTCTCAAAAATTAGTAGCACATATATACAGAGAAGTAGGACGATATAGTAGACATCAGAAGTGTGCATGCTCACTCAGTCGCTTCAGTCATGTCTGACTCTTTGTGACCCCATGGACTGCAGCCTGCCAGGCCCCTCTGTCCCTGGGGATTCTCCAGGCAAGAATTCTGGAGTGGGTTGCCATGCCCTCCTCCAGGGCATCTTCCCAACCCAGGGATCGAACCCGAGTCTCTTGCATTGCAGGTGGATTCTTTACTGCTGAGCCACCAGGGAAGACCCAGACTTGAAAATACTTTGAACCAATTCAACATAATTAAGGTTTATACAATTTTCACACAACAGTAGGATACAAATTTTATTCAAATGCCCATAGACTGTAAACTAGGAGGCACTGGAACATATCCAAGGACAGAAAACAAAGAGCAAAAATTTCATGGTCTAGTGGTATTGAAAACATACAGCGTGTGTTCTCTTAACTCTGTGAAATTATGTTAGAAATCACTATCAGAAGATATTTGAAAATAACCCACTTATTTTCAAATGCAATGTGACATTTATCGAGATCTTTGACTTAGCCATGGAAAGCCTCAATAAAGAGACTGAAAAAAACACAGAGGGTGATTGCAGAGAAGAAAGCATTTAAATGAGCAATTAGCATCAAAATGCGAAGTTAATATTAAAAACACTTTAAACAAAATCCTATATATTTGGAAAAGTCCACTTTTAAATGATGGGTGTATCTAAGAAGTCCTAACAAGGATAATTAGAAAATATTTATAATAGAATAAAAATGAACAGAGAATTTACCAGAATATGTTGCATGAAACTGAAGCTGCTCAATGCAGTTAAATACAATGTGGAGTCTGGAATAAGGCATGAAAAACACTAGCAGAAAATTTTGTGAAAATTGAACACAATCTGTACTTAAGTGACTTTTTTTTTTTTAACCTCTTCTATAATCTGACTTTTGCCTCAACCATTGTGTGGAAGTGGTTCTGTATGTGGCTTTTTGTTAAATACAAAGAAAACTTCTTCCTCTTCTTTCTTTATTCCTTTGTCTCTCCCTCCTTCCCTTTCTCCCTCCCTTCTCCCCTCTCTCCCTTCCTTTCTTCCTATTAATAGGAAAGGCTTTTATTGCATTAAAATTTTTTAATGAAATTTCATAATAGTTTTAGTGAGACATAATTAATATACCATAGAATTTGTCCATTTAAAATGTACATTTCAATGACAATTTATATTTTTAAAATTAATTATTGAGATATAACATCCATATAACATTGTACAAGTTTAAGGTATACAGCACATTGGTTTGATACATTCACATATTGAAATATGATTACCACAGTAGCTTAAGGTAATGCCTCTATCATGTTCCATAATCAGCATTTCTTTTTTTTGTGGTAAGAACATTTAAGATCTAGTCTGTTAGCAGCTTTGAAGTATAAAATGCATTATTGTTGACAATAATCGCTATGCTGTGCATTGAAATAGCACAAATGGGGTTTCAGGAATCATGCTACATCTTCTTGTTTCTACAGCTGGATAAGCCCTTAAGTGTCTTCATCAACCTGTTAAATTGTTCCTTTTGCAGAGACAAAGATACCATAATGAAAGTTGGCAGTATGATTGCCGAGAGTGGTCTTCATTCTTGCAGTTCAAGTGGCCAAGAGGGAACATCTCAGCCCTTGATGTCTTGGGCTCCCCACAGCCTTTGACACTGCTCACTGACCTTCCTTCCCGAAGATGTCTTTTCTTCCTTTGGCTCCAAAGGCTCCACTCTTATTTTGTCTCCTGCTTCTCAGGACAAAAATTCTTCCTGCCATTTTTTTAAAAAGGTGCTTTTGCTTTTCTCTTGAGTTGCAGACTCCCACAGCTGATTTCTGCATAGTTCCCCTTAGAGCTTAGATAGACGCTTCAAGCTCAGCATACGGACCCCATTCTGTTCGCCAGCCTCACTGCCATGCCTCCTGGTTCTCTGGACTGTCTTTTATCACCCTGGCTTTCATTTCCTATTTCTCCAGGGGTTCCTGTTTTGTGGTGTAAGTAGACACTAACCAGCTAGCTATTTGAGCATCTCTCTTCGCTTTTCCTTCCCTTTCACCTCCCTCATTCATTCCATCACCATAAGTTACCTCCTAAATATATGTATTTTTTTCAGTTTTATTTGTTTTTGGCTATGCTGGGTCTCCTTTGCTGCACGTAGACACTCTAGTCGCAGAGAGCAGGGGCTCCTCTAGTTTTGGCGTGTGGGATTCTCATTCTTACGGCTTCTCTTGTTGCAGAGCACCGTCTCTAGGGCAGGCAGACGTCAGTGGTTGCGGCACACTGGCTAAGTAGTTGTGACACACGGGCTTAGTTGTTCTCCAGTGTGTGGAATCTCCCCAGACCAGGGGTCAAACCCGTGTCCCCTGCACTGGCAGGCAGATTCTTAACCCCTGGACGACCAGGGAAGTCCCCTCCTAAATATTTTCCAAAGCCCTTCACCAAAACTTCAGTGACTACCAAGTAAGTCTAGATCACAATTATGTCTCACTTTGTTTTCCCCAACAACCTCTTCATTTATTTCACAGTCCCAGGTTTTGCTCTCCTAATAAATACAAGTCAAGAAGAGGAAACCATTCCAGGAGCTGTTAGAAATGTAATAAAACTGTCAAAATTATCAAGTTACACTCTTCTCTTTCATGACAGTTTGTAAAAAAGTAGCTCAAGAGAAATCCTGATAGACCACACAAAGAAAAAATATAAGCATTTGACGTGTCAACTGATAATGACACTTCAATGATATTACCCTGTGGAGAAAAAGACCATGATCAAATGCAAGTATGTCGCAAATACAATTTTAAGCACACCCTATCTATTTTCATTCTTACATCTGCCTTTCAAGAAGCCAGATGGAAACTTCTTTACATGCAAACCATGTTCCATCTCCTGTTCCATACCCTTCAGTGTCCCCGTGTTGTGCTCTGGGTAAATTTAAACACCTTAATTTGGTTTCTAACCCTGATCTTCACTTACCTATTTTCATGATATCTTGTCACTGTAGCCGGGCCTGACTCCTTTCAGTTTTCCAAATTCATCTTGCTCCTTGCCTCTATCTGCATTACCTTCTCCAAGTTTGATTGAGTAAAGCAGGGCTGTGCTGCTCAATGTTTACCAGTTGCCTGTCTGGGGTGAGAAAGAGAGAGAGATCTGATTTGCAGCTTTTGAGGATTTCCATTGTGTAAATGCTCTCACTATGGCTGACTTCAAGCTACTAGAATGTTATGTCACTGAACACGACATTCAGTTCAGTTCAGTGGCTCAGTCGTGTCTGACTCTCTGCGTCCCCATGGACTGCAGCACACCAGGCCACCCTGTCCATCATCAACTCCTGGAGTTTACTCAAACTCATGCCCACTGAGTTGGTGATGCCATCCAGCCACCTCATCCTCTGTCGTCCCCTTCTCCTTTCGCCTTCAATCTTTCCCAGTATCATTGTCTTCCCATCAGGTGGCCAAAGTATTGGAGTTTGAGCTTCAACATCAGTCCTTCCAATGAACATTCAGTACTGATTTTCTTTAGGATGGACTGGTTGGATCTCCTTGCAGTCCAAGGGACTCTCAAGAGTCTTCTCCAATACCACAGTGCAAAAGCATCAATTCTTTGGCGCTCAGCTTTCTTTATAGTCCAACTCTCACATCCATTTAAGACTATTGGGAAAACCATAGCCTTGACTAGACGGAACTTTGTTGGCAAAGGTCCTTTGTTAGCAGGAGACACAAGAGATGCAAGTTAAAACCCGGGTTAGGGAAGATCCCCTGGAGCAGTAAATGGCCAACTCACTCCAGTATTCTTGCCTGGAACATTCCATGAGCAGAGAAGCCTGGTGAACTATAGTCCATGGGGTTGCAGAGTCAGACGCAACTGAATGACTGAGCACACACACATACACAGTTAGCTCCAGCAAGCAGGTATGAGTCTGAATTAGCTCACCCCTGGGCTAAATCTTATAAAACCTTCAGATTCTGGCTTAGCTGTCCCTTTTGCTAAGAACGCTTTCTTGATCATGTTATATGCTTCCACTGCAGCCTGCTCATGGCCTGTTCTCACACTTAATCACGTAACGTTGCCCTTTCGGGTGCCCTTCTCTGACTCTACTGCTAGACTGTAAGCTCCTTAGGGGCAGAAGTTGTGTCTTGTTCATCATCATCTCCCCAGAATCTTCCAAAGCACTTGACACATAGTAGTTCTTCAATAAATGTTTGCTTAATAAATGAGTAAATGTCTAAAACCCAATAATAAGAAATAATATCAAGTACTTACTTGATATCAGTCAGGGTCCTAACTGATTTGTATTCATTGTTGTTATTGTTTCTGTTCAGTTGCTAAGTCATGTCCGACTCTGCGGCCCCATGGATGGCAGCACTCCAGGCTTCCCTGTCCTTCACAATTTCCCAGGGTTTGCTCAGATTCATGTCCATTGAGTCAGTGACACTATCTAACTGTCTCATCCTCTGTCACCCCCTTCTCCTTTTGCCTCAGTCTTTCCCAGCATCAGGGTCTTTTCCCCATGAGTTGGTTCTTCCCATCAGGTGGCCAAAGGATTGGAACTTCAGCTTCAGCATCAGTCCTTCCAATGAATATTCAGGACTGATTTCCTTTAGGATGGACTGGTTAGATCTCCTGGCAGTCCAAGATTATCTCATTTAATTTTCTTCAAAATCCTATGGTAGGATGTTTGATTATTGCCATTTTGCAACTGAGAAAGATTAAAGCTTCGAGCAGCTAAAGATTAAATCACATAGTCAGAAAGTAGTAGAGCCATGTGTAAATTCACACAGCGTGATGCTACCCTGAACACTCACCAACCACATTATTCTGTTATTGTAGATTATTCTCATTTCAAGTTGAATAAAACTAGCATTTTTACATAGTTGGCTTCTGTGAAAGATATTCAAGATCAAAGTGACTTTTATTTGGGGCTTCTACAGAGTGCCAGACCCTCTCAAACACTGTCACCGACACCCTATAAATTAATGCAAACTTAATGGTAAGCAACTGGCACTATGGCCTCTTAAAATATTCATTTGCTTTTAATTAGTTGTGGTTCTCAAAAAACAATCAGAAACATGGATGACACTTTGTGGCCAAAGTATGATTTGTAGTGGTTTTAAAACCAGATTTTTACTGTAGAACAGTTTTCGATTTACAGAAAAATTACAAGAAGTAGTACATCCATATGTAGCATATCCAGTTTTCCCTATCATAAACATCTTGCTGTCTAATGAAATATTTGTCACAATGAGTGAACCAGAATTCATACATTATAATTCATTAAAATGTATACTTTATTTCCATATTTTTTATCTAATAACCTTTTTCTTGGGGCTTGCCCGGTTGCACAGGCTTCCTTGATAGCTCAGTTGGTAAAGAATCTGCATACAATGCAGGAGACCTCAGCTCTATTCCTGGGTCAGGAAGATTCACTAGAGAAGGGATAGGCTACCCACTCCAATATTCCTGGGCTTCCCTTGTGGCTCAGCTGGTAAAGAATCCACTTGCGATGTGGGAGAACTGGGTTCGATCCCTTGGTTGGAAAGATCTCCTGGAGAAGGGAAAGGCTACCACCTCCAATATTCTGGCCTGGAGATGGACATGGGGTCACAAAGAGTTGGACACGACTGAATGACTTTCACTTTCACTTGCCCAGGTTGCACAGTGGTAAAGAATCCACCTGCCAATGCAGGAGACTCAGGAGATGCGGGTTTGATCCTTGGGTTGGGAAGATTCCCTGGAGTAGGATATGACAACCTGCTCCAGTATTCTTGCCTTGAAAATCCCATGGACAGAGGAGCGTGGTGGGTTACAGTCCATGGGGTTGCAAAGACTCGGAAACGACTGAGCTTGCCTGCACATAACTTTTTTCTGTCCAGGATCCCATTCAAGATATCATATTACATTTAGTGGTCATGTCTTTTTAGATTCTTCTCACCTGTGAATTGCACAGACTTACTTTGATTTTGATGACCTTGACAGTTTTGAGAAGGACTGGTCTCTTGTTAAAGTAAAATTGTCCTCTGTTAGAATTTCTCAGATGTTTTTCTCATGATTACACTTAGGTTGTGGGTTTGGGGGCTGAAAATCACAGAAGGAAAGTCCATTTTGGTCACATCATATTTAGGGTATGTGCTATCAACATGACTTATCACTGTTGATATTGAACTTGATTACATTGCTGAGGCAGTGTTTGTCAGATTTCTCCATCCTAAAGTTACTCTTTCTCCCCACCCCCCTTTTCTATACCTTACTCTTTGGAAGAGAGTCACTAGGAAGAATAGGGAATTATGCATCTATCTTGAGGACAGATTATTTACATAAATTATTTGGACCTTTTTCCTCCATGGAAGATGTGCCTAGTTTCCTCTATTAATATATTCACTTATTTATTTATAACAGTCTGAATTAATAGATACTTATTTTATACTCTTTGGTTACGATCCAATAGTACTTTATTTTGTTGCTCAAATTTTTCCAGCTTTGGGAGATTTTTAAGTTGGTTCCTGTGTCCTTTTTTGACATACCCAATCATTATGTTTTTTTTTTTCTTCTTTACTTTCTGGCACTACTGGATATTCCAGACTCACCTTGTATGTTTTCTGTCCCAGTGAAGGAGTCTTTGTTCCTTTTAGTGAAAAAGGATGTTAGAAAACAAGATCTGGGCTTGTTTCTACCACGGTGTTAGTACTTCTAGGCCCTCTCAGCTGGTGGAGCAAAGAAATATATGTGTGGGTGCTAACTCACATATATACACATATCTATACATATTTCTAAATGTAACCACCTATATTTATATTAAGATAAACATGGATTCATATTGATGTCTCCAACTCTAATCTATTAAGAGACAGATCACTTTAGCCTCCAGCCCCATGTTTATTGGTAAATTCCCATTAGAGCAGTAATAAATCTGATTCTTAACACCCACCTTTCATTACTTAATTCTTCAATTCCAGTTGTTCATGTGTAGTGGTTTCAGAAATGTCACTTCTTATTCCCATGGAAACAGTTTTATCAGTAAGACCACAGTGCTTATGTATGGTTCATTTTGCCTTCAGTATTTTTTAAATTAATTTTTATTGGAGTATGGTTGCTTTACAATGTTTTGCTAGCTTCTGCTACACAGTTAAGTGAATCAGTTATTTGTATATATATTCCCTCTTTTTTTGATTTCCTTCCTATTTATTTCACCACAGAGCACTGAGTAGGGTTCCCTGAGCTATATAGCAGATGCCTTTAAAGACTCTACTCAAAGGTACTTAGGGCAGAAAATTTACCCCATCCCCTTCAATGAAGTTATTTCATGCATTGTTTTGCCACAGTCTGCCTTCCATCGTGGGATCCCTGACCTCCTAGATGATCGTTTTAAAAATTATTTTTATTGTTCCACATCTTAAGATACAATCTTCATGCTGTTAAGTCACACGGTCTTGACAAATGAAGAGTGTCACGTATTCACAAATAGAGCTATCATATAGAACAGCTCCATTCCTCTAAATAGTTCCTCTTTACTTCACCTACTGAATCCTCTCCTCACCCCCAAAGCAACTGACAACAACTGATCTGTTTACCATCTCTAATGTTTTCCCTTTTACAGATGCTATATAATAGAAATCACACAGTATGTCACCTTTTTCAACTGTCTTCTTTGACTTAGCAATATGCATTTAAGATTCATCCATGTCTTTGCAGTGGCTTAATAGTTCATTCCTTTTATTACTGAATAGTATTACTTTGTATAGATGTACCACAGTTTATCCGTCACTGTTGAAAGACATCTTGCTTCCAATTTTTGGTGATTATGAATTCCCATGAGTTCTTAAAACAATTGAACCACTGGAAATAGCAGGAATAGTCAAAACTGAGCAAATCTCTGAGTATACAATAGTGATCAGTATAGTGATATATTCAGGAATATTTTAGTAGCATTGGAAAAGTAAGTGAAAGTAGGACACACAGATTATATACTCAGTATATCTCAGTGATGTGAAACATGCATATGTATGTATATCTTGAAGGAAATATAGCACAATGTTCACAGAAATCATCTCTGGGAATTGGTATAATAAGTGATAGTTACTCTTTAAATATTTTTCATATTTTTTATATTGGTTAATTAGAAAAAAAATAAACCAAAATCATTTCCAAATCACAAATCACATTTTAGAATCTGTAGGGAACTTTAGTTGCATATAGTCAAGAAAGACTTTAGGACTTTTCCTCTTCTTCCCTCTATTTCCTAGAGAATGCCTTTCTGGAATATGTCTTCTATACTCTAGATTCATCTTCATTCCTCTGGCTTTTAAAAACTGCTAAGAGTAGGGCTTCCCAGGTGGCGCTAGTGTTAAAGAACCCACCTGCCAATGCAGGAGACGTAAGAGACGAGGGTTCAATCACTGGGTCAGGAAGTTGTCCCCAGAGTAGGAAATGGCAACCCACTCCAGTATTCTTGCCTGGAAAATCACATGCACAGAGGAGCCTTGTGTGCGACAGTCCATGGAGTTGCAAAGAGCTGGACATGACTGAGCACACACACACACATACAGACACATATTTGTATTTACAGATATTATATATGTGTGTATATATATGTGTGTTAGTATCTACACATATGTGTGTATATGTAGTAGCAGTAGTAGTAAGGGTTTGTATGCAACTTAATGTCCCCTTATTCCTTCCTGTCTACCTCTCATTAAAATCCTGAGAAATATCACCAAGCAGATCCTCTCATTTTCCCATTAGGAGTAGTACATTTGGGCATGTGGCAGTCAGGACCTTTATTTTGTAGAATACTTTGTATCCTGTATTTGTCAGCAAGATTATTTACATTCTCTTGGCTTATAGGTGTCATAATACTTCAGCCTATTAAATTTAAAGTATTTATTATTATATTATTGTTATTTGTTATTATATTTATTATTATTTTTATAATGAGGGCTGGCATTAACACTTGTGAAAAGAAAAAGGGGGAAAAGCTCTAATTGAAGTGAATGCATGTAAATTTAGCATGCTACTTCTGCTTCTGTCACCTCAGACAGCTATATTTTTCCAAAAAGGCAAAACTAATGAGGAAAGCTCACAGTGGTTTTGTAGGTGGATGATTAGAATAATAACAGAAAATACAGGCTGTCAGTTCATTCACATTTAAAGGAGCTCTTAAATTTCTGTTTCTGTTTAAAATAGGTTGGGATAGCATATATTTCCATGACCATTGGCAAAGCTATTTAGACAAGCCTTATTTCTCTTGGAATATTATGAATTCATTATGTTTTCACCAAATGTTGAAAATTTAAGATTTTTTTCTCTCTTAGTGTTAGGGACATTGGGAAAATGTTTGTATTAATTTCAACTCACACCCCTTACAATCTTGGATGTTCTGCAACTGATGAAAATGGATACATCCAGTGACTGTCAACACCTGAGCTCTGCTCTGAGCAGATTTATTTTGAAAGAAACACCTTTGAAATGGGGAAAGAACTGTATGTCAATAGAGCAAAAAATGGTTCTTGCCAATGTCTGAATCAGCAATGGTTTCTAACAAAGGTTAATTCTTCTGGAAAAAGAAATGGTTCCAAGCCAATGGAGGTTGTTTTTTCTGAGCTTCTGCTTTGTTACAGGCAGTGTGTTAATTGCTGGATTTTAAAAGGTGAATAATCTTTATTTAATCTGTCCATTCAGGATGTTCATACTCTAGCAAGAGAGATAGGAATACAACTCTCTCTAAAATTGTGTGATGAAGTACAGCCTAGGACACTTTGCACTGTGATGTGCTATTTCTGAGAATGTGAAGGTACTAAGAAGGATTTGAGGGTGCCATTCCCAACTGCTTGTCCACAGTAGTTCTTTAATTTTACATCATTTCTGCAAAATGCTGGGTTGGATGATGACAAGCTGGAATTAAGATGGCTGGGAAAAATATCAACAACCACAGATAGGCAGTTGATACCACTGTATGGCAGTAAGTGAAGAGGAATTAAAGAGTTTCTTGAAAAAGGAGACTGAAAAATCTGACTTAAAACTCAATGTTCAAAAAACTAAGATCATGGTATCTGGTCCCATCACTTCATGGCAAAAAATGGGGGAAAAGTGGAAACAGTGGCAGATTTTATTTTCTTGGGCTCCAAAATCACTGCAGATGGTGATTGTAGCCATGAAGTTAAAAGATGCTTCCTCCTTGGAAAAAAAGCTATGACAAACCTAGATAGTATATTAAAAACCTAGATAGTATATTACTTTGCCAACAAAGGTCTGTATAGTCAAATCTATGGTTTTTCCAGTAGTCATGTATGGATGTAAGAGTTGGACCATAAAGAAGGCTGAGCACTGAAGAATTGATGCTTTTGAATTGTGGTATTGGAGAAGACTCTTGAGAGTCCCTTGGACTACTAGGAGAACAAACCAGTCAATCCTAAAGGAGATCAACTCTGAATGTTCATTGGAAGGACTGATGCTGAAGTTGAAGCTCAAACTCCAATACTTTGGCCACCTGATGCAAAGAACTGACTCAGTGGAAAAGACCCTGATGCTGGGGGAAGCTTGAGGGCAGGAGAAGAAGGGGGTGACAGAGGATGACTGAAAGACATCACCAACTCAATAGACATGAGTTTGAGCCAACTCTGGGAGACAATGAAGGACAGGAAAGCCTGGCATGCTACAGTCCATGGGGTTACAAGGAGTTGGACACAACTTGGTGACTGAAGAGCAACAACTGGTTGGTAGAGATGACCTTGGAATGCCATGGATGGTTTGAGGACTGTTAAGCAGTTGGGTAATTTTACAGCTAAATGCTGAGAATGCCGTGATACTACTTCTAAAGAAGGACATCTAATCTTCATTCCCTGAAGCTCAGATCTAAATTTGTTAGAGGAAACAGGAAGGAGCTGCCTGAAATGAGGAGACCAAGCTATGTTCCACAGGACAAGCTCACCCACCAGAAGCATGATTCTTACCTCGTGTCTTTGACTTTTTCTTATGTTAGAAGCACATTTTAATGGAAAAACACTGGCTGTACATGTTTCATGTCCAGCATACAGGTTTCTCGGGAGATAGGTAAGATGGTCTGGTATTCTCATCTCTTTAAGAATTTTCCACAGTTTGTTGTATGCAGGACAAGAAGCAGCAGTTAGAACCGAACATGGAACAATGAATGGACTGGTTCAAAATGGAAAAGGAACACATCAAAGCTGTATATTGTCACCTTGTTTGTTTAACTTATATGCAGGGTACATCTTGCAAAATGCCAGGCTGGATGACTCACAAGCTGGGATCAAGATTGCTGAGAGAAATATCAACAGTCTCAAATATGCAGATGATACCAGTCTCATGGCAGAAAGTGAAGAGGATTAAAGAACCTCTTGATGAGGATGAAAGAGGAGAGTGAAAATGCTAGCTTAACACTCAACATTAAAAAACAAAGATCGTGGCATCTGGTCTCATCACTTCATGGCAAATTTATGTGGAAAAAATGGAAACAGTGACAGATTTTATTTTCTTGGGCTCCAAAATCACTGCAGACTGTGACTGAAGCCACAAAATTAGAAGTTGCTTGCTCCTTGGAAGGAAAGCTATAACAAACCTAGTTCAGTTCAGTTCAGTCGCTCGGTCGTGTCTGACTCTTTGTGACCCCATGGACTGCAGCACGCCAGGCCTCCCTGTCCATCACCAACTCCGGAGTTTACCCAAACTCGTGTCCATTGAGTCGGTGACCCATCCAACCATCTCATCCTCTGTCATTCCCTTCTCCTCTCACCTTCAGTCTTTCCCAGCAATGACAAACCTAGATGGTGTATTGAAAAGTGGAGACATCACTTTGCTGAGAAAAGTCCGTATAGTCAAAGCTATGGTTTTCCCAGTAGTCACGTACAGATGTGAGAATTGGACCATAAAGAAGGCTCAGCGCAGAAGAATTGATGCTTTTGAACTGTGGTGTTGGAGAAGACTCTTGAAAGTTCCTTGAACAACAAGGAGATCAAACCAGTCAATCCTAAAGGAAATCAACTCTGAATATTCACTGGAAGAACTGATGCTGAAGCTGAAGCTCCAATCTTTTGGCCACCTGATGCAGAGAGTTGACTCACTGGAAAAGACCCTGATGCTGTGAAAGATTGAGAACAGGAGGAGAAGAGGGTGACAGAGGATGAGATGGTTGGATGGCAACACCAACTCAAGGGACTTGAGTTTGTGAAAACTCTGGGAGATGTTGAAGGACAGGCAAGCCCGGCGTGCCACAGTTCATGGGGTCATAAAGAGCCAACACGACTAAGTGACTGAACAATGAACATGTATCCCTGGAGAAGGAATAGAAACCTGAGATTAGAATTGGAGTGAAAGGCTAGCACATGATTTTCTATATATTGTTGGGGAAGAAGATATTTTCCTCTACCCTTTTAGGTTCTTCTGGCTGGTGTAAGAATTAAGTAGACATGAAACGGATTAACAGAAGAAAATCAAACAAATGTTTGATTTTATATATATATATGGAAGTGACCCAGGAAAACTGAGTAATTTACCAAAATGGTTGAAATATTCACCTTAAATAGCATCTTCAGCTAAAGACAAAAGAGAATTTTGGGTGTATAGGTCTCTGGGACTTCAAAGTGGATGAAGGCAATTGACATGGAATATAAAAGTAAATGTTTGGTAAATAAATGTTTGCTGGGCCACGCGGAGACAATGGGACAGAGAGAGGAATTTTAACAAACTTACTAGGTTCTTTCTCATCTATCACACCTAGTTCACACTATAATTCTCTATGGTGATAGCTCTCTTCCTAGAACAGGTCCTCTGTCTTCATTCTTTAGACAGTAAAGGGAGATGTAAAAAGTAAAACCTTCTGAGTCTCCTGAGTTGGTCCTTTATTGGACTGGAACCTGGTGGTCTGGAGTCAACGATGAGAGAGAGAAAGAGGGAAAGAGGCTAATATTCCCTGGGTTATGCAGCCGGCTTTTGCGCTCCAGGGAATCAGCCAGAAATAGAGAGAGAGAGAGAGAGAGAAACAAAGAAACAAAGAAAGAAAAAAAGAAAAAAAGACGCGGGGACCCAAGCTCTGATGGGGCAAAGGTGCTTTGTTGAATTCTGTAAGAGTGTATATGCCAGTAGCTTCTTTAGATAAAGATCAAGAGACCAGACTTTACAAGTTTACCAAGGAAGCCAGGAGCAATAGAGGCCATATGGCCAAGAGGCAATCCATATGAAAAGAGGGTCGTAAATAGTTATTTTTCACCGTACTGAAAAACTAACGAAGGAAATGCCTGGATACCTCAGCCCCCCTTCTTAATTCCTCTTAATTTCTCTTAATTCCTGAATATTCAGGAATTAATAAGGACCAGAGGATTCCTAACAGATCCAAAATAGCAAGCACACAGGAAGCCTCCTGTTAAATGCTTCCTGACACTCTAGACTTTGATTGTTTAATGCTCAAAATAATCCACATTCCAAAGAGAAATTTTGGGGTGGCAAATTTTGTTCTGTACTGTATCTCCTCCTGGTCACGGGAGGCCAGAATTCTTTTCAGGAGGTGGAAATGATTCCTCCATATCAGTGAGTAGATGCTTATGTAAGAAAGATGTGCAGTAGGCAGATACACACTTTGAGGTATATTATTGGCATATCCAATTACCTTTTCTATGATTTTTGTGTGACTCTTTCCTCCTAATATACATTAGGAAACATTGTGAATTGTTGTAAGCAAGAAATCCTATCAGTATTTCGGCTGTGCCTTGACAGGCAGTCTTTAATCTATAAAGGCTCTGCTTTCTAAGAGTTAAAGTGAGGCCCATTGTCTGGGCTTCTTGTGACTTTCCGCACAGTAACAATACAGGAGGTATAAAAGCAGAAAGTGGAGGCTCTTATTTATTGGACTAATTTGATTTATGCTTCAGTCTGTGCTTCCATTAAGTTTTTATTATGTAAATTTTAAACACACCATAAAACTATAAAGAAAACTATTAAAACACTATTCAATTTGAGTAAATCATAACATTTTGCCATGTTGGCTTCAGATTTTCAAAAAGCTTATTAAACATCATTTATTATGAAGAGTTTTCTTAGCAAGAAACAGTCTCCGTTCCTGCTTGTGCCATATTCTGAAGCAACTTTTTGTTGCTAAAGTCCTCCAGACTCTGAACTTGGTTTAAATGAGCTTTCAGATTTGGCCCTTGCTGATAACTCTGCCTTCATCATTTGCCACTGCTGCTGCTTATCAACCCCAAACACACTGCGTTCCAACCATTGAATTTTTTTCAGTTTCTAGAAGAAGCTGTAATCTTTCTTACTCTTCACTTTGGCAGTAGTTCTATCTGCCTGGAAAACTTCCCCCTCTACCTCCTCTCCTGAAGAGTCGCACCGAGATCTCAGCCTTCACGTCCTCTGGAAAGTTTCATCCGACATCCAAGGCAGGAGCCTTCCTAAGGGCTCTTCCTCTCTTGTGAAGGTTCCCAACCCCAGGCCATGGGCAGGCCTGTGGTCCATTAGGTCTGTGGCCTGTGCCCACGCAGTAGGAGGTGAACAACAGGCAAGAGAGCAAAGGCGCTTCATCTGCATTCCCACTGCCATGAGATTCTAATGCCACCGCTGATCTGACAAGAGGCGGGACTCAGGTGGTAATGCAAGTGATGGGGAGCGGCTGTAAATACCTCGCATTCCAGGGGTCTAGGTTGTGCCTTGCTTACGAGAGTCTAACGCCTGATGACCCGAGGTGGAGCTGAGGCCGCAAATACAGCTTATCATTAGCAGAGAGGTTTGAATGCACAGAGACCATAATAAATCAGTTGCTTGCAGATTCATATCAAAACTCTATTAGTGAGTGGCAAGTGACAATTAAGCTGCACCTGGTGGTAGGTTTTTCAGTGGCAAGTGAGTTGATGTACTTCAGTTGTTCAGCTGCATCTGCCCCCCGCCCCCCACCCCCAACAACCTTGGCCCATGAAAAAATGGTCTTCCATGAAAGTGGTCCCTGGTGCCAAAATGGTTGGGAACTGCTGCTATAATGAATTTAATGTCAAATACTGGTTAAAATGGCTTCCCTGGTGTCTCAGCAGTAAAGAATCCGCCTGCCGATGTGGGAGACATGGGTTTGATTCCTGGGTCGGGAAGATCCCCTCGAGAAGGAAATGGCAACCCACTCCAGTATGCTTGCCAGGGAAATCTCCTGGACAGAGGAGCCTGGAGGACTACAGTCCAGAGGGTCACAGAGAGTTGGACACGACTTAGGGACTAAGAACAACAACTGGTTAAAACAGTGAAGATGATAAATGTGGCAGATGACAGTAAAGAAACGAAACTATGTGTTTTGGGATTTATAAACATTTTTGAAAATTTGCTTGAAATAAGTATATTGTTGAAGACTATGGATCCACTAAAAAGTTATGTGTATTATCCAATTATTTTATAATTTTCATGTAGCCCTTATTATATACTGCCTTGCATTAGCCCTTCACATACCTATCGTATAAAATACATAGGGTATATTATGTATATTATGGGAGTATATAATTACATACGTGTATATATGTATGTTCCTGAAGACTTAGGAACATGTTAGCTTTGTCTCACCTCTCCTATTGGAACCATGGTGACAGGTTTCCTACCTGTCAAGTTTCATTCATTGCTTAATTTTATAGTGAGTTGTTTGAACACAAATTATATATACAGAGTGTACATTTACTGGTACACCACACAATACCTAGGACAACATCAACAAAAACATATGTTATTCGATTTATTATTGCTTACAATTACACTTTTAAAATGAGAAGAGGGATTAGTTTTTTTGGAAAGCATTTGAAAATAATGGTTATAAATTTTTTGAAACGCTAAAAAAAAAAAAAAGACTTTCTATAATCAAACTCAGCAACAAGGTTCTCCTTGTGCTTCTGAACTTGTTCATTTTCCCTCCAAGTATTTATTGAAGCTTCTTGTGGTTTTGGTCTTGAACTTATAATAGTGAACAAAACAAATATGGAACTCTTAATCTAGCACAGACTCAGAGATTAAGAAAATAAATCAATTATTTAGGCAAAAACAAGAACAAATAAGTAATAAATAAGGGGGTGCATCTTTAAACTGGATATTTAGGAAAGGCTTGTTTTAGGAAGATATATTTTACTTGGGAGCTGAAGTCTGAATAGAAGAGAGATGCATTCAGAAGAGGGGAAAAGGAGCCCAAACTGAAATTAAACAGTAAGCAGACCACACAGAGCTTTTTAGGCAAAGTTAAACAGTGTGAGGGAAAAAACCAAACTAATTCTGAGGGCCTATGGTTTAATGCTCTTTGCCTGTGTGTGTGTGTGTTCCCTATTATTAAAGGTGTGAATTTTAGCTTGGAAAACAACTTCAGATATATGTTTATTTAAAAAAAAGATGTATATAATTACTATCCTTGTTCTTGTACACAAGATGTACTGTGACCAGATATGAGGTGTTTAAATGTTGACAGAAAATCCAATTTACACCCATTTGGCAGGTCACATCACAGTTCCTAATCAGGCTCCTAAGTGTTTCCTTTGTTATGATATATGTGGATTTTGCTGCATTCCTCAAGTTGTTGAAGACTTTGAGCACTGTTGGTGGTTTATGAACATTTTAATAATGACATTTGATAGGATGTTTTGACTTCCACTAATACTTGTTAAATTTATTAAACAAGAAGGCCATTAGACTGAGGTGATTCTAATCCCTTGGCATCTACAAGTAAGCCAATCAAAATATAAGCTTTAAATGCCTCAAGGTTACACATCTAACCCTGAAAAGGACAACAATCATAGATGGCTAACCAAGCTTTAACCTGGAGACAATAATTTCCTTGCTTTGCTTCCGCCTTTTCTCTATAAAGTCTTTTGCTACCTCTCACTGGAGGAGCACTTCTACCATTTCCAATACGGTATTGCTTTATTGCAACTCATTTTCATTCAAATAAACACTTAAAATTTTGAAGTGTCTCAATTTATCTTTTAACATACTTAATGCAAATTAGAATACATATATACTGAACATTGGAAAGGACTTTAAAATTTTTCTGGTTTTATTGATTTTCATAAGCGTATAGTTGCTTTTCAGTGTAGTGTTAATGTCTGCTGCTCAGCAAAGTGACTCAGTTGTACTTTTTAGATTTCCTTCCCATTTAGGTCACTACAGAGCCCTGAGTAGAGTTCCCTGTGTTCTACAGTAGGTTTGCATTAGTTAGCCTGTTTTATACAAAGTAGTTTAGATATGGGGCTTCCCTGGTGGCTCAGATGGTAAAGAATCCGCCTGCAATGCAAAAGGTCTGGGTTCGATCCCTGGGTTGAGAAGATCCCCTGGAGAAGGGAACGGCTACCCACTCCGGTATTCCGGCCTAGAGAATTCCAAGGACAGAGGGGCCTGGCAGGCTACAGTCCATGGGATTGCCAAGAGTCGACACCACGGAGCAACTTTTCACTTCACTTCACTTCACTTTGCTGTGTATATATGTCAACCTCCGTCTCCTAATTCGTCCCCTTCCCCCCCCCACCTTCCCCACTTGGTAACCATAGGTTTGTTCTCTACATCTGTAACTCTATTTCTGCTTGGAAATAAGTTCATCTGTATTGTTTTTCTGGATTCTGCATGTAAGTGATATTATACAATATTTATTTTTCTCTTTCTGAATTACTTTACTCTGTATGGCAACTTCTAGGTGCATCCTCTGTGTATGGCACACACCGCTCTGTGTATGACACTGTTTCGTTCCTTTTTATGACTGAGTAATAGTCCATATCCATTCCTCCGTTGATGGACATTTAGGTTGCTTCCATGTCCTGGCTATTGTAAATAGTGCTGCATTAACATTGAGTGCATGCATCCTTTTGAATTCTGATTTTCTCCGGATACATGCATAGGAGTGGATTTTCTAGGTCATATGGTAGCTCTATTTTTAGTTTTTTGGGAACCTCTATGCTTTTCTCCATAGTGGCTGTACCAATTTACGTTCCCACCCCACAGTGCAGTAGGGTTCCCTTTCTCCACACCTTCTCCAGCATTATACCAAGCACTGGAAACGATCCAAGAATCCTCATTAGGTCTCTATGCATTTGATTTTATTCCACTAGTATTAGAAACTTCATACCTCTCAAGTTTGTTTTATCAACTCTAGTTTGAAAGACTTGCTTACATTAGTGTAAAATCTGCCATCTTATAAACACCACTCATTTTGCTCTTGGAGCAAAACTGAGCAATCTACTTCTTAGTAGAATATCAAACATATGGATGCAATTCAGTTTCTTCCTGATTCCTTTTCTAACTAAACGTAAGTTTATCCTGCTTGTCTCTTACTTATGGACTGGTCTATCTACCGATGAGTAGATTATCTTTTTGTATCCTAGATACTCTACACTTGAGCCCATTGAACTGCTTTTTGTGGTCACTTTGTATCCTCCAGTTATCACTCACAGCTCTTGAGTACTTTTCAGTTTCCTTCTCAAAGAAAATGTAAATATTTTGACCTCTAGAGAGCTTTGCCGGCTTTCAAAAATTTGAGAGGTTCATCAGAAATAAGGTCTACCTTCGTTTTTTCTATTTTTAATGTTACGATT
Organism: Dama dama; assembly: GCF_033118175.1. Lineage (NCBI taxonomy): Eukaryota > Metazoa > Chordata > Mammalia > Artiodactyla > Cervidae > Dama > Dama dama. Next base: position 10,923,037 of record NC_083692.1, on the reverse strand, counting down.
TTCTAATATGCTCATAGATTCTATCAAGGTGAGATTTCTGCCAGAGATGTTTTGCTCACAGGTATAGCTAAAGAAGTAACCATTCTGTAGAATGGTTTTAGAAGGAGATGGTTTTTATAGACCTATTGTCAGTGCGCATAACCTCTCTATCCAGAAGGCAAAAACATGTTGTGATTGGATTAAGTCATTGACTTGTAAGCTGAGTTTAGCAGACAGCCTGAGAGGTCCTTGGATTTACCCACACAGTATGGAGGGGCGGTGGTGCTGGCTGTGTATACAAGGCGGGCTACCCAGCTCAACCCAGGGGATGCACTGCTTTTAGCGCTCGCAAGCTCTCTGTTTTAAATCAGGCTTCGTCATAAGATTTGGTTGGAGTGGCTAAAAATTATTTTGAAAACCATGGAAACATCTGAATATTTTGGATACTATCTTAGGCTTTCTCCTTACGAACAGTGGGATATTCTCACTAAACCTCTTGCTGAAGCTGGAAACTTTTGTGGTGCTGAACTTTTATTTATGTCTGTTCATGAAGATGCCACCAAAGAGGGCTAATGACACTAAACGAAGAAGTGAGGATCAGGAAGAAGGTAAGCTCAGAAGCTGCTAGCACCCTGTCGTCAGGCAAAAGTCCTTGATGATGAAGAAAGGGGAATGAAATTACAGTTCCTGTGGCTGGAGAGAAACGGAATTGTTCCTATCGGGAGTGCTTTCTAAAGCTTCCCTAAGGCTGTGGGGCTCTTTAAATCAGCAAGCCCCCTTTCTTTTCAATCACAAAGTGGAAAAAAGCACCTCCTTTTCTTTTCTTTTTTTTTTTTTTTTGTCTTTCAAGAAATCCAAACTGTAAGCATTGTTGAGTCATATCTCTCTTTGAAGAGGGAAATGCCGTCTCTGTGTAGGTTGAAGGTAGGAGATTTATGAAGAAAAGAAGAGCAGAGAAATGGATCATAACATTGTATTTAATATTTTCTTCACTTTACAATGTTCTGCCTTGCTTGACATGTTTACTTTACAAACACTTATTTTCCTGGCTCAGAGGTGCTCTCTGAACACCATGGTGCATAATTAATGTCAAGGTGGAAAGTGATTATGCTGCAAATGCTGTTCCCTCTGCTCTGAAAAGCATTTTTAAAGCCAATTTAGGTCACACATAGTTCAGTCTCTTAGAAATTTTTCTTAATTGTTCAGCTAAAGAGAATGCCTCAGGGTGTTTATTAATGGACCTTCCAGTGGGCTGTCTGTCCTGGGGAGTGTGAGTGTGCTAGAGGCTGGGTATAGTTTCTCTCAGGGTGTGGTGGTGGGGTGATTATTGTAGGAGATAGGAACCCCAAGAAGGTTATCTTTTTTTTTTTTAGGCCTCGGATATGTAAGCAAAACAATCAACAACACAGTTTAGCTAAAAACCATGTGACACATTGTGCACTTGTTTCAAAGAGGAAAACTGTTATTTTCTTCACTGCAGCAGACTTCCCAGGTTCAGTGAGAAGAAACATGTCAGGATAGGAATCAGATACAAATACATTTTTTCTTTTTTTTAATTAGAGGATAATTACATTATTGTGTTGGCCTCTGCCATACATTTATTAACTTTTTTTAAAAAAGATTTTTTTGATGTGGGCTATTTTTAAAGTCTTTATTGAATGTGTTACAGCATTGTTTCTGTTTTATATTTTGTTTTTCTGGCCCCAAAGCACAAGGGGTCTTAGCTACAGGAACCTGCACCCCTTACACTGACAGGTAAAGTTTTAGTCTCTGGACCACTAGGGGAGTTCCAAAACATATTTTTAAATGAACCATTCTTTTATGTTCAGTTGTCATTTGCTGTCCTTTGTGAGTCTTCTGCTGATGGAGATGTAGGCTGGCAAAACTTGCAAGAGCAGTCAGTGAAATCACCCTGATGCAAAGTTCTCAAGCTTTGAGGGGCATTTATAGTTGCTAAGGAGCTTCCCAGGTGGCTCAGTGGTAGAGTATCTGGTTGCCAATGCAGGAGATGCCAAAGACTCAGGTTCCAACCCTGGGTCAGGAAGATCCCCTGGAGGAGGAAATGGCAGCCCATTCCAGTATTCTCACCTGGCGAATCCCATGGATGGGGTTGCAAAGAGTTGGACATGACCGAGCATGCACGCCCTTGTATAGCTGCTAAGACTGGGGTCAGATTTGCTGTCCTGTGGGTGAGAGTCAGTGTCGCTGGTGGGCAAAGGAAGGAGCTGGGATTTCCTCTGGGTTTGTCCTCTGCACAGAAAACACATCAGCGTAGAGCAGCAGAGCAGCAGAGCACCAGACAGTGGCACCTCGCCTTTCTCCTAATTCTCCCTTCCAATCTGGGGATTCACTTGGATCTCCAGAGTTTATCAACTGGACAGTTTATCACTGGACAGTGATCAGAACACACTACTTTGGCATGTGGGTTATTTCGCGATGAAGGACTCTGAGAACCAATAGGCCCAGAATGAAGCCTTCTTGGAGTTTTCCTTAAGCAGCAACTTCTGGGACATAAAGCTACCATAAATTCCTTTTTCAGAGGAGATCTTTCCAAGAAGGAGGAATGAGAATAAAACCTACCCCCAATTCCTTTTCTCGGGGAGTTTTATGGCCCTAAAGTAGACAGAAGTCTATTCCTATTTGCCTAGACAAACATTACAGATTTTCTTATCTCCCGATAGGTCTTCTAAAAAACCATTTATCTTTTGTTGAAAAAAAAAAATCCCACATTTGTTCTTAAAAGCATCTTTTCTCCTCCCCACCCCCTTTCCTTTACTAAATTAGGTATATAAGCCTCTAACTTGAACCATTTAAGGAGCCAGCTACCTCTTTTGTTAGCTCTCATGTGCTACAAAATAAACCCTTTGCTCTGGTTAATTGGTCATTTGTCAGTTTAGTTTGAAGATTCCCATTACTGAATCTACGAGGATAGAGGAAAAAAAAATTCCTCTTCTATACCAACTTCCCAACTTGATCACATCATGACATAATACACATTTTTCCGCACATTTCTCTTGGCTTGTACATGAACATGCTACTCCCTGTGTTCATGTGCCATCTGTCTGACGTTTGTAATTAAGAAGCAGAGTTTAAGAAAAGGATACTTCTGTAAGGGATTTGATATAGTGCTGCAGGTAAAACCTGAGCAGGAATGAGGAAAGCAGGATGGGGTAGGGGAAGAAGCTCTTCAAAGATGCTAAAGCCTGGTCTAAGCCTGGACCCACAGGGAGCTATGGATCATGGCACCATGTACTTGTTCCACCTTGAAGAAGGTTGCGCTTTGTTTTATATCCCATACCAGTCAGTCATTGGCTGTGGGCTTCCCTGGAAGGAGGCTGCAAGCTGACCAGCATTTCCAGGAGGGTGACCCCAGTCAGGATGCCTCTGTAAGCTGCTGAGAACCAAACTCCACAACAGTAGGGAGAGGAAGGAAATCTTGCCAGGACACCAACAGCCTCTGCCATAGCACACAGGATATCTGTCTTGTGTAGTCATTTGTTTGTGGCAGGGATGCCCTCAGACTGACAGCCGTTAAGATAAAGATATAAAGGAAATTATTGGAAATGTAGGGCAAGGGTCAACAAATATTTGCTGTAAAGGGCCAGATAATACATATTTTAGACACTGTGGTCCAGATGGTTTTTGTTGCAACTATTCAACTTTGTTGTTGAATATTCAACATAAATTCAAATATTCAACTTTAGCATAAAGACTGCCATAGACAATATATCAACAAATGGGCAGGGCTGTATTCCAATAAAACTTTATTTACAAAATCAGATGGAGGCGTCAATTTGGCCCACAGACTGTAGTTTGCTGACTTCTGATATAAGGGATAGAGCAGGAAATAATCATTCATGTTTCCAATGTGTGTACCCTCTGCAAATAGAATTAATTTTTCCTTTCAAATAAAAAGCTTATAACTAATATATTTTCCAATTTTGGTTAAGAGTATAGGCCTTGAGGGACTTCCCAGGTGACCCAGTGGTTAAGACTCTGCACTCCTGCAGGGGACACAGGTTCAATCCCTGGTTCGGGAACTAAGATCTCTTAGGAAAAAAAAAAAAAAGACTATAGGCCTTGCAATTGAAAAGATTGGGATTCTGCTTTTACCACTTTCTAGACCATCAGTTTCACAAGGTCATGTTGAGGAATAAATGAGAAAATGTATCAAATGCACTTTTAATATGGTGGTTACCACTTCAGTTCAGTTCAGTCACTCAGTCGTGTCCGACTCTTTGCGATCCCATGAATCACAGCACGCCAGGCCTCCCTGTCCATCACCAACTCCCGGAGTTTACTCAAACTCATGCCCATCGAGTTGGTGATGCCATCCAGCCATCTCATCCTCTGTCGCCCCCTTCTCCTCCTGCCCCCAATCCCTCCCAGCATCAGGGTCTTTTCAATGAGTCAAGTCTTCGCATGAGGTGGCCAAAGTACTGGAGTTTCAGCTTCAGCATCAGTCCTTCCAATGACACCCAGGACTGATCTCCTTTGGGATGGACTGGGTGGATCTCCTTGCAGTCCAAGGGACTCTCAAGAGTCTTCTCCAACATCACAGTTCAAAAGCATGGTTACCACTTAGGGCTTAATAAACAATACTTTGCTATCATCATTGTTGTTTCGTCCCGTAGGATATTATTTTATAGCTAATTCCTGGCATTTATCACTATTTTTATTTGATGTCTGATTTACCTCTGAGATATGACATTGAACATAAAGTTTTGCAGAATCAGTAGAACTACACAAGGGAAGGTCTCTTCTCTTACATCAGGCTGACCCGAGCCTAACAGGCATGCTTCCTGATCCTTGTCTTCTCCTCTCTTTGCTCGGCAGAGAGAGATGGAAAAAAGATTTATGAAATAGATCCTCATCTTGAGATTGAATTAAGGTTGTGGAGGAATTCTGATGGATGGGATTCTGGTAGAAAATGGATCCTATTTTCTGTAACAAAGAACTAAAAAGGTGACCTGATATAGTACCTGGACTTGGCCACTCCCAGGATCACCAACTTCCCCCAGTTGTTCACTGAATGCCTTAAACCTTTGGGTGTAAATCAAAACAACTTTCACTTGTTTCATTTAATTTCCATTATAAGATAGAGGCAAGCCTTGGACTGGGGGCTTGATTTAAAACAGAGCTGTCTCTCTCTGTTTCTCAGGCAGGAAAAATGTGAGCAGGAATTACTCCTGTCTCTAAGGAGCCTGTCGAGTTGGACTCTGTTCCAGAGAAGACGCTGGAAGGCTTGGTGTTGCTGATGCAGATTCATTGAGAAAAGTGTACTCCTCCGAGGTAAGCCATCCATCATGTCTCAGTCGCTGGGCTTTTGCTTCCCAGACGACTGCATAACGTCCAGATTGGACAGACAACCCTGCATCAGCCCAGGGGAAACAAATGGCACCCCTTCAGTAGATTAAATGGGTCGAACCATCCAAGGGAATCTGTTTTATGGAATCATTTGGCTTACTGAACAACCTTGCATTACAGATAAATGAAATCCTATAGCAAAGGCGCCAAACCTGCTTTTTAGTTATTTTTCCAGAAGTAGAGCCATTCGTTGCCAGAGAAAGTTCAGCCTCATGATAATGGGGAACACTGGTCTGTGAAAGCGCTGCACTGGGAGTGTCCTTTGCATTTCAAATAAAATTCCAGTTCCTCCTCACGGCTGTAAGACCTCAATCTGATGCTACTGGCTTCTTCAGCTGCATGCTTCAGCCCCACTGGTGCTCCCTTTGTGCCTTAAATTTGTCAAATGTATGCCATTCTAAAGACCGTGCACTTGATGTTTCCCTGTCTAGAATACCCTTCACCGGGTCTTCCCAAGACTGATTCTTTGTGATCACTGATTAAGCACGGATGTCGCTTTTTTGGGAGAGTTCTTTGCTGACAACTCACTCCTTCTCTGGAGGCATCCACATCACTCTCTGATATATCACCCTGAATTGTTACCTTCATTGGACTTCTCATTATCTAAGACTCTCTTATTTACTTGCTTGATTCTCTCTTTTAAAGTATAAGTTTCATGTGAGATTGTTCTTTCTCCCTCTGTCTTCAGCTTCTAGACAATGCCTGTCACAAGGTGATTCTTAATTAGTATTTTCTGAAAGAATGAATAAATGTATCAGATAATTGGAACCATATTGCAAATGAGTCCTGTAAATATTGGAAAGTTTCATATTCTTGTTGGGTCTCGGTTTTCTTAAAATGGATGGAATGGAGAATATTAAAGAATTTATATACTTCTATTTTATGACTCTAAGGGGCATTTTCTTTTCACTGACTTCAAATTTTGCTGGCCATACAGAAAATATTATAATACTGGAATCAGGACTTAGTGCTCTGTGTCTTTCTCTGTGGCTAAAAAAATCACTCAAGGATTCCAAAAAATCTGTTTTTGTGACATCACAGAAAGTTATTTTCATTTGATGTAGATACAGTTCATATGAATAGTTAAAGCAGAGGGTAAACTAAAACCATTGGCCCTGAAAATTCTCAGATATGAGATACAAATATTACTTTCCCCACATCGTCAGCAGATGACTTTGCATTGAGAAGTGATCTTTAGTGATAATAGTGAAATATGGCATGCTCACTTGAGTTCATGTCAATAACATTTAAGAAATCACCAGCTTCAACTTCGATTTAAGTTTTTTTGAAGACGATAGAAAATCTCTCCTACCACACATCCCTCCACGCAGCATCGGGCCTGTCATTTATCTTGAAGATTACACTTTTATCAGCAGGATGTTAAATTCTTCTTCCTAGCAGACTATACTTGTCTCGCCCAATTGCTCATTTTTGTGCTGAGATCACACGCTGTGTACTGTTGCTTAATATGATTTGGTCAGTGTGTTCATTCACACTTCATTCCATGCACATAGCAGTGTGTATAATTTTCAAAACCAAAAGAAATGCTATTATCTGTATATTTCATTTTTGCTCACAAATATTTATTAAGCGTCTACTATGCCCAGCACTTTGGGGAATGTAGCCAGGAGAGTAGACAACCTGGACCCTGCCCTGATTTATATTCCATATTAGGTTTACAAACGTTCATTAAGCCCCTACTGTTTACTAGGTATCAGCTGGACACTTCCTTTAATTATGTCATTTATTTCTAAAAACCATCATGCTTTATATAGGTGTTATTGTCCAAATCTGGCAGATGGGAAAACTGAAGGTTAAAGGTTCTTGCAGTTTTCCCAAGATTAAATTTATGTCAGTTAGTACTCAAATTAGTTTTCTGATTCCAAGTCCAGTGTCTACTGCAGAAAGACAAATGATACACATGAGTGAGTGCCAAGTCACTTTGGTTTTGTCCAACTCTTTGCAACCCCGTGGACTGTAGCCCACCAGGCTCCTCTGTCCATGGGATTCTCTAGGCAAGAATATTGGAGTGGGTTGCCATGCCCTCCTCTAGGGGATCTTCCTGATCCAGGGATCAAACTCGCATCTCTTAAGTCTCCTGCACTAGGCAGGCAGGTTCTTTACCACTAGTGCCATCTGGAGCATTCATGAAATGGCTATAGTACAAGGCAGACTTCTCTGAATACTGCAAGGGAAGAGGAACGGTTACTTCCATATCTCCACTTTAAGGACATGAGTGTATTGGGTTTCTCCAGAGAAACAAAACCAGAAGACTATTAATTTATTCATTATCAGGATTTGGCTCACACAGTTGTGGAAGCTGACAAGTTCCAAGATTCACAATGGGCAAGCTCGTGACTAAGCAGAGCTGAAGGCGTGAGTTTCGGGAGGAACGCCAACAAACTTGATAGCCAGGTAGAGCTGATCTGGCTGAAGGCAGGAAAAAAACCTCTGCCTTAGTTCAAGACAAAGAGGAGCTCTCTTAGTCTTATTCATGGCCTCACTGATTGGATGCGGCCCACCCAAATTAGGGAGGGGCATTAGTCTACCCATTCAGAGGTTAATTTTATTTTTCTTATGTAATATTTTATTTTTTTCTTCTGAACTTTGCATTTTATTAGTTTTTTTAATTGGAAGATAATTGCTTTACAATATTGTATTTGTTTCTGCAATACAACAACATGAATCAACCATAAGTTATGGCCATAAGCCTTGAGTTACGTAGATCCATTTCCTCTTGAGCCTCTCTCACACCCCACCCCATCCCACCATCCTAGGTTGTCCCAGACCACTGGACTGAGCCCCCTGTGTTATCCAGCAACTTCCCACTGGCTATCTATTTTACACATGGTAATGTATATATGTCAGGGCTTCCCTGGTGGCTCAGCAGTAAAGAATCTGCCTGCAACGCAGGAGACCCGGGTTCGATCCCTGGGTCAGGAAGATCCCCTGGAGGAGGACATGGCAACTCACTCCAGTATTCTTGCCTGGAGAATCCCTATGGACAGAGAGGCCTGGTGTGCTGCAGTTCATAGGGTCGCACAGAGTTGGACACGACTAAGTTGTCCAAATAAGAGTTGGAAGTGACTAAGGAGCAGCAGCTGCAGCAGTGTGTATATGTCACTGCTACATCCAGAAACACCCTCACTTCCAGAATAATGTTTGATCAAATGTCCAGGCGCTGTGTGGTTCACATTGACATGCAAACTGTACTGTCACTGTGGCTTTGTCCTCCTCTCTCTTGATATGAATTAGTTGCTTCTGCATTGAAATTCTTATGTTGAGATTTTTGTTGTTGTTGTTCTGATTGAGCCAGATGTTTGCTTTTGCTTGTCTTGCACTGCCCAGCATCCATTCTTCTTTCACACCAGTTCCTGATACCCTTTCAGGAAATTACCTCTCTTCATGTTCCCGTTCTCAGGGGCTCTAGACACCTAGGTGCCTCATTTTATTTGAAGGGCAGGTATGTGACCCACGCTAAGTTCAGCAGCCCCTCTCTGGTGCTGTGAATCTGAAGTAGAGCAATACAAAGGGGAAAATGATCGGGTACATATGTCAGTGGCAGAGGCTCTTTGAGTAGTTCCTGCAGCTTATGTGCCTGCAGCCGCCAGGTTTTAAGCCTTGTTCTTTACCATCAGCATCCTTCAAATAAATTTTCTTTTTTTTTTTTTTTTCTTGTTAGCTACATTTATTTTTGTTGCTTACCCTGAAAGTACTCTATCCCTTATAAAAGCCTTACACGATTCTCTACCCTTTTGTGTCTAGTCTCAGTGGGGCTGAACAGCAACTGTTTTAGATTTGCCACTGGGATGGATTTCCCAAAAGATTAAGTATTCATCTGAAGCCTGGACTACCACAGAGAATAGCAAAGCTATTTTTTGAAGTGCTTTCACTTCTGCATTGTCAAGTTTGGCTTCCTTTGACTCCTGTGGTCCCCACATCCCGAGACCGGGACTAAAGCCATTATTTTTGCTTAATCTTAAAATCTTCTTATAATACTCACTTTTCAAGTGGGAGTCCTGAAGTTATTCAATCTTCCACATTGCCTGCTTTCGCAAGGAGTAAAACAGCTGATTATGCAGCACTTTCTCTACCACCTTGGCGGAGTTTCCATGTAGGAAGACCTCATTACCAAGCCTCTCCATCTCTGATGAAGGAGCAAAGACCGCAAGAGGCTAAGTGACTAGATGGAGACTTAACAGCATGGAAGAGGATCCAGGAACTAAACTCAAAGTTTTCCCCTTTGTTGGCTTTAATGACCTGGCCCTGTAGTGTTGATCTCTGTCCCTCTGTCTTTTGAACCCTGACCTGACCCACTCATAGAATGCTCTGGTGTGTCTCCAGCTCCGACTCTAGCATTGATACCCATGGATGCATTCCAGAACTGGATCGGAAACATGGACCAGGAATCAGAAACATCTGGTTAAAAAACCGTGTCATTCCTGCCATTTCTCTCATTATTCCACTTTGCCTTGGCAGATGAGAACGGGCTCCTTTGACAGTTTCATGTGGCTCCTTTAGAGCCTTCAGTTCAGTTCAGTTCAGTCACTCAGTCGTGTCCACTTCCTTGCAACCCCATGAATCGCAGCACGCCAGGTCTCCCTGTCCATCACCGACTCCCGGAGTCTACTTAAACCCATGTCCATCGAGTTGGTGATGCCATCCAACCATCTCATCCTCTGTCATCCCCTTCTCCTCCTGCCCCCAACCCCTCCCAGCATCAGGGTCTTTTCCAGTGAGTCAACTCTTCGCATCAGGTGGCCAAAGTATTGGAGTTTCAGCTTCAGCATCAGTCCTTCCAATGAACACCCAGGACTGATCTCCTTCAGGATGGACTGGTTGGATCTCCTTGCAGTCCAAGGAATTCTCAAGAGTCTTCTCCAACACTATAGTTCAAAAGCATCAGTTTTTCGGTGCTCAGCTTTCCTCACAATCCAACTCTCACATCCATACATGACCACTGGAAAAACCATAGCCTTGACTAGACGGAGCTTTGTTGGCAAAGTAATGTCTCTGCTTTTTAATATGCTGTCTAGGTTGGTCATAAATTTCCTTCCAAGGAATAAGCATCTTTTAATTTCATGGCTGCAATCACCATCTGCAGTGATTTTGGAACCCCCCAAAATAAAGTCTTACGTATCCCCAAACCGCCATCTGGGTTCTCTCCCATTGCTGTCATGTGGATCTCACCATGGCTGCTTTTCCGTATTCAGCGTCTTGTGCCTCTGTGCCCTTGTTCTCTTTGGCTTGTGTTTGAACAGTGCCATAATCAGCACAGTCTCATCCTTACTTTTTTTTTTTTTTTCCATTTATATTTATTAGTTGGAGGCTAATTACTTTACAATATTGTAGTGGTTTTTGTCATACGTTGACATGAATCAGCCAATAGCCAGGACATGGAAGCAACCTAGATGCCCACCAGCAGACGAATGGATAAGGAAGCTGTGGTACATATACAAAATGGAATATTACTCAGCCGTTAAAAAGAATTCATTTGAATCAGTTCTAATGAGAAGGATGAAACTGGAGCCCATTATACAGAGTGAAGTAAGCCAGAAAGATAAAGACCAATACAGTATATTAACACATATATATGGAATTTAGAAAGATGGTAACGATAACCCTATATGCAAAACAGAAAGAGACACAGATGTACAGAACAGACTTTTGGACTCTGTGGGAGAAGGCGAGGGTGGGATGTTCAGAGAGAACTCACCCTTACTTTTAAGAAAGCATGTAGAGTGTGTCACGTGTAAACCTTCAGCTCTGACAGTCACATCAGCAAACGTCCAATGTTACCTTATATGACCCAAACCTGCTTTGCTATTCCTCTGACCTTTTATGCCTCAGTGACTGTTCTACGTTCTCTGCTGTATTACAGAAACCTGTTGAGACACTTAATCTGTGTATCCACTGGGCATCACATATTGCTATAAGGTCAGAATTTTCCTTTCTGTGAGATTGTGCAGTTTTACTCCTTAAGCAATATCATGTGCTTAGGGTTCAGGCTTTAAAAATATTCAGGTAAACTTGCCTCCCTTATTATGGTAATTGAACATTTTCACAGGTCTGCAGGAGCAATTCACAGATTTTTCTGACCCCTTCAGAAAATGAATGAATCAGGTGCTTAAAAGCCAGTACTTCTTTTTAAAATTTTTATCAGAGTATAGTTCCTTTATCCTGTTGTGCTATTTTCTGCTGTATAGCAAAGTGAATCAGCCATACATATGCATAGATCCCCTCTTCTTTGGATTTCCTTCACATTTAAAGGTCAGCCCTTCTCCATTTCACCTTTCTCACCCTCAGCTCAGATCTAATAGCATCTATAATACATTTATCCTTTTAGACTGTACATTTGTGTTGTGTCTTCATTTTCAGAGAATACTTTTGGCATTTAAAGTCAAGCATATGAAGCACTTTCATATATATGTTTTTAACAACCAGACTTAACTCAGCATAATTTTTATTTTTATGTTTCCCAAACAGGAATGACTTCTTCTCAACTCTACATTTCTATTCTCATAATAATGGTTGGAAAATACCACTTTTTTTAAGTGAATGGAGGAGGTCAGAAGGTGTCCACATTTCACAATTTTGTCTAATCCCTTGTAGACCTTCACACTAAGATTATAGTAATCCCATCTTCTCTTTTTCCAGGTTAATTCTTCCTTCTTTCTCTGAACCCTTGAATTGCATTCAGTCCCCCCTTTGATTGCTCCTTTGATCTCCCTTTCTTACCTAACAAATGAAGCCCAGCTTCTCTCTGACTGCAAATGTGCTCGGGGCTCTTCTGATCAGAAAATGGACTTCTTTCAACTGTATTAATGTCCCTACTCTCATTTTTCACTCACCACCCAAACTTTTAACCTGTAGTTTCAACTCGTAAGTTTGTTTCATGACCTCCTATTCATCCTTGGGCTTCCCTGATGGCTCAGTTGGTAAAGAATCCACCTGCAATGCAGGAGACCCCAGTTCGATTCCTGGGTCGGGAGGATCCGCTGGAGAAAGGGTAGGCTACCCACTCCAGTATTCCTGGGCTTCCCTTGTGGCTCAGCTGGTAAAGAATCTGCCTGCAATGTGGGAGACCTAGGTTCAATCCCTGGGTTGGGAAGATCCCCTGGTGAAGGGGAAGGCTCCCCACTCCAGTATTCTGGTCTGGAGAATCCCATGGACTATGGTCCATGAAGTCGTGAAGAGTCAGACACGACGGAGTGAGTTTCACTGCACTTCACTTCATCCCTGATGAATAGTTTACATGAATAGTTTGCAAGAGACTCAGCCATCACTGCTCCACTACAACTGTAGGGATGAGTGGCTGAATTTGTCTAGAGGCGAGAGTGACATTTGAGCTTGAGCTCAGCATGGGGCAGAGCATGCCGAGGGAGGAAAGGGAAAGTAGAGAAGCTGGAGGCAGGACTGAAAAGATGCATTGGTTAAGGGCGACGGTTGTACTTTCAGATAGGAAGGCAAGTTTAGTTCATAGCAAGTTTTCATTTGGTAAATTAGAGAAGAGTGAAAGCAAAGCAAAACCTTGATGGGCTACACAGAGAAAAGTGAGCAGAGACAGCAGCCCTAGTTTTTCCTCTGTCATTGCTCTTCCCAAGAGCTCCCAGCGTCCAAGCTCTGATTAGTATCTCCATCACCAGGCGCAATGGACCAGTGCACAAGTCTCAGCAGCCTTTTACAGGTTACCTTTTAGGCAGGCTCTTGGTTTATCCAGAAGTCCTAGTCATGGTCTGCAGAGTCCTCTGGTTTATCTTTATTTTGTATCATTACATATTTATTAGAATTGCCACTATTCAGAACTGTGATAACACCAAATGCTGGTGGGGCTATGAAGCAACAAGAAACTCTCATTCACTGCTGATAGGAATCCAAAATGGTACAGCCACTTTGGAAGACAGTCTGGAGGCCTCTTATAAGACTAAACATACTCTTTCTATTTATTTATTTTTGAATTAATTTTTATTGGAGGATAGTTGCTTTAAATGTTGTGTTAGTTTCTCATGTCCAGCAAAGTGAATCATATATCTTTTTTGGATATGCTTCCCATTTAGGTCACCACAGAGTACTGACCCGAGTGCCTTGAACTACACAGTAGGTTTTCATTAGTTACCTATTTTGTGGTTGCTATCGCTGTGTCACTAAGTCACGTCTGAGTCTTTGCAACACTGTGAGCTCCAGCACTACAGGCTCCTCTGTCCTCCACTAGCTCCCAGAGTTTGCTCAAACTCATGTCCATTGAGTCAGTGATGCCATCCAACCATCTCATCCTCTGCTGCTCCCTTCTTTTGCCTCCAATCTTTCCCAGCATCAGGATCTTTTCCAGAGAGTCAGCTCTTCACATCAGGTGATGGAGCTTTAGCATCAGCCCTCCAATGAATATTCAGGGTTTATTTCCTTTAGGACTGACTGGATTGACCTCCTTGCAGTCCAAGGGACTCTCAAGAGTCTTCTCCAGCACCACAGTTTGAAAGCATCTGTTCTTCAATGCTCAGCCTTTTTTTATGGTCCAGCTCTCACATACATACATGACTACTGAAAAAACCATAGCTTTGACTAGACAGGCCTTTGTCAACAGTGATATCTCTGCTTTTTAATATGTTGTCTAGGTTGGTCATAAGTTTCCTTCCAAGGAGGAAGTGTCTTTTAATTTGATGGCTTCAGTCACTACCTACAGTGATTTTGAAGACCAAGAAAATGAAATCTGTCGCTGTTTCCACTTTTCTCTCTTCTCTTTGCCATGAAGTGATGGGACCGGATGCCATGGTCTTCATTTTTGAATGTTGACTTTCAAGTCACTTTTTCACTCTACTCTTTCAATCTCCTCAAGAGGATCTTTAGTCCCTCTTCACTTTATGCCATTAGAGAGGTATCATCTCCATAAGTGAAGTTGTTGGGATTTCTCTCAGCAATTTTGATTTCAGCTTGTGATTCACCCAGCCCAGCATTTCACATGATGTACTCTGCATATAAATTAAATAACCAGGGTTACAGTATGCAGCCTTGTTGTATTCCTTTCCCAATTTAGAACTAGTCTGTTATTTCATGTAAGGTTCTAATTGTTTCTTCTTGACCTGCATTGCTTCTTGACTCTACACATGGACATCACCAGATGGTCAATACTGAAATCAGATTGATTATGTTCTTTGCAGCCAAAGATGGAGAAGCTGTATACAGTTAGCAAAAACAAGACCAGAAGCTGACTGTGGCTCAGATCATGAACTACTTATTACCAAATTCAGACTTAAATTGAAGAAAGTAGGGAAAACCACTAGACCATTCAGGTATGACCTAAATTGAATCCCTTAGGATTATACAGTTGAAGTGACAAATAGTTTCAAGGGATTAGTTCTGATAGATAGAGTGCCTGAAGAACTGTGGATGGAGGTTCAAGACATTGTATAGGAGGCAGTGATCAAGACCATCCCCAAGAAAAAGGAATGCAAAAAGGCAAAATGATTGTCTGAGGAGGTGTTACAAATAGCTGTGAAAAGAAAAGAAGTGAAAAGCAAAGGAGAAAAGGAAAGATATACCCAACTGAATGCAAAGTTCCAAAGAATAGCAAAGAGAGATAAGAAAGCCTTCCTCAGTGATCAGTGCAAAGAAATAGAGGAAAACAATAGAATGGGAAAGACTGGAGGTCTCTTCAAGAAAATTAGAGACCAAGGGAACAATTCATGCAAAGATGGGAACAATAAATGACATAAATAGTATAGACCTAACAGAGGCAGAAGATATTAAGAAGAGGTGGCAAGAATACACAGAAGAACTGTACAAAAAGATCTTCACGATGCAGAATGCGAAGTCAAGTCGGCGTTAGGAAGCATCACTATGAAAAAAGCTAGTGGAAGTGATAGAATTCCAGCTGAGCTATTTCAAATCCTAAAAGATGGTGCTGTGAAAGTGCTGCACTCAATGTGCAAGCAAATTTGGAAAACTCAGTAGTGGCCACAGGACTGGAAAAGGCCAGTTTTCATCCCAATCCCAAAGAAAGGCAATGCCAAAGAATGCTCAAACTACCACACGATTGCACTCATCTCACATGCTAGAAAAGTAATGCTCAAAATTCTCCAAGCCAGGCTGCAACAGTATGTGAACCATGAACTTTCAGATGTTCAGACTGCATTTAGAAAAGGCAGAGGAACCAGAAATCAAATTGCCAACATCCGTTGGATCATTGAAAAAGCAAAAGAGTCCCAGAGAAACATCTACTTCTGTTTTATTGATTATGCTAAAGCCTTTGACTGTGTGGATCACAATAAACTGTGGAAAATTCTTTAAGAGATGGGAATACCAGACCACCTGACCTGTCTCCTAAGAAATCTATATGCAGGTCAGGAAGCAACAGTTAGAACTGGACATGGAACAACAAACTGGTTCCACATCGGGAAATCAGTACATCAAGGCTGTATATTGTCACCCTGTTTATTTAACTTATATGCAGAGTACATCATGAGAATTGCAGGACTGGATGAAGCACAAGCTGGAATCAAGATTGCCTAAAGAAATATCAATAACCTCAGATATGCAGATGACATCACTCTCATGGCAGAAAGCCAAGAAGAACAAAGAGCCTCTTGATAAAAGTAAAAAAGTTGGCTTAAAGCTCAACATTCAGAAAACTAAGATCATAGCATCTGGTCCCATCACTCCATGGCAAATAGATGGGGAAGCAATGGAAACAGTGACAGACTTTTTTTGGGGGGCTCTAAAATCACTTTAGATTGTGACTGCAGCCATGAAATTAAAAGATGCTTGCTCCTTGGAAAACGAGTTATGACCAACTTAGCATATTAAAAAGCAGAGACATAACTTTGGCAACAAAAGTCAGTCTAGTCAAAGCTATAGTTTTTCTAGTAGTCATGTATGGATGTGAGAGTCAGACTATAAAGTGGAGCACTGAAGAATTGATGCTTTTGAACTGTGGTGTTGGAGAAGACTCTTGAGAGTCTCTTGGACAGCAAGGAGATCCAACCAGTCCATCCTAAAGGAAATCAATCCTGAATATTCATTGGAAGGACTGATGCTGAAGCTGAAACTTTAATACTTTGGCCATCTGATGTAAAGAACTGACTTCTTTGAAAAGACTCTGATGCTGAGAAAGCTTGAAGGTAAGAGGAAAAGGGGGTGACTGAGGATAAGATGTTTGGATTGCATCATTGACTCAAAGGACATGAGTTTGAGTAAACTCCTGGAGTTGGTGATGGACAGGGAGGCCTGGCGTGCTGCATTCCATGGGATAGCAAAGAGTCGGACACGACTGAGTGACTGAACTGAACTGAACTGACCTGACCTGCATATAGGTTTCTCAGGTAAAGTGGTCTGGTACTCCCATCTCTTTAAGCATTTTCCACAGTTTATTTGATTCACTCAGTCAAAGGTTTTAACATAGTCTTTGAAGCAGAGATAGATGTTTTTCTGAAATTTTCTTGTTTTCTCTATGATCCAACAAATGTTGGCAATTTGATCTCTGGTTTCTCTGCCTCTTCTTAACCCAACTTGTACATCTGGAAGTTCTTGATTTACATACTGCAGAAGCCTAGCTTGGAGGATTTTGAGCATAGCCTTGTTAGCATGTGAAATGCATGCAATTGTGTGGTAGTTTGAACATTCTTTGGCATTGCCCTTTTTTGTGATTGCAATGAAAACTGACCTTTTCTAGTCCTATGGCCACTGCTGAGTTTTCCAAATTTGCTGGCCTATTGAGTGTGTCACTTTCAGAGCATGATATTTGGGATTCGAAATAGCTCAGCTGGAATTCCATCACCTCCACTAGCTTTGTTCATAGTGATGCTTCGCAATGCTCACTTGACTTCACACTCCAGGATGTCTGGCTTTAGGTGAGTGATTGATCACATCATCGTGGTTTTCTGGGTCATTAAGACTTTTTTTTGGATTCTTCCATGGATTCTTGGGCTTTCCTAGTAGCTCAGCTGCTAAAGAATCCGCCTGCAATGCAGGAGACCTCAGTTTGATTCCTGGGTCGGGAAGATCTGCTGGAGAAGGGATAGGCTACCCATTCCAGTATTCTGGCCTGGTGAATTCATGGACTGTATAGTTCATGGTTTGCAAAGAGTCAGACATAACTGAACGACTTTCTCTCACTCACTCCATGGATTCTTGTCACCTCTTAAACCCTTCTGCTTCTGTTAGGTCCTTACCATTTCTGTCCTTTTTTGTGCTCATCCTTGCATGAAATGTTCCTTTGATATCTCCAGTTTTCTTGAAGAGATCTCTAGTTTTCCCATTCTATTGTTTTCCTCTATTTCTTTTCTATTTTATACACAATATGAGTAGTGAATATATGTCAATCTCAGCCTTCCAATTTATTCTTCCCTCTTTGTTGTCCATTCTCTACATTCATTCTCTACATCTGTGTCTCTATTTCTCTTTTGCAAATAAGATCGTCTATATCATTTTTCTAGGTTCCGTATACATGTGTTAATATATGATACTTGATTTTCTCTTTCTGATTCTACTTTGTATGACAGTGATCTTCTCTGGTTGATTGATCTTGTATTCTCCCTGGTAACAGTTTTCCTCTGCCTAACAGAGATGATTGCCTCTCTCTCAACAATTCACAGTTTGGAAGAGTATTTCCTGTTTGTTGGATACTTGTCCATGAAGTCCAGCTCCATTTTGGCACCACAAAATGGAATGTGCATTAAAAAAAAGAAATTTGAAGGATTAAACTTAAAATGGCCATGTTGACAAGGAGCTCTGTTTAAGTCAGATGATAGTCATTTCTCTTTCTTTGGTATACTAGTCTATCTCCAGGTGAAACTTTGAGTTCCCTACTTAGGCTTAAACGTATCAGGTCACAGCCTCTGCAGGTATTCACTCATGATGTTAAATAATGCTTTTTATCTTTTCTCTTAGTCAGTGATTAGAAGCCATGTTGAGAGTGACCATCATATCAGATGACCAACAAGCCTAGCTCCTGGGAAATAAAAATGTAACAGTTAAGCCCATGTACTCTCATGCCAGACTGCCAATTTAAATGTGGTTGCAAAGTTCATTTATTCACCCATCCAGCTGTAACTTTAATTCTATTCTTTCCTCTTGGTTATCACAGTTGTGCCAAGGATTGCCTCTGTAGTTTAGACTAAGACCAGAGAAAATTAAACATGGTAGGTACTCTTTATTCTGCTGCTCATGACAAAAGTACATGGTTTGAAGCATTTTTGAGAACACTGGTTTTCAGAGCTCAAGATTGTGATTGGATATCTAACATCTTGACCTGGGAAACAGGTTTACTGAGAGGAGAGAGAAAGTTGTGTGCCCTTCTCTCAAAACTTTGAACCGAATCAAATATACTTTTGTTGGGAGAAAAATAATGACTGGAGCAGATGTCATTTGAAAATGACTCTTTGTGCAACACTCTGCCCCATGCCAGCTAGAGATTCTACATTCTTCCCTGAGATGATAATCCTGTTTTCTCTAAACGGGTTTTGGTTCAGTGGAGGAAAGATGTAAAATTAGAATCTGGAGGGCTTTAAGAGCGAAAAGTGAACTAAGTGTATTAAAAGCTTATGATGCAATCTCCTGTGAAGAAGAACCCCAGATAATTTCTGTAGATACTTTCCTCTCAAGGAAGTGGAATATGACTCCCTGTTCCTAAAGTCTGAGCTGCACACGGTGACTTTATTCCAAAGAGTACAGTATGCAGAGGGGAAAAGAGAGTAGCCTTATAGTAGAGAAGCCTGACAAACACTACTTTGGCTTGGGGATCAAGGCCAACATCAACAGTCATAAATCACGTTGATAGCATATACCCTTGACATGATATGATGGAAATGACACTACATCTGCGATCTTCCTCTCCAAACCTCATTACTCCAGAGTAATCATGAGGAAAATATCTGACAAGTTCCAGTAGAAAGACATCTTACAAAACAGCTGACTGTTACTCCTCAAAAGTGTCAAGATCTTCAAAAACAAGGAAAGTCTGAAAAACTGTTGCAGATAGAGGAGTTTTAAAAGACATGACAACTAAATGTAATGTAGAATCCTGGATGGGATCTTGGAATGAAAAAAAAAAAGGTAATTAGGTGAAAACTAAAGAAATCTGAATAAACTATGGACTTTAGTTAACTAAAAAAAAAAATTATGACACACCTGTCATTTTCTTATGTCTCGACTGATTTAATTCTCACAGTAAAACCATGCCAACTTTGAGAGATAGAATATGGAGCTGGAGGCTTTGTATCCTAAACCTAAGGTTTCAGAGGTAAAGTGACGCCAAGTTACACATCTCTTGAGTGAGATGGAATTTAGGCCTTAGACTATACAACAGCATAAAACAGATTTGCCATAATCCTGCAATGACTTCTGTGTCAGTTTTCTTTCTTCTTCTTCTTTTTTTTTTTAAGCATATTTATTTATTTGGCTGTGCTGGGTCTTAGTTGTGGCACGTGGGAACTTCAGGCTTCATTGTGGCTTGTGGGGTCTTTAGTTGCTGCTTGCAAATTCTTAGTTGTAGCATGTGGGATCTAGTTTTCTGATCAGGGATCAAACTCTGGCTCCTTGTGTTGGAAGTACGGAGTCTGAACCACTGGACCACCAGGAAAGTCCCTCTATATAAATTTTCATTTGCTGCTATTATGAATTATCATAACTTTAGCAGCTTTAAAACAACATCTATTTATATCATTGTTCTGTACATAAGTAGTCTGGGTATTATGTATTTCTATTACTTAGAGTCTCACAAGGCTGAGATCTAGATATAAGCAGAAGTGCTTTCTTTTCTAGAGACTGTGGGGATGAATCTGCTTCTAACATCCTTCAGATTATCTGAAAATTCAGTTCCTTGTGGTCATAGGGTTGAGGTCTGGATTTCCTTGCTGGTTGTAGGCAGGAAGCCTCTCTGGACTCAAAGCCTCCCGCCTTGCTCATCACATTGCTCACTCCATCATAAAACCAGCAATAGCACACGAGTCTTTCTCATGCTTTGAGTCTCTTTGATTTCCCCCTTTGCCTTCGGCCAAGAGAAAACTCTGATTTTAAGGGCTCTTATGACTACACTGGGACTTTCCTGGTGGCTCAGTGGTAAAGTCAGGAAGACCCCCTGGAGAAGGAAATGGCAACCCACTCCAATATTCTTGCCTAGAAAATTCCATGGAGAGAGGAACCTGGCGGGCTACAGTCCATGGGGTTGGCAAAGAGTCAGCCATGACTGAGCATATCAGTACAGTGGTAAAGAATCAGCCTGTCATGTAGGAGATGTGAGTTCCGTTCCCTAGGCCAGTAAGTTCCCCTGGAGAAGGAAATGGCCAGTATTCTTGCCTGGAAAATTTCCCATTGGGTAATATGTGGATAATATGCTGGATATGAGAATGGTACCGTCAGGTCTATCCTAATTTTTTTCTACAGAAACACAGCATCCTCTTTTAAGTGTAAGATGACTGCTGGGTAACCACTTGTGGCAAATAATTTGTAGGCAATATGTTACATTCAGATCCTATTTCTAGATTTCATGAAAGTGATTGCCATTATTTCTTTCTTCTTAGATGAATAGCTTTTCAATTTTAAACTTTCCAAACTTAGAATGTATTCTGAAATCCTTGCATACATTTACGTAGTGATATTCTCTACACCCTGCCAAAAGCTTATAATTTCTCTCTTGGTTATCTGTTCTATCATCAGATATGACTTCCTTACTCTCCCCTTCCTCCCCACTGGACTAAAAGTACCATGGGTGCAAGGGCCATGTCTGTTGTATGCACCTATATCCTGGCACAGTGAACATAGGAGGCAGTCAGTCATTGCAGAGTAAATGAATGAATGGGCAGCATGTTAGAACCAGGGAGATGGGTTTTCTTGAGAGACTTAAGAAAAAGTCCTTGTTTAAGATCACCTCTTCTCGTCTTTATCCATTCCTTTGTTGATGGACATTTAGGTTGCTTCCATGACCTGGCTATTGTAAATAGTGCTGCAATGAACATTGGAATCCATGTATATTTTTGAATTATGGTTTTCTCTAGGTATATGCCCAGGAGTGGGATTGCTGCATCATATGGTAGTTCTATTCTTAGGTGTTTAAGGAACCTCCAGATTGTTCCCCATAATGGCTATACGAATTTACCCTCCCACCAGCAGTGTAGGAGGGTTCCCTTTTCTCCATGTCCTCTCTAGCATTTATTGTTTGGAAATTCTTTGATGATGACCGTTCTTACAGTGAGGTGATACCTCATTGTAGTTTTGATTTGCATTTCTATAATCATTAGTGATGTTCAGCATTGTTTATTGTGCTTTTTGACCATTTTTTAAAAGAGAAATGTGTATTTAGATCTTTCACCCATTTTTCAATTGGGTTATTTGTTTTTTTGATATTGAGCTGCATAAGCTGTTTGTACATATATACAATGGAGTATTACTCAGCCATAAAAAGAACAAAATAATGTCATTTGCAGCAAAATAGATGAACCTAAAGATTGTCATAATGAATGAAGTAAGTTAGATACAGAAAGTGAAATATCATATGATATTGTTTACATGCGGAATCTAAAAAAAAAAAGGGTACCAATGAATTTATTTATAAGACAGACGTAGAGTCACAGATGTAGAAAACAAATGTATGGTTCCCATGGGATAAGGATGAGGAGGGATAAATTGGGAGACAGATTGACATATATACACTGCTGTATATAAAATAGACAGCTAATAAGAACCTGCTGTCTAGCACAGGGGACTCCACCAAACACTAAATACTCTGGAATGGTCTATATGGGAAAGGAAGCTAAGAAAAGAGTGGATATTTGTAAATGTGTAACAGACTGACTTTGCTGCACACTTGAAACTGACAACATTGTCAATCAACTATATTCTAAGAAAAATGTTTGAAAAAGCACCTTCTCTCTGTTTCTTCCCAAGGAGGCAGATTTGATCACTGGCTTCCAGGAGCTCTCCTGGGCCACATTTTCAGGGGCAATGTCACTGCTCATCAAACGTGACAGCCTGCCTGCGGAGCTCCTCTCGAGCCCAGGCCCTCCTTGCCTTCCTTGCGGTAGAAGTTGTACACGGTCACAGCAATAGTGTCCTGTAACCAGCTCGCCAGCACCGTCTTCCCTGGGGTTTCTTTCCTGTATGTGACAGGGCTGCATGCGTACTTAGTTGCTTCAGTTGTGTCTGACTCTCTGCGGCCCCATGGGCTGTAGCCTGCCAGGCCCCTCTGTCCATGGGCTTTTCCAGGCAAGAATAGTAGAGTGGGTTGCCATTTCCTCCTCCAGTAACAGGGCTGAGGGTGATAAAATTCAGGTTTTAGTTTAAGGGGAGAGAAAGAGCATTTCTTTATTATGGAAGTATAGTTGATTTACAATATTGTATTAGTTTCAAGTGTACAACGTAGTGATTCAGTATTTTTCTAGATGATACTCCATTTAAAGTTACTGTAAAGTATGGCCTGAATTCCCTGGGCTGTACAATATATCCTTGTTGCTTATGTATTCTAGATCGAATAGTTTGTGCCTCTTACTTCCCTACCCCTAGATTGCCCCTCCTCCTTTATCTCTCCCCACTGGCAATAACTATTCTATGTATCTGTGAGTCTGTTTCTATATTTTTATATTCATTTGTTTCTTTTTTTTTTAGATTCAAACGTAAATGATAACATACAATATTTGTCTTTCTCTGTCTGACTTATTTCACTATGTGTACCTTCCAGGTCCATTCATGTTGTTGCAAATGGCAAAGTGTCATTCATTTTTAAGGCTGAGTCATATTCTGTTGTGTGTCTGCATGCATGTGTGTGTGCTAAGTCGCTTCAGTCATTTCTTGACTCTTGCGACCTCATGGACTGTAGCCCGCCAGGCTCTTCTATCCATGGGATTCTCAAGGCAAGAATACTGGAGTGGGTTGCTATGCTCTCCTTCTGTGTGTGTGTGTGTGTGTGTGTGTGTGTGTGTGTGTGTACACACTCCCCAAGTCTTTTTTTAAAACTACATCTTCTTTATCTATCTCTCTTTGATGGACATTTAGGTTGCTTCCATGTCTTGGCTATTATAAATAATCCTGCTATGAATAGGAGGGTTGCATATCTTTTCAAATTAGTGTTTTCATTTTCTTTGGGTATATACCCACCAACACAATAGTGGGATCATATGGTAGTTCTAGTTTTAGTTTTTTTAGTACCCTCCTGTTTTCCATAGTGGCTGTACCAATTTATACTCCTACTAACAGCCTACTCAATGGTGAAAAACTGAGAAGGAGGTTTTAAAGGAGCATGGGGTTTGGTGCTCAGACTCCCAGGGTCTGCTTGCAACTCTGCCTTTACTAACTGTGTGAGCTTGGTAATGCTGGGCATCCTATCTGCCCCATTCTCATGGCAGGTGTTGGTAATGGTAGTAAATGTTTCATATGAGCACAAATGAGATCATACCTGTAAAGCCTTTTACACAGTGCCTGGCATCTAGAAAGCGCATCTTCTTTATAGCCACTTGGCGCACACCTTCACCTACTTCATCCATTTGTTCAGATCTCACCCTCTCAGCACGGCATCTCTGAGCATCCTGCTTCTTATCTCAACCTGCTCCCCACTACAATCCAACTGACACTTCCAATCCACCTACCGTGCCCTTGTTTTTCTTTAGCCTAGGGCCTTTATCTAAATGTTCTCATGCATTACATTTATTTTTTTAATATCAGTTGCATTTTGGAGATAGAATGGGGGCTGAGATGGGAAGAGGGCTACCCTTCATGAGAATTTTGTTTTTCCCTTTCAGAGATTAAAAAAAAAAATACCCTCTAAGCTAAATACACCCCTATGGCATTATAGTTGAATCCTCTACTGAGCCTTAATTTAAACTTCAAACCGCCCCCATATGGTAAATAAATACCAGATAAATATCTGGTGACTTTGTAATGCCTTTCATGTGTTCTTTTCTACAAGTTAACTCCTTGGATCCTAACTATGGTCATCACTAAGTGCAGATTATACTCGCATTATATATTTATACCTATAAACGAGTAGTCTTGGTGTTCTATTTGGATTAAAGGTGTTAGCAAGGAGACTTCCCTGGCAGTCCTGGGGTTAAGACTTCACCTTCCAGTGCAAGGCTTGAGGGTTCAGTACATGGTCAGGGAGCTCAGATCCACATGCCTCATGGCAAAAAAACCAAACATGAAACAGAAGCAGTATCGTAACAAATTCAATGTTGTGTTGTTGTTTAGTCACTAAGTCGTGTCCAACTCTTTTGTGACCCCATGAACTGTACCCACCAGGCTTCTCTGTCCATGGGATTTCCCAGGCAAGAATACCGGCTGGAATGGGTTGCCATTTCTTTCTTCAGGGGATCTTCCTGACCCAGGGATCAAACACAAGTCTCTGCATTGCAGGTGGATTCTTTACCACTGAGCCACCAAGGAAACCTGTAACAAATTCAATAAAGACTTAAAAAGTGTGTGTGTGTGTTAGTCACTCAGTCATGTCTGACTCTGCAACTCCATGGACTATAACCTGCCAGGCTACTCTGTCCATGGAATTCTCCAGGCAAGAACCCTGGAGTGGGTCACCGTGCCCTTCTCCAGGGGATTTTCCCAACCCAGGGATCGAACCCAAGTCTCCAGTGTTGCAGGCAGATTCTTTATCACTGAGCCATCAGGAAAGATCCACGCCCCCCCCCCCCAAAAAAAAAAAAAAAAAAAAGAAAACAGGTGCTAGCAAGTACTCACCTTGGTCTGGGCTTATCAACTGGGGAGGACTGTTGGGACCACAGGGATTCTAAGGGGCAGATTTTTTACTGACTAGTTCTTCAGTCTCTTCTAGGGTTGAAGCCCTCCTTACTTGGCAGTCTCCCTGCAACACTGGGAACTCCTTTCTTCTCTAATCCCTCTCACTGATAGTTAAAGCACAACTACTAACCCTTCCTCTCTCCATCTCTTTCCATACGTTTATCTCTTCCCAAACTCCCGCTTTCCTAACACAACAGCGTCTGCCACCCTATTTCACCCTACCACTGTTCATTTAACGTCCCTTCCCTCTGGTCATAACTGACACTCAGTTTTCCTCTCACATTACCCTGTTACTGGTAACCTTTCTTGGATTAAATCTTATTTAATTTACACACATATTATCAAAGCTTCTACTCAGGTTTAGTTTAAACTGCAGATAACTCCCAAATGAGGCCATAAATACTAGACAAATATCTAGCAACTTCTTTTTCTTATCATCCTTTGGTGTTTTGCAGAACTTTAGGAACCAATTCAGGGTTTGGTATATTTCCTGCAATATCCAGTTCAATCTTTGTACTTTCTCAATTGACTTTTCTGCTTTGGAAAGCCTGTCCCAATCTTCTTGACAGGTGATGATCTCTGCCTTTACCTTCATTTCTTTATTTATAATTATGCCTCCTTTGACAGTCTTACTGTCTACTTATACCTCTCTCTTTTCTCATTTTAGTTGTCTCTAGTGTCTTAAATTGTAGGTTTTTATTATTATTCAGGCGTGGAGAGGCCATCTGACATTGGAAAGGAAATAATATAGAGTCCCCAAGAGAAGGGGCCATGCCACAGCCATGCACAGCCACGCAGAGAAGCATGGGGTTTAGCGGAGGGAGCAGGGGAAAATGTCGGCAAGAACTCCCATTGCTGTTTCCATGGGAAGACATGACTCGGGCAGAGGGAGCAGGTTAGGACTGGCTGGTTTGAATACCTTCAGTGGGCTCTGGAATATCGAGGCTTTCCTCAGTTGCCTGGTTCCTGGCCCTGGGATGATTAGGGCAGGTAGATGTGGGAGATACTTAGTGGGTAGAGACTTTGGATCAGTTGGTTTGCAGACAAAAGGAGCACTAGCAGAAGAGTCCTCTAATATCTCTAGGAACTGGCCAGCCCGGGGAGGCACAGTCTCTCTAGAATCCGCAAGACTCCAGATGTCAAAGCCTCAGAAAATACAGGAAATCAACAAGCATGATTGACACATCTAGTCTCCTAGATTCTCTCCAGGTCTCTTAATGACTGAATTTCTATTTTCTTTCCCACATAACTGTCTCCTTCCCATTCCCCACCCAGGTATCTTGATATTCTGTTTTCCTACTTGAGAATTCGACTTTCCAGCAATAGTGCCAACGACCACCATCTTGACTTAAGATACTGAAGCACTGTATTAGATTGATTATGCGTCATACTCACTTTGGATCTTGTTCTCTGGAATTTCCCTCACCACCAGCATTGTCCTCTATCTCCCTTTGTTTATGCCACTCACCAAGTTCTTCAGGCTTGTTTAGGCCCCTGGCAGTGGGAAATTCTTTCAATCGTCTTCTCCATTTTGAGTTCACAGAATTCTCCACCACTTCCTTTCAACTTTCAGATGCTTTGATTGACCTGGACAATGTCATCTTTAGCCACTCCCTTCCATCCTTTTTTTTTTTTTTTAAGATTATTTATTTGCTGTATTGGGTCTTAGTTGTGGCACACAAGATCTTTGATCTTTGCTACAGCTTGGAGGATTTTAGTTGTGGCATGTGGGTTCTAGTTCCCTGTGTGTGTGATAGTCATTCATCATATCCAACTCTTGGTGACACTATGGACTGTAGCCCACTAGGCTCCTCTGTCCATGGGATTCTCCAGGCAAGAATACTGGAGTGGGCTGCCTTTCCCTTCTCCAGGGGATCTTCCTTATTCAGGGATTGAACCTGGGTCTCCCACACTGGAGGCAGATTCTTTACCACATGAGCCACCAGGGAAGCCCTTCTAGTTCCCTGACCAGGGATCAAACCTGGACCCCCATCATCGGGAGCACAGAGTCTTAGTATATGCACAACCAGGGAAGTCCCCACTCCCATCCATTCTTATTTCCATCACGTGGTTTTAAGGTCTGGACACTTCCTTCCAACCAGGATCTACAAGCTTACCTCTGCTACATTCTAAGCAGTGTTGTATATTTGTTGTCATTCAGTTGCTAAGTTGTGTGCGATTCTTTGAGACCCCATGAGCTACAGCATGCCAGGCCTCTTTGTCCTCCAACATCTCCCAGACTTTGCTCAAATTCACGTTCATGGCCATCCGACCATCTCATCTTGTCATCCCCTTCTCCTCATGTCCTTAATCTTTCCCAGGGTCTTTTCTAGCGAGTCAGATTTTCACATCAGATGGCCAAAGTATTGGAGCTTCAGCTTCAGCATCAGTCCTTCCAATGAATATTCAGAGCTGACTTCTTTTAGGATCTACTGGTTTGATCTCCTTGCTATCCAAGGGACTTTCAAGAGTCTTCTTCAGCACCACAGTTCAAAAACATCAATTCTTTGGTGCTCAGCTTTCTTTACGGTCCAACTCTCATATCTGTACATAACTACTGGAACAACTGTAGCTTTGACTACACAGACTTTTGTCGGCAAAGTGATGTCTCTGCTTTTTAATACTCTCTCTAATTTTGTCATAGCTTTCCTTTCAAGGGTCTTAATTTCATGACTGCAGTCACCTTCCACAGTGATTTTGGAGCCCAAGAAAATAAAATCTGCCACTGTTTTCGCTTTTTCCCCATCTATTTACCATGAAGTGATGGTATATGTACAGGGCTACTAGATTAATCTTCCCTAAATATAATTGCTGCTGTGACACTCTTCTACACAGGAACATCCTTTAACATCTCTACATCCTCTGAGTGAAGACCAAAACGGATTATTCCAGGACTAATGGCCCTTCATGGATGAACCCTGCTTTGATTTTTCCTGGCCAGGTATATACTTTCTTTCCAATGAACTATGTAACACTTTGGAGCCACTCATGTTCTATCTCGATTCAATTATTTGTATACCATTAGACTGTATGCTTGTTTACAGCAGAGTCTATCTTATTTATCTTTGAATTTCCTATAATGATTAGCAATAAGCCTTATAAATAGCAGGTATTAGAGGTTACTTTAATGGAATAGACTCTCAAAGCACCATGTTAAGAACCCTAGTCCCTCAGCTAAATCCTTAATTAGATGCCATTTCTAAGAAAATAAAGATATTTTATAAGTAACTGAACATGCATACACAAGCAATTGCTCTACAAATGTTTGTTTGAATCAGACATTTAAACCGAGTCCCAAATTGCAGTATGTGCGATATGCTCTTCTTGTGCTTTCAAATATACATTTAATGTGCAAGAAAGAGTTAAACAAATACTATGTGTTATATCCTAGGAAAGGAAAGTGAGACTAACTAAGTTGTTTATATAAAAGCCAAATAAATCTAAGACACAGAAATAGTCTAGTACATCATCGACTCCCACACATTACAGGTTTTGAGAGGGCAGCTAGATTATCTTGCCTGAAGGCACTGAGGAGCGGAGCAGAGAGGAAAGTCTGATCTGTGACCCCATATTGAGTAGGTTGGCCACTCCCTAGGTAGTCACTTGGTAGCATCAATGCATGTAAAAGGAAGCAGGAAAGAGAGTCATAGACTTTTAGAAGTAGAAAGGTTCTTAGAGGTCATTTGGTTCAATCTCCTGCTGGTAGCAAGAATCTTTCCCAAGGGCCACCGGCATATGCCGTCTGTTGAATATCCCACCGAGAATGATGATTGCTCTTTTGAGGGATCTCATTTCACTTTAGGACTTTAGCTAATTATTAGGAAATCCTTCTTTCTATTGAGTTGAAATATGCTTCCCATAACTTTTACCCAGTGGCCCTTCATGCTATCCTCTGGAGTAACACAGAATAGGTTTAATTCATCTTTCTTATAATTGCCCTCCAAATAGCTGAAGCTCACTATCATGTCCTCTATCAGTCTTTTCTAGAGGCTAAATAAAAATCTCTGTTCCTTACATAAATGACAATTCTAAGGCACTTTATTTGCTTCTTGCCTTTGGAATTTATATTATGCCAATTAGCATATTAATTTGTGCATATTTCTGCTCTCTCTCCTCCTCTTTGCCCTATTGCTGAATGGAATTGAGGGCCTTTTTTTTTTTTTTTTTTTTTGAAACTTTTATTCTTCTGATCACCTTTCTCAAGATCCACCCCAGGTCTTCAATATTTCCTTCAAATAAAACTGCCAGAAGAGAAAGGAGAAAAAAGGAGCAATGCATTCTCTTTAAGAAGTGCCTTTCCATTGATTTTAAAGGGAAATATGCCGACATCATGGTGGTGAAGACTCTAATGAAATTATTTTAGAGGAAGCAATATGAAGATGAGACAAGGAGAGACTCAGCACAGAATTCAAAGACCACTACCTTTGAGGAGGGCTTGCTCGGACACCTTTCCTCCTCTGGTGCTGCCTTTACCCCTCCTGGTTGAGATATAAGACTACAGATTACCCTCTGCCTGAGCTCTAGGAAATTTGGGGTGACTGTGACTTCTCTTGATCATGTCAAGAGACTTGACATGCTTTGCTTCTCTCAAAGCAGTCTCAAATTTCTTGACTACAACAAAGCTGATATTCCTGGCTTGCAGAAAGTACAAGGTCAACCAGAGCCATAGGACTTGGCCTCCTGAACCTCACTCTAAGTAGTGATATAAAGTGATGAAATGTCCCCTAATATTAAATAGGGTGCTTTTATTTCTTCTCAATTTGATCATGTTACTTTTCTCTCTTTCATTGCCTTAAGAATCTCTTATGGCCTGATTCTGTCCTCCAGTGAGTATTTCTGTCATTTTTCATTTGATAAGTATGACATGAATGTCTTAATCTAAGCTTTAGATAAAGTTATTGAATAGAACAGAACCAAGAACCCGATTCTTAACTCTGCCATGTGGGACTTCCCTCCAGGCAGATATGAATATTTTAATCAATATCATTTACGTTCAATGTCCTACACTTTGTGAATACTCATAAGAGTATCAGTCAGCAAAGATTTCTTCATTCTGCCCATAAGCGTGTCCTAAAATTTCCATCACAGTTTTGCTGAAATCTTGGGTAAGGCTGCATTTTCTCACCCAATTGTTTTATCAAAAAGAGAAGGGAATGGATTTTGTATTGAGTTCATGGCAGTTCCTGAGAATCATCACATTCTTCTTTTGTTTGTACACCAGTATTCTCTTTGGCCATTAGGATGGGTATGCAAGTGAAATTAATGAATTTTATTTCTAGATAATTTCTAGAATCTTTTTTCATTCTGGATTGTTCTTTTCCATTGGTATGTTTTGCCTTCTTGCTTATGAATATCTCAAAGACACTGACATCATGATTATAACTTAATGTTCTTTTAGTACCATGATTTAACTAATTGTGGACTGAAAATTTGGTGTATTTAATGCTTTCTGATCCATCCAGGTTTTGAAGTGGTTCTAGAAAAATCCCCATGTTCTCAGATAGTACTATCCAACTGAACTTTCTATGATGATAGAAATTTCCTATGTCTGCACTGCCCCAAACAGTGGCAACCAGTCACATATGGTTACTGAGCACTTGAAATATGCCTAGTTCAACTGAGGGACTGACTTTTAAATTTCGATTAATTTTAACTTTACATAGCCACGTGTGGCTAATAGATACCATATTGAATAGCACAGTTCTAGAATTCTGGACTTTTTATTCACAAGACATATTTCTTCAGGACCTTCTTTCTTTGTTTAGTATCAGAATCATTTGTGATTGTGTAGTCAGATTCAAAAATTTTAATATGTCTCTCTCCTAATGGCATTACCCTTACCTTTTCAAGGAGATGTTTCAAATCTGCTTCTCTTGATATATGTAGATATTTCTACCTTCTGCTCCTCTTTGACTTCCTAGAATAGCAACAAAAAATTAATATTAAGCATAGTATTCAGGAAGAGCCATTCCAGGCTTAGACAGCTGACATTTTCCTAGAAGGAATAGGGGTAGTGTTTTCTCTCTCTTTAACAGCATTTCCATTCCTTATATCATGACCCCTAAGCCCCACTCCCTATCCATCCCGACCATCATCCTTTCAATTTGCAGGGGATGAGCTCTTGATGTTTCAGGGACTGGACACAGTCTAAATAGAAATGTCTGTAATTAGAAAAGTACAAGATGTTAACAAGAAATTAATGCTTGTTACAGGAACGCATCTCTTAAATAAATTATTTAAAGGTTGGAGCCACAGAATGTTATAAAGAGAAAGCAATCCTTTACTGAGATCCTGATGCAATTAGAACTGGAAAGATTTTTCTTTTTTTTGCACAGGGGTATATTGGAGAGATATGGCTTGTATCTATATCTTTGTAGCTTGGGTTGCTAGATCACCATGTCATGATTTAGAAGTGGTGTGTGTGTATGCGTAGAAGTTAATATACATATACAGACCCTAGAATCATATAATATGTTTGAGCAAATCTGTATCTACAATGGCATATGTTAATTCTTACATCTGAGTTTGTTTTCCACATTTTCTTATGAATAATTAATTTTTCTGACAAGAAACTTAGGAGGTGCCCTGGCATTTGTTAACTATTTTTGGAGCTGGGGGGTAAGGGAGAAACTGAATGCTTAATCCTCAAAAATTCACAGATGACTCACAAAGGCCAGTAGAGACACCCTGCCTTCGTAGACTTAACTGTGGACTGCATCCCCCCACCTCGGCTCCCCGCAGTGCGGCTTCTCTGCTGACCTGGGCTTGCTCTGACAGGCGCAGCTCACTCAGCGCTGAAGCCCAGTGACAAAGCCGCCTCACCACGCTTCCCCCTCTTTGCTTCCTTTCTGACAGACTTGAAGGATTAGCAGAATGACCTGACCAAATCTCAGAAGGGTTATGGGGTGGGTATAATGCATTAGCAAACGGTCAAGTGTTTTGAAAAAAAACTCCTCTAAGTAAAGTACTAAGTGTTATTTTATGCCTCCTGCCACACAAAGCCCATTTACAAGCTTTATTCCCTTGTTGTTGTCTTTTTGACACAGTTGAAAGGAACAATTAACTCTGGCCATTGTAGTCTAAGTAATTACTGATTACCCCCTACCTTCTCAGAAAAATTATGCAGAATGGGAAGGAAAGCCACACTGTGACCTGTAGGTGGTCTCCAGTGTCCGTGGCTCACAAACGCTGCACCCTGGATCCCTTACTCCTGTGTCGTCCCCAGCCGGATGATGGACGACGTGGCACTTGAGTCCAGAGAAGGGAGCCCGAGGCTCTCGCCGCATCACTGCGCTAATGGACCCTGAACTTGTTTAAGAGAGAGCAATTAATTTTTAAGCCAGCTTGGCAGCAGAAGCTTCCAGAGCTGACTTTGCTTTGTGTCCTAGAAGACACAACCCTCAAATATCTCTCCTTGTTTCTTCCTTGAAAGGGCAGATGTATACAGAGCTGAAGGAAAGCAGGGAATGTCGGTGAGCTCTCTTCCCATCCACGTCTTTACTTTCTACTGTTTGCCTACCTTATACTTGTCCTCTTTGTTAAATCCCCTTCGAGAGGGTGGGAGCTCTCTGCACTGTTAATGAGAAGTAATATCTCCTCCCTTCTTCCCTTCCTCCTTTGCTTCCTCACTCCCCATTCACCTCCTAAATATTGCCTGGGAATCTATGGTGTATCAGGCACCACATTAGGTGGTTAGGCAGAATATACACCCTAAAATATGCCACTTTGGCCTAAGAAATATTTTCAGCTAAAGGTACTTGCAAAACAGCAGGTGTAAGAAGGGCATGCTTCCCTTTTCTTCCTGCAAACTCCCATGTGACGGATTCCTTCCCTGTACCAAGAGAAAAAAAGAAAAAGCTTCAGTAGGGAAGTCAAAGCTGAGAGAATTCTGTCTAAACGGAACTTGTCAAAACCATTCTTCTCTTGCTTTAGACACCCAGAATATTAGTTACTTTTCCACAGTTGCCTTTCTTTGTTCAATCTAGTATAAAAGCATTTAGGTTTACCACTTCTTTGGGTCTTCATTTCTTATTGAGGGCTCCCGTGTCACATAAAATTCATATAAACCTGTATGTTTTTCTTCTGTTAATCTCTCTTAGGCAAGTTTAATTCTCAAGCCCGGCCATTAAACCCTAAGAGGGTAGAATGAAAATTTGGCCTTCCCTCCAGTGGTGACAATGCAGAGGGGATCGGGATTAATAAGGCGCCCTTCTGAAGCGGGTAGTCTCTGGTCTATTGCAGAGACTAACTGGTTTCACCCACCAATCTCCCTGGTCACCCCAACACAGGTTCACTAGAAAGGGAGGTGCTGATTTTAGCAGAGGGAGAGAAGTTTACCGGAATCGTCGGAGAATTTAAGGGTAGGAGGGGAAATGGACAACAGGAAGCAAGGTGTTCATAGACTTCAAGGAACACAATTAAAGGTTGGCAGCTCTTGTGTTAAAACCATTAGACACAGTTAACACTCTGGCAACTCAGTAAATAAGAGCTTTATTTCCTTTGAAATAATTCTGGGTGGTGGGTGGAGACAGCAGAAGGAGAAACATAATTAGGGGGTAAGTGAAGAGGCAGGAGGGCCCTTCCAAAGCATTTAGCTGTGTGTGTGTGTGTGTGTGTGTGTGTGTGTGTGTGTGTGTGTGTGGTGGGGGGGGGGAGTTGTTTTTTAATATGTGACTCAGCCAGTTCACCCTTGCATTGTTACACGCTAAATGGTGCTTTATTCTTGTTCCATAATTGAAGCAGATTACAGTTTAGAAGTAATATTTAAAAATGGATTATCTAAATGTATACTGCTTATTATGTTAGCTCAGTACATTGTGTGTATAGGTTGTAAAGCATTTTAGGGATTAAGCTGTAATTAATTTTTTATCACTTTAAATTCTTATGTTGCTCCCTATGCCTTTTGGACTGTGATATTCTCTAACAGGAATTTTCTAAATACCTGAATAGTTTTATCCAGTAGTTAAGAAATAGCTCTTGGTACCTCTCATGTAGAGCCAACCCAGATCAACATATGACAACAGGGGGAAAGGGGACTGGCTTTCCTTGACAACATTGCCTTCGAATGTAAATAATACATTTGTTGTAGGACTACTAGAACTAGTTGTTTAAACTAGATTTTACTGAAATACATTTGGGTTTAGAGAATTTAGTGGTGGTGGAATTTGTCCGCATAAAAATGTAGGTAATAAGCAGAATGTTCATTGTTGTCACTTAAAAGCAGAGACATTACTTTGCCAACAAAGGTCCATCTAGTCAAGGCTATGGTTTTTCCAGTAGTCATGTATGGATATGAGAGTTGGACTATAAAGAAAACTGAATGCTAAAGAATTGATGCTTTTGAACTATGGTGTTGGAGAAGACTCTTGAGAGTCCCTTGGACTGCAAGGAGATCCAACCAGTCCATCCTAAAGAAGATAAGTCCTGAATATTCATTGGAAGGACTGATGCTGTAGCTGAAACTCCAATACTTTGACCACCCGATGTGAAGAGCTGACTCATTGGAAAAGACCATGATGCTGGGAAAGATTGAGGGCAGGAGGAGAAGGGGACAACAGAGGATGAGATGGTTGGATGGTATCACCAACTCAGTGAACATGAATTTGAGTAAACTCCAGAATTGGTGATGGACAGGGAGGCCTGGCGTGCTGCAGTCCATGAGGTCACAAAGAGTCAGACACGACCGAGCGACTGAGCTGAACTGAAA
This sequence comes from Dama dama, assembly GCF_033118175.1. Taxonomy (NCBI): domain Eukaryota; kingdom Metazoa; phylum Chordata; class Mammalia; order Artiodactyla; family Cervidae; genus Dama; species Dama dama. The sequence goes on along the minus strand of NC_083692.1, from coordinate 10,888,254 downwards.
AATAGATACTTAACAAACTAGTCATAAATGAGAGGCTTCTGTACCATGACAGTTACTTTTTATACTCTAATATATTTAAATTGAGGGCTTTGTTGGGTTAATATAGTATTCTAAGGGCACCCTGGAAGGGCTCTTATGATTTACATTTCTATAAAAAAGGAAATGTTGAATTATTTAAGAGTTAAAATACCATGTCCAAACACGAAGAGAGATTCTGGACAATCTGATTTTAAACAGGGCTTATTTGGTATCTCAGATGGTAAAAATATGCCTGCAATGCAGGAGACCCAGGTTCAATCCACTCCATTAGTCTTGCCTAGAGAATTCCATGGACAGGGAGCCTGTCAGGCTACAGTCCATGGGGTCACAAAGAGGTGGACACAAAACAGCCCTGTGACCTCTGTAGTTATCCTTCCTGACAATGTCAAGTTCTGTTTGAGCCCTGTGCTCCCAGAAAAGAATAAAGTTTAAGAAATTCTCCCCACTCTTTGTGTTCTGGAAATGATTTAATGCAGAGAAACTCTCTTCCTCATGTAACTTAGATAAGACTCATGAATAAACCACCTTGTTTATCTGTGATAAGGCCAGGTACAGACCCTCCGAATTCCCATCCTTCACCTTGTAAATGACTAACTGAACTCTTTTGTCTCCACTCATCAATAGAAACAACATGTGTGTTAACCAAACTGTGGTTAAGATTTCCTCCTTCCCTCCAGCCTGTGACTCAGCCTGAACCTGGAAATTCAGTGCAATTCTTAGTCTCTCAGCCATGTCTGACTCTTTGTGACCCCACGAACTATATAGGCCTCCAGGTTCCTATGTCCATGGGGATTCTCCAGGCAAGAATACTAGATTGGGTTGCCATGCTGTCCTCCAGGGGATCTTCCTAACCCAGGGATAGAAACCAGGTCTCCCACACTGCAGATGGATTCTTTGCCATCTGAGCCACCAGGAAAGACCATAAACTCCCTGTCCATAAGCCCTCCTTAACAGCCTGTGATGGATTGAATGTTTGTTGCTGTTTAGTCGCTCAGTCATGTCCTAGTCTTTGCCACCCCATGGACTGCAGCACACCAGGCTTCCGGACTTTACTCAAACTCACGTCCATTGAATCTGTGATGCCATCCAACCATCTCATCCAACCTCTTGCCCCCTTCGCCTGCCCTCAATCTTTCTTAGTATCAGGGTCTTTTTCAATGAGTCAGCTCTTTACATCAGGTTGACAACGTATTGAAGCTTCAGCATCAGTCATTCCAATGAATATTCAGGGCTGATTTCTTTTAGGATTGAATGCTTTGACCTCCTTGCTGTGCAAGGGGCTCTCAAGAATCTTCTCTTCTCTAGGACCAAAATTTGAAAGCCTCAATCCTTCAGTGCTCATCCTTGTTTATGGTCCAACTCTCATATCCGTTCTTGACTACCGCAAAAACCATAGCTTTGACTGTATGGCCCTTTGTTGGCAAAGTGATGTCTCTGCTTTTTAATATGTTTGTGTCCCCCCCAGATTCATATGTTGAAACCTTGTGGCCCCAGTATGATTGTATTTGGAGGTGGATGCCTTTTGGAAGTAATTAGGATTAGCTGAGGTCTAGGTGGTTGGGGGGTATGAAGGCTTCTTGGGTGGGATTAGGGCATGAGAGAGCTTGCTTCCAGTCTCTGCTCAATGCCATGTGAGCAGACAGCAGTAGCCAGCAGTCTCCAGACCGGAAGAGGCTCTGGACGTCGTTTTGTTCTCTACTCTAGGCTATAAGCTCTGCGTGCCCACCTTCTTCTTGAAAACACAGCTATAGAATAGGTATTGAATAGAATAGGCAGTGAGCATTTATTGCTAGAATCTGTTATTTGATGGCAGCCGCAGACGTCTGTGGCATGAAGTGACCTCGACTTTGCTAAGGCCCCCATTTCACGCTCATGCTCTGTGAGAACTGGGGTGGGTGGAAGAGAGAAATTTAGCTGCGGTGGCTTTATTACTTGAAAACCATGTTAAGAGAAAAATAGCGTTTTAGTTGTTTTCACGTATTTTGGGGTTCCTTTGGAATGCAGGCTTTCTGCTGTTTTCATTAGCTTCCCCAGGCCTCAGGACAGTTCTCGATATACTCTATACACTCGGCAGGTATTTTCGTCAATATATTATTGAAAACAGCTGTATCTCGGGGCCTCCTGCTGCAGATCTAGAGTTAAAACAGTTCCCTGGCTCTTGCTGGGGGGATCAGAGTGGAGAACAGGTAAATAAGGGAGGCAGCATTTTCCTCCTGATTCCCTTTCCAAGGTCAGAGAGGGAAGAGAGTGTCTACACGCTGTGGAGCATTCTTCACGCGGTTGTTGCTGATCCCGTTGGGCTTAATTCTCTTCTTAATGAGCTGCACACCTGTGTCTCTGGCTGGCTGCCCTCAGCACAGTGGGAGCAGGCGAAGGAGGGCGAATTCCTCCTTCATCCCGGCTCCTGGGATTCAGAGCTCTGCTTATCTGTGTTTTGTTGAGCTTCCCAGGTGTGGGTGGGTGTCTGAACATCTTTCCGTTATGCTAAGCAGCCAACATCGGCTTCATTATGCAGACTGAGGTTAAAGACAGTGAAATTTCTGAGTCGTTTCCAGGCATGCCACAACCCCAGCCAATTTCACAATTCCAGAGGAAGTCGTGCCTGAATTTTCTGTTAATTTCTGGTTAGTGGATGCTGACGAACTCTAGAAGATGGTGGTGGAGACCGCCTAAGCCTTAGGCTTTTGGGGGATGACCTCACAGCAAGGAATGCAACATGAATCCTGAAAGCTGAGAGACTTTCATCAGCCCATCATTCTTCGTGGACTTTCTTATAAGGGTCTAGGTTCAGGAGGGAGGTGGACAGTGGCAATTTAGATTGTGTTTGACCATTGTCACAACTCAAGAAAATGTCTGGATGAATTTTTATCAAATTTACAGGTTATACTTGGGGTAATAGAACTTAAAATGTAACCTATGGGAGATGTGTAGAATTTATTTCATGGGCCTGTGGGAGAACTTTGAAACAAACAGTGCTTCCCTGGAGAAGCTGAAGCTGAGACATTATTAAGAGTCCCATGGTGGACCATGTCTGAAGACACAGGTGAGACATGCTGAAATGTGTAAGGCAGAGAAAACCAATGATGTCTACAGTATGACTCCAAGATCCAGAGTCCTGGGAGGACACTCATTGTGGATGCCTGTTTATGATTTAGGGTTTTGCTTTTTCCCACCTGGGCAGTTCTGTGTGGCATCTTCCAGGGTGAGAGGCGGCATGGGTATAAAAGGGATCAGAACACGCCATTCCCAAATCTGCCCTTTTGGGATAAGAATTACTCTAAGTTGAAGGCAATCAGCAACAAATGCAGAAAGAGCTCTTTGTCCACCCCATCTGCTTAAAAACAGAACGTAAGTGTTCTCCTTCCTCCCTCCCATACCAGGAAGAGAATAGCTCTTATCACTGGGGGGACAATGTAAGTACTGAGATGGATCTGCATAAACAAGTCTTACTCAAATAACCTTATCTTTCCTTGGTTTCCTCCATATATATTTACCTTCCCACAAGTACTGCTCCTAGAATTCAAGCCCCTTTTCCTTTGTCCTGTTACTTTTTCACAAATTTATTGCTCTTGGCCAAAAATGACATAGAATCACCCTGGGTCTGATTCGTGGGTCTAGATTTCTTTTCTATGAAAGCCTCCCTACATGTAAAAATTAAAATATTATCATCAAATAAAATTCATATGCCTTTCCTCCTGTTAATCTGACTTTTGTCAATGTAATTTGCAGGTGCAAATGAATCTAAGAGGGTAGCAGAAAGATTTTGTTTTTCTCTCTCTTCTCCTACAGGTACCATGGACTTGTGGGCGCTAGTGTTAAAGAACCCACCTGTCAATGGAGGAGACATAACAGATGCAAGTTCCATCCCTGCATTGGGAAGAGCCTGTGGAGTAGGAAATGACAACGCACTCTGGTATTCTTGCCTGGAGAATCCCATGAGCAGAGGAGACTGGTGGGCTGTAGTCCATAGGGTCACAAAGAGTTGAACACGCCTGAGCACAGATGCATGCACAGGAATCATCTCAAAACCCATCTATCTTTTTCTGTATGGACTTCTAACTTGCCTAAGCCATTGGTTATCAGACTTTTGTTTTTAATCCCATAGTCTTATCATCTTGCAGTAAGTATGTACTTGTCTTGCTGGGTAGCTCAAACAGTAACAAATCTGCCTGCAATGCAGGAGATCCAGCTTCGTTCCCTGGGTCAGGAAGATCCCCTGGAGGAGGGCATGGCAACCCACTCCAGTATTCTTGCCTGGAGAAGCCCATGGACAGAGGAGCCTGGTGGGCTACAGTCCTTGGGGTCGCAAAGAGTTGGACAGGACTGAGCGACTAACACACACACACACACAGTAGGGTTGCCCCATTATTTCTGTGCATTATAAAACATACGTAGAAATAGAAGCTTTAATTGCAGAGTATCAGTATTCTAATTCTTTCCTAACTCCCTGATGGATTTTTTTTTTTTTTTTTTTTGGTAGTGGTTTTTGCCATACATTGACATGAATCAGCCATGGGTGTACATGTGTCCCCCATTCTGAACCCCCCTCCCACCTCCCTCCCCATCCCATCCCTCAGGGTCATCCCAGTGCACCGGCCCTGAGCACCCTGTCTCATGCATAGAACCTGGACTGGTTTCATATATGATAATATACATGTTTCAATGCTATTTTCTCAAATCATCCCACCCTCGCCTTCTCCCACAGAGTCCAAAAGACTGTTCTTTACATCTGTGTCTCTTTTGCTGTCTCACATATAGGGTCATCGTTACCATCTTTCTAAATTCCATATATGTGCGTTAGTATATGGTATTAGTGTTTTTCTTTCTGACTTACTTCACCCCGATGGATCTTTGAACCCTCATCCCACGCTGAAGAGCTATTCCAAGATAGTCTTCTTTCAAGACCCAGAGCAAACTTTTAAAAATATGAGTCTAATCCTCTCATCTGCTTCAGACTAGGATGGTTTCCCTTTGCACGTAGAACGCAATCCTGTCCTGGAGGCCAGCGAGCCCTCCTCCCTCTTCCAGTCTGTCCCGTCTCCTTTGACTCCTGCTTCTCCGCCACTCTTAGCCTGGCTCCTTAGAGTCCTGCCATCTTGGTTTTCACTGAGTGTCGCAAAGGCTGTATCACTGAGGTTTCATGTAACTCAGTCTGAAGGCTTTCTTCTACTCCTCACCTAATTTTCACGCATTCTTTGAATCTGTTCTTTTATTTCCTCAAAGAAACCTTCCCTGACACTAGCCCTCTCTTTTCCCACTAATCTAAATCAGTTTTCCGCATACTGAGGTCTCATCTCATTTTAATGTTTTTCTTCAGAGAACTTATTACAATGGATAATTATACTTCTGGCATTGTTTGCATGATATCCACTTCTATCGATAGCGTCTATCAATAAATAGACTTCTGTGTGTCCTGCTTGGAACTGTAAACTTTAAAAAAAATATTTTTATCCTGGTGAGTTGCACAATAGAACTTCCCAGGTGACGCAGTGGTAAAGAATCTGCCTGTCAATCCAGGAGATGCAGGTTCGATCCCTGGGTCTGGAAGATCCCCTGGAGTAGGAAATGGCAACTGACTCCAGTATTCTTGCCTGGAAAATTCCATGGACAGAGGAGCCTGGTGGCTACAGACCATGGGGTTGCAGAGTCAGACACGACTGAGCACGCACATGGCACTCGCACGGTATTTAACAAAGAGTGAGTACTTGATACAATTTTGATAACTGAGCAGGTGAACAGTGATCATATTTTCTAAACCAAACAGCATGGTATACAGATTTGGAGGTCAAGGACCCAGCCTGTTGGGAGTAAAGACTTCATAAAATCCAAGCTATGGGACTGGCGCATTTCCTTCTTATTCTTGTTACCCATGTGTCAAGCTGGTACTTGAAGCTCTTGTGATATGTGTATCAGGAAGACAGTATATCCAAAAGTAAGCATATTGCAGAATGTGGTGGGGGTAATGCTTCTGCTTCTAAATGTGCCTCACTGCCTTTATTTTAACGCTGTCATTTTCTGCAAGGAGTTGCTGATGCGACAGTCCAGATCTCACTTTTATTGGGTTGTCTTGATTAGGGAATAACCCAGCCTTCCTAAATTATTCACAAATTTCAGGCATTGCTGAGGACTAGCAACTGTCAAATATGGTAATTATCAGCTAGGCGGGAAGAAGGACCTGATTTAAAGTTATGTGTGTAAATTAACAGGCAAAGCTGCAGTGGAAAAGTGAGCCTCTCCTTTCCTAAGTGCCCAGACCATTAAATGCAAATGGATATCTGCAGGGGCCTGTGCTAGCTGCCCCCATCCCTCACAGACAGAAAAGCAAATGCCGTTCACGGTGTCGGTGATCCTGGGGCAGGGGGCCTGGCATTGACCGAGAGCCTGTGGTGTTTGGCCAGTGCTAACCTGCCTACACACATGTGACAGGAACATATTTTGAAACATCATTTGGGGTGTTTTCTTTTTTAAACTACCTTCCTGGTAGTCAGATTTCTGGTGTCTTCTGTATCTCAGCCCTGACACCTGTACACTACCTGAGGGGACGAGGGTGGTCACCATATAGTCAGAACACAAATGTCAGAGAAACACAGCTATCTATTCATTTATTTCTTTAACAAATAATGTGTGCAAATCCTCAGTTATACTCCGAGTTCTGATTCTAGAGATACACTGTGATTAAATCATGGTCCCTGATGCTGGGAAAGATTGAAGGCAGGAGGAGAAGGGGACGACAGAGGGCGCGATGGTTGGATGGCATCACGGACTCAATGGACATGAGTTTGAGCAAACTCTGGAAGTTGGTGATGGACAGGGAAGCCTGGTGTGCTGCAGTCCATGGGGTCATAAAGAGTCCAACATGACTGAGCAACTGAACAGCACCCTACCTCATGGAGCTTCCGTTCTACCTGGGTAGACAGATGATAAACAGAAACTTAAAAGTAATCCATAAAAGTGCAATAGCAATAATGATAATACTAATAGTAAAACCATGTTGTGAGAGTATTTAGATACTTTAATCTTAATAATTTAAAATGTCATTTAAATAGTATTGCCAGATTTGGCAAATTAAAATACAAGATGGTCAGTATGTGTATTATTTTGGTTAACTGGAATTAAAGTATAACTCTATGGCTTCTCTTTTATCTTGTAAGTGAAAGTTGCTCAGTCATGTCCGACTCTTTGCAAACCTGTGGACTGTAGCCCACCAGGCTCCTCTGTCCATGGAATTCTCCAGGCAAGAATACTGGAGTGGGTTGCTGTTCCCTTCTCCAGGGGATCTTCCAGACCCAGGGATCAAACCTGCATCTTTTGCATTGCAGGCAGATTCTTTACTCTCTGAGCTACAAGAGATGCCCTTTATCTTGTGGCCCTACCTTCACATTGCACCTTGAATAATGTGAAGAAACTGGCTCTAGGAAGCCCTGGAGAAAGAGCTGCCTGGGAAGGAGATTGTTATGTGGAAAATGCCCTAACTTAGGAAGAGTGTTGTTAGTCTCAGTTGTGTCTGACTCCTTGTGACCCCATATCCTGGAGCCCACCAGTCTCCGCCATCCATGGGATTCTCCAAGCAAGAGTAGAAGAGTGGGTTACCATTTTCTTTTCCAGAGGATCTTCCCAATCCGGGGATCGAACCCAGGTCTCCTGCATTGCAGGCAGACTCTTTATAGTCTGAGCCACCAGGGAAGCCCAACTTGGGAAGAAGGAAGGTTATTCAGACCAGGCTGTTTGGAGCCTTGTGAGTCATGGTGTAGACTGTGGATTTGAAGTAAGATAGAAGCCACTGAAGAAATCATTTCAGAAGAGTGATGTTATCTGCCTTTTACTTCAAAAATATCACTTTGGCTTCAGGGTTGAGAACATCTTAGAGGAAAGAGAGAAAGGAGATATAGAAGAGGGAAAAGTTCTTTCTTTTCTTTCTTCTAGCCATCTTAGGTTCATTAGCTGGGACACTGTAAATTAAACAGATGAAAGACAGATTAGTAAGAGAGAAACAAATAGAAGTTTACTGCACATATACATGGGGGCACTCGGTGATGAGTAACTCAAAGGGGTAGCTAAAATTTGGGCATATATAGAATCTTAACAAAAGAATAATAAGTGTGCTGAGAAGTGACAAGATAAAAGAAAGGGACTTTGAGCTTCTAGGGGTGGCAGATTGTGTGATGGTAAATATAAGGGGGGAGCTGATAAAAGATAAGGGTTGTTTTAGCGAGGTTTGTTATGTAGATTGAACTTAAGTAGACCTTTGTGCCCTTGGTTGATAAGAGTCTAGAGTTTTCTCCAGTGATTAAGACTCATCTTGCCTTTTCTAGCAAAGTGGGGGTGGACTGAGAATCTTCTTATGGTTGCTTCTTCTTAAATGTCTTCAGCTCAAAGGACTCCTTATGTCAAAGTGGCATATTTTGGGGGTGGCTAACTCTGAGCCCTTCCCCAGAGAAGCCAGTGGAGGAGGCTGTTAGAATAGAACTGGCATAAGATGGTGTGGCTGGCAGGGGAGTGGGTGTGGTGAAGATGATGATAAGAACTTACATTTTGTATACATTTAAAAAGTAGAACTAACAAGAATTACCAGAGGATTTCATATGGGGGTGTTAGGAAAAAAAAAGACTCGAGAATGATTCCAAGACTTTTGGTCTGAGTAACCATTTCAAAAGATGATAATGTCAGTAAAAATAAAACATTTTTATTTCCATGAAGTTTTTCCATTTGGAGAAAAATACAAGATAGACTGGAGAAGAAATGGAGAGACAGGGAGGAATGGCCATTTGAAATAGAAAGATATTATGACTGATGATTATTCAGCATCTGGAACTTCCAGGGAGCTGTGTGGAATCTGAGTCACACTTGCCCTTGTGACTTTCTGATGAGAACTGTTATTATTGTTCAGTCACTCGGTTGTGTCTGACTCTTTGTGACCCCATGGACTGCAGGATGCCAGGCTTCCCTGTCCTTCACTGTCTCCCAGAGCTTGCTAAAACTCATGTCCATTGAGTCAGTGATGCCATTCGACCATTTTATCTTCTGTTGCCCCCTTCTCCTCCTGCCCTCAATCTTTCTCTGCATCAAGATCTTTTCCAAGGGGTCAGTTCTTCACATCAGGTGGCCAAAGTAATGGAGTTTCAGCTTCAGCATCAGTCCTTCAAATGAACATTCAGGGTTGATTTCCTTTAGGATTGACTTTAGGTAGCAAAGTGTTGGCTGAAGTTGAGTAATGAAACTCAGTTCTACACCAAAACCCACCTGTGTGAACAACTATCTGCCTTCAATGACTTGGGACTCTAAGAAGTATTCCACTTCTTCATCCTGAATATTTAGAGTGTGATCCTAACAGTGGATGGCAAAGCCCCCAGAGATGTGATAGGGAGGTAAGTGGTCCCCCCCGGAAGATGTCCACATCCTGATTCCTGGAACCTATGAATGTGTTATGTTGTCATTCAGTTGCTTACTCATGTCTGACTCCCCGAGTCCCCATGGACTGCAGCACACCCTGTCCTTTACTGTTTCCCAGAGTTTGCTCAAACTCATGTCCATTGAGTGAATGTGTTATGATGGGTGGCAAAAGGGAATTAAGGTTGCAGATAGAATTAAAGTTGCTAATATGCTGATCTTAATATAATAAGATTCTCCTGGATTATCAGGTGGGCCCAGTGTAATCACAGGGTTTTTTACAAGTGGAAGAGGGAGGCAGATAAGTCAGAACCAGAGTGATGTGATGGGAGAAAGCCTCATCTGCTTTTCAGCTGGAAGGGGGTAGCAAGCCAAGGAACACAGATGACTGCTAGAAGCTGGAAGACAAGAAATCATTGTTTCCTCAAAGCTTCAGAAAGGAAAGAAGCCCTACTGACACCTTAATTTTAGCTCATTTCAGACTCCTGACCACTGTAAATGTAAGATTCTAAATTTGTGTTGTGTTGTTAGAAGATACTAAGTTTGTAGGCATCTGTTACAGCAGCAATGCAAAGTCAAGACACTGCCCAGCACTGAAGTAGATAGATAAGACCACCTGAATGTCTTCCATCAAGTTGAGTGATGATAGAACACATTCATCCTCATACATAGAGTAGACTTCAAATTTGACTTGGCAGGGGGGGAGCCTAAAATGAGACAATTACCCTGATGGTTGAGGGCAACATATAAAATGTCGTATTTCTTCCAATTCTCCATATCCTTGCTTGAGTTATGAGTTGCTATGAACTGAATGTTTGTGAACCCCCCAAGTTCACATGTTGAAATTCTAAACCGTGATGTAATGGTATGAGGAGATGGGGCTCTGGGAATTGATAAGCTCCTGATGGCAGAGTCCACTTGAATGGGATTATTGCCCTTATAAAAGAGACTCCAGAATGCTCTCTTGTTTCTGCCATGTGAGGACAGACAGACAAGCTGGCTCTCTAGGAACCAGGAAGCAGGCTCTCACCAGACACCAAATCTGCTGCCGCTTTGGTCTTAGACTCGCCAGCCTCCCAGAATTGTGACAAATAAGTTTCTGTTGTTTATAAGAATATTGGACAACAGAAATTTATTTGTCACATCTTTGGGGTTCCCTGGCATCTCAGATAGTAGACTCTGCCTGCAATGCTGGAGACCTGGGTTCCATCCTTGGGTCGGAAGATCCTGGAGGAGGGAACTGGTACCCACTCCAGTGTTCTTGCCTGGAGAATTCCATAGACAGAGGAGCTGGTGGGCTACAATCATGGGCTCGCAGAGAGTCTGACACGACTGACTAAGCGACGAACACAGGAGAGTCCTGGAGTGGGCTGCCATTCCCTTCTCCAGGGGATCTTCCTCAAGGGATGGAACCTGCTTCTCCTGCTCTGCAGGTAGATTCTTTGTAGTCTGAGCTACCAGAGAAGCCCAAAGATATGTGTGTTATTCATTCAGTCATGTGCAACTCTTTGTAACCCCCATGGACTGTAGCCTGTCAGGCTCCTCTGTCCATCGAATTCTCCAAGCAAGAACACTGGAGTGGGTAGCCTTTCCCTTCTCCAAGGGATCTTCTGGCCCCAGGGATTGAACCTGGGTCTCCTGCATTGCAAGTGGATTCCTTACAGTCTGAGGCACCAACGAAGCCCATAAGTCACCCAGGTTATACTACTTTGTTACAGCAACCTGAGCTAAGACGTTTGCTCAGCTTTCCAGAATGAACTAGAAGTCTTCGGGTTCAGTCTGTTGTATGTTGAAGACTGACCTTTTCTGTAGCCTTTACCCCCCTATTCTATAAGCTCCTTCAAAGGGCAAGCTATGTTTTATTCAGTAGTCTTAACCTGGCACTTAGCAAATGACTGCTGGACAGAGAAATAAATGAATGAACACATGAGTGAGTGAATGCCTCTCTTTCCTATTTTGACAAATGTGTATGGTGGGCTGTGTGTGTGTCACAACTGTGTGTTGGAAGATCACAAGTTAAGCTTGAATTCATGCAAGCCATTTTGCGAGGCCTAGTTTGACAGACCCATCTGTTATGCAAGGTCATATTGTTGTAATTGTTGCCTTTAGCATAAATATGGGCCAGGAGCCAAGCGTTAAAATGCAGTAAGTCCTTGGCATCTATTCTCTTTCTTTGTAGCTTGGCCTGGCCTCTGACAAGCCGGAGGAGAACCAGCTTGAGTAGTGGCCTGTGGCCCCGCCAGACCACTGCAAGAATGACAGTTTTGGCTCACGAATGGGAACAGGGCATCAAGAGTGGGTGTGCGGTCAGTCCACAGGGGAGACTGGAACTTGGTGAGCTTGAAGGACTGGGACAGAGGGCAAGGCCGGGCAGAGTGAGAGAGCATCAAAGTGTGTGAGGGCCGGGTGGTTTCGGATTAAATCTGAGATGCATTTGTTCAGAGATTGTTTGCTGTACTGGATGCTTTGTGCAAAGCCACTGTGCAAAATACCACTAAGGAAGCGGGGAGGAATCATAGCTGACGTTTCCTTCCTGTTTAGTGTGTGGTGGGCGCTGTGTCGAGCAGGGTTAAAGTAGTATCTTATTTAATCCCCTGAACAAGTCCCTGAGTAGAGACCAACTGTGATACTCAGCAAACTGATGAGGAAACTTCAATTGCATGACAGTAAATGCCGTGGGTACCCAGTCAATGGCAGAGCTGGGTATTTATTTATTTATTTATATTTTTTATTAATTTATTTTAATTGGAGGCTAATTACTTTACAATATTGTAGTGGTTTTTGCTATACATTGACATGAATCTGCCATGGGTGTACATGTGTCCCCCATCCTGAAACCCCTCCCACCCCCTCCCCATCCCATCCCTCAGGGTCATCCCAGTGCACCAGCCCTGAGCACCCTGTCTCATGCATTGAACCTGGACTGGCGGTCTGTTTCACATATGGTAATATACATGTTTCAGTGCTATTCTCTCAAATCATCCCACCCTCACCTTCTCCCACAGAGTCCAGAAGTCTGCTCTTTACATCTGTGTCTCTTTTGCTGTCTCGCATATAGGGTCGTCATTACCATCTTTCTAAATTCCACATATGTGCATTAATACATTGTACTGGTGTTTTTCTTTTGGACTTATTTCACTCTGTATAATAGGCAGAGCTGGGTATTTAAACTGATGTCTGATTCAAAAGCCTGTTTTCCTAACTTACGCACATGCTAGCCTGGTCTTTAGTTACTGAACCTCATACTTGAATTGCTCTACTTTTCTCCTAGTAGCAGACACAATTACAGAAGTTATAATATGGACAAAATGGAAGAAATGCTGCAAGGAAGGAGTGGACTTAGCATTATGAAACAGGAAACTTCTGGGAACACCATTTAGGCAGGAATACGCAAATAATGGTGGTAGCTATTGAGTGTTTACTGAGTCAGGCATTTTACCTCCGTTCAGTCATTCATTCAAAAAATATTTACTATGAACCTACATTGGGCACCTTTCTAAGAATGAAGGATGCATCAAAACATGAAACAAATATCCTTGTTTTCTTTAATCTTGCACTGCAGTAGAGAGAAACAAAGAATAAACTGTATATAGTTTATACACACACACTCATACATATATTCATATTACACACATTTAAAAATGTTACAGGATATTAACACAATGGAAAAAAGGAGGAGGAAGGCAAGAGGGTATTTTAATTGGAGTCATCAAGAAATAGCATGTCCTGAACTATCTCTTTGAATGCTCACAACACTTCTGAGTCAGGGACTATTTCTGTGTCCCCTTTCCAAATGGGGAAAAAGGGCTTAGAGAAACTAATTATATTGCTCAAGAAGGTAATGGATCTGGGATATCAACTTGAGCATATGGACTCCAGAACCTATATTCCCAAACTCTATGCTATTCTTACTCCCCAGTAGGCTTTTAAAACTTTTCTTCTCCTCCCTCGTCTAGAAACTAGTTGAGCTGTTATGGCTGTCAGGGCTCTGTTTGACCTTCCCTGGACTTGCTGAGTCTCTTCTCTATGAGCCCAGCTCAGCCTTATCTTGCTGAGTCGCCAGCAAAGGTCACAAGAGCTTCAGCAGCTTCACCTGCTGCCATCTTCCCACCAGAATCCACCTCCAGCTCAGTAGAACCATGTGTGTGCAGCCTCAGGGGTTCAGACATTTGTTTCTCCTGCTTTCTCTGCCATGCACCAGGTCTTCTGGTTAACGAACCATATTTGCACCTATTACACCCCATGGAAACTGGGTCTTGGGCCAGCAGAGGCCATTTCCGGGACCAGTTTTTGAAGCTGGGCTATTATTCTCCAGCCTGAGGATTAAAAAGCCATTCCTGTCCCCTCCTTCACAAAGGCTCCAAGTCCAATAACAGTTCGGAGCCACTCCGAGTCAGCTCCTATTTTGAGATGGCTATAGCTGGAAAAGAACTGGATTGGTGATCTCCAAATAGCATCACAGGGTGCTTTTCTGGAAAGCCTGGTCTTTGAGGAACCTGCCTAGTCTGGTCTCTGAGGTCCCTTCTAGTGATCTTTGGTGTACACGTGGGTGCCTTTGTTGGGTCTTCTAAGTCCACAAGGGCAAGATTATCAGGAATTTTAATTCACCCATGAAGCACAATATTTTGTCATATACTTAGTAGGCACCATACTCTTATGAGGTAGATACCATACTCTTAGCCTCATCTTATAAATGCCAAACTGAGGTACATGGAGGTTAAGCTGTCCAGGGCTAAATTGTGAGAAGCAGGGCTGGATTAGAAATGGAGTGCTGTCATAACACCTTGATAATATTTCCCTAGATGCTGGGGACACATCCAGACAAGAGATCCCTGACTTCAGGAAACTTACAGCCTAGAGGGGAGACAGTCAAGTAAAACAAAAATACCAGTAAGGGGTTATTTCTTAGAAGTTGGATAAAGTGCGGGTAGACGACTGGGTCAGAGCATCCAGTGGAATGAGTGGGACTTTGCTTCTCTTTCCTCACTCACAACATTTTTGTCTCTCCAGTAGCATCCTATGCTTTATTTGACTCACTCTCTCCATAAAATATGTCTGGCTGTTTCCCAACTCCTCATGATTCTTTTCGAGGACCATCTTGAAACGCGTTCAAATGAGGCAGCCAGTTTTAACAGCTAATCTGTTACCTTAAGCTCTAGTTATCCATCACTGATAACAAAGTACTCCAAAATATGATGGCTTACACAACAGCCTTTTTATTATGTCATGATTTTCTGGGACTGGAGTTTAGCTGGACTTGGCTGGGCTCTGCTGCTCCACCGGGCAGTGACTTGGGTCACTGGGTGGTATACAGCTGATGGCTGGACTGATCTGGAGGGTCCACGATGGCATCACATATGTGCCTGGCATCTTGCAGGGGCACAAGATAGTTTCGTTGCAGGACTTCCCCATGTGGCTTTCTAGCAAGTCATCAGAATTCTTAGCACGGTGATCCAGCTGCTGAGGGAGACCATGGTTGAGGCTGCCAGCTCTCTGAAAGGCTGAGAACCAGCAGAGCATGACCTAACACTGTTCTCTGTTGATTAAATCAGCTGCACCTAGCCCAGGTCCAAGGAGAAGAGTACACTCCACCTTTGGTTGTGAGGAATGTCAAAGAATTTGTGGCCATCTTTCATTTACTACACTTTCTGGTCACTTGGCATTGAATTTGTATGAAGGAGTCAATGTATTTCTAATAAAATATTGCCTCTGAAGATTGGTTGAAGCTGAATTGCTACAACCTTTAATATATATTTAGTGTTCAAATAAGATAACTTGACTTTCTCAGAGCGGTGAATGTAGAGTGATTGCCTTTTACTGCATGCATGCCTGCTCATTTGCTCAGTCATGTTCGACTCTTTAGCAACCTCATGGACTGTAGCCCACAGGCTCCTGTCTCTGTGGAATGTTCCAGGCAAGAATACTGGAGTGGGTTGCCATTTCCTATTCCAGGGGATCTTCCTGACCCAGGGATGGAACCTGCATCTCTTGCATTGGCAGGTGGAGTCTTTAGCACTGGGACACCTGGGAAGCCCCGTCTTTTAATAAACAGGCAAATTGATAACTTTTAATAAACAGGCAAATTGATAACTTCCAAATGTCATTGTTCAAAGGAATGGGGATATTTAGATCATCCCTGCATTTTTGGCAGAGGGAGTAATGTGCGATGGGGAGGAGGCAGGTTTGGGAAGGAAACTCTAGGCTGCTCAAGAAAAGCTGTGGAAAGATACTTGGAGAGAAAGTGGGTTACATTCATTCCAACAGGAGGAGCTGTTGAAGAATTCCCAAGAAAAGCAGAGATCAAGAGTGGAGACAGTAAAATTCCTAGAGGTAGCCCCAGGGAAATGACAACTTCTAAAACTGTTCTAGGCACATTGTAGGTGCTCAGTAAGTGTTTAATGACACACACACAAAAAATCGTGATGAGATGGCTGTGGAGATGGCCTAGATCAGGCATCTTAGAAAGTAGACCTGGAAATGAAGGAACTTTTACATTATTTGAGGAGAATTACATGGGATTATTTGGGTGAACCAAGAAATCACACTTAGTACATGGCAGATACTAAAAAAATATTAGTTGCATTCTATATTTTACTTTTTACTTCTTTAGACTGTAAGAGTAAGTGGTGAATAAAAGTAGAACTAAGTTTTACCTTTATGAGTTAAAATAGAAAGCAGAGTTAACCAGTAGAGCTTTCTGAAATGATGGAAATATTCTTCACCTGTTACTGACTGTTTTGAGTCTGGCCCCAAGAAAGGTTCTCCTGTATGATGTCATTTGAGCCAATAGACTGAGATGGAGTTTGGTTCAGAAGCAAAGGAAAGCTTTTCTTTTTAATATTCATTTATTATTTTTATTTATTTATTTGGCTGCACCGGGTCTTAATTGCCACACGTGGGATCTTCTGTCTTTGTTGTGGCAATGCAGGATCCTTAGTTGCTGCTTATGAACTCTTCACTGTGCAGGTGGAATGCAGTTCCCTAACCAGGGATGAATCGAGGCCCCCTGCCTTAGGGAGCGTGGGGCCTTAGCCACTGATCACCAAGGAAGTCCCAGGAAAGCTCTGTTCTCTGGTCAAAGAATGGAAAGACGTGAGCTGCAGCTCTGCAGCACAGGCCGTCCCCGAGAGGCCGTGGGTAAGCTGCTTTGTGGGGAACTCAGCAGCAGGGAGGGGCGCGTGGAGGGTGGAGTTCTCGCGAGGTTCAGGGTCCAGATCTCAGAGCCCGCTCTGTGCCGCCATCTTGAATCGCAGCCCTGGGCCTAGAGCTTCTCCTACGGTCCGGAGCTGAAGCAACAGGAGTAGCTTTTCGGCAGTGGGAAATCTGGTCTGAAGCGCCGAGTTCAAGGCCTCTGCCCGCTGCACTCTACGAGCAAGTGAAACTAGACTGAGCTCCACGGAAAACGAAAGGTTAGACTTTTATTTTATTGCCCAGATTCTATTTTTATTTTCTGGGTATTGTTAATGGGCTTTGCTGGTGATACATCTGCACTGTTAAAAATACTCACTTCTGACCACATGGAGCCTTTGAGCCCTTGAAATCTGCTGGTGTAAATTTACTGCTGAAGCAGTAAATTTAAAATTTTCTTTAATTTTACTCAATTCAAATTTAAGTTTAAATAGCCTCTTGGGGCTGCTGGTTATGTTATTGGATAAGAGGATTTACTTAATACTGATTTGAAACAAAAAGTCTATGAGATGGTACTCATTAACCTCAAGTGTATTAACATGGGTACCTTGAAATTCTTTCAGACTCTAGCACAGTTAAATTGTCTATTGAGTTAATTAAGGAGGTAGGAGAAAAAGTTAGGCTTATGGTTAACAGGAAGCAAATATAGAAGCCTAAATATAAGTGTATTATAACAGTTGAAGAGTGAAAGAGGGTAGCAATTTAGGGACCAGCTGGTTCTGCTGGACAGAAAAGACCCTGGAGCTTGTCAGTAACTATTGGAATTCTATAGTTTGGTGTAACAAAGAAGTTTAGAGTGCTTTCCAACTGGCAAATTGAGTGAAATAAGTATTATTTATATTCACCTGGCATAATTTGTTATTCGACTTTTTTTGAATGGCAGTAATGGAACTGCAGCAGTTAAACCACATTATCCAGAGTACCGGTACTACTGCCAAGAGCAGAAAACTTTCATCTTCCAAAGCCTCAATCAGCCAGTTTCTCATCTGCATCCCATAAATCATCAAGAAGGAACAAGCTCATTATCTCAGCACTAGGGACAAAAGTCTTTTACATGACACTGAACTTCTGACTGCTGCAAAACATGGCAGCTTGCCATCGTATCTTTAACAGGTGTGTTGGCCCCTTTAACAGACTGAGCCAGAAGTTTGAGACGATGGCCTGAAATTTTAATTTGCTATATGCTGTGACTTGCGGTGGGCCCGTGTCCAAAAGTAATTGGGTCCAGTGGCTTGTGGATGTTTTGTCGTTTTAATAGGTTTGGGGAGAGAGATGTGGGAGTGTCTCTCCCTCAAAACATCCTCTCTGAGATGTTAGGGATTAGGGGAACTTCTCACTCTATTTTGGAAGGTGTTTCAATCCTGCTACTCCGAAGAGCTGGGTGGGAGCTCCCAGGTACAGCCTGTTGAAATGTCCTATACACTTACCCTTCTGCATTCACATGTTCAAATGAGGATTTTTGAAAATATTTGAAACCATATTTGAAAATAAGGTTCCAGAACATCCAAAAAGCAAAATTTGAATTTGCCCTGCAGTGGCAACTATTTATATAGTATTTACATTGTATTAGGTGTTATATGTAATTTAGAGATGATTTAAAGTATATGGGAAGATGTGCGTAGGTTATATGCAAATGCTGTGCCATTGTGTATAAGAGACTTGAGCATTCGCAGGTTGGAGTCCTGGAACCAATCCCCTGTGTGTGCTGAGGAATGACTGTGCTGCCATCTTGTAGTTCCCTCTCTAGAGAATGGTTCTGGAGCCTTCTGAATTACCCAAAATGTGATTCCTATGTCATATAAAATTCACTATGATTTCTAGTAAGATAATCACATGTCCAGAAAAGTCTCTTAATTTTCACCTCCCTTTCTAAAGATGGAAATACTTAGAGTGTTGCATGGAGGGTGTTCTAGTTTTGGGTATTCTCTTGTTCTGTGGTCAAAAAAAGATAAAGTTGTTAGAAATAAAAAAGCATTTAATCTATAATAAGCATGACAGTCATCTTCTGTAATGGTCAGATGATACATATTTTTGACTTTTGATCCATTTGATCTTTGTTGTAACTACTCAATTGGTAACAAAGACAAATAATGTGTAGATGATATGATGAATATCATAATGTGTAGATGAATAATGTGTAGATGAATGTGTGTGTCTGTGTTCCTGTAGGCTTTGTTTGTGGGCCCTGAAATTTGAATTTCATAAAATATACATTTGTGATTAATGTTCTTTTTTTTGATGTTTTTCAAATATTTAAAAAATGTAAAAAGTCATTCTTAACTTGCAGGCTGTTAAAAACAACAAAATACAAGATGGTAGACCACATTTTACCTGTAGGCTGTAGTTTGCTAACTTTTACTCTTTAAGATACAGATATATATAGCTAAAGTGTAAACATTTCATAAATGTTGTTGTAGATATTACCAGATTCTAGCATTCTAGAGTTATGAAAGGGTTTATGTTTCTATCCTTATATATAGAATTTAAAACCACAGTTTATTTATAGTGAGCATCTTTGTAAGTGGATAATTTTAAAATAATGAATGAAAAAGCATATTGCTATAGTACATAGGTAACTGATTAAGGGTGTGAGAGTTCAGGATTTTCTGCTCAACTCTGATGCTAAGCAAGGACTTAATACATTAGATTTTCTCATCTCTAAAATGGGAATAATTCTGACTCTCCCATCCTTATAGGACTGTGATAAAAGCCAAATGAGACTATACTCCTGAAAATTCCTGGAAAAGATCAAATGCTACATGTGTGTAATTTTCCAGGAGTATCTCAGAAGTTCTTGGGCTGGTGTAATTTCTCTTAACAACTGTGTGGGAAAGTACCGCTACACAAATGGATAAATATAGGTAGATATTTTTATATTCATGTGGGGGTGATTTGAAGAGAAAAATGATATATCCTGAATATTTTATCTTTTAGCAGTAATAGAAATCTTGCCATATGTATATCTTTTTACAATCATGCTACAAACTGCTGCTTCATTTAGAATATTGTTTTCTCTGATTTATTCCAAACACAAAGGTGGCCAAAGGAGATGAAATATATTGCATGCATCTCATGCTTGGAAAGATATATATATATAAAATAACGGGTTGAGAGTTGGATTAAAGAAAGACAAAGGCCTCCATACAGGTGGTTCTATTGAAAGAATACTAACTGACAAGATATGAAAGATGTCTTTTTTGACTTTCTGCTGTTCAGGAAGATATTGGTACAAATGATTGTATATGTGCTTGTGTTTGTGGGTGTGTGTAAATGAAAGTGAAAGAACATATGTCAATAAAGTGTTCTACAATGGGGAAAAAACTTCAAGTAAAAATGTACATTTAAAATCACTCAGTTTATTTCATTTTAGTTTGATTGATTTTGTAAAATACTTTTTTTTTTGACCTGCATGAAATAATTCAATGAAAGACTAGAAAACATTGTGGAAAGGGTAAATTTTGTTTGTGTTTCTTAGGCTATGAAATCGCTTGTCCCCTAAATGGAGGGTTTTAATTAAAATAGATGAGAAACTAGGGAAAGAAGAGGAGAAAGACATTTAAACATATTTTTCTTGTGTAAGGTTTTCCATGTTTTCTTCATAACAGTTGAATTTCCCTTCTGGGCTTTGCAATATAGTTTGTATAATTATTTTGGAGAAATGAGAAATGTGAGAAGGAAAATGAGGTATTTTAGTACTGGCCCCAAATATATGCTACATCTGGCTGATTTCAGTTAACTCTCCAAGCGCTACTATAACAGTGTAGATGTCATGAATTATGATGATGTAAAGTTTTATATTTCCCACTTCTGACACTCATTTTCATAGTGCTGGCATCTCTGGTCACTTGTTCTTTCTTTTTCTGCTGTCACTGTATATTCACATAATCCCTGTCCTCTTTTGTTCTTCTGTATTTTTAATATTAATTATCCTCTTGTTAATAACGTGCCCAATCTTTTCTGATTTGTATGTATGTCTGTGGTATTGGCAGCCATGCTCAAGAAATTTGCCTTTGGGTGAGACTAGCCTAATGTTTCTCGGAAATCCATAGGGTGATGAAAGAACTTTAAGTGATGGGTCAATACTAACAAAAGTTTTTCTCATTAGGTATACACCAGAGAGTCCTGGCATAGTTGTGGCTAGATTTAGCCTTAATTAGAGGAAACTCTAAGACACACTGATACTAGATTCAAAATTTCACAGTGTAAAACTTGTAGGGACTATGAAATCCAGTGATGCCCAATCCGAGTATAGAAACCTCCATCATGTTACATCAGAAACCCATTGAAGGAACAGACTGTTCAAAAGGAGTACAGTGTGTTAAATTTCAAATCCTTAGGCATAGTTTGAAAACTGGAACCAAGCTTAAACTCAGAGTTTTGTGTATTATCTTGAATTTTGTAGACTCTGGGTTTGGTCTGTTAAGGTCAATGGAAACTGCCTGTGCTATGAAGGGGCAGTACTACCCAGGGGGTGAGAAATCAGCTCTGGCGTCAAATGTATCCAGTTTTAATTCCAGCTCTGTTCTCTACTAGGTTAGCAAACTTGGGCAAGCTACTGTAGTCTCTGAACCTCAGCTTCCCGCTTCTGAAAATGGGTATAAAAACTGTACCTGCTAGGGGAAATCCAATGAAGTAAATCATATAAAATGCTTAGCACGTACTCAGTGTTTAGTACCATGCCTGGCCCATCGTAAATGCCCAATAAGTATCTTTAGACAGAGAATAGTATACTGTCCTTCTAGGGGAGTACCAAAAATGTATTCAGCCTGTTTTCAAGGAAGTGTTGATCTTTCTAAATACCGAAGCCCAAACTCCAGGAACGATGTCAGGAACAGTTCAAATGTTTATCATTTAAGTCCCCCAGGAATAGATGTGATCAACTGATAGTGTATTAAGGATTCCAAGGAGGGAAAGATCAGAGTTCTTTTAGAATGGAATTGTCTGGGAGGATTTCTTGAGGTCAGTGTTTGATCTGAGTCTTTCAGAATTTAATAGACAGGAGAGGAAGAGAGCGCTGAGGTCAGGGCATTTGGGGCTGGGAAAATATAAACCACACCCTAATGATAATCTAGTGATGTAGGTTTGACCTCATGTGAAAAGGTTGCTGCTTTTAGACCACATTCCAATCATAGTCATTACTGTTGTCAAAAATCTGGTCAATGCAAAGATAGAAAAATTGGCTCCCTATCGACTGTTATGCACCTGATCCCAAATTCATGATCCCTGGGTTAGAACCTGTTTGGCCAGTGTGTGACGCTGAGCAAGGCTTTTGCCCCCTTGGTGCTTCCATTTTCCCTCTTTCAGAGGAGGGTGTTAAGAGTTAAATTTAATGTTACCAATGGAGACGCCTAGTATGACCCTTTGTGATTCTGCACTTGCTTTATGATAATCCTTCCAATCTTTAATTCCACACTGTCTCTCTCACCTCGTTTAGACACTGGTTGCTTGGGGAAATATTATTTGGAAGGAATTGGGATTTACTCCATTCGTTTTTCAAAGCCGGTGGCCTTGTGTTTTTGGGGGGTTTTGTCATTTAGAGCATCTCCAGTGTGGATCATCTCATTTGACTCTCACAACACTGGGAAGTGGACGGAGAATTCCCGTAAAGGAGATCCAGCCGAGTGCACAAGGGCTGGCTCCTGGAAAGAGAGTGGGACTGTCAAGGAAGACACAGATCCTGCTCACTTCATCTCCAAGGAGGCTGGGCTAACAGCCTGTCTCGTACACCAGGAAAGCCATAAGTCTGAGAATTAGATTATCGTCAAAGAAGCATGGGGGCAGGGGTTTTGGCTTTTCGTGTGTTGAAGGGGTTCCTTTCCAGAATAAAGGATAACTACTTTATCAGGTATGCATTTTAGTCCATAAACGGTCTTTCCAAATTTTAGTCCCTTCTGTGGCTCTGTGAAGTGTTACTTGGAAAACTGCAAAACTTTAAGGCATGGTCTGTGCAGCCCAGACAGTCTGCTTTGGAAAAACAGCATGCAGAGATCCATCATGTACATAACTGGGCTCATCTTATCTCCTTTGAGCTGAGGGTTCAGGGAATGGGCATAAAGGGGGAAATCACACCCGAGTAAGTGTTTTCACCTGTGTGAAGACCAGATGGCAAGCTGACGTGCGAAGAGGGCTGCGTGCATATCCTGGGAGGTGCCCTGGGGCCTGACATTGTCCTCTGAGATGGCCTTGTGCCTCCATGCTGTTGAGTTCATCTTCTTCCCCAGGCAGGACTTGGCACGTCATTTGTTCATGGAGGACACTTCTGGAGACAACCTTCAACATTTCCAGTGGAGGGACTAGTCCCTGCAGGAAGTGCCTTGCAAAACCTAGGCATGCTTATTAAAGAGCAAATGTTCTGACAGAGCAGGAAATGGTTTCTTTCTCCTTTTCCAGTCTTGCATACCCTCTGGGGCATGCCCGCTCTGCTCCCAGAAGTCTGTTGCTTCTTTGGGGTTGGCAGTGGTGGGGGTGGTGTGCAGAGTTTTATTTACTTTGTTACATTATTGATGTTTTTGGATTGTTCCTGGGATTAATTGCTATGAAGCCCAGATTTAATTAGCATAAACTTTGGTAACAACTTAATATAAATTAAATTTCATGTGGTCTGTCTTTGAGAAATATTAGGTTTTATTAATGGGTCCCCCCCCAAAACTAATTCATCTGAATGGATACATTTCAGCCTTAAGTAATGGAGGAAGTTTTGTGTGCTGTTGTCTGTAATTATATTGAGCAGGTTCCCTTCTTTCCCTCTCCCCTTTCTGTATCCTCTCATGATTAGCCTGGTGGGAGAAGCCTTGTCTTTGCCCAAGGCCTTAGGAAAGCAATAATGGTCCCCAAGAGAGAAATTGGCTGTACTGAGAGATCAAAGGAGGGAAGGGAGGAAGAGCGTGAAAATAAGGAAATGGTCAGGTCACAGCCCATGACTTATAAAAACATGTTGAAGCGAAAAGAAATGAACATGTTAAATCTAAGAAGTATGAAATGACTTTCTCATAAATCTCTAAATGGCTAAAAGAAACCATATAGTAGTCAAGTATTCCTGCTTGTGCTGTGGGCCAGGAAAAAGACAGTGCTTGCTCTGTGCTGTTGCCAAATTAATCTCCTAGAAGAACAGCTTGATCATGTCATTCCTGTGCTCAAGAACAGACAGTTAAGGGAATTGGGAGAATTCTGAGTCCCAATTTTGCCATTTGTCCATTTGACCTTGGGTAATGCACTACTAGCCTCTTGTTGCTTCAGTTCCTTCATGTGTTAAAATGTAAAGTGATGAAACCTAACTCACATGGTAATTATAAGGATGACACATTATAATGTAGATAAAACTCTTAGCATAGTGATGCATAATCAAATCAATCAATGCTTGTTGTTATTAATAGACAAGACACATCTTTCTTGGCATAGCATTCAAGGTCTTTTACCATCTCTCATCTACCTGTCTTTAAGCAGGATATCTGGCCTTTCTGCTCCAGGAAATCTTTCCTCCAACTGAAGCGTACCATGTATTACAACTTAATGTGTGTTCCATTTCCTTTATTACCTGGTAATCCCTTTAGGAGTAAGAGATGAGATCTTAGTTTCAGAACTCTCAGTGACCAGATGAGTCCTTATAAAATGCAGATGCATCCCTACTTATGAAAAGATTAAGTTCACAAAACCTGAAAATTTAAGCCCATGTGTTTGTAGATCCCTAGTGTTTTTAAAAGGATTTAAGCTTGTGGACAGGACACCAGTTCAGCCTTGCGTTTCCATCTATGTAAATTGAAAGAGCTAGATGAGATGACTCATCAATAAGGCTCTTTCTGGCTTAAAAGTATTGTGATTTTATTTAATCTGTTTTAATTTCAGTGTTGCCATGTTTCCATGATGCCAAGCATCACCAACATTAAGCCTGAAAGATTAGCCAAAATAGTGATAATTTCAAATGCCCAGATGTTTCGTATTATTAATATATAGAAAACATTTTTTTTAAAAAAAACGTATTTTTCTGTTTTCAACAAGATGCTTTTCATGAGACTGTTCTTCACTGTGGACTTGGAGAGGGAAAGCCAGCCAGAGTAAAGAGCATGTTTGGCAGGTTTAGAAGATGCTGCTAATCCTCATGTAATTTTGTCTGTTTCATGCATTCTTGAATAGTCTTTATAAGAAAGTAGTGAAGGCAAGGATTTCCAGCTGTTATCAATTGTTCCTGATTTTGTTTTCATTAATGGAGCTACCCTTCCCTTGTGGAAAACTTTGGGAGAGAGTGTTGGCGCTAGCCAGAATAATACTCCCTCTAGAAAAGGAGATGGGTCATTAGTCATATAGGTGGTAGCTTCACAGAGTTGCGGAAGGTATTAGTTTCCAAATTTGAGGCTGACCTCATCTCTAGAAGTGTGCTGATGAATCCAGGGAGGCTACTATTTTCTGGAAATGAGAGTAAATAGCTAATGTTTAGTAGATTACCTAAATTACTAAATGGGACCTTGGATTCCATAAAGAATTAAATTCGCCTCATGTGACTGGGTGAGCAGTTTCTTTCTATAGGTAATTTATTTAATAGTGAACTCAGCCAGTATACAATATTCTTTCAAATCCTATTGAAGAAAAAGAATTTGCATTTCAAAACTCTTTTCAAGTTCTAAACCAGTGGATGAATCTTTTGCACAATATCTGAAAGTGTAAAACCGGTAAGCATCACTCTTGTCATCACCTGTATGTGGATGACACTGTTGGACAGGGTATGGTGGTTCAGATGGTAAAGAATCTGCCTGCAATGCAGGGGGCCCAGGTTCAATCCGGGTTCAATCCAGGAAGATCCCCTGGAGAAGGAAATGGCAACCCACTCCAGTGTTCTTGCCTGAAGAATTCCATGGACAGAGGAGTCTAGCAGGCTATAGTCCATGGGGTCACAAGGAGTTGGACACGGCTGAGCGACTTTCACTTTCATCAAAATTAGTTCCCACACAATTGTTCCATTCTTTTGGTAAAAGTATTGAATAATTTAGAAAACCTTTTATGGTTCAAAGTCTTTAATTAAAATAGAAAGTGAGGGCGTCAGCTAATACAAAATGTGAATTATAGAATGAATGTAAAAGAATTGAAGGAAAGCAGTTTAATTTCCTTTAAATTTATTCTGTTGTTGTTGTTCAGTCACTGAGTCATGTCCCACTCTTTTTAACCACATGGACTGCAGCATACCAGGAGTCCCTGTCCTTTACTACCTCCCCAAATTCGCTCAAAGTCATGTACGTTGAGTCAGTGATGCCATCCAACCATCTCATCCTCTGTCATCCCCCTCTCTTCCTGCCTTCAATCTTTCCCAGCATCAGGGTCTTTCCAGTGAGTCAGCTTTTCACATCACGTGGCCCAAGTATTGGAACTTCAGCTTCAGCATCAGTCCTTTCAATGAACACCCAGAACTGATTTCCTTTAGGATGGACTGCTTGGACCTCCTTGTAGTCCAAGGGACTCTCAAGAGTCTTCTCTGACACCACAGTTCAAAGGCATCAATTCTTTAGCACTCAGCTTTCTTTATGTTTCAAATTTCACATCCATACATGACTACTGGAAAAACCTTAGCTTTGACTATACAGACCTTCGTCATTAAATTTTGTGGGCCGCTATATTGGAAAAAGCGTCTTTCCCTGACATTCTCTATTGCCCCAACCCTGCCTGTAATTTGAGTTTCAATTAAAAGATATAAATAGTATGCCTATTTTTATAGTATCTGCTGTATGCCAGGCCCTGCTCACAGTTCTCTATGTTTTTATTTAGTGCATGTGATCATTACAAAAGCCTCTGCATGATGTAAATAGAAGCTTGATCTCCATTTTCAGAGATGTTAAGACACTTTTCTGGGATCACAAAGCTCCCAAGTTCACCTTGTACTATGTTTGTCAAACCTGAGTATGCCTCACAGTCACCTGGAGGGCTCCTTGAATCACAGATTGACAGGTTCCACCTCCAGGATATTCTAGTCAGCAAGTCTGGAGTGAGATCTGAAAAATCTGCATTCTGTCAACTTCTCAGGTGACGTTGATGCTGCTGGTCTGAAGGCGACGTTTTCAGACCACTGTACGCTGCCTTTCTATAATATACTCATAAATCAGAAAAAGGTTGTTACGGCAGAAAAACAGTCAAGGCGTTTCCATTTTGGAAGTTCAGACTGTGAAGCCACTTAGGGCACAGGAAGACGTGTGGTCACTCTTTTGTCTGGCTGTTTTGGATCCCAAGACTAGAAAAGCTTCCCAGGCTAGAAGGGATGGAGGAAAGCATACACCCATGGTGGGTTCCTTTGAATCTGTCTCTGTGGTACTCTTTTACCGGCTTCCCTGGTGGCTCAGAAGGTGAAGCGTCGGCCTGCAATGCGGGAGACTTGGGTTTGATCCCTGCATTGGGAAGATCCCCTGGAGAAGGAAAAGGCAACCCACTCCAGTACTCTTGCCCGGAAAATCCCATGGACGGAGAAGCCTGGTAGGCTACAGTCTGTGGAATTGCAAAGAGTCGGACACGACTGAGCGACTTCACTTTCACTTTCTGCGGGATTCTTCCCCAGGGGAGGCCGGGAGGAAATGGGAAAAAAAGTAGCACACTTCCATAACCCCAGGAGAAATGGTGTTGATGGCATTCTCTGAGAGTAGAGGAGGCCTGTGTGCTTTGCGAGGTGGAGCCCATGGGAGCTGGAAAACCCTGGAGTTCCCATTGCTCAGCATGCTGGAGAAGTGACTACGTGGAATATCTCTGTGGACAGGCTTGGGATATCATCCCAGCATTTCTTGGAGCCTCAGCAAGAGGCAGAAGGAAAAAAAAAATGTATCCTCAGATGTGGCCAGTAGAGAGCAGCTGACTTGATGAGGCTGACTGACTGTGATCTGCACTGATGGATGACCAAAAACCGTACCGAGATGGGGATGTCCGCTGGATGCTGTGTGCACAGGTGCCTACACAGAGGACTGGAAGCCTGTCCTCTGCCACCTCTCCCACCCTGCAAAAGCATATAAACCCCTAACCTCAGAGGCGTCTTGGGAAAAAGGAGGTGGGATGGTTTGTTTCCAGCATGTTGAGGAAAAAAAGCATAATAAAATCAATTGCGTTTGCCTTTATAAATATGAAGAGAGCTACGTTTCTTATGTATGAGTTCATGGGATGAAATCTATACCCATTATAAATTGATTGCTGTGTAGAAATTCAAAGAATGCTAGTGCAGGGTATATCTGTGGCATAGACCACCTGAGAAGCCCGGGGCCAGGTAAAACCAAATCATCACGAATCAGTAGGGGTGACCCTGTGAGTGGATTGGTGTCCAGAGATGTCTCAGCAGACTTCAGAAATGCCATCATAGCGTTGTAAAGAAACTCAGGCTGAAAGGGAGCCACCGACTGCTTTAAATTTACAAGACAGACATAAAATGGGTGGCTGAAAGGACATAGAGAGGGCATGTGTAGCTGTGTAAGAGTTTACTGGAGCTTCATCTGGGACTCAGCCTTTCTTTCCTTGGGCAGCAGAGGGCGCTTGGAGTGGTATCAGCCCAGACCAGCAAGGTAGTGGGGGCCATTATCTGCTCCAAACAGAGTCCATCTTGAAGCTGCAAAACCTTGGAGTTCCCATTCGATCAAGCAGTGACTTAGGACCATTGTGGAAAGCCTGAACTTTGGAAGAACATAGGACACCCTCATCCTCATCTGTCAAAGCCCAGAGGACTAGCTGTTAGCATGTGTGACAGTTTCCTTATCTATAAAATGGAAATAATCTCTGATAGAGGAGTTTGACTTATATGACACCAGATGCATCACGCTTGGCATGTAGCTGATGCCCTGTTGGTTCTATTTTCTGAAAATTTCAAGATAAAATATTTGACTTCAAGTAAAAGGCAAAGTAATCACACTTGGTGGCAAGAATAGAAATTACATGGCAAAAGAGAAATTTGACATGAAAACTACTTCCAATAAAGTAAAAAATTCTTGATTTTCTTTAAAACATTAGTTATTCCAATTTTGCTCATCATCTAGTATGTAGGAATGAAGAACTTTTTTGACTATAGATATCTGGGTATGAATATCTGTTTTTACAGAAGGTATGAATCACAAGGTGGGGTTCCACTATTTTTCTCTTTCTAAATCATAGAACCTATGATTTAATAAGAGTAGAAATATACCCAACCAAAAATCTGTATTTCTCAGTCTTTGCAGATAGGTGTGTCCATATTTCTAGGTTATGGCCAATGAAATGTGAGTGGAAAGGTTATATGGTACTTCTGGAATGCACCTCAAAATGAAGGGTGTGAGTTTTAACCATTTAGAGGGTTCAAAGTTCATGAAAAACCTACTTCATATCTGAGACCAATTGCAAGTTGAGGGGGCTCCCAATACCTTCAGGTTTCATCATTCACTAGAGAGACTCATACAACCCAGAGTAAAGTCGCTCTGCTGTGCTGTGCTTAGTCACTCACTCAGAGTCATGGACTGTGTCCCCCCAGGCTCCTCTGTCCATGGGGATTCTCCAGGCAAGAACACTGGAGTCAGTTACCATGCCCTCCTCCAGGGGATCTTCCCAACCCAGGGATTGAACCCAGGTTTCCCACATTGCAGGCGGATTCTTTACCATCTGAGCCACCAGGGAAACCTATGAATACTGGAGTGGGTAGCTTATCCCTTCTCCAGGGAATCTTCCCAAACCAGGAATCGAACCGGGGTCTGCTGCACTGAGCTATCAGGGGAGCCCAGAGCTGTTACACTTACAGTTAATTACAGGGAAAGAGATGCTTTAAGTCAGAATCCATTAGGGATGCAAATGCCGAGCTCCCTGTTGTTATTTCCTCTTGGAGTTATGGTTGTTGTGAATGCCTCCTGGCCATAGCGTGTGACAACACACAGTCTTTGGAGAAGCTCACCTGAACCTTGGTGTCCAGAGTTTTATTGGGGCTCTATCACATACTGCTCAGTGGCTGACATGAGGTCTCCAGTGCCTCCAGGAGATTGGGCTAATACATAAAGTCTCCAGTTACTCTGGTGGTTGGACCTGATACTGTGGGGACCGCATCATAAGGCATGTTGTCAGGATGTACAGTGGTCAAATCCTCCAGGCATATTTTATCACGTGGAGGATTTCAGGTACAGAGAGATCACCTCTCAGTAGCTGAGAGTAAAAACCAGACCTGTCTTTGAGTAAGGTTGATTCACCGCCATACAGAGGGTCAGGACTTTACCTTCCTACTTCTGTCTAAAACACCAGTTTAGTGATTGAACTCTTGCAACCATCATTTTTGAGGAAGAAAGCACATCCTGGAATTGATGGGATGGTGTCAGAGAAGGAACCAAAGTCTCTGATGACTTCATGTAGCTGAAGTCATCCACCAGCATGGACTAACTCTAAACTTCTTTCTATAGTGAGAAATAAAAATCTGACTTAAGCCATTTATTTTTACTCCCCCCTCCCCACTTCACATTATTAAATATAATTCTATCCAAAACTGCATGTTCTTGACTTTCTGATTTAGAAAGATAATGCCTTCTCTCTTACTTTAAAAATGTCCTTATTTTTAAAAAAGTCCACTAATTGTCAGGAACATATGATTCCAATTTTCAGTCTTCAAAGTACATATTTTCGAGAAGTATTTTAATTGCATTTGGAAAGACATTTCCTTGTAAAGGAAAAGTTCTCTCCATGCCCAGTGATTGAGTGGTTTCAGACTTGGATCGGAGTATTCAATGTCCATTTTTACTGAGGAAACATTTGAATGCTTCAGGCAGGCTTAGTTTGGGGCATTTTAAAAAAAATACCAATTAACATTTCCCGTAGTATTATTCATTATGTACATATACCATGGTGACTCCTTTCCTCTTCTCGTTTATTGTGCAGAGAACCTTGCATTGCAAGCAGATTCTTTACCAACTGAACTATGAGGGAAGCCCAGCTTTTAGTGACAGGTAGCAGTTATTTTCTCTATAGTCACCTTTTGGTGTGCTTGTACGTGCTGTCCCCATCTGGCTTGTCTTTCCCCCCATTACTCGTAAAAGAGATATAATAGCTGCAGTTCTACTGCAGTCTGTCCATTGCTGCAGTTAACAAATGGTTTATTAGACTGTTAACCTCCATTAGCTGAAGGGTTAGGTCATTAACTGCCTCTGATTACCATTTCTCAGAGTTTATGACTTAAATAATCACTTAAATAATGACTTATTCTTTTCTCTGGATTAAAACAAAGTTTCATAAGAACTTAGAATTTAGGGATAGAATGAGTAATATTGGTTAAGAAATATCTGGAGACTTGAATCCCCTGAGTTTTGTTTTAGGGCCCTGGTGTTTGTATTAGAACCTCCAGGGAAAGATGAGTTACAGACTCTGTAACTGTCATGGACCAGAGAAGCAGCCAGTGATAGTGTGTATTTGTCTTCTGGGGACTGGAGTATGTAGATAAATTAAGTGTTTTCCTTTACCTGGAAATGCCAGCAGTTTTAACATAAACTGTTGTAGCCTCAGTGTTTTGTGACATATTTACTGTAAGCAGTTGTATGCTACCTATACTTAGTTTTCGGTAGTAAGTGGAAAACTCTTCAAAGTGAAGGGGGCTATGACTACTAATCTCTATTTAGTATTGTTAATGAGTCATGGTGAAAAGGACAGAGATTCACAGGTTTGGTCATGCCACACCAGTGCTCATAAACCTCACCAACTGTCAGTTGTTCATGAATAAAGATTTTACAGGTACAGAGGTGGCAGGTTTGGTGTGCTTAACTAATGGAGTGCCAGTCTCCCTATTTCTAAGGTGGGGATAACAATATCAGTATTTTTATTCCTAGATACTTTGTGGATGAAATGAAATAAGGCCTCTGAAGCATTTAATGAATGGGATAAGAGATTGAAATGCCACTTCTGTTTTCACATTGCTAATATGCCTGGAAAAAATTAATGTTTTGGACCAGAGAAATGAATATATTTTCATTGCATTCTCTCATTCAATAATTTAGATACTTTCAACAATACAAAACTAATAAAGCTTTTTTCACTTCTAACACAGAGTGCAACCAATCTTGTTTTGGTTGACTTGACTCTTGTGCAAAGGAGGTTATTTATCAAAGGAAGAGCATTGACCATTTCTTATTCATCTCTGTAGTTATATTGCCTGGTACTGTGCCTATCTTACAGAGAGATTTGAATAAATGTTTGTAAAATTCCTTACATTATAACTGGTTAAAGGTAATCTCTCTCTTTAGTATATTTACGAAGTGGACTTGTTCTTTTATTTTCTGTCCTATATCAGTTCTTTACACTTCTGCATACTCTGCTAATTTGTAGACTTACTTAGTGTGTAGACAGTATCTCTTTAGGTCTCTCATGATGCCTATTAGCGTACCTTGCCTATAGCATAGCATTTCCCAGAAAAACTAATATAATAGGGTATTGTATTAGTATCCCATTGCTGCTGTAACAAATTGCCACAGATATATGGCTTAAAACCACCTGCATGTATTATCTTATAGTTCTGGAAGTCAGGAGTAAGGACTCAGTCTCACTATACTAAAGGTGCCAGGAGGACTGTTTTCTTCTGAGACTTCAGGAGAGAATTTGTTTCTTGCCTTTTTTTATTTCTAGAGGCTGCTGTTGTTCCTTGGTTTGTGGTCTCTTCCTTCATCTTTAAGTCCTGCAGTGTGGCACATTCAAATCTCTCTCTGCTACCACGGTAGCACTGCCTTCCGTTTCTGAGCCCTCCTGCCTCCCTCAGGAGCCCTTGTGATTATAGTGGGCCTATCCAGATGATGCTGGGTTATATCCTTATCTCAGTATGCTTATTTTAATCACATTATAGGTTCCCCTGAGAGCTCAGCTGGTAAAGAATCCGCCTGTAATGTGGGAGATCTGGGTTCGATCCCTGGGTTGGGAAGATCCCCTGGAAAAGGGAAAGGCTACCCAATTTCAGTATTCTGAAAAATTCTGGAAAATTTCATGAACTGTATAGTCTATGGTGTTGCGATGAGTCGGACACGACTGAGTGACTTTCACTTTCAAGCACAAAATGAGGTAACATAATCAAAAGATAGGGGATTAGAATGTGACTTTGGAGCACCATTATTCTGTCTATCATAGATGCTAATAGGTAATATGAAGGGAATAAAAGGATCCCACAGTCAATAAATCTGGTAAACTTTGTGACAAATGACAGCAAATGTGAGACTTTTAATGTAGGACTTTCCTGAGCCTTTATTTTCACTTTTTCATAACGTATCTTTTTGTTTTTCCATGAAGTGTATTAAATGGACTAGTGTTTGTGGTATAGTCATGAGTAGAAGTGGAAAAGAAATCTGGAAACTTTGATTGGTTTCCATTACTTACAGATATGCCTGAAATGAATAATAAAACTTCTCAAAGGACCTTACTTCTTTTGACTTTGGCTATGCCTGATGAATCAAACTTTATTCTTTACTAGTTTCTCACCAAATTGTCCTTAACCAAAAAGGATGATTCCTTCCAGTTTAGGCCCTGATTATAAAGAACTTGAAAGTTGTCACTCCCATCCTTACAACAAGAAAAACCTGGACAAACGGAAACAACATCTACCTTGATTGGGCCCATCGGACAACTGAGGTTGTAGGGCAGACTACTACCCAGAATCTGTCGAGATGGGAGCACCCAGAGAATTGGTGCGATACGGCGATTGAGAGCTGCTTACCTGGAGCAGAAGCCACTGGGCTTGTAAACTGGTAGGAACACCAACATGGAAATTTTGACAGATTGCTGCAGGCTGAGTGGCTTCAGAGTGAGAAGCTCCTGGAGCCCAGCCTTGTGAAAGAACTGGTGACCCTGGCAGGGAGAGGGAAAAGGAACCATTGTGAAATATGCCTTGAGACTTCTTACAACATGGATGTTTTCTTCAAGGGAAAGGACTTTGCTACAGTACAGGGTTAAGGTTAATTCTCCCTACTCCCTTCAACCGTCTTCATTCTTCCTGTCTCATATAAGTCATATCACATGCATGTGCTCAGTCATGTCTTACTCTTTGAGATACTATGGACTAGACCCCCCCTCCCCACCACCACCCCAGGTTCCTCTGTCCATGGGATTCTCTAGACAAGAATACTGGAGTGGGTTGCCATTTCTTCCTCCAGGAGTCTTCCCAACCCAGGGATTGAACCCACGTCTCCTATGTCTCCTGCTTTGCAGGCAAATTCTTTACTGCTTGAGCCATTAGGGAATGGGGAACAAAAAATATAGTCAACAGGAGGAAAGGGCTCAAGGAGATAGATTGGAAATGTTTCAGCTGCTGAAGGGAGTAGGGATCAAGGGGAAAAGTTATACCATTGGAGGAGGGAGAAACACTTAGACTCCTGACTCACAGGCCTGCTGAAAGATGGAGACATAATTTAAACACTATAGACAATCGCCCTCCCTCATGTCTGACCTAACACCACACCACATACTCCATATCACAACAATGGATTAAAGAAAGACACAGAGAAGCCCCAAAGCCAAGAAGGGAGACAGAAACAAGGTCTCTAGAGGGATTTGAAGCCTCTGTTGCTTATAGCTACAGCAAACATTTACTACATCCCAACTCCTGGCCAGCTTAACATAAATCCAGACACTAACAGCCTACTTAAATCTTCAGTTCCTATTACTTGACACTACACGTCCAGCTTTCAACAAAAAATTACAAGGTGTGCCAAAAGGCAAGAAAAATAGAGTCTGAAGAGAAAGCAATCATTGTACCAGACTCAGACATGCCCCAGATGCTGGAATTATTAGATGGAGAATTTAAAATAATAATGATTAATGTGTTATGGGCTCTTATGGTAAAAGTAGATAGTATGCAAAAACAGATGGGCAACATAAGCAGAGGGAGAGAAACTGTAAGAAAGAGTCGAAAGGAAATGCTAAAACTAAAATCTACTGTAACAGAGATCAAGAATGATTTGATGGCCTCATCAGTAGACTTGACAGTGGAGGATAAAAATCAGTGAAATTGAAGGTAGGTCAATAGAAAGCTCTCAAGCTGAACTATAGAGAAAAAACAATAAAAAAAGACCTGTGAGATGATGTCAAAAGGTGCGACATAAGCTTAGTTGAAATACTGGAAGGAGGTGGAAGAGAGAACAGAGAAGTCACTTCAGCCAGTTCAGTCACTCAGTCATGTCCGACTCCTTGCGAACCCATGGACTGCAGCACGCCAGGCTTCCCTGTCTGTCACCAACTCCTGGAGTTTGCTCAAATTCATGTCCATCAAGTCGGTGATGCCATCCAACCATCCAACTCATCTCATCTTTGTCATCCCCTTCTCCTCCTGCCCTCAGTCTTTCCCAGCATCAGGGTCTTTTCCAATGAATCAGTTCTTTGCATCAGGTGGCCAAAGTGTTGGAGCTTCAGTATCAGTTCTTCCAGTGAATATTCAGGACTGATTTCCTTTAGGATGGACTGGTTGGATCTCTGTGCAGTCCAAGGGACTCTCAAGAGTCTTCTCCAACAGCACAGTTCAAAAGCATCAGTTCTTCGGTGCTTAACTTTCTTTATAGTCCAGCTCTCACATCCATACATGACTACTGGAAAAACCATAGCTTTAACTAGATGGACCTTTGTTGGCAGAGTAATGTCTCTGCTTTTTAATATGCTGTCTAGGTTGGTCATAGTTTTTCTTTCAGGGAGCAAGCATCTTTTAATTTCGTGGCTGTAGTCACCATCAGCAGTGATTTTGGAGTCCAATAAAAAAGAGAAGAAAAAGAAGAAAAAAGAAGCCTCCCAATAAATGAGAACAGAGAAGAAATGTTTTTAATAATAATGGCTGAGAATTTCCCCAAATTAATGACAGACACCATTCACTAATCCAAGAAGTTCAGAGAACACCAAACAAAATAAAGATGAAAAAACCTACACCTAGGTATATCACATTCAAACAGCAAAGAAATCAAACACAAAAAGAAAAGCTTCAAGGAAACCAGAGGGGAAAAACCACCCTGGTGTGTGAAGAAAAGGGATAAAAATTAGAGCAGACTTTTCGTCAGAAACCATGCAAGAAAGATAAATGTAGTGAAATCTTTGCAGGGTTGAAAACAAACAGTGTGCTAGAGTTCTGTATCTAGAAGTATTTTTCTTCAAAAGTGAAAAAGAAACAAGGATGTTCTCAGATAGACAGAGACTGAGGCTTCATTACCATCACACCTGCTCTGCAGGACATGTTTATAAAGCTATTCAGACAGAAGAAAAATATTAGTAGTGTAGGTTAGAAACTTGGATCTACATTAGAGAAAGGAAGGGCATCAGAGCAAGAATAAATGAAGGTAAAATAAATATTTACACTTATTCTTAATTCAAAAGGTAATGATTTCTTTAAAATGATAATACAGCAATCTATTGGTTGATTATAGTGTGTGGATACATGAAACAAATGACAGGAATGTCACAAAGGATGGAAGGGAAGAATTAGGGATATTTTTTTTTACAAGGTTTGTATAATTCATATGAAACAATATTGTGTTATTTGAAGGCTGACTTAGGTTATTTAAAAATGTATATTTTTGTCTCTAGGATAACCTTCAAAACTTTTTCAAAAGAAGTATAAATGATATGCTGAGAAAGGAGATATGAATGAAATCGCAGAAATGTCAAATTAAAATTTGATAAGGCAGAAAACAACGGGGGGAAAAGGAATCAAAGAAAAAAATACAACAAATAGAAAACCGTTACAGAGATGGTTGATATTAATCCAGCTAAGTAAATAATCACTTTAAATACGGGTTGTTTAATGCAACAGTTAAAAGTTTGCAATTCTCAGAGTGCAAAAAGGGACAACCAACCAAACTAAAGTGGGTTTCTAAGAAACATGCTTTAATTAAAAAGATTAAGAGCAAAGAGATGGAGAGAGATAATGATTATTTTGATCTTTAGAATCAAGAAATCTGATATGGATTACAGTTCTATTCCTGAATGAATGTGAACAAGTTACTTAACCTCTCTATGCCTCATTTGTAAAATGCAGACAAAAATAGCTGTTAGGATTGTTCTTCAGTGCACGATTAATGCATACAGCATGCTCAGCACCATATCTGATTTATAGCAATAACATAGAGTAGCACCTATTTTCTCTCTGGCTTTTCATAGTCATCTCTCCTTAGTCGTAATCTTTCTATTTTGTGAAATTTCTATGTTCCTCTCCTATGATTTTCTTTAAAAATTTTTATTTTTACACATGTTATATTACATTATTTAGTCCTGGAAATGACACTATTATATAGATTGGTGATTTGATGAATGAAACCTTACGATTTAGACATAGATTTAGCAATAATTGCTAGTAATTACGGCAGTCAGTACTGAAGAGTTTAAAAATTACCCAGATGGTTTCAAGCAATTCTGTAGAGATATTATTTTTTTTCCTGTTTCAGATGAGAAAAGTATATTTGAACAGTGTGAGTAGCTTGAAGAGGTTCTGTGATTGGCACCAGCAGGAAGAGTATTTGCCAATGTAGCCTGTGAAGAATAGACAGGAAAACCATCCTTAAAAAATGAATGACAAGGATAAAGCAGAATGATGTAGTCCTTAAATAAACCATTCTGAAGAAATGGGTGACAATTAATTCCTGATGGTCAACCCATAAAGTAAATACATTGCTTTTATAGCTTAGAAAATAAAATTTAAATCTTCAAACTCCCAGTTGCCAGAATGAATAACAATAATTACAGGACGCTTGCTACATAATGGTCATTTTAATTACCATGTTTTTGCTCCTGTGATATAATTAGTTTTTTTTTATTTTTTGAAAAATTTGAAGGAGAGACTTTTCCAGCTGATTTTAGGTCTTGTATATTCTAATGAGTATAATTATACCTTCAAAGCAACAATGTCCAGAATCCAAGGAAATAAGGAGGATTAGACAGTGAACATCTTGTATTTTAGAAGAGACTCCAATGACAAGCATGCTGGAGCCAACTGCAAAGGCCTTTTTTCAGCTACTGAGCCAGTGGAGGAAAAAATAAACGCTATGCTTCGTCTGTCGCTGGCAGGGATGACTGGCCGTGCCCTCCATGTGAGCATTACGCTTTCTCTGCTCTGGTCCAGTTTAAACCCTGATACTGAACACAATGACACTAAGTAGTTACTGAGCAGAAGGCTGTAGAGTCCTCCACCACGATTACCCTTCATTGGCAGCTAGAGTTTTTGGTTGACCTCAACGTCGTTCTCAACCGCATACACAGAGAGGCACCACTGTCTCAGCCGCACTGTTGACAGGACCGTGGAGAGACGGTGAAGGGGCTCGCTGTGGCGGAACGCGGCCAGAAAGGAGCAGTCAGAGGCCGCTTGAGGAAGTAAGAGGCCAGTTGCCCAGTATGTTGCTGAGGGATGTCCTTTCTGGTCACAGTCTGTGAGCAGTTAGAGTGGGTTGCAGACTCCGAGAGGGGCTGTTGTCGCCTTTTGTACTACGCACCATGCCTCAAGTTGCTCTCCTGGAGATGGGTCTAGGCCTCTGAGGTTGTGCCCCATGGTCGCAGCTTCTCGGGGCTAATTCAGTATCGCTTAGAAAATGATACCGCTACATATCCCTTAACAGAGAAGGAAATGGTAACCCACTCCAGTATTCTTGCCTGGAGAATCCCATGGACAGAGGAGCCTGGTGGGCTGCTGTCCATGGGGTCACACAGAGTTGGACACAACTGAAGCGACTTAGGACGTGTGCATTGGAGAAGGAAATGGCAACCCACTCCACTGTTCTTGCCTGGAGAATCCCAGGGACGGGGGAGCCTGGTGGGCTGCCATTTATGGGTTCGCACAGAGTCGGACATGACTGAAGCGACTTAGCAGCAGCAGCGGCAGCGTATATCCTTTAAATTTGCTGTTTGTTACGTTGGAGGAGCCTTGGTTCTGCTGTGATGGGATAGTGCAGTTAGAAGTAATTTATGGCTCACTTCTGTACCGTTTATTGTTTTATGGCTATGGCAGGATACAACTTCCGTTAATGGGAACCCCTCCTGCAATGAGGGATTGTACCATGCCTCAGTCGTGGCAGAACAGAGCACCTCACTCAGACCCTCCCATTATTCTTGTGGTGTCCTGGCCAGCAACAGGCAGAGGGTTATAGGACCGATGATTAATTCTGATTCCACAGTGGGGAGGGCAAGTTTCCTAACCACTGTGACGTCAGGACTCTGGGAGTCCAGTGCCACATGGATTGCTGTAATACCCTCTCTCTCAAGCCTTGGTCCTGTCTTTGCTTTCCGCCCTCGTTTTCTTCCTTTATTGTGGAAAATTTGCCAAAGCAGAAAGGGAGAAGCAGGGAGCATTTCTGTCTGTGTTCCTCCCTTATATGAACCGGAAGAAAACATTTCTCAGAAGCTTATACTAGGCTTTCCTTAGGCTGGAACTAGGTCTCACACCCACACCTATAACGATCACTTTCAAAGGGCTGTAAAGTTACTAACCCAATTGTGATTCTCCCCCTGCACCAAGTATGTTGCCATTGGACAAAATTGGGTTTCTAATGGCCTGGAAGAAGGAGAGGAATGGGTGATGGTCAGGAATCCAGAATTTGTGGTCACGGCTACTTGCTAACCATGATCTTGTTGGAAAGTCTCTAAACCTCCTTTGTCCTCTGGGTCATCTTGGCTCCCTGCCTGGGATTCAGGGGCATTGAATTCTTCAGGATACTGAATGACTTTCTCTGAGCTGGAGCAAAGTTGTTGTTCTACACAAAAACAGAGAGAGTGTGATGTCCTCTCTAAAGTAGCTTTGTTGTATCCTTGCCTCACAAATTTCCCCTCCAAGGAGCCCTTCCCACAATGCCTGAGGCTCCTTTCTCTATGGTGATCAGATCCAGGTCCCGGGCTGTGGGGTGAAAGGGGTGCCTATGTCTCTCCCACCAGCCTTCTCTGGCAGGAGATTGTCTGCGCATCTCAATTTCATTTCAGGTGCAGTTGTACATTATGCTACTTGGAAAACTCAGTATTTACAAACCAGCACTGGAGTTGAAGTTGTCAGTTTTAAGAGATCAAACTCTAGGGTTGACAAGCTAGAGGAATGCCTCCAAAATATTTGACTTGAAGAAACAAATCTTAAGTTGTTTTTATTTGAAAACGCACATCAGCATTCCTGGGCTTCTCTGGTGGCTCAGTGGTAAAGAATCTGTCTGCCAGTGCAGGAGACATGGGTTTGATCCCTGGGTCAGGAAGATCCCCTGGAGAAGAAAATGGCAACCCGCTCCAGTATTCTTGCCTGGGGAATGCCATGGACGGAGGAGCCGGGTGGGATACAGCTCTGTGCTGTGTGTGCTAAATCACTTCAGTCGTGTCTTAACTCTTTGTGACCCTGAGGACTTTAGCCCATCAGCTGCCTCAGTCCATGCGATTCTCCAAGCAAGGATACTGGAGTGGGTCGCCATGCCCTCCTCCAGGGGATCTTCCCAACCCAGGGATCCAAGCCTTGTCTCTTACGTCTCCTGCATTGGAAGGCGGGTTCTTTACCACTAGCGTCACCTGGGAATACATCTCATGGGGTCTCAAAGAGTCAGATGCTACTTAGTGACTAAACAACAACAATCAGCATTCCTACAGTAGATAAGGAGCTTGGAGTGTAATTAAGACAGGCCACATCAGAAACATTTGGGTCTGGAAACCGGGCAGGTCTGTCAGGATTGGGATACTTCTGTGATGTAGGCTGTGTTTCATGTAGTGAAAGGAAAATCAGGCAGGGAAAATGCAACAGTCAGTGATTCTCTTCTACAACACAGAATCAGGGAATGCCCAGCCAGTAGGTTGTTGGGATGCCTAGAGGCAGGTGGAGGTCAAGGAAACCAAGCATACAGTAAGCAGTTAATAAATGATCAGCTGCCATTACAGTTGCCACCAGAATGTTTGCTGATAGCACGAATGCGGAAGTAGCCTTTAGTATCAAAACAGTCCTGATTGCAGTCAGCCCAGCCTAGACCCACTCTCCCTAACTACAGGGTCTCCCAGGGCCAGGGCCACTCACAGGTGTTGCGTCTGAGACCGTGTTTGACTTGTGTGCCCCTCTCCTGTCGGCTGAGCTCCTCGAGGGCCGTGGCTGTGGCTGCTTTTGTGCGTTGTAGCATTCCTAGATGTGTCACAGGGCCTGGCGTAGTGAGATATTTGATACACATACGTGCGTGTCTGCTGATTTGCTCAAGCCGTGTCCCAGTCTTTATGACCCTATGGACTGTAGCCCACCAGGCCCGTCTGTCCGTGGGATTTCCCAGGTAACAATACTGGAGCAGGTTGCCGTCCCCTTCTCCAGGGAATCTTTCTGGAGATTTTTTATGTCTCCCGCATTGGCAGGCCGATTCTTCATCACTAGCGCCACCTCATAGGGCCTTGTTTAATAAAACATTTGAAACAAATACATATATAGTAAATAAAGGAATGAATTTATCCTACAGTTAGGACTTTGGGGGTTGTAAAGTAATAGTGATAATGGAAGAACGTGGTCACAGCTGAAGCTTTTATTTTATTATTATTATTATTTACACATTTTACCTGTGTGAAGAGAGTTTGTGGGTATTGCAATCAAAAATAAATATAAGGTATGAATATTAAAATAGAAGTGGAAAATTCAAGCTTACAGGTACTGGGAAATGCAAATTAATATATACCTAGGCTTCCCTTGTGTCTCAGCTGGTAATGAATCCACCTGCAATGCAGGAGACCTGGGTTCAGTCCCTGGGTTGGGAAGATCCCCCAGAAAAGGGAAAGGCTACCCACTCCAGTATTCTGGCCTGGAGAATTCCATGGACTGTACAGTCTGTGGGGTTGCAAAGAGTCAGATACGACTGAGTGACTTTCACTTTCTCTGTATTTTTTTGTAATTAAATTTATATTTGAGTTTACTGTTAAGTCATGGCAAAAATAGTGAAAGAAGGAAGAGGTAAAGGAGGAGGGGCATGGAAGAAGAAGTATCTACTGTTAGGTTTTTAGGAGAGATAAATATGGATAAATCCAAAATTTAAAATCCCAGTTTGGATGCTTTTATTAAGAACTGCATACAATGGTAGAATGAGCCAGATTGGACACAGGAGAGATTTAAGGCTGAGAACCTCAGCACTGAAAGTATCTGTGTTGCAGAGTGAAGGTCAGATGACCCCCTCCTTGGGGGCAGAGACATGAAGTCAGAGAACCTGTTTAGGCCTTCATAGTTATTTGACAGCCTCTCACTCTTGCTGCATAATTGGTGGTTCCTTAAATGTGGACACTTTTTCTGATTGGTACTTCCAGTGCCTTGTGTTTCTTGTACACGCAGATAGGTGTATTGTGATGGTTGAATGAGTGAATGAATCAATAGACAAAAAGAGTCCAGATTAGAAACTAATCAGGACAGATGAAT
The DNA here is from genome assembly GCF_033118175.1 of Dama dama. NCBI lineage: Eukaryota > Metazoa > Chordata > Mammalia > Artiodactyla > Cervidae > Dama > Dama dama. The sequence continues at coordinate 10,846,352 of NC_083692.1, read as the reverse complement.
GGAAAGTAGGGAATTACAGACGTATAGCTATATATCTACTAGATGAATATGTTTGGCTCTACATCAGAAAGGGACAGGAATTTCTCATTAATTTAGTAAATCATAGATTCAGCTGGTTTCATTATCAGACAAAAATTACAGTTGCAATATTGCCATAAAAGTCACTGACAGTCTAGATATGTGGTATCTGTATTTCCTCATGAATGGGAAACAGTGATTGCTACCATGCTGAGGGAGTTTTGGATGCTCTAGAGGAAGGAAGGAGAAGGAAAAAGAGCAGAAGGGTTAGCTGCTACCAATGTTTTCTACCAGATAACCACTCTCTGTTTCTTAGTAATTTGGCCCAATTTTTTGGTTTTCCACGTACTCATATAAAAACAGAGTTTCTGAGCCTCATTTGCAGCAGACTGATCAAATTATGGGAACTGATGAGAGATAAAAGGGAGTTGCTAGGTACAGATGTGTGAGTTGAAAACATTCTTGACTTTGTCCTTGTTTTTATTTTATTATTGTAAGATGTGTTTATAATGAAATTTGCAATTTTAATTTTTTTTCACTTTTTAATTGAAAATAGTTGATTTGCGATTTACAATATTATATTAGTTTCAGGTATATAACAGTGTACTTCTTAGTTCACTCAGTTGTGTTCAACTCTTTGTGACCCCATGGACTGTAGCCCACTAGGCTCCTCTCTCCATGGAATTCTCCAGGCAAGAATACTGGGAAGAGTAGCTATTCCCTTCTCCAGGGGATCTTCCTGACCCAGAGATTGAACCCGGGTCTCCTGCACTGCAGGCAGATTCTTTACCGCCTGAGCCACATCTTGTCTCCTTACTGTTTCCTTTCTCCACTGGTAAACACTAGTTTATCATCTATATCTGTGAGTCTGTTTCTTTTGTTATATTCAGTAAATTGTTTTACTTTTTATATTTCACATTTAAGAGATGTTATATAGTATTTGTCTTTTTAAAATTTATTTCATTAAGAGTAATACACTCTAAGTCCATCCATGGTTTTATAAATGGCAAATCCCATTCTTTTTTATGGCTGAGTAATATTTCATTATATGGGTGTGTGTGTGTGTGTCCCCCATATGTTCTTTATCCATTCGTCTGTTGATGGCCACTTAGGTTACTTTTGTATCTTGACTATTGTAAATAATGCTGTTATGAACATCAGGGTGCATGTGGCTTTTTAAATCACTTTTTTTTTTTCCAGATATAATGTTTTTGTTTTTTCAGATATATACCCAGGAGTGGAATTGCTCACTTACATGGTAGTTCTAGCTTTAGTTTTTCAAGGAATAACCATACTATTTTCTACAGTGGCTGCACCAATTTACATTCCCACTAACAGTGTACTAGGATTTCATTTTCTCCACATCCTCACCAACATTTTCATTTGTAGACATTTTAACGATAGTCTTTTAATGTAGACTTTTTAACCTGCCATCCTGACAGGTGTGAGGTGATATCCTATGGTTTTGATTTGCATTTCTCTGATTATTAGTGACATCAAGCATCTTTTCATGTTGCTGTTGGTAGTCTGTACATCTTCTTTGGAAAAATGTTTATTCATGTTTTATTCTCATTTTTAATTGGATGTTTTAATATTGAGCTGTATAAGCTGTCTTTGGTCATATCATTTGCAAATATTTTCACCCGCTCAGTAGGCTGTCTTTTTGTTTTGTCTGTGGTTTCTTTTTCTGAGCAAAAACTTTTAAATAATTCAGTCACATTTGTTTGTTTTTGCTTTTGTTTCCTTTGCCTTAGGAGTCCAGATGCAAGAAAATATTGCTGCAGTTTGTGTCAAGAGAGTGCTCTGTTCTCTTCTAGGAGTGTTGTGGCTTCAGGTTCTACCTTTAGGTCTTTGATCCTTTTTGAGTTTATTTTTGTATATGGTGTGAGAATGTGTTCTAATTTTGTTTTTTTACATGTAGCTGTTCATCAGTGTTATGTGGCAGCCTGGATGGGAGTGGGGTTTGGGGGAGAATGGGTACATGTGTATGTATGGCTCAGTCACTTCGTTTTTCATCTGAAACTATCACAGCATTGTTAATTGGCTATACCACAATGTAAAATAAAAAGTTCAAAGAAAAAAATTTAATGCTAGAGATGCTCTGGGGAAAAGGGAACTCCTACACTGATGGTGGGAATGTGAATTTCTACAGACACTATGGAGAACAGTATGGCGGTTCCCTAAGAAAAAAACAACCAAACTAAAAATAGAACTGCTGTATGATCTGGTGGGCTTCCTTGGTAGCTCAGCTGGTAAAGAATAAAGAATCCACCTGCAATGCAGGAGACCCCGGTTTTATTCCTGGCTTGTGAAGATCCCTGGGGAAGGGGTAGGCTGCCCACCCCAGTACTCTTGGGCTTCCTTGGTGGCTCAGATGTTAAAGAATCTGCCTGCAATGCAGGAGACCTGAGTTTGATCCCTGAGTTGGGAAGATCCCCTGGAGGAGGGCATGGCAACCCAATCCAGTATTCTTGCCTAGAGAATCCTCATGGACAAAGCAGCTGGCGGGCTACAGTCCATGGGGTTGCAAGGAGTTGGACATGACTGAGTGACTGCAAGCACAGCACATATGAACCAGTAATCCAAATCTTGGACATATATCTATAAGAGCTGAAAGCTCTGATTTGAAAAGATAAGGGTATCTCAATTTTCATAGCACCACTGTTTACAATAGCCAAGACATGGCAGCAACCTAAATGTCCATTGACAGATGAACAGATAAAGATGATGTGGTATACATATACAGTGGAATATTATTTAGCCAGAAAAAAGAATGAAATAATGCCATTTGCAGCAACATGGATGGGCCTAGACATTATGAAACTGAATGAAGTAAGTCAGACAGAGAAAGGCAAATAATACATCCACTTACATGTGGAATCTTAAAAAAAAACAAGACACAAAATAACATGTTTACAAAACAGAAATAGACTCACAGACATACAAAAGAAACTTATGGTTGCCAAAGGGGATAAGTTAAGAATTTTGGATTAACGGATACACACTATTAAATATAAAATAGATAAACAATAAGGACCTACTTAAAGCTCAAGGAGCCATAGTCAGTATCTTTTAATAACCTACAATGAAAAATAATCTGAAAAAGACTCTTTTCGCTGTACATTGGAAAGATTGTAAGTCGACTATGAAAGTGTTAGTCGCTCAGTCATGTCTGACTCGTTGCAGGTTCATGGACTGTAGCCTGCTAGTCTTCTTTGTCCATGGGATTTCCAAGGCAAGAATACTGGAGTGGGTAGCATTCCCTTCTCCATGGGATCCCTATTATGTTCCATTGATCTATGTGTCTGTTTTTTGTGCCAGTACCATGCTTTTTTGACTATGGTAGCCTTGTAGCATAGTCTGAGTTAGGGACCATAATACCTCCAGCTTTATTTTTTTTTTTTTTTGTCACAAGATTGCTTTTGCAATTTGTGGTCTTTTGTAGTTCCATATAAATTTTAGAATCATTTGTTCTATATACTTTGGATAGTATGGACATTTTAACAGTGTTAATTCTTTCAATCCACGAACATGGGATAACTTTTGAATTTTTGGTTTCATGTTCAATTTCCTTCAGTATTCTAAAGTTTTCAGAGTATAAGCCTTTTCCCCCCTTGGCTAAGTTTATTTCTAGGTATTTTATTTTATTTTTGATGTGATTTTAAATGAGGTTGTTTTCTTGCTTTCTCCTCCTGATAGTTTCCCCTCCTCCTATTCTTTAGAACTCTGCATTTAGATGGATATATCTTTCCTTTTCTCCTTTGCCTTTCACGTCTCTTCTTTTCTCAGCAATTTGTAAGGCCTCCTCAGACAACCCTTTTCCCTTTTTGCATTTCTTCTTGTTGGGGATGGTTTTGATCACCACCTCCTGTACAATGTCATGAACCTCTGTCCATAGTTCTTCAGGCACTCTATCAGATCTAATCCCTTGAATCTATTTCTCACTTCCACTGTATAATTGTTAAGGGATTTGATTTAGGTCATATGTGAATGGTCTGGTGGTTTCCCCTCCTTTCTTCAATTTTAGTCTGAATTTTCAATAAGGAGTTCATGATCTGAGCCATAGTCAGCTCCTGGTCTTGTTTTTGCTGACTGTAAATAGCTTTTCCATCTTCGGCTGCAAATAATATTTTGGTATTGACCAAATCTGAGTTCGGTATTGACCATCTGGTGATGTCCATGTATAGAGTCTTCTCTTTTGTTGTTGGAAGAGGGTGTTTGCTATGACCAGTGCATTCTATTGGCAAAACTCTGTTAAACTCTGACCTGCTTCATTCCGTACTCCAAGGCCAAATTTGCCTGTTACTCCAGGTGTTTCTTGACTTCCTACTTTCGCATTCCAGTCCCCTGTAATGAAAAGGACATCTTTTTTGGGTGTTAGTTCTAGAAGGTCTTGCAGATCTTCGTAGAACGGTTCAACTTCAGCTTTTTTGGCATTAGTGGTTGGGGCATAGACTTGGATTACTGTGATATTGAATGGTTTGCTTGGAAACAGGCAGAGATCATTCTATCATTTTTGAGACTGCACCTAAGTACTTAATTTTGGGCTCTTTTGTTGACTATGATGGCGACTCCCTTTCTTCTAAAGGATTCTTGCCCACAGTTCTAGATATAATGGTCATCTGAATTAAATTCACCCATTCTGGTCCATTTTAGTTCACTGATTCCTAAAATGTCGATGTTCATTCTTGCCATCTCCTGTTTGACCACTTCCAATTTGCCTTGATTCATGGACCTAACATTCCAGGTTCCTATGCAGTATTGTTCTTTTTTTTTTTTTTTTTTCAGGTTTTATTTATTTATTTATTTATTTTTGTGGGTTTTGTCATACATTGATATGAATCAGCCATAGATTTACACGTATTCCCCATCCCGATCCCCCCTCCCACCTCCCTCTCCACCCGATTCCTCTGGGTCTTCCCAGTGCGCCAGGTCAGAGCACTTGTCTCATGCATCCCACCTGGGCTGGTGATCTGTTTCACCATAGACAATATACATGCTGTTCTTTCAAAACATCCCACCCTCACCTTCTCCCACAGAGTTCAAAAGTCTGTTCTGTATTTCTGTGTCTCTTTTTCTGTTTTGCGTATAGGGTTATTGTTACCATCTTTCTAAATTCCATATATATGTGTTAGTATGCTGTAATGTTCTTTATCTTTCTGGCTTACTTCACTCTGTATAAGGGGCTCCAGTTTCATCCATCTCATTAGGACTGATTCAAATGAATTCTTTTTAATGGCTGAGTAATATTCCATGGTGTATATGTACCACAGCTTCCTTATCCATTCATCTGCTGATGGGCATCTAGGTTGCTTCCATGTCCTGGCTATTATAAACAGTGCTGCGATGAACATTGGGGTGCACGTGTCTCTTTCAGATCTGGTTTCCTCAGTGTGTATGCCCAGAATTGGGATTGCTGGGGGTATTGTTCTTTACAGCATTGGACTTTACTTTCATCACCAGTCATATCCATAACTTGGCATTGTTTTTGCTTTGGCTCAGCCCCTTTATTCTTTCTGGAGTTATTTCTCCACTCTTCTCCAGTAGCATATTGGGCACTTACTGACCTGGGGGTTTCATCTTTCAGTGTTATATCTTTTTGCCTTTTCATACTCTCATGGGGTTCTCAAGGCAAGAATACTGAAGTGGTTTGCCATTCCCTCCTCCAGTGGACCATGTTTTGTCAGAACTCTCCTCTGTGACCTGTCTGTCTTGGGTGGCCCTACACAGCATGGCTCATAGTTTCGTTGAGTTAGACAAAGTTGTGATCCAAGTGATCAGTTTGGTTACAGTTTTCTGTAACTGTGGTTTCCATTCTGTCTGCCCTCTGAGGGATAAGGAAAAGAGGCTTGTGGAAGCTTCCTGATGGGAGGGACTGGCTGTGGGGGAATCTGGGTCTTGTTCTGATGGGTGAGGCCATTATCATTAAATCTCTAGTGAAATTTTTCTGTTGATGGGTGGGGCTGTGTTCCTTCCCTTTAGTCTGGACTGAGGCCAAACTGTGATGGGGTAATGGTGGTAATGGTGACCTCCTTCAGGGGGACTTAGGCCAGGACCCTTGTATTCAGTCTTCCTTTCCCCATGGCAGGCCTCTGTCCACCGATGCCTCTAGAGGCTCCCGTACACTCAGGCAAGTCTGGCTCAGTCTCTTATGGGGTCACTGCTCCTTTCTTCTGGGTCCTGGTGCACGCAAGCTTCTGTTTGTGCCCTCCAAGAGTCTGTTTCCCTAGTCCTGTGGAAGTTCTGTAATCCCACTGGCCTTCAAAGTCAAATTGTTGGGTCATACAGAATTATTTGTTTAACTTCTTGGGGAACCACAAATCGTTTTCCATGTTAGTTGCACCATTTTACATACCCACCAGCAATGTTAGAGGGTTCCAATTTCACATCCTTGCCAACACTTTTTATCATTTCTTTTTTAAAAACAAATTTTTATATAGCTTTAATAGTAGCATTGTGGGTTCATTTGCATTTCCTTAATGATTAATGATGTTGAAACCTTTTCATGTGGTTATTGGTCATTTATATATCTTCTTTACAGAAATAAATATTCAAATACTTTGCCCTTTTTAAAATTTGGGTTGTTTGTTTTTTTGTCTCTGTCATTTAATTGAGTTGTAGGAATCCTTTTCCTTTATGTGTTCTGAATATTAAACACTTATATTTTCTCCTGTATCTTGAGCTATCTTTTCACTCTGTTGACAGTGTCCTTCTCTGCCCAGAGTTTTACATTTTGGTGAAGTCAAATTTATCTGGTTTTCCCTTTGTTGTTCATGGCTTTATGTCATATCTGAGAATACACTGCTAAACCCAAGGTCACGAAGATGACAATGTGCTTGACTTTTACAACTTTAATACTGCATGAATAGTTTTTGGTTTTTGGATTATCACTAAGCTTTTTAAATTTAAGTCTTAGGAATCATCATGTCATTAACCTCTCCGTTAGTTATTATGACCACAGCCATATACAGAATGAAAAAAAAAATTGTGTTGAGGTAGAAATCAGAAGACTTGACTTCTGTCTCAGGTTCTACTGGCGTGGCAGATACTTGTGCACTTTCCTGTTATCCGTTTTCCTTCCTTCCATTAACAGCCTTCACTATTTGAGAGACTGCCTCCCATGTTCTCAGTCTATGTGCCAACCGCAGAGTGTGGCTCTTGTTTTAGACTTAGGCACATGGGAGTCACACAGTAGTTTTGGCTACAGAGACATCGAGACTCAGTGCATTTTTTTTCTGGTAATTTTTCTGTAAAAGCAGATACCCTTCCCATTGGATTTCAAACCAAGAGAATGGGGTCTGGAGCTACTGACAGATACCTTACAGTATAAGGAGAGAATCTGAGAACAGAACCAACTTGGAAGATGGAGAATCAAGAACCCAGGAGAAAATTAGGTCTTACTCTTAAATTTGAATCAATAATTCCTCATTTTGCTTAAGGCAGTTGGGGTTGGTTATGCAGTCACTTGCAACAGGAAGAGTCTTCCTGTACACAGCTAGGAACAGAATATGGGACCTTGAGCATGTCACTTTATGTCTCTGCATGTCTGTTTTGAATCTGAGATGCATGGTTTCTATTTTGGGGACTATGAAATAAAGACATTGCAAGGTGAAGTAACTATCTTCAAAGTCACAGTGTATCCCCAGGAGCACTGAAATCTATAAGCTCATGTTTTGGATGTTTAGTTCTAGTGGGTAAAGTCATTGTTTTTTATTAAGGAGAAAACTGACTGATGATATCTTCTGCAGACTTGCTCAGACTTGTAAATTCCAATATTACAGCAAAGAATCCAAGACTTTAGGTAAATTACTTCCCCTCCTGAGCTGCTGATGGACAGAACAGTACAATATGTACTAGGAGGAGTGCACGCACCCACAGTTGATGTCCTGTGAGGTCTGAAAATCATACTTGACAAGGGAAATTAAACTTGGCTCAGGCAGTTCTGAGATACTGAATGCGCGCTCTCTCTGTCCCTCTCTCTCTCTCTCAAGATCTCAAGTTCATGAACTCATTTTCTCTGGCTCACTTTTCATCATTTCCCTAGCAGAAAGGATTATTGCCTGCATCTTGGCTGGGATAAGAATGGAAGACTGGCACTTCCTGCAGGCTACACTCAACTGGCATGCACCTGCCTGATGAAAAGACTCCTTCTTACCCTGCAGTGTCTGAGGCTTCCTTCCTTCCTTTCTGCGCCCCCTCCTTTTCCTTCCCTTCTTTCCCCTTCTTTTTCTTTTTTTGTCCAATTCTTAGAGAAAAATCTTTAGGATTCCCTTCCACTCCCACCTCTCCCTGGCAAGAGAGGATTTTATATTTTTACATCTTCTGGATGGCTTATGGTATTAGTAGTGGCTTTCCCTTCAGGGATAACTAAAAGAAATTACTGTAACACTTTTTAAGTGTTAAGCAGTTTTTTTGTTGAAAAGTTGATAAAAGAGAAAAATAAACTTAGATTCCCACAGAGGCAGGGTTTGAAGACAGCAGAGAAATCACGAAAATTTTTTAAAATCTGGCTCTATCTCTCCATCTTACAAATGATTGCATGAAGACCAGAGCGACCTTAGGGACTGCTTAGAATTTTGTGCAGATAATTTTTGGCAGGGTTAGTCCAAAGCATATCAATGCTTTGTAGTGATACGGTAGTGATAGTGATACTCTGCTTTGAACAGAGCCAAAGTTCCTTCTTTATAAAGAACTCCCAATTTCTAGGTTTTAAACTAGAAAATGTCTAATTAGAATAGAGCCATAGTATTCAGAAGAATGGTGCAGATAGCCAGTTATATTTTCAGCATTAAGACTGTGTTACTTGTATAACGTTTGGCTTATTTAGTGTTCAGTATTCACATTTATTCTACTTTACTTTAAAAGTGTACTTGTACGTATACATACGTAGATTCCCTGGTGTCTCAGATGGTAAAGAACCTGCTGCAGTGCAGGAGGCCTGCAGTGCAAAGCGACTTACGCTTTCACTTTCTCACTTTAAAATTTGCTGTTGTTGTTCAGTTTCTTAGTCACATCCCTGATGTCACGTCACTCTTTGTGGCCCTACGGACTGCAGCACGCCAGGCCTCCCTGTCCTTCACCATCTCTCGGAGCTTGCTCAAACTCATGTCCATTGAGTCGGTGATGCCATCCAACTGTGTCATCCTCTGTCGTCCCCTTCTCCTCCTGCCTTCAGTCTTTCCCAGCATCAGGGTCTTTTCTAAGGAGTCGGCTCTTTGAATCAGGTGGCCAGAGTATTGGAGCTTCACCTTCAGCATCAGTCCTTCCAGTGAAAATTCAGGACTGATCTCCTTTAGGATGGACTGGTTTGATCTCCTTGCAGTCCAAGGGACTCTCAAGTCTTCTCCAATACCACAGTTCAAAAGCGTCAGTTCTTTGGTGCTCAGCCTTCTTTATGGTCCAACTCTCACATCCATACATAAGTACTGGAAAAACCAGAGCTTTGACAAGACAGACCTTTGTCGACAAAGTAATGTCTCTGCTTTTTAATATGCTGTCTAAGTTGGTCATAGTTTTTCTTCCAAGGAGCAAGCGTCTTTTAATTTCATGGCTGTAGTCACCGTCTGCAGTGATTTTGGAACCCAAGAAAATAAAGTCTGTCGCTGTTTCCATTATTTCCCCATCTATTTGCCATGAAGTGATGGGACTGGATGCTATGATCTTTGCTTTTTGAATGCTGTATTTTAAGCCAGCTTTTTCACTTTCCTCTTTCACCTTCATCAGGAAGCCCATTAGTTCCTCTTTGCTTTCTGCCATAAGGGTGGTGTCATCTGCATATCTGAGGTTATTGATAATTCTTCCAGCAATCTTGATTCCAGCTTGTGCTTCACATAGTCCGGCATTTTGCATGATGTACTCTGCATATAAATTAAATAAACAGGGTGACAATATACAGCCTTAACTCACTCCTTTCCCAATTTGGAACCAGTCTGTTTTTCCATTTCTGGTTCTAACTGTTGCTTTTTGACCTGCATACAAATTTTTCAGGAGGCAGGTAAGGTGGCCTGCTATTCCCATCTCTTTAAGAATTTTCCACAGTTTGTTGTGATCCACACAGTCTAAGGCGTTGGCATAGTTAGTAAAGCAGAAGTAGATGTTTTCTGGAATTCTCTTGGGTTTTATGTGATCCAGCAGATGCTGGTAATTTGATCTCTGATTCCTCTGCCGCTTTATAAATAGATTTGTAATTTACTACAAATACATAATTGCTGTAGGTAACCTATTCTTCTTCTTGTTTCTTTGTCCCTTTCGCTTTCTATCAAATCATCTCTAGCTCCCAGCCTTTTAGGAAATATAGTTACTTTTATTCTCTTGCTTATGTTATATAAAAATCATCAATGTATCTATTTAGACTTTGCACACGTGTACATCTCCCTAAATAGCCTTTTTGGTTCTGTATTCCAAAATGAGATCATATTAGACTCACTTTGATACATCTTGCTTTTTCCCTCTTGTTTATCTCCAGTACTTTAATGTGGGTAGGATTTATTTGATTATAAATTCAAGAAGTCTTGGATTTATTAATCTAAATCATTTTCTAGTCTCTTGCTAGTTGCCTACACTCTCTCCTATTTGCTTCCCCTAATGTCCTTCACATGCCCTAGTTCAGATAGGGTAGAGAAGAGCAACAATTAATAGCTGCCAAATGGATGACAGAACTCAAGTCCTTAGTGAATACTGAAATACTATGTATATTATCATAGGAAAATGGTGGAGTGGGTGCGGTTGGGATTTATCAAGAGTTTCAGTTCAGGTTGGATGTGTATTCCAGAGCAAAGAATATTGAAGCTGGAAGACCTTGGAGCTAAACTAGTCCAGTAGTTCTCATACTTTTGAACGTAAGAATCACCTGGGAAACTTGTCAAGAAAAATGTAATCCTTGGAACCTGATTCAGTAAGAGTTGATGTGACCCAGAAAATATGAATTTTTAAAAAGTGCAGCAGGTGCTACTGCATATACGATATCCTCAAAGAGATTTTGAAAACTCTTGGCAGACAAGGAAAGCGAGGTCTAGGGACTCATTGACTTGCCCAAGTTTAAACAACCATATTTAGGTGGTAGAAACTAATTCCCCTTCCTTGGTATGGAATACAAGTGACTCAGTATATCTGAAGATGTGTCTTTATTTTTCACAATCTCTAGTAAAGGATCTAAAAATGTTCCAGCTGACTTTCTTTCCCCAAGTCTTCATTTGTAAGACAATATTCTACCAAACAGAAAATGAGAATTTTAAAATTGAAATGATTTTTGGGAGAGAAAGACTGAATCTTATTAAACAAGTCATCTCAAAGTAATGTTACTTTTCAGGTGATCAAATAAAAGAGATTGAGGTAAATGACTTACCTATCCATCCACAGTTGTCTGTCAAAAGAATGTTAAATCATCTCATCCCACTTCCTGCCTGGTTATTTTCACTTAGAATTTCAGGAAAATAACTCTCATATTTTCAAAACTGACTTTGAATCGTCTCAATTGAAAATAGCTTCATGCAGGTGGATGAAGGAATCATTTGGTGAAATGACATATGGGTTATTATTATTAAACTTTTGGGATTATGTTATGTATGCATGGCTCATTTTGAAGTATTTTTATATCCCCTTGTGCTTCAGGGGATGAATATTATCACCCATACAAGTTTACAAAATTTTATGTTTAACATAAAATAGTTTAAGACCTCATGGGGCAATCTAGTTTACAATTAAAATGTCACAGGCAGTGAGTCCCTCATTAAAAACACAAAGTAAAACTTAACTCACACCATTAAAATACCTCATTCATTACTATAAACATATACCATCTGGGGTCGCTTCTCCTGCCTCCCGGTTTCTTATTAGCAAGGGAGAGATAGGGGTTGACTTCCTCCAGAAATCAGTATGTCTTACATAATGCAAATGCACACTGCTGATTGCGAGCAGTCCTTAATTACTGATGGGAGCCTCTGACCATGTGCTCATGCTGGAGCTTGTCCTTCACCAGTGCTTTAAAAATGACTCAACTCTCAAATTCCTACTGAGGTCTGCTTTTCTTAGTGATATTGCCTTTTATGGCTAGAAAAGATGGAGTTTAATTTTTTTAGTTTTTTTTTTTTAATTTTTGTTTTTGGAAAGTAATTGCTTTACACTGTTGTGTTGCCTTACAGCAATGCAAATCAGTCGTGTGTGTGTGTGCGTGTGTGCACACATGCGTGCATGCCATGGGCTTAGTCATGTCTGACTCCTTGTGATCCCCGGGACTGTGGCCTGCTAGGCTCCTTTGTCCAACAGATTTTTCAGATAAGACTACTAGAGTGGTATCATTTCCTACTCCAGGGGATCGTCCTGACCCAGGGATAGAACCCAAGTCTCTTGTGTCTCCTGCATTGGCAGGTGGATTCTTTAACCGCTGTGCCACCTGGGAAGCCCATATAAGAAGGCAGTTACATTCTTGTGTTTTCCTGATTGGGTTTTGTGGCGGACTGCCATCCCAGGTATGGGAGATCCTTGAAATGCCTTGTTGTTGCTTAGTCGTTAAGTCCTGTCTTACTCTTTTGCCACCCCATGGACTGACTGTAGCCCACCAGGCTCCTCTGTCTATGGGGTTTGCCAGGCAAGAATCCTGGAGTGGGTTGCCATTTCCTATTGTAGGGGATCTTCCTGACCCAGGGATCAAACCTCCATCTCCTGCATTGGCAGGCGGATCCTTTACCGCTGAACCACTCGGGGAGTCAGTCATAACTTACATGTATATCTCCCCTCCCTCCTGAGCCTGCCCCCCTTCCCATCACCCCTCTCGGTGGTCGCGGGGCCCCAGGCTGGGCTCGCGTGTTACACAGCGGCTTCCCACCAGTTTTCTGTTTTACACGTGACAGTGTGTGTGTGTCAGTGCTCCTTGCTCAGTTCCCCTGATCCTCCTCTTCCCTTCTGTGTCTGCTAGCTTGTTAAGATTAATTATTAAAATTTAAAAAGAAATTATCATCTCCTAAACTCATAATGATGGTGAAAAAAAAAAAGCTCCTCATTATGGCTACCAACTTTTATGTAGTAGGCACTAGACTAGCATGATCTCTTTCATCCTCTCCACTGCTCTTTTAGTTAGGCATTATTGCTCCCATCTTTTAGATCGATAAACAGGCTTAAAGGTAAATAGCTTTCAAAGGCAAAATAGCTGGTGAGTCACATATGTGGATATGGTGCTTCTCTGAGGAATATTATATTGTAAAGATATTATGAGGTCACTCTTTTAGGGTAATAGTTATTGGTATATAAAGGATTAATGCACATCGACTCCAGCTGCGTTGAACTAAATACCTTGGTGGTACAGGCAGGAATTGTCTACCTCTGCTGCTTAAGGTGTGGTCCATGTATCTGCATCTGCTGCATCACTTGAGCACTCGTTAGAGATGCAGAATCTCAGGCATCATCTGAGGTCTGCTGCATTTGAATCTGCATTTGAAATAGCTCCTCAAGTGATTTGTATGTATCTTACTATTTGGGAAGCACTGGACTAGATGTTCTTGTATTTACCCTTAAGCAGTACTACTGTGGTCCTTGCAAACAGGAGGACTGACTCTGTGTCTCCTTCAAATACCATACGTCTCCTGGGGATAGACAGGACAGTTGTGTAGCTCTCACAGCATTTAGCAGTCTGACTTTCCCTAGTAGTTGCTTAGTTCATTCCTGATGAATAAACAAATGACTGTCTTCCTTATGGAAATATAATGACTATAAAAGTTTTCATATTAAATCAACAATGGACTCCAAAGCCTTTTTAAACATTTAATTAAAGCCTCAAGATGCAGTACCATTCCATTCCACCTTTCCCCCATTTTTCAGGTTTTTCAAGGTAGGACAAGTAATTTCATTTAATATGGAAGGTTAAGCGTTGAATATTTAAGACTGAATCTCCCAAGCAAGGTAAGCCTTTTCCACTGTGCTTGTTGTGGACTCTCCCCCAGCTCAGAGACAAGTCACACTTCTGCCTTCCTTGTTTTCTTGCCCACATTATTGATTGTAAGTGGCCTCATTTCTATGAAGCTGGTTTGTATCAGTCTCATCACTCAGTCTTTGGACTAATTTCCATAACTATAAGTAACTAGTTTGAGTTTCATGGCCAATTCCTTTCCCCCACATTTGCTGTGAAAAGGATCCATTAACAAAGTAGACACAGAATTGATAGAGTTCCCACTTGAGCACACACTGATACTGCATCTAGAATAGAATTGGGACTTTCAATAAAGACAGAGCAAAAATATTTTTTAAAAAACATGAAAAATGCAGAACCTTGACATCTGGGAAGTTCTCCTGCATGAACATTATTGAATTGTGTATCCTGAGAACATTCAGAGGGTACATTGCAGAGAGAGCAGAAATAAGACTACAGCAGGAATGAGGTCTTTGCATGGGTTCCCTGGAACCTGGAATTGGTGAGTGGTTGCAGGCGTGTTCAGGCAGCTTCTGGACACATATCACTCTGTGCTTGAGGTTTGGAACTCTGGACTTCCGTGAGAGCTCAGTGGTAGAGAGTCCGCCTGCAATGCAGGAGACCCCGGTTCAATCCCTGGGTTGGGAAGATCCCCTGGCGGAGGGCATGGTGACTCACTCCAGTATTCTTGCCTGGAGAATCCCCATGGACAGAGGAGTCTGGTGGGCTACAGCCCATGGGGGTCCCAGAGAGACATGACTGAGCAACTAAGCATGGCACACCTTGGAGCTGGCAGCTGGAAACGGGATTAGGGAAGGCAGGAAATAAAATGAAAATGTGGAAGAGGGAAGGAGTGGGATGACTTAAGCTGATCTGAGTTTTCTTTTAAATTTACTTCATTGTCACAGAGTGAAGCGGAAAAGGCAATGGCAACCCACTCCAGTACTCTTGCCTGGAAAATCCCATGGATGAAGTAGCCTGGTAGGGGTTGCTACCAGTCCATGGGGTTGCTAAGAGTTGGACATGACTGAACGACTTCACTTTCACTTTTCCCTTTCATGCATTGGAGAAGGAAATGGCAAACCACTCCAGTGTTCTTGCCTGGAGAATCCCAGGGATGGGGGAGGCTGGTGGGCTGCCATCTGTGGGCTCGCACAGAGTCAGACATGACTGAATCGACTTAGCAGCAGCAGCACAGAGAGAAGACTGTTGCAACGGGTATGCTAATTTATGTATAAGTGTTAGTCACTTAGTCACGTCTGACTCTTTGTGACCCCGTGGACTATAACCTACCAGGCTCCTTGGTCCATGGGATTCTCCAGGCAAGAATACTGGAGTGGGTTGCCATTTCCTTCTCCAGGGGATCTTCCCAACCCAGGGATCGAACCTGGGTCTCCCACATGGCAGACAGATTCTTTATCTTCTGAGCCACCAGGAGAGCCCAATTTATGTATAGTAGATATAAATTCCTATTTGGCGTTAATGAGTGCTATTTTTAATAAGCCTGAAAAGCAAAATGCACAAAAGTGGAAGATACTGTATATATACATATATATGCATATATGCACACATACACATATATGTGCTCAGTCGCCCAGTCATGTCTGACTCTGTGGCCCTATGGACTGTAGCCAGGTAGATTTCTCTGTCCATGGAATTTTACAGGCAAAAATACTGGAATAAGTTGCCCCTTCCTCCTCCAGGGGATCTTCCTGACCCAGGGATCAAACCTGCATCTCTTGTGTCTCCTGCAGGCAGATTTTTTTTACCATTAGGGACACCTGGGAAGCCAATATGTGTATATATGTTTTTTTATTTTTAAACTGCTCATAATTGCAGGTGACTTGAAGAATGAAGTTGGGTGTACTGGTGCTCTGGAGAACGTTCCTCCGCTCAGTGGTTTCTGCCCCATTTCTTCCTACTTTTATTTCTGTGCTCAGAAAGCAGATAGAGGAAAGTCAGGAAAGAAGCTTTTATTAAATCACATGAAGAAAACCATTCTGATTCCTCTGTTTGACTCCCCCTTTCCTTTTGTTTTAAATATCATCAAAAAGAAGATCATGCCAGCTTATATAAGAACTCAGTAAGTCCTGGAATGTATCTGACATCTAAGCCTGCTTCATTAATCCTCTAAATGATGTCCTGGTTGGCAGAAGGGAATTGGTTAAGAATGTGTACTTTGTGAGCTGACAGCCTAAGTTCATGTCCCACCGCTACACATGCTCATGGTGAACCTTAGAAAAGTGACAAAACTTCTCCATGCTTCAGTTCAGTTCAGTTCAGTTGCTCAGTTGTGTCTGACTCTTTTGAGACCCCGTGAACCGCAGCACGCCAGGCCTCCCTGTCCATCACCAACTCCCGGAGTCCACCCAAACCCATGTCCATTGAGTTGGTGATGCCATCCAACCATCTCATCCTCTGTCGTCCCCTTCTCCTCCTGCCCTCAATCTTTCCCAGCATCAGGGTCTTTTCAAACGAGTCAGCTCTTCGAATCAGGTGGCCAAAGTATTGGAGTTTCAGCTTCAGCATCAGTCCTTCCAATGAACACCCAGGACTGATCGCCTTTAGGATGGACTGGTTGGATTTCCTTGCAGTCCAAGGGACTCTCAAGAGTCTTCTCTGACACCACAGTTCGAAGGCATCAATTCTTCGGCGCTCAGCTTTTTTCACAATCCAACTCTCACATCCATACATGACCACTGGAAAAACCATAACCTTGACTAGATGGACCTTTGTTGGCAAAGTAATGTCTCTGCTTTTTAATATGTCATCTAGGTTGGTCATAACTTTCCTTCCAAGGAGCAAGCGTCTTTTAATTTCATGGCTGCAGTCACCATCTGCAGTGATTTTGGAGGCACCCAAAATAAAGTCAGCCACTGTTTCCACTGTTTCCCCAATTATTTGCCATGAAGTGATGGGACTGGGTGCCATGATCCTAGTTTTCTGAATGTTGAGCTTTAAGCCAACTTTTTCACTCTCCTTTTTCACTTTCATCATTAATAAAATAGGAGTGATAGTAGCACTTACTTAGAAAATGCCTTTTGTTGTTGTTATTCAGTTGCTACATTGTATCCACCTCTTTGGCCCCATGGACTGCAGCATGCCACCCTTCCCTGTCCTTCAGTATCTCCTGGAGCTTGCTCAAACTCACGTCCATTGAGTCAGTGATGCCATCCAACCATCTCATCGTCTGCCGCACCCTTCTCCTCCTGCCCTCTGTCTTTCCCAGCATCAGGTCTGGGATGTTGCAAAGAAATAGTCATTGTTATGATAGTCACATCACCTACCATTCAGAAATTCACATAACTAAGAATGTCAGAGCATGGAGGCTCTCAGAACTCATCTATCAGCCATCAGTGAAACTGAAAGTCACTCAGTCGTGTCCGACTCTTTGCGACCCCGTGGACTATACAGTCCATGGAATTCTCCAGCCCAGAATACTGGAGTGGGTACCCTTTCCCTTCTCCAGGGGATCGTCCCAACCCTGGGATTGAACCCAGGTCTCCCACATTGCAGGCGGATTCTTTACCAGCTGAGCCACAAGGGAAGCCCATCAGCTATTATTTGGGGAAACCCCTAAGTAACTGTAAAATGTCATATATATATGTATATGTATTTATATATTTATATACATAAAGAAGGATGAAAATAAGGATAAAGAACTAGATCCATGTGAAAGAAGACTGAGAGCGTCTCATCTAAGTCTTACCTAGTTCCCTCTCTATGATGGGAGACTCGAGGTGATCCAGTGATAATTCTTCTTTGTTTTCTTTTTTTTTTTTCATTTTTCTTTCTTGTTAATCATCCAGATTCAGTGCTGACCACACTGACATTTTTTTTTTTTTCTGGTTGTATTTATCTGGAGCTCAGAGTAAACCAGCCCTGTGACATTGTTTTCCAGAGTGATTATATTTGAGCTTTAGTGGAAGCTATGAAGTCATGTTTTCATGTTGTGTTGTCAGCCACACAGTAGGTGGTTATTGATTGTACACTCAACTTCTATAGCTTGCATGTTTTGGAAATTTTTACCTGTAAACTTTGGATAACTAAGATGGTGATGTTTGTCCCACTTACTATCAAAGGCTACAGGATTTAGACATGAAGGGAGTTAGAGTTACATAGATATAAGTTGTCCTTGGAAATAGCCCTACATCTCAATTCAGTTCAGTTCAGTTTCTCAGTCATGTCCGATTCTTTGTGACCCCATGGACTGCAGCTTGCCAGGCTTCCCTGTCCATCACCAACCCCTGGAGCTTGCTCAAACCCATGTCCATCCAACCATCTCATCCTCTGTTGTCCCCTTCTCCTCCTGCCTTCAATCTTTCCCAGCATCAGGGTCTTTTCCAGTAAGTCAGTTCTACACATTAGGTGACCAAAGTGTTGGAGTTTCAGCTTCAGCATCAGTCCTTCCAATTAATATTCAGGACTGAATTCCTTTAGGATTGAAATTAGAACATTATAGAAGAACTATACATTATAGAGGAACTACAATGTATCTTTTTTTTTTTTTTCTATCTTAAAAATTGTCAAAAAATTTTAGGAGATAAAATTCTTATTTCACAGATTAAAAAGCCCTGAAGATTAGAGTTACTCGGTGAACAAGGGACACAACTGGAATCGTATCTTATGTGTACATAGGAACTTGGCTTTGGTTAATTGAGGGCAGTGTCTTTCCACAAATGATAAAACCATTTTTGTCAATGTTACTAATAAGTTTTCTACTCTGTTGTTTACTTGGACAAAAAGGATGTAATTGGGGGCTCAGAAGTTAGTTTTTGGCTCAGGAAAATTGCCCGGAGACAGCATCAAGTGACATTATATTTATTTTTAAAGGAGTTTTGTTGCTAATAACCAATAATTTCCTGGAATTCATTTAACAGCTATCTAATGAGTTCCTACTATGTGCAATAGATTGTTCTAAGTAAAGGAAATATAGTAATTAAATTTATAAAAATCCTTGCCTTAAAATGTTTCTCATGTAGTTTTTTTCACCTCATCAAATGCTTTTGCTTATAGACTACTATTTAAAAACCATTTTCTCTCGTTACAGCTGCTTGATACTTTTAGTGCCTGCTATAAGGAAACTTTTATTAGGCAACTTTAAATCTTTCTTGTTTACCGCTTACTAATTATTGAATCAGGAACTACCAGACAGTAAAAGCTTTAGGCATTATAGCAAGAGTAAACAGAATTTTATCTTGTTAGATTGTTAGAAGAAATAGATCTTTTTTTTTCTTTTCTTTTAAAAAAATACATGCCACTATAAAATGAACAGCTCCAATTTTATCTGTGGAGGTTTCTAGAGACTATTTTTGTAGTTAAATTTGTTGCAACAGTCACTTTGCTAACTTTTCTTCCTGTTACTGGTCTCTAGTTTAATCTTCAGATGATTTTTATTTGTATGAGTTAAAATATTGATTTCATTAAAAGTATCTTAACGTGGTCTTCTACTCAGAGAAGAGACACCCAGATTTTAGTCCCAGAATCATTATTTACTAGTTAAATAACATTGGACAGTCCACTTAAAATTTCCAGGGTTGTTTCTCATATTTTTTAGATTTTTTTCTTTGAAAATTAAGAGAAAAAAAAGTGAGGTTTTTTTTTTCAGACCCCCAAACCTGACATATTAATACTAGTTCAATTATTTTTATGTAAACCATCTTTGAAGGTAAGGATTTTGTCCTCCAAACTAGATTAATAGTTCTATGTCATAAATATTGTCATATATCTCTTAAAACCCCTCACTGTAGTGAATATGCTAGCAATATATTTGGGAGTATTTGGTCTGGCTTAGGACCAGAGTGAGTAGAGATAACAGAAGGAATAAAATCACCCTCTTTAGCTGTTTGTGCCTGTGGATATAATGAGACAGTTTTCTGTTTAGGAGAGGAAGGAGGAATTTTGGTTGAGAGTAAGACTAAGAGGGTGGGGTGGGAGGAGTAAAATGGGAAATGGCTCTCACTTCTTACCTTAACTGGTTTCCAGTTTATAGGCTGAAAAGATATAGGCTTTAATATACTGTTTTTTGTTTTTCTCCTTTTGACTTACTTCACCCTATAAAACAGGCTCTGGGTTCATCCACCTCACTAGAACTGATTCAAATTTATTCCTTTTTATGTTACTGTTCAGTCACTCAGTCATGTCCAACTCTTTGTGACCCCATGGACTGCAGTACATCAGGCTTCCCTGTCCTTCACTACCTCCTGGAGCTTGCTCAGACTCACGTCCATTGAGTTGATGATGCCATCCAGCCATCTCATTCTCTGTCGCCCCATTCTCTTGCCCTCAATCTTTCCCAGCATCAGGGTCTTTTCCAGTGAGTCGGCTCTTCGCATCAGGTGGACAAAGTATTGGCGCTTCAGCATCGGTCCTTCCAATGAACATTCAGGGTTGATTTCCTTTAGGATGGACTGGTTGGATCTCCTTGCTGTTCAAGGGACTCTCAAGAGTCCCTTGTGGTCCTTCAGCACCACAGTTCGAAAGCGTCAGTTCTTCGGTGCTCAGCCTTCTTTATGGTCTAACTCTCACATTGGTGTATGACTACTGAAAAAACCACAGCTTTGTCAGCAGAGTAGGTCTCTACTTTTTAATATGCTGTCTAGGTTGGTCGTAGCTTTTCTTCCAAGGAGCAAGCATCTTTCAATTTCATGAGCGCAATCACCACAGTGATTTTGGTGCCCAAGAAAATAAAGTCTGTCATTGTTTCCATTGTTTCCCCATAACTTTGCCATGAAGTGATGGGACTGGATGCCATGATCTTAGTTCTTTGAATGTTGAATTTTAGACCAGCTTTTTCACTCTCCTCTTTCACCTTCATTAAGAGGCTCTTTAGGTTCTTTTCGTGTTCTGCCGTTAGGGTAGTGTCATCTGCATATCTGAGGTTATTGATATTTCTCCTGGCAATCTGGATTCCATTTGAGCTTCTTCCAGCCTGGCATTTCAAATAATGTACTTTACATATGAATTGAATAAGCAGGGTGACACTATACAGCCTTGACATACTCCTGTCCCGATTTTGAACCAGTCTGTTTTTCCATGTTAGGTTCTAACTGTTGCTTCTTAAACTGCATACAGGTTTCTCAGGAGATAGGTAAGGTGGTCTAGTATCCCCATCTCTTTTTTTCTCCACAGTTTGTTATGATCTACACAGTCACAGGCAGTAGTGTAGTCAGTGAAGCAGAAGTAGCTGTTTTTCTGGAATTCCCTTGCTTTTTCTATGATCGCATGGATGTTGGCAATTTGATGTCTTGTTTCTCTGCCTTTTTAAAATCCAGCTTATACATCTGAAGCTTCTTGGTTTACATACTGTTGAAACCTAGCTTGAAGGATTTTGAGTATTACCTTGGAAGCATGTGAAATGAGTGCAACTGTGTGGTAGTTTGAACTTCCTTTGGCATTGCCCTTCTTTGGGATTGGAATGAAAACTGACCTTTCCAGTCCTGTGACCAGTCCTAAGTTTTCCAAATTTGCTGGTATACTGAGTGCAGCACTTTAACAGCATTGTCTTTTCAGATTTGAAATAACCCAGCTGGAATTCCTTTTTTTATGGTTAATATTTCATTGTATATATGTGCCAAAACTTCTTTATCCATTCATGTCAGTGGACATCTAGGTTACTCCTAAGTCCTGGCTATTTTAAATAATGCTGCAATAAACATTGGGGTACATGCAACTTTTAGAATTGTGGTTTTCTCAGGGTATATGCCCAGTATTGGAATGCTGGGTCATATGATAGTTTTATTCCTAGTTTTTTGAGGACTCTCCACAGTGTTCTTCATAGTGGCTGTATTCATTTATATTCCAGCAGTGCAAGAGCATTCCCTTTCCTCCACATCCTCTCCAGCATTTATTGTTTGTAGATGTTTTGATGATGGCCATTCTGACTGGTGTGAGGTAGTACCTCATTGTAGTTTTGATTTGCATTTCTATAATAATGCAAATTAGTTTCTTTACTTTTAAAGGAAAATTTGGAGTCTAAATTCTCTTCTAAATTTGTGACTCCAAAATTCAAAGGTCTTCAAGATTATCTCATAGCTGAGAATCATTATTTAGCATTGATGGTAACTTATATTTGAATTACAACTTACTTTATAAGGTTTAATTTAGAGATTAATTTAGAGATTGCCTCGATACCTCTTCACTTACCCAGTGCTGAGCAACATAGCTTTGAGCGTAATAGATGTTCACTTAAGTTTTTATTGATGCCTCCTGATGCTTTATCACTGGGTCAGTAATTTAGGACAAATGTTTCCTGAAACAATAATCCATTCTCAAATGCACACAGAACTTAAATTCCATATTTTGAAGTCTCTTTTTATACTCTACCCACCAGCTGTTTTAATGAAATCAGGTAATGTTTAAATGTTCTATGTCAGAATCTTATACAATTCAGTTCAAATGTATTTTTAAAATTGCACCCATTTTTAATTAATCTTATCATAGTTACACAACTATATAGCAAATGTAAGCATCCCTATTATAGAAGATAGGACCCTAGAGAGATCATCAAGCTGCAGTAATGGCTTATTGGTCTGAAAATTGAATCTATTAATACTTAAAGAGGCCAAGAAATGCCTAGAGAGCTGTCAGTCCCCTAACTGCTTTTTCTCCAATTTTTCAAAGTTAAATGTTTTCAAAGTCCTAGGTATTTTTATAAAATATAGACTGTTGTAATTTCTGAAATTTATATAATAGATGTTATTCATGACTCAGAATCCTGGTGAGATTTTAGTACTGGTATCTTTTTAGGAGAAGACAAGTTGGTTTAGTTTGGTCTTGACTCTGTTTGCCGTTTTCTCCCAAATCCTAATTTGTCCTTAGTAGTTAAAAACAGATGCCATGTGGTCTGTGAATTAAGATGCTAGACTACATTCAAAGTATTCCCTATTCCTCATACAGCGTCAACAGACTCATTCTAAATAATGTTATAAAGCTTATTTACCTGTTTTTAGACTTCATTGATCCCCTGGAGAAGGAAATGGCAAGACTCTAGTATTCTTGCCTGAAAAATCTTATGGACAGAGGATGGGCCACAGTCCATGGGGTCGCAAAGAATTGGACACAACTGAGCGACTGGACACACACAAATAGAGTTCATTGAAATCAGAGGCAAAAAACAAACAAAAAATAAAAAAAAAAACAAAAGCAAAACAACCCTAAAACACTAGAAGAAATTATTCTGACAAAGACAGAATGGTCATAAAACTTTTAGAAGGGTGGGGGAAAACTAACAAGAGAGTGGGATGTACTGCTGCAGTCTCGAGTCTTATCTGTTGGTGGATCTTAGGCATGATATTTTACACAGTTTTCTCTATGTCAGCTCCATTGATATTCTCCTGTGTCAAAGGGCAGAACCTCAGCAGCATCCTTCTCTGCCTTCCTCTAGAATACCCTAGAGGTAGGTGGCTGCGAGGGAGGGAGGGAGCCACACTGGAAATCAGCTCCCTGGACTCTGGGCTTCTTTGCTCCGAGTGCTTCTCTGGACACAATTGCTGCCACGCTTGCTGTTGCTCTGTTGGCCATTACTGACACTGCCTGCTCTCACCTCTGAGCAGCCTGTTACAGATAGATGATAAGTCTCTCTATCCATGGGCTGCTGATCATGGATACCCATGTATGTTATAGTCAAGAGTCAAGTCAAGGCAAGTTGTGAGTCAAGAGATGGGGCCAAACCCAGTGTAGTGAGAATCTCCCAGGACTAAGCAAAAGGAGCTACCAAATATAATTCTCGTGGGCAGACATGCCTCAGATTAGTTAGTCCCCATACTTTTCCAAACAAAGTATTGATTATCTGCATGAAGATAGGAGAATCATAAAGTAAATAGATACTATTGAGGTCATCTAATTCCATTTGCTGCCATACATGAGTCACAGGTCTGACCTAGCTAGGACCATTAGACATATTGAGGAAGAAAAGGAATAAAATCTCAGTTATTTTAAAACCCAGAGATCCTTTACTGAAGAGGGAAATGGTCCTTTCCATCTCAGATTTTCTTGGAGGTATCCTGGTATTACTATATACTACGGTTAAGACTACAATACAAGTATTATGATAATAAAAAATCAATAAATTGTGTTTGTCACTCTTTTTACAGTGAGAAAGGAGTTCATATCTTCTAGGGTAAATGACAGTGAAAATATGCTGATCCTAAAAGTGTAAGCCTCAAATCTCTGGAAATTTCTGTGGAAATTTCCCATTCTCTGATGCTAATGCTTGGAAATGAGATGCCACTGAAAACAGTGTTTTTGAAATAAAGGAGATCTAAGTACTTGAAAGATTTTTATTTTTTTATTTTTGGCCACACTGGCTCTTTGTTGCTGCACACAGACTTTCTTGAAAAAGTACCGTTTTGCATGATTTTTACCATGGAATTTTGAAAAGCTTTTTACTGTTGTCTTTTAAAATCGAGGCTGAGTAAGGACTTTTTGTTCAGGGTGGAGGGAAGCAAGTCTTTTAAAACATTTCACCTAAATGACAGTCCTGCAACTACAACATTTCATTAAATCAGCTTCTCAAAGGTCTTTATTTACTTCTAAATGTCATTTCTAAAGTGTATATCTTCAAGGATTCTCATCAGCTATCTTCCCTAAAGCTCCATGATACCCGTTAAGTTGAACTATAATAAAAAAATGACAGATTGGAATTGGAATTTTATTTTCAGCTTGGGTTAGCTCAGAGTTCTTCTGAGAACATGAGAGTAGGTGAAATTGAAATCTCAGTACCTGCCAGAACTTAAGTTGCTTTGTCAAGTAATGTTTAATTCTCCAGAGTGTGATCAGCTTCCTACTTTTTCCCAAAGTAAAACCAGTCTACATGTTAAGTTTTTAAAATCCTGGGTTATTATTTCATATCTTTTTTCCAAGTAGAATTGAAGTAGGAAATAATACAAAGCTGATCTACATTTATTGATTAGCAAATACGTATTTATATTAATTAAGTGTGTTGATACTAGGCATTGAAACATATCTCCTACCCAGTGGAGATTATTAAATGATTGTTTTAGTAAAACTGAGATTTTATGCATATCTACATACATACATATATATGCACATAATCAACCAAAAAAGGAATTTATTCATTCACTAACCAGACGGACGCTGGGTAAATGCAATTTCCAGGTCCTTCATTCTAGGAAATACTTTTTCTTCTCCCTATGTATCAGATGTATTGATTTTTATTTTTTCACCCAGTTAAGATGATTTAGTAGATTATCATTCAGTGGATATTAATCCTACCCTGGGAATAATGTCATAATAATAATTATTATTTGCATGTAATTATTTGCATGCATTATCTAATTGAACTCTCAGAATAGTTGTAGTAAATCCTGTCATCTGTCCCCATTTTGCAGATGAGTAAACAGAGGATCAGTGATCATTCTCTTGCCCCAAATCAGAAGACCAACAATGTCAGAGTTAGTTCTGTTTGGTTCCAAAGCCCAGATTATTTCCACTGTGCTACCTGGTCATGCTGCTGTTCTCCTGCCTTTGTGATCAAACAGAAACTCGTAACTGAGCAAGTGTAAATGTTGTTCAAATAGTGGCTATGCTACTGGAGGGCAAAACTCAGGAGGGACTGTACAGCTGCTCTGTTGAGTCAGAAATCCACCTACGTTCAGAGTATCTCAGGGGGCAAGCCTATGTTGGTTAGGAGCCTGCAGAGTAATC
This sequence comes from Dama dama, assembly GCF_033118175.1. NCBI lineage: Eukaryota > Metazoa > Chordata > Mammalia > Artiodactyla > Cervidae > Dama > Dama dama. The sequence continues at coordinate 10,820,767 of NC_083692.1, read as the reverse complement.
TAATCTGAATGTTTTCTAGTGATGGTTGAAAACAAACAAACAAGCAAACAAACAAACAAAAAACGCCCAGGAACTACTCCATTCCTGAAGTGCTAATGGAAGAGTTTGCTTGACAGCTTTGCTAGAGTCTGTTCAATTCCAGGGGAGCTCCCAAAATCTAGGAAGTAACATTTTCTTTGAGTCAAGGGCCAGCAATGCCTCCAGTTTGCTTGTAGAAGGCCCTGGTTACCTCCTAGCTGCACAACTACTTTTGAGGACTAACATTTAATCTCTTGGAAAGAACATCACAAAGTGGAGTTGTCAGTACCTGCTAGTAAAATTTTACATTTCAAAACATTAGAAAATACCTCCATATTGACATAACAAGGATTTTGTCTCTGAATCTATATAATTTGTCAGCTTAATTTAGTGCAGTTAGTGCAAATTATTCCTTATGGATGGGACTTAGTTCATGAATTATTTGGTTTGTCGTGAGCCTTCTTTAAATGGTGAGAGAGACTGATGTTTTGTGTGAATCTGCATGTTTGCCAGTCAGTACGGCAAATTGCCCCAGTCTTTCACTATGGCCTCATGCAACTTTCAAGCAGACAAGGAGCAGGAGAATGGAAGCTTAGGACTGGGGTGGAAAAATATATTGAAGAATAAAGTTTTCCAGGTTCTGATTTTGAAAGTTTCCTTTCTGCAAGGACTGGAACTTTGAAACTCTGCAGTGCAGGAGACCTAGGTTCGATCCCTGGGTCAGGAAGATCCCTTAGAAAAGGGAATGGCTACCCACTCCAATATTCTTGCCTGGAGAATTCCACAGATAAAGGAGTGTGGTGGACTACAGTCGATGGGGTTACAAAGAGTCGGATGTGACTGAGTGACTGACACTTTCAAAATATGTATAATAACCAAACCGAATTTAGTCCCTCACCTTATCCTCAAAGGGAATTTGCATCTTAACTATAATGAAAATTCCATTTGGGGAAAAAAATACACTAAGAACTCCATTTGAGATTTCAGAATGCTATTGTTGTGTTTCTCTTCTAATTTTAACTGAGTTTCCCCACTGGATCATATTTATTCTTTAATATTCCTTCTAGCATGCTAGAAAGTCATAGAGGTACTTTAATGAGAATATATTTAAAAAGGGACAATTAAATGTAGTCTATGTACCACCATTGACTTGACTAGTTATTAGTAGCTATTAGGTTTATTCAAAATCAATTAGCAATTACAGTAAAAAAAAAAAAATGGGGAAACTTTGCTTTATAAATTCTAAGTTCTCAAGTATTTAACTTCCAAAGATCCTTCCAGAATTAACTTTTTAAAAAGAGTTCTCATATATATTCCCACTTTAGCTGAAATTGAAATGGAATACAGTTATTGAAAATGTCACATCATGCCTTGTGTCTATGTTCATGGTGCCACTTATGTAAGTTCCTCTCCTCAAGTTTTGAAGCATTACTACTGTCTATGAGAAGCCTTCTTTAATAGTTAAAATTAAATATACTCTTCTTTGGAGTCTTCTATCAGTTATGTGTACCATATGACACCCTCCCACACTTGAGTTAGTTACATTATATGCTGACTTTCCTCATTGACTGCACACTCCTTGAAGGTCAGTCAATTGTCTCATCTAATTGTGGGCTTCCCACACATTTCTGATAGTTTTTTTTTCTTTTTTTTTTTTTTCATTTATTAGTTGGAGGCTAATTACTTTACAATATTGTAGTGGTTTTTGTCATACATTGACATTCTGCTAGTTTTAAATGAGACAGCAACACAAAAGTAAACTGTGGCATAACTGAACAGGAAGAGAGACCTGACTTTTTTCACTTAGGCATGAACGGAAGAGTTTTGTAGAAGAGAATCCACGTAGTGTGGCTTTCCTCTACCTCCAAGATACTTGGGAATAAAATCCCTTCTCCGTTTGCTTTCTGACAATAAACTTTTGGAAGCTTTATCTTTGTGAATGAGATTTAATTACGTCCTAGTAATTTCTTGGACGAGGCAAGCATTTATGAGGTCTCCTGATACCGCCTAGTATTTGAGTCCCTCATGCAGTCACACTCAGGGCCCCAGTGTGAACACCATTATGCTCTTAGATAATTGGATCTGTGTTCAGAGCTTGATATACTTGTCCACAGAGGATCAGCTTAAAGTGAGAGGCAAAGTGTAAAACAGTAAAAGGGGCAGAAGTAAATTAGGAGGACAGTTTTTTTTTTTTTTTAAGTTGTTAATTGAATCATTAAAAATGTCATTTTGAAACAGGGCAGGTAGCATGTATTAATTACAAGCATTAAAAGAGCAATAAATGTTACAGTACCTCTTTTAGCCGTGAGTGTTGAGAGCTGTTAACAGAATTTCCCCAGTGGGACCGTCACCCACCATGCGTTCAACGTGAGCATGCTTGCTTTGTGCCTGCCACTGTCCTGAGCTTGAGGAAACCTTGTCCTGAAAAAGGTTGAGATCTGTTTTGGGAGACAGACAATAAAAGATCAAGGGGTGTGTATACAACTCTGGAAACACAGAAGAGGGAGACGATAACTCCCTGTCAAGAAATCTGAAAAGGCTTTCTCTAAGAGGTGGTATATGAGTTTTGTTTTGAAGAATAAATTAGGCTGGCCAAAAGTGGAGCGGAGCATTTCAAGAAGAAGGTATAGCCTGTGCACAGATGTGGAGCTGCCAAAGGGCACGTGAGTGTTCGGTAACTAAGGATACGATGCGGTTAGATGCAGTGTTATTGCCTTTCAGTGGCTGAGCTGTGTCCGACTCTGCGACCCCGTGGACTGTAGCATGCTAGGTTCCTCTATCCTCCACTAACTCCTGGAGTTTGCTCAGATTCATGTTCGTCGAGTCACTGATGCTATCTAATCATTTTATTCTCTGTTTCCCCTCTCTCGTTTTGCTTTCAGTCTTTTCCATCATTAGGGTCTTTTCCAATGAGTTGGCTGTTGGCATCAGGTGGCCAAAGTTTTGATATTATTTCCGGGGAAGTGAAACTGGGCATGTTAGGTGGGAAGTGGTGGGTGAAGGGTAATTTTATGCCGTGACAAGAAGTCTGAACATTATCCCGGGAGTAATCTAAGTCTATGCCACCATGCATTATAAGGAATTTTCATTATTTTATTCACCTGGGACTAACATCACAAGCACGAAAACAACAGTCTGAATCAAAAGGCAGTGTCACTGCTTTGAGGCTGCAGTCACCATCAGCTGGATAACTAGCAGAACTGAGAGCGAAAACATTCAAATCTGGTCCCTGAGCGGGCCTGGCATTCTCTTCCACCTTCTCCAGAGAGTACACATTGTGAGCTTTCAGGAAAATAACTTCTGCAATTAACACGAGAGAGTCAGTTAGTGCTAAATTATTTAAACCTGAATAATTGCTTAGCACTAGTTCTTGTGGACTTTGGAAACTTTTACAGAGTAAAACTAAGGACTCTGAAAGGTCATGAAGATTCCCTGATGTTTTCCCATGTTTAAGCCTTTTGGGTCTTTACAGTGGTGATTCTTTAAGTGGAAGAAGAAGAGTGACTGCCTTTAGAGGCTGACTAGAATGACCAAAATATACCTCAGATGTAAAAAAGAAAAAAACTGTGTGGATCTCTTCATTTCTCCTCTTACTGTGGAAACAGGCCACATCTCTTACCACAGTGAATGGACGTGCTGGAATGAGCAGCTCAATTAGCAACTGCAGCCTCCAGTGGGAGATCAGTAACTTCTCAAAGAATCTTTACTCAGTGTCTGTCTTCCCTCTGGCCCTTTGGCCAAATGGACAAGTATTGCAATAATCTTCCCCCCTCCTTCTTTGTCTTTCTTTATGGATCTTTGTGTGTGTGTGTGATCTATTGCTTATTTTATGGACTATTAATCTCAAGATTTTAGTAGAAAGAACAGGAGGATTTTTGGCAGGCTTAGAAGTTGTCTCTCCTAATTTTTCCATTTCAGCTTCACTTGAGGCATCATAGATGTAGGTACAGATTTGAAAAACAGAACTGAGAGTTTGAAACACAGATTCTACCAGGCCTTTCCCTTTGGACCTCCTTTCTGTCCCAAAGGAGGTGAGAAAACATGTTTTGAGATTCTTTTTGGCTCAGTCCCTTACCCAATTGGTGCAGAGATGAAGTTAGGTTAGAAAAACAGCTATGATGATATTTCTGTATTTTTGAATATGACAGTTAATAAAATTTTTAAAAAGCTCAGTCATCTCTAGCTCTTCGTGACCCCGTGGACTATAGCCCACCAGGCTTCTCTGTCCAAGGGATTTTCCAGGCAAGAATACTGGGGTGGGTTGCCATTTCCTTCTCCATGGGATCTTCCCGACCCAGGGATTGAATCTGGGTCTCCTGCATTGCAGCCAGATTCTTTACCATCTGAGCCACCAGGGAAGCCTAGTAAAAAAGCTCACCAAGTGCAAAATTGATGAGGGAAGATGCCTTCAGAAAGTAATTTGAAAATTTCTCTCTTGTCTCTCTTTTTTTAAACCTTGGTAAGGGCTAGGAATAGGTAAGGGGGATTTAAGCTTTTTCTTTGTCAAAGTCTGTTCTGAAGAAGAAGCTACAGGAACGTTCCTTCCTTCTCCATAGGCTGAGTAATGTGGAGAAGCTGTGGAATGGGCAAAAGCTTGGCCCTGGGGATGGGCTCTTCATTTTCCATAGCCTGTGAGAGGAAGTATACTATTTATGTTCTTTTGTTTCCTGCAGTTCCTGGTTAATAGAGCTTAAGTGAGGTGAAAGTCACTCAGTCGTATCCGACTCTTTGTGACCCCATGGACTATACAGTCCATGGAATTCTCCAGGCCAGAATACTGGAATGGGTAGCTGTTCCCTTCTCCAGGGAATCTTCCCAACCCAGGGATCAAACTCATGTCTCCACATTGCAGGCGGATTCTTTACCAGCTGAGCCACAAGGGAAGCCCAAGTTGTAGTTAAATGGCATTATATGATCAGTAAATATTACTTTTAAGGTGATTGCATCTTTTAGTGCATTCATAAAATGTCTAAAAATGAGTCTCATAGGACTAATTCTATTGCCAAGATTAAATTTATAACCAACATCCTGACCAATTCAATTAGGCAAACATTAAGTGTCTCTTCTTTACTAGTGCTGGATTTAGACCAGTGAATAAGAAAAAGGCCCCACCTACGAGGAGGTCACAGTGTGATAAGATCAAGGAAGAATTGTCCAAAAGAGCCAAATTAAATGCTGCTAACTGTATAGGTGTTTGGGGGAATGGAGGCCCTAGGAGGCATTTTGGGTTTTATTTTGAGGTTGGTAAATTAACGTTTTCTGGGGCCAAACCTTTTAGGTGCCATGTGCTAAGTGACAGCTGAAAGTTAATATATATTTTAAAAATATTTATTTATTTGGCTCCACCATGTCTTAGTTGCAGCATGGGGGGTAGTTGCCTGGCCAGGGATCTAACCCGAGACCCCTGCATTGGGATAGAGGAATTTTAGCCACTGGACCACCAGGCAAGTCCCATCTACAAGTTAATATTAGGTTTAAAAGAAAACTGTGATTTGCAGAGAGTAGAGTGTTTCCAGACTCACTTGAGGTTGTCACTAACCTGATACTTAAAGCAAGCAAAGATATTCACGCGTGTGTGCTAAGTTGCTTCACTCATGTTCAGCTCTTTGTGATCCCATGGACTGTAGGCTCCTGCCAGGCTCCTCTGTCCGTGGAATTCTCCAGGCAAGAGTGGGTTGGCATTTCCTCCTCCAGGAATCTTCCTAACCAAAGGATTGAACTAGCGTCTCTTAGGTCTCATGCATTGGCAGGCAGATTCAAAGACATTAGGAGAATAGAAAAATATATTGACAAAAAGGTCAGTGTTTATCAGTGGACTAGGAGGAAGGGATTGATTGCTAAATGGTTGAAGGATATTTGGGGGCTTATGGAAATGCTCTATACTTTGAATATATTGGTAGATTGATGGAGCGTACACATCTATCAAAACTCATCAAGTTGTATAACTTAAATGTGTGCAGTTTATTTTATGTAAATTGTACTTCAATAAGGCTGGTTAAAACAAGGCAAATAAAAACAATATATCTTGCAAAAAAACCAAAAAGAAAGCCATGGCTTTCAAATATAGAAGTTGGTATTAGCTATATGTGATAAAACTTATCCTCTACTGTGGTAAATTTAGTGACTGAAGCATTCAAATTAAACTGATTAACAACAGGTAAACAGGAGAAAAAAGGAGCTTGCAAAAGAACTAACTCTTTAACTGGTTAAAGTTAGCAGAAGAAATTTCATAGGGGAAAGGGAGGGGGGCAGAAAGGCTTTTATGGGAAGAACAGATATCTTTAGGAAAAGAGAAATGAGTTCTTCGAAGAACAACTAAGAGATAAGAAGGTTTGCAATGATATTTGTCTATGCAGATACGAGTGGTCTCTCCATCTTCTTCAGATTACCAAACTCCCCAGAGTGCGTGTTTTATGGTAGGTTCTTCTTCTTCCTCTTAGGAGGAAAGCCACCCTAAAAAGATAATTTATGGCAGCCTCATTTCTCAGAAGTTGCTGCCTTTAGTCAGATAAGGGAAGTTCAGAAGACTTTCTGTATCTGTTGAATCTCAAATGTCTTCAGCTTAAAATGATCTTTATATTAACTGTGGGTTTCCAACTGAGTTGCCATCATAGGAAGAAAAGATTTTATTTTGTTGTTGCTATTGTTTGTTGGTGGTTGAGGGTGGGATTCTTCTCAGGGAGAGCCTGGTTTTATTTTGGGATGCAGAGTAATGGGAGTCTTTGATATTTTGAAAACTTGTCCCTCTGAGCGTAATCTAGACTTGCTGTGAGTGGGATAAATGGCTCTTTGCTAGAGTTAATGATAATTATGAGTGTGTGTGAGGAGTTCAGCGGAGGAGCTGGAGGCCCAAGCACGGGGCAGAACTAAGATACAGTAAGCAGAGGGTGAGGTGACCAGGACAGTCATTCTGTGAGGGAGGGTAGCCGAGGGACCCTGAGAACAGAGATATCTGGTATTAATGTTGATTATTTAGATTAAAATTATTGGCCAGGCTATCCTTGTGAAGAAGGGACATGAATTTCCCAGCTCAGCTTTCCAACTGGCGTAAGCCTTCAGGATTATCCTCTACATGTAACATGGACTCGGTGCATTACTCAGTATGAACATTCTGAGATACTGAGACAGAGAGGTTTAATTTTCACTAACACATTCTTAGTTTGCAAGATGAGAATTTGATAAACCTTTTTATTTCAGTAACTTGTGGCATTTCAGAAATAAATGGTGGGGTTTTTTTTTAATCTATAATATAGGGAGGTTGGAGAAGGAAATGGCAACCCACTCCAGTACTCTTGCCTAGAGAATCCTGTGGATGGAGGAGCCTGGTGGGCTGCTGTCCATGGGATCGCTAAGAGTCGGACACGACTGAAGCGACTTAGCACGCATGCGTGCATTGGAGAAGGAAATGGCGACCCACTCCACTGTTCCTGCCTGGAGAATCCCAGGGATGGAGGAGCCTGGTGGGCTGCCATCTATGAGGTTGCACAAAGTTGGACACGACTGAAGTGACTTCACAGCAGCAGCATAGGGAGGTTAGGGGCACTCTCATCTTTTCAATGCTGTGTCCTTTAAATGACTTACCAGTGATATGCTAGAGAATTACAGATTTGGGGTGTGGGATCCTGCCAGGTCCTGAGGACAGAGGAGGGAGCATACACTCAGGAAGATGAAAGACAGGGCTTGTGAACTCAACAGGTACAGGAATGTGGACCCTGAGATGCTGACGAGGAAAATTAAGTTCTCTAAGACAGTGGTCCCCACCCTTTCTGGCACTGGGAACCAGTTTCATGGAGGATCATTTTCCATGGACCAGGGTGAGATGGGCGATTGTGGAATGATTCAAGCTCATTACATTTATTGTGCACTTTATTTCTGTCCCAACTCTATGGACATGAGTTTGAGCAAGCTCTGGGAGTTGGTGATGGACAGGGAAGCCTGGCATGCTGCAGTCAATGGGGTCACAAAGAGCCAGACATGACTGAGTGACTGAACTGAACTTATTTCTGTTATTATTACATTGGCGCCACAACAGATCATTAGACATTAGATCCCAGAGGTTGGGGACCCCTGCCATGAGACTCTCAAAAGCTAGTGCAGGGATAGCACTATAAGCTAAATTTTAACTCCCATCTTAAAGGACAAGGAAAGTCAGCAAGTTGAGAGATTTGGGAGAGTCCTAGGCTGACAGCCGGGTTACGTATGACACTAATGTGCAGTGCTTAGTCTTGACTCTTTCCTCAAGCATACCTAGAAGGGAAGAGTGATGCTAGCAAATAAGATTCTGAAAATAGCCTCTGAGAGCTTTATTAATTACCTCTCTTTGTTGGGGTGTTTAAGAAGATAGCTCTGGCTGCCAGGTGGAGGATGGATTTTATGAGATGAGAGTGGAATCAGGGACCCATTAGGAAGCGATTGCAAGTTCTGTATTGAAACTATGTGAAAGATGAGAAGTTCACAGAAAGCCTTCTTTGCATAGCCTGCTTGAAAATAGTGGATATTAAAAAATAAGTCTCATTGTCTTTAATCTATGGCTGAGCTTGAGGGAAAATAATGGAATTATTCCCAGGTCAGAAAGTAGGTATGAATCCACAGCATAAGCAGGCTCTGGGGTAAGAGTTGGCCCTGGTATACTGTGTTATCTGCCATTTTGACAGCCAGTGGTTTGGATTTTAGTCAAGTAAAAGCATGGTAGGAGGTCATATCTGCAAATTGTGCACAAAGCTAGGAGCCTCAAGGGATAATGACCTCACTGAATGAACTAGGGAAAACCTCCTCCCCCCCCCCCCCCCCCACAGGAAGAGGTGCTGAGACACTTATCTATATTAACTTTGACTCCAGGTATAGCTGAAAATAAAAAAGTCTCCCTCACCCTGAGAATTGCTGATCATAGCCTACACTGTGCAGGTTTAGTCTCTGAATTCATAATAGTGTGGATGACCTGAAACTCTGAAACCTAAAATTTAGAATTAGTTAGACTCCCGACATCCTGGAAGAAGGCTGAGCACCGAAGAATTGATGTGTTCGAATTGCGGCACTGGAGAAGACTCTTGAGAGTCCCTCGGACTGCAAAGAGATCAAATCAATCCTAAGGCTTCCCTGATGGCTCAGATGGTAAAGGATCTGCCTGCAGTGAGGGAGACCCAGCTTCAATCCCTGAGTCAGGAAGATCCCCTGGAGAAGGAAATGGCAACTCACTCCAGTATTCTTGCCTGGAAAATCCCATGGGCAGAGGAGCCTGGTCGGCTGCAGTCCATGGGGTCACAAAGAGTTGGACATGACTGAGCGACTAACACTTTCACTTCCAAAGGAAATCAAGCCTGAATATTCGTTGGATGCTGAAGCGCCAGTACTTTGGCCGCCTCATGTGAAGAACTGACTCATTAGAAAAGGCCCTAATGCTGGGAGAGACTGAAGGCAAAAGGAGAGGGGGCGTCCCAGGATGAGATGGTCGGACAGGATTGCTGACTCAGTGGACATGAGAGTCAGCACGCTCCAGAAGAGAGGGAAGGACAGCGGGCTGTGGGGTGCTACAGCCCGTGAGGTCATAGAGTCAGACACGACTTAATGACTGAGCAGCAACATCCAGAAAAATAACGTGAAAACTCTCCCAGGAGGAGTGCAACTTAAAATCCAGCCTCAAAAATTGTGCATTATTATTACAAGCTCAAAGTCCTAAAGACAGAAAAAAAGAAAAAGCTTCTATGAATCAATAGAAATAACAAACTACAGAGTTGTATTGTAAAAAATACAGATCCTAGATATGATCAAATACAGATTATACAATAAGTATGTTTAATTTTTAAAGTAATAAGAGGGTAGGCAGAAAATAGGAACTTTAATAAATTTGGTAGGTTTGAAAAAGAGTCAACAGCTTGTATCGTCATCCCTAGATGTCTGCAAGAGACTGGTTCCAGGGTCCCTTGCAGATATCAAAATCCATGGAAGCTCAAGTCTCATAGAAAATGGTGTAGTATTTGCATGTAACCTATGTAAATCTTCCTGTATGCTGTAAATCATGTCTAGGTTACTTACAACACCTAATACAATGTAAATACTATGTAAATAGTTGCTGGCATGCAGCAAATTTAAGTTTTGCTTTTTGGAGCTTTCTGGAATTTCTTTTTCTGAGTATCTTTGGTCCACAGTTGGTTGAATCTGCAGAGGCAAAATGGGGCTACTATACATTGAATAAGATAGTAATGGAAATTCAAATCAAAGGTTGATGTAAACTAAAGGGATTAGATATAATTAAAGGACAGATTAGTGAGCTGAAAGATGGAGCTAAAGAAATTGCCTGGAGAGCAGGAAAGAGTAGGAAACTATAAAGGAGGCTTTAAGAAGCATGAGAATGACAGTGTCCAGCAGGAATCCAGTCAGAGTTCCAGGAGCTCATAAAGAAAATAGGGTGAAGCATAAATTGAAAATTTCATGGGATTTGGTTGAAGTTATGGTTGTAATTTTCCAAAAATGATGAATGCCTCCAATCTTCTGATTCTAGAATGCCAAGGGGTCCCAAGCATAATAAAGGAAAAGAAATCTCCATGCAGACCTATAGGGAAACTGGAGAATCCGAAAGGCAAAAAGGTTGTTGTAGAGGCCCAGGTGAGGTGGAGCATGGCGGTGACAGCGGAAGTGGAGCCGTGGGGTCAGATTCAGGCCACGTTCAAGGGTGTAAGTTGGGGTCGTTTGCTCCTGGGCTAGGTTTAGGGCACGAGCAGATGTGGGAGTCTGCTGACTGCTTCAGGTGGGCTGGCGATTGGAGGTGTATCAACTGAGGAAGGTCAGAGGGGTTTTGCTCCTTTTCGGGACGTGGCCCTGGCCCTGGGCATAGAGAAGGGAGAAGAGGCAGCTGGTTTTTCTCACTGTTGTTCCTCACGTCCAGCTGACCCGGTTCTGCCCACAGAGTTCCCATTCCAGTCAGTCAGCGTGGAAGGCAGTGATCAGAGCATAGCTGTGGGCTTTATAGCTGGAAAACTGTTTTTTTTTTTTTTTCTTCCTCAGTCAGTGTGACTTGGCGAGAGCCTGAAGCCAATGCCTTGAGTGAAAAGGTGACATTTCTACCGAGGCTCTTTTCTGAGACAGCGGACAATTTTTGTCAGGTTCCCACCTGGCTTTTTCTGTCACTTTATCCTCAGGCACGATCTTAATCTTGCATTGTTCAAGCCAGTCATTCACTGTCACTTGCCCTTGTTTCAGTGAGGTATTTTTTTTCAGGGCTTTCTGGTTTTCCTCAAAATCTTTTCAAGGGCAATGTGCTGTTCTAAGCGTGGTGGAAGGAAGCAAAACTTGCTTCTGAGGTCACAGCTTGACTTGGGCATTCTAAATGGGAACTGTGGTTCTCTGGACATTTGGGTTGTTTCTTATGTTGCACTTTGAATGAAAAAAGAGTCAATCATTTTGCAAAATTCTGTAGTTTTTTTTTTTTTTTTTTTCCTTTTCTTTTAATTTCTGGTGACGATGCCTTCCCAGCTTCTACTTCATCCTTAAGTAGATTGTCTTCAAGGGCCTAGTAGTACTGTAATGTCTCCATGCCTGCCTCCTATCTTCAGATTCAGTGCATTGATTTTGAACCTGAATGTTTTAAAAATAAACTTTTAAATTTTATAATGGTGTTTTTATTCACAGAAAAGTTGCAAAAAGAGTATAGAGAGTTTCTCCATACCTCCGTGCAGTTTTTCCCCTATTTTTTACATCTTATGTTATTGCAGTTTACTTGTCATGGTTAGGAAATGAATATTGGTACACTACTATGAACTAAACTCCACATTATTTTGGATTTTACTAGCTTTTCCAATAATGTCCTTTATCCATTAAGAATACTACATTATATTTAATCATCATGCCTCCTTGGCTCCTCTTGACTCTGACAGATTTTCAGCTCTCCTTGTTTTTGATGATCTTGACAGTTTGGAGGAGTATTAGTCAGGTATTTCATAATGTGTTCCTCAATTTGAAATTTTCTAAATGTTTTTCTTATTATCAGTCTAGGGTAATAAGTCTTTGGAGGGAAGGTTACAGAGGTAAAAGACTTTTTTGGTCTTATCATATCAAGTGCATATACCATCAACATGATTTATCACTGTTGATATTGACCTTGATCCCCTGAGCTGGTTGTCTGGTTTAAACACTGTAAAGTTAGTGTTCATACTCTGCTCTTAGAGAGAGGTTCACCCGCTCTCAAAGAAGGGAGGAAGAGATTAGGCTGCACATCTTCGAGGGGAAGGTATTGCATGGGATCAAAATATGCCACCCCGAGCATGGCACTTTGGCCTATGAGTGGTTTTGAGCTGAAGGCATTTGAAATTCAACAGATGCAGAAAAAAGCCTTCCCAGAGCTTCCCTTATATCTAAAACAAGAAACTACAAAGAAATGAGGACTGCCATAAATTCCCTCTCCTGGGGAAGTTTTATGGCCAAGAAGACTGGAAACGGGCGCCAACACAGACCTGCAAGAGCAGCCTGCACACGTTTAAGTTACAGTGTCTGCCACTCACGGAGGCCTCTGCTCTTTCCCTCTGTCTGTCACTTCTCTACAGAGGTGTTTTTCTTTGCCCTGGTGCTATGTAAGTCCCAGTTCTGACTGTCCTTCTGAGTTACTCACCACTGAGTTTCTCCTGTGTGCACACTTTTTCCATGTGTTAACACACTTCTCTTTTCTTTTGGTAATTTGTCTTTTTTCAGTCTAGTTTGTAGGGTCCAAGTCCAAAAACTTAGGAAGCTAGAGAAAAAAAATGTTTTTCCTCCTTTATAGTTTTTATATAAATTATTTGGAATTCTTCAGTAAGAAAGGGTTGTCCCTTCTCCTACATTTGTTTATTCTGTTCTTTATTTCCATAACTGGACCTCATTTCATCCTCCTGCCTGTTAGGCTGGATGTTTTGTTTAGCCTGCACGTCCGTTCTCAAGCCTGCTCTCCTTTGTATACTGACTCTGTCGTCAGTTCTGAATTTTCGCCAGACCTTACCTGGCTTGTTTTAGGGGGCGAGAGTAAGGGGACAGAGAGAGGTGGATAAAACAGAAAGCAGAGTGCCACACTGTGGGGTGAAAAGGTGTAGAGAGAGAGGAATATGGCTGGATTTAGGACGAGTGGGGCGAGTGAAAATGCAGCAGTGGAGGAAATGAGAGCAGAAGGCGACTGTGAGAATATGCATCTCCAGATAACTTGCAGACAGTGCGGAGAGAGCATCAGAATTTCCACACTTTAAGGTAAAAGGTGATTCTGGGAGGATTCTGGGAGCGTCCAGGTGGCAGATATCCACCAGGTGGTTACATTTAAGGATAAGATATAAAATCACTGAGGCCTTCGAGATCAACTCATCAGGTTCCTAAAGATGAAGAATCTGTGAACCTGAGAGTTTTTGTGGATTGCCTAAGGTCAGAGTTGTTCCCAGCAGAGCTAGAATTAGAAGTGAGGCTTCCTGATTCCCCATCTAATTCATATTCCAGGATGCTGCAGCTGTTTCCGTGCAAGCTGATTCTGATACTAATAGAGTGAGGTTTTCCATCCCCTTGGGAAGTTCGAGGCTATAACGAGAAATAACCTCAATGGGATAGAAACAACTCAGAGAAGCCAAATTCTTTTTTTGGTGATTTAAATGTTAATACCTTGGCACTTCTCCAGGCAAGTGAGAGATTAGAAGGCAGCTAAGGAGCTGTGCCTTTTCTAGGAAACCCCAGTCCCTGGGTTTGGTTAAGTGACTCTTTACAGTCCTTGAAGACAGGATTAGAGGCTTAAAAAAGTGGTTCCTAATGGAACCCAACCATTCTTTCATCTTGTGTCAATGGCAGTATTTCTTCCCTTCTCTCTAGAGCAGTAGAAGTGTCCTGTAGACTACTGTGCTAGACATACTTCTGTTAGAAGTCTGGACCCTTCTCTGGCAGCACGTAGATGCTCTAGCACAGATGTGGTTTAGACAGGTGCTTGGTAAACGTTTTGTCCGTGTGCTCCTCTGTCAGAGCTCCGTGTTCTTATTTTCTCAGAAATCTTAGCTGCTGTTGTTTCAACACCCACCTTCTTAAAGCCCAAACTCCAAGTGAAAAACAAAACCAAGCAGTTACAGATTGGTGATTTATTTTCCAACAAACATATGGGAATTGGGAACATCTGGGTTATTTGGTTTGAAATGTTCAGTTATCATCTGGTTTGGTGTTATGTATGCTAATTATGCTTTATTTACTTGAGAGTATTTGCCAAACCCTGGCTCAGTATCAGGCTGTGGCTGAAAGGAAGCTGCCAATCAACCAAATGTGGCAATGACCTTGGGTCTAGCAGCTCATAAAAAGAGTATTTGTAAAGAATTGAAAAATAAAAAGATGATGAAACTTGCCCATTTTTCTATTATCAGTTACAGTCACTGTTCATTTTAGTAATATTTTCATCTTGTCATCTTTTCACCAAATGTGATCTTAAAATATGGTTCTTAAAATAAGAAATATAGCTTTCTTATCCATGTTTTGTTTCCTTATGTAACAAATCAGCACTTTTATATTAATAAAATACTAAAATACTATTTTGATTACTGTATCATATAGCTGTTCCATAATCTATGTAATTGATTTTCTACTACTGGGTATTATTTAGATGGTTTCTAATATTTGGCTATATAAATAGCTTTTTGCCTTAAATATTTTCTGGATTTGGAATATTTTATTGGTAGTTACACAGAATTGTAATTGGCTATGACTTTTAAAAAAGGTTTCAATTGGCTAGATCTTAAAGACTCATCTCTTCCAAATTTTCCTCATGAGGCCAAAATTAATACCTGAGTTATGATAGTGATTCTCAAGCTATTTATCATTAGAAAATTTAAAAATACCCATGTACTTCATCTTTTAAGCTACTTTTTTTCTGCCCAAAAGTAAGATTATCATGTAATAAGTGATTTCCATTTATTTGCCAGTAAAGACTTTTATAGTGAGGTATAGTCTTCATTCCCTGTCTTCTCTCAAATGACTAAGATGGGCCAGACAACTCAGAATCAGAGTTTGGGTCCATCAGCTTGAACTATGTTTTCTTGGTGTTATTAGATTGCCAAGAGATCCAGACAGGGTGGTAAATGGGGGTGGGGAGTTGGAGCTAAATTCCTATAGGGGAAGGAAAGTTTAAGGTAGGGAAATTAGGTATATTGTCAGGGCAAAAGGGCAGGAGATCAGTAGTATCTCCAAAGTTTCTCCTAGAAGATGAGTAAACCAGGAGGACGTTTTGTATTTCAATTAAGAAGAAGTTCAGAGATGGGGCAGTTATAGGACTGTACAGTGGATCACTGGTGTCACTTAGGATCCAGGCTCTTTCTACCTTCTTACTCTACCAAAACCAGCATGCTGACTATGTCTTTATGTTTGTCTATTCAGGGTCACAAGATGGCATCACATAGTTATCCAAAGGACTCCCAAAGCTTCCAAAGACATCCACAAGCAAGAGGGAAAAAAAAAGTCTATTTTTTTTAATCATAGAGAAAGATATTTTCTAGATGCTCCTATCTGATTTACCCTTAGATGCCAATAAATAGAACTGGATCTTGAGCCAATTACTGGCATGATAGACTGAGGCCTATTGGTGTTCAGTCTCCGGGGAAAGGGAAAGGGCCATCTTTTCTACACTTTATTGCCCAGTGCCCACACAAAAGTAGGGTTCTTTCAGCAAAGTTAGTTAGGGATATCTCAAACAGCATTTACTGCAGCCAGCATCTTGGGTGATGGAGGAGATCCAGGTATTTATTTGTTCTGTTTTATATAAAAATAAACATATTTCTTTCTTAAATTTTGAATTTACTCTTTCTTGGGGTAACTTGTATGTATGAAAGGGGGAAGGTGGTTAAAATTACAAGAAGCTAAAGTTCTTTCAAGGGGCTTCCCTGGTGGCTCAGTGGTAAAGAATCTACCTGCAACACAGGAGACACAGGTTCAATCCCTGGGTTGGGAAGATCCTCTGGAGGAGGGCATGGAAACCCACTCCAGTATTCTTGCCTGGAGAATCCCATGGATAGAGAGGCCTGCTGGGCTAAAGTCCATGGGGTCACAAAGAGTCAGACACGACGGAAGCAATGAGCACCTGCACACACAAGTTCTTTCAGCGCCCTTCCACAGCTCCTCCATAGACAGATGAGGAAACACGCTCAACGCTCAAAAGTAGTCTGAGTGACACAGGAGAGGAGTAGACCGAAGCAAAATAAAGAGGTTTGGGGTTATTTCTGTGAGCAGTATTGGGAACTCTGAAAAGTGGAAAATGAATGTGAAAGTCACTCAGTCGTGTCTGACTCTTTGTGACCTCATGGACTGTATAGTCCATGGAATTCTCCAGGCCAGAATACTGGAGTGGGCAGCCTTTCCCTTTTCCAGGGGATCTTCCCAAGCCAGGGATCGAACCCAGGTCTCCCTCACTACAGGCTGATTCTTTACCAGCTGAGCCACCAGGGAAGCCCATTGGGAACTCTATGACTTATCAAAAGGGCTATCTCCTGAAGTATGCTGTTACGTTAGGCTGATACAGAAGTTCAGTCAGGGCAGCCAGTAAACAACAAATAAGAGTGAGGAAGAGCAGTTCAGTTTTATCAGGTTGTTTGAAATATTGGAACTAGTTTATGGAATCCTAGGAGCTTGAGACCTCAGTCATGAAAATCATAGACTTCAGTTCTCTTGCTTCACACCCCGCTGAATAACTAAAAAGGCTTTCACACTCACATGACAGCTTATGAAATTGGGTTTACTATAGCGGGATGCTTCCATTTGTTCTTTGAGAGTACATATCATCTCTTGCAAGCTTGCCCTGATTTTCAGTTTGGCGATTAGTTCCTTTTCTGTGGAACCTCTTAGCTCCTTGTGCTCACCACTGAGGTTACTCTTATCACTCATGTTATTAATAGCCTGCAGTCTGATGCAAGGAACACATGGTGGTTACTATAGGAATAATGGGGATTGAATTAACAAGTGAATGAAATTAAATTAAGGAAAGAATGAATTAAATAAACAACAGCATGGAAAATAATCCCCTTTGTTCTTTCAGAAGAGTCATTCGAATGATCAGAGTAGATTTTAAAAATAAACATATGCGATAAATGTTCTTCAGCATTCTTCTTTCATTTCTTGTAAACTTATTTAAATAAATCCTTTATTTCTATTGCAGTAGAAACTTCACCCAGCCTTGAAATTAACAGCTAAATATTCAAAAAAATTAAAGGGACAGATTGTGTTATCAGATTTGTGCCCTGAAACCAACTATCCCCCTGCCTCTTCTGTGTAGTTATAAAGACCTAAATACTTTTGCATAGAGCTTGTTTACTCAATCTGTATGCTAATAAAGATGGAAGTCTGGAATTTGACCTTTCTTGTTTAAGCACATTTTATTGAAATATGTTTGGAAAAATCTAATAATCTCAATAATGAGTAAGATAGTTTTTGAATTTGAATCACTAACAAAAAACTCCCCCAAACCTCAAATCAGATTGTGTTTGATCTATTAGACACTCCCAGAATCCTAGCTAATTTTTAATACTGTTACTACAGTTTATGTCTTTACAGTCCATATAGTAGCATATTTGTGCCAAGAATATATAATATTTATGTCAAGAATGGGGCTTCCCTGATAGCTCAGTTGGTAAAGAATCTGCCTGCAATGCAGGAGACCCCGGTTCAATTCCTGGGTTGGAAAGAACTGCGGCAGAAGGGATAGGCTACCCACTCGAGTATTCTTGGGCTTCCCTTAGGGTTCAGCTGGTAAAGAATCCACCTGCAATGTGGGAGGCCTGGGTTTAATCCCTGGGTTGGGAAGATCCCCTGGAGAAGGGAAAGGCTATCTACTTCAGTATTCTGGCCTGGAGAATTCCATGGGCTGTATAGTCCATGGGGTTGCAAAGAGTCAGACATGACTGAGCGACTTTCACTTCACTTCAGGTTGCCAAGAATGGAATCGGATGGCTATATGAGTGTAGCCAGTGTTGTGGGTTTTATTCTTGGTAAATTTTTCATAAAATAAATGTTGTTATTGCTACATAAGAGAACCTTTCAATACAGACCTGTCATCTTGGAGAAGGCACTAGCCAAGGAGTCATAAAAGTTAATATTGAATCCTGGCTTTACCTCAGCTCATTCATTCATTCTTTCTGAGCTTCAGTTTCCTTCTCATGAAACTAAAGATAATGCTATGGGTCTTACCTGTTTCATTTGTGGTTCTGATGATGAGGACTTCAAAGAATTTCAAAGTCTATAAAATTTCTAAGGATTATAATTATTGGTCCCAGGAGCTGGAGGAAGAGTATTTATTTTCAAGAGGTTAAAAATATCCCTGATATGTCAATGAAATCATATTGATGCATGAAGACATTGCTTACCTTTTTTTATAAGGAAGACTCATTGATTAAATGCAGTGTATTTGCCATCTCATCTTAACTGATATTTCCTTTGTGACTTGATCAGAGGAGATGTGAAATTAAGCAGTCAACTAGGAAGAGACGATCCAAAGTTTGCTATACATTTAAGAAATAGGAAAATAAAACATAGAGATGGAAAGTGGAAGGATGGGAAAGAAATCTATTTTCTATTAAATAGTGCACACAGTCTCTTTGAAGTGTGTGTGTCTGGGAGGAGGAAAGAGGAAGCCAGAGGAAACAGAAATAATAGCGTGCTGGCTTTTGCTGGCTGAGGATGAAGTAGAGCTGTTCAGTCTCCAGATCGCCCTCACTCTGTGGGCGTCTCTTGTGTTGTGGCTGAACTCCTAACAGGCGGTTCTCTTGTGCCTGTTAATTTCAGCGCAGTGTGAATTGCCCCTTACTTAAAGGGAATAGTTAGTTCAATGGATGCACATTTCACTGAATCCACAAATCAATAAACCACTTGGAAAGGAGTAAAGTGTGAATCTTCCTGCAGGGTCTCCTGATAGGAGAGACAAAGAATGGCAATAAGATCTGAAATCTCCAACTGGGAGTTAAGCCTGCTTTCACTTGTCTGGCTTAGCAGATGACGTCAGTTGGCTATGGCTTATGAATGTTATCTCTGTAACCCTCTTCTGTGGGCCTCGGGCTCTTCCAGCTGGGCGTCTAAGGGCTGGCGTACAATTTCATCCCATATCTTGAGAATAAGTAGAATATGGTTTTTAGCTTATGGTGGAGCTGAGCTCAGGAGTTGGTGGAAGCAATCCAATGGCAGGTTCTGAAATATGAAATAGTCAGCTGGGTAAGACAGAAGATCATGGAGTATGGCTATCTTTGGGCATGGTCCAAACCACAGACAGAAAACAGTCTGTATCAAGTCACGGGGCACAGAGCTGGGCTGGGGTTGAGAGGCAGGATTCCAGGAATAGGAGCCAAGGCAGTAGTCCATTTTACCAGCCGGACCTCTTGATTGAAAGCAGCAGAAACTTATGCTGGCTATATAAAGGAAAAAGAGGATTTATTATAAGGTGACTGGGGATTTGGAAAATTGATTGGAGGTTGGAGAACCTGACTTTGCATAAAAGCAGGATTATTCACCAAAAAATCAATTCCCAGTGGCTTTAAAGATCAAAATGTGAAAGGTAAAACTATAAAGCATTTTAGAAGATAGTGCAGTAATATATCTTCATGAAGTCACAGTTGGGAAGGATTTTCTTACAAGACCCAAAAAACTCTACCCATTAAGGAAAAGATTGCGCTTCTTTTTTCCCCCACCGCATTAAAATGAAGAACTCTGTTCACCAAAAGACACCTTAAAAAGAGTGTAAAGGCAGACTACAGAGTAGGACTACACGTCTAGAGCTAAAATACGTAAAGAGCATCCAGAAATATGAACTATGGGAGAAGGACATCTCAGTACAGATTTGTACCTGGAACTTGAATGGGCATTTAACAAAAGATAAAATTAAAATGATTGATAAGTGAATGAAAAGGTACTCAGCCTCCTTGGAAATAAGGGGAATGTAGAGTAAAACCACAGTGAGGAATCATGACAGACTCACCAGATTGTCAGACATTGAAAAGTCAAATGCCAGTGGAGCTAAGGATGTGGAATAAGAAAGCTTTCTTTCACTTTGTTGTTGTTTAATCACTAAGTCATGTCCGACTCTCTACAGCCTCATGAACTGTAGCCCATCTGGCTCCTCTGTCTGTGGGATTTCCAAGGCAAGAATACTGGAGTGGGTTGCCATTTCCTTCTCCAGAGGATCTTTGTGACCCAGGGATCAAACCCACATCTGCTTTGGTAGGCAGATTCTTTACTGCTGAACCACTAGGGAAGCCTTTTCTTCCACTGCAGAAGCATAAATTGGTGCAGGCAATGTGGTAAACTCTCTGTCATGATCTCCTCAAAATTGAGTGCAAGTATACCAACATACTTCCCTGGTGGCTCAGATGGTAAAGCGTTTGCCTACAACGCAGGAAACCTGGGCTTGATCCCTGGGTCGGGAAGATCCCCTGGAGAAGGAAATGGCAACCCACTCCAGTATTCTTGCCTGGACAATCCCATGGACAGAGGAGCCTGGTAGGCTACAGTCCATGAGGCCGCAAAGAGCTGGACACGACTGAGTGACTTCACTTTCACTTTACATGAACAGCTGAGCTTCCCAGGTGGCCCTAGTGGTGAAAAGAAGATTCCCTGGAGGAGGAAATGGCAACCCACGCCGGTATTCCTGCCTGGAGAATCCCAGGGACAGAGGAGCCTGGTGGGCTACAGTCCATGGGGTTGCAAAGAGTCGGACATGACTGAAGCGACTTAGCGCACACAGCATGCAAGCGCACACACACATCCAACATCCAACAAGTTGCCCAGCAACTCCACTTTGAGATGATCATCTGCAATAGAATGGATTTACAATTAACTTATAAATAACCTCACAGCAACAAAAATGAATAAATTATGTATACACAGCAGTATAAAATATCTCATATACTGTACAAAGTTCCAAAACAGGCACAGAGATAAAACTGAGTTGTTTAGAATTTCTAGGCGGTAGAATTATTAAAAAACAAACAAACAAGAAAATAATGATCACAAAAGACAGGAGTGTAGTAATTCCCAGGAGAGAGGGAGAGGTTTATGAGTGGGGAAAGGTTTGTGAAGGGGTCCAGGTGCTGGCAGGGTTTGCAGCATGCAAATGGGGACAAGTCACCAGGCATAACACAGACCATTGCTCTGGAGTTGGGTTCAGAGATAAACACAGTATCAGTGACACATGGGCAGGACCCTGGGACGCACACACGTATCAGCAGAGATAAGACTCTAGGAGGAAGATTGTAACCCTTGGGCTTTGGGGCTTTTTAATTGCAATGACAGAACCTTGGCTCCAGCCCTTCTCTGCCAGCTTAGTCTCCATGTTGGAAAGAGCATCATGCCTTCATATCCAGGGGCTGGTGTCCGAGTCTGGGAGTGTTGCTCTGTGACATAACAAGCAAATGATAAGACTTGCAACATCAGAAATTATTCTCTCCTGAGATATTCACAAGACCGTGATCCAAGTCTTCTGTCGACCCAGATTGATTGCCTTTACACCAATCTGTAGCCCACTGCTGTGGTGCTATCTATGCGGGAAACAAATTGTTTTCTGAGACCCACTTACAGGAGAATTAGTCTTGGGCAAGATTAATCCCTACATCTGTCATTAATTTCCCTACCTGTTGGTGAGGTTACATGCTTCTCTGTGTTATAATTATTTGTCAAATCTGATACATATGCTATATACTTTCCCTCATATATGTCATCTTTCATCATAAAAGAAGAGAAAGAAAAAAATAGTGCAATCAGGAAGAGTCTGGAAGCTGGGGTAAGGACCATAGGCAGGACTCCAAGGCAAGCAAAGCCCACTTCTCAGGCTGCTGCAGCACACCCTTGTATCGTCCATTCTCAACCCCAATTCCAGGACAGATTAGCATCATTACCTTGAGGGAGTGATAGCCCCCAAATGCACTAGCAGGCAGGCTGTGCCAGAGAGTGCAGAACAGAGAGGTTCAGAGACCAGATTAGGACGCTCAAATAACATGACTTACTAAATCAAATTAAGGCATACTGAGAAACAAGAGGAAAGAGCTGGAGTAAGTTAGGTATAAGCTACCTAGTACACACAGAATGGAAAGGCCTTACAACTGAGATCTCGGGATGTGCAGTGGTCATCATCTCCACCTCTCTATGCCACATCAGTCTCTGCACCAGAGGTGTGGTTACAAGGACCAAAACTTAGGTTTGAGCAAATAAGCCCACAGATGGGTGATGCCCTGGATCAGTGACACTTGCTGTGCTGCAGACACACAGGGACCAGTACAACTAGCTGTGGCTAGAGCTTGCTGAGTAACCCGAAGGGAGCTGGTTTGTACTTTGTGGACAGAGAAGATGGGAGGGCAGAGTGAGTGCCACCAATGGGTGATGAGTGAAATCCTCTTTATAGTTAGGGCGTCCTGAATATTTTGTGCCTCCGGTATATTTAGTCGCGTGTGTGTTTAACAACCAGGTGCTTCATGGATATTCGGCATCTGCTGGTCTTTTCACTCCTGTTTCACACACACACACTGTTCTGGCTAGTTTCCCATCTTCCGCTTATAACACCTCATCAGCTCTACCTATGTCCCAGAAACTTTTTTGCTTCCTAGTTGCTACCTATACTGAAAACACCTTAAAAGAGTTTGCCTCTGTTTTATAAACTACATACCTTTATCTCTGGGAGCATTGAACATTTTCAAAAGCTGATGCATGTTACATATGTGGTTGGCTGAGACTAAGTCATGCAGCCATCTCACTGGTTATTCTGGAACAGGGAGAAAATAATGTGGCCTCTTTTGGTTCTAAGGTCAGAGATAAATGCCACTTCCCACTGAGGATACTTACAAAGAAGGGTTTTCTCATACAAAGGCTGTGGGTAGGAAGGAGGAGAATGGACAGTAGACGGTCCTAATAAACAAAGTCCATCACTTATATGTAAAAGGGCTTCACTGGTAGCTCAGATGGTAAGGAATATGCGTGCAATTCAGGAGACCCAGGTTTGAACCCTGGGTAGGGTAGATCTCCTGGAGAAGGGAATGCTACCCACTTCAGTATTCTTGCCTGGAGAATTCCATAGACAAAGGAGCCTGGCGGGCTATATAGTTAATGAGGTTGCAATGGATATGTCTAACACTTTCACTTTTTGAATTTTATATATAAAAGGGATAATAGTAAGGAAGTAGGAATTGGGAGTAAAGTTTAAAAAGCTTAGTTGTTGGAATCGAGACATGACATCTGTGTTGGTGAAGTAGCAGGACTGGACTTCGTCTGAATCCAGGCATAATGGCTCATCTATTTAAGAAACTCTTTCCTTAGGTCAGAAGAGCTGTGTGACAGCTACTCTGAAGTTTGGGCTGAGCTTCCAGATAGTGATTAATTATCTCCAAGTAAGTAGAGTTGAAGAAATGCCGTAGCTATGATTAGTCTTGTTCTGAGAATGTCTCTCAGATTTTCTGAGGTCCTTGCCAGATAGGAATTTCTGCATTTTCACTGGTAATTGTTATAGAAACTCCTTAGTGAAAAGTATAACAGTTTCCAGCCATCATTCCTCTGGACTGTTACTTAGATAATAGACGATCACTCTCTCTCTGTCTCCCTCCCTCTGTCTCTCTATCTCCTTCTTTTCATAGGCAAGAATACACAGGCACTGACACAGACATAAATACACACACACACACACACACACACACACACATTCATTCTTAAAATAAAAAAAAAAGGCTAGAACTATATTTCAATAGTAAGGTGATTTGCTGGCCAGAATCTGTCTTTACATGATGCCTGAGCTTCCAGACAACTTAAATAGTCTACTTCAGTAGTCTAGAGAACCTCTTGGGTCCCTCAGCCAACTAATTTTTCAGAGTTATGCTCAATAGTCATCTTGGGAAGTTACGTAGAGCACTATTCCAAAATTGGGTGCCACCCAAGATTTGACAAATGCTTGAGGAAGTTGTTCACAGCTCTCTACTATCTTGTTGAGTAGGATATCTTCCACTTAAACCCCAGTCAGGGCACAGAAACACTCTTCCAAGGGTCCCTGCCGCTCATCCTACCCCTGATGACACAAGCACAGATGACAGGACTGTCTCTGTAAGCAGAGCCGATGCTGCGCCTGCTCTGTACATAGTGTCTGAAGTATGATGTGTAAGACCCAGTGAGCACCTGGCTTTAGGTCTTCCTGTGTTCCTCATGCAAGGCACAATGGAATTAAGACCCTGGGAACGGCTCTTTAGAAAAAGGTAAAATATATACAATTTTTTAAAGAATGAACATGCATTAAGGATTTAATTTTACTCATCTGTAAGGTGACGAGGATCAGAATATGTCATCCCCAAATATGCCACTTTGGCATTAGGATTACTTAGAGCTGAAAGTAATTGAGAATCCACAGAGGCAGGAAGAGTTTTTTTGCCTTGCCCTTATGTACCTGAAAATAGGGCATAAATTTCCCTTTCAAGATGTCCATCCTCCGCTGCCCTCCTTCCAGACCCCACCTCCAAGAAGAGAAGGAGGTGAGACTGAGAACTGACATCGAGATGGGTTTGTGCAGACCTAACTAAATAAGACCTTACTGTCCATTAGTTCCTAGTAACTTCCCTGTGATTCATTGTCCCTTGAAGCTTATACCTCCTTTTCTTTGTTAAAATGGTACATAAGCTTTCAAGTCTAATCACTTCTTTGAGTTTCACTTTTTCTCTGTGAACTCCAATGCACATAACTATTAAAATTGTGTTTCTTTTTTTTTCTTGCTAACTTGACTTTTCTTACTTTAATTCACAGACGACTTCTGTTCACTGAACCTAAGAGAGTAGAAGGAAAGACAGGGAATAGATGTTAACAACGGGTTCAAAGGAAAAGTCAAACAGCAGAAACTCATCTAGCAAGCAAAGGAATGTTGAAATGAATTGCCAATGGCACTGTGACTGATTCATGTTGATGTATGGCAGGACCCATCCATCACACAATATTGTGAAGTGGTTATCTTCCAATTAAAAATAAAATAAAAAAAGAATTGACAATAGCAAAACTGTATTTCCCCCTTGATATCAGAAAAGTCAGTTAAATCTCTGTTGGACTGGCCAGAACTTACATGTTTATCTGTTACCTATAACTCAAAAGGGTTATAGTAGAGCTAAAAAATAATAAAAGGCTAGAATCTGGTAACCCGGAAGGGTGTGCTGTATGTACACAATGCAGGCTTTTACACTGAAACCCAATGTTTTACATACAGTATACAAAATAGCTAATACTACTTGTTGACTTCAGCTGTTAGTATTTTCTTGACTCAAGGCTTTTCTTTAACAGACTTATTATACATCAGGGTTTTTCTTTTTTCTTTTTCCTAGAGACTCTTAATATTCTCAAGGTTAATGTGTTGAAGCTTTGAGGATTTTTGGAAGGATGCTATGAGAAGCCCTTAGGGTTGCTTGAGATTGGATTTTAGGTGCTTAGGGTTTTAGAGAACTGGCAGATCAGTCACTGTGGCAGCTTTAAGGATGTCAAGAATGACCACTGTTTCACCCAATACCTGCTAGAAAAGAAGCAATCAACATTTTCCCCCTTCACACATCTTTCATACCAGCTAGTCCACTTGACATTCCCCTTATGAATTCACAGTATTTGATGCTTGTGCCTGAGGTCTTTAAAATTGAGAAGTGTTTATATTGTATGTTTTGGCAATGCTGATCTGTCTGTTTTGTCCCCAAGGTGTGTTACTTGCTGCTTACGCAGTTTCTGGAGGGAAATAGACACAGTCCATCCTCATTAGTCATGGATTCTGTATTTGCTCATTTGTCTACTTGCTAAGTTATTTGTAACTCCAAAATCAACACTGAAGGTTCTTTTGGAGTCATTCACAGGTGAATATGATGGGCTGGGGGCAAAAAGTTTGTGTTACCTGGCACACATGTTCTTAGCCGAGGTGGAACAAGGCAGTGCCCTGCCTTCCTGTGTCAGCTGTCATACTGTAAACAAGTGTCCTTTTGCTTTATAGTGCTAGCTTTTCCACATTTTTGTTGAAGATTTTGTTGCCTGTATCCTCAAGACTTGGTTCAGGCAAATGGGCAATGGTCTTTGGTAAAGTTTTTTTTTTCCTCTTTTTGAAGGAATGAAAATAAAATCTAAAAACCATAGCCCTCTCATCCCAACTTGTACTGAATAACTAGTGAATTAATTGCTCAAACACTTTACCCTTGGCAGTGAATCCTATTTATATGGTTTTCATTGCCCTTCTAAATTCTGATTAGCTTTTCCATTGACACCTAGGCCCTTTCACTTCTTTGTGGATTTTTGAAAAATTACAATTAACCACAAGTGCTGGGCAGACCTCATTGATTTTACAGTTCTGTGCACTTGTTCCTTTGAAGGGAAACTATGTGCCTTCCCCCCAAGCACACATGCACCCACTAATTGGAGCCCTAAGGGGGAAGGAGCTAGAGATGGGGGAAGCGGGGAGGGATGACAATATCCCAAAGGAAGCTTGCTAAATGCCACTTCACAGAACAGCTTTAGATAACAGTTTATGGACTAGCTTTAGGTATAACAGTTGCTCCCACCATTTTCAACCAGGCTAATAGGAAGTTGCTGTTGCAACAATATTTTACCCCCACCTTTGAAAAGAGAATGCAAGGCGGATTGAAGGTGGTAGGGGAGCATAAGCCATGGCGGTGTGTTTGGTTCAGGTGCCCAGCGCCCCTTCGGCAACCTCACTTCTGTCCTGTGCCAACCTCCTCTTGACCATGGCTCCTTTTTCTTCCTCTCCACCTTGTGAGTAAATGACTTGGCTTCTTTTTCAACTCAGAGAATGGGGTCTGTTCCCGGTCACTACCACCTTCACACAAACCTCACTGAATTTGTTCTTCTCTCAAGCATTTTGCATTTTTGCCTATTATGGCACCATGAAAGAATGATCCCTTCCTATGGTAAAGAATCTGCCTGCAATGCAGGAGATCTGGGTTTGATCCCTGGGCTGGGAAGATCCCCTGGAGAAGGGAAAGGCTACCCACTCCAGTATTCTGGCCTGGAGAATTCCATGGACTGTATAGATCATGGGGTCACAAAGAGTCGGACATGACCGAGCAACTTTCACTCACTCACTCACAAAGAAATTCCAAGTGTCAGTATGTAAATGGAGGCAGGAAAGACCTTTTTTTTAAAGATACCATAGAAAAAGAAAGTGATGTCGCTCAGTCCTGTCCGACTCTTTGCGATCCCATGGGCTATAGCCTACCAGGCTCTTCCATCCGTGAGACTTTCCAGGCACGAATACTGTAGTGGGTTGCTATTTCCTTCTCCAGGGGATCTTTCCAGCCCAGAGATCAAACCCCTGCCTCCCACACTGCAGGCAGACTCTTTACCATCTGAGCCACCAGGGAAGCCCTGAAAGATACCATAGTTACGTCATAAAGGATCTGATTTTGAACAACTAATAGCCAAAGAGCGTTGGCCACTGAGGGAGTATACAGGGAAGAAGGCGTAAGAGACAGGGCAATGCCATTCACTAACTAAATCTGAGTAATTTTCATAATATTTTAAAGCCTATTTTCTCATTTGTTGCCGAGTTCTGCAAACCTTTTCTGTGAAGGGACAGATAATAAATATTATAGGCTTTGTGGGCTGCGTAGTCTCTGGTGCAACTGCTTTTCTGTTGTGGGGTATAAGCAATTAAAGACAATGCATAAACTCCTGGGTGTGCTGTGTGCTAACAAAATCTCATTGGCAAAAACAGGCTGCAGGATGAATTTATCAGGCCAGATTTGGTTCATTGGGCTATCATTTGTTGACCTTGATCTATAAAGTGGGGATAACAATAGTAATCCAAATCCAGTTGTTGGGAGGATGATATGCATGTTCTGTATGTAGGAGATGTAGTATAATGTCTGGTTTATAATAAGTACCTTTGTTAAAAATACAGTTAAAAAAAGAGAAAATTACAATTTTCAGAAGATATAAAGTGAACATATGTTAAAGATTTTATTAACTCATTATTAATGCAGAGTTCAGGCAGATACTATATCTACTTCAAAAGAGATTAAAAAGCAGTGCTTTATATATCAGAAATAATAAGACTGATTTGCATATTGTCAAAAATAGGCTTGGAGGAAGATGGTTGTCCTCTTACCAGTCAGTTCATTTTCGTGATCATAGTCAAGAGCCGTTTTTATTGTCTTGTAGTGTTCCACAGCTTGCAGAGTTGACTAAAAGCTCAAAGGTGATGAAAATCCAGGAATCACATGACACACAAAGGTATGCTCTAAACAACACATTATTTGTCACTGGAAAAATACAGTAATCTTATTTGCTTATTTCAAGTTTCTTTAGGGACTCAAATCTTGTCTATAACTGTTATTGCATAGATGTCGTCTGGGGTTAGTAGGTCCTTTGAAACTGAAATGGATTTGGCTCAGATTCCATTTGGGTGTGCTCTAGGGTTTCCTGCAAATTGAGGCAGACGTGAAGCTCCCCATTCTGTTGTGTGAGTTCAGTGGGTGGATTGTCGCAATGAAAAGTGTGGTATTGTTTACTTTTGGCATGATGTCGCTCTATGTGAAATGTGTTCCCAGTGACTCCATGCCCCAGAGCCATTGTGAACCCAGTGCTCTATGAATTGTTGTTCAATTGCTAAATCCTGTTGACTTTTTGCAACCCTATGGACTGCAGCATGCCAGGCCCCTCTGTCTTTCACTACTCCCTGAGTTTATTCAGATTCATGTTTATTGAGTTGGTGATGCTATCTAACCATCTCATCCTCTGTTGTCCTCTTCTCCTTTTGCCTTCGATCTTTCCCAGCATGAGAGCCTTTTCCACTGAGTTGGCTCTTTGCATCAGGTGGCTCAAGTATTGGAGCTTCAACTTCAGCATCAGTCCTTCCAGTGTATATTCAGGGTAGTTTTCCTTTAGGATTGACTTGCTTGACTCCTTGCAGTCCAAGGGACTCTCAAGAGTGATCTCCAGTACCACAGTTCACAAGCATCAATTCTTTGGTGCTCAGCCTTCTTTATGGTCCAGCTCTCACATCCATACGTGACTACTGGAAAAACCATAGCTTTGACTATACAGACCTTTGTCGGCAAAGTGGTGTCTCAGTCTAGGTTTGTCATAGCTTTCCTTCCAAGGAGCAATTGTCTTCTAATTGCTTCTAATTGTCTTCTAATTCCGTGGCTGCAGTCACAGTTCACAATGATTTTGGAGCCCAAGAAAATATAGTCTATTACTGTTTCCACTTTTTCCCTTTCTATTTGTCATGAAGTTAGGGGACCAGATGCCATGATCTTAGTTGTCTGAATGTTGAGTTTTAAGTCAGGTTTTCCTCTTTCCTGTTTCACCTTCATCAAGAGGCTCTTTGATTCCTCTTCACTTTCTGCCATTAGAGTGGTATCACCTCCTTATCTGAGATTGTTGATATTTCTCCCAGCAGTCTTGATTCTAGCTTGTGATTCATCCAGTTTGGTATTTCACATGATGTACTCTGCATATAAGTTAAATAAGCAGGGTGACAATATACAGCTATGTCATACTCCTTTCCTGACTTTGAAATAGTCAATTGTTCCTTGTAAGGTTCTACATGTTGCTTCTTGACCCGCATACATTTTTCTCAGGAGACAGGTAAGGTGGTTGGTATTCCCATCTCTTTAAGAATTTTTCAGTTTGTTGTGATCCACACAGTCAAAGACTTTAGCATAATCAGTAAAGCAGAAGTAAATTTTTTTTTTCTGAAATTCCCTTGCTTTCTCTATGATCCAACAAATGTTGGCAATTTGATCTCTGATTCCTTTGCCTTTTCTAAACCCAGCTTGTACCTGTAGGTTCCAGATTCACATATTGCTGAAGTCCAGTTTGTAGGATTTTGAGCATAACCCTGCTAGCATATGAAATGACCCCAATTGTGCTGTAGTTTGAACATTCTTTGGCACTGCCCTTCTTTGGGACTAGAACAAAAACTCATATTTTTCCAGTCCTTTGACCACTGCTGAGTTTTCCAAATTTGCTGACATATTGAGTAATCACCTTATCAGCATCATCTTTGAGGATTTTGAATAGCTCAGCTGGAATTCCATCACCTCTGCTAGCTTTGTTCATAGTGATGTTCCTAAGGTCCACTTGACTGCACACTGCAGGATGTCTGGCTCTAGGTGAGTGATCACACCATTGTGGCTATCTTGGTCATTAAAACTCTTTTGTAGAGTTCTTCTGTATATTCTTGCCACCTCTTCTTAATCTTTTCTTCTTCTGTTAGAGCCTCACCGTTTCTGCCCTTTGTTGTGCTCATCTTTGCATGAAATGTTCCCATCCTTGCATGAAATGTTCCCTGGATATCTCCAATTTTCTTGAAGAGATCTCTAGTCTTTCCTATTCTATTGTTTTCCTCTACTTCTTTGTGTTGTTCATTTAAGAAAGCCTTGTTATCTCTCCTTGCTGTTCTCTGAAAATCTGCATTCAGTTGGGTATATCTTTCCCTTTCTTCCTTGCTTTTCAGTTCTCTTCTTTCCTCAGCAATTTGTAAGGCCGCCTAAGATATCCACTTTGCCTTCTTGCATTTCTTTTTCTTTGAGGTGGTTTTTGATCACTGACTCCTGTACAGTGTTATGAACCTCTGTCTATAGTTCTTCAGGCACTCTGTCTACCGATCTAATCCCTTGAATCTATTAGTCACCTCTACTGTATAATCATAAAGGATTTGATTTAGGTCATTCCTGGATAGCATAGTGATTTTCCCTACTTTCTTCAATTTAAGTCTGAATTTTGCAATAAGGAGCTTATTATCTTAGCCACAGTCAGTTCCAGGTCTTGTTTTAGCTCACTGTATAGAGCTTCTCCATCTTAGGCTGCAAAGAATATAATCAATCTGATTTCGGTGTTGACCATCTGGTGATGTCCATGTGTAGAGTTGTCTCTTTTGTTGCTGGAAAAGGGTGTTTGCTATGACCACTGTATTCTCTTGACAAAGCCCTGCTAGCCTTTGCCCTGCTTTATTTTGTATTCTAAGTCCAAACTTGCCTGTTTTTCTGTGTATCTCTTGCCTTCCTACTTTTTCATTCCAACCCTGTATGATGAAAAAGATTTCATTTTTTGGTATTAGTTCTAGAAGGTCTTTTAGGGCTTCATAGAACTGGTCAATGTCATATTCTTCAGCATCAGTGGTTGGGGCATAGACTTGGATTACTGTGATGTTGAATGGTTTGTCTTGGAAATGAACTGAGATCATTCTGTCATTTTTGTGGTTGCACCCAGGTGTTGCATTTTGGATTCTTTTATTGACTGTGAGAGTTACTTCATTTCCTCTAAGGGATTCTTCTGAATTAAATTCGCCCATTGCCATTCATTTTAGTTCACTGATTCCTACGATGCTGATGTTCAGTCTTGCCATCTCCTGCGTGACCACGTTCTGTTAACCTGATTCATGGACCTAACATTCTAGGTTCATATGCAATACTGTTCTTTACAGCATTGGACTTTACTTTCACCACGAGGCACACCCACAACTGAACATCATTTCAGCTTTGGCCCAGCTTCCTTCATTCTGGAGCCATTAGTAATTGCCCTGGGCTCTTCCCAGTAGCATACTGGGCACCTTCTGACCTGGCCGCTCATCTTCCAGTGTCATATGTTTTTGCCTTTTTATATAGTTGATGGGATTCTCCTGGCAAGAATACTGGAGTGACTTGCCATTCCCTCCTCCAGTGGACCTGGTTTTGTCAGAACTCTTCACTGTGACCTGTCTGTCTTGGGTGGCCCTGCATGGCATGGATCATAGCTTCATTAAGTTATGCAGAAATCACTTTAAGTGATGACAGCTCCCATTGACTTTCTTGTCTTTAGAGATCTCTTGTGGGCTGACATTTCTCTGTAGATTCCAGCCACCCTGTTTTCTCAGCTCTTTTTCTACAGAATTCCCCTTCACCCACCTTCCTTTCTTAAACAGTCTTAGATACCTGTTCATTTCTTATGCTAGACAGTTTAACTATGTCTTTGTTTTATAGGCTCCTTAGAAACTGTGGTTTGGTAGCCTAATGCCAAAGTAGCCTAACAAGTCATTGAGTTAGAGGAAAGGCCAAGTGCACACAGCAGAGTAATTCATAGCTCCCATAATGAGCAGAAACTACTGTGATCGGTTGTGCTTTTAAATTGGTCTATCTGTATTATTTGGAGAAGGCAATGACACCCCACTCCAGTACTCTTGCCTGGAAAATCCCATGGATGGAGGAGCTTGGTAGGCTGCAGTCCATGGGGTCACTAGGAGTTGGACATGACTGAACAACTTCATTTTCACTTTTCACTTCCATGCATTAGAGAAGGAAATGCTAACCCACTCCAGTGTTCTTGCCTGGAGAATCCCAGGCACAGGGGAGCCTGATGGTCTGCCATCTGTGGGCTCGCACAGAGTCGGACACGACTGAAGCGACTTAGCAGCAGCAGCATCTTTGTTATTACTATTATTATTATCATGAGTAGGAGACAAATCAGGGGTACAAATGAGACTGTTCTGGATAAGCAGTTATTTCTGCTGGCTGTTTTTTAGCTTTCCATATTTCTTACTCTGTCATATTTTCCCCACTGTCTTTCCCCTTCTCTGTCACTCTTTTTTACTTTCTATACAAATTAGATATACTTTTAAATTGCGAAATAACATTTCTTCTCCTTAATAGGGAAACCACAGAATATGTTACTGACCCTTTCCAGTAGGTTCTGAGCAAGGGTCCTTCTGTCAGATGTATTTGAACCAGTAGGACACTGAGTTTGGTTCAGAAACAAAGGGCAAAATTAAAAAAAAAAAAAAAACAAAAGAAGAAAACAACACCACTTTTTCTTTTTTACTATTTTTTTTAGCTTTTTATTTTATATTGGAACATAGATGATTAACAGTGCTGTGATAGTTTCAGGCGCACAGCAGAGTGACTCAGCCGTACATACACGTGGATCCATACAGTTTCATTTTTTGGTGAGAGAGTGGAGAGGTTCAGACTCCACTGCAGTGGGCAGTAGATTGACAGGGACCTCAGTCGGAGGAGTGGGTGGATTGCTCGGGGGAGGGCGCGGCTGAGCTGCCTGCTCTTGGAATCACAGTGTCTCACTATAGGTGTATCCATGCCCAGCCCACCTGCCTCTGCCATCTTGAACTACAGCCCCAGGCACGGTGCTTCTGAACAGGGTGCCCGTGCTTAAGTGTCGGGTGTAGCTGTTTGGCATTGGAGACTCTGGTCTGAAGTGCCTCTGCACACAGTATACATGAGCAGGTGAAACCAGACTAAGCACCAAGGAACAAATAAAAGGTTAGACTTTATTACTCAGATTCTGTTTTTCTTTCCCAGGGATTGTTAAGGAGCTTTGCTGCTGACAGACACACAGAGGCTATGTCTGGTTTCAGCCAGGGTACTCAAGGGTTGCCTGGGCATTCCTTTCGCCAGGGGCCAGGTAGACCTGCCTGAAATAGTACCTGAGTGATTATGCAGAGAAAATAAACTGCAGATGGGCAAAGCATGTTTCTTTTAGGAAATCAGTGGTCAACTTTTGTTGGCCTGAGGAAGTTCAGACTTGGGCCTAAAGGTTGGAAGATAGACAAGTAGTTTTCTCAGGTTTTGTGGGTTAAACTAGCAAATGGGAGTTCAACTGTTAGTTACGGTTGGTTTATGAAAAATTGTGAATGATTTTTTAATTTTTGTGGGTGTCACGACTAAGTCATTCCTCTCTACCTCTGTTTTTGATTTTGCTATTTGAGAACATTATAAATTGTAGAAAACTGCAAATAGTGCAAATCAAAATGCAAATTGAGACCAGTTAAGAAGAGGGTTCAGAGAGCTTGTGTAAAGTTTGGCCAAGGAGAGCTCCTTTGTCATTGAGCAAACCTTCTTGGAAAGGTAAGATTTGAGCAAAGCCTTGAAGACCACAAAAGAGTTTAGTCTAGCAGTTTCCTAGGGGAAGTGTATTCCAGGTGGAGGAATCAGCCAAGGCTCTATGGCAGAAGTTTGCCTGGCAGGGTGAAGAAATCCCCAGAAGGCTAGTCTGATGGCCACCTCAGGGTATCCATCTCATGTACATTTCTTACCATGTGATACTGAAACTCTTGCCATTGAGTGGTGATTCCACTTTCTTCCTATTGAATGTAGGTGTTACAGAGAATAGGGGTGAAGTGCAGCTGTTTGGTTTCTAAGACTAGGTCATACATATGTCATGCAGTTGAGCTGTGTTCTCTTGGAACACTCACCTTGAAGCTACCATGTTGTGAGACAGTCCAGGCCACATGGAAAGGCCACATTTGATAGTCTACCAGTAGCCCCAGTTGGGTCCAACCCAGCAGTCTGCATCAACCACTAGACATGTGAGTGAGTGAGCCTTCAGGTGGTTCTAGCCCCTGGCCATCAAGTCACCCCCTTCAGTAGCAGTGAAGGGTCACTGCTACTGACCCTTCCAGTCTTCCCAGCTGAGACCTCAGACCTTGTATAGCAAAGACAAGCCGTTTCTGCTGTGGTCTTTGCATGTTTCCGATCAGACTTCATGACATATTACTTGGATATTGTTTTTACACCAGTAAGACTTGGGATGATTTGTTATGCGATAATAATACTGAGCTATCTGGAATGACTGAAGTTAAATGAGTAAGAGAGAGAGAGTAGGTAGAAGTAAGTTCAGAATGTCATTGGCAAGAAGTCCAGAAGATGCAGGGTATTATAAACTAAAGTGAGCACTGGCTTTTACTGTAACTGAAGAAAAAGAATGAATGAATGAATGAGTGAATAATTACTTAATTGTTGGGAAAGATGAACTCTTAAAAGAGAAATACTATTGTGTCCAAAATCAGGCTACATAGTGAAGTGAAGAAAAAAAACCAAACAAACATGTAGTTGAATCCTAATACTACCATTTATGAATTTAGCCAGAAGAGAATTAAGTTTTGGGGCATTATTTTCTTATTTGTAAAATAAAGTTATGCTATGAGGATTAAACATTAAATACTTAGAGTAGGTACCCAATGTTAGTTATCTTCTCTCTCAGTTTCCCTTTATCATATGTTTGGATGCCTATCACACTGAGAGAAATTGGTTTAATATATCTTTCCATTTAAAATAATTAGGTCAAGTAGATGGAAGAGGCAAAGACGCACATTTTAGTTCTGTGTAAGGGTCAGTAGCATAATCATTAGTTGGTACAGTTACCTGAAACTGAGTCAGATTCTGTATTTACTAGCTTTGTGACCTTGGACAAGTTACCCAAACCTTTTAAAACTCATTTTCCTTATTAGTAAACATGATGTTAATTAAAGGACCCACATTAGGAGTTGGCATTAGACTTAAATATGGTAATCCAGATAAAGTGCTTAGTCTGGTGTTAGACACTCACTATTTATCAACATTTAGAACAAGGAAGGTGGTAAAGAGGATTAACTTCCCTCACTGGAAATGTTAAGGCATATCTTACATGTCTCTCTAAAGAGAAAATTTGTCCATTGATTAGTTCCAGTTCTAAATTCTGTCTTTCTCTGTCCTTCTCATGAGACCTTAGATTTCTTTTACCAGTAACTATATCAACTAGATTTTCTTTTTCCATCTTTTAGAGTTGGTCCTAAATCTATGAGATTATATCAGTTGGGATGAGCTAAATTTTGTTATAACAACAGACAACCATGAAATCTTACTGGTTTGTGGTGGTTTAGTAACTAAGTTGTGTCTGACTCTTTGTGACCCATGGACTATAGTCTGTCAAGCTCCTCTGTCCATGGGATTTCCCAGGCAAGAATACTGGAGTGGGTTGCCATTTCCTGCTCCAGGGGATCTTCCAGACCCGGGATAGAACCCATAGCCTGAGTTTCCTGCGTTTCCTGAGTTGCAGGTGAATTCTTTACCACTGAGCCATCAAGGAAGTTTAGTGGCTTAATAAAACAAAAATTTCTCATTTAAGCTACATTTCACCAAGAGATAAAAGCCAAGATGCATGGGACTCATTAGTTGCTCTTGGATCCAAGATAGTAGAATGGCCAATGTCTTGAACATTGTCATTCATGGTGCCACAGAAAAATGAAAGTTCTAAAGAGTACCTCTGTAATTATCTGTGGTGGAAGACCAATTTTTATTTATCTATTTTATTTCTAATCTGTCATAGACTAATATTATAAAATATAATAAAGATAAATTATTGATTCCAAGTTTGAATACATGGGGTCGCAAAGAGTCGGACATGACTGAGCGACTGAACTGAACTGAACTGATCAAATTATGATTAAAGTTTCTAGATGCTTATTTCTACTTTCTTGTCATAGACTGGGAGAAAGGACCAGTTTGCAGTCCACACTTGGAGTAGTACTAATCTGGAAGTTCTCACTAGTAATTAAATACTTTGGCCTGGAAATAATATGTAATTTCCTCTCAAAGCTCATTGGCCAAGACTACTCATAAATTCCCTTCCTCAGCAGTGAGACGAGGAGTTCAGTCCTGTTGAGTGTCCTTCATGGGGGGAGG
Organism: Dama dama; assembly: GCF_033118175.1. Lineage (NCBI taxonomy): Eukaryota > Metazoa > Chordata > Mammalia > Artiodactyla > Cervidae > Dama > Dama dama. The sequence goes on along the minus strand of NC_083692.1, from coordinate 10,784,363 downwards.
GGCAAGAGGAGAAACTGAAAAGCTCTGACTGACACACGGACCCTATATTTTTATAAAATAAAAGATAAAATAAAAGACCCTATATTTTTATAAAATACAGGTTCTAGGTGTAAGCTTGGGAGACATTGATTCAGCAGGTGTAGGAGGAATAATTGGAATCAGTACTTAAAAACATTCCCAGTTGATTCATTCCTTCATGGAAACTATTATCCTAGATGAAAAGCATAAAATTATTTCATAGATCATTAAGGGAACTTGATACCATCTTGTATTAGTACAGGTCCTGTGAGAAGCAGGTGTGAAGACAGAATGAAATATGAAAGGATTTTTATTAGGCAAAATGCATGGGTAACAGGAAATAGGGAAGGATTTGAAAAACTAAACTGGGAGATCACTCCGACTGTAATGGAATTCTGATCCCAAGTGAGGGAGAGAAGTTTGGATTGAAGCGTTGTAGATGGCTGGGCAACAAGGCTGTTTAGGAGACTGAGCCAGAGGTGGTTGACAGTAGAGTACTGTGTCTCCCAGCAGTGGGTCTCCCTTGTGCAAGCCTCCATCCCACCTCCTCTCGGCCATTGTCCTTTTAGCAGCCTTGCCACAAACCAGGCGAAGAGACCCTAAATCAAGTTCACTTCCCAGGCACGAGGTCTGTGAAGCACGTGCTAATGACTGCTACACACTTGCTCTAGTCTCTGCCTTCAGGAATTTTAAATATTTATTGCCATTTTATGAATTAGGTACTGAGGTCAAGGTAGCTTAGTGGATTATAGTACTGAGACAAGGTCAGAGCTATTCAATTTGGAACCAGAGACCAGCACCACTTAAATGCTGCAGTTCCCTAGTGAAATGCTCATAGCTTTCCTAGTTGAAAATATTTTAGTGAATGTTAAATTATTTAAAAATTTTAATATGCCAAGCACTTCAGTCTTCCTTTGGAAGCAGCACTTCCTTTATTCATTTGTGAAATTTTTGCCTGATGAGGTCCCGTCTGCCTGACCATAAGCAAGTTTGTCTAGAAATGAACACCTAGTCAGTTTGGGTTTCTTGGAGAATTTCAAAGTTTGGACATCCTCTGAGTGCTGGGGGTATAAGGCAGGGGAATTGCTGTCCATTATGTTTCCCACTGTGGTTTAAGTTAGTTTCTGAGAATGAAATAAAAATGCACAGAGAAGCAGAGATGAGAGAATTGATGGTAAACCCTGTTGTCCTTGAGGTTCAACGGCACTCTCCTCCCCATTTTTTTGGCTCTTGTTTGACTTTTAGTCTCCTTCCAATAATTTTCCTATTTTGCCAAAGTGCAAGTGAGTTTCTGTCATTTTTAATGAAGAGAACTTGGCTAATGTAGCTCCTCAGAAATGCAGACTTTGAGATGTATGATTGTAGGGGCAGTGGTATTACTAAAAATCACGTCATTACTCTTTTTCTATTTTGTACTCTTTTTTTTTTAATGCTCTTGATCAGCTGTCAAGGGCAAGTGATTAACAGGTAGATAGGCAGCCGAGAGTTTTACCTAGCACTGGGGAGGCAAGGAGATATGGTGTATCAGTGAACCATGGGAAACTTATTACTCCTGTAATAAGGGATTGATCCCTTTGCTAAAACTTCCACCTAGCTTCACACTTAACCCTTGTGTAATTGAATGCTGATAGCATTGAGTATTCAGAGATAAATCAACATTTTATTTCTGAAGGGAAAATGAAAGAGGGATAGTAACAAGCCAAGCATACTGAGTGAATTTAAATTTATTAAAAAAATACCAATAGATTGTTGTTGTGACTAAACACAGAACTGATATTTTGAATTGCTGTGCTATTGGTGCATGCTTCATGGGTTTCTGTATTCTGAATAGCTAAAACCTAAAGCATCCCAGCAGTGGCCTCAGGACTGGAAAAGGCCGGTTTTCATTCCAATCCCAAAGAAAGGCAATCCCAAAGAATGCTCAAACTACTGCACAATTGCACTCATCTCACACGCTAGTGAAGTAATGCTCAAAATTCTCCAAGCCAGGCTTCGGCAGTACGTGAACTGTGAACTTGCAGATGTTCAGGCTGGTTTTAGAAAAGGCAGAGGAACCAGAGATCAAAATGCCAATATCCACTGAATCTTTGAAAAAGCAAGAGAGTTCCAGAAAAACATCTATTTCTGCTTTGTTGACTTTGCCAAAGCCTTTGACTGTGTGGATCACAATAAACTGTGGAAAATTCTGAAAGAGATGGGAATGCCAGACCACCTGACCTGCCTCTTGAGAAACCTATATGCAGGTCAGGAAGCAACAGTTAGAACTGGACATGGACCAACAGACTGGTTCCAAATAGGAAAAGGAGTACGTCAAGGCTGTATATTGTCACCCTGCTTATTTAACTTATATGCAGAGTACATCATGAAAAACGCTGGGCTGGAAGAAGCACAAGCTGGAATCAGGATTGCCAGGAGGAATATCAATAACCTCAGATATGCAGATGACACCACCCTTATGGCAGAGAGTGAAGAGGAACTAAAAAGCCTCTTGATGAAAGTGAAAGAGGAGAGTGAAAAAGCTGACTTAAAGCTCAACATTCAGAAAACTAAGATCATGACATCTGGTCCCATCACCTCATGGGAAATAGATGGGGAAACAATGGAAGCAGTGTCAGATTGTACTTTTTTGGGGTTCCAAAATCACTGCAGATGGTGACTGCAGCCATGAAATTAAAAGACACTTAGTCCTTGGAAGGAAAGTTATGACTAACCTGGATAGCATATTGAAAAGCAGAGACATTACTTTGCCAACAAAGGTCCATCTGGTCAAGGCTGTGGTTTTTCCAGTGGTCATGTATGGATGTGGGAGTTGGACTGTGAAGAAAGCTGAGTGTTGAAAAATTGATGCTTTTGAACTATGGTGTTGGAGAAGACTCTTGCGAGTCCCTTGGACTGCAAGGAGATCGAACCAGTCCATCCTAAAGGAGATCAGTCCTGGGTGTTCATTGGAAGGCCTGATGTTGAAGGTGAAACTCCAATACTTTGGCCACCTGATGCAAAGAGTTGACTCACTGGAAAAAACCCTGATGCTGGGAGGGATTGGGGGCAGGAGGAGAAGGGGACGACAGAGGATGAGATGGCTGGATGGCATCACCGACTCGATGGACATGAGTTTGAGTAAACTCCAGGAGTTGGTGATGGACAGGGAGGCCTGGCGTGCTGTGATTCATGGGGTCACAAAGAGTCAGACACGACTGAGTGACTGAACTGAACTGAAAACATCCCAAACTTAGCATCTCAAACTTAAATAATCACATTTTAGAAGAGCTGGATGGGTGCCCACCTTGATCTCAGATATTAATATGATTCTGCATCTGCTAGTTAGATTCTTTGGATCTCAGTTTTCCTTATCTTTAAAATAGGGCTGATAGACTAAAGGATCACAGGGCATGGCAGCCCCCTCCAATATTCTTGCCTGGAGAATCCCATGGACAGAGGAGCATGGTGGACCACAATCCACAGAGTTGCACAGAGTTGGACACAACTGAAGCAACTTAGCACACAAGGTCTCCTGTAATTCTTTCATTTGAAGAAAGATTCTGTGTAAGCACAGTATTTTTTCTCTCATCTCTTGGCCTTATTTCATATATAGGAACTGGAAGCCTGGGTAAGCAAATTGATATATGTGAATGGGACTTTGTACCTTCATTGGAAGAATGGATGCAACCCTTCTTGGGATGGTAATACAACTGAAATTTTCTAACAGTGACCTCATAGGTGGTCTGAATAGCTGTATGCCTTTATCTTATCTCTTTGATTCCTTGTGTTACTATTTAATCTGCTGTATATTTCTGGAGTAGGACTTAATTTAACGTCAGGCAAAAGAGAAATTCAAAATGATAGCTCTGAAGTGGCAATAATGCTTCAACTAGAAATAATGTTATAAATGATAGTGTTATTCTTTGTATGTAAACTTTTTAACATCTTACTTAGTACACAACTTTTTAAAGAAGTTTTCAAGATAGCTTTCCATTTATTCTTAAGAGTTCTAATTCCTCAAGACTTGGAACTAAATTTCTACTTCAAAAGCTGTATGTATTGAATGATTTGAATTGGCTAGCCAAGGAAGAAATCAGAATGAGTCCTTTGAGAGAAAATTGACCTCCTTTTTTAAAAAAATAATGCCTGAATAGACCTATTGTGGTATGAAATATAGCCATATTCCCACCCCAGGACATTTTCTATTTGGAATACATATAGTAAAATATGATTAAAATGATCTATACAATAAAGGGAAAAGAATTTTGCACTTTTAATTGGTTTAAGAAAGGATTTAACAAGCTTGGAGAGAAAATGGGAGAAAGTTTCTTGAGGGAACAACCTCAGCAACAAGGAAGCTTGGAGCTTATGGCCTCATGTGAAATATAGTTTCTGGAACAGACATGTTCGATGAATTGGGAGGCAGAGTGTGATGTGTGATGTTTATTCTAAATGATATTTTATTGAGATCTAGGCTGTAATCTCCCTCCAGTTATCAAAATATTTTGTAAAAGTCTGCACCAGATATCCTTGTCTAGGTGTCTTTTTAAAGAATGAAGTAAGAGGAGCTATATCCCAGCTAAGTGAGGAGAAAAGGTGACTCCAGGTGTAGGGAGTGAGCTGTATGTGGGACAGTCAGGAACTCAGCGCAGCAGAAATCTGGAGGGACAAAGGACCGTGAGGTGGAGTGCTCTCTAAGCAGGCTCAGTCCGAGCGGTGAGCGTGGGGATGAGACTGAGCCACTTTGTGTAGGCCATCAGGAAGAGTTGGCCCAGAGGGCAGCCTTTTCAGCATAAAGACAATAGGCAACAGAGAAGTCATCTGACTTCTTTCTAGTTAGAAGATGTTATGAGGAAAGAACTGGAAAGAAACTTCCTGAAGTCCAGCTTCAGTATTGCCTTGCTAGATGATCTACTATTTTTTTAAGCAAAGATTTTTAAAATTTGTCTTTAACTGAAGTGTAGTTGATATTAGTTACAGGTGCACAGTATAGTGATTTGATGCTTTTATAGATTACTCCGCATGTATAGTTATAAAGTATTGGCTACATTCCCTGTGCTTCCTGACACACACTTGTAGCGTATTTCTTTTGTACATAGCAGTTTGTACCTCCTAATCTGCTACTCCTCTCTTGTTCCTCCTCCCTTTCTGACCCCAGTGGCAATTACTAGTTTATTCTCTGTGTCCATGAATCTGTTTCTTTTTTGTTATATTCAATAGTTTGTAGTATTTTTTTAGATTCCACCCATAAGAGCTAACATACAGCATTTGCTATTCTCTGAATTATTTTACTAAGTCTCATACTTTCCAGGTCCATCCACATTTTACAAATGGCAAAATTTCATGCTTTTTGTGGCTGAGCAGTATTCCGCTGTGTATATATACCACTTCTTTTATATCCATTCATCTACTGATGGACACTTAGGTTGCTTCCATATATTGGCAATTATAAAGAATGATGCTATGAACATGGGGTGCATGTATCTTTTCAAATTAGTATTTTTGTTTTTTTCTGTTGTATAAACAGGAGTGAAATTGGTGAATCATATGGTAGTTCTGTTTATAGTTTTTTGAGAACCCGCCATGCTATTTTGCACAGTGGCTGTACCAGTTTACATTCCCACTAAGAGTGTAAGGGGGTTTCCTTTTTACCACATCCTTGCCAATATTTGTTATTTGTGGTCTTTTTGAGAATAGTCATTCTGACAGTTGGTTTTGATTTGCATTTTTGTGATGATTAGTGATGTTGAGCATCTTTTCATTTGCTTGTTGGCCATCTGTACGTCTTCTTTGGAAAAATAGCTGTTCAGGTTTTCTGATTCCAAAAATTAAGCCCTGCTGGCCTTCCAGCCAAATGTTCTGAAGGCTCATCTTCCTGGTGCAGAATCTCCCAGCCTGGGGAGTCTTGTGTGGGCCTCAGACCTCCCACTCCTTGAGGAGAACCTCTACAATTATAATTATTCTCCATTTGTGGGTTACCCACTTGGGGGGGGTGTGGGTTTTGACTATACCATGACTCTGCCCATCCTACCCTTCTTGTGGCTCCTTTTTTATAGCTTTGGTATTAGGAGGATCTATTCTGGTAGTTTCTGGTCTTTTTCATCAATAGTCGTTCTGTAAATATTTTTAAGTTTGGTGTGCCTGTGAGAGAAGGTGAGCTCAGAGTCTTTCTGCTCCACTACTTTGGGAACTCACTACAAGACCTTCTCAAGGCAATTGATTAAGTTGCATTTCTGGTCAGATGGACATCATCACATTAGCTGTGATATGTTTTCTTTCTAACGTCTAGACTTCCCCTTACGTTTCGTCCTGAGTAGAGTCCGCTTCTCTGTACAGTTGGCCGTGGGTTCTGCATTCATGGATTCAAACAATCTTGGATTGAAAATATTCAAGAAAAAATAAGTTCCAGAGAAGTTCTAAAAAGCAAATTTGCCGAGTGCCGGGAACTATTTATGTGGCATTTAAGTCGTATTTATAATTGCTCTTGTTTAGTTGCTAAGTTGTGGCCAACTCTTTTGAGACCCCCATGGACTATAGCCCACTAGGCACCTCTGTCCATGGAGTTTTCAGGCAAGAATGCTGAAATGGGTTGCCATTTCCTTCTCCAAGGGACGTTCTCAACCAGGGATCGAACCTGTGTCTCCTGCATTGGCAGGCAGATGCTTTATCACTGAGCCACCAGGGAAGACTGTATAGTATTTACATTGTATTAGGTATTATAAATAATATGACATTGTTTAAAGTATACAGGAGGGCATGCATAGGCTATATTCAAATACTGCACTATTCTATTATATATAAGCATATATATTGAGCATCTGAGGGTTTGCTATCAGCCAGGGGTCCTGGGACCAATCCCCTGAGGATACCAAAGAACGACTGGATATGGAATTGACAGCGCTGGAACATGGAATATACATTACTGCGTTTGAAGCCAACAGGGAAATCCAGGTTTGGTGGTCCTGAAGTATCTGCAGTTTATACAGGTGCCTCTTTAATAAAAATAATCAAAATTCATGAATCTACAATTAGATACATAAATGAATATTTATCTGCACAAAGAAATCACAGCCATGTACATGCTTTAAAAAAGGTGATGAATATCAAACATGAAAACCTTTCAAACATGAAAAATACAGAAAAATACTGATTTTTACATTATTTAGCAGCCTGCCACTTGCCTTTCATAACTTTTTTCCTGCATGCTATCTTGATGTCTTCTTATATAATAATGTTTTATAATACCATTTTCTATTGAGAGACTAGAAAGATAATTCAGGCTCTTCTCTAGAGAGGTTGATTGACACTTTTTTATATTTTTGATAATAATAAAGATACAGATATACTTTTCTGTAGAATGGCTACAGATTTGTACCCTTGTAACCACAGAAATTCTGTTCAATTTTTATTTTATGTGATTCTAACAAAAAAAGACATATATGGTGTTCATAGTTGTGTCTTGGGTCTTATTGAATCTTTTCCTGATGGGAGAGAAGTTCTGTTTCATTTATGCATCTTTGAGAACTGAATCTATTTATAATTTTACATGACTGATGTATAAAATTATTCACATTATTGCACATACTAGCTTCTAGAGAAGACTCTTGAGGGTCCCTTGGACTGCAAGGAGATCCAACCAGTCCATCCTAAAGAAAATCAGTCCTGAATGTTCATTGGAAGGACTGATGTTGAAGCTGAAACTCTAGTACTTTGGCCACCTGATGTGAAGAGCTGACTCATTTGAAAAGACCCTGATGTTGGGAAAGATTGAAGGCGGGAGGAGAAGGGGACGACAGAGGATGAGATGGTTGGATGGCATCACTGATTCAAGGGATGTGAGTTTGAGTAAACTCTAGGAGTTGGTGATGGACAGGGAGGCTTGGCGTGCTGCAGTCCATGGAGTTGGAAAGAGTCGGACACGACTGAGCGATTGAACTGAACTGAGCTTCCAGTTCTCGACCTTGGAAACTTCTGTTTTCCCTCCAGTCCCCTCATGCCACCAGTCTTGGCGCCATGTTCACATCATGGTGACAGTTTGGCCCGGCACCTTTGTGTCAAGTGCAGCGTGTGTTGACGCAGTGGGCTGCGGGAATATTTCTGGAGGCCATTCTCATTAGGAGAGGACTTGAAGTAACTTAACTGTCTGCAGAAGTGACTCAGAACCATATATCACATAAACCAAAACTAAAGTACCCCCAACTGAACTGCCGCTTAGGCCCTAGCTACTCAAATGTCACCCAACACAATTGGAAGTCCATTGCTGGGAACAGTAGCTAGAAGAAAGAACAGTCTTAACCAGTTGTAATTAAAGTTCCTATTTTGGCGGATTTTACGAACACACACAGATGATGTGGATAATGGTTAGGGTTTCTGCCCGAGCCGTGGAAGGAGTGTGTGTAAGTGAGGGACCCTGAAGCTTTAGCTCCATTAGCTTCATGGTAAATCCAGCTCAGCTAAATGAATGATTGCTTACCAGGCAAGTTCCCCTTTGGGCCAAATTCTTCGGGCAGAGGTGTGTATTCTCAAAACATGCTATTGCTTATTTGGGCTTTTTTCTCTCTGAGAAAATTCTGCCTTTGGCAGGTAGTGCTGCATAATGATGACTTGCTTACTTTTCTTGCTGGTGAGACTGTTATGATTAGATGTGATAAACCTAATCATAACTTTAATAAGAAACTCCTTTCACCTTATTATTTGCGCAACCTGTGTGTGGGGTTTTATTGGCCATAAACTGTGTTTACTAATTCCTCAGACTCATGAACAAGAGGCCCCGGCCTCTTTGGAAAGCTTCCTGGCTAAGTGCTTTCTGGGCAAATCAAGTACCATATTTAAATGCTCCAAAAAATCAAAAGAGGCTGTTAACTGAGGTACATGATTGAAAGGAGCTTCCCTGGCAATGTGAAGACTCATTGCTCTCATCAATGTCAACCTTATTAATTGTGCTTTAAGAATGTTCCCTCCTGTTTCCATCCTCCCACAACCACTTGGTATAGTTGATCTCTTTATTGCCTTTGAGGTGTATATGTGGAGAGACTTCAAAATAAATTTCATTAGTAGCTAAGGTCTTGATAGGAAGAGATGGTGTAATTGAGGGCAGCTTAGTAAGGAGACTTATTGGCTAGGCACAGGTCAAGCCAAAGGAAAGCCATACAGAATGGTGATGTATGTCTACCTAGTGTAGCAATAACGAGCCATGTATCTGTAAACTGAATGGTCAGGTAGAAAGAGCCATTACGGATACATGGAGGAAAGTAGAAGCTGTCAAGGAGGGTCAGCTGGTAGAAGTGCTGACTCCTAGTGGGGGGTGTTGCCAGCCCACTGCCTGGCAGCTCTGAGTCAGGCGAATAAACGTTCTGACTTTTCCTCTTATTTTGCCCTTTTACTTCTGCAGGTGATTCTTAATTTCAATGAACCTGATAGCAAACCAAAGGGTGTGAAAGTCCACTGATTGATAGGTCAATAAAGGTCAGCTTTCTGGGGCCCAGGTGAAGGTGCTGAGGGTAATAGTGGGATTGGAGGGGCAAACAGAAAAATACTCAGCATAGAGGACTGTTTAAATTGGAGTCTTCCTCTATGAGATAGGCCCAAGAGGAGAAGATGTGCATATTCTTGCCTTTAGAGTTAGGTTTGTACTTCTGCTTAACGTTCCGAATTTCTCTCTTTTTCAAGAAAGAACTGGCTGCCCGGCTGGAGGGAGTTCAGTCATCAGATAGCCTCAAGGCATCAGCTATAATAGGGTTTGTCTCAGCTGCCAAGAGTTGTCTTGCCTGAGGTCAAGTAATTCTTTCTGGGGTAGGTTTAAATTGAATAAAATTAAATAGCTCAAAATCCTTCTTTGCATATATCTATTACAGTGTGCTTGTTAAATATTTGCCTTAACCTTCACCACTTTTTGTTACAGGAAAACTTGTTTCAGGAGTATGATATTAAACGTTTCTTTTGACTATTTTTCCTGGAGCCACTCTTTCCCTGTTTGAATGGCTATAATAAAATGAATTTTTAATAGAATTATCTTTTTTCTCTGTTTCAGTCAGTAATATTTTTCAAGTTCCATATACTATAGACATTACTTCTTTAGTTTCCTTGAATTTTAAGAAATATGTCAATGTTTCAATGTTTATCTTGTTGAGAAATTCTGGTGAACAAATTTGTGTATTTTCAAGGTTGAAATGGACTGAAATGATGCCCTGCTCATTCTGTAATGCTTCATGTGAATTATTCAGAGAAAAACCAATCTGATCATGGTTCAGTCTGGTCACTGAACACTTCTTATCATCACTTATAATCTGCACTGGACGTCATCATCTTGTGTCATGGGATCTATAAGCTAATGGTGATTGTTTTGTATCTACTCTGCCACTAGTTTTCAGCCATACTGATGCCTTTTTCAACTCCCTAAGAAAATTTGAGTTTTCTAATTGATTATTTTAAAAAGAGCTTTCTGAATGCTTTAGTGCCACATGTTTCTCCAGGTCCTCTCATGCACAGATAATGAATCTAAATTGCTTTCATAGTGTGCTTTACTTTATTTAAATGCATTCTTTGACTTTCAGTTTTTTTCTTTCCAGTTTGAATTTTTGCTTTATGCCTAAAGTTGGTAAATACAGAACTGATTTGAAAGCTGGTAAACTCACTAATAACATAAAACAATATTTTGGTGCAAAAGACACATCATTGTGTTAGAGAACATTTTGCTTTATTACATGAAATAAGAGAAGTCAATGAAAATGATTTAGTAAAAAGAGGTTTTAAAGGATTCAAATATTAAGTTAAAAAGCAAGCACATTATGATGCTATTTATGTACAGTTTTTAAAATTATAAGCAATGCTCTATGTTTTTTGATATACATATGAACATATATATATATATATGTACCCCAAACATATATATATATATATATATATATACATATATACATATATATATAGTTGTAGGAATTGTATAAGTGCATACATGGGTATGAGAAGCATTGAATCTAAAAAAAAGAGTTACTTTTAGACTAGAAAGAGTAATAGAATTATAAGTGGATACACAAAAATCTTCACTTGTTTTGTATTTTCTCTTTTTCTGTCAAGCTTTAATCCATCCATTTTCTTATGTATCTTCTTGGTTACTAATTCTCTCTTTAGCTGTATCTAATTTTCTCTTGCACTTATTTATTGAGTTCTCTTTCCATTACTTTATTTCTAGTTCTAAGATTTCCATTTTATGATAGTTTGCAGCTTTCTGCTGAAATTCTTCATCTAATTGTCTAATTTCTGCCATGAACTTGGAAAGACCTAAGGTTTTGCCCCATTTGCAAGCTAACAAGGTAGCATGCCATAGTTGTATGGATTGTCATAGAATACACAAGACTCTTGGGCCATAGAAGGAAGTCACTGGTAAATACAGTGTAGCAAGATGCATGTTTCATGGTTGCATTGTTCCCCTCGCTCTTCATGTCCCACAGAGGCATTGAGGAGCAATGTAGCTGGGTATTGACATGCAGTGAGTTTATGTCATAGCCAGGCATCTCCAACTTGGGAAACTGAAGCCTTTTATAATGGGCTGCAAACAAGTCTTCCCATTCTCCCTGGAGGGAGACATTATTTTTAATATACTGTATTGTAAGCAAACCTTCCTGCTGCTTCAGAGAAAGAAGCTTTTACTCTTTCCAAGGCTGATTGCTACATAAATATCTTTTATAAGATCAGAACCAAGCTTTTAGTACTTTCCTTGCAAGATGGTGGAAATTCAAGAGACCCAAATAGAACTGTATTCTAATATTTTCTAAACTAAATCACTTATTTAAAAATATTTTGAGTATCTGCATCTTTCATGCCCGTCTTTTTAGTGTATTTTTTATGCCCTTGGGTTTTTGTCCATTACCAGTTTGCTTTGGTCATAGAAGGTTATCAAGAAGTAAAATTTTTGATGTTTTATGTCACTGATTTTTAGGGTTGTTTATTATTGCAGCATAGCCTGGCCTATTCTGGATGATTCAGAATATCATTTTCATTATTATTCCTGCTATTATTATTAGCACACTCTCAATGAATTCTTCCAGAAACGAAACAGAAATGTAGAATACTTTTTGATTCAAATAGAAAAGTTTCCACATGCTTCAATAAATAATACTTCTAGTCCTACTTCCTACCTTTTACTTACTCCTTCTCCAGGGAGTAAGAGACATATTTTGATTGCTGACATCAGATAAAGGGTTTATAAACTTTCATCCTAGCCTCCTCCTCTTTTTGCAAAGCATCCTGATCTCAGAACAAGCATGTTTCCCTTCTCTTACAGCCATGGTTCCTAAGGGTACCAGTCTGTTGTTGTCTAGTGTTCTGATATAATAGGTTGTAGTTGTTTAGTCACTAAGTCATGTCCGACTCTTTTGTGACCCCATGGACTGTAGCCTGCCAGGTTCCTCTGTCCACGGGATTTCCCAGGGAAGAATACCAAGGTGGGTTGCCATTTCCTCCTCCAGATACAGCAGGTAGGCATGCTTAATTCTAGGAAGAAAACAGTGGGAAGCCTAAATGTGGCAACAGGTAAAATTCTCTAGTCCAATATGTTGATGCCCAAAGATATTTTCATACTTCATCTGTGTATATCTTCTGTTTTTTAATTGGGTTACATGTGGTGGTATAAGGGGTGTGATTGTTCACCCCCAGTCCTAACATATAGGTTCATAAAAGCCCAGGTTTGTAAATCCATCGTTTGCTTATAGTTTGTCTCCATTTGGGGGCCATTTTGTATATTGCTTCAAGGAGATTAACGCAAACAAAAAGAGAACTAGAGAACAGTAAAGTCACATTTAGAAGCAGTTATTAAGTGCAGTCATTAACTGACTCATTTTTGTAACTGCCCTCATCTCCTGTAGCCTTGTTCATACTGGGGTTTCACCAAAATGACAACCACAAATCAGAGACCTCTGGAAGTTGCTGGTGAGTCATCAACAACACAAATATTGAATCCACAAATGCCGAGAGTCAACTATGTGTGTGTGCTAGTGTGAGTGTTAGACCAGTGCAGAAATAACGTGTCATCTCCTGAATCTCCTTATTAAAAGTTAGAGGAATTCAGGCCAGAGCATGGGGTTTACTCTTTTTTTTTTTTTTTTTTTTTTTTTTTGTTAACCAGAGGGCCTCTCTCTTCGTTTTTTCTTTTTCTGAGAACCACAGACATTTATTTTATTGCCACTCCATTCTGCTGCACAGTTTTTCCCTGGGCTACGAATGGAATTACTAACATTGCTTGTTCCATACTCTGAAAATCGCTGTCAGGTGTGAATTAAATGTTTTATTTGAAGGTTTAAGCTCCTTCTCATCAGCCACAATGGGAATTTTTATGGAATAATGCTCGTTGGCACTAATATAATTCTCTTCGTCTTAGCCTTTCTGAGTGCTTTGTAAATGTTCTTTCTCTGCTATCTACATTTCAATGACTCCTATCACCCCTCCATCTAGGATCACTGACAGAAGTTTTGTATTAACTCCCTCAACTCTTCCAGAGCTGCTTTCCTGTCCATTGCAAGTGGCAAACATTTGAATAATTGTTTCCGGGTACCTACATAAAGGAATAAGGCAGCTTTGATGATCTAGCAAAATATTGTGAATTCAGAATTTAGGAAGGGAGCTAAGGCAAAATGTTTTCCCCTGGAGCTGACAGGGTGAAGAGAAAAAGTAATGTTAATAGCAGGTTCAGAACATGCAAGCAACCAATTATCTTCTGCCCCAAGACCACCAGAACTTTTCTTGATCACAACTTGGGACTGTAAGTTATTCCACATTCCCACTGAGTATTCACATCATAACTATTTTCTAGTCATTTATGTTTGGGTTGGAAGGAATGGTAAACTCCATAATCATTAATAATCTAGCCAAATAATTCCATGGATGAAGCTCTGAGGTTCAGAGAGATCTACTGTCTCAGTTAAGGTCAAGCCCAAAGCTAATTTGGCTTCCCTTGCAGCTGAGTTGGTAAAGAATCTGCTGCAATGCATGAGACTTGGCTTAGATCTCTGTGTTGGGAAGATCCTGTGGAGAAGGGAAAGGCTACCCACTCCAGTATTCTGGCCTAGAGAATTCCATGGACTGTATAGTTCATGGGGTCGCAAAGAGTCGGACAAGACTGAGCCACTTTCCCTTTCACAAAGCTAATTAACGCAACGCTGAGTCACTGGACTTTTCACGTCTCTATTCTCCCAATCTCATACCAATTCCTTCTCCTTTTTCTCCTCTTCCTCCTCCTCCTCCTCCCTCTAATGTTATAGCTAAATCTCTATCACATGGGCAAGAGTTATTTTTAAAAATGAGGAAAATATATATACTGAATACTATATATACTAAATATAGTAGCAGTCCATGGGGTCGCAAAGAATTGGACATGATTGAGTGACTCAGCTGAACTAACTAAAAGCAAAACAGACTGGACTCTATTTCTTGTCATTGGTGGTGGTTTTACTTGCACATTCTGTGTTATTTGAATTTTACCTTATGTCACGGGGCTTTGCTTCACTAATTAAGGATTCTGTAAAACATAGGTTTTCATATGACTATAAAGCCTAGAATGGGCCATATCTTGAAATAGGAACTTTAGGAAAAATGGTTTCAGAGTATAATATAAAGTTATCATGTAGATAACTTTCTTTAATGAATGGTCATCATCATATTTTATTCACCAGCATTTTTTTTTTTTTTTACCTTTTTAGTTTCAAGCCTTCCTTTACAGTTTGGATTATTTACAAATACTTTTATTTTTAAAATCCTATGGAAGAAGTACCAGTATATGTTGACAGCTAAGACAACAAAAATCCAAGAAAATAAACCTGTTGGCCTGTATTGAAGGAGATACGAGATGTACACTTTGAACTGTCTTTCCATAGTGGTTCCTTCTTACTCCTGTGTGATTTATATAGCCCTCAATTACCAGTGAGCACCCGTACAACTGAGTCATACAGTGTTAGTGCTGGCAAGGGACTAAGAGTTCCAAAAACTTCCGTTGTGTTGCTGAGATGCATGCATATGAAATGACGTATCCAAGGTCACCTTGAAATTCTTCTCTTCAAATTGATTTACTTTGGGTATAAAGACATTGTTCTTTACCTTCTGGAAAGATGGGATTTCAATATAAGAAAGATCTTTATGGCAATTTGGCCTTGGAGAATTTCAGTGGAGTAGAAAATTCTGAATTATGATTCCCAACAGCTTTAACTTGGCCACAGTCGGCATGCTCATTATGGTAGAATCTTTCTGGGAGTACTTATATCATTGTGTTTTCTTTTATTTTTTAACTTAAATTGAATTTTAGGATATGTGTATGCTTGGTAGCTGCCTTCATTTGCAGAAAAATTTTTCTGCCAACCAAACACACTACCTTAGGAGAAAAACAGAAAGAGCAAAAGTAACCCCAGAGAGATGGGCCTGTTTAAACAAAGGACCATCTCTGGATGTGGGATGCACAGAGCCAAGTCTTGGCAGAGTGCCACGAAGCTGCTTTGCCAAACTCGTTAAATTCTCTCCTGCCTGCCACAGTCACCAGCAAGTTAGGCTGTTTTGTTGTCCTCATCTCTCTTGGGCATCAGAATTTTAGAATATTCCTGCCCTAAAATGACAGTCATGTTTGCCATGCTTAGTTTGGGCTTCTTTTGATGGCTGTGGAGCATTTCTCAGACATTATTGTATATAATTTTATAAGTTTGACAGGGAGTTAGAGTTTGAAAAGCCTTTATGAAATCAATTTGAGTTAGTTAAAATATACTGTGTCCCACAACAACATAAAAGTTTAGATAGATTTTAAACTTCCATTCTTTTTCTCAAAATCATGTAAGAGTTTCCTTTGTATTCATTTCTTCCCACCCCCCTCAGTTTACACTCTGAAGAAACAGAGGCACGGAGGTGGTAGGGGTCTTAGCCAAGGTCAAGGAAGGGAGAGAAAAAGCTAGAAACCTGAAAGGCAGCAGTTAACACAGAGTTTGAAAATGGATTTGTTGAAGAATGAATGAATTTTCAGTTATTACTTTTTTTTATGCCACCATGGTTTCTTACCTATCAGGTCTTTCATCCTAAGCCCTCATCTCCTCCCCTTCAGATTACCCTCTGGAAGTTGATTCTGGGTGACCTGCACTCAAGTGGGGACGCTTGAGTCTCATTCACCAGGGCAGTCCCCTGGTCTGCGTCTTTCCACGTGGCTTGACCAGGCGCTTCAGTCAGTGCGTTAATTTGGGATTGCTGAGAGCACAACTCCCTTATCTTTTTGTTTCTTTTAAGATGGACATTTTTAATCAGGCGCCTAATTTGGTCCTGGGAGGTCTCACTCTGTTTTAATAATACATGTGACAGAATTTACCTCTTTGCTTTCAAAGTTGTTAATTACTGAGTGCATTTGAAATGAGCTATCACAGCCAAGAAATCATCCCTTTTGGGTGCTTACAGGCTTTAATGCTGGGAAGTAGCAATAAACAAGGAAGGGTTTTAGATGAAACACCTCTCCATGTGGACGGTGGGTTTTGAGGGGGACCAGGCAGGGTTGTCATGAAGACTTTTTGGTAACGAGCTTATATCAAATTGTGATCAGGTTATACTGCAGGTGCAACATAACCCAGAGGGCTTAACCTGCTCTCAGAGCAGATGGAAGAAGAACAGATGTAGGCAAGGAGGCCTTCAGGCAGAGGCGTGGGTTAGGTGGTTGAACGCTTTAAGGAAGTAGAATCAGATGCTTCAGGAGAAGATAGCTATTTATGCCTTCTACAGCAGTGTAACCAATTACAAATCACTTCAGGGATTTGGTGATCTTTGTGGTGTGTTCTTGAACTCACATAGGTTATAAGTTCTTATGATCACTAAAGCTGTTCCTTCTTACTCAATAAATTAGCAGTAGTTTTCTGTGTGATTTGTTACGGGTCTTCTGGTCTTCAGATATACAAATGCCTTTTAAATACTTACGTAGTTAGAAAGATTTAAACAATCACCTAAATTACTGTGCCTTAAAAGCAGCAGAACTCAGCTAACTCATTTGCACATGTTAGCCTCAAAAGATGAATTGAGTGGCTTAGTTCCAGAGCTTCGTCCATTATTTTCCCATTACCTGAAATGATTACTGGGCTTTGCAAATGACTTCAGGCGCCATGCAAAATATTTTTTTAACCCTCTATGGAACAGTGTCCTGGAAAATATGATTGCTCAGGAGTTGCAGTATGGAATAGGAGTTTGCGAGGTGGACATTTTATGTTGTCTACTCAAAGGCAGGCTTACTTTTGTACCGAGAATACTATTTAAGACAGAGCTAAGAAAAGCTCCCTGCTTGGTTTTATGAGAAAAGCCAGGGACTTTGCTTTTTATAAACCACAGACTGAGTCCAGATTTACCAGGCATTATAAAAGCCTTTGGGGAACAGTCTGAATGGATCAGTGCAATGTGATCATGTCTTTGTACCTATTAACAACCAAAAAAGTAGGTTAATTTTTCAAATACATGGGTGGTATTAATTTTCCTTCTGGAAACTAACCTAATAAGAGAAATGCTGCCAGTAGAAACCAGGTATCTTTCCAGCATCATAAGGCTGCAATAGAAGAAGTGTGAAATTGGTTACCGTTTGGCAAGACATGAAGATTGAGAACCGTCACACCTGCACTATGTAGAGAGAAACTATGGCGACTGCAAATGGCTGCACATGTGGATGATTCACTTACCGTCTTTGCCATCAGTTTCCTTTTTATCAAATGAGAAGTTGGGAAGTGACCACAAGCCCTTCCCTTTGGGATATCTTTATGGTTCAGATGAGAGGATGCAGCATAGAATAAGGAAGAGATCTCTACTCAGGGTTTCAGGAGAGTGATGATAACTGTTGCTCTGCTGCTAAATCATTGCTACTGCTTTTGGGCATTTAAAGGATTTCCAGTTTGTGTGTGTTTTTTTTTTTTAAACAGTGTTATACTAAGTATTTGTTGCACACGAATCATATTATTTGGAATAAATTCTCAAGTCTGTGTCAAAAGTACTTGCTTGTAAGACTTTTATTATCTTATCAGAACAAACCACAAAAATGAGTTCTTAAAAGATCAGCATTTCTGTTTCATTACCAATTCCCCTCAAAATGGCTATTATATTAAAAAGAAATTGATTAGTATATGAGTTTTGAAAATAACGAAAGAAATGAGTATACATGTGTGTATATATATATGCAAAATCTCTCCCTTTTCTCTCTTTCTGACAGTCTATTCCCTGGAATAATTTGAATTATCTCACCTTATTTATAAGAGCTTTCAGCTTTTGGTAGCCCCTTTTAATACATCAGTGACAGACTTTGGTCATGTTTGAATGCAGCAGGAATGTCTATCCTGTTCCCCAAACTCCGGCATCTCAATCACTCCTAATTTAGAGGGAAAAAAGTCTCTCCAGCAAAATCTAAGCCTTCTGAGTTATCTTTATATCAAAGATACATATTTGTATATATCTCTATGTATATGTCTTTCTCTCTCTCTCCACACACACACACACACACAAACACACACAGTTATTGTTGTTGTTGTTTAGTCACTGAGTCATGTCCAACTCTTTTGTGACCCCATGGACTGTATCCCACCAGGCTCATCTGTCCTTGGGATTTCCCAGGCAAGAATACTGGAGTGGGTTGCCATTTCCTTCTCCAGAGTATATTCCTGACCCAGGGATCGAATCCAGGTCTGCAGTATTGCTGGCAGATTCTTTACCTCTGAGCCACCAAGGAAGAATTTTATATATCCATATGTGTATATATATATCTTAAGGCCTATTTCTGTAACATATTTCCAGATCCCAGTCTAAACTCTCTACTGCCTGAACAGTATATAATTTTTTTTTTTTGAAAATCATATAAGCCACGTTCATTACTAGAATTGGAATAAAAGAAGTTAAACAGCCTACCCATCATTACACAGGTCTTAATTAATGAAGTAGAGAGTTCTGGATTGAGGGATGTGTGTGGGATGTTTTTAGGGTGGCAAATAAATGGAAGGGTGGGGGCTTCCCAGCTGGTGCTAGCGGTAAAGAATCCACCCTCCAGTGCAGGAGATGCAAGAGACTCAGGTTTGATCCCTGGGTAGGGAGGATCCCCTGGAGAAGGGAAAGGCTGCCCACTCCAGTGTTCTTGCCTGGAGACTCCCCATGGACAGAGGAGTCTGGTGGGGTATAGTCCATGGGGTCATAAACAGTTCGACTCAGTGGAGCACACACACAAATGTGGCATGCAAAGAAGGAAAATACTGAGTAATTTATCTATAAAAAAGTTAAATACACTTTAGACTTACATATGTTCTGAGCCTGTTGTTTATGAGATTCATGGTAGCCTGTAAGAGCCACTTTACCTCTCAGTATCTCTGTTTTCTCAAACTATAAAATTAAAACAAAAAAAAAATCTTAGATCAAATGAAACCTTCATTTTCTACACTAAGGCATTTTCTCTAGGTCATAACAATGGTATGTTGAAAACACTCTTGTATTTGAGAGAGTTACTGCAAATCAAGGAAACATCAAGATTTTTATCTTTGTTCATTTTTGTTAATTTTCAACAATCCAGAGATGGCAAACTGACTTTTATTTTCAGAGTTGTATAACCAGGCCAAGATTTAAATGCAGTGCTGAAGAATAAAATACCAGCTTACACTATTGAATTTGGGTCCTATGGTAGAAATTATGATACTTCATTGGGCAGAAAGGGAGATTTGTTATCAGGCAAATGTTGGAATTTCCTCAGTCAAAATAAATTTAACAGATTTTCCCCAATGTCAGAGGAGTCTGTAGTAGAGTTGTGAAGTGTTTTAGATGAATCATCAGAAAGTTTTATTTCCTAGATTTATTCTACAAAAATGTGTAATATGTTGATTCTGACCTCAAGGAGTTCAGTAGTGCTAGAGACAAATATATCTGTGATAATTATAGAACAATGTGTAATAGAAGGCAAGGCAATAGAGATACGGTTAACATATAAAGGAATCAAGGGGTCCTATCTATCCCAGCCTTGGGAGGGGAAGAGCAGTCAGAGAAACTTTTTGGGAAAACAACATCTAGAAATACTAGCTGATTTGCCAAAGATCATACTGCTAATTAGTAGCAGAAGAAGCCCAAGAATTCTATAGTCAGTGTCTTTCCTGAGTGTCTATATTCTTAATCCACATGAAGGAAGTTGAAATGGAAGACTCTTAGATGATATGGTATTCTTTCCACTATATGCTTGTATAGTTATCCTGAATGTTCCTAAATACACTTAACATTTATCTGCACATAGGGAAATATAAATATCTCTAGGATAGTGACTGGCCTCTTCTTTTATTGTCAGAAGTTTTCTGTCTTTTGCTAAATGGTGTTTATTGATTTGGTATTGTTCACACATCTTCCTCTGATGAGCACCACAGTGTCATGGCCTTAGGGAAGGTATTACATTTCTTTGCTTTCTCACACTTCACATCTCAGATGGGACAGTCTGAAAGGATGGAGATAAAAGGCAATGTGTAATTATTTGCTGCTAACAGTAGTCAGAACCTGTTAGGTGATTTTATTACTAGTTCTTATAGAACCATACTTAGGAAGGTAAGTCCATTGTTTTTTTAAAGGCATTGAATGTCAAAGAACCAGATTTTTCTCTTTCACGGTCTCAGTTCAGTTCAGTTCAGTAGCTCAGTCGTGTCCGACTCTTTGTGACTCCATGGACTGCAGCACGCCAGGCCTCCCTGTCCTTCACCAACTCCCAGAACCTACCCAAACTCATGTCCATTGAGTTGGTGATGCCATACAACCATCTCATCCTCTGTCATCCCCTTCTCCTCCTGCCCTCAACCTTTCCCAGTATGAGGGTCTTTTCAAATGAGTCAGCTCTTCGCATCAGGTGGCCAAAGTATTGGAGTTTTAGCGGTCTAGTCTGAACTATGTCTCTCAGCCTAGAAAATCCATCAGGTCCTTAAGGGCAAAAATAGTTCTTTACTTACCTGTTTCCTATCTCTCAAGAGTATCTAGCACATAGAAGAAACAATATATTTGTACTGATTGTATGGGTTGGTGAATGAATGAACCAAGAAACACATACAGAGTTTATTATATTCATTACTTGACTTGGAGCTAAGTATAATAGAATCTCTCTTGTCTTCTACTTAATAGATGCCTTGGATTAAGCATTCTTCTTTCTTATGTAAAGCATTGCAGTTATTGGTTCTAAATCTTTCCGTGTTGTAGAATTATGCAGCCTTTCTCTTCACATGGCCTCATGGTTGATGGCATATACTTGCCTGGCTCATGACTTTGAACTTAGACATATGACTTATTTTGGCCAATGTGATATTAGTAGATTTAACCTAACAAGAGGCTTGAAAGGCATCTGTATGGAGTAGCTTGACTCTTTTGTCCTTCTTCTGTCACCACAAAAAGGACAGGCCCAGGTAGTTACTACCCTTTCAGTTTGGGACACAGAGTCAGACACACAGAGCATGCCTTGATCCTACATTGCAGCCTGGAGTCCAGTTTAGCTGAACCCAAAAGACCCAGAAACTTGAGAGTGAGAAATATAAATATTTATTTGTGTAAAACAAATAGTTATGTGTTTGTTGTTGAAGCAGTATTATGGCAATGGGTGACAGATAAGAACGTGTGACTGGTTCCTCAGTATTTCTGAAAGCTGAGCTCAGCAGTGGCTCCCACCAGTTGGGTCATGTATGTACAGAGAGTCAGCTGTCTTTGTTTCCATATTTGTGTCAGTTTTGTCCATTATTCTGATTATGCAATTTACTTTATGTGATAGTAGCCAATGAATGTTAGAGAACTTATTTCTATAAAGCTAAGGTGAAAGCTTTTTAAAGACTTGATAAGGGCAAATTGTTTAAAATAATCGAAGTCAAATTAGATGTTGGTAAAATAAACATCTAGGAGGATGTCAAATTCAGATTTCTCTTGAATTGCTCAAGTTCTCGTTTTCTTTGTAGTGAAATTAGAACGGGGGATTTTGGTTGATGTAGTACATGTGGTTTTATACAAGGAAGGTGAGCTAAAATTTTAATTACTGGAGACAGTCTCGAAGACAAAGTCTTGAACTTTAACAAAAGATAGCTGAATGAATGTTTATTTATGTGTTTAAGGTAAAACAAAATGCTCAATCTGTGTTTGTATAAATTTTTATGATCTTTTAAACCAGTTTTTTGATTGCCTGAGCAAAAATCATCTCAATATCTTTTTATTAAGAATACCATAAATGACACAGTGCACTAAAAATTCTTTTCCTTCCTTCCTTTGTAAATATTATAAAGTTTTAGTATATATTGCAAGTAGCAATATTAGAATAGCCTGTCTCACAGTGAATATGTGAAGAATAAACTTTCCTTTATAGCTGCTTTCCCTCTTTTCACATTTGCATCCTGTTCTGGTTTATAGACTTTCAGTCTGGTTAATAAGCTCAAAGGGCTTCCCTAGTGGCTCGGCAGTAAAGAATCTGCTTGCAGTGCAGGAGACCTGCGTTCGATTCCTGGGTCGGAAGATCCCTTGGAGAAAGAAATGGCTACCCACTCTAGTATTCTTGCCTGGAAAATTCCATGGACAGAGAAGCCTGGTGGGCTATACAGTCCATGGGGTCACGTAGAGTTGGACATGACTGAGCGACTAACAACAGGAAGACAATCCTTAGTGCAGATCACAATTTTCATTTTTTCTTTCTTCACAGCAGTTGACTGAGTTTCAGGAATGCTGAGTGCTTCTGGTTATCTGAACATTTTTTTTTTGTTTTTTGTTCCCGCAAAATCACACCCCAGAATCATCTGGATCTGAACAGATCTGTGAAAGGAAAAGAAAATTCATCCACAGCTTTCTTGTTTTCACCTGGCTTTTTGGTTGCCACCAGATGGAACCACCACATACATTATTTACCTGAGAACCTAAATCTTTGAAACGTATGCATGAAGCAGAGCCAGTTATGAGGAAAAATCACTAACATTTTCCATGCATCTGGACTTGGCTTGAGGTTTGGGAGGACTTGGATTCATTTCAGGTTTTTAAAGAAAATATTGCGTGTATTGATTGATGAAATATGCTGCTGGTCGTGGCTTTTGAGATGCTGATGGTCACCTCCTTGGAACCATTCTGAGATGAATGGTTTGTGGCATCTTAGGATCAAAAATCAATCTATAGGTGATGACATTCAGTCACCACTGACTAAGGTTGGAATTGAAACGAGCACTCTGATTGGAAAGCAAGCTTTACACCACATTACCCATAAGTCAGTTGCTTGGAGTGTAGGGACTCACTACATGAAGAAATCCAAGAGCCACTCAACACTAGCTCACCAACAGTTTGGGACACATGTGAGTAATTTTTAAAGAAAGGGAATTCTGGCTCAGATATTTGTGTTATTCCAGTTTTAAGACTGTCATTTCTCACCTGGACATAAAAGGTAGACAAGAAGGGCTTGGCTTTAATAAAGTACACAGGCTGCAGATAGTTTTTAATATGATGAGGTTAAAATAGGCCCATGAACCAACATATTCAGAGATACTGGAACATAGCGAAAGAAAGTTAGGCAGTGGCTTTCAGGGAAACTGAATATATTCTTCCACTTTGAGATACTATTTTTTTATTAGGGCTTCTTCAGATTTTGAGAGAATGGGGGAATTGAACTAATTGGTTTTAGATAAATATGAAGAAATTCTTGGCTGTGTGGTATGAAAAATATGACATGAAAACAAGTGAGTATGACATTTATAAGCATGCATGGGCCAATTCCAAAATAGCAGGCTGGTAAAAAACCTGGAATACTTAAAGTTTTTTTTATCCTTATTTAACTAATAAACCAGCATCAGGCAATATGTCCAGGAGATTGTTTAATATTACTGATATAGACTATGTAGATGTTGGGGAGGAAATATTTTTTTCCTCCAGTTCGAACTTCCTCCAGTTCGTTGGCTGGAGTCATGCAAGACAGACTGACAAAGACAGAGTACCAAATAACAGCAAATAGTTCATTAACGTATGCAGTGTACATCCTCATGGGAAGACTTCAGTGGCAAGTAATTTAAAGAGGTGGTCAGAACCTGGGCTTATTTAGCATCTTAACAAAGAATCGTAAATTCATGGAGAATTGATAAGACAAACGGCAGGGTTTGAGGCTTCCAAGGGCAGTGAACAATGGAAAGATAAATGTATGGGGAAACTCATGGACATCAAGGGCTAGTTGGTAAAATTTGCTATATAGATTCCGCTGGGTGTGTCTCTCAGATGATATGTGTCTAGAGTTTTCTCCAGTGATTAACTCCTCCCCTTTTTGGTAGAGAAGAGAGAGGGAGACCCTTTAGAAATTTATGTTCTATTTTTAGGCAAATGGGAGAACCAAGAACTTGTATTAATATATGCTGTTTGTCAACTGCCTTTTGCTCAAAATAATTCTTATACTAAAGTGGCAAATTTGGGGGTAGCATATTCTGCCACCCTTTATCAAACAAAATTTAGTTTAAGGATATCTATAGAACAACAAAAAACAACCAAGATGAGAGAGCTATGATACAGTGGAAACACTGCTGGGATGGGGAAAGACTTTTGATTCCAGGTTGTAGCACTTCTTAACCTTGAGATCTTTGAGAAAATGTTTGGGGCACCATATTGTTATCTGAAAACTGTCCTGCTGACATGCTGTCAACGCAGTTGTCAATACAAAATACAACCTGTCACTATGTCAATAACTGTCATCCAGTTGTTGAGAAGATGTTACAAAGGAATACAATCTGTATCCGAATGCTACCTTACATTTGATTGGCATTTTACAGTCAGTCAAAACACACAAATGCTGACTTACTTGGCTACTTAGTTAGCACTTGGACACTCCGACGTCTCCAGCTATTGGTGGAATTATATGCTTTCCATATAATTCCAACACAGTAACAGGGGTGTTCGTGTCTAGTGGACCACACTAGCAGCTGTGACACTGATAGTTGCAGAGAGGAGGGATTGTAAAGGAGCTCCATCAAGCTCTGGCCAGCCTGACTGCACTGGGCTCAGTGGCCTGCAGTCCCAACAGTTGATAAGTATTGGTAGGAAGAAGCAACTTTATTAAGCTTTGGTGACAAGCTGCTCTTATGATCTGAGCAGATGGCAGTCACTGGTCTCCTTGCCTGTTCCCTCCCGCAAGCCCAACTGTCTGTATGCCTAGAGAATTCAACGTGAATAATAGATAGCTATTTGTAATGGAAGAACACAAACTCCAGCCTTTTTCTATTTTAATTGGACCCTCAAGCAGGGAAACAGGAAGAAAAGTGGCAGCTACAAGACCCAGCTTCAGATGCTTGATGCTTTGTCTTTTGCGTTTGGAGACAAAGAGTACTTTCTTCTCTTCACAGCATGGCTATTTTTCACACAGGAAGGGTTGGGGCACTTGATACAGATCGACTTCATCCTTGTCTGATTTCATTTCATCATGTCTCTGTTATTCCTTTTCTTTCACATTAACTCTCCCCTTAGTGTTCATACCTTAGAAATATTTGTAGGTGATTTTTATTAATAGTCTTTGAACTGATAATGAGCCAAACCCTGCATATTGACAGACACACCTTGTTTTATTGCACCTTGCTTTACTGTGCTTGGCAAATATTGCTTTTTTTTTTTTTTTTAATTAAACAAGTTGAAGTTTTGCGCTAACCCTGCAATGAGCAAGTCTTTAGGTGCCATTTTTCCAACATCATTTGCTTAGTTCTTATATCTTTGTCACATTTTGGTAATTCTCGAATTATTTCAAGCTTGTTCATTATTCTTATAGTTGTAATGGTGACCTGTGATCAGTGGTCTTTGATTTACTGCTGTGACTCACTAAAGGCGCAAGTGAAGGTTAGCATTTTTTAGCAATAAAGTATTTTTAAATTAAGCTTTGTTCGTTGTTTACTTGAACATACTGCTCTACCCCACAATGGACTAAGGTACAGTATAAACATAACTTAAAAAAAATATTTCATTTATTTTATTTTTGACTGCTCTGGGTCTTCATTTTTTTGTTGTCTTTTTTTCTTTCTAGTTGCAGAGCGTGGGAGCTACTCTTTGACGCAGCGCATGGACTTCACGTTGCAGTGGCTTCTCTTGCCGTGGATCATGGGGTATAGGAAGGCGGGCTTCAGTAGTCGTGGTTCCCCGGCTCCAGAGCTCGGGCTTCAGTAGTTGTGGCACGTGGGCTCACCCACTCCACGGCATGTGGGATCTTCCTAGACCAGGGTTTGAATCCATGTCCCCTGCATTGGCAGGTGGCTTCTTAAGCACTGGACTACCAGGGAAGTCCCAAACATAACTGTTACATGGATGGACTGGGAAACCAAACGTTTTGCCTGATGCTCTTTTTTGCTGCATTTACTTTTTTGTGGTAGTCTGAAGCACAATCTGCAATGTCTCCCAGATATGCCTGTAATTATTTTTATTTTTCTCCTTTCAACAAATTTAGCTTAGTGGTTAAGTACATGGGCTTTAGAATCAGACCTAATTACAGTTTTGCTTTTTCATTTTTGGGACATGCCAGTTAACATTGGGATATACCTCCCAGGGCTCAAATGCTTCAGTTGATAAAATGGAGAAAATCACAGGGCCCCTCCCAAAGGATCGTGGGTTCATTAAATGAGATAATTACTGTAGCATAATTACTCAGTCCCAGATAATATGCTAGAAGCTCAGGAAATGTTTTATGAAGACATTTCAATTTTTCCTAACAGAAACGCTTAAAAATTTCCAGTTTCAGGAAGAATTGTGTCTTGTAATTAATACATAGAGGTATGTAGAAAGAGACTGTGACGTTCCTGGTGACTGATTTCACCAAACTGGATGGTTGCTCAGAGTCCAGGAAACTGAGGCAGCAGTTTTTAATTTTATTTATTTTTTTGCAGGGGAAAAATAACAGCTTCTAAAGTATAAGGCCTTACTCCCACACAAGAGAGAAGAACTCACTCTGTGTGGAATCTTCTTTTAAGGCCATCTTAAAAAAAAAAGTCAGCAAACTCTCCAGCTCTTCATTAATTCCACAGCTTGAGAAAGTTATGTTAATGTGCACTAGATGATGGTAATGTTTTAGAATAATCTATCTCCTAAACCATTTTTGTGTCATCCATTAAACTTGTTACTCAGTGGGATATCTATACAATTGATGAAAGAACCAGCAATCTCACTGATTTTCATTTGAAGTGAAATATATTTTCTTGCTAAATTCCAGCATTACGATTTTATCTTCTTTAAAAAGTTGAATTGAAGCAGAGAAGGGAAAGGGATATGGGAGTGATGGAGTATAAACAAACAGTGCTATTTTGGGTGCGCTGTGCTCTGCTCTCTGTGACTAGTTATAATTGTAAATTTTGACATGAAGAAAGTTTGCTTTTGCCTTTTTCTTTTATGCTCCACCTGCCAGGATGAACCTGGCAGGAACCCATATGGTTATGGGAGAATGAGCTGTATTCATTTCTGAGTTTTCAGCATCTCATATTCTACAACCCAAACTGGTCTCTACATCTACCAGGGTACCCGCTTGACCTCAGTGTTCGTGGTTGGACAGTGAGTGGGTTGGAAGCATATCTGATTCACTTTCACTGAATTCAAAGATCAGCATGACTTTTGAAATTAGTCATTTCATCAGCCATAGAGCCCTGATCAAGAGTAATTGAGGAAGTAGCTGGGAATGAGAGGAAGAGGATGGGGCAAAGCATGTGTCAAACTGGTTGCTTTCCCTTTTTGTTCTGGGATGGACCTTCATACCTGATGGAGAGTTTCCCTCCCCAAGTATTTTTTTCATGTTCTGTGATTAAAACAAAAAAAGATGGTCACTTGAGCAGCTTTATAAGCTAAGGCTATGAAAGCTGTAATTTGAGAAACTGTGGGTGGCAATATTGTTCAAGAGGGAAAAGAAAAGATAATTATGGGAAAAAACCACCAAAAAACCCCCAGACACACAAACTAGGAGATGCTAATCACAAAAGTTGGTTAATTTAGGAAATATAGCTGAATTAGAATCAAATCTTATATGACTCAGATCGCAAAGCAGCAGAACAACTGCAAACCCTGGCATAGATTTTGTAGGGATAAAATATTAGTAATATTTTGCCAGTGTTACAGTAATATTAGTAATAGAAAATATTTATTGAGGGCTTTTCCATGTGCTTTTTAATGACTTTATCCCATTTATTCTTTAAAACTAGCCTTTAAGATTAGAATGGTCACGTTATTCCCCTATTTGTCAGATAGGACAGCTGAGGCATGGAACAGTTACATTGTACAAGAGGAAGGGCTGGGACCCCAGGTCTTTCTGACTACAGAGCATCTTTAATTTACTAAGAGCTCCTTCTCAGATGATTTTATTATAATTTTGCAAATAAGAGAAATTCCCCAGGGAGTTAAATCAAAGATCTTGGATTCAAAAGAACAAGGAAGCTGTATGGCCTTGCCTCTGTATAATCTTAATTTTTGTTCTTATCATTCTCGGACTTGTTCTTTGTATTACCAACTTAGAAACACCAAAAGGTATTCTTTAGAGCATTATTTAAAGCAATTTAAATTTAAAATAGTATTCTTTAAAGCATTATTTAAAAAGCAATGTGGATTTATTCCTTAATAAACATTTAATGTAACACCTTTTATGGCTAGACTAAACCCCTTGGACAGCAAGGAGATCAAACCAGTCAATCCTAAAGGAAATCGACCCTTAATGTTCACTGGAAAGACTGATGCTAAAACTCCAATACTTTGGCCACTTGACTCGAAGAGCTGATTCATTTGAAAAGACCCTGATACTGGGAAAGACTGAGGGCAAGAGAAGTGGGCAGCAGAAGATGAGGTGTTTGGATGGTATCACAGACTCAATGGACATGAGTTTGAGCAAACTCCGGGAGATAGTGAAGGACAGGGAAGCCTGGTGTGCTGGAGTTTATGGGGTCGCAGAGAGTCAGACATGACTTAGTGACTGGAAAGCAACAACAAATCAGAATTTAATCTACCAAATCAAATCTGTTTTTGAGTTGCTTAAATTACAGCAGTGTCCAAATGAGTAATATAGAAGAAATTTGCCCCAGGGAGAGGGTGAAGAAATTCATGCCTTATGTCTCTTTTGGACTCTAACCTCAGTTCTATTGTTACCTGTTTTTCCTCCACACCCACCTCCAAAAAAATTTGGAACCATAATGAGAGACATGGAAACCCCCATCTCTGTATTGAGAATGTCTTTCTTCATGTTAAGACCAGCCCCGTTTCATCTCTTCAAAAATGTATTCACTGGTTTCAGCATAATGATTCCAATTTTTTTTAGCATCTCAAATATTTATACCAGTTTGTCAGCAGCAAGTACCAGTGACAAGCGGAGGTAAAGTATTGTTTATGCGGAGATATCCAATTTTTACTTGTTTGATTGCTTTCTTGAAAGATGATGCTTCGGAAAATAAAATGCAACATTTATCATTGTTTGGTTGACGATGGGAGGTAGAGTTTGCTCTCTTCACTGTGACCTAGTTAGTTCACATAGCCGAGCCTTCACAGCTGCCTGATCCTAGGGTGTGATAACCCCAGCCCAGGAGAGACATACACACAGTTTTGAAAGGCAGAGCAATGCTCGGAGAAACTTCTAAAAATGCAAATACAAATATCATACAAATATACCCTTTATAAGCTGCAACCTGTACCGAAGTCAGTGGATAATGACCATTGCAGTTTGGGATTTGCATGTGGACTGCATTGTCATACATTACTAAATAATTCAGGGTGGAAAGAGGGGAGAAAGCAGGTGAATGTCTGCTGGAAAGGAACACAATGGCTGATGGATTTTAAAAGGGAGGATGCAGGTATTGTTGATCCCTATATATTCGGCTATTTTTTAAGGAAGTGCTTTGAAAAGTATTTGTTTAACAAATATTTGTTGAGTACCTTCTACTGGATTCTTTCACACTCTCCAATTCTTGATTCAAGATTTGATGGATTATTGTGAACCAGTAATTTGAAAAAATTATCAGAACAGTTATTTTGCTAAGTTAAATTTTATTAAGTTTTGTAGCTTCTGTGGCTTCTCCTTTTCTTGTTTTGCAGGATGCTGTGATCATTATCTCCTGCTTTCAGGACTTTCCAGATGGTGCTTGTGGTCTTAAAGAATCCTCCTGCCCATGCAGGAAACACAGGAGACACAGGTTTGTTCCCTGGTGTGGAAAGAGCCCCTGGAGAGGGAAATGGAAACCCACTCTAGTGTTCTTGCCTGGAAAATTCCATGGTCAGAGGAGCCTGGCGGGCTAGTCTATGGGGTCACAAAGAGTCAGATGCAACTAAACACACATGCTTTTATTCTCACATTTGGAGCCTCAGAATAGAGAACTTGAGATATTCCCGTGAATGACATGAGAAAGACAGAGAATTGTTGTTCTCTTATGTGCCAAATAGGAGCAGGAGTCCGTCAAGGCTGTCTATTGTCACCCTGCTTATTTAACTTCTATGCAGAGTACATCATGAGAAACGCTGGGCTGGAAGAAGCACAAGCTGGGATCAAGATTGCCGGGAGAAATATCGGTAACCTCAGATATGCAGACGACACCACCCTTATGGCAGAAAGTGAAGAGGAACTAAAAGCCTCCTGATGAAAGTGAAAGAGGAGAGTGAAAAAGTTGGCTTAAAGCTCAACATTCAGGAAACTAAGATCATGGCATCTGGTCCCATCACTTCATGGCAAACAGATGGGGAAACAGTGGAAACAGTGTCAGACTTTATTTTTGGGGGCTCCAAAATCACTGCAGATGGTGATTGCAACCATGAAATTAAAAGACGCTTACTCCTTGGAAGGAAAGTTATGACCAACCTAGATAGCATATTAAAAAGCAGAGAGATTACTTTGCCAACATCTAGTCTATCTAGTCCATCTAGTCAAGGCTATGGTTTTTCCAGTGGTCATGTATGGATGTGAGAGTTGGATGGTGAGGAAAGCTGAGTGCCGAAGAATTGATGCTTTTGAACTGTGGTACTGGAGAAGACTCTTGAGAGTCCCTTGGACTGCAAGGAGATCCAGTCAGTCCATCCTAAAGGAGATCAGTCCTGGGTGTTCATAGGAAGGACTGATGCTGAAGCTGAAACTCCAATACTTTGGCCACCTCATGCGAAGAGTTGACTCGTTGGAAAAGACCCTAATGCTGGGAGGGATTAGGGGCTGTAGGACAAGGGGACGACAGAGGATGAGATGGCTGGATGGCGTCACCGACTCAATGGACATGGGTTTGGGTAGACTCCGGGAATTGGTGATGGACAGGGAGGCCTGGCGTGGTGCAATTCATGGGGCTGCAAAGAGTCAGACACGACTGAGCAACTGAACTGAACTGAACTGAACTGGACTATTGCCTTTGAAAAATTATTCAAGCAATTGGCCAATTTTGATTTAGTGCACATCATACACAGGTGATGTGGTGCTAATTGCTGTTGGGTACTTCATAAAGGGAGACTAAGTTCTAAAAGCTAAGAAGCTAGGTGTGATTGACTCAGTAAACTTAGATCAATTTGAGAAATTCTGGTGAGTTTATAAGTGAATGCTAGCCCATGGTTCAAAGGACTTGAGGAATTAATTCATAGTTCTTCACTGTAAGCAAGGAAAGCTGAATCTGGTAGACAGAGCAGAATGGGACTGAAGTATATCATGTGGCTCACAGAACTACTGGGAGAGTAGAAGAACAGACTTAGAAAGCTAGGACAAGCTTTCTGATCAAGGCACGACTTAGAATACATCTGCTGAACAAACTGCTGTCCTCTCTGCTGAACACCAGATACTGGAGTCCGTGTGACTGCTTGTACGGGCCAGCCTCTCAGCCTTGCACCCATCACAAGTGTGCTGCCAAGAGCAGAGAGAGAGCTGTCACCCCCTCTTTTGTGTCTCTAGTTACTGGGTCAAAGTCAAGCTTGAGTGTGTTTGGATGGAAGAGTCCTGTTCCATGTCTGAGTCTTTGGAGAAAGGATGCTGGAAAAGCAATCAGCTGGCACTTCTGTTTCTAAACATGGTCTTTCAGTTCAGTTCAGTCGCTCAGTCGTGTCCGACTCTGCTACCCCATGGACTGCTGCACGCCAGGCCTCCCTGTCCATCACCAGCTCCCGGAGTTTACTCGAACCCATGTCCACTGAGTCTGTGATGCCATCCTGCCATCTCATCCTCTGTCGTCCCCTTCTCCTCCTGCCTTCAGTTTTTCCCAGCATGGTCTTTGCTGACCACCAAAATGAATAAACTTGGAATTCTCAAAACATGGAAGGGGGTTCACATGCTGATTAGCCAAAATAAGTGATGGATTACTCTTATAAGAATCTAAGTATTTAACTTCCATGCTTATTGATCCATATCTACATGTGTTGGATAAGATGGAGAGATTTTAGACTTCATATTACTTGGTCTTTTTTTTTTTAATAAGGTTAAACTGTAAACCATCCAAGTTTTATCCTTCTACCTCATTTTCTTTTGTGAGAGGCTCTCAGATTGTTTCCTATGCCATTTTCCCTTTTTAGGTAGTAGATCGATATGTTGTCACTGGAAAAATAATAGTCTTTGAGGAGTTGGATAATTATTAATTGAAAACGGTCTGGCTGAGGACAGCAAAGTCTCTTGTCCTAAAAGCTCAATATATTCTAACCAAAGTAACATTAACATTCAACCTTCAGGATCATATTTAAAAGAAAAGTAATTATAAAATTTCTAGTGAAGCGTCACCAATGTCAAGTAGTATAATGGAATGTATAGAATTGGAAAAGCTTATTGATGTCCCACTGAAAGCAAATACTTTGGGATATATTCTAAAACTTCGATGCAGTCTCTACATTGAACAAACCATGAAAATAAACACCTGAGGTGGCGATTGATCTTCTACGGGTTCTATGAAAATGATTTTTGATCATTAAACTTAAGGAACAAAGCTTACATGACAAACCTTTTAATGTATCACTGTAACATTTAAAGGGAGCTATTCCCTCCACGCTGATGCTAGAGTAATTCTTTGCAAATGCGGAGATAGTTTCACTTAGAAGAAATATCTGTTTGGATTAACATGTTCAGGAGGCAATATTGATGCTTCTACTTAAATTCAAAGCCGTACTTAGTAGAGGGCACCACCACCACCGCCAGCTTCACAGAGAGTAGCAGTATCCGTTTCTTAACTTTGAGAAGTGAAAGACTGGAGTCGGTGTGAGAACAGGCCCCTGCATAGGGACTGAGTCTGTCGTCCTGAGAGCCAGTACTGATAGGCAGTCAGCCCTGACTCACCCGGGGCTGTCCCGTCACACACCGAGACTTAGGGCACGTGCCCCGTGACCGCGACACGCCTGCTGAGTTGGATAGTTTCGCCCGTTTCCCACCGTTCGATGACCTTCTCTATGTCTCTCCTCCTTCTGGCGGTGTGTGGATCCGTGAGATGAGCAGCAGACAACTGGACCAGGCCCGAGAGCTGGTGACCCCAGCGCTGCTGCTTGCTCAGGGGCTCACACGCACAGTCTGTCTACATTGACTCTGTTCATCACCTGGGGTCTAGGAGGAGATTGCTGACACTGTGAGATGCTTGCCTGGGCATGGGAAGTGGTCACAGATCTTTCTCCATGGGTGTTTCTGGTTCCATTTGCTCAGATCAAGAGTTTGAGCTGGGAAATACAGATGATAAAAATCCATGGTTTTCTTGCTGTTCTTGTTTTCTGGGGGGTCCCCTGGGTTCATCTGTGGTGCAGCAAGAGCTGCTCAGGGGATCTTGTGGTGGTCTGGCTGCCACTCAGCTGTCAGTGAATTCTGTTCCGCTTTTACCCTTTACATATTGGGACTTCTGTATGCGTGCTCAGTGGTGTCCAACTTTGCAACCCCATAGACTGTAGCCTGCCAGATGCCTGTGTTCATGGGATTTCCCAGCCAAGAATATTGGAGTAGGTTGCCATTTCCTTCTCCAGGGGATCTTCCTGACCCAGGGATCAAACCTGTGTCTCTTATGTCTCCTGCATTGGCAGGCAGGTTCTTTACCACTAGAATTGGGTATGATTTTATTTTAAATTCTATTGCTAAAAACAGAAAACAAAAACAAACAACTTTGGAAGTCATCAGCATCAAGAAAAATTCTAAAAGACCAGCTTTGTTTTTTAGTGAAACTTTTCATTGCAAGTGTTCTTTGCTTCTATAGTAATAACTAACACATGGTGCTTACTACGTCTCAGGCTTTGTTCTAAGTGATTTGCATACATTAAATTCATTTCATCATTAAACCAACTCTGTAAGCAAAGTACTGTTTTACTCCCACTTTTCAGTGGAAGGAAATAGGGGGACCAAGGGGCTATATAACTTGACAAGGTGGCACATCCAGTTCATGGCAGAGCTGGAATGGTTTTAGAATTCATCCTTTAATCTAGTTTGTTGTATGGTCCTCTGCTAAATACAGTTCTATGTTATACTGTTTCTTTATCTACCCCTTAGCGTGTATTTTTAAAGCAGTGATGTGGTCTTTGGTTTAAATGAGGTGCTTAAGAGAGGTAAGGGCTTGCTAAGGATTTAGGATTAAATTTTGTGACCATTCAACATGTCATCCTGCACAATTGCTACTTTTTTCAAGAGATTCCTGAAGCTTATTAAAACACATTTATCCTGAACATGTTGGAAGACTTACAAATGTGGCATGATAATTTCCCCAAATCCTCTTAATAGTGATGATTATAAGGCTAAGAAAGTAGGCGCTTAAAAATATCACAGTCTTATGTGGATCATCTGTTGACATTCAGCGGGAAGTGGTCCTTTTTCTATTCCCCCTCTCCTTTCCAAGAACATAACTTTCAATTTTCCCTGGATCTGTGTATCTGTCAAAGTCACAAGCGTTGCTCATAAAACAACTATGTGGCCAAATGAAATGATCTGAACGTAATCATTCAAAATCCCCACATACATTTATTCCTTCGGACTTCTCAGTCTTAGAGAATCATTTCACCGTCTTTCAGACTGCTGTGATTACTGGGCTGGAATTGGGATATTTTCTACTATTCATCTCGAGCAAAGCGGTGCAGAGGTTTTCTGATTCATGTCTTTCTCTTTTGGCCTTGCCATCCTTCCTTCTTGTTATGGTCTTCCTTGAGGCATGAAAAGCTGATTTCTAATTCTGGATTTCTTAGAGAAGCGTATGACCTTTAAGATTGTTCTGGGTGGTCCCCCCTCCCCCAACCATTGCCACGATTTGGAGTCATCACTACTGCCGCGTGAAGGCAAGTAAGCAGTGATAATATTAAGAAGGGATGCTATTGTTGTCGTTGAGTCCCTAAGTCGTGTCCGACTCTGTGACCCCACGGACTGTGGCCTGCCAGGCTCCTCTCTCCATGGGCTTTTCCAGGCAAGGATACTGGAGTGGGTTGCCATTTCCTTCTCCAGGGGATCTTTCTGACTCAGGGATTGAACCCATGTCTCCTGCATTGGTGGGTGATTCTTTACCACTGAGCCACCAGGAAAGCCTTAAGGAGGGATGACACTTGGCCTTTATTGAGAGTTTATCTAGGTCAGTAAGATCGTATGGAAAACCCTGAATGAACTTTTTGGCCAATGCAGTATTTTCCAAGGAACTTTATGTATGTACGTTATATTGAATCCTCATGCCGACATCTCAGTAAATGAACATTAAATAAAAGATGCACAGTGACACTATGAAGGGCATATTATTGCTTTTCATTTTCCATGTAAGAAAAGTAATGTTTGAAGGAGTTCATAACTTGCCTCAATTTCCAGGCAGCTAATGTTCAGAGCTGGTTCTGACATCAGAAGCTCATACGAGTAACCAAACTATTATGCTATTCCTCCTCAGTTTTAAGCTTCAAAAGGACGGTATGAATTTGGTTGTATTCAGACATACTATGGTTGAAGAAGCGACAGGAGAGTGGCGATCTATTTATGAATGGAATTCCTAGCTTATAGACAAGGGTTGCTATTAAACATTCTTTTTTTTTTTTTTTTTTTTAGCTGAGAAAGTTTATTTTATTTCCATTTAAACTGTCACACGGAGTAGTGGCTCCCCACATTAGACAGCATGGCCATCCAGACTGAGCCTTGAGGGGCTCCCTAACTTTGTCTTTTTTTTTTCTATTCTTTTTTTTTTTTTTTTATTATTATTTTTTTCCAGTGGGTTTTGTCATACATTGATATGAATCAGCCATGGATTTATTAATATTATTAAATATTGAGAGTCCCTTGGACTGTAAGGAGATCAAACCAGTCAATCCTAAACGAAGTCAACTGTGAATATTCATTGTAAGGACTGATGCTGAAGCTCCGATACTTTGACCACCTGATGCAAAGAGCCAACTCATTGCTAAAGACCCTGATGCTGGGAAAGACTGACGGCAGGAGGAGAAGGGGACGACAGAGGATGAGGTGGCTGAATGGCATCACCGACTCAGTGGGCATGAGTTTGAGTAAACTCCGGGAGTTGGTGATGGACAGGGAGGCCTGGCGTGCTACGGTCCATGGGGTCATTGAGTCAGACAGGACTGCATGACTGAACAACAACACGACTTATGTGTGGATGGTTCTGTTACCAGCTGTAGAAGTTCCTCTCAACAGGAATTTGCTTACTTAATGAAAAGAATGTCCCCCCCCCCCACCCCCAGCTCAATTTTCTTACCTTTATTTGAGGCGATCCCGAAACATACGTTCCTGTCCCATCACACAGCAGTAGATGGCAGCAAACATCCACCATAGACGCCTGGAATGTTGCCTCTGGGCTTCCATGCTGTGTGAAGCTGGAGGCTGCTTTTAAAAATACAGTCGTCCACGCTCCTTACCTGACATGTTGGAAGGGCTAGTTTTCCAGGTCACACATGTCTTATTACCTTCGAGAATAATCATGTGGAAAGGCTTTTCATTGTGTTTGCTGCTACGTTTCTGTGCTGTGGT
This sequence comes from Dama dama, assembly GCF_033118175.1. NCBI lineage: Eukaryota > Metazoa > Chordata > Mammalia > Artiodactyla > Cervidae > Dama > Dama dama. The sequence goes on along the minus strand of NC_083692.1, from coordinate 10,747,525 downwards.
GACTGTCAAGCCAAAATCAAACTAATAGCAGGCGGATAAAAAGACGACAGCGACCCAGAAGAAGTGCAAATAATATCCGTTAAGAATGTTCTTTGTGGGTTTTCAAATACATTTTCATCACCCAATCTGATCAGGGAAGCATTCTTGTTCGTAAATTATTTTATCAGTGTCTTTTCTCTGTCACATTGTTTGCACCATTGTAACAAGCAAAATCCAACTTTGGGGTTTTCTCTTTTAAGAATATCTGGGTAGAAGCGTTTCTCACCACCCTTCCCTGTCAGAAATGAAGCACAACCATTATGGAAATCATATATACCAAAAGGGTTTTCTTTTTGGTTGTTTTTCTTTCAGTTAGACTTTTCGAAGCGTAATACCCTGGGCATTTAGCATTTTGTCTTAGTATTCATTCAGTTTTCAGCCTGTTGTTGATTCATTTTGCTGGGTAATGTGCTGTGGATTTTATGGACAATGTAGTATGATTGATCTGCACTTGAAACAAATTGATTCCCTGACCTGGGAGAGAATGGCCTTCAGTACTGACACTGTGTTGTTACTGCTGAGCTATTTGACAAGCAATTAGCATCTCCAAGTTTTGTTTCCTTTCTCTATAATGGGAATGAAAGTATCTCACAGGATTCTGGTGAGGATTATATGAAATTAAATGAGGTAATGTCATGAACCCACTAGCTCAGTACATGTTAAAAATTCACTGTCAGCTGAATGTGGGTTGAGAGGGTAAAAGCTATTGATAGTTAAGACTCCTTCTAGTTTTCAGTGCCTGTAATTCTGATTAGTTTCTTTTCATTCACCCTAAACCTGAGTGTTATAGGTATCTACCCTAAGAAGGGAAGAGGCACTTGAAAGATGCTGAGATGAATATGTTCTAGAGGCTGAGAGGTTGATTTACTGTGGAGAAAAGTGGTTGTATTTTTTGCTCTTGAGAGGTGGCTATCGTTTATCTTGGACAAAAGTTCATCAACCAACATTGAGAACTAATGGGAAAAAAGGAAGAAAAATGATGTCATTAGGAAGGGGGCAAATGAAAAGCAAAGGCACTGGTGGAATAAAAAGGGTACTGTGATATTACCTGCACTTGATCACCATGGAGAATGTTTTCCAGGACCTGGAAACAAAGGAAATGATGCTTTATCAAGAACTAGGTCAATTACTAGTATAGAAACTCGCATCCAAGAGTCTCTTATTTTAATTCTGCCACGGATTTTGGTGTTCAATCCTGCATCAGGAGATAACGTCATCCCTGATCTACACCCAGTTGGTAACCCATCTTAACAGGTTTGTATTTTTATGGCATTTTGGGACAGTCCATCCTTGGACATACAATCCAAACCTAGACAGTGTATTAAAAATCAGAGACACCGCTTTGCTGACAGTGGTCTGTATAGTCAATGCTATGGTTTTCCCAGTATTCATGTATGAATGTGAGAATTGGACCAAACACCAAAGAATTGATGCTCTCACATTGTGGTACTGGAGAAGATTCTTGAGAGTCCCAGTCAGTCAGTCCTAAAGGAAATCAGACCTTAATATTCATTGGAAGGACTGATGCTGACGCTGAAGTTCCAGTACTTTGGCCAGCTGATGCGAATAACTGACTCACTGGAAAAGACCCTCATGCTGGGAAAGATTGAAGGCGGGAGGAGAAGGGAATGACAAAAGATGAGATGGTTGGATGGTATCACCGACTCAATGGACATGAGTTTGAGCAAGCTCCAGGAGATGGTGAAGGGCAGGGAAGCCTAGCGGGCTCTAGTCCATGGGGTCGCAAAGAATCGTGATAACTACAGCAATGAGGTCTTTAAAGGCATGGGTTCTAATCTCCATTGCTATTTCCAGGCTGTGTGATTGTGGCCACACTGCTTGTTGCAGAAGACTGGCTTTATAGTCACGGTGGAAAAGGATAGTTGTGTTTTCACTCCTCAGAGATGGTGATAGTTTCTCTTCGCTTATCTGACAATGAACATTAATTAAAAAATGGAATAAATGATACCTCAAAGGAGAGGAAACAAAATGCTTTTAATAAGCAAAGATTTGGAGGAAAACAGGAAAGGCACTCTCAACATTCTCTACACTTGAGAATACAGAGAAAATTACCCAGGATCTAACGAAGAAGGAAATTAAGACCAGCTCTGAGTCGGTTCCTAGTTAAAACCCTGGCTTCTAATGAGCCATGTAAGTTGGCCACTTCTCAGAGATTCCTCATCTTAAAATGGAAATGATACCAGGACATCCTTCATAGAGTTATATCAAGTATAAAAAGAGCTTATACATGCTGAAATGCTTACCACGGTGCTGCCACATAGCAGGTGCTTGATAAAGCATGTTAGCTGTTACCATCGCCACCACCTACTGCTGTATATACCATTGCTGCTCTAAGTGTGCCTGGAGAAGGTGCAGTTCTTGTCAAGGGCTGAAGGCTAACTCTGTCTCAAATGTTCAGCTTGTTCATGCTTGGCATACTTAATAGTCAGCCTTACAAAGTTTCAACCAAAGTACTTAAAAAAAAATCCGTGAATAGCAAGTAGAATGTTATAGCTTTATCTTGGCTTTAAACTTGAAACACATTCATGGTCTGTGTATAATATAATTGCTTCTTTTTGCCAGTCATTGGTTATGAATTGGATTTCCTGACCCCAGAGATGATCCTGATGGGGAACATAAAATGTTTATAAGACGGCCCTCTGACCTGTTCACTGAAAAGGAATACTCTGTTTCAACCTGAAAAAATACACTTAATGCTTTTAATATTGGTTGCTATTTCCTGATGACCCACTGACCCTGTTGACTCCGTGTTTCCTTATCTGACAGTGTGGGGTGGGACGGCCTCCGGCTATCATATTTTGAGCCTTCGTCCCTTGCCAGGTCCTGAGGTAAGTGTATCACACACATCCTCACTCAGCTGACAGCAGCCTTGTGGAGCACATGTTAGTTCTGTTTTATGAAGGAGAGAACCGATCAGCACTTCAGCAAGAAGCCCAGGGTCCTGCGGCCGGCACACGGCACAGATAGGGTTTGCACCCTGGTCTGTCTGATGGTGAAGCGTGTCTTTATAACAACCACATAAACTCTTAACATTATTATGAAGATCTCTTCCTCATCTAATATCCTGAGATTGCACTTCAAGTACTCTTTCCTGGAGTAGGTAAAAGTGTTTTGACATACTGCCTTCAGCTCTAGGGGGAATAAGACAGTTGAATGAAAATAAACATGGTAGATCAGGTATAAATTTACACATTACCGCTCGGGGCACAGAACTATAACTTTGTAGTTTTCTACAACTCAACTCCATTTCACTCTCAACATTCCTTCAAGCTGCTGACTTACTTTATGGTGTTCTGGTATGTTCAGTCCAATCTAGCCGAACTTGTGGTCCGATGTCAGTGTTGCTATTTCAGCCACTGCCCAGTTTCAAGCTTCTTGCCTCTTGAGTTGTGACTCAGAACTTCAAGCTTCCATTCTTCTTCTCTACTTGACTTTTATCCTTCTCTTGATGCCATTGGGTTCTGGGGAAAGCTATGGCCCAGGATCCCGGTGGGGAGAGGTACCTCTAGTGAGTACAGCTGCTTCTGGATTTTTGCTGACCACTGATGGTAATGAGTCTGCTCCTTCTTGGTTTCTGTCCCATTCTGATAGCTGCTACAGATGATCAGATTTCACGAACTCTGCATCTTCTTTGTTCTGACATCTGATAGACATTTAGTCCTTATTTTTCCCTCACTGGAATATGTGGGAGCTACTGAATCTCCTTCTAAGTCACAAGCAGTTGGCTGCCAAAGAAATGGAAGACAATCCCTCTGTCTGTTCATTCCATGTTTTCTTTTTTTCTTTTTTTTTTAGATCAGCTCCTCTATGAGTGCCTCAGATTGGCCTGCCTCCCTGCTCTGAGCCAACAACCAGGAGGTTCAAAGCCTGTTTGATTACAGAAGCAGCATTTTAACCCTTCCCTTATTCTCTCTGAAGTTCTCTTGGTTCCTCCAGCCCACTCCTATCCCCATCTCCCAGGCTGGGAAAGACTTTTGCTTTACCTGTGGCAGAAAATGTTCTTTATGTCAAAGGTTGTCACCTTCCTGCCCTTTCAGAGTTCTTAGAAATTCTTTTCTTTGAAGCCTTGCTTTCAGGAATATTGTTTCATTATGGATCATCCATTGACGTCTACTTTGATTAAACAGAAATTAAGCAATGGTTTCCTTATTCTTGGCCTGTCTGCCTACTCCTAGAAGCACTTGCAAATGCTTTGGCTATAATTTGTTGAAGGGCGGAGCTCCTTGGGGGAGTTGGAAGCAATTAGGAGTCTCAAGTGGGGCAGAGAACTATTTCTACCAACATTTGCACTTGCCTTCAGTGGTGCCAAGTTTTTACTGGAAAGTTCATGTTGGATTCGCATCCATATTTATTGGTTATCCTTGCATTTGCGTGTGGCCATGTGACTGGTTCTAACCAATGAAATGTGAAAGGAGCTTTGTACATCAGTTCTAGGTTGACATTGTTTATAATGGACGTTCTTTCCCTGTGCTCTCTCCTGTCTCCTGCCCGCAGCTGGAAGTCAACGTCAGTGGTGACCTTGAGAGTATTATGTCAATACTGGTTAATCTTCTGTCAGCTTGGGTTCCCGCATGACCATATGGAGAGATGATTCTTGCCCATCCTCTTGTTGTTTCAAAAATAAACTTATCTTTTGAGTAACTACTTGATATTTTTTGGTTTATTACTTTTATCAACTAGTGCTACTTCAACCAATCCAGCAGGCGTGAAAAGACATATTTCTAAGAGTTATTCTTGCTACAATAACAGAGTATAATTTCCTTAAAAGGGAACAAAGCATCTTCAAAATGAAAGAAAAGTCATTTCTTACATGCTTTGTTTGGACTATATATTCCTGTTATACTTGGGTGTTGGGATAAGTCTGGGGGTTCATAAACTCTGGTAGTTGGTGTTTTTGTACAGTGGACAGAGTGATCATTTTAATTTTTTGGTTTGGTAAAAGCCAAACCAAACAAACAAACAAAAAAGAAGAAGGTGTGACAGAGATCATATGTAATCCTCAAGTCTTAAATATTTACTTTCTGGGTCTTGATAGAAAATTTGGTATCTCCTAGCCTACATAGTGGGGAAACCAATGAACTTACACTGTATTATGTAAGGAAGACTACTCTGCATGTAAAGAATTGAGTAGTCTATCCTGGGTTGATCTGTGGCATTATGATTTAGGCCCTTGAAATTGATAGGAATTCTATGGAAAGTGTACACTTGTCCCAACCCTAATGGAAAAATAAAAAGATTTGCTCAACTTCACTTCTTGTGCCTGTAGAACAAGCTTGCCTTGTTCATATACTTGACTGATTATTTTTCAGGTTGATAGTTTGTTATTATACAGACACAGCTGGAGAAGAGAAACTATCCTCTTTTTTTGTTTGTTTGTTTATTTTGGATTGGCCCATGCCTTTTGGATTTATAGAGTGGATGAAACATTTTCAACACTTCAATAAAGAAAATAAATTCTCTTGAGACTTGAGTAACTGAAACATAGTAATGGTCTTCTTTTTCTCTCTTTATAGCCTTAGAAAAGTCAAGCACATTTGTCCAGGATAACCTAGATTAACCTTCAGGCTCTAGATTTATTATAAATATATGATATTCAGTAGATTTTCAGCCAAGTCTACCCATTTGATCCCCCAGGTCATTGATAATAATTAAGAGGCTGTGCTTATGGCTTCTAAGGGGGACCAAAATCAAGACTGTATTATGATTAAGCCTCTGCTTATGATATGTGCCAATGAGCAAGATTTGTTTAAGTTGGCAGATTTTAATGCTTATGTGAAATATTTTTTATTTTCCTGCCACTAATTATGTTATGATTAAGTTATGCCCACTGGAGTGTAATTATCTATTGCATAATCCTTTCTATACATGGGTCCCTAGAAATTTGCCACTTCAATAGTGCTGACTGAGGCTTTGCAGCACCTTCTTAATGATAAAACTTTCTTTCACACAGTTCGGTTTATCTTCTTCTCCCTAGGAACTCCTTAATAATCATTTTAGGAAGAATAAACCCATAGTCTAGGTTGTTTATCTTGCATATAGCTTTTCTCATCTGGCCCTTGTGACTTCTGGGGCAGTCATGATCACTGTGAGTCCCTAAGCAGGGAGGGTCCTACTCAGCCGTGGTAGTGGGACACTTCTCCAAGAGGTGGCACTGAGAGGTCATTTTTATTTTAGCATCTCTTCTGATGGCTTTGTGCTTCTCCAAGTCACAGAACAGTGGAGCGCTGGTAGATGTTCTGTGATTGACACCGCCTATTGCCTTCATTTTTATATTCTTTCTTGTTTTAGATAGCTATATAATTTTCTTTACCTCTGAGACTCTAAAGTTTTATACTGTCTTCTGGGTGGGGAGAATAATGCTTCCCCGCGCTAGCCCAGTAGTGGTCCCTCCTCTCTCTTTTCTGTGCATCTTAGCCTGAGTGCCGTCGTGGCAAAGACCACATCTGTCTTTCCCACGATTTGACTCATAAGAGTCTTGTATGGTGTCTGGCACCTGACAACAGTTTGCTGAAAAACATTAATGAATAATCTTTCCTCTGCAGTGGGTTCTGAGACCTTCTCAACTTCTGGAGTTTATTTTATAATTCTATAGATTAGATGAATAGATTATATTAATTTTTAATTCTTTTTCTAAGATTCTGTGATTCTAGATATGTACCCTGTGATTGATTTATTTGCATATCAGTCATTTGGCAGGCATTTATTATGCACCTTCTGTGTGCCAAGTGATGTTCAAAATACAGTGATGACCACAGTTGAAAAGGTCCCTGATCTCCTGGAGGTTACATTTTGTGACAGACAGAAAATTAAGTGAATCACAGAAGTACTAGATAGTGATCCAGGCTGTGTAAGGATGAAAGCAGAGCACTGTGAATGAAAGTGGTGGGGGGTGACTTTAGTGTGAAGAAGGCTTCTCTAGGGAGGTAGCATCAACTAGTGCTGCAGGGGCGTGGAAGGGAAGAGCATCATGGGCAGAAGGAGCAGTGAAGGCAGACACCTCCTGGGAGAAACATGACTGAAACACTCAAAGAAGGCCAGTGGGGCTGGCGCATATGGAACAAAAGCTGAAGCTTTGAGTAGGCACTGGAGGTGGTAGGTGTGGTCAAAATGAGATGGGGACAGCCTGAAGATGATAGTAATGATTCAACATGAAAACATTAGCAAAAAAATGGCACTTGAAAAGCAGTCTCGGCATGGAGGGCAAACAGCTGAAAATTAATCTTTGATTTTAGCCCATCTTCTGCGTTAAGACCCCTGAAAGCTGGACAAATCTTGTACCCAAGTGTAGGGCATTGCACAAAATACCTTTAAAGAAGGGCCAGAAAATAAAAAGAGAAAGAAAAAAAAATCTACGCTGTTTAATCCAGAATGGATTCACAAGGGAAGGTCTTTCTTCTCGAAAGCAATTATACTCTATAGCACGTTCTTTTCCCTAGTGTCTCAGCTTCCCACGATGCCTGACTTCATTAAAGCAGGCAGGAAGCAGGATTCTCTGTGATGTGCTGGTAGAATTTTATCTTCTGAGCTGCAACTAATTGTTCTGATGAAAAAAAAAAAAAAAGCACACTATAACACTATATGAGAAGAAGATCAATGCTTGCACGCTGGGCGAACTTGGAAAGAAAGGAAACAAAGAGAAGAATAACAAAACCACAGCACATTGTTTTCTCTGTCACATTTTGTTTATATAAAACATAAAACTAGGAGTGAGTTTGGCTTAATGACAGATCAGAGTGCTGTTTAGAAGAAACTAATTGTAGCTTTGTCCAGGCAAGTGTGTGTGTGTGCGTGTGTGTTCTCAAGTGTATATATAGATTATATACTCTTGTTGTAGGTTTTTTTTTTCTTTTCTTTTTTTACTATTTATTTGGCTGCACCAGGTCTTCGTTGCTGCATGTAGGATCTTCAGTCTACATTGCACGTCCCGTCTGTGGGATCCCAGGGATCGAACCCAGGCCACCTGCACTGGGGTCATAGAGTCATAGCCACTGAACCAGCAGGAAAGACCCTTTGTTACCATCTCGATTCCTCAGTTTTTAAAATGGGGGTATGCTTGCTTATTGTAGCCCTGTCTCAAGGAATGCAGTGAAAAGAGATAACTGAAATAATTGAATTGTTATTGTGCCCTCTCTTTTTAATAATATGGTAATAATAACAATACTGTGAACTCTAAATAAGCCAAGTACTTCTTTGTAGGTGTGAGGATAATTGGGCTCTATTTTTAGCTCTCCCTCCAACTCAAGTGAGGACTGGATTCACCCTCCTCTCCTCTGAGATCCGCCCCTGGGATACTTGGATTTGACCAGGTTTACACGGAAGTCCTTCCCTGTTCTGAGGTCTGTGATTCTAAATACCTATCAATTCTTTGTATTTCCCCCGTGTATTTTGACTGGATCGCCACAGGGACTTATGATCTATCTCCCAGGAATGTTCTGATATTTATAACAGAAGAGACTAGAACATGATGATAGGAGAGACTTTATTTGAAGTCTTATTTTGAGAAAGCAAAAAGCCTTTATATGTCTACCGAATCCTTCCTACTTTTTGTCATTGTTAAAAAGGAAACTTAGTCATTGTTGGAAGGAGAGGGTTGATGGGTCTGTTTGAGGTCCTTCCTACTCCAGTGTGGTCTGAGAAACAGCAGCAACACTTGGGAACTTGTGGGAAGGCCCTACCCCAGACCTTGAGTCAGGATCTTCATTGTAACCAGAGTGCTAGGTGAATCAAGGTCAAATTTAAGACACTCTATTTCAGATGAGTGGCCAGTGAAGAGTGTTGTTTAGTAGGCTGCCCATTCCAACCTCAAAGAGAGGGTATATAGTGTTTGCAAGAGACTCATGTGCAGCACACTGCTTGCTCTTGCCCTATACCTTGAGGTTTGTCTTTAGAATCACTTACAAAATATTGTAAATGTAAGACGTGGTGTTCTCCCGGCAAATCGAGAATGGAACCAGTGACCCATTTCATGGTTGGTAGTTACTGTTCAATATTTAAAAGTGCAATACACATTTCTGCTTGCCGATATGAGCCTGTTTTGAAGAAATGCCCAGGCTGGGTAAAACAGTCACCTCAATTTCTCATTTGAAGGCTGTAGACTGGATAAACAGCTTGTCAATCCATGTGTATTTAAAGTAATATTCAGAATAAATTTACTCCTCTTGTGCATACACTGAATACAAAAGGTGTGTGCATGTGTGTCTGTGTGTGTGTACAGGAAAGGTGGCAGATGGATATTGGCCTCTGTTAACTTAAAATATATTTATTACTGGTCTATGCATAGGGCCATAGTACAATGAACTCAAAAGTGACTGTCTTGGATGGCTATTTCTTTTCCAGTTATTAGGGCTTGGAACTGAATAGGTGATTTTGCCATAGAAGGTAAAAATGAGCTACCTTGAATGAGCTATTGAGTTTCTCATTTCACCTGAGATCTGTTTTGTGGCTCTGGGAGATTAGTTGTACTTTCAATGTATCACTTGGATGCTTTTCTTAGAGAAAAATAACTAGAGAATCTCAAAAGAATGCATGCAAGCCATACCTTTGACTTCAATGGGAGCAGACCCGAAACCACACAGTGCAAAAGGGAATTTTATTGGCAAGAACTAGGAAATGTTCTGAAGTTATCAGGGCAATATTTGAATTAGACGACAACGGGAGTCAGTGGACCTCAGGTTTTCTGCTTTTTTAGAGCTGGGAATGCCTTAGCTGAGACTGTATACCCTACAAGTTTGAGGACCTCATTTATAATACCACCAACTGTTCTGATCAGTCTATAATACAGGAAGGGGGTTCTTCAAGAAATAAGAAAGCACCTCAATACATTTTCTGAGTACATGTATCCAGTAATAACTCTGAGTATACAGCTCTTTGCCTCTGAGTAGTTGGCCCTGTGGAGAAGAAGTGAGAAGGGAGGAATAATCCAGAAGAGCTGTTTAATCTTATTCACATGTTCATGGGCTTGACCTGTGTTATAACTTCATAACATGTTAAATTTCCTGGCAGAAGCCTCAGAGGTATGCTGGTTAATCCTTTTCTTTTATGGATTGTCTGAGTGACACGCCCAGCTCACAGAATTTGTAGCAGAGTTAGGACTAGAGCTCAGTAGTCTCGAATGACAGGGCATTGAACGTTCTGCTGCATGAGAAGAAAGAATGTTATAGAAGGGGATAGGGTACAGGAGAAAGTTACCCTCTGGAGTTTAAAACAGACCCCAGGTTATAAGAACACCTGTCCAGCTGTCCCAACTGCTGGCCAGCAATCAGTGCCAGGCCATGCAGGCCCTGGGTTTCTCCAGCCTGGCGTATGTGTGTGTAAAAGGCTTCTATTCAGAGGAGTGTTGATGGACATCTTCAAAGCGAATTTGCACAAGGCAGGTGGGAGGTAAAGTGTGGGGAGGGTACTTTCTTCCTTTGCTGTGAATTTGGTCCACAAGCCTATCTTGACTGTAAGCCATCGTCCGAGTTAAGTAGCAGTAATATAAAAATAAAAAAATGATATTTCGAGTTTCTGTATTTTGTACAATGAGCTTCTACTGCACATGTATTAATAAAGACATTAAGCTGTGATAAAAACTGGAAGTCAACAAGGAGTGTTTCTGCAAGGTTGCCATTCAAATTGTGTCACTATTTTACTTTGGTCAAAAGAAGCTTGCAATTGCAGTATGTTGTTATTGATTTTACTCTTTATCAAACATTGTTTTATTTACTACTTTCTCCACAGTACCTGGTCCTAGACATTTTTACTAAAATGCTGCAGTTTTTTTCTTTTCTTCCTTTAACTTTTAGAAACATAATTTACCCATGGTAAAATGTAATGTGTTAAGTACACAGTTTGATGAATGTATACATATGTATACGTACACCTGTGTGTCATCAATCTGGATCAAGATGAAGTATATACCCATCATCCCAGAAAGTTCCACTGTGCTCTTTTTAGATTTTGCTCCCATGGCCCTACTATTTTGACTTCTATCACCATACATTGTTTTTGTCTATTATTGAACTTTATTTAAAATGGGATTCATGTATGCTTTTGAAAAAATGTAAAAAATGAGCAAGATAATACTCTGTCTTCAAAAAGTTTATAATCCAGTGGAGTAGACACATAGGTAAATGGGCAATTCCTTTATTCAGTGTATTTTTTTTTTTTTTTAATTTCATGCCACACTAGTTATCATGGTATGTGCATGTGCATGCTCAGTTGCTAAGCTGTGTCTGACGCTTTGGGACCCTGTGGACTGTAGCCCACCAGGCTCCTCTGTCCATGGGATTTTTCTGGCAAGAATACTGTCATTTCCTACTCCAGGACATCTTCCAGACCCAGGGATCAAACCTGCATCTCCTCCATTGGTAAGCAGATACTTTACCACTGAGCCACCTGGGAAGCCCTAGTTAACATGGAGAATACAGTAAAAACAAGCCAGGCATACTGCCTGCACTCAAGATGCTCACTGGGTAGCTAGGATATGACACTAAAGAAATTTGTGGATAGTTAGTATTGTGATAAAGCTTTATATCTGGATTCTGAGAGCACAGATTAAGGGCATTTGATACAAAGGATGACGGAGCAGGATCAGGAGAATGTTTGATTTGAATTCAGTCATAAAGAGCAGTGATGAATTAAGCAAGTGCTCATAGTGTCCCTTGATTTTTCTGGACCGTTTCATAAGTCACTGAACATCCTTGAGAACATGCAGAGATGAAGATAGACTTATTTCCCTAGCTTGAAACAATTCCTTCTCACTAGGACCCTGAGAGTTGAATGCGGCAGTCACTTCTTTTGATTTCTTTGGCTGGGAAGAGAGGGTTTTTGGCCCTTTCCCCAGAAGGCTATTTTCCGCATGCATCACATGCTGTGACAGCTTAGCCGTAAGATTAGCAGGGACTGACTTAAGCAGGAAACATGGTGCTGGGTGTCGCTGGGCTGTGGGGCTGTTTCCACTGGGATAATGGAGACCTCAGATGGTTTGTTTTTGTTCCCTTTCCCAAAATGCTCCTCTCCGAGACTTTGAGAATCCAAGTCAGGCTCTCAAGGACTGTTAAGCTTTCTGAGAGTCTGTAGATGCTAAATAGAGAAATTTAACTCAGGAGATTGTTTACAGATGGGGAACTGAAGTGCAGAGAAGTGAAGTTAGAAGCTACCAAGGTGAGATGATGAGTTACTGACTGAGCTGCCTGGACCCACAATTATTGTGTTTTGCACACAGGCTGGACTCTTTCCTTTGCAGAGACTATATTTAAGTTCACAGTCATTTCTTAAGCAACCCACCTGCCAGCCTTGCTCCTGGAGGTTTACATGAGACATTCCCGGCTGTCGGTGTTTAATATCCTTGTCTTAAAGTACAAAATCATGTTGATAGCAGGAATGGATATATCTCATCTTTGTATTGTCAACTTCAACCACTGCCTTGGGATGTAATAGAGTTTTAATACATATTAATTTATTTCTTGAATTGAAAAAAATTGGATATAATTTTGGTTAGTTTGAAATCTCTTCTCATCATTGCCGCTATCTAGCTTGTCTAATATGGGCTTTCTAAACTTCTGTTTCCTTAGCAGTAAAATGGTGGCATTCATTCATTCAACAAATGTTTATTGATCACTCACTGTATTCCAGGAAATGTGATATGTTTTGGAGAGTCTGTGAGAGGTGATGAAAGAAATAGTCCCCACTCATTGTGGCTGCTTGTCTGCTGGAGATGAAAGATAGTTAAAAAACTGATGTAATAGAAGCCCATTCATCAATCATGATGGAGATCAATAATTATTTGATTAATTTTTAAGTCAGTTAAAGTGAGGAATTGTAAAAACCTCCTCCATGAATTAAACATATTTATTTTTAAAAACTGTAAAATATTCATAACATAAAGCTCACCATTTTGACTATTTTAAACCATACAGTTAAGTGAAAGTGTTAGTTGCTCAGTCATGGCTGACTCTTTGCAACCCTATGGACTGTAGCCCCCCGCCCAGATTCCTCTGTTCATGGAATTTTCCAGGCGGGAATACTGGGTGGGTAGCCATTATCTTCTCTAGGGGATCTTCCCAACCCAGGGATTGAACATGGTTCTTCTGAATTGAGGTGGATTCTTTACTGTCTGAGCCACCAAGGAAGCCCCATGCAGTTCAGTAGCATTAGGTATATTCACATTGTTGCATATCAACATCATCCTTCTCCAGAATTTTTCATCTTTTCAGTCTGAAACTGCGTCTGTTAATTATAACTCCCCATCCCCCTCTCGGCTCACCCCCTTGCAACCACCATTCTACTTTATGTCTCTGTGTGCTTAACTTCCCAGGTGTGTGATACAAGTGGAATCATATAGTGTTATCCATCTGGTGATGTCCATGTATAGAGTCATCTCTTGTATTGTTGGAAGAGGGTATTTGCTATGACCAGTGTGTTCTTTTGACAAAGCTCTGTTAGCCTTTGCCCTGCTTCATTTTGAACTCCAAGACCAAACTTGCCTGTTACTCCAGGTATCTCTTGACTTCCTACTTTTGCAGTACAGTCCCCTATGATGAAAAGGACATCTTTTTTTTGGTGTTAGTTCTCGAAGGTCTTGTAGGTCTTCATAGAACCATTCAACTTCAGCTTCTTCAGCATTACTGGTAGGGGCATAGACTTGGATTACTGTGATATTGAATGGTTTGTCTTGGAAACAAAAAGAAATCATTCTGTCATTTTTAAGATTCCATCCAAGTACTGCATTTCGGACTCTTCTGTTGACTGTGATGGCTACTCCATTTCTTCTAAGGGATTCTTGCCCACAGTCGTAGATATAATGGTCATCTGAATTAAATTCCAGCCCATTTTAGTTCACTGATTCCTAAAATGTTGATGTTCATCCTTGCCCTCTCCTGTTTGACCATTTCCAATTTACCTTGATTCATGGACCTAACATTCCACCTTACCTGCCACCTGAGAAATTGGTATGCAGGTCAAGAAGCAACAGTTAGAACTGGACATGGAACAACAGACTGGTTCCAAATCGGGAAAGGAGTACATCAAGGCTGTATATTGTCACCCTGCTCATTTAACTCATATACAGAGTATATCATGCAAAATGCTGGGCTATATGAAGCACAAGCTGGAATCAGGATTGCCAGGAAAACAAAGAGGAACTAAAGAACCTCTTGATGAAAATGAAAGAGGAGAGTGAAAAAGTTGGCTTAAAACTCAACATTTAAAAAACAATATATAAGGTGGTAACGATAACCCTATATGCAGAACAGAAAAAGAGACACAGAAATACAGAACAGACTTTTGAACTTTGTGGGAGAATGTGAGGGTGGGATATTTCAAAAGAACAGCATGTATACTATCTATGGTGAAACAGATCACCAGCCCAGGTGGGATGCACGAGACAAGTGCTCTGGCCTGGTGCACTGGGAAGACCCAGAGGAATCGGGTGGAGAGGGAGGTGGGAGGGGTGATTGGGATTGGGAATACATGTAAATCCATGGCTGATTCATATCAATGTATGACAAAACCCACTGGGAAAAAAAAATAATAATAAAAATAAAAATTAAAAAAAAAAACAAACAAACAAAAAACAAAGATCATGGCATCCAGTCCCATCACATAGTCCCTGTCAAATAGATGGGGAAACAATGGAAACAGTGACAGACTTTATTTTCTTGGACTCCAAAATCACAGCAAATGATGACTGCAGCCATGAAATTAAAAGACGCTTACTCCTTGGAAGAAAAGCTATGACCAACCTAGACAGCATATTAAAAAGTAGAGACATTACTTTGCCAACAAAGGTCCATCTAGTCAAATCTATGGTTTTCTAGTAGTCGTGTATGGTTGTGAGAGTTGGGACTATAAAGAAAACTGAGCGCTGAAGAATTGATGCTTTGAACTGTGGTGCTGGAGAAGACTCTTGATAGTCCCTTGGACCACAAGGAGATCAAACCAGTCCTTCTTAAAGGAAATAAGTCCTGAATATTCATTGGAAGGAAACTCCAATACTTTGGCCACCTGATGGGAAGGACTGACCCATTGGAAAAGACTCTGATGCTGGGAAACATTGAAGACAGGAGGAGAAGAGGACGGCAGGGGATGAGATGGTTGGATGGCATCATTGAGTTGATGGACATGAGTTTGAGGAAGCTCAAGTAGTTGGTGATGGACAGGGAAGCCTGGCGTACTGCAGTCCATGAGGTTGCAAAGAGTCGGACAGGGCTGAGCTGATATCGTATTGGTTCTTTCGTGACTGGCTTATTTCACTTACGGTGTCTTCAAGGTTCATCCAGGTTGTAGCCTCTGTCAGAATTTCCTTTCTTGTTAAGACTCAGTAATAGTCTGTTGTATGTATATACCACATGTTTCTCCGTTCACCCACTGATGGACATTTGTTTGGATTGCTTCCAGAAAGTTCTAGATTTTTTTTTTCACAGTCTTTTAAATCAGTGTTAACCATACTGAATTTGATAGAGTTTTTTTTAAAGCAACTTATCTATTCTTTTCAAAATATTTAACTTCTAGAAAAAAATACTCTTGTATTACCACATTTTATCATTTACGTACAGTTTAATTAAATTGTACAATTAGAATAACAAGTGCACCTGACCTAAAAAGGAATGAGAACAAACAGTTGGCTCTCGGTGAACATTTTTTTGGAGATCTATTTTATTTTATTTATTTATTTTTGACTGCACCACATGGTTTATGGGATCTCAGCTTTCTGACCAGGGGTCAAACCAGTGCCCCCTGCAGTGGAAGTGTAGAGTCCTAAGCACTGGACCACTAGAGAACTCCCAGCTCTGGCTGAACATTGATGAGGATGACTGCAGGTTTGCAGGGCTGGTGGAGAGCAGACAATTAGGCAAGAGTGAGTTTTTACAAGAAGTGAAAGGGTTAGTTAATCTGGTTGATTGCTTTATTGGCTGTTGTTTTAAAGAAATCATACTGTTACAAAAAGCAAGAATTTGTGCTATGAGACAGAAGTGCGCAGAGAATCTGGGTACAAAGGACTTCAATTACTAATCCCTGTTAGTCTAGAGATGAGAAAGTACTTCCCAAGAAGCATTTCAATTTATCTTGAAGGATGAGGAGAAATTAGCCAGAGAAAACAGGGAAGATATTTGAGGCAGAAGGAATAATATATACAGTTGTATAAAACAGTAAAAACACCTGGGACATTTAAATATTCTGTTATGTTGGAAGTAAAGGTTGCATCCATTAATTTTAAAAGGCATGTTGTATGCCTCCACACACTGGGAGACACAAGCTAAACAAAATAGATATGGCTGCTCCACACATGAGGATCACCATCTCTAGGGGAAGACAGGCACTTTTCAAACAGAAATGTGACACTATGACATGTATCATAAAGGAGAAATAGAAGGAACAAATGAGGTCCTATAATGTGGCAGGCGGTGTGACACAGATATTGGGGGAAGTGTTAAAAGAAAGGCTTTGGTAAAATAATTTAAAGTTTGAAGGTGAATATTGAAATAAACTTCTAATCACCAGGCACATTGAAATAAAGAATATTCCAGAAGAAGCACATGTGCAAATGCCAAGGTGGCAGGAGAGGTTAGAACAAGTATGAGAGCTAAGACTGGGGAGTTGGACTAGTGCAGACAGTGTTCTGGTGTCATATTGAAAGGTTGTAAGATTTGGGCCGGCAAGTTTCTAAGCTCCTTATTCATCTCCGAGTGTCATCCTCTAAGTGTTATACATATCAATTCAATCAGCACACTCTTACCTACCGTCATCATTCTGCAATTGTTGGTGCATTTGTTTTAGGGAGCTGTTGAATGCATCTGGATTATATGCTAAATCTTAAATTCCAATGACTTGGCCAAAGAAGGATCTCCAGTGACTTAAAAGAGAAATGAGCTATTTGCTGCTGCTGTTGTCAAGGTGTTTCTCTTGCTTTGCATAAGTTCAAGGAGACAGTGAATACAGTTTCCAAAGGCCATGTTAACTTCTACTGTCTGCTAAACACAGATGAATCCTAATTGGGTGGATTACTTTAAATGCAGGAGATTCATTATCCAAAGCAATGAAGTCCACTTTTCCCCTTACTGCCTTTGTGGGGAGCTTGTATATCACACTTGATTAAGTGATGGCAGCTGAGATGATTGTCTACCTTCAGCCTACTGGTTTAGTTTCTCTGGTAGAATAGTTACGCTTTACTTACAGAAGCTCTTTGTGTATCACTTAATGTATCCTTTGTGTCCAAAACTTCCCCTTTGTTATAAAAACGAAGAGCTGGTAGAAATATTCCAGTGCCCACCCAAGGTGTTGATTTTTTTTTTCTTTGTAAGTGAAGTCACTCAGTTGTGTCTGACTCTTTGTGACCCCATGAACTGTAGCCTACCAGTCTCCTCTGTCCATAGGATTTTCCAGGCAAGGGTGCTGGAGTGGGTTGCCATTTCCTTCTGCAGGGAATCTTCCCAACCCAGGGATCAAACCTGGGTCTCCCGCATTGTAGGGAGATGCTTTACCATCTGAACCACCAAGCTTCCTAGCTTTCTTTGTAAAGGCAAAGTAAATACTGATTCTAAACATTTTCATGTCTGCTTTGTGTATTCTTCTGGGTGCCAAAAGGGTGGGCTGAGTGGTTGCATATATCATCAGTGCTAATATTGTTTGACAGTGTAATTATAAAAATATATAATGATAATGAAAGCAGAGGCAATAACATTTGGTCTGATCCCAAGGTCAAATTGTTTTCCTTAGTTTTATATGTGAAGTGCATTTTAAAACCTCTGATTCCTCCTAACATCTTGCTGCTTAATTTATGAATTTAATTGTGAAGTGGCACTTCTTTTGTACCATTGTGTACTGACTCCACCGAGTCTCATTTGAAGCTTCCGGTTGCCTCTCAGAATTTCACGTGTGTTTGATGTACAGCTCGGGAATGCTACCATTTGAATATTGATGTATTCTTTTGCATGCTCTAGCCCTGTGATACCACTTTCAGTTCCCCCAGCATGACAAGACTTTCTATGTCTCTGGATTTGAGTCTGCGGTTCCCTCTCCCTGTAGCTCTCCTGCCCTTGCTTGTTAAGCAGACACTCACCCTTTAAGACCGAGTGTCATCTCCCCCTGAAACCTCACTACACTCCCCCTGTGTGTGTCGCTCTCTCCTCTTCTCCGAGGACGGCACATATACCGTATCATCACGCTTACCAAAACCACTCATTCAACAGTTACTGTGCTATATTTACTGAATTAGGCATAGAGATACTACAGAACTTACTCAGTAATTTTCTCCGCAGGTCTTTGAACTCCTCAAGGCGGAGAGGTCTTCCCTGACACTGAGCACTAACTCAGCAAATGCTCGGTGAACGCACAGCAGTGGTAATACATGTGGCTAACCTGTATTGAATTTTTATTTTCATTGAGAGTAAGCTCCTTGCTTTCATCAATTTATTTAGTGTTCACAGCAATCCTCTGATGCAGTTGTCATCATACCCATTTTTACCTTTATCTGTTACACCAAGGTTGATTAATTTGCCCAAGGTCATCCAGCTACCAAGAGAGGAAGTTAAGATTTGCACCCCCCTCAGTTCTGTGTTATTCCCAAGGCCATATAATCTGCCTCCCACTGATATGAGTTGTGTTGAAATCATAGAAGCAGTTGGATAGAAAAAATTAGAGTGGTGATGAATAGTAACTCCAATCTGAATAGCACTTTACCATTTACATAGAATATTGCTATGCATTGTGTCATCTGATTAAAAATGATAACTTTTTTATACTTTTTCAATGTAAAAGAATCACAGGTGAATTATATGTAAACTAATGGAAACAGCCTCTAAATGCCACCACCCAGAGATAACGTTCATCAGTGATTGCCATCACTATTTTGTTGTATGTTTTCTTTCTCCCCCCACCTCTGTGTATATTTATGTGATGATACTGTTAACAATGTTCCTTTAATGATATATCAATAAATATCACTAACTTCATATCTACCGTGATATTTTATAGTATTTGACTTTGGGCCTGTGCCAATAATTGATCTGTCATTTCCGTGTTGATTCGCCCACTCTGATCCCCGGGGGTTTTGCTTCTTTGCGTTACTGGCCTGTTCCATCTCCAGGAGGCAGGAACCGGACCACTTGTTGCCCCACCTCTAATTACTCTTTGGCTCATTTGCATGTTTCCTTTCTCACTGTTTTATTATTAATACAGTGGTCTATGCTTGCTCAGACCACAGTTTCGTCTGTCAGACTCTGCTCAATGAGGTCAAACTCCAGCCGGGTTCCTACCTCTCTGTCCTTCCTTGGGAGCCAGAGAACCAACATTCCATGATTTTCTCTTTCTCTGCTTCTGCATAAGGTACTTGCTGAGGTGAAAATATTTCTTTGACTTCATGACTTAACCCATTTTATCTTTTTTTGTCAGTTAAACTCAACTTATTCTTTATTCCGTCAAAGAAATTCTCCTTTGGATGAATTGAGTCCCTGAAAAGTTAGGATGCTGGCAAATTGTTGTTTACAACACTATGAGGTCTGTAGGAAGCACCGCTGCCGTCACTCACTGATGGGTAAGATTATGCAGCCTCAGGAAGATTAAGCGATTTTAACCAGTGCCGCCAGGTAGCAAGTGTGGTAGTTTCAGTACCTGGCCCAGGTCTCCTACTTGAGTGTGAATGTCTACCTTTAGCCACACTAACGTTATTGGTCAGAAATGTTATTACAAATTTAAGGAATGTGAGAAGAAAACACGTCTGTCATATTTTAAAACCTTGTATTGTGTTTTAGAGTAAAGCCAATTAGCAGTGTTATAATGGTTTCAGGTGGGCAGCAAGGGGACCCAGCCATATATGTATATACACACGTCTGTCCCTTCTCCCCCAGACGCCCCTCCCACCCAGGCTGCCACGAGACATTGAGCAGAGTTCCCTGTCCTGTACGGTAAGGCCTGGTTGGCTGTTCATTTCAGATACAGCGGTGTGTACGTGTCAATCCCAAACTCCCTAACTGTCCCTTCCCCCCATCCTTCCCGTTTGCCAGCCATAAGTTTTTTCTCTAAATTGGTGAGTCTGTATCTGTTTAAGTTCATTTCTTTTTAGATTCCACATATAAGGGATGTCATACAATATTTCCCCTTCTCTGTCTGACTGACTTCCCTCAGTATAAGAATCTCTAAGTCCATCCATGATGCTGCAAATGATGGTTATAATTCTTTCTACTACAAGTTACATTACGTTCTTAGTTTCAAATTTTAACTGACTTGAGAGGGGGTTAACTGGTTGTGACTAAGTACAAAATCTGATATGGGATTTTATACATACTCTTAACTCCTCTGTTTATCAGGTTTCAAGTACATTTCATTGCCTGTCTTCAGGATAAAGTTCAAAGTTGTTAAATTGGCATTTAACAACTATTGGAGTCCAGTCTACCCTTTCCCACTGTATCCTTTATTACTTATTTACAGAAATACTTTGTCTCAGTTAAACTTTTCCTTGTACTGTGGTCCTTGGGCTTCCCAGGAGGCACTGGTGGTAAAGAACCTGCACTCCAGTGCAAGAGATATAAGAGACGTGGGTTCAGTCCCTGGGTTGAGAAGATCCTCGGGAGGAGGGCATGGCTCCAGTAGAAGTAGCATCCAGAACAACACTCCAGTATTCTTGCCTGGAGAATCTCACGGGCACAGGAGCCTGGTGGGCTACAGTGATAGGATCGCAAAGAGTCGAACAAGGACTGAAGCTACTTGGCATGCATGCCTGTGGTCCAGGTATTTCCTGCTTCCTCTGGGCTCTACATTGATATTTAACCCACTTTCCTGCATCTGCCTTACAGAATATGACTCACCTCCTCCACGAAGCCTTCCTTTACCAGAGAGATAGACCACTTATTCCCTTAGAGTCAGAGAAGATTTGGCATCTCTTGAATTATATTTTATGCCATATGCCCTTGAATATGTTATATAAGCCTTTGCTATCTCAGTTTTTCTATAGGTTGGAATTATGAGCATGGCTTAGCTGGGTTTCCTACAAGGCTGCAACCAGTTGTCAGCCAGGACAGGATTCTTCAGTTCAGTTCAGATCAGTCTCTAAGTCGTGTCCGACTTTTTGCGACCCCATGAACTACAGCACACCAGTCCTCCCTGTCCATCACTAACTCCCGGAGTTTACTCAAACTCATGTCCATTGAGTTGGTGATGCCATCCAGCCATCTCATCCTCTGTCGTCCCCTCCTCCTTCTGCCCCCAATCCCTTCCAGCATCAGGGTCTTTTCAAATGAGTCAACTCTTCCATGAGGTGGCCAAAGTATTGGAGTTTCAGCTTCAGCATCAGGCCTTCCAATCAACACCCAGGACTGATATCCTTTAGGATGGACTGGTTGGATCTCCTTGCAGTCCAAGGGACTCTCAAGAGTCTTCTCCAACACCACAGTTCAAAAGCATCATTTTTTTGGTGCTCAGCTTTCTTCACAGTCCAACTCTCAAATCCATACATGACCACTGGAAAAACCATAGCCTTGACCAGACGGACCTTTGTTGGCAAAGTAATGTCTCTGCTTTTTAATATGCTATCTAGGTTGGTCATAACTTTCCTTCCAAGGAGTAAGCATCTTTTAATTTCATGGCTGCAATCACCATCTACAGTTATTTTGGAGCCCCCCAAAATAAAAAGTCTAACCCTGCTTCCACTGTCTCCCCATGTATTTCCCATGAAGTGAAGGGACCAGATGCCATGATCTTAGTTTTCTGAATGTTAAGCTTTAAGCCAACTTTTTCACTCTCCTCTTTCACTTTCATCAAGAGACTTTTTAGTTCCTCTTCACTTTCTGCCACAAGGGTCGTGTCATCTGCCTATCTGAGGGTATTGATATTTCTCCTGCAATCTTGATTCCAGCCTGTGCTTCTTCCAGCCCAGCGTTTCTCATGATGTACTCTGCGTATAAGTTAAATAAGCAGGGTGACAATATACAGCCTTGACGTACTCCTTTTCCTATTTGGAACCAGTGTGTGGTTCCATGTCCAGTTCTAACTGTTGCTTCCTGACCTGCACAGAGGTTTCTCAAGAGGTGGGTCAGGTGGTCTGGTGTTCCCATATCTTTCAGAATTTTCCACAGTTTATTGTGATCCATATAGTCAAAGGCTTTGGCAAAGTCAATAAAGCAGAAATAGATGTTTTTCTGGAACTCTCTTGCTTTTTCGATCCAGCGGATGTTAGCAATTTGATCTCTGGTTCCTCTGCCTTTTCTAAAACCAGCTTGAAAATCTGGAAGTTCATGGTTCACGTGTTGCTAAAGCCTGGCTTGGAGAATTTTGAGCATTACTTTACTAGTGTGTGAGATGAGTGCAATTGTGTGGTAGTTTGAGCATTCTTTGGCATTTCCTTTCTTAGGGATTGGAATGAAAACTGACCTTTTCCAGTCCTGTGGCCACTGCTGAGTTTTCCAAATTTGCTGGCATATTGAGTGCAGCACTTTCATAGCATCATCTTTCAGGATTTGAAATAGCTCAACTGCAATTCCATCACATCCACTAGCTTTGTTCCTAGTGATGCTTTCTAAGGCCCACCTGACTTCACATTCTAGGATGTCTGGCTCTAGGTGAGTGATCACACCATCATGATTATCTGGGTCGTGAAGATCTGTTTTGTATAGTTCTTCTGTGTGTTCTTGCCACCTCTTCTTAATATCTTCTGCTTCTGTTAGGTCCATACCATTTCTGTCCTTTATTGAACCCATCTTTGCATGAAATGTTCCTTTGGTAGCTCTAATTTTCTTGACGAGATCTCTAGTCTTTCCCATTCTGTTGTTTTCCTCTATTTCTTTGCATTGATCGCTGAGGAAGGCTTTCTTATCTCTCCTTGCTATTCTTTGGAACCCTGCATTCAAATGGGAATATCTTTCCTTTTCTCCTTTGCTTTTTGCTTCTCTTCTTTTCACAGATATTTGTGCGGCCTCCTGAGACAACCATTTTGGCTTTTTGCACTTCTTTTCTATGAGGATGGTCTTGATCCCTGTCTCCTGTACAATGTCACGAACCTCCATCCATAGTTCATCAGGCACTCTATCTATCAGATCTAGTCCCTTAAATCTATTTCTCACTTCCACTGTATAGTCATAAGGGATTTGATTTAGGTCATACCTGAATGGTCTAGTGGTTTTCCCTACTCTCTTCAATTTAAGTCTGAATTTGGCAATAAGGAGTTCATGATCTGAGCCATAGTCAGCTCCCGGTCTTGTTTTTGCTGACTGTGTAGAGCTTCTCCATCTTTGGCTGCAAAGAGTATACTCAATCTAATTTCGGTGTTGACCATCTGGTGATGTCCATGTGTAGAGTCTTCTCTTGTGTTGTTGGAAGAGGGTGTTTGCTATGACCAGTGAGTTCTCTTGGCAAAACTCTATTAGCCTTTGCCCTGCTTCATTCCATACTCCAAGGCCAAATTTGCCTGTTACTCCATGTGTTTCGTGACTTCCTACTTTTGCATTCCAGCCCCTTATAATGAAAAGGTCGTCTTTTTTGGGTGTTAGTTCTGAAAGGTCTTGTAGGTCTTCATAGAACCGTTCAACTTCATCTTCTTCAGCGTTACTGGTTGGGGCATAGGCTTGGATTACCGTGATATTGAATGGTTTGCCTTGGAAATGAACAGAGATCATTCTGTCATTTTTGAGATTGCATTGAAGTACTGCATTTCGGACTCTTTTGTTGACCATGATGGCTACTCCACTTCTTGTAAGGGATTCCTGCCCACAGTAGTAGATATAATGGTCATCTGAGTTAAATTCACCCATTCCAGTCCATTTTAGTTCACTGATTCCTAGAATGTTGACATTCACTCTTGTCACCTCCTGTTTGACCACTTCCAGTTTGCCTTGATTCATGGACCTAGCATTCCAGATTCCTATGCAATATTGCTCTTTACAACATTGGACCTTGCTTCTATTACCCGTCACATCCACAATTGGGTGTTGTCTCTGATTTGGTTCCATCCCTTCATTCTTTCTGGAGTTATTTCTCCACTGATCTCCAGTAGCATATTGGGCACCTGCCAATTTGGGGAGTTCCTCTTCCAGTATCCTATCATTTTGCCTTTCATACTGTTCAAGGTCATGGGACAATCTAAAGTTTATCTGCCATGGATGGTTAAAGAATTATACATGAAAGTAAACAAATAAATTAAATCATTAAGAAAAATTAGGGAAAATATTGATGACTATTTTTCTGACTTGCATAGTGAATGATGTTTTAAATATAAGGTAGTGAAAAAAGTGAATTAAAAAACTAGATTTTAAAAATTGAGAAAATTCTGATCATAAAAATTAAAATTATTTAGAAATATTGAAATGTGATTTCAATAACAGTGATTAACAAAATGTTAACATTATGAATATATATAAAGCTCACATAGATTGATAAGGAAAGCAATAGCTATTCAATAAACAAATGGAGGGGGAACATGGAGGAAATAATAAAAAAGAGAATACAAATGACTGGTAAATGTGCTCAGCCGCTTAAGAATCTACCTGCAATGCAAGAGACCCTGGTTTGATTTCTGAGACAGGAAGGTCCCCTGGAGAAGGGATAGGCTGCCCCACTCCAGCATTCACGTGCTTCCTTGGTGGCTCAGAGGGTAAAGAATCCGCCTGCAATGTGGGAGACCTCAGTTCGATTCCTGGGTTGGGAAGATCCCCTGGAGGATGGCATGGCAACCCACTCCTGTATTCTTGTCTGGAGAATTCCATGGACAGAGGGGCTTGGCGCGGGCAGTCATGGGGTCGCAAAGAGTCAGACTGGGCGACTAAGCACAGCACATGTTTATCTTCATAAGTAATTGAAAAATAAATTAGTAGTAATGCTTTGAGTATCAATAAATTAAGATATAAAATGCTCAATATTGGTAAAGATATGGCAATTGCACTCTCTCTTACCACTGGAAAGAGAGGAAAATAAGTATAACTCTTGTAAAAGCAAGGTATTAATCTGTTTCAAAAGCTTCAATATTGTATATATTATTTTACATAGTAATTCCTCTTCTGGGACTCTACTATAATGAAATAATCATCAATGCTGACAAAGATTTATAGACAATGATTTTCTTTGAAACACTTCATAATATGTCATTGAAGATAATCTAAATATCCATCAAGAGGGGAAATGATGAGTAAATTCTGGTGTATCTATAGTATGGGATATTGTGCAGTCATTAAAATGACATTTAAGATGAATATTTAATGACTTGGAGTAATGCTTAGATGGGCAAGAAAGAGCAGGATCCAAAATTGGTTATAATGTGGAACTAAAGTATAAAATTTATTGTTAGGAAATGTGTAACGATATTAGCAGTGGTTTTCTTGGGATTCAGAGTTATCCCTGTCAAAATTGTCCTCAGTAAAGAGTTAATTGCCTCATTTGGAATCTTTATAAATTTCTCATATTACACATGTTCTTTCATTTTTTTTAATTTTAATAAAGAATTAATGTTGGGTAAACACATAATCCTGAAATGACCTCAATCAAAGTTAGTTGTAGAAATCACTTGACAAAATGGGTGGAAATGAAGACAGAGAAATTGACTTCAGATTCAGTAATTGTTCTTGGTCCACCTTCCAATGGCTAGGGTAGAATGACAGTTTATACAGTACCCCCTGTAGAGCACATTTTAAAAAAGAATAAAGTGAGTAAGACTTGGCATTGTGTTTATTGACATTGTGACTATATTAGATACAGGAGGAATAAGAAAATATACCAGTTTATGTGAATGAATAGTTTTAGCTTAGGATAAAATACCTAGGGAGCATCACAAACATTCAGAATATTTTACGTGGAGTAGCGAAGTGAAGATGGTGTGTGCCAGGACATTGTGTTATACCAGTTTTCAATGAGACAACAAGGCATAAAAAGAATTATGAAAAATGGAAAGTTTATGTCCAGCATTCACAGAGGCTTTATTTGCATATTCTTTCTCCTCTCTTGACAAATGATTATGTGAACAGATTCGTTAACATTAGTTCAAAGAATGTGAGATAGAAAAATTGATTTTTCTATGTTCTGTATGTAATTTAAATATGCATATATGATTAAATTAAGATATTAAATATTATAGGTATACATTTAACCATTTGACTTATATTGCTAGTAAGCAAATAGTTCACTTGGCTAAAAATAGTAGCAGCATCAAACCTATCTTTTCATTGTAAAAATGCAGAATTGCCTAATATTCATGCTGACTTTATATACTGTTTTATATTTTGCATTTTTTCTACAATAAAAATGTATTTTGTTCTGACAAAATAGTCGACAGAAGTTTTCAGTTTATAATTTGAAAGGGATCTTAAAATTACAGATTTACTCATAGGGGAAGGAAAATATTCTTCATTCCTCTTTAAGATAAATAGATCTCAAATCCTTCTTATGTTGGTGGTTTGGAAGTGTGTGTAAAAGGTGTAGAAATCCCAGGAAACCTAAAGTGGTGGAGGAAAGAGAGAAGAAAGAATATGCAAATGAAATTTGTATAAATGGTGCAGATAAACTTTTCATTTTTCATAATTCTTTCTATGCCTTGTTGTCTCATTTGAAAACTCCTGTAGTTTTTTTTTTTTTTTTCTCTCTTAAACTGTGACCTACCACTCAGAACCTTTTTTGTTTCTTATGCTAAGCTTCACAAATAACTAGAGAGAAGTCCTTTCTCCAGTGAAAAACACTGGGTGCATCCTATCCTTGATCTTGAGATGAAAGTTAGCCTGTGGATTAATGGAGAAGGTGTTGATAGCGTCTGCTTTCTGGGTTGTGACGAGCTACTTTGTGGGTAGATGAAGATGAGGAAACAGAATTCTATGCATCCAGCTCTGATTTAGTCCCAGGCCTGGCCTCATTTAAATAAAATAGCTACAGTTGGAAGCAGAAGGGATGTTTTTAAAATTTTGAGCCCCAAATCCATGCAATAAAGAACAACACATTGTTGGAGTAGCAGAAAGTTGCATAATATATTCTTTGGTCAAATTCTTATTTTTATTTTCTCTGTGTTTTTCTCTCTGCTTTAAAATAAATGAAGAATGAGAAATTCTTACCTTCAGAAACTGTGCTAAAATTGAGTATTTCAGAAAAACTTTGTCAGCCTAAATGATTAAAGAATTTTATTCCTCTTTTCAGCCTTCTTCCTCCCTTCCTCCCCCGAAAGAGAGGGGAGTTAGGTACAGCATGATGTGATTCTCATTAACTGCCAACTTCTGGTTAAAAAACAGATGAGGACTTCTGTCAGATGAATAATCTCTTATCCTTGAGTTAGATGCATCTTGAGCAAACTCCACGTAATGAGTATCCACCATACAGTCACTGAGGGTCTGATCTTTATTATTCTTATTAAGATGCCATTTCCAGAACCTCTTTATTTGTATTTTTCAAAAGATTGCATAAGGAAGCCTAGGTCTTGCTGACAAATTACAGAAATTTCTTTCAAAATTACAATAAAAATAATGGCATTCATAGCTAATATTTACCAAATATTACCTGTGTGAATGTTGTTATTTAGTTGCTAAATTCTGTCCAACTCTTTTGTGACCCTATGGACTATAATCCCGCCAGGTTTCTCTGTCCATGGGATTTCCCAGGCAAGAATACTGGAGTGGGTGGCCATTTCCTTCTCCAGGGAATCTTCCTGACCCAGGGATTTAATGCAATGCAGGTGAGTTCTTTACTACTGAGCCGCCTAGGAAGCCTAGGAGTTAAGAGCAGATACTTTCAAAGTCTGGGTAGTCTCTTCAAAGTGAGTCAATTTACCTATTAACCTTTTAATGATCATTCCATACTATCTATTACATATTTTAACATTTTTAATTGCTAAGAAGGAAAGATCTGGGCTCCCTGGTGGCTCAGTGGTAAAGAATATGCATACCCATTCAGGAGACCAGGAGACATAGTTTCGATGCCTGGGTAGGGAAAATCCCCGGAGAAGGAAAGGGCAACCCACTGCAGTATTGTAACAGGGAAATCCCATGCACAGAGGAGCCTGGCAGGCTATAGTTCACAGGTGCAAAAGAGTTGGACACAACTTGGCGAATAAATAACAGTGAAGAAAAGATCTAGCAGCAGCCCTGTTTTCTTTCTTTTGAGTATTCATTTATTTGGCTATGCTGAGTCTTAGTTGTGGCATGTGGGATCTAGTTCCCTGAGCAGAGACCAAACCCAGGCCTTCTCCACTGGGAGTGTGAAGTCTTATCCACCGGGCCACCAGGGAAATCTGAGCAGGCCTTTTTTCTCCCTTCACAGAGTGATGCCCCCAGGAAGAAAGGATGGTTATTTGGTCATACCCTTTTGTAAGCAAGCAGACATAATTGATATTCAGTAGCAGGTGTCTTCTCATCTAGAGAGTCCTTTAAGAAGGATGTACCCAAACCAACTATGATAAACAAACCTAGAATCTTATAATTCATGGAGAATGGCTTGCTGGAAAATGTCATCTGAGCTCTGCAGCAGTTAGAATAGAGAATGCAAGTGCATTAGGGTCAACACGCCCCCTTTTTTTAGTCTGTTGTGTTCTTGCAGGCGTCACTTGGAGACCACGTGTTAAATGTGAGCTACGCAGTGTCCTTGCATGCGTTTATGGTCTTAGATGCTCCCCTTCCTGCTTGTGCCTTCTGATCACTTAAGTTACTAACATAGCTCGGCATTGGGTGATACCTCTGGTTCTTGGGAGCCTGGTTTTATAGACATTTCAATCCTTTGTGCTATCTCAGATGTCGCCCTAATTCAGTTCAGGTTTAGGGAGAACATGGCTTGATTACATAAGTGGCACAATGAATCAGGACCAGGGTCACCCTCAGTGATTACACAGATTATTCATTTCACTTAGAATCTTTAATGGTGGGAAGGTAACAGTTCAGTTCAGTCGCTCAGTCATGTCTGACTCTTTGTGACCACGTGGACTGCAGCATGCCAGGCCTCCCTGTCCATCACCAACTCCCGGAGTTTACTCAAACTCATGTCCATTGAGTCGGTGATGCCATCCAACCATCTCATCCTCTGTCTTCCCCTTCTCTTCCTGCCTTCAATATTTCTCAGCATCAGCTCTTTGCAGATGAGTTGGTTCTTTGCATCAGGTGGCCAGAGTATTGGAGTTTCAGCTTCAGTATAGTCCATTGCTAGAAGTTCTTACTATTAAATTATCAGAGGCTTCCCCGATGGGTCCGTGGTAGAGAATCTACCTGCCAGTGCAGGAGACATGGGTTCGATCCCTGATCTGGAAAGATCCCTCATGCCATGGAGCAACTAAATCTGTGCACTGCAACTATCGAGCCTGTGTTCTAGAGCCCACGCTCTCCAATGAGAGTAGCCACCATAATGAGAAGCCCGCACACTGCAACGAAGAGTAGCTTCTGCTTGTCATAACAAGAGGAAAGCCAGCACAGAAAAAAGACCTAGCTCAGCTAAACACAAGTAAGCAAATGAAATTAATAAAATAAAATAAGATAAGAATTGTCAGGCACTGACTAGAAGTTTCAAAACTGTACAAAAACTGTACAAAAATAAAACTGTACAAAACTGGTACAAAACTGTCATTCATTTTTCACTTGTTTAGGTTTAGGTTCACCTTGCAACACACACAAAGTCAGACACGACTTAGCGACTGAACTGCAAGAGCTGGAGAAGATGAGTGAATGAGCCCACTTTTTAGCGTTTATTGATTTATTTGGCTTACACCAGGCCTTAGCTGTGGCATGTGGGATCTAGTTCCCTGACCAGGGATGGACAGGTCCCCTGCAGTGGGAGTGTGGAGTCTTAGGCCCTGGGCTACCAGAGACATCATGGGGCTGACTTTAAAGCACTCTGCCCCATCATAAGGCCCTCTGATTCACTCCGTTGGTCATTCTGTGCTCACTCATGTCCAACTCTGTGTGACTCCATGGACTGTAGCCCGCCAGGCTCCTCTGTCCCTGGGATTCTCCAGGCAAGAATACTGGAGTGGGTTGCCGTGCCCTTCTCCAGGGGATCTTTCTGACCCAGGGATTGAACTCAGGTCTCGTGCATTGCAGGGGGATTCTTCTGAGCCAGCAAGGAAGCTCCCCATTGGCCATTAGGTTTCACTAAATTTTCTCCTAAGTAAAACTGAAAACGCTGAAGAATTGATGCTTTTGAACTGTGGTGTTGCAGAAAACTCTTGAGAGTCCCTTGGACTGCAAGGAGATCCACCCAGTCCATCCTAAAGGAGATCAGTCCTGAATATTCATTGGAAGGACTGATGTAGAAGCTGAAACTCCAGTACTTTGGCCACCTGATGCGAATAACTGACTCACTGGAAAAGACCCTGATGCTGGGAAAGATTGAGGGCAGGAGGAGAAGGGGATGACAGAGGATAAGATGGTTGGATGGCATCACTGACTCAATGGACGTGAGTTTGAGTAAACTCCAGGAGTTGGTGATGGATAGGGAGGCCTGGCGTGCTGCGGTCCATGGGGTCGCAGAGTTGGACACGACTGAGTGACTGAACTGAACTGAAAACTGAAAGAAACAACTTCAAGTCCCTTAAGTTCTTGAGGCAAAGCGGGTGAGAGAAGGTCTTCTTTGCCTTTGGTTCAGTCCTAGCATGAATGATCTCTAAGCCAAACACAGATTTCTCTCCGCTACAATTACTCCTGCCTTTAACTTAACTCCTGACATTTTCATCCTGACACAGACTCTACTGCATTGGCCAGGTTTTCATAGCCTACTCTTTATTGCCCTTGCCATGGCCCCCACAGGGGCATGAGAGTGAATCCTGTTCCCAGATAGGTGCGTGAGTGAGGCCATGGGTGAGAATTAGGAATTAAAGAAACAAACACACAGATGAACAAGCAATCATCAACACCGCTATCCCTTATTCAACCCTTAGCACAAGCTGCATATGTGACTACGTGTCTTTTCTAAGGATGTGTGACATCTTAAACCACTTCATAAAGTCAAGAACTGTATCTCTGAGCATGATATATTCCTCAAAGGACATAAAGCATTGCCTTATATAGATTAAATGTTAAGTATATATTTATTAAATAATTTGTTGTTGGTCAGTGTTTGATTCTTTTTCTCTAGAGAGAGAAAAAGAACCAAGTTATGGAGTAAAATGAATTATTAATAAAAGCTATGTTTCCTACTTCTTCTTACCTGATCCTTATCACAAACTCAAATCGTAGGAGTTGACTGCATACTGGACCTCAGAGCTGTTGGAGCTGAACGCCCACCTTCCTCTTTTGTACATATATTCTCAGGAGAGAGTTCTGTGGGTGCATTTCAGAGGCAGCTGCAGGGGTGGCCTTTTTCGTTTGAGTACCAGAGCTGAGTCATTAGTGCTAGAAAACCTTAGAAGTACACCACCTCCTTCCCTCCACCCACTTCTTCCCACCCAGCATCTTTAAAGAGAAGAACATTTAGATCTAGATTATTTTGGGGGTATATACGTTTTTTTATGTTGTCAACACTAAAGTCATTATCCTATTGGCTGGTTGATTTTAATTTTCCTGTCTATCATCTCAATTCCACAAAGGTTTTGAAGCAGCAATATATGCATCTGTATTAAGCATAGAAAAGGCTAGAGGAAAAATACCATGGCTAGATTGTTTGATACATATTAGAATGTTATAAATGATCAAAGAATTGAAGAATCATAGTAGGATGGACTAATCAGGAACGTCTTCTCAGAGGCAATTAATCTATGGTGACACTCTCTTCAGTCAGGGCCCGGGAATGACTTTTCTTTGGTTTTCTGCTGAGTTGCTCTTAAACTGATGCTCTTAAACTGATATGAAGGCTTGCTCTTAGCTAACATTCAAATTTTTCATCATGTTTATTTCAAAAGAGGGAAAAAAAAAAAGAGAAAACTGTCTAAGGAATGGGACTGTTACAGCTTGTATTGATAAGAAGCCTAGATGTTTCATAAAGCATAACATTTTCAGTTATTATCATAGAAATAGAGAATAACCTTTAGGAGGAGAATCAGAGTTACCCAGAAGGAAAAGATAATCAGAGAAATGGAAGAAACTTCCAGCAAAAGGCAAACTTTTTAAAGACTCCCACTGTGAAAATAAATGACTGTGGTCAAACCTGTGTAAAGCTTTGCTTTCATTTTGAAGTTTTAGAGCAGGGAGAGATCTCAGTTTCATTTAGTTCAATCCCTTCATTTTACAGATGACAAAGCTGGGACCCAGAGAGGTTAAGTGATTCACCCATGGTCACACAGACAGTGTGGGGCAAAACCATAACTGCATTTCAGATTGCCTGGCTCTTGGTCCCAGGAAATTTATACTACATTTTATTGCTGCTTCCAGCTGATGTCATTTTTGGGGAGGAGACATCCAAGGGCCTGAGCACCATGGACCAACAGGCAGGGGAAAGGAGAGATGCAGGATGCACAGGAGAGCTGGACACGGTGATCTAGTGGGTAGGCTGGAACCAGCAGGGGCCAATGATTAAAACTCTACAAAGGCTGTAGCAACCAGTGTGATGTTTTCCTTGCAGAATCGAACCTTTTTGTAGGACTGCCTGACTCGTCCATAAATAAACAAACAGGTAATCCTATCACATCATCATCAGCCCTGAATCTCAGAAGCAAGCTATATAATGATGACAAGCCTGCCGGCTCAGTCGCTTGTCACTCTTTATGGCTCCATGGACTGCAGCCCACCAGGCTCCTCTGTCCGTGGGGATCTCCAGGCAAGAGTACTTGGAGCCGGTTGCCATTTCCTCCTCCAGGGGACCTTCCTGACCCATGGATGGTACCTGCATCTCCCGCATTGGCAGATGGATTCTTTACCACTACGCCACCTGGGATGCCTGTCTAATGATGACAGTTTGTGGCAAACAGTGGTTGCATGGGAAGCTCTAGCAATGTGCCCAGAGTAAGTAACTCCGTTCCTCAGGTCAGTGACACTTCCTAGAGCACATATGTCTCTAGATTCAGGAATGTAGGGCGTCACTGTGTTGTCTGTCCCTGAAGACTGGAAGATCAATGCAGGAAAAGATGGTGGGTTGGAATGAGGCCAGAAGACACTTCAAGGCTTTCTTTCTTCCCCTTTATGTAAAGGCACTTTTCCCAAAGGTTGTGAGGAGGGGGAAATGTTTTGGAATGCTTCATACAGTGATTGATGCTGATAAATATTTTCCTTAAAAAATTGCTCTTACCTCTGATTGTGTCCAACAGTAGTGATTATGATATATAATCTTCAAAGAGGTACATGTTCTTTCATCTTTTCCTCATGTATGAGCAGCAGATGTGATGGCTGCCTGAGATTCTAAGTGGGCAATCTGGAATACGTTTTCCCCTCCACACCCTTTCTCTGGGCCTTATGTTCAGAGTCTGTCCAGTTGACAGGCCCATGAGGAATGTTTCTGCTCTGAGACTGAGTGGATGAGTGAACAGTCAGAAAAACCTTTTATTGTTCTCTTGAGCTTTCCCATGGGAGAGACCCCAACCATCAGCTAAGCTTCTCTTCATTGTTTTTTCTTTTAGAGAAAAGAAACGTTTAGAGGTACATTTGAAGAACTCCCAAATGGGTTTCCGAGAGGTTTACGTTCCTATGTTAATTGGGAACAACAGTTGCATAGTCACATTTTACCTTTTGTCGATTTGAAACTGCTCATAGCAAAATGGAGCGACTCTTCTTTTTTCTTTCCTATTGTCTTGTAAAATAATGGGAATATACCGCTATATTAAAATGTGTCCTCTTTATGCTGAATAACTGGAAATGGAGAAAATAACTGGCCGTGGGACTCCCTCTTTAAGGCAGTGTTAGCTTAAATACTTAGAGAAAAAGTTTACTAAATCTGAAAATGTATAGTTAGCATTCAGTTTTTGTTAGGAACGCCCCTGTCAGTGTGAATGTACCCTTTTCTTCTCACTTTGCTAAGTTTAGCATATATCATTACGGATTAGTCTCTTTTAAATCCCCAAGGACTGCTGGGCCCCATTTCTAAAAGACAGGATGTATGTTTCCAAATTTCCATTATCAAAGAATTTTGTAGAAACACCCTGGTTAGACTAACCAATCTTGGATACGTTTGATTCTTTGTCTGAAATAATACAGCCTTTCAATGCCCAAATCCTTTCAACACTGCATCTCCCTTATCCCAGTTGTTGACCCTCACAGCTTGCGAGAGGTGGAATGGTTTGGGGATTTAAAGAGGTGGCATTTTGAACTACATCTGCATGCCATCTGGATCGCTTCTGCTTAGAAGGGTTGAAACCAACCGCAAAAAGTGAGACCAGTTTTGGTTATAATGTTAATAGTAATGGTTACCAAATTATGAGGGTCTGTTGTGTAGTAGAAACCTTCTAGAACTATCTCCCTTAAACCTTGAAAATGACCCTACAAGGAAACTAACGTGAAGGAAAATATACATTGTCTTTGTGACTGGGGCTTCCCTGGTGACTCAGACAGTAAAGAATCTGCCTGTGACACGGGGCATGCAAGAGACCCAAGTTCAAGGCCCCCCAGAGGAGGGAATGACAACCCCACTGCAGTATTCTTGCCTGGAGAAGCCCATGGACAGAGAAGCCTGCTGAGCTGCAATCCACGGAAGCGCAAAGAGTCGCACACGACTGAGCGACTAACACTTCCACTCTCACTTCTGTGACTATAATGGGGAGAAACTGTTCTAAACGTTTTATTAAGGAATAAGCCTAGAAGCAAAAATCTGACGAGTGTCTACTACAAGAACAGAGAAAAGCATGTTCCTGGTAGATGTTCAGTTCAGTTCAGTCGCTCAGTTGTGTCCGACTCTTTGCAACCCCATGAACCGCAGCACGCCAGGACTCCTTGTCTATCACCAACTCCTGGAGTTTACCCAAACCTATGTCCATTGAGTCTGTGATGCCATCCAACCATCTCATCCTCTGTCGTCCTCTTCTGTCCTCATTCTTTCCCAGCATCAGGGTCTTTTCAAATGAGCTCTTCTCATCAGGTGGCCAAAGTATTGGAGCTTCAGCTTCAACATCAGTCCTTCCAGTGAACACGCAGGACTGACCTCCTTTAGGATGGACTGGTTGGATCTCCTTGCAGTCCAAGGGACTCTCAAGAGTCTTCTCCAACACCACAGTTCAAAAGCATCAATTCTTTGGCGCTCAGCTTTCTTTATAGTCCAACTCTCACATCCATACATGACCACTGGAAAAATCATAGCCTTGACTAGACGGAGCTTTGTTGGCAAAGTAATGTCTCTGCTTTTTAATGTGCTGTCTAGGTTGGTCATAACTTTCCTTCCAAGGAGTAAGTGTCTTTTAATTTCATGGCGGCAATCACCATCTCCAGTGATTTTGAAGCCCAGAAAAATAAAGTCAGCCAGTGTTTCCACTGTTTCCCCATCTATTTGCCATGAAGTGATGGGACCCGATGCCATGATTTTAGTTTTCTGAATGTTGAGCTTTAAGCCAACTTTTCAGTCTTCTCTTTCACTTTCATCAAGAGGCTCTTTAGTTCTTCTTCACTTTCTGCCATAAGGGTGGTGTCATCGGCATATCTGTGGTTAGATGTTGAGATTATAC
Source organism: Dama dama (assembly GCF_033118175.1). Lineage (NCBI taxonomy): Eukaryota > Metazoa > Chordata > Mammalia > Artiodactyla > Cervidae > Dama > Dama dama. The sequence continues at coordinate 10,712,031 of NC_083692.1, read as the reverse complement.
AAAACCTCAGAGGTAGCAAATGGTTCAAGCTACTTGAAAAGAAGTGAGTGGGTTAGTGTAACTGAGGGCTTGCCAGGGACAAGGAGGGTGATGGCAGATACATAGGCAGGGGTCAGATCACGAAAAGGTCTTTTCTTCTCTGACCTGGTTCTAAGAGTTGATTATTTATGTTGATCATCGCATGGATGCTGTCTGTGTTCTCTAACATAACAAGTCAGATGCGGCATTCCGCTGCTTCTTGGAAAACAAAACTCACCCAAGGCTTTGTGTGTGCAGTAGACTTTGTTACTGACGATGCCAACAAAGTTATAGGGCACCCATGTAAACAAATTAAATATTAAGCATCAGTCTTTTAAAACTACCTTGCAGTCCTCTCTGCCGTTGTGGACTCCAGCCTCCCAAAAGTCTGCTTCTCTCTGTTTTTCCTCCCCTCCCTTAGTCTTCTCCTCCCTTCTCTTAATATTCATTATCTCTTATGCCTTCTAACTAGCGCACACCTAGTTCCTGCTCATTTTGAATGCAGATCAGTTGAATAAGCTGTTCTTTCTACTAACATTCGCAGGGTTTCATCTTCCACCGCAAATGACTTAACTAGAAAAATAACTTCATAAAACAATGATAGGTCCTTTCCTATGAGGAATTCTGATGGCATATGTTAAGGTATTAGTATTTTTTTAACCTTGTACCTATAAATTGCCAACTTTCACTCTTACTAGTTCATCCATACAAATAAGCGTACAAAGTAGTATACATTTCATTCATTTTTGGTGATAAACTTACCACCAAAGGCTGATTTGGATAAGAAAATGAGCTAGATAGTTTTAGTTTGGTTATGTTAAAATGCTACCAGGATATTCCACTTTCCTGGGTCCATTACAAGTAACATAGGGAAATATGAGTTCTCTTTGTCTACGGACATGACCTATTGTGACTGCTTTAACTGTTTCTTTACACTAAACCTGGTTTCCTTTCAGCTTTTTATCTTCGTATGGGGGTCATGATTCCTGGTTGTAAACAACAGAACCATCTCAGACTGGTTTAAGGGATATTAGTTAAAGGGATATAGTTAGCTCACAGACTGTGAGAATTGCAAGATATTCAGTTTCATAAGTTATGCAGCAAAGAGAAATACCCAGATATCTTAAAAAAGGCAGATGGAGAAGAAAAAATCTTAGATATTTTGTAAAATCAACATAATTTGAAGATTAATTGTATATGGAGATAAGAGAAGGAAGAAAGTAAATATGAACCTCATATTTGTGATTTAAAAGCTAGCGATTTGATAATTTCATTCATTGAAAATTGTGGGCATTTGTCATCTTTGGCCATTCAACATCTTTTAAATTCCCTTCTTGGGCCTGAAAAATTTTTATGTGACAATATTGTCACACCACATTGGAAGCAGGACTTTATTTTCACAGCTCCTTTTATTGATACTCTGCATTAATTGGAACACTAACAGGAGATCCTTGTTTTTCCCCAAAAGGAGCAGCATGAGGAAACGGCATGTATAAATTCAGTCTTCAAGTTAGCCTTGTGGAAGGTCCTAGAGATTTTGCCTTCTGCTTTGGAGCATCTTCCTTTGAGCCACAGTGTTGCTTCTCAAAGTGGAAGCCACAGCATTGTTGTCCTGGAAGAGCTCTAACGGGATACAAGTTGAGTCTGAATCCTGGCTGCAGAACTTCCAGTTTTTCTGCTATCCCCTCCAGCTTCTCATCAACTAGTCTTCCTCTCCTGCCAGGCTGTATTTTCCAGTGTAGCCATTCATCCTTTTAAACTGAAAACTGGTAATATTGCTTCCCTAATCAAATCTCACCAGTGGGCATTTTCTTGGCCTGAGGAATAGTGTCAAACTCCTAAGGTATTAGTTTTTCAGCGATTCCATAGCAAATTCCCACAAACTGGGTTGGCTAAAAACAAAGTGAAAGTATTCTCATAAGGTTCCAGACACTAAAAGACCTAAAGTCAAGTTGTCAAGGAAGCTAGGCCAATGCTTTCTCCAAGGTCTCTAGGGGAGGGTCCTTCCTGGCTTCTACTAGACTCTGATAGCCCCAGGCTTCGCTTGGTTTGTGGCAGCATGACGGCTCTCTCTGTACCTCTGTCTTTGCATGACTTTCTCTTCTTTTTTTTTTAAAGATATTTTTGATGTTTTTAAAATCTTTGTTGAATTTGTTACAACATTGTTTCTGTTTTATATTTTGATTTTTTGTACTCAAGGTATGTGGGATCTTAACTCACTGACCAGGGGTTGAACGCACACCTTCTGCATTGGAAGGCGAAGTTTTTTTTCTCTTAAATTGAATTTATTTATTTACTTTTGGCTATGCTGGGTCTTTGTTGCTGCGTGGGCTTTTCTCTAATTGTGGTGAGCAGGGGCTGCACGCTTGTTGCAGAGTACAGGCTCTAGGGGGTGTGGGCTTCCGTAGTTGTGGCTCGTGGCCTTAGGGATCTGTGGCACATGGGATCTTCCTGGATTGGGGATCTTCCTGTCTCCTGCATTGGCAAGCGGATTCTTTACCACTGAGCCACCAGAGAAACCCGGGAAGGTGAAGTCATAACCATCAGACTGCCATGGAAGTCCCTCTCCTCTCTTTATAAGAGAATCAACCACATCAGATTAGGACCTTCCCAATTCACTATGCATGGTTGATGGTTTAGTCACTAAGTCATGTCTGACTCTTGTGAGAGGAGCCTGCCCAGCTCCTCTGTCCATGGGATTCTCCAGGCAAGAATACTGGAACGGGTTGCCATTTCCTTCTCCAGGGGGTGTTCCCAATCCAGGGATTGAACCTGGGTCTTCTGCCCTACAGGCAGATTCTTTACCGACTGAGCTTTGAAGGAAGCCCCATTATGCATGGGTGCATGCTAAGTTGCTTCAGTCAAGTCTGACTCTTCGTGATGCTATGGATGTAGCCTGCCAGGCTCCTCTGCCCATGGGATGCTCCAAGCAAGAACACTGGAGTGGGTTGCCGTGCCCTCCTCCAGGGGATCTTCCCGTCCCAGGAACTGAACCTGAATCTCTTATGTCTCCTACATTGGTGGGTGGGGTCTTTACCACTAGTGCCACCTTGTCTTAAATGGATTACAACTGCAAGATCCCATTTTCTAATGAGGTCCTGTTCACAGGTACTGTTGATGAGGATGCCAACAAGTCTTTTTTCAGGGGGAGGGGACACAATCCAGCACAGCTGTGGCCTAGGAGGTAAACTATATATGACCCTGTGCACTTTTCTAATCTCACCTTAGTCATCTGCCTCTCCCCACCTCTCCCCTCCAGCAACTCCTGACTTCTTTCATGTTTCTGAAATCATCACATCCTCTCGACTCCTACACATGCTTAACAAGCACATTACCTCTTCCTGGGACAGTCTCTCTGCCTCCACGGTCTTCCGTCCAGCTCTCACCTGTCCCTTCTATCTCCTGAACACTCTACACTGGATTAACTGCCTCTTATTTGTGTTTTCACAGCTAATTGGACTTTCTCCATCATAACCAACACATCACAGTTTTTAGTGATTTCTTGTCCAATACCTTATGTCCAAGAAGTCTGGAATAGCATCTAATTGCTGAACCATTGAGCCCCAGAATTAGCATGGTGCTTGTCATATAGTGGACTTTCAATCAGAAAAATAAATCTGGCAGCATTTTGGTAGCTTTGAATACCTGTGAACCTCTTAGCTGTTTAGCTCTGGGTCTTGCCAGAAGTGACTAGTATGGTGTCAGTCAATACTCTTCAATACAGGATCCTGCTGCTGAGAATAAACTACAGTTCTTGGAAGGTTGAATGTCACAGAAACTTTCTACTGTCTCCTTGGCATAGGAGTGACCTCGGATAATAGTCCTGTGGTAATCCCTTACTGGCAGGCTGAATCCTGAGGTAACTTAATGAAAACATTATTTCATAATACAAAGTCTAAAGACTTTGCTCATTTCTTGCTGATTTATTGAAGGCTTTTATAACTTAATTTTATACTAGCCATTACAATGATAATTAATCTATTACTTTCTAATTATGGTAATCATTATCGATTGTTAGCAATGTCAAGGTTTCAAGCACCAAATATAAAATCAGTGTTTTGTGCAACTGCCATAAATTACTTATTGTTTAGATGAAGTGTTTAGCATTCAGGATCAAGATTTCTGATTCACACTCTGTATTCTGTGTCAACTCCTTTCTCAGTTACTCACCAAGGGAGGATGGCTTGGTAGTCTTCAAGTGGCAGCTAATACAAATGTATTTCAGATTCATCTCTGAATCCTGTTTCTGTTTTTATGAGTGAATATGAGTATGTCTATTTTAACAATTCAAAACCACCTCTGAAATGCACTAATTTAACAGTACCTCATTCTCTGAACATACCTACCCTTTCTGCTCTCTTTTTGGTTCTTGGAAGAAATGTACTTTAATGTTTTTTTTTTTTTTTAACTCCTCTTATTGTGCTATAAGTTGCACAAAGGATTAAAAGCAAAAAGAAAAATTCATTTGAGAAAACCCTTTTTTTTCCCATTTATTTTTATTAGTTGGAGGCTAATTACTTTACAATATTGTAGTGGTTTTTGTCATACATTGACATGAATCAGCCATGGATTTACATGTATTCCCCATCCCAATCCCCCCTCCCACCTCCCTCTCCACCCGATTCCTCTGGGTCTTCCCAGTGCACCAGCCCCGAGCACTTGTCTCATGCATCCACCCTGGGCTGGTGATCTGTTTCACCCTTGATAATATACATGTTTCAATGCTGTTCTCTCAGAACATCCCACCCTCGCCTTCTCCCACAGAGTCCAAAAGTCTGTTCTGAACATCTGTGTCTCTTTTTCTGTTTTGCATATAGGGTTATCGTTACCATCTTTCTAAATTCCACATATATGCGTTAGTATACTGTATTGGTCTTTATCTTTTTGGCTTACTTCACTCTGTATAATGGGCTCCAGTTTCATCCATCTCATTAGAACTGATTCAAATGAATTCTTTTTAATGGCTGAGTAATATTCCATTGTGTATATGTACCACAGCTTCCTTATCCATTCGTCTGCTGATGGGCATCTAGGTTGCTTCCATGTCCTGGCTATTATAAACGGTGCTGCGATGAACATTGGGGTGCACATGTCTCTTTCAGATCTGGTTTTGAGGAAACCTTTTATTAAATTTTCTGCTAAGCTAATTTAAGGAGTACCTAACTACCAGCATTATTTATATAATAGTATATACAGTAATCCCCTGAAGAAGGAAATGGCAACCCACTCCAGTATTCTTTTTTTTTATAGGAATACTTATTATTTATTTTATTTTTAAAATTTATTTATTTTTTAGTTGAAGGATACGTGCTTTACAGAATTTTGTTGTTTTCTGTCAAACCTCAACAGCCATAGGTAAACAAATGTCCCCGTCCACTTGAACCTCCCTCCCATCTCCCTCCCCATCCCACCTCTCTAGGTTGACACAGAGCCCCTGTTCGAGTTCCCTGAAACATGCAACGTATTTCCATTGGCTAACTATTTTCCATGTTGTAATGTAAGTTTCCATGTTACTTTCTCCGTACATCTCACCCTCTCCTCCCAGAAGTTGTGGTACATATACACAATGGAATGTTACTCAGCCATAAAAAGGAATATGTCCAAGTCAGTTCTAATGAGGTGAATGAACCTAGAGCCTATTGTACAGAGTGAAGTTAAGTCAGAAACAGAAGGATAAATATCGTATACTAACACTCCAGTGTTTTTGCCTGGAAAAATTCTATGGATAGAGGATCCTGGTGGGCTACAGTCCATAGGGTCACAAAGAGTCAGACACAACTGAGCAACTTCACTTTCACTTTCATATATAGTAACAAAGGGATGCTCCTTAGTAAAGCATACTTTGTCCTAAGAAATTACTGAATGTCAAAGTCCAACATAACACTTATGTATATCTGTTTTGTGAAAGTGAAAGTGTTTGTTGCTTAGTTGTGTCTGACTCTTTGTGACCCCATGGACTGTAGCCTGCCAGACTCTTGTGTCCATGGAATTCTCCAGGCAAGAATACTGGAGTGGGTTGTTGTTTGCTTCTCCAGGGGATCTTCCTGACCCAGAGATTGTATTGCAGGACCCAAGTCTCCTGTATTGCAGGTGGATTCTTTACTGTCCAAGCCACCAGGGAAATCTTAATCTATTTCTAATCTCTGTCTGTTCTCTGACTCAACACACACAAACACACAGACACATGCAGATACACAGAGACACTTAATTGGAATTATATGAGTGCAGGAACCACTGTCTGTTCACCGCTGTTTACCGAGCAGGGTATCCAACAGGCTAATGAAGAATCATAGAGCTGCTGTGGGTGTGTCTTAAGTAGCAAACCCCCTCCCACTTTGTTCTCCACTCCATGTTTCCTTCTTCCTCCTCCTTTCCAGCGGTTCCGTGATTTTGCAAAGTGCCTATCAAATGATTCGGAGGACTGATTCATTTGAATTGAAAAATTACATCTTTATTTTCACTTACTTCCTAGTGACATTTAACATTTTCATCAACTTGAGTATAAGCCACAAAGCTATATTGTTGATCTTTTCATTTTTTTGGGGAGGCATTTACCTGGTGATTTAACAGATCCCCAGCACATGAAGAGTAATAGCAACATGGGTCAATTGTTGTACTCACTTCCAGGGGATCAACCCCATGCTGTTAGTCCCTAAGTCGTTGGCTGACTCTTTGTGGCCCCAAGGACTGTAGCCTGCGGGACTCCTATCTCCATGGGATTTCCTAGGCAAGAATGCTCCAGTGGGTTGCCATTTCCTCCTCCAGGGAATCTTTTCCACCCAGGGATCGAACCTGCATCTCTGCATTGGCAGGCAGATTCTTTTACCGCTGAGCCACCAGTGAAGCCCATCACTGTGTAATACTGACTGTAGTTTTGTAAATTAAAGCACTGTTTATAAAGAAAGCCTTATATTACGTGCCCCCTGAGGTCATCGTGCCCTCACCCTGTCTTACTGCAGCTGCTGCGGAGGCAGCTACAGTATGTGGGCCCTCACCAGCATGTGCAGAACCCACAGGGCCGTGCTTCTGGCAGAGCGTGCTGCAGACCCCTCATCTCCTGCCCTGGGGTCTTCTCCTGTATAGGTGTGTGTGCTGTTCAGTGCCCAGTTCAGAAGCATGGAGGAGTTAACACACCTGATGGGAGACGTAGCTGGATATATTTTCCATATTTCTGTGTTTTTATGTTTGTTGGAGATGGCAGAAGTCCTTCCTCTACAAAGGTGTAATATTCTATATTTGCGTTTGTTTTCATTACCCTACTCCCTCTTCAAGCACCATTCCAGAAGGAACACAGAACGCCTGATCTAATGACAGAATTGTCTTAAATCAGAGAATACATTCAGTAATAAAGAGGGAGAAGAATATACAGCCATCCCTTAGTATCTGCAAGGGGTTGATTTCAGAACCCCCACAGATAACCAATATATACAGATGCTCAAGAACCTTACTTAAAGTGGCATAGTATTTGCTCATAACCTTTACATATCCTCCAGCATACTTTATAAATCATCTCTAGATTACTTATAATAGTTAACGCAATGTAAATGCTAGGTAAATAAATATAAATACAATGTAAACACTATGCAAATAGTTGCCTGTGCAAAGCAAGTTCAGGTTTTGCTTTTCTGGAAATTTATGGAATTATTTTCTAATATTTTTTATTTGTGGCTGGTTGAATCTCTGGGTTCAGAGGCTGACTGTATTAAGTATTGTGTACCCATCTTACTTAAACTATATACAGAGTACATCATGAGAAATGCTGGGCTGGATGAAGCACAAGCTGGAATCAAGATTGCCAGGAGAAATTTCAATAACCTCAGATATGCAGATGTCACCACCCTTATGGCAGAAAGTGAAGAACTACAGAGCCTCCTGATGAGAGTGAAAGAGAAGAATGAAAAAGTTGGCTTAAAACTTAACATTCAAGAAACTAAGAGCATGGCATCCAGTCCCATCACTTCATGGCAATACATGGGGAAACAATGGAAACAGTGACAGACTTTATTTTGGGGGCTCCAAAATCACTGCAGCTGGTGACTGCAGCCATGAAATTAAAAGACGCTTCCTCCTTGGAAGGAAAGCTGTGACCAACCTAGATAGCATATTAAAAAGCAGAGACATTACTTTGCTAACAAAGGTCCATCTAGTCAAAGCTACGGTTTTTCCAGTAGTCATGTATTGGATGTGAGAGTTGGACTATAAAGAAAGCTGAGCGCCAAAGAATTGATGCTTTTGAACTGTGGTGTTGGAGAAGACTCTTGAGAGTCCCTTGTACTGCAAGGAGATCCAACCAGTCCATCCTAAAGGAAATCAGTCCTTAATATTCATTGGAAGGACTGATGCTGAAGCTGAAACTCCAATGCTTTGGCCACCTGATGTGAAGAACTGGCTCATTGGTAAAGACCCTGATGCTGGGGAAGATTGAAGGCGGGAAGAGAAGGGGATGACAGAGGATGAGATGGTTGGATGGCATCACCAACTCAATGGACATGAGTTTGAGTAAACTCCAGGAGTTGGTGATGGACAGGGAGGCCTGGCGTGCTGCAGTCCATGGGGTCGCAAAGAGTCGGACACGACTGAGTGACTGAGCTGAACTGAACTGCGTTACTGATGTGACACCATGTCCTTCCTACAAGGCTGAACTCCATTTCAGAGTCCCGGTGTGCTGGCAGCATGTTGGTCGCTTCATCTCTTTGCATTTTGCAAGTAGACATAGAGCTTTCAGATTATAGTGATCATACCTTGCTCTTTTTAGAACTGGAAGAATCCATCCATGGGGACTGCTGTATAAGACAAATTTGCGTGAAGGGTAACATTCTGTCCTCAGTTTTGCTTCAGCTTACTTGCCAGTTTTGTCTTTTTTTTAAAATGAGTGTTTTCCTGGATAGCCTGTCCATTTCTCCTACAAAAATACAGACACCTGTTGCACAGTGTTTAGTATCTGACTGGACCTGTACCTTAGACATAACATAAAATACATTTATACTGGCAAATAGAAAAAAGAGTATAAAGTTTGCCAGAAGACACTGTTATTTTATTCCACTTACGTATGCATAATCACTTGACTCTCCTTCAGTTCTGGTAGATGTTAGCTTCTATGACTTAGAATGACATTTTTAAGTATAATTCTTTTCAGTAATAATTGATCAAAGGTCATTTTTTCTCTAAGTTTACTAGTAAACAACACAGTAGTACATCATGCTACTCATTCCCCTTTGAGTCATAGTTGAGCTTCTTATTCTCTTTTCAGGGCTCAAATAGTTGATAGCTGTAAGTGTTTGTATAAGAAATTTTTTAGTAAATACTTTGGCATCTATTGTAAAAACAGTTTTGACTGATGAGCTTTTGGGAGGCTCAATATTTGAAGGAGAAAAAGAAGTGAACACTGATGTATTCTGTGCTTGGTCAAACCTGTTGCAGCTAGAATTAGATTTACTTTGTTAAGAATTTTGTTGTTAATAAGCCATGCAGAGCAGAGAAAATCTGAAAGCACTAAACCAGTAATAAATTAGCAGGTAATAAATATTCACTTGTGGCTGATTTTGTACTATTTTTGTTGATAGCACAACAGAGCTGAGACACTTTCATTCTTGTCTAGTCAGAAAATGACAGGTCTGTTTTCCTGTCCTAACCCTGAGTATCTTCTATCGTGTCAACAGCTTTTGTGATATTAACTTTGATGTCTGTGTTTACCTTACATGAATTATAAAGATATAAATAAGCGGGTGGTAGGATCTTGGATTTTTATAACTTTTTGTTTTTTAAAGTGTTTATGCAACAAGTGAGAAAAAGGAATGAGTCTATTTTTAACAACACACAAAAAGTCAACCTAATTTGCATATCAAACTGTCTTTTAATTAGCATTCCTCTGAGAATGAGCTATATATAAAGATACTGTTGTTTTGCAGTGTTTTCCTAAATAAGATGAGGTTTGAAAATTTCATAGATATAAGTCTCTTAAACCCAAGGTAGTTGAATTTATACTCTAAACCTCAAACTTTATATTACAGTAACCTGTGAATCTTCTGTTACAAAGATTTAGTACTATCTCTCACACCAGTGAGACCAACACAGAGATATTTTATTATTATTTTTAAATTTTGAAATATTCTTTCTGACTCCAAGCTTTTGTTGGCTTAGCTAAATCCTGCATCTCTTTCTAATTCCGTCTAACTAATGCTTCTTACAGGAGGCCCATTTGCACCTTCTCATCTGTGTTATGTCTATTAACTTCCTTTGTATTCCTTTTATTTCTTACACATTCCCTTTTCACAACAAAACATGTATCCATTGTACACGTGTTTTTCAGGTTTACATTTTATCTCTAGGATTTCTTCTGATTCCAGCTCTCCTATAAGTAGAAACCTAAGCTTTAGACAAGATATTAGAAAACAATGACCTGAAAGCACTGGAAAGTTAAAAATAACAGGCATATTCTGGTGGGAGAATTGAAACTTGTAAGAATGGACTAAAGCCAGTTGAGTTTCTTGTCTTTATGGTTTTAATCCTAAGGATAGACCAGTGTTACCACAGTACAGGGTAGTCAAAACTCCAATAGAAATTGAAAGTCTTTATGGTCTGAAGAACAGAGTATATATTTGGAAGACACTAGCCGTGAAGAAAAGGGCAACTCATGGGATGGAGAAAACCAGAGAGAGGGAGCCCCAGATTCTATTTAAAAAAAAGAAAATACTGGTTGAGTCTCTGATTGACTTCTTGACCCATACAAGGGTGGAGAAGTCTTGAGTCTTCACAGCTAATGTTGAAAGGCTGAACTGAAATTAAGCTGCTGCTCAAAGGAGAGTTGGCCTACCAGGTGAGCCAAGTTAGTTGCTCATAAAGACAAAAGCATCAGTACTCTTCTGAGGAGCATGACAAGATGCAGCATCTCTATGGCATGGTATTTACAGTGTCCAGGATGAAAGATTACTCAGCATATGGTGAACCAGTCTCAAAAGAAAAGGAATTCAGCTGAGATCAATCATGAGATGATTCAGATGTTGGAAGGAGCTCAAATTTTAAAGCAGTTATTATATTGATTCTCAGAGAAGTTTTTTTTTTTAAGGCTAATAATACACAGAAACATATGAAATCTCGGTAGCGAAATAGAACTAAATGGAAATTCTAGAGCTGAAAAAAATAGCCAAAATTAAAATTCCCCAGATAGGCTTATCAACAAAATAGAAATGAGAGGGCATCAGTGAGTTTAAGCATGACTCAATAGAAGACTAATCTGAAGACAGAGAAAATAAGATTGAAAATGAACAGAACCTTGGGGACTTGTGGGCAATAACAAAATAGCAAAAACAAAAGGATAGCATAATCAGACTGCTGAAAGCCAAGGATAAAGAGGAAATTTTGAAGCAACTAGAGAATAATGATATTTTATGTGAGAAGTACGAGGAAAATGGACATATAATGAAAGAAATCAGAACAGTGGGGGAAAGGGGACAGGAACTACCTGGAAATAGAAATGCGAAGACTTCTGGGGGTTGATATCATGATAGAGATTTGGGTTACATAGGTGTGTACCTTTATTATAATAGCATATATCCACTTAAGATTAGTGTATCTAATCTTATTATATGTAAATATAAATTTTATATTAAAAGGAAAAAAAAACTAAGCTAAAAATTACAGTTTATTCTCACAAACTTTAAATACTCTGAGGAAAAGGATTCACTTCATTTCCCATCATTGTGCTGAATACACAGTCCATTGTGCTGAATACAATGCATGACATAGGATACATGCTCAGTAAATTGTTGTTGAATTAAGTTTAATTCTGTGTATTCCTTTTTCATTTGTGCTGATCTAATGCAGATGAGTAGATCATGATCAAAGTTCTAGAAAATAAGCAGGAAGACAAAATAAGGAATCTGTAATAATTAGCATAATGGGCTATTGAGAATTTAAATGTAGCATGTCGTGTAGTTACATGTTAAGAGTTTGCAGTTTTAGATCTTCCATTGTCCTATACCAAGTGCCTAATGTAAGTCAAGAACTCAACATACGTGACCTCAGAGAACATACACGTTATCTACAGGAACACTGCGAAGTAAATATTACTATCTCCTTTTTTGCAGCTGAGCAAATAGAGACTAAAGAAATGTAAAGGATTGGGATTACGTGGCTGTTGGTTAGGATATTAGCAGGAAAGAGTTATTTCCAGATGGCTAAATAAAGAGGATTTAATGATAACCTACATACAGAGGTATGGGTAAGTGGAGTGAAAAGGGGTTGGTAAGACACTGAAGGAAGCCATTACAACCCCTCTGCATGCTAGAGGGAGCAAGTGAGGACACTGTATTTCTAGAGTGCAGTGAGAACTGGAATTATAGAGGAGGCGTAATCTGGTGGGTACTCTAATGTTGTAGAGTCTTGCAGCTGTTATCAGAGCTGTGATATAAAAGAAGGACAAGATACTCAGTCCCTATCACTTCCTGCCATCATATTTCCTGCAGGGGCCTCCCATTGGTTGAACCTGACTGGATCCTGGCAGTCAAGGGATCTGCCAGTGCCAGCCTCCAGGACACAGAGCAGGTCAGAGGAAAATGGAGAATAGAATGGGTTCAGGGTAACTGAAAATTAACTAGCACTTGTAGCCACATCCATGTTGGAGCCCACGTTCTTGTGTCTTCCAGGCCCTGGTTCTTTCTTACATATCATGTTGACTTTCATTTTAGACCCGAGAATTTTAGTAGCAACCACGGATTTTATTATCATGGCTACATAGCTGCTGAACGAGGCCCTCTCAGTTCTGCTTTCAGCAGTCGGAAGGTTATCACAGAGTTGCTGAGTTTCGATGTGAATTGGAGAATGGGGATGAACTCCTATTAACCTGGCTTCGTTCTTTGATCATTAGCACAGACAGCCCAACCATCTTTCAAGTTCAGCATAGAATTGTCCCCAGGTTAGTAGACTTTCTCAGGACTTTCACATGAATGAAACAGAGTTACTAATTAAATGCCATAAGGCTAACTGATGGATGGTTACTCTTTAATGTGACATTTTAGAGCAGAAAAGACAGGGATTAAGATAATTGTTCTCCAGCTAGCTAAATGAAATGCAGCTAAGAAAAAGAACTAGGGTGCAGGGTCTGGCTTCAATTATTTCCAGCCCAGCAGGTCTTTTAGAAAATGTCTTTTAGAACTGCCAGCCCTATCCAATTGTCTTGGCAGCATGAAACACAGACTCCTTCTCATGAAATGTGGCTGAAAATGCAGATCAAATGAAATATTCTTTTCTAAGTGCTAATTAAACTAGTTAATTAATCTCACTGAGCCTCAACTTCTTACATCCAAAATGGGGATAATAATAATGTATACCTCATATGATGGTTGTGAAATTTAATGAGGAAGCAAACACAAAGCACTTATGACAATGCCTGGAAAATAATAAGCATTCGATAAATGTTAGCTGTCATCATCATTGTTGTTATTTTACTTTGTGCTGAGCAATGACCTTTGCCCTTTTTGATCTAATTCTCTTTTTTTAGGCTGTCAAGAACCTCTGAGATTTCTCTCCCTATTGTTTTTTCACTTTCTATAAAACTCTTTTGTTGTCTGGGCAGAGACACTTGCACCCTGGTATTTGTAATGTTGGTAACTTTAAGGTATCCTGAATATGAGTCCCTATGTGGCATTGCCCTGGGAAATAAGCCATATATTCATGGGTTCATTCTGGAATGAAACCCTGCAAATAGACTGTGACCCATATTTTACTTACATGTGCTTAAAAGGAAGCAGGAGTCGGGGTTTATATCACGAGAGATTTATTGATCAAAACCTTTACATTTCAACATCTTTCTCTTCAAGTTGACCCCTAATCTTTAGTCTTCTTCTCTGCTCTTTTTACTAAGAGACTTGAGGTTCCAATTCTGATAAAACCATTTATCAGTAAGTGACTGTGGGTAAACCATATGCCTTTTCCATGCCTCAGTTTCCATATCTGTAAAATAAAGGTGACACTGTGTCTTCTCCCTGTGTGTATTTGCCAGCAGAATGGAGTGTCTAGGATGTATAGTGGGGTCTTACTAAATATCGATTAAATCTCAAAACTTGATCTTCTTTGGTCTGGGATGGAATTCAAAAGAGCAATTCCTACTGTAACTCCTCTACAGGTTTCAAATGTTTCTTCCCAGATGGTTAGATGAGAATTTAATGACAACCTGCATATAGAGGTGTGGGTATGGTACAGGGCATGAAACGGGGATGGTAAGGTACTCAGAGACAGCAGCTGAAGGAAGCTGTTGCCTTAAAAAAATGCACAATGTGAGAGTTTTGAGTTGTTTTAGTTGGGGCAAAGTGTGGACTATAGCCTGGGAGACAGTGCCTCAAATAGCTCCAAGAAACTGCTCCAAAGAAGTAGAGAAGAAGGTCAGTATACATGTGATTTTGGTGAGGAGGGAATACATGCAATCAGGCACATATTTTTTTTTGGAGAATGATTCTGCTAGTCATGAGCAGTCATCACCATGAAGGATTTTGGTGCTTTTATAGATATGAGGAGATACAAGACTTGGGCTCTTAAAATTGGTTCCTGAAAATATCTAACCATCTGAAGACCTGTTCTGCCAGTTTTTTCCTTGGGCACAGAGTGCCTCATTTTTGCTTTCCTCTCTGAACTCCTTTCTGGGGCTGTTGAAATTCAGCAGCTGCAGCAGCACATGGCTTAATCCTTGTAGAGGTACCTGCTAAGTGCTAGATCAGTGCAGTTCAATTGCTCAGTCGTGTCTGACTCTTTGTGACCCCATGGAATACAGCATGCCAGGCTTCACTGTCCAACACCAACTCTCAGAGCTTGCTCAAATTCATGTCTCTCGAGTCAGTGATGTCATCCAACCATCTCATCCTCTGTCACTCACTGCCTTCAGTTTTCTTTCCTAGCATCAGGGTCTTTTCCAATGAGTCAGTTCTTCCTATCAGGTGGCCAAAGTATTGGACGTTCAGCTTCAGCATCAGTCCTTCCAATGAATATTCAGAACTGATTTCCTTTAGGAAGGACTGGTTGGATCTCCTTGCTGTCCAAGGGACTCTTGAGTCTTCTCCAACACCACAGCTCAAAAGCATCAATTCTTCAGTGCTCAGTTTTCTTTATGGTCTAACACTTACATCCATATGACAACTGGAAAAACCATAGCTTTGACTAGATGGACCTTTCTTGGTAAAGTAATGTCTCTTCTTTCTAATATGTTGTCTAGGTTGGTCATAGCTTTTCTTCCAAGGAGCAAGCGTCTTTTAATTTCATGGCTGCAGCCACCAGCTACAGTGATTTTGGAGCACAAGAAAGTAAAGTCTGTCACTGTTTCCATTGTTTCCCCATCTGTTTGCCATGAATTGATGGGATTGGATGCATGATCTTAGTTTTTTGAATGCTGAGTTTTAAGCCAACTTTTTCACTCTCCTCTTTCACCTTCATCAGGAGGCTTTTTAGTTCTTCTTTGGTTTCTGTGATAAGGGTGGTGTCATCTGCATATCTGAGGTTATTGATATTTCTCCAGGCAATCCTGATGCCAGCTTGAGCTTCATCCAGTCCGGCATTTTGCATGATGTACTCTGCATATAAGTTAAATAAGCAGGGTGACAATATACAGCCTTGATACTCCTTTCCCAGTTTGGAACCAGTCCGTTGTTCCATGTCTGGTTCTAACTGTTGCTTCTTGACCTGCACACAGATTTCTCAGGAGGCAGGTAAGGTGGTCTGGTATTCCCATTTCTTTAAGAGTTTTCCACAATTTGTTTTGATTCACACAGTCAAAGGCTTTAGCATAGTCAATAAAGCAGAAATAGATGTTTTTCTAGAATTCTCTTGCTTTTCATATGATCCAATAGATGCTGGCAATTTGATCTCTGGTTCCTCTGCCTTTTCTAAATCCAGCTTGAACATCTGGAAGTTCTCCATTCATGTACTGTTGAAGCCTAGCTTGGAGAATTTTGAGCATTACTTTGCTAGTGTGTGAGATGAGTGCAAATTTTGTGGGACTTTGAACATTCTTTGACATTGCCTTTCTTTGGGATTGGAATGAAAACTGACCTTTTCCAGTCCTGTGGCCACTGCTGAGTTTTCCAAATTTGCTGGCATATTGAGTGCATCACTTTCATAGCATCATCTTTTAGGAAATGACATTGTTTACCTGGAATTCCATCACCTCCACTAGCTTTGTTGTAGTGATGCTTCTTAAGGTCCACTTGACTTCACATTCCAGGATGTCTGGCTCTAGGTGAGTGATCACACCATCATGGTTATCTGGGTCATGAAGATCTTTTTTGTATATTTCTTCTGTGTATTCTTGCCACCTCTTCTTAATATCTTCTGCTTCTGTTAGGTCCATACCATTTCTATCCTTTATTGTGCCCATCTTTACATGAAATGTTCCCTTGGTATCACTAATTTTCTTGATGAGATCTCTAGTCTTTCCCATTCTATTGTTTTCCTCTATTTCTTTGCACTGATCACTGAGGAAGGCTTTCTTATCTTTCCTTACTATTCTTTAGAACTCTGCATTCAGATGGGCTTATCTTTCCTTTTCTCCTTTGCCTTTCACTTCTCTTCTTTTCTCAGCTATTTTTATTCTCAGATAACCATTTTGCTTTTTTGCATTTCTTTTTGATGGGGATATCTTGATCACTGCCATCTATACAGTGTTATGAACCTCCATCCTCAGTTCTTCAGGTGCTCTATCAGATCTAATTTTTTGAATCTATTTGTCCCTTCCACTGTATAATTGTAAAGGATTTGATTTAGGTCATACCTGAATGGTAGTGGTTTTCCCTCCTTTCTTTAGTTTAAGTCTGAATTTTGCAATAAGGAGTTCATGATCTGAGCCACAGTCAGCTGTGGTAAGTGCCAATTTGTAATTGAGCCATTGCAATCCCTTAGTTCTGGAGGAGCCAAGAGACAGGAAGTGGCATTTCTGGAGCCTGTGAGAACTGGAAATATATAGGAAAGATAACCTGATGTTCCTCTGCTAGGTCCATTGTTTCTCAGATTTGTTTGGCTCCAACTCTTTTCTGAAAATAATGAATTGAAATATTGCCAAATGTTGGTTTTCTGAACATGAAAGAGTGGGTTGGATTCTGCAGTAGAAGATATCCAATTCCCTCTTCACACCAGAGTTCAGTGAGTGATAATTATTCCACAGTATGATATAGTGGTGTTCCTAGTCTGTTCTGGAGCTTCCCAGGTGACTAAGTGGTAAATAATCATCCTACCAGTGCAGGAGATGTGTGTTCAGTCCCTGGGTCAGGAGGATGCCCCTGGAGAAGGAAATGGCAACAGTATTCTTGCCTGGGAAATTCCAAAGACAAAGGAGCCTGGAAGGCTACATTCCCTGGGGTTGCAAAGAGTCAGAGATGATTTAGTGACTAAACAACAACAAACTATGCTATTCTTCCCTGTACTTCAAATATCAGTGTTTTAAGCTCTCTTCTCTTTTTTTTTTCCAAGGGAAAGGGAGTTAATTTGATCATATGATTTGCATGGGTCCACTATTTACTAGTGGGGGATGTTACATATTATAAAGGCATTAGTCCATGCTCTCTTTGTCCTTAGAATAATCATTTTTTATTTAAGTGGTTCAAAAATTTATAGTATTGAACTTCAATATAGCCTTTTAAAATTTTTATTTATTTTTTAAATGAAGGATAATATAGCCTTTACCAATAAGTCCTACACTGGGAGTGCATGCTGGATTGATAGCTAAAAATAATGTGGCACTGGTATTTTCATTCTGTTATTGTTTATGTGATTGGCAAACACCATGATTGGCGTACATGATTGGCAAACGGAGCATCAAAAATTCGGTATTTCTGGCAATATTATAAAACCATGGACATCCTGCTGTGAAAAGGAGAGTAGCTGTTTCATTGCCTGTTTTCTAATTGATGAATCTAAGAAAGTCCATTTTGACTTTGTAGTTGCTTCATTTGAGCTGGTTGAGCTGGAATTTAAGTAACTCTACTTAAGAGTAATCTTTTCATTGTAGAATTTAATTAGGAAGAGTGGATAATGAGAGGGCACTTCCCTTGGAGTGCTGTCTTACTTTGGGTCCTGGAAGAAAATAGATGGCACACTCAAACTGGATGAGTGAAGAAGGATTTATAAGTAGACCATTTATAAGGTGTGGGCAGGGAAGCCAATAAAAAATAGTAAAGTATCCCAGGACTAGTGTTCATGGTCTGAAAAGAAAAGAGTATCACATTTGAAAAGAGTAGCTGTGGTGAGGGCATCTGATATCTGTGTCCTTTGGGATTCAGTCCAACAAGGGAAAATGCAAGCCAGGAGATGAAAACCTGGTCATACATTCTTCCTGCTTTATAATCTCCTTAAGATGGTTCAACCAAATCGGAAGCCAGAGTTTCAAGGGAGCCTGTTAACTCAACTCAGATCCCTATTAGGGTAGCGAGTCTATCTGATGGAAGAATGGAAACTATCCTGCACAGGTGCCAAGAGGTCAAGTCACATTCTTTGCTGAATTTCATGAGAGAGGAAAGATCATAAGTGAACCTGTTCAATCCAGTTCACTGGAAGCATTGAAACATTATCTTGGCTTAAATCTCTTCAGTCATTTTGAAGCTGCCTTTACTGTTTCCCATTGTGATAGGAAGACACATCCCTAGTTTGAAATGAGTATGTATCATCTATTTAATTTTATTTTACAACCATGTGTAATAATAAGTATTATGTACCAGGACCAGTTCTAAGCACTTTAAATAGGCTAATACTTTAATTCTCATAACAGCTTTCTCATTGTTACTGTTGTTTTCCTCATTTTGCAAATGAGAAACTGAACATAGGAGGTTAAATAACTTGCCCAGCATTGCAAATTTAAGACGTGGTCTGCATCTGCAGTTAGGCAGGTTCCTCGATTCTATAGCCTTTCTTTCTGTCTTTTTACCAGTTTTCTTCTGGCTTTTTTATTCTTTAAATTTTTGCTTTATACAGTATTCTGTGGACACACTTCCATATCAATTCACATAATGTCATCTTATCCTCTGAAGGAAGAATAGTATTCCATTGTGTGAAGGTTCACTAATTTATTAACTTGCCCATTGTGGAAGGATGTTTAGGATTCTTTTTCCTTTCAAGTTTTTGTTACTATAGACAGTGCTACTATAAATGTACTTGTATATATTATGTTTTGTTGACTCAGATGCACAGTTTTTCACATTATAGCATCTGAATTCTTGCAGTTGTTATCCATTCTGGT
The DNA here is from genome assembly GCF_033118175.1 of Dama dama. Taxonomy (NCBI): domain Eukaryota; kingdom Metazoa; phylum Chordata; class Mammalia; order Artiodactyla; family Cervidae; genus Dama; species Dama dama. Next base: position 10,692,803 of record NC_083692.1, on the reverse strand, counting down.
GGCAGAAATGAACATAATCATCATTGCTTTTATATGCACCAAATTGGTCATAGCTACCTATAGTGTTCCTACTTTAGTTATGGGTATTAGTGGCATATTGACATTTTGGTGATTAAAACTTCTTCAGAATTTTCCAATGATTTGATACTGAAATAAAATGTTATTGTTTATGTATAAAAGCAAGTACCAGCATCAGAATGGCTTGAAAGAAAGAGAAAATAGAACAGGAGGTGCAAGTTCAATCCCTGACTGGGGACCTAAGAGCCCATGTGCTGCACAGTGTGGCTAAATGTTCAATAAAAAGAAAAATTTTTTAATTTAAGAAAAAGAAATAAAGTAGGATCCTGTGTTTCACTTGTGGTGTTATGAAGTTGTAAAAAGAACATGCACTTAGAATCCAGGGCTGCTCCAGGAAGGGTGCTGGACCCCAGGCAACTTACCCAGGACCTGATCAAAATAAAAGTCCTTGAGAAAAGCCAGTTATTTTAACATCCTTCCTGGGGCTTGGGATATCACTAAGGGAGATAATGCTAAGTGGGATTCAAGTAATTGTATTAAAAGTGGGTTTATTATTCTGAACACTGCTCCCTGCCAGACTTGGAAGCCTACAGGAGCTATTCCATTGCCTTATCAAAGAGTCAAGACAGGCAGATACACCTAGGTTTTTGAAGGCTGGAAATTCAAAATCAGGGTGTTAGCAAGGTTAGTTCTTTCTGGAGGATCTGAAGGAGAATCTGTTCTATGCCTTTATCCTAGCTTCTGGTGGTTCTGACAATATGGTGCTCCTTAGCTTGTAAACATATCACTCTAATTTCTGCTTCCATCTCCGCATCAACTTCTCCTCCATGTCTTCTTCCCTTTTGTATCTCATAAGAACACATGTCATTGGAATTGAAACCCACCTGGTTGATCCAAGGTGATCTCAGGTAGAGATCGATAACTTAATTATATCTGCAAAGATTCTTTTCCGAATAAGTTCACACTCACAGGTTCTGAGTATATGTATCTTCTAGGAGTCACCATTCAACCCGTTGCAGATGGCCACCTGATCCAGGCAGGCTTCATTCATGGTCATCAAGCTCATTTTGTAGAGAGAGCCTCTATAAAAATTAAGACAGTATGGAAAAAAAGCAGGACCAAATGATGCAGCAATAGGGGAGAAAAGACGGAAAGAAAGAGACAGCGAGAGATAGACCGGTCTCAGTATCTCAAGGGAACACATGGATCTAGAAGGGCCTTAAATCATTTTCACCTCTGGACTTCTTAGTTCCATGAGCTAATATTTTTTATTTTGTTTTTGTGTAAGCTTGTGTATGTTGATTTGTTTTATCATTTGTATCTGAAAGAATTCTGAATAGCACAACTACTAACAGATGCTAATTCCTTTCCTTTTTCTGCCTTTGGTAGGAAGGGGAAAAGGGATTGCTAGAAAGGGCTTCCTGATGAGTGATTACTTCAGCTCCAGTTGGAGTAGACCCTAGCCCTTCTCATAGTGGATTATAGTTGCCTGCTTCCTCATAAGGATGCTCAGTTCTTACAAGTTACCATATAATGAGAGCTTTCTATTTTTTAGCTACTGGACCAAACCTTTGCATATATTATATTTTATCTAACCTTATAGAAAACCTATGGTATAGACAGTATTATCCTCATTTACAGATAAGAAAAGTGAACCTCAGAAAGTTGAAATACTGTCTTACAATTAAAAGGGGATTCTGTCAGGCAACAACTATGGTGTCTTCACTGTGGTATCTCCAGGACTTATCCCAGGACTTGGCACATAGTAGGGCCATGGCTCTTAAAGTAGTTTCCTGAATAGGCAGCGTTAGCATCACCTGGGGTCTCATTAGCAATGTAAATTATCAGGCCTGACTCTGTATGTACAGAACAGAAACTCTTGGGTAGAATCCAGCTCTCCAGGGGATTCAGGTTCCACTAAAATTTGAGGGTCGATGAGTGGGCATTCATTAAGTGTAGAAAAGCAGTGACAATACCGAACTTCAAATTGGAAGTTTTAGTTAAGGGAGAAGGTTTAGTCTAGGTCTGTGGTTTCCTAAGAAATGACCTGACTTCTAGTATTAGAGTGACAGAGAACACCTATAGGTACCCTAAACTTACTCTTCTTATGTCATCTCAGCTGACTGCTGAATTATTTCTTTGGTGCATAGAATTTGGGACCCATGGCAGTATACTTGTTACAACCACAAACATGTAGAAAGCAAGGACTTCTCACCTTCCAGACAGTGGAGGGCTTCAGTCTCTTCACCTGCACTCGTGAGCTCTGTTCTGGTGTCTCTCTGCCTTTGCTTACAGCACAAGCTTGCAGAGGAAAAAATCATCTTTCACACCATTTAGGCCATTGCTTACCTAATGGAACATATAATGTGATGAAATTGCCACCTGGTGGTTGAGATATGGGACAGTCCCCAAGGGTATAATTATGCAGGCTATTATTGAATATTTTAACTGTACCTACTCCAAAGGCATGCCTGTGGAGTTAGTTAATGTTATGACAAGCTGTAGATTGGAACTGGGATTTTTAACACTTTTAAAATGGCAGAAAAACAAATGACTAGATTCAGGGGGAGAAAAGCCCAGCCACTTGATTTTAAAGAAAAATTTATCACAGGTGCAGGTGTTCAATACACAGAATAAAACATGACTGAAGGACAAGTAGCAAACAGCAATAAGTAAAAGCCCAGAGTTAAAAAAAAATTGGTACATTGATTCATTTTGAAAACAATGTTCCATTTTATGAATGTAATATCATATGTAGAAATAAAATTGAGAAAGTTAAATATCTCTTTACACTAAACTTTGTAAAGTATATATTTGTTGGAAATTCCAGGACAATTTGAGTCTTTTAGATGCAGTCTCTACTGGGAAGTACTGAAATGCTATGTTAGTTGGGATAGAATAGACTTTGCCGCAAAAACAAATTAACCTTGAAACATCAATGACCTAGCAGTGACAACCACAGATGTTAATTTTGGGGACTTCCTTGGTGGTTCAGTGACTGAGACACTGTGATCCCAATGCAGGGGGCCTGAGTTTGATCCCTCATCAGGGGACTATATCCCACATGCCACTAAAGAACCTGCATCCCATAACTAAGACCCAGCACAACCAAAAAATAAGTAAATATTTTTTTGAAAAGGTTAATTTCTGTCTTGTTCTTCATGTCCAGTGCAGTTTGGTGCTGTTATGTTAGTCGCTCAGTCATACCCAACTGTTTGCAACCCCAAGGACTATAGCCAGACAGGCTCCTCTATCCATGAAATTCTCTAGGCAAGAATACCGGAGTGGGTTGCCATTCCCTCTTCCATGGGATCTTTCTGACCCCAATCTTAGGGGGAAAGCATTCCATCTTTCATCATTAAATATGCTATTAGCCATAGGTTTTTAGCTGTTCAAACCTCAGGCTGAAGAGATGTTCTGACAGTTTGTAGTTTTATCATATGAACATGAGAACTCAGCATTACCAAAGTTAGGGAAGAAAACATACATTGGTTGCTCTGTGTTCTGGTCTAGATGTGATACACGTCACCCCTCATGGCCTGTTGGCCAGAACTTTTCATATAGCCTCGTTTAACTGTGAGAAACTTGAATCTATGAGGATAATACATGGATTTTTGGTGAGTAGCAAATATCTATGCCCAAAGCACCTATTTGTTCTAATTAATTTGATTTCCTCCTGCATCACCTCAAATCTGTATTCTGAGAGCCGGTTGGGACTTTAGTTCAGAATCCTCAGCTCTCCTAGTAGGCTCTCGTGGAATACCGTCTCTGTCTTCTTGGATAGCTTCAGCATGTGAGTCTTCATTCTACAACTGATACCCAGCTTTTAACAAAACATTAAGAGAAAAAATGTTTCCTCAAGTGCTTATAAGAGATTTTCTTTTCAATTATTTCTTCAGGACTAAGTAAATTCTTAGAATTGAACTAGACCATCAGAAAGTATTAGTACCATTCCTGGGCCCCTTTAGTTTAACCTTGTATAGAAATATCTTTAGTGAGTTAGATTTTAATATAATATATAAGCGGCAAAAAAGTTGGTGATTCATGAAGGTTTTGGCTCTTTTATCATTAAGTAATGACAGTATAAACCTTTGTACTCTTTTCCCCATTGCTTTGGCTACTAGGAAGTTCAGACCTAGATTGAATGTTTATCACGAGTCAATATAAGAACTCCTGTATTTCTAAATTTACAGCTCTAAATTCTTGAATGTCCTTTGTATAAAGACCCATGGGATACCATTTTATATGGATCACTATGGAATAGATGTGGGCTTCTCTTGTGGCTCAGCTGGTAAAGAATCCGCCTGCAATGCAGGAGACCTGAGTTCAGTCCCTGGGTTGTTAAGATCTCCTGGAGAAAGGAAAGACTACCCACTCCAGTATTCTAGCCTGGAGAATTCCATGGACTGTATAGTCCCTGTGGTCACAAGAGTTGGACACAACTGAGCGGCTTTCACTCACACACATGGAATAGATGTAGGCTTTGGAACTGAATGCCCGAGTCTAGCAATTCTTATCTTAGTGACTGTGGCTCAATAACGTTATCCCATTCTTTCTTAGTATGCCACTATAGAGGATTAATTGAGGTCCAGTAGAGTCTCGTGGTTAAGAGTTTGAATCCTGAAGCCAGGCTGAAGTTTGAGTCCCAGTACTAGTACTTAAACTGGGCTTTCCAGGTGGCGATCATGGTAAAGAACCCACCTACAATGCAGGACATGTAAGAGCCGCAGGTTGGATCCCTGGGTCGGGAAGATCCCTGGAGGAGGGTATGGCAACCCACTCCAGTATTCTTGCCTGGAGAATCCCATGGACAGAGGAGCCTGGCTGACTCAAGTCCGTGGGGTTGCAAAGAGTCGGACAGGACCAGAGTGACTTAGCATGCACAGAAGCACTAGTACTTACTAGTCATGTGGCCTTGGGCAAGTCACTAACCCTCTGTACTTTGATTTCCTCATCTATAAAAGAGGGATAATAATAGTATCTATATCCAAATTTACTGTGAAAATTAAATTGGTTAATATATGTGAAGCCTTTGAAACAGTGACTGACACAGACTAAATACTATATTAGTTAGTGATGGCTATTATGATGATGAAATTAGATGATGTTTGTAGAGAATCTTTTACATGGTAAGTGCCTTATAATATAGAAGCAGCAAAATGTTAGCCATTGATGAAGATGTTGACTCTTTTATCATGAAATAATGGAACTGTACAACTTTGTGCTGTTTCTTCCCTTTCCTTTGACTACTAGGAAACTCAGAGCTGCATGCATCCTCAGTCGCTTCACTCGCGTCCGACTCTTAGCGACCCATGGGATTGCATGGGATTCTCCAGGCAAGAATACTAGAGTGGGTTTCCATTTCCTCCTCCAGGGGATCTTCCTGAATCAAACCTACGTCTCCTGGGGCTCCTGCATTGCAGAGAGAACCTTTACCACTGAGCCACCTGTTCATGTTTACATTGGAGAGCAATGTAAATACAATGTAAATTTATAGTTTACATATATATGTAATATAAAATGCTGAAACTCTCTTTTGAAAGACAGAAGGGTAATAATAATTTTTAATAGTAGATTAAAATAGGTCAATTTTTGTTATTATACATTTTTTTCTCCCTTCCTTCCATGACTCTTTCCTTCTTTTCCTTCTTTCTTTTTAAGACTGGTAGGACGGCTGCTGCGACCAGGCCTTCCCAGGTGGCGCTAGTGGTAAAGATGCCACGGGCGGTGCAGGAGATGCTGGTTTAATTCCTGGAGAAGGAAATGGCAGCTCGTTCCAGTATTCTTGCCTGGAAAATTCCATGGGTAGAGGAGCCTGGCAGGGCTACAATCCGTGGGATTACAGAGTCAGGCACTATTGAGCACCCAGCACAGCTACTCTGTATCTCCTGTGTTGCAGGGCTAACCTGTGTAGGAGCTGGACATTCTTCTAGAAGGATGCAAGCTGCTAACTGAAATATTTTTGAAAATGCTCATAATTTAAATAACTGAAGAGTTCCCTAAATTTTTAAAATGTAGTTTCTTGCCAAATTTCAGCAACTCCTCCACTAAAGCTATCACCTTCCCACCATGACATGGATCTCTGGCACTGATGGGCAAGTAGCTTGCACTGTCTGAGCTCTGCTGTCCCTGAGAAATATCTAAATATCTGTGATGAGATACCCAACTCGTGATGCAGAAAAAGGAGAAGTAGAACTTGGCCAGTGGGGTTGGGGTTATTTCAGATGACTCCTGGTTTCATTTGAACTGGTATACTTCCTTTGCTTGGTAAAGTAGCACAGTTCCAGAAAGATAAAAGACTATTGGAAAGAGTTCAGTGAATCAAAAGAAAATATAGTCATGGCTGGTTGGAAGTATTGAGTTTTTAGGAACTGTCAGAGGTCGAGTATATGATAAACTTCAATAACTGACAAGATGATGAAGGAGACTAATTGCCCAAAGGATTGTGATGGCCGTGAATACCTAGGAAGAAGAGGAAATATGCAGGAGGATTGCAGAGAAAATGGCTACAAGCAATAGAAAACAAGCAAGCTCTCTGCTGAATTCCAAGTACTTATTGTTTATGCAGTTATTCTTGGAATTAGTCATTTTTGTCATTCAGGATATTTCCTATGTAGTTTTGTATTATCTCGTGACCTCTTACCTGTGGATGTCTTATTTCCACAATATAATCATAAATTACTGGATGGCAGGGACCACAGCTATCCTACTTTGTGTTTCTGTCAGAGAACAAAGCAAATGGTTCCAATCCCAGCTCTGCTATTCACTAATGGTGCGAAGGAGGGCAAGTTCCTTGACTAAGCTTGAATTTAGCTCATGCAAAATGAGGCTAATGATATTCATTAGAATTTTAGGGAAGTTTAATGGTATGTAAAATTCTTGGGTATGCTATGTAAGATGCAAATGACAACTATTAGCTTTCCCTCTTACAGTGGCTGATCTCATTGCCTGACATATAATAAGTATAATATTGCCCTGTTGTAGTACAGATTGGTATAATATATAGTATTGTATGGTATATAAATTATAGTATAAGTATTCTATATATGTGGATTTACAGTGTATAGCTAAAGTAAAAATATATAACCTATTTGAATATTGTAAGCTTTTACAACTTGGTACAACTTTGTAAACTTTGTTTTGCTACTTATGCATGTACCCATCATGTATGTATTAGGTATTACATGCCTATGTATATATTTAATATACACCAAGAGCCTCAGAAAATGGGATTATTTTGGAAGTTTCCAATTTTAGAGAGGTCTTGAGTAAATTCAGCAGACCTACAATCAGCCTTGGGTTCCAGGATTTGGTTGTATAAATGTAGTGTGAACCTCATTTAACTGTGACCCACAAGTCCAGAGGGGTGTTCCTGGTGGCTCAGGCAGTAAAGAATCTGCCTGCAACTTCTTGGAGGCAGACCTGGATTCAATCCCTATGTTGAGAAGATCCCCGTGTTGAGAAGATCCCCTGGACAAGGAAATGGCAACCCACTCCAGTATTCTTGCCTGGAGAAACCCATGGACAAAGGAGCCTGGTGGGATATAGTCCATGGTGTCGTTAAGAGTCGAACACAAGTGAGTCAGTAATACTTTCACTTCACTTACAAGTCCAAGGTGTCAAGAGAGCATCAGGATGGTTGGAAGCTGAACTGGGTCAAGTTGCACAAACAGACCATTGGGAGCTACCTCTCTATAATGGGGAAAGTCACAGTGGATCTCAGTTGGTGTGACCTAACGGGGATCTTTCATTTTCAATTGCCATTTCTATGAAATCTCTTAGGAGAGATTAGGATCAATTAGGATTGATGACAGAATCCTAATTCAAGGAGAGGGCTTCCCTGGTGGCTGAGACAGTAAAGAGTCCACTTGCAGTGTGGGAGACCTGGGTTCGATTCCTGGGTTGGGAAGATCTCCTGGAAGAGGGAAAGGCTACCCACTCCAGTATTCTTGCCTGGAGAATCCCATGGACAGAGGAGCCTGGTGAACTACAGTCCACGGGGTCACAAAGAGTTGGACACAACTGATACTGGGAAAGATTGAGGGCAGGAGGAGAAGGGGACGGTGGAGGATGAGATGGCTGGATGGCATCACTGACTCGACAGACATGAGTTTGGGTAGACTCCCAGAGTTGGTGATGGACAGGGAGGCCTGGCGTGCTGCGATTCATGGGGTCGCAAAGAGTCGGACACGACTGAGGGACTGAACTGAATGGAGCGACTGTGTCCATCGAGTCGGTGATGCCACCCAGCCATCTCATCCTCTGTTGTCCCCTTCTCCTCCTGCCCCCAATCCCTCCCAGCATTAGGGCCTTTTCCAATGTGTCAACTCTTTGCGTGAGGTGGCCAAAGTATTGGAGTTTCAGCTTCAGCATCAGGCCTTCCAGTGAACAACCAGGACTGATCTCCTTTAGGGTGGACTGGTTGGATCTCCTTGCAGTACAAGGGACTCTCAAGAGTCTTCTCTAACACCACAGTTCAAAAGCATCAGTTTTTCGGTGCTCAGCTTTCTTCACAGTCCAACTCTCACATCCGTACATGACCACTGGAAAAACCATAGCCTTGACTAGACAGACCTTTGTTGGCAAAGTAATGTCTCTGCTTTTTAATATACTATCTAGGTTGGTCATAACTCTCCTTCCAAGGAGTAAGCGTCTTTTAATCTCATGGTTGCATTCACCATCTGCAGTGATTTTGGAGCCCCCCAAAATAAAGTCTGACACTCCTTCCACTGTTTCCCCATCTGTTTCCCATGAAGTGATTGGACCAGATGCCATGATCTTAGTTTTCTGAATGTTGAGCTTTAAGCCAACTTTTTCACTCTCCTCTTTCACTTTCATCAAAAGGCTTTTAGTTCCTCTTCACTTTCTGCCATAAGGGTGGTGTCATCTGCATATCTGAGGTTATTGATATTTCTCCTGGCAATCTTGATTCCAGCTTGTGCTTCTTCCAGCTCAGCATTTCTCATGATGTACTCTGCATAGAAGTTAAATAAGCAGGGTGACAACATACAGCCTTGACGTACTCCTTTTCCTATTTGGAACCAGTCTGTTGGCCTATGTCCAGTTCTAACTGTTGGTTCTTGAGCTGCATGTGGTTTCTCAAGAGGTGGGTCAGGTGGTCTGGTATGCCCATCTCTTTCAGAATTTTCCACAGTTTATTGGGATCCACACAGTGAAAGGCTTTGGCATAGTCAATAAAGCAGAAATAGATGTTTTTCTGCAACTCTCATGCTTTTTCAATGATCCAGCGGATATTAGCAATTTGATCTCTGGTTCCTCTACCTTTTCTAAAACCAGCTTGAATATCTGGAAGTTCATGGTTCATGTATTGCTGAAGCCTGGCTTGGAGAATTTTGAGCATTACTTTACTAGCGTGTGAGATGAATGCAATTGTGCAGTAGTTTGAGCATTCCTTGGGATTGCCTTTCTTAGGGATTGGAATGAAAACAGACCTTTTCCAGTCCTGTGGGAACTACTGAGTTTTCCAAATTTGCTGGCATATTGAATGCAGCACTTTCACAGCATCATCTTTCAGGATTTGAAATAGCTCAACTGGAATTCCATCACATCCACTAGCTTTGTTCGTAGTGATGCTTTCTAAGCCCTACCTGACTTCACATTCCAGGATGTCTGGCTCTAGGTGAGTGATCACACCATTGTGTTTATCTGGGTCGTGAGGATCTTTTTTGTACAGTTTTTCTGTGTATTCTTGCCACCTCTTAACATCTTGCTTCTGTTAGGTTGATACCATTTCTGTCCTTTATCAAACCCATCTTTGCATGAAATGTTCCCTTGGTGTCTCTAATTTTCTTGAAGAGATCTCTAGTCTTTCCCATTTTGTTGTTTTCCTCTATTTCTTTGCATTGATCGCTGAGGAAGGCTTTCTTATCTTTCCTTGCTATTCTTTGGAACTCTGCATTCAAATGGGAATATCTTTCTTTTTCTCCATTGTTTTTCACTTCTCTTCTTTTCACAGCTATTTGTAAGGCCTCCTCAGAGAACCATTTTGGGTTTTTGCATTTATTTTCCAAGGGGATGGTCTTGATCCCTGTCTCCTGTACAATGTCACGAACCTCCATCCATAGTTCATCAGGCTCTGTGTCTATCAGATCTCATCCCTTAAATCTATTTCTCACTTCCACTGTATAATCATAACGGATTTGATTTAGGTCATACCTGAATGGTGTAGTGGTTTTCCATACTTTCTTCAATTTAAGTCTGAATTTGGCAATAAGGAGTTCATGATCTGAGCCACAGTCAGCTCCCGGTCTAGTTTTTGCTGACTGTGTAGAGCTTCTCCATCTTTGGCTGCAAAGCATATACTCAGTCTGATTTCGGTGTTGACCATCTGGTGATGTCCATGTGTAGAGTCTTCTCTCGTGTTGTTGGAAGAGGGTGTTTGCTATGATAGTGAGTTCTCTTGGCAAAACTGTATTAGCCTTTGCCCTGCTTCATTCCGTACTCCAAGGCCAAATTTGCCTGTTACTCCAGGTGTTTCTTGACTTCCTACTTTTACATTCCAGTCCCCTATAATGAAAAGGTCGTCTTTTTTGGGTGTTAGTTCTGAAAGGTTTTGTAGGTCTTTATATAACCGTTCAACTTCATTTTCTTCAGTGTTACTGGTTGGGGCATAGGCTTGGATTACTGTGATCTTGAATGTTTTGCCTTGGAAACGATCAGAGATCTTTCTGTCATTTTCGAGATTGCATCCAGGTACTGCATTTCGGACTCTTTTGTTGACCATGATGACTACTCCATTTCTTCTAAGGGATTTCTGCCCACAGTAGTAGATATAATGGTCATCTGAGTTAAATACACCCATTCCAGTCCATTTTAGTTAGCTGATTCCTAGAATGTTGACATTCACTCTTGCCATCTCCTGTTTGACCACTTCCAGTTTGCCTTGATTCATGGACCTAACATTCCAGGTTCCTATGCGATATTGGCTCTTTACAACATCGGACCTTGCTTCTATCACCAGTCCCATCCACAACTGGGTATTGTTTTTGCCTTGGCTCCATCCCTTCATTCTTTTTGGGGTTATTTCTCCACTGATCTCCAGTGGTATATTGGGCACCTACCGACCTGGGGTTCATGGGGTTCTCAAGGCAAGAATACTGAAGTGGTTTGCCATTCCCTTCTCCAGTGGACCACATTCTGTCAGACCTCTCCACCATGACCTGACCATCTTGGGTGGCCCCACACAGCATGGCTTCGTTTCATTGACTTAGACAAGGCTGTGGTCCATGTAATCAGATTGGCTAGTTTTCTGTGATGATGGTTTTAGTGTGTCTGCCCTGTGATGCCCTCTTACAACACCTACTGTCTTACTTGGGTTTCTCTTACCTTGGATGTGGGGGTATCTCTTCACGGCTGCTCCAGCAAAGCACAGCCACTGCTCCTTACCTTGGAGGAGGAGCATCTCCTTACGGCTGCCCCTCCTGACCTTGAACTTGGAGTCGCTCCTCTCGGCCCTCCTGTGCCCGTGCAGCTGCCTCTCCTTGGATACGGGGTAGCTCCTCTGGGCCGCTGTCCCTGACCTCGGGCGTGGGGTAGCTCCTCTGGTCCTCCACCCCTGACCTCGGGCGTGGGGTAGCTCCTCTTGGCCGCTGCCCATGACCTCGGGCATGGGGTAGCTCATCTCAGCCACTCCTGCACCGTCGCAGCCTGGCACTCTTGGTCGCCACCCCTGACCTTGGGCGAGGGGAAGGTCCTCAGGCCACACTTCTGCGCAGTCCGTTGCAGCCGGCGCGCATCTGCGATGGACCACGTGGAAGTGCGCTGGCTGCGACGGGCTGAGCGACCAAGTACGGCGCAATTCGAGGAGAGAGAACAGCCACCTGTCAGGAATTCCCTTTAAGCCCTCTGCAGACCCCAGCACCATTTTCTCTCCAGGCGCTCCTGGTTCTTGTGAGCGGAGTGAGACAGCCGGTAGAGGGGAAGTAGGCGGCTGGTCTGCGTGCAGCACGGACAGGCAGATCAGTCAGGCTCAGGGCGGCGTCTTACTCAATGGCCAGCACCTCCCTGTGTTGGGCTGCCAGTGGCATCTCCTTTCAGGACACTATTGGTTGTTCCTCTCCCCTTCTTTTCTGGGAGAGTTTCCGGCCATAGGGTGGTGTCCAGAGAGGAGCAACGGGAAAGGTGGTTTGTGAGCAGCGCATAGGATTTTGAGCCCAGCTCCAATTTCCAGAGCAGCGGACACAGTGCCACTCAATGCAGATTTTTTAGAATGGTGATGAGTTGGGGTATATGGGAAAGGAGGGGAGAGCCAGGGATGCCCATGTAGGGTAGGGAGAGTGAGTCAGTGAGTGGATAAGAACTGGATTCAGTTCAGACATGAAGATGGTCGGGCTGGGGAGGAGGTCATTCTGAGTGCATTAGCTTTGTCTGGAAGAAATGGGAGAGAGTTGCTGGTTAAAATCATCTCTCTGGACAAACGTAGAATCTGGAAATCAGGCAGGGGCTAAGAGTATAATGGGCCTATTAGTAAACTCTGCTTCAAAATTAATTACCTCTCTGTAGACATTGGTGAGCAAGCAGAGATACCCTTAGAAACCGAGGTCTATCATGGAATAAAATTATTTGGAACATAGGATTGTGGGTGGGAAATGCAGAATTTAATTATTCTTGATTCAGAGTTTGCTATAAAGATGAATAATTGAACACAATAAAAAAAAATTTTTTTTCCCCTCCGAGCTAGAGAAATAATGCTGGGGGCGAGACACAGTGGGGGGTAGATTCAAACCAATTTGAGATTATAAATGAGAAGATAATATAATTTTGTATATTGAATGGTTATGAAAATCAGAAATATTATTTAGTGCTTGACTGCTGTTAAGCAATTCAGAGGCAGAAATATAAAATGAGGCAAACTTAAACTCCAAAGGCCATAAAGCAGCAAGCTGTGAGGGAAATAAAAAAAGGATTTTCAAGTCTCAGACAGACATAGGTTGAAATTTTAGGTCAACCACTTGTCATGTTACTTTAGCTGAATTCTACGTTTTTCTGAAACTCATTGTTTTGTAGGTAATGTGGGGCTAATATGTGTGCTGGTATGCTTCCTCCATACCTCCCAGGCATTTATTAGTTTTCTACCTTTTCCTGACGTGTTCTGTGCCGCAGACACGCACCTCTGTGTTTGCTCCCCCTCTGGGCTCCCCTGTCAGGGAGTTCGGGTTGGGACTGGCCAACGGGAGCTACTAGCAGGTTGAAAGCTGCGTCCAGGTGTTTCTCACGCTCTCCCTGCCTTTGCACCAGGCCTCTGGGAGCAGTTTTGTCTTTTGTCTCATCATGACCAGGCCTCTTACCAAGTGGGCCCTCCTCATGGTTCCTATTCTCCCTGGGCTCCAGGAATGTTTTTTCTCTGTGCCTGTCGACCTGGAGAAACCAGGTAAAAGTCTCCCCTTGCTGCTAATCCCTCAGTGTCTCACATTCATTCTTTGTTCTCTTAATCGTGCCCACCCCCGCTGACTTGAACCATCTGTGGTGAATCCTGTGTTCTGATGCATTCCTCACTTATACATAATGGTTGTTGAAGTTCAAAGAAAATGTTGAAGTATCCTCCCAACAAATACAGAAATGGGTATGTATTCACTTCTTGACACATCCTCCAAAGATGGTGTGGTAGGTTGAATAATGGTTCCCAAAGATGTCCAGGTCCTAATACCAGGAACCTGTGTATCTTACCCTATATGACAAAAGAGATTGACAGATGTTATTGAATTAAAGATCTTCAGATGAAGAGATTAATGTTAAACCATCTGATTAGGATCTAAATGCCATCACAAGTGTCCTTATAAGAGAGAGCCAGAGAGAAATTTGACCCAGAAAAATAAGACAAGGTGACCACTGAATCAGGATGCTCACTGCTAGCTTTGAAAATGGAGGAAGGGACCAAGAATCAACCATGCCTAGAATGCAGCTCTAGGAGCTGGAAAGCGTGAGGAAATGGTCTTCCCTCCAGCCTCTGGCGAGAGCATGACTCTGACAACACCTTGAAGTTGGCCCAATGAAACTGATTTTTGGACTTCTGATCTCTAGAGCTGTAGAATAAATCTGTGTCTGTTTAATCCACTGAGTTTGTGGTAAATTGTTACTGCAGCCATAGAAAACCCTCAGTGATATCCCAAGGTACAGGACCTAGCTTGTAGATTGCGGTCTCAGAATGTAATCTTCAGCCACCATATCATTTTTCACGATGCATTCATGTGAACCAAGATATGAGACTGATGCGTAAAATCACAGTGACAACTTGTCCCTTTCCCATGAGAGATCTCACTCTCCTGTTGACGGAAAGACATGCCAAACTGACCAGTCTATTTTCTCACTGTAAACAGTCAGGCTTGGGAAATCAGTCTGCAATCAGTATGGTAGGATAGTGATTTATAATTGAAAAAAAAAATTGCCACCTAGATGGGAATCTTCAACATTTTCACAGTGTTTCACAACATTTTCACAAGCATCTCATCCATTTACCACTCTCCAGCAGGCAAATCTGGAAAGACAAATCATAGCTGAATGTTGTTAGTGGAACATTAACTCTGAACAAGGGCAGTTAGATTAATTACTTGCTGAATGGCAACAGACTTGGAGAATGAAGCACTTGGACTCCTTTGGCTGGAATCTTACTATCTGTCTCCCTTGTAGGGCACACCTTGCTGCAGAACCAGGATAGGTGTGCTTGTTTGGTAAGATTCCGTCTCTCCTAGGCCTTATCTGGATGGTCAATAAAAAATTAATAGCCCCTGTGATTTTTTCTCATGAGGATATCCATCCTTCCACCTATTTGGGGGGATGTGTGGAACTTCATTCTAGCCAGTGTTGAGTTTTGCTGGCATAGAACCCATATAGTTTCTTTAAAGTAAAGTTGCATATCTCATTATGTGTTGGTTTGATAATAAAATGGACAATCTTATTTTCTTTCATATTGTGGTGGAGAGATTTGCTTCAGCATTTTTCCATAAACTGATAACAGATCTTATGGGGATTGTACAAGGTAATGTATAAAGAGGGCTCAGCTCTGCTCTGTAGAGAAGGCAATCAATAAACGTCATTCCTCATGTCGTATTCCCTGAATGTCTAGAGTGTAGTATGGTGTAAGGGTATGTTGGGAGGTTAAAATTCAGAATGAGAACATCAGAACCTGTCATCCTCTGACAGTCTTAAACATCTCAGGGAAGCAGAAAACCCAGTATTTAGAGCTCTGTTTCTTTGTTCTTTTGATGAAACATATATTGTTCATGAAAGAAATCTTTTTTTTTTTTTTAATTTCACTCTGATCTAACTATAGAGATACTTTCAGGCTGGGACAAGATTTCATTATTACAGAGACTTATGAAATTCTCAGTAGGCAAACACATCTTGAAAAGACAATGTTTTCATTTTGCATATTGATGTAGTGTAGAAAAATAAAATTAAATGATACATGTATTTCATTCAAAGGCTTATACACCTGATTTTATATAATAGCCATCTTTTCCCTATATATATTACAATTCCTGAAATATATTCCCATCAAAATTCAGTGCTAGAGAATGAAAATATTCATCCTCAAGAATGTAGCAAGCTTAGCATTATATAATTAATCAGATACTAGTAATTTCATAGTAAAACAGTCTGATAAATTGTCACATACAATACTATGCTTAGAATACAATGTAGCAGAAAGAAATGATCTCAGATTTCAACGAAACGGATATGGTTTTAAGTACTGGCTTGGCATAAAATCTTAATTGCTAAAATGAAGTTGATAAATAAAAGTATGTAGGCAGATAATCTGGTTCATATGTAAGTGTAGGTTAATAATAATGAGAATAACAACTGCATTTTCTTGATGATGATACAAAATGTAAGGTACGGGACAAAAAGCAGTTTTTCAGATTGATTTATTTAAGGCTGCGCTGGGTCTTTGCTGCCGTGTGCGGGCCTTCTCCGGCTGTGGCGAGCAGGGGCTGCTCTCTAGTTGCCGCGTGTGGGTTCCTCACTGCAGTGCTTTCTCTTATTGCATCGAACCTGCATCTCCTGCATTGGCAGGCGCATTCTTTACCATCGAGCCCCCAGGGAAGCCTAGGACTAGAAAATTGACCATGATTTATGGGAAGAGAAAAAACACTTTTGTAGAAAAATACGTAACGATTCCCTCCGCCCCCAGTTTTGAAGTTTATCAGCTTTAAATAGTCTTTTCCCCTATGCCTATCTTATTCTCTAACCTGGTCACTGTAGACATCTTTATTAAAGGTTGTGAATTCAGCCATAACAGATATACTGTATTGTACCTGATGCCTACAATAAAGAAGCACTTTTTTTTTGTTTTTTTTTTACAATTTAAGAATCAGGGGAGAAGATGGATTTTAGTATAATGGAAAACTGCAGGCATTATTCCAAGGGCGTATATTAAATCATCTGGTAGTGAGCTAAGTCAGTATTAGATGTTGCTTGGATATAGGGAATGAAGGACAATGATTTTGGGAGAAAGCAGGAGAGTTTTGTTACCTAATCTTCTAGAGTTCCTAGAAAAGATTTAATTAATGAAAGTCTTCTTTCACCTGAGTATGTCTCCTAATCACAATAGCTAACATTTTCATATTGCTTCCTATAGTATTTGATGTAATTGTTTCAATACAGAGTAAAGACAATTGTACAGATATTATTATTATACCCCTTTCCCTTTCTAAGTTGTTATACTTTGTTTTGTTTTATAGCTGAGGCAGCAGAAGCTCATTTTGTTAGATTGTTTCCAAGTCCACAAGGCTTCCCTGGTGGCTCAGATGGTAAAGCATCTTCCTGAAGTGCAGGAGACCCGGGTTCGATCCCTGGGTTGGGAAGATCCCCTGGAGAAGGCAATGGCAACCCCCTCCAGTACTCTTGCCTGGAAAACCCCATGGATGGAGGAGGCTTGTAGGCTACAGTCCATGGGGTCACAAAGAGTCTGACAGGACTGAGCAGCTTCACTTTCACTTTCCAAGTCAACTTAATTGAACTTTAGATAGGAGTTTCCTTTCACTGGAAAAATACCTGGCTCAATTATTTGTAGATAAAGTAAGTGGATCAAGGAAGTAGGTGATGGGTGAAGGAATTAGACTGAAGCTTCTAGGACACAGACCTGTAGGATAGTGCCAAGATGCATGGTTAAGTTAGTACCAGAAATAGTTAGTTTATGTCACAAAAAATGTCACCACTGTGCAGAGCAGGCTTAACCCAGGCTACCAAGCAGTATCACCATGGGACCCGGGGATAGTGTGTCATGAGCTCCAGATACCAATCCTTCTCACTGAACAGTGTTGAAGTGTGTATTAATTGTCTTATTACAATCCCCCTTAATTTACAGTATTAAAGACCCCCCTGTGGAGTCTGTGAATTTATTAAAATTTGTGGCTGTTACTACTGCTAAGGGCAGCCATAACTAAGGAATATGTATGTAGCACAGAAACATCATTCAAAATTGGATTGAGATTAATCGGGTAGCATCTTGCATAGAAAATGTGCAGCACAAAAAGAGAAAATGTGCCCCCAAATATAATCTGCTTGTCTAAGTTCACATTTAAGGTAAATTCCTACACAAAGATTTTTTATAACCTTCATCCCATCCACCAAACAGTCCAAGTTCTCCTCTACTGTCCTTTTTTCTCCATCTCTTCAGTTCAGTTGCTCAGTCGTGTCCGACTCTTTGCGACCCCATGAACCGCAGCATGCCAGGCCTCCCTGTCCATCACCAACTCCCAGAGTCCACCCAAATTCATTTCCATCGAGTTGGTGATGCCATCCAACCATCTCATCCTCTGTCGTCCCCATCTCCTCCTCCCCTCAATCCCTCCCAGCATCAGGGTCTTTTCCAATGAGTCAGCTCTTCGCATCAGGTGGCCAAAGTATTGGAGTTTCAGCTTCAACATCAGTCCATCCAATGAACACCCAGGACTGATCTCCATCTCTAGGTCTCTTCTAGTTATCAAACCTGAATAGATTATAATAGGGATAGAAAACCTACAGAGGTTAAGAGCTTAGCTTTGGAATTCAATAAGTTTGGTTCTGAATTCTAGTCTATTTCTGAATTCTACTTTATTTCTGAGCTGAACTTTGAGCCTCAATTTCTCATCTATAAAACTGACCTAATAATAGAACACACGTTAAGGGGCTTTTGTGATGAATATTCATCACTGAGTGTAAAAATCTAAGCACCATGCCTGACATACAGTAAGCACTTAATAAAAGATGAGTCCACTGCCATTGTTTTCAAAGCTAATGAGGTTTTTTTTTTTTTTTTTCCTCTGCTTGGTCAATTCATTCATTCATTCATTCAACAAATATTTTTAGTATTTGCTCGCTCTTGAGGTCCCATGTGATCAATTGAAAAAGAATCATCAGAAGGAGAACAAGAAAGGCTAAGGTGAAAAGGACTAAGGGTGTTGTTGAGCTCCCTTTCTGCTTTTCTTTGATGAGTAATCACTGTTTGGTCAAAAATTCACCTGCCACAATCCATTACTTGCCCCCAAAGATATAAAGCAGATGGAAACATTAACAGTATAACTTGTGTTATTTGAATTTTGGGGATTATTAAGAATTTTTCTAATTCTTTGTGATTCTCTGTGTCTACATGAGTAGAAAGCTGTTTCATTTTATTTTGGCCCAAATCATTTTTATGAAAGCCTGAGTTTGTTTTTAAAGAGCCGGCTTTAGAGTTGGATCGCAAAAGCATGCCCCAAAGTGGATGTCGCTCAGTCGTGTCCGACTCTGTGACCCTTGGATTTCTCCAGGCCAGAATACTGGAGTAGGTAGCCTTTCCCTTCTCCAGGGGATCTTCTCAACCCAGGAACTGAACCAGGGTCTCCTGCATTGCAGGCAGATTTTTACCTACTGAGCTATCAGGGAATGGGGTGTAAAACTGGGAGAGGAGACTGTTTCCCACCGAGTAGTTCCCTAAGGAGAGTCCCTCTAGGTTGTTCTGAGACTGCAAAAAGGTGAAGTACTGTTTGGAGACAGATCTTTTTATCTCATGCCCAAAGGAACATGTTGTACTTAGAAAATACCTGCTTTATCAACTTGATTATTTTTGTGCCAGACTTTTAAATGAACCCTTTACCATGAGCAAGGTGGAACTGACAAAGCAACCAACACTCATACATGGCTGAGTGCCAAGCAACGTGACCTTTCATCTCTCTTAATTGCTTTTCCCTTATTAATCCCGATCTATTATTGATTGTACCATTATGCCATGCTTCTAATGACTTTGCCTGGGAGGATCAAAATTTATTTAATATTTGGAATACTCCTTAGAGGAAGAAGTTGGAAAAAAATAGTATTAATTAAAGGTAGCATTTCTCAGGCTTTCCTAACTAACCATTGCTTCTATTAAAATCCTAATTATCTTTTAAAGTATAAATTAAGTTCTGTACCCTCCACAAGTTTTGTTGGACTATACCATTTTGATGATTATATTTTTGCTCATATTGATCACTTGACTCAATTCGAATTTAGTATTCCACTCTAGTCTATGACAGATTATTTGTATAGCTTGTCTAAGGTCCTTCACTGAGGTGTCAGCTCTTTGAAATCAGAGACAAGACTTATTCTCTGGTATTCTTATAGTGATAAACATTTTTCTCTTTGTCAACAGTAAATTGTAACTTTATCAATAATATTAATGCCATTTTATACTTTTGTTATTTGTAAGATTTTACAAAATCTTTACATGAGCATTATCATTTTAGACCCTCATAGCTTTCAACTGCCCAGTGAGTGAAGTATTTAATTTTATAGATAAGGAAATGTAATCAAATGAAAATTTAAGTTGCTTATTATAAGTCTTGACATACCATAGAATGTATGATCGTAGAATGTTGTTATTGTATATTGTTGTGTTTTTACTGTCGTTGGGTAACTCTGACTTTCCTTTATTGTGGTTAATACATAAGGATTTCTATTCTATAGAAGGCCCAAGAGGGATCAAAACTATGGGATGAAAG
This sequence comes from Dama dama, assembly GCF_033118175.1. Classification (NCBI taxonomy): domain Eukaryota; kingdom Metazoa; phylum Chordata; class Mammalia; order Artiodactyla; family Cervidae; genus Dama; species Dama dama. The sequence goes on along the minus strand of NC_083692.1, from coordinate 10,672,827 downwards.
GGGCAGATTATGCATAAATTCTTGCCTTTGGATATGCATGTGTGACTCCTTCCAATAGGAAGAAAAAAAGTGTGCGGTGAAAAGAAGGGCCACTGCTAGCGCATAAATGAGATAGAAAAAAAGCCCACCTCCGGAGCTTCCTCCCGCACAGGCACATACAGCACTTGTTAATGCATGAAGCCATCTGCTCCATTTGCTCAGCGCGCTTGCACGCGAGCAGCCTGTTTGTGCATCGTAACCCAGGATAAATGATGAGAGCAGCGTGGCTGTGCAAGGGTCCAGAGCAGACATTGATAGAGAATCAGTAAGTGATACTGGAGATGTTTGTTGGGAGGTTCAGTAGAGGAAGGTACATAAGCCAACAGGAATATTTAGAAGGACTTTTTTTGGCACAGAAGCATGAATAATCCTGTTATGTCTCTTTAGACACATGTACCCTGGGACTTTAAGTCTTTTTAATAAGCAGAGAACAGAATTTAGGAAAGATGATTCTATTTTGACCTCAAGTCAAAAGACTTGATATCTTAAAAATACTACCATTCTTTCAGTTCAGTTCAGTTCGTGTCCGACTCTTTGCAACCCCATGAATCACAGCACGCCAGGCCTCCCTGTCGATCACCAACTCCCGGAGTTTACTCAAATTCATTTCCATCGAGTTGGTGATGCCATCCAGCCATCTCATCCTCTGTCGTCCCCTTCTCCTCCTGCCCCCAATCCCTCCCAGCATCAGGGTCTTTTCCAGTGAGTCAGCTCTTCGCATGAGGTGGCCAAAGTATTGGAGTTTCAGCTTCAGCATCAGTCCTTCCAATGAACACCCAGGACTGATCTCCTTTAGGGTGGACTGGTTGGATCTCCTTGCAGTACAAGGGACTCTCAAGAGTCTTCTCCAATACCATAGTTCAAAAGCATCAATTTTTCTGCACTCAGCTTTCCTCACAGTCCAAATGTCACATCCATACATGACCACTGGAAAAACTATAGCCTTGACTAGATGGGCCTTTGTTGGCAAAGTAATGTCTCTGCTCTCTAATATGCTATCTAGGTTGGTCATAACTTTCCTTCCAAGGGGTAAGCATCTTTTAATTTCATGGCTGCAATCACCATCTGCAGTGATTTGGGAGCCCAGAAAAATAAAGTCTGACACTGTTTCCACTGTCTCCCCATCTATTTCCCATGAAGTGATGGGACCAGATGTCATGATCTTAGTTTTCTGAATGTTGAGCTTTAAGCCAACTTTTTCACTCTCCTCTTTCACTTTCATCAAGAGGCTTTTTAGCTCCTCTTCACTTTTTGCCATAAGGGTGGTGACATCTGCATATCTGAAGTTATTGATATTTCTCCCGGCAATCTTGATTCCAGCTTGTGCTTCTTCCAGCCCAGCGTTTCTCATGATGTACTCTGCATAGAAGTTAAATAAGCAGGGTGACAATATACAGCCTTGACATACTCTTTTTCCTATTTGGAACCAGTCTGTAGTTCCATGTCCAGTTCTAACTGTTGCTTCCTGGCCTGCATACAGGTTTCTCAAGAGGCAGGTCAGGTGGTCTGGTATTCCCATCTCTTTCAGAATTTTCCACAGTTTATTGTGATCTACACAGTCAAAGGCTTTGGCATAGTCAATAAAGCAGAAATAGATGTTTTTCTGGAACTCTCTTGCTTTTTCAAAGATCCAGTGGATATTGGCAATTTGATCTCTGGTTCCTCTGCCTTTTCTAAAACCAGCTTGAATATCTGGAAGTTCACAGTTCACATACTGCTGAAGCCTGGCTTGGAGAAGTTTGAGCATAACTTTACTAGTGTGTGAGATGAGTGCAATTGTGCAGTAGTTTGAGCATTCTCTGGGGTTGCCTTTCTTAGGGATTGGAATGAAAACTGACCTTTTCCAGTCCTGTGGCCACTGCTGAGTTTTCCAAATTTGCTGGCATATTGAATGCAGCACTTTCACAGCATCATCTGTCAGGATTTGAAATAGCTCAACTGGAATTCCATCACATCCACTAGCTTTGTTCATAGTGATGCTCTAAGGCCTACCTGACTTCACATTCCAGGATGTCTGGTTCTAGGTGAGTGATCACACCATTGTGATTATCTGGGTCATTGAAGATCTTTTTTGTACAGTTCTTCTGTGTATTCTTGCCACCTCTTCTTAACATCTTCTGCTTCTGTTAGGTCCATACCATTTCTGTCCTTTATTGAACCCATCTTTGAGTGAAATATTCCCTTGGTATCTCTAATTTTCTTGAAGAGATCTCTAGTCGTTCCCATTCTGTTGTTTTCCTCTATTTCTTTGCATTGATCACTGAGGAAGGCTTTCTTATCTCTCCTGGCTATTCTTTAGAACTCTGCATTCAAATGGGAATACCTTTCCTTTTATTCTTTCAGTATGTGAGTTATTTTCATAGTGTGTCTGTCCCATTCTTAAAGATACCTTTGAAAATTTCAAAAAGGCATCCTCTTCTCAGTGGAAAAAAAATATATACTGACATATGTACCTAAGTATTCCACCATTAATTTCAGTATTGGATCCATTATTGTATTTGGTGTGGTTTTCTCGATTCTAGCTATTCATCGCAGTTACTGAAGGTCCTTTAAAATGCATGGATCGCCTGCCTCTACTCTAGCAGATTCTGATTAGTAAGTTTGGGAAGAAGTCTCATACACTGGAATCATTTATGAGATGAGATCAAAGAGAGAAAAAGTCTACGGACAATGACAAGAAAAGAAATTAAAGGCTGTTTTACACTGTTGAACATAAATCACTGGAGAACTTATAATACAAATAAATTAGGTGAGTATCTGAAAAACACATATCTAGAGTGGCTTTATCATATTAACAAAAACATTACTTTCATTTTGTTGATAGTATTCATGAAAATAGATAACGGAAGGCCTTGGGCAGAGGAAGGATTTGAGAATATGGTACAGAGAGGAAAGATTTGCAGAATGTAGCATGGAGCGGAAGTTGACATTTCCACTATTGATACCGTCTAGGAAATAACCTGGGAAATTGATCACTCTGGAGGCACAGAGACTTCTAGAAGATGATACTGTGTTTTCACTTTGTCAGGTTTTAGACAGTACGGACAGTTGAATAAAATTATTCAGTTCATTTTGAATGTAAAACTAATTAATGAGTCATGAAAGGATGATGAGTGATAATGAAATTATAAGCAACATTCTCTGATGGAACAAGAAAAAAATCTCTTAAAAGGAAGTTAGCAGATTTGCAGTGAGATGTTTTGAAATATTTTTAACATTTCCTTCATGGATTTTCATTAGGAAAACAAAATATACCATTTGCAAGAACTGTTTCTTTGGTGTCTCACTGAGAGAAAAGCTTTGGATACAGAGTATTAGGCTGAATGCTAAAAATAAAAATGTTTTTTGAGGCCAAAATCTCCATCATCAAGTGTTAATTCATGCCCTCTTTTTTTTTTATCAGTTTAATGATATTTTCAATATTAATATTGTAAACACAACAAATGTGTACATGTTAATTTAAATGCTGGGACATTGTTGCACATTTGCTATGACAAGCCTAGACAGTGCATTAGAAAAGCAGAAATAATGCTTTGCACAAAGGTCCATATGGTCCAAGCTATGGTTTTTCCAGAAGTCATATACAGATATGAGAGCTGGACCAACAAGATTGATGCAGGAAATTATTTCTTCAGAAGAAAATTTCTTTCTGTAACTTGTTTCTCTTAAATATAACTTGTTGAGAAAAAGCTATAAAGATACTTTGTAGCAGAATTAGAGTAAGGAAATTCATTGAACACCCTTATATGTAAACAGCTGGAGTGTCAGAGTATTACGGAGAATATCGATTTGAAGAGGCAGGATCCCTGGGTTCTGAGCTGTGTTATTTCTCTTCTCACGGCCTCAGTTTTTGTAAAGCTGTGCGTGGTGAAAGAGGCGTATGTACATGTGTGTGTGCATGCACAGAGGTTTGTCCTGTTCTGGAAGATCACACATTTATTAAAAAGGCATTAGTCGGATGTCTGCTTAATTAAAGTATGACAGTAGACCCTGGATGTGTGGATGTGATGATGACAGCCCTGGGACTGGCCTCATAGTCCAGTGGCTAAGAATTTGCCTTCCTGTGAAAGGAATATGGGTTTGACCCCTGGTTGGGGAACTAAGATCCCACATGCGTTGGGCTGGCAAGTCCTGACATCAGCATAAAAAGTAAAATTAAAAACCTTTAAAAAAATGCATCTGAAGTCTAGTGGTGCATCAGGATGGTAGCTATGATAAGGGGAGGGTACAGAAGCAAGTGAAATGTACTGAATTCTGTGAGAAGGAGAGCTTGAGGACCACATGCGTATGAAGCTTCCCTCAACTGCTTTTTAAGATGAATCCTTTTTTTAGGATTTGATGGTGGGTAGGACAGGGGTCCAAACCATGGCCAGAAACTGGAACCCAGACTGGAACTGAAGGGAATGATTGTGTCTTGGAAAATAGGAACATGGAACTTTTACTGCATGGTTGTGTCTGAATCTCCCTACTTCCCTAACCAGGTAAAATCTGCTCCGCGCACACAGGCCTCGTGCAAATGGTTGCTCTGTAGGAATCAAGGGAAAGCAGCCAAGTTCCAAGTCTGAGGTGATAGGAAATAGAGATAGAATAACCTTCATAAGGCAACATGAACCATCCACTTAACAGGATACTGAATCCAATGGTGACTCAGTGAACCATTAAGCAGGTAGGAATTTGCAGAAACTTCAGGTTGGCTTCTACAGAAGAAATAAGAATAATTTTCCATTTTTCTTCTCTCAAGCATCACTCTTCACACATTTTCACCATGCTCTGTGCCCCAAGAAGTCAGCCTTCCTGGATTCTATCCAAGGGCTCTCTTGCCCTCTGACCTCTGACTTGGTTTGAACAATGGGAAGCACTAGCAGGCAGGTAGGAGGAGGGAGAAGAAGGAGGCGGGGGTTTAATTCCTTGATCTCCTTTCTGCAGAGTTCCATGGGTTTTCTGCCTCCCCTACCACGGAGCACAGGTCCTGGCAGGAGGTGTCGTCCACTGTCCCAGGGGCCCTGCGTCCCAACGGTGGCGGCAGCTCTCCTGCAGTTGCCAACCCTGGGTTACTGCACGGCCCGTCGAGATCTCCTTACAAACGCCCTCACTTATAAAACAGTTTACTAACTCTCCTCAAGACACCACTTTAAGTGCGCCAATTGTTTGCTTTTGGAAGCCTAGTATTAAAGACCTTAAATACGTGAGTATCCTTACATATACTTTAAGTATATAGTGAGGGGCAGTTTGGAAACACAAATAGAAATGTATGAAGGATAAATAACTAAAAAAAAATAATTATTGGTACTCAGTATGATGGTAAAGTGAATAACACTATTATAGGCGGAGAAGGCAATGGCAACCCACTCCAGTACCCTTGCCTGGAAAATCCCACGGGCAGAGGAGCCTGGTAGGCTGCAGTCCATGGGGTTGCGAAGAGTCAGATACGACTGAGCAACTTCACTTTCACTTTCCACTTTCACGCATTGGAGAAGGCAATGGCAACCCACTCCATGTTCTTGCCTGGAGAATCCCAGAGACAGCAGAGCCTGGTGGGCTGCCGTCTGTGGGGTCGCACAGAGTCGGACACGGCTGGAGCGACTTAGCAGCAGCAGCAGCAGCAGGCACTACAAATGAGTTCAGCAAAGTTTTGGCAAATAAAATCATAGCTGTTGGTGTTACAGAGAATTAGTTTGATAACCTTATTTTGTCGATGAAAAGCTTAGACCTTCCAGGAAGAAACTGATTTTCTCAGTAACCCTGTTTTTTAGTGGCAGAATATGAATGAGTGTGTATGAATGTGTTTATATATATGTGTGTGTGTGTGTATGCCTGAAAATTCTATTTTCTTATTTATCTCTGATCAGTAGTTGACAATCTCATAGAAGTAACTTCATGAGTTCATCTCAGTTACTCTGTATTGTTTTCCCAGCAAATTGTTATGTATCTCTACCTTTTTCAATGTCTTGCAAAGCTTTCTGACTTATTTGATGACTGTTTTCCAGGGAAGGTTTTTTTTTTTTTTTTCCTTTTGGTGGAGAAGGAAGGGGAAGCCATTTTGTGAGGATCATTGCAAAAAATCAGCAGATAAAAAAAAGGCTCTATTGAGATGTGCAACATGTTAGTTTACTGACTTGCCCCTCAAATCAACTCTGTTTATAGTGTGCATGGGTTTCAGTTTGGTGCCTCAGGTATGTTCCATATGACACTGAAATTAAGGTTTGATAAAAAGAGTCAAAACTGAGAGTATTTAGTCCATGGATGCTAAGTGTCAGTACCTGTTGGTTGTTCCTCACAATCTAGTCCAAGGAATTCCTGTATCACAGTCACTTGGATTCTTTTTAGCAATAACACAGATTCTTCAGTCTCACCTAAGACCTACTTAATCAGAGCTTCTAGGAGTGGGGTCCAGGATTCCTTATTTTTAATACATTTTCTGAAACAACTTTTAGGTACACACAGGTTTGAAATTGTGATACTAGGAAGAAGAATATACATCAGAATTGCTAAGTGCATTCAGCCTGATATTTGTTTGGTCATTATTGATGAAAGCTGGCTTTTAAAATGTTTTCCCCAAATGCAGTGACTGTCTTTCTTGGATTTAGGTGAACAGGTAAGTTAGGTCTGTGTATATATTGTGAACTGGATTTTTGATAACAAACTTGGATCTCCAGCAGAAGTAACTTTCCAGCTACTGTGGAGCTGAATGAAAAATACAACCACTGATTGATGGCCAGACCCCTATGATGTTTTGAACTTTTAAAGAAGCTAAGACTGGGTGACTGATTTGTGGTTGAAGGGGGCTAAACATTCTCTCCAGGAGTTCAGGGAACCCGCTGCTTCCTAAGCCGGCAAAGAAGAGAAATCCTTGAGGCAGAGGTGCTTCAATTTGCATGAGATGAACGAAGCACGCTTCCCATTAGCTGGTTGTTGCCTCTCTTGATGACTACCTTGGGGAGGAGATGGGGGTTGTGAACTTTGAAGTGGATTATTAATTATTCATGCCTCCTTCGCCTGGACGGAGGTAACCTGCATCTCAGGAGTCGGGCCCAGAATTCATTATCTTCGTGTCGATTTTTGCAATAAAAATAACACTGAATATTAATCCTTTCACCTTCATTCTTAACTCTTCTTCCCCCTCCTCTGTTCCCTAGATAGATTGTGGAAAATCATGGCTCTCCCTTAATTCTCCCATCCGCTATACTCCTGGGCTGTTTATTGTTTATTCAATTATTTGGAGGTTCATTAAACTGAGAATTAAGTTCAAGGGCTAGTTGCCTACTTGAAAACTCTGCAGAATGCAGTATTTCCCTACTCAGACTTTCAATTCATTTCTTTTTTAGCATGGTTGTGCTAATTATGTCATGATGAGTGAATTGTCACCTGTCCCCTTTTTTTTGTTTTTATATTTTAAAATTTTTGAAGTTTTGTACTTTTCCTGTTCCTTAGGCACAGTTCTCTATGGATGTTGCTGTCAGGTTTAGTCAGGGTGTTATAGTAAAAAGCAGAAGACTTGCTCTTGTCAAATGTACGTGTCGGTGCATTTGAGTTTACCTGTGTGTATGTGTATGTGCCTCTTAAGTCTGTCTGTGCATTTTTCTTTCTAAGGGAGCCAATGGATAAATCATTACTTACGAAAAGTATAAGTTAATGAAATGGGAGGTCATTAAGTCCTCGTAACAAAGAATAGTCTGCCTCATTATCTGATATGTGGAGACAAGGATTGATTCAGAGGTGAGTTATGATTAGTTTGCTGAAGACTCAATATGAAGATTCATAAACAGGAAAGGGAAAATGTAAAGGAAAGAAAAGTATGACATGACAATAATTAAATGAACAAATATAATGACAGTCACATGTTTATACCAAGACATTTATGTGATCAGTGTTGATGCTTCTAGCCATTGCCTTCTTGACTTTGTTCTGACTTGCGTTTTTCTACTTATTCTCTCTGCATTCTTCTTTCTCTCTTTCTTTTTTCTTTTATTAACTAAAGTATATAGTTTATACTAGTGTTCACCCTTGATGTTGTACATGTGGTGGGTTATGGCAAATGTGTGTGTGTGTGTGTGTGTGTGTGTGTGTGTGTGTGCTCAGTCATGTCTGACTCTGCAACGCCATGGACTGGTGGCCCACCAGACTCCTCTGTCCATGGGATTTCCCAGGCAAGAATACTGGAGTGGGTTGCCATTTCATTGTAGAATATATCCATATACTCATCATCACAGGAGAAGGCAATGGCACCCCACCCCAGTACTCTTGCCTGGAAGATCCCATGGATGGAGGAGCCTGGTGGGTGGCAGTCCATGGGGTCGCTAAGAGTCAGACACAACTGAGCGACTTCACTTTCACTTCTCACTTTCATGCATTGGAGAAGGAAATGGTAACCCACTCCAATATTCTTGCCTGGAGAATCCCAGGGACGGCAGAGTCTGGTGGGCTGCCGTCTATGGGGTCGCACAGAGTCAGACACGACTGAGCAACTTAGCAGCAGCAGCAGCATCACAGTATCATACAGCATAATTTCATTGCCCTAAAAATCCCCTGTTGCTCCATCCATTTTTCCTCCCAAACCCCTGCCCCCAGAACTTCTTGCTACCACTAATTATTTTACAGTCCCTATAGTTTTGCCTTTTCCAGGATGTCATGTAGCTGGAAGAATACAGTGTAAAGGCCTTTTCAGACTGGCTTTTTTCACTTGGCGATAGGCATTTGTTGTTCCCTTATATCTTTTTTGTGGTTTGATAGCTCATTTCTTTCTATCGTTGAATACTATCCCTTTGTATGGATGTATACAATTTGTTTTATCTATTACCTAGTGAAGAATATCTTGGTCTATTTGGCAGATTTGAATAAATCTTTTATAATTGTCCAAGTGCAGAATTTTATATGGACATAGGTTTCCAACATAAAGTGGGTAAATACCAAGGAGTGTGATTGCTGGATTTTATGGTAAGACAATGTTTTAACTTTGCAAGAAACTGTCAAACTCTTTCAAAGTGAAGCTACCATTTTGCATTCCTGCCAGCAAAGAATCAGCGTTCTTGTTGCTCCGTATTCGCACCAGCACTTGGTGTTTCAGTGTTTCGGGTTTTAACCTATCTACCAGCTATGCAGTGGCATTTCCTTGTTTTAATTTGCAATTCTCTAACAATGTAAGATGTTGTTGAGGATGTTGTCATATGCTTATTTACCATCATATATCTTCTTTGGTGAGGTATCTGTTCAGATATTTTTCTTATATTTTTAAATCGGGTTGTTTTATTTTCTACTGTTGACTTTTAAAAAGCTCTTTAAATATTTTGGATATATTTTGCAAACATATTCTCCAAATCACTGGATTTTCTTTATATTCTCTTAATAGTCTTCTACATTACAGAATAATTTTAATGAAGTCCTATTTATAATTATTTTTCATTTCAAAAGTTGTGCTTTAGGTGTCTTTTTGCATCTTATTTTCTCTTTTTCTCCATTTCTGAGAACTCAAAATGCAGTTCTGAGTGAGTTGTGGCCTTGCCACTTTCTAGTCACGTGATATTGAACAAATTTCATTTCCTCTCTAAATTTCAGTTTCCAAGTTCTTTGTCTATAACACGGAAATATAATGTTGTGTTCTTTTTGAGTGTGTTGAAAGGGTTCTGTAAGACTATGCATTGAAAATCACCATTTAAACTGTAAATTTCTGTGTTATTTTGTTTTATTTTTCTTTATCTTCCTCATTTGTCTTTCTTACCATTTTCTGTTACCTAGCCTTGAATATAGGAGACGTATTTGCCACTCATCATGTACATGAATAAATAATTCTTTCCCTGAATTGGTAGTTAATAGCAAGTTGCATGTATATGAACCCAGCCAAAAGAAGTTTTAAAAATGATCTAAGCTGATCGTTAGCATCGTTAAGTCAGTTGAAATGAGAGGGTGAGTGATTTGTGTGTGTCTGTGCTTTTTCATCTTGCACTGGGTCTTTTCGTACTCTAGGCCTAGTGAGCTCAGAGTAGTCCAAGATCACATTTTAACATTAAAATTAATCCAAGGTCTTATTTTAACCCTAAAGTTAATTTGACAGAGAGAACAATTCCATTGTGGGCCCTCATACCCAACCTTGTCATAAATATTGGCTCAACAACACCTCAGATCCACTGAGGCAGTGGTTTTCACACTGTGCTCTGTGGGGATGTTGAGTCTGATAACATGTGTATCCTGCAGTTGTTCGGGGCGGGGAGCGGTGCCATCAGGACTCTGAGACCACCCTCCTGACTTCATGAGAACAGTTTTGCTTGTTTTAATTAAGTTCTCCTTGAAATTGTGCTTGAAGAAATGTTTTTTCCTGCTAACAAATTTTTTCTATAAATCAGAATTATAAACTGAAGTTCAAGATTCTAATGAGTTCACCGGTACTGTGTCTTACAAACTAGAGAATATATATCAAGTCTGTTTATTGGAAGACTTACATTAAATGTATTAGTTGTTTTATATGACTAGAATGCCATTGGGAGTGTTATCCAAGATATGGTGTTTGAACAGTGAACTATTCTTCCTTTAAAGTCTTCTGTTTTTATAACTGCCTATGACAGAGCCACTATATCTTGTCACTAGTTCAACTCAATTTGAAAAGCACTTATTCCCACACTCTAATATGTTTTCTCTCACTTGATTTATAAACCTGGCCTTTATATTTTGAGAGCCAAGGATGTGGATGTAAGACCTGAGATATAAATGATGAGGTTGTTTATTATTCTCTTCCTTCTCCAAAGAGACAGATCAAGCAAGAGTTAGAAGCAAGAACTGTATGAATGGAAATAAAAAGGACACCTCAGTGGAAATTTTAGATGTTTATTCCATTAATTTCTACTGATCCACCCTTTGAAATATCTTCTGTATCTGATCCTCTATTTCTATTCCCACAACTTCCCTCCTCTCCAAATATTTTTCAGTTCACATAATTCTCCCTGTGTTCATTCCGTCTCACCTTTAATTCATTCTACACATGGCCTTGAAAATTAACTTTTTAAAATGCTAATCCTATACTGTTGCTTTATGGCTAAGAAAAAAAAAAACTCAAATGAATATTCCTTATGTCAGAATCAAGTTCTTACTAAACACCATGGCATTCAAGTTTTCCATAAGCCTCATTTATGTTTAAAAAGATTCAGATTTTTTTTAGTATTTCCCAATCTTATTTTTTAAGGCTTTTCTCATGTTTTATTTCTACAAGCTCATCTGGTAGTCAAAATAAATGGACTGTTCTCCTTTCAAAGTTCAGTCTGGTCCATCACTCCAACTATAACCATCTTTGGATCACTATATTTAAATTGCTCTAAATATATATTCTGAGAAATTTATTTTGGTTAAATTAATACTACCATTTAATTATTTCTGTTGTATTTATAAGTAGATTGCTATCTATTGGAAAACAAGAATCAGGTTGTACCACAGAACCACAACCACAGACAACAATAAAAGCCACTATGATTTCTTATGAGTACTTATTGTGACCACGATATGTGATAAGCACCATGTCTTTTATTTTTTAATCTTCAAAGTCACTGCAAGCTAGTCTTTGTTATTTCATTTGACACATGAGAAAATAAAGGCTCATAGATAGGTGTTAAATAGCTTTACTAAGATACCACAAATAATATTTGGTAGAGCTGGACTTAAAACCTAATTCTGTTGGAAAACTAACAAACAGAAAACCCTTTTCAGTTTATATATTGTACAGTATTTGGTTTGTTTGGTATCTATTTCAGCAGACAATACAACTCTACCAAAAAGGATAATTTGAAATGAGTTTTTGAAATCCAGCCTTACAGAAGGAAACACTAGTCTTGATAAGGAAACAGATTAAAATATTTCCAAAGCTTCCTTTGGATGCATGAGACAAGTGCTCGGGGCTGGTGCACTGGGAAGACCCAGAGGGATCGGGTAGAGAGGGAGGTGGGAGGGGGGATCGGGATGGGGAATACATGTGGATCCATGGCTGATTCATGTCAATGTATGACAAAAACCACTACAATATTGTAAAGTAATCAGCCTCCAACTAATAAAAACAAATGAAAAAAAAATTAATTCCTTTCAAAAAAAAAGAAGGCAAAAATGCACACACACCAAAAAAAAAATAAAAAAAGTTAATTCCTGTCAGGTAAGGAACTGGTATTGCAGTTAACGTTAGAGACCCTTACTAGTTGTGCCATGACATGAAATTTTCCCGAATCAAGCAAATATTACAAAGCTCTGTGACCAAAGATAGAAAAGGGTAGGGTGGTCCTTGTGAAGCTGAAAACTCAGCATCTGCAACAGAGTTTTGGGTGAAGAAGAGAAGAATTACTTTGTCAACAAAGATCCAAATAGTCAAAGCTATGGTTTTTCCAGTAGTCATGTATGGATGTGAGAGTTGGACCATAAAGAAGGCTGAGCGCCGAAGGATTGATGCTTTTGAACTGTGGTGTTGGAGAAGGCTCTTGTGAGTCCCTTGGACTGCAATGAGATCCAACCAGTCCATCCTAAAGGAGCTCAGTCCTGGGTGTTCATTGGAAGGACTGATGCTGAAGCTGAAGCTCCAATACTTTGGCCACCTGATGCAAAGAGATAACTCATTTGAAAAGACCCTGATGCTGGGAAAGATTGAGGGCAGGAGGAGAAGGGGACAACAGAGGATGAGATGGTTGGATGGCATCACCGACTCAATGGACATGAGTTTGAGCAAGCTCCAGGAGATAGTGAAGGACAGGGAAGCCTGGTGTGCTGCAGTTGTGGGGTCACCAGGAGTCAGACAGGACTGAGCGGCTGAACAAGAAGAAGAGAAGAGTAGCTTTATTGCTTTGGCAGGCTAAAGTGGGCTCACTGGGCTCCTGCCCCTGACGTGATGTTTCAGGCGTGGGTTTCTGATAAGGTTAGGCTGTGTGCAAGGCCTCCACTCCTTTAATCTGACCTCAGGTGGTCTCCGGCTGAGCTTCCCTGGTTCTCAAGGTTAGTAAACTGTGACTTTCGCTGGAATCAAGAATTAATTCTCTGGAATTAAGAATGCTTCATCAAGTATCTAATATCTTGCATTTGTTGGGGATGTTAGTTCTGCAGAAGAGCTCAAAGATATTGTCATGTGGACCTCTTGAAGCAGAACAGGACTCAGCCCACACCTGCACTGTTGTTTCTTGATGGCTGCTCCCTTGTCTCTGTATCCCCTCCCTTAAACTCCCAGAAGGTCAAGGAGGCTGAAGCCTGTTTCCTACAAACCAGAAACAGGGAACACAGAGAGGCTTCTCTACACCATCCTGCTCCATTTCACTTGGAGAAAACTCTGCCAAAGCCTGGGCTATAGAGTTTTCCTTGCTGAAGCTAGAATGAGAATGCTACTTATCCTCTACTGCTTCTCCTAGCTAAAAAGACTAGTGAGACCAGAAGTTACACTATTTTGGTGGAATAAATAGCAGAATTGTTCTATCATCTCTCCCTAATTTCTTTGGGAATGAAAGCCTATAGAGAGAACACAGCTTGTACTGCCTAGTCATTGGTAAACTTTCTAAGGAAAGGGTAAGCCTTTTGTAAGCTCCTTTATCTGCAAAATGTTTTTCTTTGTTTAGAACTTTGAAGAAAGACATCTTTGAATGACTTCTTTGATAAATGTTTTTTATTATTTTTTCTGATTATTATAAGCTTCTGTTTTTCTACCTCTACAATGCCTTTGGTCATTATGGATATATATCACAGCACAAATATTACCCAATAATTTTTTTGAAAAAGCAAGGATTCTATTAATAGCCATAGTGATGGGAAAACACATTTAGAAATCTCCATTTGTCCTCTCACTTCCAATTTGTTTCCTCTAATTCACTACATCAGTGAGTAAGACAGCCTCACTTGGAACTAAGATTCCTTAATTTTCTGTTAGGCAGATTTCTTATCTTTCTGGGACAGACATTGTCTGGCTCTAATCAGATTGTTGACTGAGAAAACAAGAGCTTAGAGAGAGACTGAATAACATTCAAAACAAGCAAACAAATAAAGAAGCCTAGGAAAACATGAGCACTCTCCCAGAAGGAAAAAAAAAAAAAAGAATGCACATAAACTAAGTAAACTATTTTTTCCCTCAAGAATGTCTTTACTTGACTGTTTGAATCAGATCATTATTTGGGAGATATAATAGCCATTGAATATCTTGTACTAAAATTTTTTAAAATCTGGTTACATTTTTTATTTTTTATTATTGAAATCTGTGTGTGAGTTATAGCTATAAACTGTGTATCCTTCCTTTTACACAGGTCAAATAAGCTTAGACTATAAACTATCAAGGCAAAACCAGTTGGTTACTAAAACTTATGAGAAGTAACAAAGGGTAGTCTTTGGAAATAAGTCTTAAATACAGAGAATTTCGTGGGAATGAAAGTTGTTCAGATGATATGCCCCTTAAAGTTTTACATGGTTTAATTAATCGTTGCTAAGTTCTTAAAGAAGCAAATGCATTTTGGATTTTAAGGAGGCTCCAAATGACAGAAAGGTTATTGGAAATCCTTGAAGGGCTCAGCAGGAATTTTCTATCCTCATTATCTAGAGAAGAAAAGTTATGACCTTGGAAGAAAAGTTATGACCAAACTAGACAGTATATTAAAAAGCAGAGACATTACTTTGCCAACAAAGGTCTGTCTAGTCAAGACTATGGTTTTTCCAGCAGTCAGGTATGGATGTGAGAGTTGGAGTATAAAAAAGCTGAGCACCGAAGAATTGATGCTTTTGAACTGTGGTGTTGGAGGAGACTCTTGAGAGTCCCTTGGACTGCAAGGAGATCCAACCAGTCCATTCTAAAGGAAATCAGTTCTGAATATTCATTGGAAGGACTGATGCTGAAGCTGGAATTCCAATACTTTGGCCACCTGATGTGAAGAACTGACTCATTGGAAAAGACCCTGATGCTGGGAAAGACTGAAGTAGGAAGAGAAGGGGAAAACAGAGGATGAGATGGTTGGATGCCATCACTGACTCGATGGACTTGAGTTTGAGTAAACTCTGGGAGTTGGTGATGGACAGGGAGGCCTGGCGTGCTGCAGTCCATGGGGTCGCAAGGAGTAGGACACAACTGAGCAACTGAATTGACTGACTGATTAACTAGAGAAGGTTGGGAAAACACTCAAAGATGAAGCGTTATATAAAGACTAGTGTTGTTATTGGAGTCATTAAGCATGAGTTCATGTACACTTATGGAACTGGTCAGTCTTCCTTAATCCTAACAGACTGAAATTTCCAACTGTTTATTTCCCTTCTGGTCTTAAAACTGCTATTGACCTTTGAATTGTAATTTTTTTTTTAAAAGAACGACATAAATGTGGATACATTGTAATTGTACTGTTGGGTCATTATTATAATCTAACCTAGAAGGATGTACATAATTATTTGAAATAAAATTTAATGTAACATTTTGGTAACCTTTATTTGAAGTTTAAAAATTATCTTTACTATTATTACCTTTTATTATATATTTTAATTATACTTCCCCTTCTTAGTCTATACATTCCCTTATTGTGAAAGCTAAAGTAGCCTCAAGGAGATTATTAAAGTTAGGAATGTGAAATTCCTTATTTCCTTCATTCTAAAATCATTGAATATGTTTGTATCATTTATTAGGAAATATTTTGTTGATATGAAACAAACTTTCAATCTGATAATGAGTTTTATCTCCAATAGAGATAAATAATCCTGGATCATAGAAAAAGCAAGGGGATTCCAGAAGAAGCATCTCCTTCTGGTAAGCCTTTAACTGTGTGGAGCACAACAAACTGTGGATATCTTAAATGAATGGGAATACCAGACCACCTTTCCTGTCTCCTAAGAAACCTACATTCAGGTCAAGAGTCAACAATTAGAACTGGACATGGAAAAATGGACTGGTTCCAAATTGGGAAAGGAGTACATCAAGGCTGTATGTTGTCACCCTGCTTATTTAACTTATATGCAGGTTGCATCATGTGAAATGCTGGGCTGGATGAATCACAAGCTGAAATCAAGATTGCCAGAAGAAATTTCAACAACCTCAGATGTGCAGATGATACCACTCTAGTGGCAGAAAGCAAGAGAAACTAAAGAGCCTCTTGATGAAAGTGAAACAGGAGGGTGAAAAAGCTGGCTTAAAACTCAACACTCCAAAAATTAAGATCATGGATTTGGGTCCCATCACTTCATGGCAAATAGATGGGGAAAAATGGAAACAGTGACAGACTTTATTTTCTTGGGCTCCAAAATCACTGTGATGGTGACTGCAGCCATGATATTAAAAGATGCTCGCTCCTTGAAAGAAAGACTATGACAACTAACATAGACAGCGTATTAAAAAGCAGAGACATGCCCTGAAGGAACCCGTGTTGGTATGGAGGTGTCTGTAGGGGTCATGGGCCACCAGACCACCCCCGGGGCTGGAGGCCTGTGGTCCCTCCTCGGCCCCAATTCTCACCTCCTCACCTCTCCACCCTCTTAGTGGGCCCCTAAGGCTTATGGCACAGATGTGGAGTGCATATTTTACTATCTGTAAAAACTTCTCTGTACTTTTTTCCCCCTCACTATAGTATTAAACATTACAGCAAATTAAAAAGATGTGAATGAATATCCTACAAAAAGAAAAAGGAAGACTTTACATCTTTCTCCTTATTCAGATTCCTCTGGAATAAGCAGAATTGCAGATGGGTTCAGTGGAGTTTTTTTCTGATCATTGTTACCATGTTTGTTCTATGAGACAACCAGACAAGATATTTTGACAACGAAGATGATGATTCAGATACAGAGACATCAAATGTCTCGCCAGAATTTACAGATGGAATCAAGGCCAGAAATAGAAATCAATACAACCTGATTCCCAGTCCTGTACTTAGAATTCTAGACCACACTGCCTTTCCTACAGAAAAATCTGCTGATATTGATATCTGTGATGAAGAGTTTGACTCTCCTGAATCAGCCCACCAGCAGACTCAAGAAGAGAGCCCCACTGAAGTTCACACTACTGAAGATGTTCCAGTTGCCGCAGAAGTGCACCAGATTTCTGAAGATTATGATATCGAGACAGAAAACAAATCCTCTGAGATTCTCCGAGACCAAACTGATGAAGAGTCACCAGCTCAACCTTGCAGAGTTGTTGGCAAGAGCCAAGCTTTGAATGTGACTGCCCAGCAGAAATGGCCTTATTGAGAACTAATAGCAGTGACCCCTATAAATGTGAACTTTGTGAGTTCAACAGAAAATATTTTTCTGATTTAAAGCAGCATATGATCTTGAAGCTTAAAGTGTACTGATTCAAATGTGTGCTGAGTATGCAGAGAAAGTTTCTCTACCAGCTTCTTATCAAACATCCAAACTGCATGAAGAGGATCCCTACGTTTGTAAGTACTGTGATTATAAGACAGAAAGCTGTGGTACATACACACAATGGGCTCTTACTCAGCATTAAAAAGAGTGCATTTGAGTCAGTTCTAATGAGGTGGATGAAACTGGAGACTATTGTACAGAGTGAAGTAAGAAAGAAAAACATCAATACAGAATATTAATGCATATATATGAAATTTAAAAAGATGGTAATGATGACCCTATATGCAAGACAGCAAAAGAGACACAGATGTAAAGAACAGACTTTTGGACTCTGTGGGAGAAGGCGAGGGTGGGACAGTTTGAGAGAATAGCACTGAAGCATGTATATTATAATATGTGAAACAGATCGCCAGTCCAGGTTCGATGTATGAGACAGGGTGCTCAGGCTGGTGCACTGGGATGACCCAGAGGGATGGGATGGGGAAGGAGGTGGGAGGGGGATTCAGGATGGGGAACACATGTACACCCATGGCAGATTCATGTCAATGTATGGCAGAAACCACTACAATATTGTAAAGTAATTAGCCTCTGATTAAAATAAATTAATTAATTAAAAAAAGAGCAATTTTTGAGCCCAGCACATTGCAGACCCCCATTTTAATGATCACCTTTATGTATGTGAGAAGTGTGACATACAGTTCTCCTCGGGCAGGGAGCTCTACCTACATTTCCAGGAGCACAGCTCTGATGAATGGCACTTGTGTCTGTTCTGTGAACATGAAGTGAATGATCCAGAAGGCTTGCATAGCCATGTGGTAAATGAGCATGCAGTTAATTAATAAAGGATAACAAATAAGTAATAAATAAAGTAAGTAACACTGGGGAACATGGACAGTAGAGCCTCTTAAGCAAAATCACACTTGACAAATGTAAAAACTTCTTTGTTAGTCCAGTATGTGGGTTTCAGAGTAGACTTCATACAAATGTTAACAGATACGTTGCTATTGAACATATTAAATTTTTTTCTCATGTTTATGAGAAACATAACTGTGGGAAAGGCTTCTCAAGTATGCTAGAATATTGCAAAGATTTAAATCGCATTTATCTGAAGGGATTTGCTTATGTCAATACGCTGAATATTCAACAGGAGAGACTGAAGATTTTAAAATTCATCTAGATCACAAACATTTGGCTGATTTACCTCATAACTGTAGTGAATGCTTGATGAAGTTTGGAAGTGAAAGGGAATTAATAAGTCAATTTCCAGTCCATGAGACACCTTGATTGTTCTCTTTAAATTCCATAAAGTTTATGTGAAATAATAAATTCAACTACTTTGGCAATGTTAAAAAAAAGAAAAAAAAAAAAAAAAACAGAGACATCACTTTGCTGACAAAAGTCTATATAGTCAAAGCTATGGTTTTTCCAGGATATACAGAAGAGACAGTTGGACCATAAAGAAGGCTTAGTGCCAAAGAATTGATGCTTTCAAATTGTGGTACTGGAGAAGACTCTTGAGAGTCCCTTGGACAGCAAGGAGAACACACCAGTCAATCCTAAAGGAAAGCACCCTTAAATATTCATTGGAAGGACTGATGCTGAAGTTGAGGCTCCAATTCTTTGGCCACCTGATGTGAAGAACTGACTCATTGGAAAGACCCTGATGCTGGGAAAGATTGAAGGCAGGAGGAGAAGGGGACGACAGAGGATGAGATGGTTGCATGGCATCATCAATTCAATGGACATGAGTTTGAGAAAGCTCAGGGAGATAATGAAGGACAGGGAGGCCTGGCTTGGGCCACTTAACAACAACAGCATCTCCAATAAGACTTTGGTTTCATAATTCATTTTATTTGTTTTATGATGCTTTTACTTTTATATTATACTGAAAAATAACTATATTAATTACATTTAAGTGTAATGATACATTTCTTTGTAATTAACAAAATGATATCTTTCATTGAAACACAAACTCCATGAATACAGAGGGTCAAAGAAAGAAAAGAAAGTTAAAAGAAAAAGTGAAAATGTAGTCGCTCAGTCCAGTCCTTCACAACACCATGGACTGTAGCCTGCCAGTCTCCTCTGTCTGTGGAGTTCTTCAGGCAAGAATACTGGAGTGGGTAGCCATTCCCTTCTCCAGAGGATCTTCCCAACCCAGGGACTGAACCAAAGGCTCTTGCTTTGCAGGCGAATTCTTTACCATCCAAGCCGCCAGTTCAGTTCAGTTCAGTCACTCAGTCATGTCCAACTCTTTGTGACCCCATGGACTGCAGCACACCAGGCCTCCCTGTCCATTACCACTCCTGGAATTTACTTGTTTGATTGATTATTTGTTTTTTGTTATTGAAAGCTTGACTAAGTTCTTTCACTTTCCTTCTTGGTAGTTTGACCACAGATAGGCATAGTAATGGAAAAGCTTATAAAATGAGAGACATAGAGTCATAGTTTTAAAATAAGTAAAATTTTATGAAATTTTAAGTTTTTAAATTTATATAATGTCCACAGGTGGTACATACCCTTAAAATAATTAATCCCACCCCTCAACTTTTCTCCTTATGCATGCTGAATCTGCTTTCATTCACCAGTTGGCAAATATGTGCCACTATCTCATACTTGGAATATTCTGTCTGCCAACTGTTTGATTTTGGAAATACCAATATCTTTGTATAACAGTGTTTGTTCAATTATTAGACTATTTTATGTCATAATGTGTTTTGAAATGAGTAGAAAATTGAAAATGCTAAAATGGTGGCAATATTAAGCATATTAAAAGTACAACTTTGAATTCATTTGAATGTTCATGAAATTCAATTATGAAAGAAAATAGAAAAGTAAAATGGTATAAAATCCTAAAAATCTATAATTAAGTACAGCTCTTGAAAGGTGAGGCTTAATGATAAATTTATGGAGGGTATTAAACATTGGATTGAGTGATGATTAGTAATGTTACAGCTAAAAATTTTGAATGCTTCTTTGCCCTAGCAGAGAACTAAGGTTTGTAAAAGCATTGTATAATTTGATTTCCACAACAACAATATGAAATGTATGTCAGGAACTGTGAAGGGGCTGAGATTTTATTCTACATGCTTGCTAGTTGACATAGATTCACAGACGCAGGTAGAAGATACAGACTAGTGGAACAGAGATGAAGAACTGTTTGTTACAGAAACTGCAGAAACCAGACTATCAGCATTTCTACCAGTCTCCACATCCAGATTCCTGCAGGGCAATGCAGTGAGAGCTAGGTGACTCTTGGGCTGAATCATAGGAAAGGAAGCCCAAATTTAGGAAACTTCAATCTTTTAAAGGGACTATAAACAAACTGGCCCAATTTTTGCTCAGGAAGGAGCCATTATGATTATTATTATTCTGGACAGCAAAAGGTAGTGCTTCTAGCCTGGCATATATCTTTTCAAGATTGTTTGCTGTGCAGATATTTTTGAAAAGGTCGTCTAGAACAAAGCGTTAGGAGGATCTTGATTCACAAGACAAGCCGAAACATGGAAGACCCATGGAAAATTGGGCTTTCCTGGTGGCTCAGTGGTAGAGAACTTGCCTGCCAATGCTGGAGATGCAGGTTAGTTCCCTGGCTTGGAAAGATCCCCTGGAGTAGGATATGGCATCCCACTCCAGTATTCTTGCCTAGATAATTCCATTTACAGAGGAGCCTGGTGGGCTACAGTCCATAGGGTCACAAAAGAGTCGGACATGACTTAACAGTTAAACAAAAACGAAAACAACATGGGAAATTGTCTCCCAACTTTATAAATTTTGTTATTCACAGTTTAAGAAAGTGAAGTTTTGAGACTTCAGGTGACATATTAAAGTCACACAGATTTCAGAACATCATTCTAGTGGTCTAAATGCAAAGGGAAGCTCGTAATTCTATGTAGCTAATGACAGGGTGAGAATTCACCAGAGAATCCTTGGTTTAGAGAAGACTGCCATTCATTCTTTTTTATAGCTGAGTAATATTACATTGTATATATTTATGCTTGTATATTTTCTTTTTTCCTCATAATCTGTCTTTATTTTTATTAGTTGGAGGCTAATTACTTTGCAATATTGTAGTGGTTTTTGCCATACATTGACATGAATCAGCCATGGATTTACGTGTGTTCCCCGTACTGAAACCCCCTCCCACCTCCTTCCCCATCCCATCCCTCTGGGTCACCCAGTGCACCAGCCATCTGGTCCTGGGTTTTTGTTTGCTGTAAGATTTCTGAATACAGTTTCAATTTCCTTCCTTCCTTGTGATGGGTTTGTTAAGATCTTCTATTTCTTCATGGTTCAGTTTTAGAAAGTTATACTTTTCTAGGAATTTATCCATTTCTTCCAAGTTGTCCATTTTATTGGCATAGAGCTGCTGGTAGTAGTCTCTTATGATCCTTTGTATTTCAGTGTTGTCTGTTGTGATCTCTCCATTTTCATTTCTAATTTTGTTGATTTGGTTCTTCTCCCTTTGTTTCTTGATGAGTCTGACTAACGGTTTGTCAATTTTATTTATTTATTTTTTTTTTTTAAAAATAGCTTTTAGCTTTGTTGATTTTTGCTGCGGTCTCTTTTGTTTCTTTTGCATGTATTTCTGCCCTAGTTTTTAAGATTTCTTTCCTTCTACTAACCCTGGGGTTCTTCATTTCTTCCTTCTCTAGTTGCTTTAGGTGTAGAATTAGGTTATTTATTTGACTTTTTTCTTGTTTCTTGAGGTAAGCCTGTATTGCTATGAACCTTCTCCTTAGCACTGCTTTTACAGTGTCCCATAGGTTTTGGGTTGTTGTGTTTTCATTTTCATTCGTTTCTATGCACATTTTTATTTCTTTTTTGATTTCTTCTATGATTTGTTGGTTATTCAGAAGCGTGTTGTTTAGCCTCCATATGTTGGGATTTTTAATAGTTTTTTTCCTGTAATTGAGATCTAGTCTTACTGCATTGTGTTCAGAAAAGATGACTGGAATGATTTCAGTTTTTTTTAATTTACCAAGGCTAGATTTATGGCCCTGGATGTGATCTATTCTGGAGAAGGTTCCATGTGCACTTGAGAAAAAGGTGAAATTGATTGTTTTGGGGTGAAATGTCCTATATTTATCAATTAGGTCTAGCTGGTCCATTGTGTCATTTAAAGTTTGTGTTACCTTGTTAATTTTCTGTTCAGTTGATCTATCCATAGGTGTGAGTGGGGTATTAAAGTCTCCCACTATTATTGTGTTACTATTAATTTCCTCTTTCATACTAGTTAGCGTTTGTCATACATATTGCGGTGCTCCTATATTGGGTGCATATATATTTATAATTGTTATATCTTCTTCTTGGATTGATCCTTTGATCATTATGTGGTGCCCTTCTTTGTCTCTCTTCACAGCCTTTATTTTAAAGTCTATTTTATCTGATATGATTACTGCGACTCCTGCTTTCTTTTGGTCTCCATTTGCATGAAATATTTTTTTCCAGTCCTTCACTTTCAGTCAGTATGTGTCCCTTGTTTTGAGGTGGGTCTCTTGTAGACAGCATATATAGGGGTCTTGCTTTTGTATCCATTCAGCCAGTCTTTGTCTTTTGGTTGGGGCATTCGACCCATTTACATTTAAGGTAATTATTGATAGGTATGGTCCCGTTGCCATTTACTTGTTGTTTTGGGTTTGCGTTTATACAACCTTTCTGTGTTTCCTGTCTAGAGAAGATCCTTTAGCATTTGTTGAAGAGCTGGTTTGGTGGTGCTGAATTCTCTCAGCTTTTGCTTGTCTGTAAAGCTTTTGAATTCTCCTTCATATCTGAATGAGATCCTTGCTGGGTACAGTAATCTGGGTTGTAGGTTATTCTCTTTCATTACTTGAAATATGTCCTGCCATTCCCTTCTGGCCTGGAGGGTTTCTATTGATAGATCAGCTGTTATCCTTATGGGAATCCCCTTGTGTGTTATTTGTTGTTTCTCCCTCACTGCTTTTAATATGTGTTCTTTGTGTTTGATCTTTGTTAATTTGATTAATATGTGTCTTGGGGTGTTTCGCCTTGGGTTTATCCTGTTTGGGACTCTCTGGGTTTCTTGGACCTGTGTGACTATTTCCTTCCCCATTTGGGGGAAGTTTTCAGCTATTATCTCCTCAAGTATTTTCTCATGTCCTTTCTTTTTGTCTTCTTCTTCTGGGATTCCTATGGTTCGAATGTTGGGGAATTTCACATTGTTCCAGAGGTCCCTGAGGTTGTCCTCATTTCTTTTGATCCTTTTTTCTTTTTTCCTCTCTGCTTCATTTATTTCCACCATTTTATCTTCTACCTCACTTATCCTATCTTCTGCCTCTGTTATTCTACTGTTGGTTCCCTCCAGAGTGTTTTTGATCTCATTTATTGCATTATTCATTTTTAATTGACTCTTTTATTTCTTCTAGTGAGAGGGTAACAGGCAGGAAGGCCAGGGGTCTCCAAATGGAGGAAAGAGGCTGTAAGTGCCAGACATTTTTATCTCTCTTAAGCGGCAGGAAGAAACAAACCAGCGATCTGTTTTTCCTTCTCTATACAAATTTAAAAGGAGGTTTCTTTTAACATTCTGTGTTGCCATGACACCTGGTCTCACCTAAAGCTAACTACTCTCAAACCTTGAGTTAACCAATACATTTCTTTTTCGTATGGAAATGTTGTCTTAAGCTATGTTAATGAACCCTAGACTCCATCTTCAAGTTGGTTCCGCCAAATGGCCTAACTTACTCAGGTATTGTTTCCCTAATCTATGTAAACGGAACTATTTGTTGGTATTCTGCCCTTCTACAAGATTCACGTCAATGGTTTTATGGCCTGGGATGAATTATCTGGTGCCATTCTAAATTTTATGACATTCCTTTCATTTCATTAACAGACTGTGAGTGACTATATAACATACAGCTAAAGACTAGGAGGGGGGTACTCTTTTGCCCCTTTCTGATGCCTATGTCAGAAGCTTTCTCTATCTCCTTTATACTTTAATAAAACTTTATTACACAAAAGCTCTGAGCAATCCAGCCTTGTCTGTGGCCCCGGATTGAATTTGTCTCCTCCGGAGGCCGAGAATCCCGTGTCTTATCGTTCAGCAACAACCTTTCACTAGGTCCTTGTTAAACATTTCTTGCATCTTCTCAATCCTTGCCTCAAGGCTATTTATCTGTAACTCCCTTTTGTTTTCAAGATTTTGGATCATTTTTATTATCATTATTCTAAATTCTTTTTCAGGTAGATTCCCTATTTCCTCTTCTTTTGTTTGGCTTGTTGGCATTTTTCATGTTCCTTTACCTGTTGGGTATTTCTCTGTCTTTTCATCTTATTTAGATTGCTGTGTTTGGGGTGGCCTTTCTGTATTCTGGTGGCTCCTTTTTATTCTGTATTTTATTCTGTATTTTATTTTATTCTGTATTTTTTCTGTATCCTTTTTATTCTCTTTGGGGTGGCCTATTCTGTATTCTGTATTCTGTGGTTCCTTTTTATTGTGGAGGTTTCTCCCAGTGGGTGGGGCTGGATGTTTGGTTTGTCAAGTTTTCCTGGTAGGGAAGCTTGCGTTGGTGTTCTGGTGGGTGGAGCTGGATTTCTTCTCTCTGGAGTGCAATGGAGTGTCTGATAGTGAGTTTTGAGATGGGTCTATGGGTTTGGTGTGACTTTGGGCAGCCTGTGTATTGATGCTCAGGGCTATGTTCCTGCATTGCTACAGAATTTGTATGGTATATCTTGCTCTGGAATTTACTAGTTCTTGGGTGGTGGTTTTTTTCAGTGTAGGTATGGAGGCTTTTGGATGATCTCTTATTAATTAATGTTCCCTGTAGTCAGGAGTTCTCTGGTGTTCTCAGGTTTTGGGCTTAAGCCTTCTGCCTCTGGATTTCAGTATTTTTCTTCCATTAGCCTCAAGACTTCTCCATCCATACAGCACTAATAATAAAACTTCTAGGTTAATGGTGAAAGGATTCTGCACAGTGAGGGACACCCAGAGAGGTTCACAGAGTTACATGAAGAAGAGGAGAGGGAGGAAGAAGAAGAGAGGGAGGAAGGAGATGGAGGTGAGCAGGAGGAGAAAAGGGGGGATTCAAGAGAGGAGAGACAGATCTAGGTCGTACTCTGTTCCCTAATTGTTCTCCACAGCCCAGAATACCCACAGAGATTCACAGAATTAGAATAAGAAGAGAAGGGGGAGGGAGGAAATAGAGGTGATCTGGGGGAGAAAAAGGAAAGTCAAAAGGGGGAGAGAGTGATCAAACCAGTAATCACACTCTTGAGTAAAAATGGGTACTGAAGGTTGAATTCTTAAATGTCCAAAATTGATATCAAATACTGAAAAACAAAGATTAAAAATCTAGAGTAGAGGTTAGACTCTTAAAAATACGATATTAAAAAAACAAAAACAAAAACAAAAAATTTACAAAATATATGTGAAGTTTGCTTTAAAAATAGGGTCTTTTTTTTTTTTTTTTTTGTAAGGTTATAGTGGGTTATAAAAATGAAAATTAAGGAGTAATAGAAGACTTTAAAAAAAGAAAAATAATTAATTAAAAAAATAGTAAAAGTATATCTAGGAAATTCTCTGGAGCTGTTGCGGGCAGTGTGGGTTCAGTTCAGTTTCAGATAGCTCCTTGTTCCAGCTTACACTCTTCAACATTTATAGGCCCCTTCCAGGGTAGTCGGTGTTACCTACAGGGATTTTAATCTGTTGCACTGGTCACTTCTGAAGTGGTTCCCTTTGTTTATTTGGCTTCTGTTTGCCGGTCTCTTCAGTGTCTAATTTCCGCCCTGACACAGGCAGGCGGAGGTGGTCTCTTGTTCAGGTTCCCTTGTTCAGTCGCGCTGCGGGGGAGGGAGGGGCGCTGCAGACAAATGTCACTGGCCTGTGTGGGGAGGACCCGCAGTGTTCCGGCCACACTGGGTTTGCCCCCACTCGCGGCGTGTGTGCTTCCCCTGTCTACACTGCTCAGGCTTCTGGCTGCTCTATAGGGAGCGGGCCCTGAGTTGCGTGTGGTTCCAGTTTTCGGGTCCTCCACAAAGACGCAGACTCAGTTGGGCCTGCGTTTTGTGCCTTCCCCAGTCGGAGCAGCTTAGGCAGCCAGGAGCTTGACGGGTGCACTCTCCCTGGTGCGGTGCGCCTTCTCCCCTCCGCCGTCCCAGCCTCAGTTTCCAGGCGTGCTGGTTGGGTGCGCCTTGTGTCCCTTCTGGGAAGCTGATTTCTGGCTGCGACCCTCCCGGCGGATGTCGACTATCCAGAATCTCAGGAAGTCTTTGGTTAGAAGCCGGAAGCCTGTTTGCAGTTTGGTAGGGGAAGCTGTCTCTGGGGCCGAGTTTGCCCCTTTCCCCTCCCCTCTGCCTCCTGCCTCTGGCGGGGGATGGGCCGGTCCGCCGCCAGCTAGCTCTTCTCTGGAATTGCTCAGTCCTTCCTTTGTTCTGTGAATGGCCCGCAGTGTGTTCAGTTAGTGCGTTTCTATGGTTAATTTTCTCTCTCTCTTGCTATCCCACAGTTTAAGTTGCTGTCTCATGTTAGCTCCCTCCTATTGCCCTCAGAGCATTCAGGTCCAGTCCTTTCCCTAAGCAATGCCTCCCGCTCCTCTCTGTTCCGCCCCCACTTGCTGGTGGCAGATGCGAGAGTCTGGGGTACTTTTCTGCTGGGAGTTGCATTTAGGCATGTAATCTGTGGGTTTTATTTATTTTTCCTCCCAGTTAGGTTGCCCTCCGAGATTCAAAAACTTCCCCCAGACCCGCCAGTGAGAGGGTTTCCTGGTGTTTGGAAACTTCCTCTATTACGACTCCCTTCCCAGGACGGGTCTCCATCCCTAACTCTTTTGTCTCTTTTATATTTTATATATTTATTTATTATATTTTATCTTTTATATTTTGTCCTACCTCCTTTCGAAGACAATGGGCTGCTTTTCTGGGCACCTGATGTCCTCTGCTAGCAATCAGAAGTTGTTTTGTGTGGTTTGCTCAGCATTCACATGTTCTTTTGATGAATTTGTGGGGGAGAAAGTGGTCTCCCTGTCCTATTCCTCCGCCATCTCAGCTCCTCCCTATGCTTGTATATTTTCAATAAGGAATTTATAAAAATTCTTTTTTTTTTAATTGAAACCTTAATTTAAAATCTGTGAAGTTAGTGACTGTAAACATTTAGTTATTAAGTACCATCTCAAGAATGCACTGTATATTAAAATATAGGACTTTATCCATGTGAGCATTGATGTTGGGGCTATTAATGAAGACAACCAATTAATACCTCATTTCCTATTATTTGGGAAAGTCACAATGGAAGTGTAACCTTGTGCTTAAGGAGATAAGTCCTGGGTGTTCATTGGAAGGACTGATGCTGAAGCTGAAACTCCAGTACTTTGGCCACCTCATGCGAAGAGTTGACCCATTGGAAAAGACCCTGATGCTGGGAGGGATTGAGGGCAGGAGGAGAAGGGGACGACAGAGGATGAGATGGCTGGATGGCATCACCAACTCGATGGACATGAGTTTGAGTGAACTCCGGGAGTTGGTGATGGATAGGGAGGCCTGGTGTGCTGCGATTCATGGGGTCGCAAAGAGTCAGATACGACTGAGCGACTGAACTGAACTGAACTGAAGTTATGTAACATAATCTTGTTAAATGTGTTAGACTGCAGATTAAACTTCAAGGTGACCTTGGGAGAGTTTTGCACCTATACTAATATACAAATATATGCATATATGTAGAGAAGGTACATTATAATTTTTAATCAAACACAAACAGACCATTTACCAATCAGAATTCTTGCTCAATTTCCCTGGGCCTAAATATCACATGCTCCATCCTACAAGATATATGAAAATACAGTTGAATTCTGCATTAAGTCCTACACTGTTGTGGAAATTGATTGAGCAGAATTAGCCAGTTGTATCCTTTTAACTCTAAATGGTGCTTTTAAGGTGCAGATTAAAATTTCAATACAAAATTCAGTTATCAGCTTAGTTTCCCATAAATTGTGAAGACCCTGTACCAAATCAGACTTACTCCGTAAATCCTATTTATCTCTGACCTGTATAAGACCTGAATGAAATTTCCTCTGATTTTTATAATGTAGCTCAGAGCAGTGTTTCCAAATGCAGGCAGTGTGTAACGCAGCAGTTGGCTTACAGTGTAGTGTACCAATTGTTAATTCTTTATAGGAATAAAAGAGATGAGGCTACAGTAGATGCATTCCCAAACTATAAATATTTAACTACATAAATCACATACACGTTGATTATTTTATGCATATATGAGAGAGCTAATGCTATGAGGCCCAGGTTCTTTTTACTTCATTAAAAAAAAAAAGACATTTAAAAGAAGGAAGGCATACAGTGTTTAGAGGTCTCATACTGAGAATCAGTGATTATTGCTATTCTCTTTCTGTTTCCAAGGGTGAAGGACATTATCTTAAGAGCATTAGCAGATTTCAGCTGTGCAGAAATAGCCACCGGGGCCTGAAAAGAATGTTGAGAACACTGTAGAACCAAATCATGTTGGAGACATTGAGGTAAAGAGTCAGGAGGAAGGAAGTCACATAATTAGAGCTGGTGAATGAAGCTGAGCCCGACATGGGTAGATAAAAGTTGATGAGCAAATGGTAGTCTTTAAGACCATTGAAATAGATGGGGATGCTGACTGTATCACATGGCAGATCAAGGCAAAGGAAACCCTGGCACTTGCTCTGAAACTTGGGTATGCATATGTTAAATGGTAATGGAAGAAGCCCTCTCTGGGGTTCACCCCAGCTGCAGTGGCTTCTCATTTTCAATAAAAACTTAATGCCTCTCCCAGAGAATGAGCGTGTGCCCTGATTTATAAAGGGATAATGCATTGGCCTTATTTCCAGTGTATGACAGATCAGCAAATACACATAGGCACAACTGCCTATTTGCTATTTACTACTACGGTAAATGGCAAGCCATAAAGAGAGATCTGTTTAAATTGCATTTTGCAAACAATCCTGACTTTGTACCATACACTCTGTGAAACATTGTTATTATTATTTATGAGGCACTGTTAAGGGTGCCTGGTGCTGGGAGAATTGTGGATTTCTTTTACATTTAATTTTGCAAATGGAAGCAACCCAGAGATTAGCTTGTTGGGAACTTTAATTTTATGGTAGACAAAACTGGAATGTTATAACTTGACTGTGATCATGCAGATAACTACAGATGGAGGCCAACCATGAATACAAGTTCCCAGCATATTTTTATTTTAAGTTGGACTAAAAGAGCCATGTTCCTATATTTAAAGCAGGTTGGTGAGAGAATAAAATTCTCAGTGAGTAAGAAACATTGTCACCATGAATGAGTCCTTTAAATATGCCATTCAGAAAAGGAAGCATGTATATCCATCCACTTTCTCACTGGTGGTCACTGTTTAGGTATTTCGCCTTTGAGAAATACGTCAGTGAAGACTAGGTGTTTAAAGTTCATCATGTGCCATGATTGTCAAGCCTGTAGTGCCATGTGTCTATGAGGCTAAAAGGATGGATCTCCCAAAACCATGAAATGAGATATGTCTGTTTTCTGAGGTTAAGCTTTAAAACACAAGTATAATTAATCAGGGCAAAGATAGGTAAAATTTTTTCAGAGGGAAAACATTTCTTAGGCCTCTAAGTGCCGACTATAGTCTTATTTCCGTATATTTCAACTCAGCTGGTGTCATAAAGTCTTCACTTGGATGTCTGCCAGACATTTCAAAGTGAGTGAACTCAGTTTCCCCATCCAAACCAGCTCCTCCTTCCTTTGTTTTTCTGTCTTTCTGTAAAAAGCTCCAGCAGCATCCGTGCTCAGATACCAAAATCTAGGTGTGATTTTTAAAAAATGTATTTCTGTTCACATCTTTCATCTCAAAGGCCTCAGTACATCCTGCTCACCCTTCCTCCAAAATATGTTCCAAACCCTCTGCTTTAGTCCACATCCTGTCTAGTCTGGTCTTGACAAATGTTAAGAATATTCTGATTGGCACCCCTGCTTCTACTTGAAGCCTTCTGTAAATTGCTCTCTACACAACAGGAAAAATGATTTTTGCAAAATATAAATAATATTCCTTTGATGACAAATAGTGCAGGGCTTCTCATTGCATGTTAGTACAAAGCAAACAAATGAATTCTTTTTCTAGCTTTAGAAAACCCTACAAAATCTATCTACTATCTATTTCTTTGAACTCACTTAACACTAATTTCCCTCTTTCCCTAGCCATTACCACAGGGTCTCTCTGTAATCTATTTCCACTGCCAGGAATTGGCTTTCTTAATCTTTGTATGGATGCCTTCTAACAATTATTTAGCTTAAATGGCATTTGTTAGGCTTGCTGAACTCACCATCCAAAGTGGACTGGCAGCCTTCTCACTCTTGGGATCTTTTCGTTTTTCCAGGACTTCATGGGAAAGGAAAAAAGTTCCTTGATGGAACCCCACCCACTTCTTGTCTTACCTCTTTCTTCCTTTCAGCTTTGAAGGAAAAAAGAAAAAAAAAGTCAGCTTCTGAAAAGTTCTATGTAAAAATTCAAAACAAGGAGAGTAAAAGTGTTAGTTGCTCAGGCGTGTCCAACTCTTTGTGACCCCACAGACTGTAGCCCACCAGGCTCCTCTGTCCATGGAATTCCCCAGGCAAGAATACTGGAGTGGGTTGCCATTTCCTTCTCCAGGGATTCTTCCCAACTCAAGAATCAAACCTGGGTCTCCCACACTGCAGGCAGATTTTTTACCATCTGAGGCACCAGGGAATATGATCAAATAACAACAGGAGCAAATCCAAGGCATATGTAAATATAAATGATGGCAAGTATTGTGAAGGGAATTATGAAGCATGATGAAGAATGCCACGGTGTACACACACATTCTCCTCACCTGTGACCAATGGGACTACTCACGCCTTTGCGACAATACTGATTCAAATGGATTACTGGCCTGTGAGTGAGTAGTCAGGAACAGTCTAAACAGGCTCTCACACAGTTTTCTAAGCTGTATTTGCATACTCATTAACTTGGTACTTTGACCTATTCCTTACTGATAATAAGGTGCCAGCGGCAGATACTTTATTAGTCCTTCACCTGAGCTATGTACTAATTTTAAGACTAAATGGCTGAGATTTAGACACTGGACGTAATTAGCACACAATAGTCAACATTGCTCCAACGTCTTGGCTTGAAACTCTTTTTATTATTCCTCTGTTTTCCTTTATCTTTTGGTAATCACTTTAGAAATTGTAGCATCAATTCTGGATTCCTTTGAGAAGTAATACAGTTCCGGGAAAGAAAAGTAAGTTAAGTGTTGGAAAGAAGGGAAGAAAAGCCATCACAAATATGGATTGACCATCTACCGTGTGCTAGCTTGCTAGGTGCTTCCAAACTACACTGTAGACGTCTCTTACACTCATTGAAGTTAGTTTATGTGATACTTTGATTAATGTCTAATTCAACAGGTAGATAGTAAAATGAAAGCAGAGGTTTTTATTTTTTCTTTGACTTACTAGCTGGGGGATGTGTGTATATGTGCTCAGGCATATCTGACTCTCTTTGACCCTATGGACTGTAGACCATAGGCTCCTATGTCCATGGGATTTTCCAAGCAAGAACAGTGGAGTGAGGTGCCAATTCCTTTTCCAGGGGATCTTCCTGACCCAGGGATCCAACCCTCATCTCCTGAATTGCTGGCAGATTCTTTTACTTCTGAGCCCTTATTACCTGGCACTGTGACTAATATGTAGAAAGTGTTGGAATAAAATTTTTTAGTGTAAAAGATGAACATATGTTATTTTATTTGATAACCTCAGTAATCGAATCAAGAGGTAGTAATTCACAGAAAATACCAACAACCAGAGGTAAAGCTAACATTTTGTCATTTTCATTGATTTTTTTTTTTTTTTTTTGCCACGCTGAATGGTGTATGGGATCTTAGTTCCCTAACCAGGGACTGAACCCATGCCCCTTCCACTGGAAGTGTGAACTCTTAATCACTGGACCACCAGGGGAGTCCTAAAGCTAGCATTTTGTTGCCTGATATATAAAATTCTTGTGGACAAGTAAAACTATGACTTACATTAGTTCCATAGTTGTGTTCTATTATAGAGAAGTGCCAATATTAAATAGTTAATTCCTTCCTACTGGAAATTTAGATTGTTTCCATGTTTCTACCATTGTAAATAATTCTCTAGTAAATACACATGTTTATTTTCTGTGATCTAAAACAATAACCTTATCTTTTAAAACCCTTCCAGATTTCTAATTTATTGTTATTACTGTTTTCATGTTTCTACCCTTTTTTCTTGATTAGGCCAGCTGTGGCTTATCTGATCTGGGGGTTTATTTTTTTCAAGGAACTGACTTTGAAATAACTGCTCTGGCTATTCTGTTTGTAACTCCTAATTCATCTATTTATATGCCAGTATTGTATTAACTCCTGCCTTCTATTTTTGCCAAATTGTATGTTTGGCATTCTTTTTATAATCTCTTACATTAAGTGCCTAGTATATTCTTTCTTCCTTAAAAGCATTTACAGTTGTGCATTTGCCACTAAATACAGCCAAGGTCACATTTGTCGTTTTGATCATTCATGTCCTAAATTTTGGATTACGATGTATAATTTGATACTTTGGCACCTGAATACTTTGATGGAAGTCTGTTTGAAAAGTACACAAATCGTGACTGCTCAGGTAGAAGGATTTTCCCAAAATGAGCGCACTCAATGCACACTCCTCCCATCTCCCCCCTACACGTTATTTTCTAGATTTGTTGCTTTGTAGTGAGAGAATACAGTTTGCACATTGCTGTTTGAAGGCGAAGAGGGACACCTAGGCTTCCTGTGGTCAGCTCCCTCTCACCTTCAAGAGCAAAAAGGAAAACTCTGTGTTTCGTACAGTCAGTTTATTCTTCAAAAACCCACCTGTCAGTTGAGTCACATGGGTTACCCTGGGGAGGTGGAGTCAGAGAGGCTATGGAGCAGTGACTGCATGGAGGAAACAGAGGATCCTTGCCTGTCAGATATGCTTGTCATTTTTCATATATTTATTTTTATCCATTTATCTTTAATTTAGAATTTGATAACTAAGTTGAATTTATGGTCATGCTCAGCGACTTCAGTCATGTCTGACTCTTTGCGACCCTATCGGTTGTAGCCCACCAGACTTCTCTGTCCATGGGACTCTCCAGGCAAGAGTACTGGGGTGGATTGTCATGCCCTCCTCAGGGGGATCTTCCTGACCCAGGGATTGAACTCAAGTCTCCAGGCGGATTCTTTACTGCTGAGCTACCAGGAAAGCCCTAACTTCATGGTGCTACTTTATTAATTCAGGAGTCTCTGGGCAGGAGCAGGGTAATCTGGGCCTTACATAAAGGGCACCTGCTTGGTCAGATTCTGTGTTTAGTGAGGGCATGTTTCCTAGTTCATAAATGCCTTCTTGCTGTGATCACATGCAGAGGAAGGGCCTAGAGAGCTCTCTTGGGTGTGGAGTCTCTTTTATAAGGGCTCTAATCCCATTCAAGAGGGCCCCAGCCACATGGCCTAAGCATCTCCATAGTTCTCTGCCTCCCAATACTGTCACATTGTGCATTAGGGTTTCAACGTATGAATTCTGAGGAGACACACTCATTCAGACAATACCAAGACCTTTTGGTACTAATATCTGGCCCCCACATTCAAATTTTATGGCATAAAGGTCACACTACTTTTAAAAGTTTTAGCACTTTATATTCTTCTGTTTATTTTGATTGGGTTCTGATTGAGTGAATAAATATTTGCATTAAAATACTGTCTGACCTGAAAATTACCTTTCTCTTTTCAAAGATAAGCTCTGAAACTATGAACTGATACATTCTGAAATTATAAGTATAAATGTGCTTATAATGACCTGAGTTCTCAGATTTAAATATTTTTCCCCCTCTGGATTACTTGGAGAGTCATATCTGAAAAAAATGCATAGTTTTATGGTTTTATGTCAATATTCTAATGTCTATATATAGTTTTTATTATAATTTATTCAAAATTTTAACTTATAAATTTCCCCTGACATATTCTAGGTCATTTGCATTTTTCTTGGACTTTCGTATTTCAGAGTGAATGGTAACACCACATTATCATTTAGATGCCTTGCTTTTTCGTAAATCCTAAAGTCATTCAACAGGCCCAGGAGATTCATAGGTATGGAAGCTTATCAGAAGTATTACTGAGGAGCCCATATTTTCCTGGCTGGCATCTTATTTCCCTTGCTCAGTACACTATTAGACTGTCATGTTTAAACATTTCCTTCTTTAGAAGAAATAAAAGCAAATTAAAAATATGTATAGTTAAATCTTGTCAGGCATAGCCTTCCCCTATATATAGATTAAAAGTTAAAGAAATTTGAAGAAAAGCATGAACTTTCAGTTTTTAAGCATGGAGAGTTGATAGAGAAAAGTCATCAGTTACATAGGATTGAGGTCAGTCTGTAGTTTCATTTTCTGGCCGGGTGGCATACAACTCCAGTGCTTAGACTTCAGAATGTGGCTTCACACATAGGTTTGTAATTCTTTAATGAACTATTTTAAAGACAGTTATTACTGTTACAGTTAATTCCATAAAGCCAGTATAGTTCAGATTTTGAAAGTCTAATGTACAACACTTCAAAGATATACATTATGGCCTTGGAAAATATCCTTCCTACTCAAATTCTGCTTTGCTTAATAATTTGGCATGAATTTAAGCATTTGTCAAATTTGCCCTATTTTGGCTTCATTTTTGATGTTTTACCTCTTAACCTGTTTATGTTTAAAATTAAGAGAATGGTATGCTAAATGAGTCTCGCTGCCTGCAATTGAGACCAGTAAAGTGGCTGTCCTAAATACTCCTTCCAAAGCTAGAAACGTTTGATAAACATGGAGAGAATGAGAAATAGTAGCAGAGGATGAAGGGATGACTAAATGGGTTAGGTAAACGTGGGAAATCCAATACTACATTGACACCTTGGAAAAGGCTAAGAGCAAGAGGTGATCTCTTTTTTTACCTCAGTTGTACCTGATGCCTGAGAGGGGGAAATCCATGTATTGCTGAGACCACTTTAACATTTGGAAGGTGACAAAATGAAGTACAAGGTTATGAACCTGAGTGACATCATCCTAGAAGACGTTTTCTTATGACGATGAACTAGACAATACAGACTGGGCAGGATTCTAGTAATGTGCCAGTGGCTTTTGAATTGCATGTTGTTCTGCTTGAGCTGTCCAGGGTCAGAAACCAAAGCATGGACTGTGACATACTGAGAAATGTGTGCTTGGTCTCATCATCTTTTTTTTTTTTTTTTTTTTTTAAACACAGAGCTCCTAAATTCCTTGTAATTTGAGAGGGATGGGAAGGATCTGAGTAATTTACACAGACATCCTAAATCTCGAGAAGTTTCAACGGCAGCTTTGGTTCTAATGAAGTGACTTTTGGTGGGTGCATGGATAGTTCCTGGATGAGTGCTGCTCACCAGAAAGACTAAACTGTGACTTCGCTGTTGTTTAGTTGTTCAGTTGTGACTCTT
Source organism: Dama dama (assembly GCF_033118175.1). Lineage (NCBI taxonomy): Eukaryota > Metazoa > Chordata > Mammalia > Artiodactyla > Cervidae > Dama > Dama dama. The sequence continues at coordinate 10,637,055 of NC_083692.1, read as the reverse complement.
TGTGACCCCATGGACTGCAGCACGCCAGCCTTCCCTGTCCTTCACCATCTCCCGGAGCTTGTTCAAACTCATGTCCACTGAATCAGTGATGCCATCCAAACATCTCATCCTCTGTCATCCCCTTCTCCTCCTGCCTTCAATCTTTCCCAGCACCAGGCTCTTTTCTAATGAATCGGGTCTTTGTATCAGGTGGCCAAAATATTGGAACTTCAGCATCAGTCTTTTCAATGAATATTCAGGATTGATTTCCTTTAGGATTGACTGGTTTTATCGCTTTGCTGTCCAACAGCACAGTTTAAAAACATGAATTCTTTAGTGCTTAGCCTTCTTTATGGTTCAGCTCTCACATCCATACATGACTACTGGAAAAAGCATAGCTTTAACTGTATGGACCATTGTCGGCAAAGTAATGTCTCTGCTTTTTAATATGCTGTCTAGGTTGGTCATAACTTTTCTTCCAAGGAGCAAGTGTCTTTTAAATTTCATGGCTGCAGTCATCACCTGTAGTGATTTTGAGGACCAAGAAAATAAAGTCTGTCATTGTTTCCATTGTTTCCCAGTCTATTTGCCATGAAGTGATGGGACTAGATGCCATGATATTCATTTTTTAAATGTTAAGTTTTAAGCCAGCTTTTTCACTCTACTCTTTCAGCTTCATCAAGAGGCTCTTTAATTTCTCTTCTCTTTCTGTGATAAGGGTGGTATCATCTGCATATGTGAGGTTAGCAGGGTGACAATAAACAGCCTTGACGTACTCCTTTCCCTATTTGGAACCAGTCCGTTGTTCCATATCTGGTTTTAACTGTTGCTTCTTGACCTACTAAGTGTTTCTCAGGAGGCAGTTCAGGTGGTCTGGTATTCCCATCTCTTTAGGAACTTTCCACAGTTTGTTGTGATCCACACAGTCAAAGGCTTTGGCATAGGCATAGTCAATGAAGCAGAAGTACATGTTTTTTTTTTAAATCTCTTGCTTTTCCTGTGAATCAGTGGATGTTGGCAATTTGATTTCTGGTTTCTCTGCCTTTTTTAAATTCAGCTTGTATATCTGGAAGTTCTCCATTCATGTACTGTTGATGCCTAGCCTGGAGGATTTTGAGCATTACTTTGCTAGCGAGTGAGATGAATGTAACTGTGCGGTAGTTTAAATATTCTTTGATCTTGCCCTTCTTTGGGATTGGAATACTCACCTTTTCCAGTCCCATGGCCACTGCTGAGTTTTCCAAACTTGCTCACACATTGAGTGCAGAACTTTTAACAGCATCATCTTTTAGGGTTTGAAATAGCTTAGCTGGAATTCAATACCTCCATCTGCTTTGTTCATAGTAATACTTCCTACGGTCCACTTGACTTCTGTTATGTCCTTACCATTTCTGTCCTTTACTGTGCCCATCTTGGCATGAAATATTCCCTTGGTATCTCTAAGTTTCTTCAAGAGATCTATAGTCTTTCCCATTCTACTGTTTTCCTCTACTTCTTTGCATGGTTTGCTTACAAAGACTTTCTTATCTCTCCTTCCTGTTCTTTGGAATTCTCCATTTAGATGGGTATATCTTTCCTTCTCTCCATTGTCTTTAGCTTCTTTTCTTTTCTCAGCTATTTGTAAGGCCACCTCAGAGAACCGTTTTGCCTTTTTGCATTTCTTTTTCATGGGGATGGTTTTGATCACTGCCTTCTGTGCAGTGTTACAAACCTCTGTCCATAGTTCTTCAGGCACTCTGCCTATCAGATCTAATCCCTTGAATATATTTGTCACTTCCTCTGTATAATTGTAAGGAATTTGATTTAAGTCATACCTGAATGGCCTAGTCGTTTTCCCTATTTTCTTCAGCTTAAGTCTGAATTTTGCAATAAGGAGTTCAAAATCTGAGCCACAGTCAGCTCCTGGTCTTGTTTTTGTGGACAGCATAGAGCTTCTTCATCTTTGGCAGTGAAGAATATAATCAATCTGATTTCAGTATTGACCATCTGGTGATGTCCATATGTAGAGTCATCTCTTGTGTTGCTGGGAGAGGGTGTTTGCTATGACCATTGAGTTCTCTTGGCAAAGTTCTCTTTTCCTTTGCCCTGCTTGATTTTGTACTCCAAGGCCAAACTTGCCTGTTACTCCAGGTATCTCTCGACTTCCTACTTCTGCATTCCAGTCCCCTATGATGAAAAGGGCATCTTTTTTTCTTTTTCTTTTTCTTGTTAGTTCTACATGGCCTTGTAGGTCTTCATAGAACCATTCAACTTCAGGTTCTTCAGCATTGTTTGGGGCATAGACTTGGATTACTGTGATATTGAATGATTTGCCTTGGAAATGAACCAAGATCATCCTGTCATTTTTTATATTTCCAAACCTGGGGATGAGATGAGTCAAAAGGACTGAGCATTTCCAGGGAATTTGACTTTTGAAGACCAGTGGGATTTGCTCACAGAACTTCCACAGGACTGGGGAAATGGTGACTCTTGGAGGGCCAAAACAAAATCTTGTGCACACCAGGACCCAGGAGAAAGGAGCAGTGACCCCACACGAGACTGAGCCAGACTTGCCTGTGAATGTCCAGGCTGCAGGGTCGGGAGCACTGACCACAACAATCCTGGGAGATGGGTGTGTTGGCATCAGTCATTTTGAAGAAGGTCTCTATTACCCCTACTATAGTTTGGCCTCAGGCCAAACGACAGGCAGGGAACACAGCCCCACCCATCAGCAGAAAATCGGATTAAAGATTTACTGAGCATGGCCTTGCCCACCAGATCAAGACTCATCTTTGCTCACATCCAGTCCCTCCCATCAGGAAGCTTCCATAAACTTCTTATTCTCAGCCATCAGAGGGCAGACAGAATGAAAACCATAATCACAGAAAACCAACCAAACTGATCACATGGATCATAACCTTGTCTAGCTCAATGAAACTATGAGCCATGCCGTGTAGGGTCACCCAAGATGGACGGGTCATGGTGGGGAGTTCTGACAAAATGCGGTCCACTGGAGAAGGGAGTTGCAGATCACTTCAGCATTCTTGCCTTGAGAACCCCATGAACAGAATGAAAAGGCAAAAAGATAGGACACTGAAAGATCAACTCTGCAGGTTGGTAGGTGCCCAATATGCTACTGGAGAAGAGTGGAGAGAGAGTTCTAGAAGAATGAGAAGTCTGAGCCAAAGCGAATTCAACACCCAGTTATGGATGTGTCTGTTGGTGAAAGTAAAGTCCGATGCTGTAAAGAACAATATTACATAGGATCCTGAAAACTTAGATACATGGATCAAGGTAAATTGGAAGTGGTTAGACAGGAGATGGCAAGAGTGAACATCTACATTTTAGGAATCAACGAACTAAAGTGGACCAGAATGGGTGAATTTAATTCAGATGACAATTATATCTACTGTTGTGGGCAGGAATCCCTTGGGAGAAATGGAGTAGCCCTCATAGTCAACAAGAGTCCAAAATGCCATTCTTGAGTGCAATCTCAAAAACAACAAATGATCTCAATTCTTTTCCAAGGCAAAGCATGACTAGAAATTTCTATTTTCAGCCCCACAGTCTATCCTCAGGGGAGGGCAAATGGGCTGGAGATTGAGTTAAAAAGTGATCATGCGTATTTGGATGAGATAGTTGGATCGTATCACCTACTCAATGGACTTGAGTTTTAGCAAGCTCTGGGAGATGGGGAAGCACAGGCAAGCCTGGCGTGCTGCAGTCCATGGGATCACAAAGAGTCAGACATGACTGAGCAACTGAACAACCGCATGCCTGTTTGATGAAGCCTCCATAACTATCCCTGAGGTATGGGTTGAGAGAGCTCCTGGATGCTGAATACATCCATGTCCTGGGAGAGTGGCGGACCCAAACTTCACAGGAACAGAAGCTTCTGCCCTGAGAACCCTTCCAGAACTTTCCCTATATACCTCTTCATCTGACTGTTCCTCTGTATCCCTTATTCTATAGTAAGCTGCTATGCTTGTTACCCCAAGGTCTCTGAGATGTTCCAGTAAGTTATCCAACCCAAGGAGAGGGTGGTAGGAACCTCTGATTTGTATCCACTCAGTTAGAAGTTGGGTGGTCTGGGCTTGCAGTGGGCATCTGAAGTGGGGGAAGTCCTTGGGAGTTAGCCCTTAGCCTGCAGGATCTTCTGTTAACTCCACATAGACAGTACAAAATTGAATTGTATGGCCCTCTGCTGGAGTTGGAGAATTGGTCAGTATGGGGAAAAATATTCATATATTATGTGTCAGAATTAAAATACTTACAGTAGAGTACAAAAAAGAAACAGTTTCTTCCTTCAAATGAAAATGAATATTGAGGTTTGTCTTTGTCTTTTCTCAGGACCCAAAACAGTGGATCAGTTCAGTAGAGAGAGAGGAAAAAAACCTTTGGAGCAGTGGTCATTACCTAACCAAAACAATCTACTCTTTCTATTTTTGGTGAACTTGATTGGAATTTGATTCATACAATGATTTTATTGAGTGTCCACTGTTTGCAATTATCAAAGTCAATAACCATAGGTACTTTTTTAAAGGAACTATGGCTACTATGGAAGTTCCATGTTATATTCCATTTTATAGTTATCTGTGGTTGAAGAGCAGTTCAGGAGTTTAAGAGAGTTAATATACTATTAATATTTCAAGGGATGGAATAATTGCTGTCACCTTGGGAATAAAAAAAATACCTTCACAGAGGAAGTGGCTTTTATTTGTAGTCAGGAAATCCCCAATTGAGGACTGAGTCATACATGTAAAGTCTTTAGAACATTAAATGGTGATGAAAAATCTATTGCCTCATGGAAAAGATTCAGCAGTGAAGAAAAGAATGAAGACACAAGGCACTTTTTAAATAACATTCTGGAAAATAAGCTGGGATAAAAACAAGTCACAGTTTCAGAGTTGAAAAAAGATTATCTTCATTCAAGAGTTGAGAGTAAGAAAAGTATATATTTGCAGACGGAATGCCATTTTGAGGGAGAGATGGTAGAGTACTGTTTATCATAGCAGTGTAAGGTGATGATGAAAAGATTCAAATAGGTATCAAGTTTGTAAAGCATCATTTAATGGAAAAGAATACAGATATTCACAACAGGAACATTTGCACAAATGCACAGTTGTAAAAATTGCATATTTTTATACCCCTGCAGATTCTCCAAATTCTTCAAGTCTGAGTCCACATGCCTGCTTGTCTGCCTACTGGTGAAAAAACGCAGGTATTTTCTGAGTATTTCAATGATATTTGATGAGTCAAAGACCAGTATATTTGGAGCAGCTTCCAGTAGGTCTAAATTTTAGGTTTGTCTGGGGCTCATTCTTACAGCATAAGAAAGGAATAGATACCTAACATTCTAACACTCAAACAGGTGTAAAATACTGGCTGGGATAATTTATATTATTTGATTATGTATTTCATGTGTACATATCATTATACTCAGTTTACGGTTAAGAAAATAGAGATACAAATTTTAAAGATGTCCTCTTGGTATAATACAGTGAACGATGTTTTGCTGAGCAGCAGAACCAAAGACCTGATTGATAATTGATGGAGAAGGTTTCAGTAAGAACAACTGTGACATTTTCCCTCTAATACTTGAACAGCTGTGAGCATGAGTGAAGAATGTGCGTTAGTGCAGTCTATTCAGGGTTAGGATATAATGAACCAACATGAGTAAATGATACAACTGTTCAAGTGAGTGTTGTGACAATGAGCAGAGTAACTGACCAAGACCAGGTGGAGAGGCAGGTGAGTTTGGAAAAGAGGAACATGCATTGTAGAGTTAGAGACTGAAAGACTAGGTGTAACAGAAGGTATAAAAACATGGACAACACAGCGAATGGGCAGAGGAAGTGGAGAGATGCAAGGCATGGTCACGGTGGGGAAATTCGGAGTTTTAGAACTTGGAGGTGGAGAGATTTCAAATAAAGACAATCTCAAGGTATGGTAGACCAAAAGAAGTAAACTTGATGGTTTCTGGAGTTCAGGAAGTCAGGGGTCAGTGAGGTTGGCATTTTAGGGGTCACTGACATGGAGGTCAAGTTACCATTAGTGGTCATAGAGGAAGTGATGGACTGGAAACTCATGCATATGTGGGTAAGTCATAGGAGCTCACAGGATTGTGATAAGATTGAGAAATGGGTGATTTAAAAAACAGGATGACAGGGACTCACATGTCACCTTCCTAGATTGGAAAATACTGATGCTGCCCTGGGCTAGAGCTCAGATTTTAGATAGTGTTACCTTAACTAGATTTCAGCTTCTCCTTATAGGCATCTTTTGAACATGGCACAACCTGCACAATTATAGCCACATTGATAGATGGTATGAACTCTAAATGAGAAAAAGTATTGAGAGGTTTAGAGTATTAATGGTCAGCCAAATCTTTTCAGATGCAGAATCACATCCCACAGATTCTTACAATATATCAGATCATGTGTATACATTCTCCCACCCTTAGGGACAATCTAATCATCCTGGGCCATGCCTGCCAGCAAAAGCAGTGATGGGAATTTAATAGACTGATTACCTGAGTGCCAAGTACAGTGGGATAGATAGCTTTTACTGCAGTGGTTTGCAAGAAATGGTATATACTCTCCCCCAAAGTGAAAGGCAGGTTTCACTTAGAAGGGAAATTGGAGCAGAGTTTAAAGGAAAGGATAAAGTGTAGGTCCTGAAAGTACTAAATTCAGGGCTGGCTGATGGAAGGACCTGGGTAGGATGAGGAGGAATAGGCTGGAGTTTCTAGAACTGAGATTCCAGTGAGAAATAGCAGTAGAATAGGAGTGTGGGCTCAGAAAATATGATGCAAATTAACAAAGGCAGAAACAGACTCACAGACATGGAAAACAGACTTGTGGTTGCCGAGGGAGAGAGAGTTGAGGAGGATGGATTGGGAGCTTGGGATTAGCAGGTGCACACTATTTTATGCATACACATACACATATACATATGCATATACCTGTGGGTTACCAGGCGGCTCAGGGGTGAGGAATCCACCTCTAGTGCAGGAGAGGCGGGATATACGGGTTGGATCCCTGGGTCGACCCACTGAAGATCCCCTGGAGGAGGAAATGGTAACCCCTCCAGCATTTTTGACTGGAGAATCCCCAAAACAGAGGAGCCTGGCAGGCTACAGTCGTGGGGTAGCAAAGAGTCAGATATGACTGAGCGACTGAGCACATATGCACACAAACGCACACATATGTGTTGTGTGTGGGTGCATGCACGCACATGTGTCTGTGTGTGTGTGTGTTTAAGGTATACAGGTTCATTTTCTTTTTAGCCTTGAGAAGTCAGTGATTGATGCGTCTTTTCTTGTTTATACTAGTAGGGTCACGTATGCAAAAGAATTACCAGCGGCTTTGTCACTACATGTCTATAGAGCTCCACAGAAACTCCTATTAGACTATGAACTTCCTGGCAGGGGATTAAGTCTTATGAATCTCTGCATTCCCAGGGTGTAGCACAGAGCCTGACATGTAATAGATCTCTAATACTTTTTGGTTGAAAAAGTAATAAATTGAGTCTGAATTCAGTCTTGTAGAATTCGAAGCTGCTCTTTACCATTAAATCCCTTTATGTCAGAAGCTCTCATTGAATTTTTGGGATGGAACATAAAAGTCACCATGTGCATGCTTCAATCACATCAACACTAAGACTGTCTTACTCTGTTATTTTATCTGAACCTGAAGTAATTGGGGCCTGGTCTTCTTGTCTGATTGATAAGTAATCTGCAACAGCAGAGTGGATTGGTGTGACTGCATCGAGTTGGTCACAGTCATTCTATCTATCTCATTCCCTGTGTAGACCATCAAGATAATGAGCCTCTCAGAGTTGTATTTATTCTAGAATAGAACGCTGGAGAGGGGAAATTAAAATTATTTATAAGGAAGCCTGGGAGAATGGGAGAAAAGTACACAGGCAGTTCTTGATGGCAATGATAAGGAATTCATTTAAAAAAATGAAGTGCCTAATCAGTTTATAGCTTCCCTGGTATATAAGAAACAAAGTATATAATTCATGGGTTAAGTATTTTTCACTAATTTTTAAAAATTGTGAGCAGATAACACATTAATGCATGGGTAACACGTTATGAGAACTGAGCATTCATGTGTATATTTCACTGTTTTAATCTAATCTAATACAATGCATACCAAAGTACCACATACACACATTTAATGGCATGCATAACCCTGATTGTGCTGCATAATCATTAGGCATTAGTGATAAGCAGTTCCCATAAATTACTGTAATTAGTATTACTTTTATACCATCACAGTCATTCTTTTTAGGTTTTCCCTTCTAATTTTGTTAATTCTTTAGTATCTATCATCAACACAAATGTCAGCAGCTTCCCTAATGCCATGTGTGACTTAATTATCATTATTCTTTTCCCAGAGTGAGGTCTCAGTCAATGTTGTTGGATTGAATTGAATGAAATCCACACACAGCAGCTAACATTTGCTGTGTTATAAGGCAGGCAACTTGGATTTGATCTTCAGTGGTGAGGGCGTCTATGTGCATTTCTTAAGGTTGAATGCTATCCTGACTAACTTCATACAGTTAGTCTCCTTACTCTCCTCTTGAAAAAACCTCGAATTTCAGGACTTAATGAAATGCTGCTTAGGAAATGCTTAGCTGGAGCAAAGGTGGTGGCTACTGATTTCTTACCTGCTGTATAGCTCAGAGATAAAGAAATTGGGTCAAAGATAGAGCTGAACATGAAGGAAACCGCAACAATGAAAATGAATCTTCAGTGCTAAGCATCTTTCTATGTTGGGATGAGAAGTGAGCTAAGAGATTAATTTGGTTCTCCAAACTGTTGAGTCAACATCAAAATAGGCATGGGAAGATATCTGATGACTTAGAACCCTTAATACCACCTGAACCAATCATCATTGATACCTAGTGTAGGATAAAAGCAACTGATTTTCTGGGTAGACTTGCCCTTGAAAGACACTAGACCTGAGAGAAGAATTCCCTTGATTTTACATATTTCCTCTTCTTCTACTAGCAGGAGGGCAGATCTTTCTATAATCTGAGAAAAATAAGAATTCAAATACCTCATAGAAAACATTAGTATTAAGTGAGTTTCAAACAAATCTTGAAAATGAGATCCAATCTTTTCTTGGATTATTTAGGAGAGGAGACTAAAAAGTATTAGATGTATTATGTTGCAGAAGTTCTCGCTGAGCAAATACTGACAGCTCTCATATGGGCCTGCCGTCTTGGTTTCTCAGCATCTTCATACTAGTCATATACAGTAATGGTACTCAATTATGTTTCTCAGTGGAACAACAACAAAAATTCTCAGGACAGGGAAGCACTGGGTGACTATTAATTTCTTACTAATGCTGTAATAAATTGGTAACTTAAAACAATAAAAATTCATCATTTTACAAATCAGTAGGTCAGAAGTCCAATGCATGCCTCATGGTCTAAAAATCAAGGTGCTGCCAGGGACTGCATTCTTTCTGTTCAGGCTCTAGAGGTGAACGGTTCTTACTTTTTCCAGTTTCTAGAGATCACCCACTTTCCTTGGCATGTGGCTCTTTGGTTCCATCTTCAAAGCCAGAAGCACAGCATCTCTAAATCTTTTTCTTTCTTTCGCTTATAAGGATCCTTGTGATTACATTTGGGCCAATCAAATAATCCAGGGTAATTGGCCCATCTCAGAATCTTTAACTCAATTTTCAACATCCTTTTTGCCATGTAAAGTAACTTTTTTTTTTTTTGTTCAAGTGACCTACTTTTTGCCTATAAAGTAATTTATAGGTATGGAAGTAGGACATTTGAGGGGGATGCTTTTCAGCTGGCCACAGCAACTGACTCTTCATTTGACTCTGGAGTACTAAGCTTGTTACCAAGCTGAACTTGGGTCCACTTGCCCAATGTACTGCAAAGCCAATATACTGATGCCCAGTTGTTGTTAAGGAGAGCACAGTGTTTAATGAAGGGTGTACTTCAAAGAGAGCAGGCAGCTCATGCTCAAAAGACCCGAACTCTCTGATGGTATTTAGGGAAGGGTTTTTAAAGGCCCCTGTGATTATGGTTTTAGTGTGTCTGCCCTCTGATGCCCTCTCACAACACCTCCCGTCTTACTTGGGTTTCTCTTACCTTGGACGTGGGGTATCTCTTCACGGCTGCTCCAGCAAAGCGCAGCCGCTGCTCCTTACCTTATCTTCTCATGGCCGCCCCTCCTGACCTTGAACATGGAGTAGCTCCTCTTGGCCCTCCAGTGCCCACGAAGCAGCCACTCCTTGGAGGTGGGGTAGCTCCTCTCGGCGGTCGCTCCTGCACTGTTCCAGCCTGGCGCTCTCGGTTGCTACCCCTGACCTTGGGCGAGGGGTAGCTCCTCATGGCCACGCTTCTGCATGGTCCGTCACAGCCATCTAGTGCTTAGGGATCTGCTAGTCAATCCAGGGACACAGGTTTGTTAGGGAAATTAAATAGTCTTGTTTAGGCTTCAGAGACAATGCAGAGCAGGCCTCTGACCTTGCTTCTAACCTGCCTGGAGACTGGTTCCAAATAGGAAAAGGAGTACGTCAAGGCTGTATATTGTCACCCTGCTTATTTAACTTATATGCAGAGTACATCATGAGAAACACTGGGCTGGAAGAAGCACAAGCTGGAATCAAGATTGCCGGGAGAAATATCAATAACCTCAGATATGCAGATGACACCACCCTTATGGCAGAAAGTGAAGAGGAACTTAAAAGCCTCTTGATGAAAGTGAAAGAGGAGTGTGAAAAAGTTGGCTTAAAGCTCAACATTCAGAAAACTAAGATCATGGCATCTGGTCCCATCACCTCATGGGAAATAGATGGGGAGACAATGGAAACAGTGTCAGACTTCATTTTTTGGGGCTCCAAAATCACTGCAGATGGTGATTGCAGCCATGAAATTAAAAGACACTTACTCCTTGGAAGGAAAGTTATGACCAACCTAGATAGCATATTAAAAAGCAGAGACATTACTTTGCCAACAAAGGTCCGTCTGGTCAAGGCTATGGTTTTTCCAGTGGTCATGTGTGGATGTGAGAGTTGGACTGTGAAGAAAGCTGAGCACTGAAAAATTGATGCGTTTGAACTATGGTGTTGGAGAAGACTCTTGAGAGTCCCTTGGCCTGCAAGGAGATCCAGCCAGTCCATCCTAAAGGACATAAGTCCTGGGTGTTCATTGGAAGGACTGATACTGAAGCTGAAGCTCCAATACTTTGGCCACCTCATGCGAAGAGATGACTCGTTGGAAAAGATCCAGATGCTGGGAGGGATTGGGGGCAGGAGGAGAAGGGGACGATAGAGGATGAGGTGGTTGGATGGCATCACTGACTCGATGAACATGAGTTTGAGTCACAACTCCGGGAGTTTGTGATGGACAGGGAGGCCTGGCGTGCTGTGATTCATGGGGTTGCAAAGATTCAGACACAACAGAGCGATTGAACTGAACTGAACTTTAAAGGCAACATTAGTGATGCGGGTTGCAGAGTGCCTCATCAGCCCATGGACAATTTTCTGGTTGGTTGGTGGTGACATTTTAGGAATCTCAAACATCAATCTTTTTGTTCCAATCACTCTGGGATCTGTGTGCTGGTGGTCAGCATGCAGCTAATGTCTTCGTCTGGTGGGGGTTTTAGTATCTGCAAAACCACTCAAGGATAGGGCTCCAAATATTATCTATAGACCTTGAGGAGGAACTAAGATTTCTTGACTTTGTTTTGTGGCTATTATTATTTTGCCTTGCTTGAATGTTTTTATTTGTTTCTGCATTTTCTCACTTCTCTGGTTAAACTTGCTCTTTGGAACTTGTGGAAGGTGTAGGAGGCTGCAAGCGGGTGCTTCTTCCAGAGGAAGACCCCAAGGATCCCTAACAAGGTCACTAACTTTAAAACCTGAACAGGACATTAGCCTTCCTTCTTTGCACTCTCTAGGGCCCCCTCCTGCCTCTAGCCGTCTGGGGTCCTTTCCACAGTAGGGTTCATGTTCTAAAGGAAGTCAATTCCCTTCATTCTGTCCAGTGCAGGAACAGGTTCTTGGTCACTGAGTCCCTAGGAGCCACTGTGCTTGCCACATTCGCACCCTATAGATGAGGAATCTTGCTTGATTCTTAGGGTGACTTTCAGGTTTAGGAAGCGTGAGAAAAATAATGAGTAAACATTTTCATAAAGAGTACTGCATATTATGTGTGTATGTTCAGTCATGTCCAACTCTATGTGACCCCATGGACTGTAGTCCACCAGGCCCCTCTGTCCATGGAATTTTTCAGGCAAGAATACTGGAGTGGGTTGTCATTTCCTCCTCCAGGGGATCTTCCTTACCTAAGAATCGAACCCTTGTCTCCTGTCTCTCCTGCATTGCTCAGCAGATTCTTTACCACTCAAGCCACTTGAGAAGCCCTGTGTATTAGGGATTGTTTAGAATGTTTTAGGCGTATTAACTCATTTAATCTTCACAACACTTCTATGAGGAGAGTACTATTAATATTGCCATTTTGCATATAAGAAAATTGCGGATGAAAGAGATTAAGGAAATTGACAAAGTCTACCGAGTGAACAACAGAGTAGCGATTCACACCTGTTCTGTCTGGCTCTGGAGTGCACGCTGTATATCACCACACAGCATGTGGCCTTTCACAGTTCATGTAACTAAAGCTTAAATTAAAAACACAAATACCACTATACTAAACTAAAGATGCTGCTTCTGATGCTGAAGAGATGGAGAGTAGGAGGGGGAGTTAGGGGAATATTTGAGGAAAGAGTGAGCAGGCGCAGGAGGGAAGGAGCAGGAAGGAGAGAGAGAAGGAGGGAGATGTCATAATCTGGGTCACTGGGTAGAGAGGCACTTTGTATATTGCACAAAGGCACCCATTAAGGGGTCTCTGGGGGCTAAAAATATGGCTCACTTGCATCCTGCTTCATCAGCCTAGAGGGGATTTCCTTTCCCATTTGCCCAAAGGTGCCATATAGGCCAGCAGCAACCGTGTTTGCAAGCTGTTGAGTATATATGAACATATTTTTTTGACCAGAGAAATTGATTTATCTAATAGGTAGTATATTAAAAGCTTCCAGAAAATATATTTTCTAGCATTGGGACTGTTTGCTTCCCATCAGAATTCTAAAGAAAGTACTTAAGGGATATGAGCCTTGACTAACTGTTATAAGAAGGGGCCTCCCTGATGGCTGAGAGGGTAAAGAATCCACCTGCAATGCAGGAGACCCAGGTTCATTCCCTGGGCTGGGAAGATGCCCTAGAGATGGAAATGCCAACTCACTCCAGTATTCTTGACTGGAGTATTCCATGGACAGAGGAGCCTGGCGGGCTATAGTTCATGGGGTCGCAAAGAGTCAGACACGACTGAGCAGTTTCACTCACACCTTCACCCTGGGGGTGCCCAAATAGCACCGCCCATTCACCTGTGGGCTGCTGAATTCTTAACTTCTGTAAATTATTTCCTCTTCTGTCACCAAGTGTTTACAGATCAAGGTTTCAAGTGGTTTACCTAGGTCTAAACTTTTGTGATTTGATTCATTTTGTTGAAACATACAGAGTTCTACAATGAGAGATGCTGTCTTCTTTCAAAGCCACGTTGAAATGCCCTGGCAACTCTATAAGTGTTATTTGTGTACCTGCTCAGGCTCTTAGATTTATCAGTTTCTTTTTTTTTTTTTTTTTTTTGATTTATCAGTTTCTTAAGTAAAAGATATTCCATGGAAATCACATTAATCATTCGTTTGTAATGACTAGATAGTACGATTCCAATAATCAATGAATTTTAATTCTGAAATATTAATTCTTAGTCACTCAGTACTTAAATATTTAACAACCTCATACTGGTGGTGCATTAAAACTGCTCTTTAACACAATGGTTGTATTTTTTTTTTTTTTTAGAGATGTTTCAGGACACATTTTATTTATATTTTTTCCCATTTATTTTTATTAGTTGGAGGCTAATTACTTTACAATATTGTAGTGGTTTTTGTCATACAGTGAAATGAATCAGCCATGGATTTACATGTGTTCCCCATCCCGATCCCCCCTCCCGCCTCCCTTCCCATCCCATCCCTCTGGGTCTTCCCAGTGCACCAGCCCTGAGCACATGTCTCATGCATCCAACCTGGGCTGGTGATCTGTTACACCCTTGATAGTATACTTGTTTCAATGCTGTTCTCTCAGAACATCCCACCCTCGCCTTTTCCCACAGAGTCTAAAAGTCTGTTCTGTACATCTTTGTCTCTTTTTCTGCTTTGCATATAGGGTTATCGTTACCATCTTTCTAAATTCCATATATATGCGCTAGTATACTGTATTGGTCTTTATCTTTTTGGCTTACTTCACTCTGTATAATGGGCTCCAGTTTCATCCATCTCATTAGAACTGATTCAAATGAATTCTTTTTAATGGCTGAGTAATATTCCATGGTGTATATGTACCACAGCTTCCTTATCCATTCGTCTGCTGATGGACATCTAGGTTGCTTCCATGTCCTGCCTATTATAAACAGTGCTGCGATGAACATTGGGGTGCACATGTCTCTTTCAGATCTGGTTTCCTCGGTGTGTATGCCCAGAAGTGGGATGGCTGGGTCATATGGCAGTTCTAATTCCAGTTTTTTGTTTTGTTTTGTTTTTGTTTTTGATTGTCTGATTTTAGATCGGTGATCTAATTTTATTTTATTTTATTATTATTTTATTTATTTATTTATTTATTAGTTGGAGGCTAATAACTTCACATTTCAGTGGGTTTTGTCATACATTGATATGAATCAGCCGTAGATTTACACATATTCCCCATCCCGATCCCCCCTTCCACTTCCCTATCCACCCGATTCCTCTGGGTCTTCCCAGTGCACCAGGCCCGAGCACTTGTCTCATGCATCCCACCTGGGCTGATGATCTGTTTCACCATAGATAATATACATGCTGTTCTTTCGAAACATCCCACCCTCACCTTCTCCCACAGAGTTCAAAAGTCTGTTCTGTACTTCTGTGTCTCTTTTTCTGTTTTGCATATAGGGTTATTGTTACCATCTTTCAAAATTCCATATATATGTGTTAGTATGCTATAATGTTCTTTATCTTTCTGGCTTACTTCACTCTGTATAATGGGCTCCAGTTTCATCCATCTCATTAGAACTGATTCAAATGAATTCTTTTTAATGGCTGAGTAATATTCCATGGTGTATATGTACCACGGCTTCCTTATCCATTCATCTGCTGATGGGCATCTAGGTTGCTTCCATGTCCTGGCTATTATAAACAGTGCTGCGATGAACATTGGGGTGCACGTGTCTCTTTCAGATCTGGTTTCCTCAGTGTGTATGCCCAGAAGTGGGATTGCTGGGTCATATGGCAGTTCTATTCCCAGTTTTTTAAGAAATCTCCACACTGTTCTCCATAGTGGCTATACTAGTTTGTATTCCCACCAACAGTGTATGAGGGTTCCCTTTTCTCCACACCCTCTCCAGCATTTACTGCTTGTAGACTTTTGGATAGCAGCCATCGTGACTGGCGTGTAATGGTACCTCATTGTGGTTTTGATTTGCATTTCTCTGATAATGAGTGATGTTGAGCATCTTTTCATGTGTTTATTAGCCATCTGTATGTCTTCTTTGTAGAAATGTCTGTTTAGTTCTTTGGCCCATTTTTCCAAATGGGTTTGATTGGGTCATTTATTTTTCTGGAATTGAGCTTCAGGAGCTGCTTGTATATTTTTGAGATTAATCCTTTGTTGCTTCGTTTGCTATTATTTTCTCCCATTCTGAGGGCTGTCTTTTCACCTTGCCTATGGTTTCCTTTGTCGTGCAAAAGGTTTTAAGTTTAATTAGGTCCCATTTGTTTAGTTTTGCTTTTATTTCCAATATTCTGGGAGGTGGATCATAGAGGATCCTACTGTGATTTATGTCAGATAGTGTTTTGCCTATGTTCTTGAGAACTCTAGGAGTTTTATAGTTTCTGGTCTTACATTTAGATCTTTAATCCATTTTGAGTTTATTTTTGTGTATGGTGTTAGAAAGTGTTCTAGTTTCATTCTTTTACAAGTGGTTGACCGGTTTTCCCAGCACCACTTGTTAAAGAGGTTGTCGTTTTTCCATTGTATATTCTTGACTCCTTTGTCGAAGATAAGGTGTCCATAGGTATGTGGATTTATCT
This sequence comes from Dama dama, assembly GCF_033118175.1. Classification (NCBI taxonomy): domain Eukaryota; kingdom Metazoa; phylum Chordata; class Mammalia; order Artiodactyla; family Cervidae; genus Dama; species Dama dama. The sequence goes on along the minus strand of NC_083692.1, from coordinate 10,620,944 downwards.
CTGGGCTTTCTATTCTGTTCCATTGATCTATATTTCTGTCTTTGTGTCAGTACTATACTGTCTTGATGACTGTGTCTTTGTAGTAGAGTCTGAACTCAGGCAGGTTGATTCCTCCAGTTCCGTTCTTCTTTCTCAAGATTGCTTTGACTAGTTGAGGTTTTTTGTATTTTCATACAAATTGTGAAATTATTTGTTCTAGTTCTGTGAAGAGTACCATTGGTAGCTTGATAGGGGTTGCATCGAATCTATAGATTGCTTTGGGTAGTATAGTCATTTTCACAATATTGATTCTTCCAATCCATGACCACGTATGTTTCTCCATCTGTTTGTGTCCTCTTTGATTTCTTTCATCAGTGTTTTATAGTTTCCTATGTATAGGTCTTTTTTTTTTCTTTAGGAAGATATACTCCTAAGTATTTTTTTCTTTTTGTTGCAATGGTGAATGGTATTGTTTCCTTGGTTTCTCTTTCTGTTTTCTCATTGTTAGTGTATAGGAATGCAAGGAATTTCTGTGTATTAATTTTACATCCTGCGACATTACTATATTCATTGATTAGCTCTAGTAATTTTCTGGTAGATTCTTTAGGGTTTTCTATGTAGAGCATCATGTCATCTGCAAACAGTGAGAGTTTCACTTCTTCTTTTCCTATCTGGATTCCTTTTATTTCTTTTTCTGGTCTGATTGCTGTGGCCAACACTTACAAAACTATGTTGAATAGTAATGGTGAGAGTGGGCACCCTTGTCTTGTTCCTGATTTTAGGGGAAATGCTTTCAATTTTTCACCATTAAGGATAATGTTTGCTGTGGGTTTGTCATACATAGCTTTTAAATGTTTGAGGTATGTTCATTCTATTCCTGCTTTCTGGAGAGTTTTTATCATAAATGGATGTTGAATTTTGTCAAATGATTTTTCTCCGTCTATTGAGATAATCATATAGTTTTTATCTTTTAATTTGTTAATGTGGTGTATTACATTGATTGTTTTGTGGATATTAAAGAATCCTTGCATTCCTGGGATAAAGCCCACTTGGTAATGATGTATGATCTTTTTAATATGTTGTTGGATTCTGTTTGCCAGAATTTTGTTAAGGATTTTTGCATCTATGTTCATCAGTGATATTGGCTTGTAGTTTTCTTTTTTGTGGCATCTTTGCCTGGTTTTGGAATTAGGGTTGTGGTGGCCTCATAGAATGAGTTTGGAAGTTTACCTTCTTCTGAAATTTTCTGGAAGAGTTTGAGTAAGATAGGTGTTAGCTCTTCTCTAAATTTTTGGTAGAATTCAGCTGTGAAGCCATCTGGTCCAGGGCTTTTGTTTGCTGGAAGATTTCTGATTACAGTTACAATTTCCATGCTTATGATGGGTCTGTTAAGATCTTCTGTTTATTCAGGGTTCAGTTTTGGAAAGTTATACTTTTCTAGGAATGTGTCCATTTCTTCCAAGTTGTCCATTTTATTGGCATAGAGCTGCTGGTAGTAGTCTCTTATGATCCTTTGTATTTAAGTGTTTTCTGTTGTGATCTCTCCATTTTCATTTCTAATTTTGTTGATTTGGTTCTTCTCCCTTTGTTTCTTAATGAGTCTTGCTAACAGTTTGTCAATTTTGTTTATCTTTTCAAAAAACCAGCTTTTAGCTTTGTTGATTTTTGCTACGGCCTCTTTTGTTTCTTTTGCATGTATTTCTGCCCTAATTTTTAAGATTTCTTTCCTTCTACTAATCCTGGGGTTCTTCATTTCTTCCTTCTCTAGTTGCTTTGGTGTAGAGCTAGGTTATTTGTTTGACTTTTTTCTTGTTTCTTAAGGTAAGCCTGGAATGCTATGAACCTTCCCCTTAGCACTGCTTTTATAGTGTCCCATAGGTTTTGGGTTGTTGTGTTTTCATTTTCATGTGTTTCTATGCACATTTTTATTTCTTTTTTGATTTCTTCTATGATTTGTTGGTTATTCAGAAGCGTGTTATTTAGCCTCCATATTTTTGAATTTTTAAGAGTTTTTTCTTGTAGTTGAGATCTAGTCTTACTGCACTGTGGTCAGAAAAGATGACTGGAATGATATCAATCTTTCTGAATTTACCAAGGCTAGATTTATGACCCAGGATGTGATCTCTTCTGTAGAAGGTTCCGTGTGCACTTGAGAAAAAGGTGAAATTGATTGTTTTGGGGTGAAATGCCCTATAGATATCAATTAGGTCTAGCTGGTCCATTGTGTCATTTAAAGTTTGTGTTACCTTGTTAATTTTCTGTTCAGTTGATCTATCCTAGGTGTGAGTGGGGTATTAAAATCTGCAACTATTATTGTGTTATTGTTAATTTCCCCTTTCATACTTGTTAGCATTTACCTTACATATTGCAGTGCTCCTATGTTGGGTGCATATATATTTATAATTGTTATATCTTCTTCTTGGATTGATCCTTTGATCATTATGTAGTGTCCTTCTTTGTCTCTTTTCACATCCTTTATTTTAAAGTCTATTTTATCTGATATGATTATTGCGACTCCTGCTTTCTTTTGGTCTCCATTTTCGTTAAACGTTTTTTTTCCAGTCCTTCACTTTCAGTCAGTATGTGTCCCTTGTTTTGAGGTGGGTCTCTTGTAGACAGCATATATAGGGGTCTTGTTTTTGTATCCATTCAGCCAGTCTTTGTCTTTTGGTTGGGGCATTCAACCCATTTACACTTAAGGTAATTATAGATAGGTATGGTCCTATTGCCATTTACTTTCTATTGTGGGTTTGCGTTTATACAACCTTTCTGTGTTTCCTGTCTAGAGAAGATCCTTTAGCATTTGTTGAAGAGCTGGTTTGGTGGTGCTGAATTCTCTCAGCTTTTGCTTGTCTGTAAAGCTTTTGAATTCTCCTTCATATCTGAATGAGATCCTTGCTGGGTACAGTAATCTGGGTTGTAGGTTATTCTCTTTCATTACTTTAAGTATGTCCTGCCATTCCCTTCTGGCCTGGAGGGTTTCTATTGATAGATCAGCTGTTATCCTTATGGGAATCCCCTTGTGTGTTATTTGTTGTTTCTCCCTCACTGCTTTTAATATGTGTTCTTTGTGTTTGATCTTTGTTAATTTGATTAATATGTGTCTTGGGGTGTTTCGCCTTGGGTTTATCCTGTTTGGGACTCTCTCGGTTTCTTGGATTTGTGTAACTACTTCCTTCCCCATTTGGGGGAAGTTTTCAGCTATTATCTCCTCGAGTATTTTCTCATGGCCTTTCTTTTTGTCTTCTTCTGGGACTCCTATGATTCGAATGTTGGGGCGTTTCATATTGTCCCAGAGGTCCCTGAGGTTGTCCTCATTTCTTTTGATTCTTTTTTGTTTTTTCCTCTCTGTTTCATTTATTTCCACCATTTTATCTTCTACCTCACTTATCCTATATTTTGCCTCCATTTTTCTACTGTTGGTTCCCTCCAGAATGTTTTTGATCTCATTTATTGCATTATTTATTTTTACTTGACTCTTTTTTATTTCTTCTATGTCCTTGTTAAACATTTCTTGCATCTTCTCAATCCTTGTCTCCAGGCTATTTATCTGTAACTCCATTTTGTTTTCAAGATTTTGGATCATTTTTACTATCATTATTCTAAATTCTTTTTCAGGTAGATTCCCTTTCTCCTCCTCTTTTTTTTGGCTTGGTTGTCATTTTTCATGTTCCTTTACCTGCTGGGTATTTCTCTGCCTTTTCATCTTGTTTAGATTGTTGTGTTTGGAGTGGCCTTTCTCTATTCTGGAGGTCTGTGGTTCCTTTTTATTGTGGAGGTGTCTCCCAGTGGGCAGGGTTGGACGATTGGCTTGTTAAGGTTTCTTGGTTAGGGAAGCTTCCATCGGTGTTCTGGTGCGAGGAACTGGATTTCTTCTCTCTGGAGTGCAATGGAGTGTCCAGTAGTGAGTTTTGAGAAGGGTTATGTGTTTCGTGTGACTTAGGGTAGCCTGTATATTGAAGCTCAGGGCTATGTTCCTCCGTTGCTGGAGAATTTGTGTGGTATATATTGCTCTGGAATTTATTGGCTCTTGGGTGGTGGTTGGTTTCCACGTAGATATGGAGGCTTTTGGATGATCTCTTATTACTTGATGTTCCCTGTAGTCAGGAGTTCTCTGGTGTTCTCAGGTTTTGAGCTTACGTCTCCTTCCTCTGGCCTTCAGTCTTATTCTTCCAGTAGCCTCAAGGCTTCTCCAACTATACAGCACTGATTATAAAACTTCTAGGTTAATGGTGAAAAGATTCTCCACAGTGAGGGACACCCAGAGAGGTTCACAGAGTTACATGAAGAAGAGGAGAGGGAGGAAGAAGATAGAGATGAGCAGGAGGAGAAAAAGGGGGACTCAAGAGGAGAGAGACAGATCTACACAGTACACTGTTCCCTAAGTGTTCTCCGTAGCCCAGAACACCCACAGAGATTCACAGAATTGGATTGAGGAGAGAAGGGGGAGGGAGGAAATAGAGGTGATCTGGGGGAGAAAACGGAGAGTCAAAAGGGGGAGAGAGTGATCATCACACTCCTGAGTAAAAACGGGTACTGAATGTGGATTCTTAAATGTCCAAAATTGATATCAAATACTGAAAAACAAAGATTAAAAATCTAGAGTAGAGGTTAGAGTCTTAAAAATACAATATTAAAAAGAAAAACACACACAAAATTATGAAATATATATAGTTCGCTTTAAAAATAGGGTCTTTATTTTTTTTTTTGCAATTTACAGTGAAATGAAAATGAAAATTAAGGAGTAATAGAGGAGCAATAGACGACTTTAAAAGAAATTAAAAGAGAAAAAATAGAAAAAAAATTTTAATTAAAAAGTAGTAAAAATATATGAAAATTAAAATTCAGGAGTAATAGAGGAGTAATAGGGAATTTTAAAAGAAAATAAAAGGAAAAAATTTAAAAAAGAAAAAAAAAGTAAAAATACATCTAGGAATTTCTCTGGAGCTGTTATGGTCGGTGTGGGTTCGGTTCAGTTTCAGATAGCTCCTTGTTCCAGCTTACACTTCTCAATATCTACAGGCCCCTTCCGATGTAGTTGGTGTTATCTACAGGGATTCCCTATCTACAGCGGTTCCCTTTGTTTATTTGGCTTCTGTTTGCAGGTCTCTTCAGTGTCTAATTTCCACCCTGACACAGGCGAGTGGAGGTGGTCTCTTGTTTAGTTTCGCTAGTTCAGTCGCTCTGCCGGGAGGGAGGGGCGCTGCAGACAGATATCACTGTGTGTGGGGAGCACTCGCAGTGTTCCGACCACACACGTGTTCCGGCCACACTGGGTTTGCCCCTGCTCACGGGTGTGTGCTTTCCCCATCTATACTGCTAAGGCTCCCGGCTGCTCTATATGGAGCGTGCCCTGCGTTGCATGCGGTTCCAGTTTTCGGGTCCTCCACAAAAGCATGGACTCGGTTGCGCCTGCGTTTTCTGCCTTCCCCACCTGAGCGGCTCAGGCAGCCAGGAGCTTGACGGGCGCACTCTCCCCGGGTGCGGTGCGCCTTCTCCCCTCCGCGGTCCCAGCCTCAGTTTCCGCATGACGGTTGGGTGCGAGCGGCTTCTGCCTCTTCTCAGGAACTGGCCTCTAGCCGTGACCCTCCCGGCAGATGTCAACCATCCAGAGTCTCAGGAAGTCTTTGGTTAGAAACTGGGAGCCTCTTTGCAGTTTGGTAGGAATGCCGTCTCTGGGGCTGAGTTTACCCCTTTCCCCTCCCCCCTGCCTCCTGCCTCTGGCGGGGGATGGGCCGGTCTGCCGCTGGCTAGCTCTTCTCTCGGATAGCTCAGTCCTTCCTTTGTTCTGCGAACGGCCGGCAGTGTGTTCGGGCTGGTTAATTTTCTCTCTCTCTCTCTCTCTTGCTATCCCAGTTTAAGTTGCTATCTCGTGTTAGCTCTCTCCGATTGTCCTCAGGGCACTGAGGCCCCGTCCTTACCCTAAGCAATGCTGTCCGCTCCTCTCCGTTCCGCCCCCACTTGCTGGTGGTGGATGGGAGCGTCTGGGGTACTTTTCCGCTGGGAGTTGCTTTTAGGCATGTAATCTGTGGGTTTTATTTATTTTTCCTCCCAGTTAGGTTGCCCTCCGAGATTCGAAAACTTCCCCCAGACCCGCCAGTGAGAGGGTTTCCTGGTGTTTGGAAACTACTTCTATTACGACTCTCTTCCCAGGACAGGTCTCCATCCCTAACTCTATTGTCTCTCTTTTTATCTTTTATATTTTTTCCTACCTTCTTTCGAAGACAATGGGCTGCTTTTCTGGGCGCCTGATGTCCTCTTTTAGCGATCAGAAGTTGTTTTGTGCAGTTTGCTCGGTGTTCAAATGTTCTTTCAATGAATTTGTAGGGGAGAAAGTGGTTTCCCCGTCCTATTCCCATGCCTTCTTAGCTCCACCCCTCAATGGTTGTATTTGAAAATGCTTGGCTGTCGTAAATAACTGCATTTCTATTGCAACTATTAGAGTGAATCACAGTTGGATTTTACAGAAATGTTTTTAATGCATAGATATTTCACATAATATGTTCCTAGGCAAGGGTTCTTCAAATAAAGCTGTTTTGCCATCAAAAATTTTTATCTGTGAGTCAGCTTTACCTCTAGTTAGATCAGATACTCGTGCTTTTTCTTTTTCTTCCTATTATTATTATTTTTTTTTTGTAATTTCCTACTTAACTTGTTTCTAGGTGGGTTATAATACTGCTATGGATGATGTTTGTATCCCCCTGCCCACTTCAGATTCACATGTTGAAGTCTTAATCCCCAGTGTTATGAGGTGGAAGGACAGGGCACCAGACGGAGGCAGATCTGAACTTGAATCCTGGTACTTCCTCCTGGGCTGTGGGGCTGCCTGGCAGGTCTTCTCTTAGTCTCTTTCCTCAGCCACTGACCGTCACATCCTCCTAGACCCTGGAATCTCCAGCTCATGGACTCCTGATGAGTTGGGGACTTTGGTGATTAGGTCATGATGGTAGAGCTCTTGTGAATGGAATTTTGCACTTAAGAGACACAAGAGAGATGCGATCTGTATCTATCGTGTGACAACACAGAAAGTAGGTGTCCCTCTGAAAACCAGGAAGAGGGCCTTCATAAGATGAAAGGTCTTGGACTTCTCAGCCTCCAGAACAGTGAGAAATAGATTTCTGTTGTTTGAGCCCCACAGTCTATGGTATTTTGTTCCAGCAGTCTGGACTAAGATAAGTACCTGCAGTCATTACTGTGGTTAGTCTGTGAAAGCAGTCTGAACCTCTATCCAAAATGTTGTTTGTATGTCAAGATGATGATGCCACATGTGCAGCAGGAGGGTATGAAAAAGTTTATTATTGGCATGAAGGGACTTTCTGGGGAGTTCAGGGCCGGACCCCAAGCTGGTCCAAAAATGGCTTAGGCGAGCAAGGAAAGGAGACTGGCTTGGGTTTCTGTGGTAATTAGAGATATAGAACCTGAGTGAGGGCTCCTGCTAGAAGTTAAACTTCCCACTAGAGTCAGAGGAGGGGGCACTGGGGGCTTTAGTGTCGGCTTCACCAGCTGGGGGAAGAATGAGAAGAGGGGTGAGGCTTCAGGCCTGGTGCACTGGGAAGACCCAGAGGGATGGGGTAGAGAGGGAGGTGGGAGGGGGGGATCGGGATGGGGAATACATGTAAATCCATGGCTGATTCATGTCAATGTATGACAAAAACCACTACAATATTGTAAAGTAATTAGCCTCCAACTAATAAAAATAAATGAAAAAAAAAAAAAAAAAAGCCAATAGCAATTCCCATGTGTGCATCTCTATTCCTGCACTGCAACCTGGGACAGGGCGAGGCAGGGCAAGGCAGGGCGAGGCAGGGCGAGGCATGGAGATGAATCGGGAGGCTGGGACTGATGTATGCGCATTGCTGTGTGTACAATAGATAGCTGGGGTGAAGCCGCTGTGTAGAGTGGAGAGCTCAGCTCAGGGCTCTGTGATAACCTGAGTGGGTGGGATGAGGCTGGGGTGTGAGCGAAGTTCAGGGGGAGGGAACGTATGTACACATAGAGTTAATGCACTTCCTTCTACAGCAGAAACTAGCACAACATTGTAAAGCAACTATACCTGCCCCCTCCCCGCCCCAGGAAAAAACTAACGGCAGTCAAGCATCAAAATATGAAGTCAGACTCTTTCTTAGAATCCTTGGAGAACCTAGCTATACAGAGGAATTTTTAACTTCTTTTATGTATTTATTTTCTTCCGGGATCCCAGAAGAAAATAAAGGCATATATATATATTTATATTTATATATATGTTTTGTCTGTGCCATGTGATAAGTGCAATCCTAGTCCCCTGATCAGGGATTGAACCCTGGCCATAAAAGCACCAAGTCCTAAGCACTGGATCACCAGGGAATTCCCTTAACTTCTTTTAAAAATAAAAATTACATACAGTATTGTCTGGTGGAAAAAGTAATTGCTGATTTCTTGCCATGTCTATCAGGATTCCATGCAGTAAATAGAATTCACTGTAGGTATTTAAAGCATGAGGGAGCTTAATGTCAGGGGTTCAATACGCATGAGACTGCCAGAGAAGCTGGAGAAACAGGTTTTAGGCTGGGTCCCTGCAGTGACTCCACGAAGCATACAGAACTGCTCCCTTTGAAAGTACTACTCTTGATGCTGCTACAGTACTATCCTGGAAGTAAGCAGCCTCTCTGAGCACTGCCTTTGCAACTGTTTCCATCATCCAAGAGACTGGGCAATGGCGCTGGACTGCTCTGCACTGAAACCTCACATGGTCTTGCTTGCCAGAAGCACAAGCCAAAAGTCACAAGAAGTCAGCTTCTGCCTCTCTTCCATTGCCCCAAACCTCACATGAATGTTCATAATTGATAGAAGCTAATTCACGTCTAAGCCCTAGCTTGAAGAGTTTGCCCTTGTCAAGTGGGAGTTAACTGAAACAGTCTAGTCATTTCCCTCTCACTGTGTGACCTGGGAGAAGAAGTGTTTGAATTTTACTTTTCTCTTCTACAAAATAGACCTCATACTTAAACTGAAGGGTATCCAAAAGATAGAAATCATGTAATTAAAATATCTAGTGTATTACAGTTGGCCAAATAACCATATCTATTATTATGGCTATGTCTAACTGTTTCAGAACTTTAGGAATCATTACAGTGAAAGTCTTAATAAGCAGTTGCTTTATTGTAAAGCTTGTAATCCAACAATTTTCACTTCAAGATAGTCAGCAGGGATCATAAAGCCCAAGCACTAATTTTAGAGATAAATAATAGTAACATTACAATTTATAAACATTGGGATTCCATCTCATGCCTCCCTCCATTTAGCTATTAAAACTTTTTTTTTTTTTTTTTTGATGTGGACCATTTTTAAAGTCTTTATTGAGTTTGTTACAGTATTGCTTCTGTTTTTATGTTTTGGTTTTCTGGCCACAAGGCGTGTGAGATTTTTAGCTCCCTGACCAGGGATTTAACCCACACCCCCTGCATTGGAAGGCAAAGTCTTAACCACTGGACCATCATGGAAGTTCCCCTCCCTACAGTTGTGTTTTTCCACATCATCAAGTCTACAGCTCCAGATTGTTTTTACCACTTATTGTGCCAGACACTGTGTTACTGATCCTCTCTAGTTGGCTGGACTTCAACCTTGCCTGTTGCTGCAAGTGCCAGTTGAATGAGTGGGCAGAGAGGAGCAGAAACTGTATTTGCTGATTGAAGAACGGGAATGAGAGAGTGCTGTAAAGACAACTTCTCCCCAAAGGGAGGAAAGTGGCGGGTTTTTGAGAGGTAAGGGGCAGATATGTCTCTGGGGAAAAGGGTGGTGATTTCCAGGAATGGCTAACACATGTGCAGCTCCCTTGGTTCCCTTGGACATGGCACTGATTGTGCCTAGCAAGATACATGTCCCCTCTTTGGACTGAGATCTTAGCATGGTAATGAAGCTAAGGCAACTTTCAGACCCTTCTTGATTTCCTCAACATAGGCACTGCTCCTGCCGTTAGATTGAAACTGGTTCAGGGTGTTTGACTGTCACGCTTCCTGTGAGATGTAACTGACAAACAACTTTGACAAGCATCAGGTATTTTGGAACAAGAATAGACATAGGTTAAAGCAGAGACGTTTCAGCTCTCTGGGAGGTGTATGGCTGAGAATTGTACTTATTGGTAGGTATGTAGCGGAGAATAAACAGACTAGATTCTGCCCATTGGAGCTTTATTATCCAGTGGAACAGTAAAATAAAACATTAAATAAGTACTCAAAATTGAGATGTAGTTGCTGTGAAGGGAAACTATGGGTTGCTGAGAAGGACAATAATAAGGAAAAATAGTGTTACTAGATTTAAAAATACAGAATGCCCAGGTAAACATGAATTTCAGATAAACACTAAGAAATCTTTTAGCATAAGTATGAAGCATTAAAAATTATTTGATGTTCATCTAAAATTCAAATTTAACTAGCTGTCCTGTGTTTTATCTGGCAGTTCCAGGGAAGGCACTCATTTACGTGGGGCTGGTGATACAAGAAAAGCCTCATTGGAGATGTGATAAATAAACAGAGACTCAAAGAATAAAGGATCCGTATATTGACCAGTTGAAAAATTGTGGAAAGAGATTTCTAAGCCAAAGAAATAGCATGTGTAAAGTCTCTAAAGTAGGAAGGAGCTTGGCACATATAAGGCATGGGAATAATGGTAGTGTGGCTACAGTTAGTAAAGAAGAGAATGGCCTGGAACGGATCCCAGAGGTAGGCAGGGGGAGACCAGACAGAGACTATGCTCACTCCAAGCAGTGATTTAAAATTTTCACTTACAAATAATTTTCAAACCATCTTACACAGAAACTTACAGCATATAACATGTGAGATGGAAGCTAATCTGCTTGAGGGTGGGGGTGTGGGGTATTTTGAAGGTCCAGACCCCTCCACCTGCTCGATAGTTTTCACCCCCTTTTGTAGCCACCCTCAATGGAACTAAATGCTGTGAAGGTATTAGACCAGAATGTTCCCTGGAAATTGATACCCAGGGAGGAGAAATAATTTATTATGGTTTAATGTTCATTTTCAAAGCCTCAGTTCTAAAAATTCACTGGCTAGGCATGGGAGGCTTCTAAAATTCATCTCTACAATTCAAATAATTTGAACTGCAGAAAATCAACTTAGCACTTTGTGTTTGCATTGATCAGAGTAAATTCAAATCAGTTTCACATTTTTAAAATGAGCACCTCCCAGTCATCTTTGTTAGGAAATCAATCCTTGCCACTGCAAGAATTAAGAGTATTTGAATTCCAAAGAGAGTCTCCTTGACCGTCCCCAGCTCAAGGCAAGTCATCCCTAAGGGGGAAGGAAGCTAAGGTTTCTTGAGCTTGGATTGAGTACTATGACACCAGGCCACAGGTACGGTGCTTTGCATACTGTCACATTCTCCCCCTTACAAATGAAAACTGGAGGCTCAGAGTGGTGAAGCGACTCCTTTAAGGTTGCCGTTTGATCGCGCCTGGGGATGGAATTTGAGTTCAGGCTTGTTTGACTGCAGAGCTGTGGGTTCAGAAACTGGCCCCCATACATGGAGGGCAAGGAGAGGAGCAAGAGGCAGCCACTTCCCACTGGGAGGTGGCAAGGTTAGCAAGCAAGGGAACTCGCACACGAGGAGGCTTGTCTTGGTTGGCTGTGAGACAAGTCGATCTCTACACCCACCTGAGTGTGCACACTCACTCACTCAGTTGTGTACGCTCTTTGCAACGCCATGGACCATAGCCTGTCAGGCTCCTCTGTCCATGGAATCTTCCAGGCAAGAATACTGGAGTTGCCATTTCATTCTCTAGAGGATCTTCCTGACCCACAGATCGATTCTTTACCACTGAACCACCTGGAAAGTCCACACCCATTTGCTAGAATCTTAAAAAAAAAAAAAGATTTATATAGAGGCCTTAACAGGGCTCAGTCGCAGACAACATTCACATGGTCTCAGCAACATATTAATCTCTCAAGCCTTTGTCCTTGAAATCTGCTCCCACTGCGAGAACTGTGAGCAGAATGTACATTCCAAAGACAAAAGAGGGGGCTAAGAGCCTTTGATCCCCTGGGTCTAACATGAGATCAACTGTCAGTCAGGCACTTTTCATGACCTCCTCCAACCAGAGCCTGCATCACTGTCTGAGTGAGGACGGAAGCGAATTACTGCTATTTAGGAGGGTGAGTCACCAAAAGTGATTTTTGGCTTGTGTTTATAGATAATATTTCAGTCTTTGTCACTTTGAGTCCTCAGTCACTTTCTTCTGACTCACTTGTAAGAGAATTAACATTTAAGTTTTAAAACAAGTTGTCAGTTTTGCCTGTGAAGCTTTTAATTTCCTGTACCCCTCTGAGGTGTCAGTCATCTGCCTTCCCGGAGGAGAGTTTTGTCTTCACCTCCAGATCTATTGGATTTCTTGTAGTGATGGCATAAACAATATCATTAATTCATGACCGTACAGCAGTTCAAAAAGCATTTTCACTTTTTGTTAGACTTAGAACATTTCAAAGTACTGAGTAAAGAATTTTAAAGGCTACATATTATTTCAAAACAGTGGGTATCTATTACTATTATTATCATGTTCAGGAAGAAAGAGAAAAACAGAAAATGTTAGAGTGAAAGAGAAAAGAACATGTATATTAAAGAGAAATAGTACAGAATTTTTTCCCTTCCAATGATTATCCTTAAAAGTTAGTCAAGACAAGTCACTGGTTGAATGAAGTAGCACATAGGATAATATTTCCAGTAAACACTTGCTCTGAATCGTGGGTTCCCAAGATGACTGTGGGTGTGAAGATGATGCCCACAGAGTTTGCTGGAGTAAATTTATGACCATAGTTTAAATGCAGGGTAAAGTCTAAAAAAGAGAGCCTATCCAGGAATGGCTAAAATGTTTCTCTCCTGGGGTTCTCTCTGACAAATGGGTGATTGGCCAAGTGTCCCATTCAGAAGGACTCTGAAACCAAGTCTCAGCTATAAAGAATGCATTAAGACTGGCCAGCAGTGTCTGTCATGGCTAAATGATGGAATGCTTCATGTCACATGTGAATGTCAACTATAAACTGGGTGTTATAAGAGACTGGATAGGTTTCTGGAGGTTCAGACAGCAAAGAATCTGCCTGCAATGCAGGAGACCCTGGTTTGATCCCTGGGTAGGGAAGATCTCCTGGAGAAGGGAATGGCCACCCACCCCAGTATTCCTGCCTGGAGAATGCCGTGAACAGAGGAGACGGGTGGGTTACTGTCCATGGGCTCGCAAAGAGTCAGATATGACTGAGCAACTGACACTACCAGCTTAAAGGCAAATGCACAGGCGATGCTTAATAAATGACTTCAAGCTTTTTTTTTGCCAAATACTTTTTAAAGAATAAGTTTGCAAAGAACATGTCTTTCTCCTTAGTATTAAAGGTAGAAAAATAAATTCTGGTCACTCTTGGGTTCTAAATAATTGGTGTAACTTATTAAAATTTTATAGCAGTTGATAGAGAAGCAACTTTATAAACAAATAAACTAAGAAACAATTACCAACCTCATTCAACAGAGCTTGGGTGCAAAGCAAACTGGAGACTTGTTTGTGCAATTCTTGTGGCAAAGCTGGGAACATAGTAATGGATAAATTGGAGAAAAAGAAAGACTGAAAAGGTTGGAACCCAAAACGGGGTACAAACAATGGAAACTGTTTTTCAAACTGTGAGGAGGAGAGTAGTATATGTTGAAATTTAGAGCTCAAACTATTGCAGGACAAAATGACTTAATTAGGAGCACCTAGTCATTCACTGCTCAGAGTGGACCAAAGATACAGATAAATAAATGCATTTTTCCCTTTTTATTTATTTTTCGTTAAATTACAGTTGATTTACAACATGGTGATAGCTTCTGAAGGGGAGATGGAATAGGGGAAAGGACAGATTAGGAATATAGGATTAATAGCTAGAACTGCTTCTTAATCTGTTATGTTTTCTGGGAAAATTTAATTATGGTAGATTATATTCTTTGTATATATTTGTCTTATATTTATATATATTGTAAGAATATAAATGTAGTTTATATAAATGTATGTCATTGTTCATATTATCTTTCCAAAATCATGAATAAGGTGTATGCTTCATTTTTAACATCGAAAATAAAAATTTCTCCAGATGAATTCAATGCCATAATTATGGCTGAGTAATATTCCATTGTATACATGTACCATCTCTTCTTTATCCATTCATCTGTTGATAAACATTTAGGTTGCTTCCATGTCTTGGCTACTGAGCATAGGGCTGCTATGAACATAGGGGTGCTTGCATCTTCTTGAACTAGAGTTTGTCTGGGTATATGCCCAGGTGTGGGATTGCTGGATCATGTGGTAATTCTGTTTTTAGTTTTCTGAGGAACCTTCACACTGTTTTCCATAGTGACTGTACCAACTTCACCCCCACCAACAGTGTAGGAGGGTTCCCTTCTCCCTACATCCTCTCCAGCACTTGTTATTTGTAGACTTTTCAATGATGGCCACTCTGACTGCTGTGAGGTGGTACTTTGTTGTAGTTTTGATTGAATGTCAGTGTTTTAAAGCAGCATGTTTGTGGCAATTTATCAGCACCACATCAGGAAACTAGTACACTCAGTTAAAAGGGGAGAAAATTGTTTTAAGGCTCTACATTTGCAGTAATGTGTTATAGCAGCCATAAGAAACTATGAATTTAAAAGAGGAAAAAAGTTGAACATTTCTTCCTTCAATAAAGTATCTCCAGGCTATGTGATATTTCCCTGATACATACTCCCCAGCACCTCAGATTTATTTGGTAATGTTCGTCCATTATCTCTTTCATCTGTCTTGTTACCTGCGTATCCCAAGGTGCCCAGCAGAATAACTGGCACATAGTAGGGCTCAGTAAATGTTTGTTAATTGGCCGAATGGGATTCAAGACTAGAGTCATTAGGGTGGTGAAGTTGGGTTGTGACTCATGCAACTGGTAGGATTAAGTTCTTTTGGGCAGGGTGGGGGTGGGAATAGGGCAGAAGCAGTTAACACCGTGCATCCTACATGTGCCTGTGAAGACAGGTGGAAACAAAATGTGAACTGCTTAATCATTTGGGCAAATGAATTGCCTATAGCTATTAAAGTTACAAACATTTGTAACTTTTGATTGAGCAGACCCCTTCTTGGGAACTAACAGGATATAAGAATATATGAACAGAGTTCTTATTGCAAGATTGTTCATGGTATAAAACCCTGAAATAAGTAAATGCCTAATATTAGGAAAATGACTGAAGCAATCATGGCATATCCATAATATGGGATAATATGCAGCCATTAAAAATTTAAATAGAGTTATAATAATTGACTTGGAAGACTAGCCATGAGATATTGTTAACTAGGTGAGCAAGGTGAGGAAGAGTGTTTGTTATAAGATTCTTTATATATATATATATATATATATATATATATATATATGCACACATAGATGACTCTGAGTATGGATAATAATAAAGTTTTATATAGATATACATATAATATTACCTAAATTATTAATAAGGACAGTGTTATAAGAGCAGTGATGTAGTTGGGAGGTAGAGGAGGAAGTGAAATAAAGCAAAAGAAAGTAAAAGACCACAAAGGCAAATATGCTATCATCAATTAATACTATCATTAATTAATTATGCTTTCATTAATTAATGCTATTTGATAGCAAATATGCTATCATTAATTAATCATATAAACATATTTATATATAGATTGCACTTCCCTGGTGGCTCAGAGGTTAAAGCGTCTGACTGCAGTGCTGGAGACCTGGGTTTGATCCCTGGGTCGGGAAAATCCCCTGGAGAAGGAAATGGCAACCCACTCCAGTATTCTTGCCTGGAGAATCCCATGGACGGAGGAGGCTGGTGGGCTACAGTCAACAGGCTCGCAAAGAGTCAGACACGATTGAGCGACTTCACTTACTCACTTACTCACTTGTATTTACAGACACTTTAAAGGATACATACAAAATGCTTTTTTTAAAATCAAGGTATAATTTACATGTAACATTATATTAGCTTCAGGTGTACAACATAATGATTTGATATTTGTATATATTGTGAAATGATTACCCCAATAATTCTACCAAACATCTGTTACCATAAGCAGATACAAATTTGTTGATGCATTGTTTAGGTAATGGCTTTCAAGCAGGAAAGAAGGCTTGAAATAATATTGTAGAAAGCTGTCGTTGGGAAAAAATAAATGTGTTGTGGTCCTAGTATTTTGAGATTTTGCAATAAATCAGTTCTAAGCAGAAGAAAGGGCCAGCTGTATGGTACATCTAGACTTCAGCCACGTTAGTGGGAGGGAGTGCTGGACTACTTTGGTGAGGAAGTGGGCAGTGAATACACACAGTCCCAACCACAACGAGCTGTATCCACCCCAGCCAAGTGCAAGGAGACTGAGCCCCCATCTGCCCGAACCCAGGAAGCAAATCTACTCAAATCCAGACTTGGTTAGGGTTAGGTGCAAGTGTCTAAAAAATTATCTAGATTGTTTTCTCCTACCATATGTACCCTGCTCTTCATTTTCATAATATTTATTACATTTATTTATGAATTAACCATTGATGTCCATTCTCCATTCTTCTATACACACCTCTCTGAGAGAAGGTACTTAAACTCAGTTACATCCTCAGAATTTAGTGTGGTGTCTGTACTTAGTGAAACTTGAAGAATATTCATTGAAGGTTCATAAACATATCTTTTCTATATTGGAAAATACATAAGGTGGTGATAATTACGTTTCTGTTGTTGTTATGGACCTACTTGAGACTTGAATGAAAGCTATGAAAGTTCTGGGCTTCCCTGGTGGCTCAGTGGTAAAGAATCCACCTGCCAATGCAGGAGACGTGGAAGATCCCCTGGAGCAGGAAATGGCAACCTGGGGAATCCTATGGACAGAGGAGCCTGGCAGGCTACAGTCCAGGGGCTACAAGAGTCAGACATGACTTAGTGACTAGACAACAACAGCAACAATGAAACTTCTTCCCAGAAAAATTCAGAATTTTGTCACATTTTCTGGAGATTCATTGACTCCCTAAAGCCCACTCATGTGGGGTTCATCATTTCCAAATTACATTAATCCCACATTTTAAACAGCAGATGTTAACTTTTATGGAGTACTTACTGTTTGTCAGACTTTGAGCTGTTGAGCATGAGGTATTGCAATTAATCCTCATAGCTCTAGGAGGTAAGTCCTATTTTTACTTTTTAAACAGATGAAGAATCAATTTAAGAGAGACCGAATGACTTACCCAAGCTCACAGAGCTAATCAGTAGCATAGCCAGAGCGCAAACCAAGATCTTTTTGTATTTTAGCCTGAGTTTGCACTCCTATCCACTGAAAATGTATTCTTTGTTTCCACCATGGTGAGCGATGGAGTGATCCAGTGAAGACAGTTAATCTCCTCTAGTAAGAGTCTGAGATGATGATGTTAGCTGGCTTGAGCTCCTGACTTGATGTGAGCAAAGTTTCCTTGATCAAACAGGACAGGTTGTTCCCCCAGCAGCACTCTTGATGCTCAGAGAGTCTCCATTTCTGCTGCACTTGTTTCGCAATTGGCAGAGCTGTGGCTCCAAATTATCTTGCGCATGTTTCAAGCCATTTAAATTGTCATTGTAGGATTTTGCCTATTAGCAAGATAGCATCCCCTGAATACTGATTATGTAAAGTAGCACAATTGTCTGGTGATAGGAAAGCAGTGGTTTCTTGAATGCAGTCCAGCTCCTTTTCAGTGAAATGTAAGGAACTTGCTTCCTCAATATTCTTTATGTAATTAGATAGATTCAGGGGGTATTCATATTTTACCACACATTGATAGAAAAATAAACAGGCACAGTATTTTGAAAAATGCTTAATTGCACATCTAAATGTCCTTTGTCATTGAGGCTAAAGATGAGTAAAACATGCCTTTTGTGTTTTTCAGCCCTTTTCTTGCATGACATCTTCATCAGCAGTTGAGGGAACCCAAGAACCCTAAATACACTCTTGGCATGGAATTTAGCTCTTAGTTAGCTGTTCCCAGGGTGGGGAATGGGGAAAGTACTCCTGGTTAAATCTGGAGCCATTAGCATGCTGATGTTTGATCAGCTGAGTTACTCACTTTTAAGCTTCATCATTTTCACATTTAAAGTAATTTTGGTCAGTAAGAGAAAATTACACTCATTATATCGAAATGCAAATACATGTTTAGAAAGCATGTGGTTTGGAAGACAAATGTGACACAATCCCAACACTAATGCCTCATTAGCGGCATTTGCACACACCTCTGTTTCTATCTTTTAGCTTTTTATAATCATCATAATGTCATGCCTCTCTCCATGAAATCAGGAGATATATTTATTTTTGTTGTTCTTCCCACAGGCAAGAAGTAGCGCTTTCTCATCCCTATTTTTTGACTTCTTGCTTCGTGCACCAGTGACTATATAATCAGATACAATTGTGCCTGAAATCATGCAGAAATCCGAGGTAACACTCCCGGAGAGAACCAGGAGATCTCAAAATTAGGAAACAACCTCCCTTAGGATTCCTTGAGAATTACATCTGCACTGATCTTCAATGAGGAATCCTTAAAGGCATGACTAAAGCGAACTTGTTTACAGTAGATTAAAAATGGTTGCAAATTCTCTATAACCCTGACCATTGAGAGGTGGAAGCTACATTATCTCCCTGGAATCCCTGCTCAACTGGTGACTTACCTGACCAATTCAGAGAAAATGACACTCTGAGTCTCTCAAGGCAATGTCATAAGAAGCCTTGCAGCTTCTGCCCTCATCTCTTGGAACACTCTTTCTAAGTGCCTTGAGCTGTGATTTAAGAAGTCTGCATGAGACAGGGTGCTCGGGGCTGGTGCACTGGGACGACCCTGAGGGAGAGGATGGGAAGGGAGGTGGGAGGGGGGTTCAGGATGAGGACACATGTACACCCATGGCTGATTCATGTCAATGTATGGCAAAAACCACTAAATGTTGTAAAGTAATTAGTCTCCAATTAAAATGAATTAACTAATTTAAAAAAAAGAAAAGAAAAGAACTCTGGCTACTCTGAGATCACGTGTTGGTCTCCCCATGAGACTTCCAGCAGACCCCAGCCTTCCAGCCATTGCTGTCACAGCAGCAGTTTTCTGTTTTGTTTTCATTTCAATGTAGGTTTTGTTGTTCAGGAATAGTTTAGTTTGGAACTTCCCTGGTGGTCCCGTGGTTAAGAATCCACCTGTCAATTCAGGGGGCGTAGGCTGGAAAAGGTCAGTTTTCATTCCAGTCCCTAAGAAAGGCAATCCCAAAGAATGCTCAAACTACCGCACAATTGTGCTCATCTCACATGCTGGTAAAGTAATGCTGAAAATTCGCCAAGCCAGGCTTCAGCAATACATGAACTGAGAACTTCCAGATGTTCAAGCTGGTTTTAGAAAAGGCAGAGGAACCAGAGATCAAATTGCCAACATCTGCTGGATCATTGAAAAAGCAAGAGAGTTCCAGAAAAACATCAATTTCTGCTTTATTGACTACGCCAAAGCCTTTGACTGTGTGGATCACAACAAACTGTGGAAAATTCTGAAAGAGATGGGAATACCAGACCACCTGACCTGCCTCTTGAGAAACCTGTATGCAGGTCAGGAAGCTACAGTTAGAACTGGACATGGAACAACAGACTGGTTCCAAATAGGAAAAGGAGTACGTCAAGGCTGTATATTGTCACCCTGCTTATTTAACTTCTATGCAGAGTACATCAGGAGAAACGCTGGGCTGGATGAAGCACAAGCTGGAATCAAGATTGCTGGGAGAAATATCAGTAACCTCAGATATGCAGATGACACCACCCTTATGGCAGAAAGTGAAGAGGAACTTAAAAGCCTCTTGATGAAGGTGAAAGAGGAGAGTGAAAAAGTTGGCTTAAAGCTTAACATTCAGAAAACTAAGATCATGGCATCTGGTCCCATCGCCTCATGGCAAATAGATGGGGCGACAGTGGAAACAGTGTCAGACTTTATTTTTTTTGGCTCCAAAATCACTGCAGATGGTGACTGCAGCCATGAAATTAAAAGACGCTTACTCCTTGGAAGGAAAGTTATCACCAACCTAGATAGCATATTAAAAAGCAGAGATCAAAAAAAAAAAAAAAAAAAAAAAAAAAGCAGAGACATTACTTTGCCAACAATGGTCCGTCTAGTCAAGGCTATGGTTTTTCCAGTAGTCATGTATGGATGTGAGAGGTGGACTGTGAAGAAAGCTGAGCGCTGAAAAGTTGATGCTTTTGAACTGTGGTGTTGCAGAAGACTCTTGAGAGTCCCTTGGTATGCAAGGAGATCCAACCAGTCCATCCTAAAGGAGATCAGTCCTGGGTATTCATTGGAAGGACTGATGCTGAAGCTGAAACTCCAATACTTTGGCCACCTCACGCGAAGAGTTGACTCATTGGAAAAGACCCTGATGCTGGGAGGGATTGGGGGCAGGAGGAGAAGGGGACAACAGAGGATGAGATGGCTGGATGGCATCACCGACTCGATGGGCATGAGTTTGAGTAAACTCTGGGAGTTGGTGATGGACAGGGAGGCCTGGAGTGCTGCAGTCCATGGAGTCACAAAGAGTCAGACACGACTGAGCGACTGAACTGAACTGAACTGAGGTTCCATCCCTGGTCCGAGAATATTCCATATGTCGCGGGGCACTGAAACCCGAGCGCCACTACTACCGGAGTCTGCGCTCTAGAGTCCGTGATCCGCAACTACTGAGCTCATGTGCTGCAACTACTGAAGGCTGTGCACCCTAGAACCCGTGCTCTGAAACAAGAGAAGCCACCACAATGTGGAGTAGCCTCTGCTTGCTGCAGCTAGGGAAAGCCGGCATGCAGCACCAAAGACCCAGTACAGCCAGAGATAAATAAATAAAAATTAAGAAAAGATAGTTTGATGTTTATAATTTCTGAAAAGAAAGGTCATGCCTGTCCATACAGGGCCACTTGAGGAAGCACTGGGTTGATAAGAAGGCAGAGGAGTAAGGCGCAAGCATGGGCTAGGGGCTGTATTTTGGTTTCCGTTGGAAGGAATGGATGAGGCAGGGAAACTGAGTAATTTGAATAATGTCAGCAGCCTTCTGTGGGTGGATCGGACCCTCCTTGTCTAGTACCTGGCTGTGGGATGATTAAAACAGAGCAATACTAACTTTGGCTTTCTATGGAAACCCCATAAAGAGGGAGTGAGTGAAGTTGCTCTGTCGTGTCCAACTCTGTGACCTCATGGAGTGTAGCCTACCAGGCTCCTCCACCCACGGAATTCTCCAGGCAAGAATACTGGAGTAGGTTGCCATTTCCTTCTCCAGGGGATCTTCCCGACCCAGGGATTGGACCCAGGTCTCCCGCATTGCAGTCAGACACTTTACCATCTGAGCCACCACTAGGGGCTAAAGATTTTGGGTTGATTGGTTAGTATATGAAAGGTACTTTTGCTATCTCTAGGAATTTGGCTAGCCCTGAGACAGGCATTCTTTCCCCGGCCAGCAAAACCCCAGATGCCAAAGCATCAAGAATATAGAAAATAAGAACTTGTGTTAATACAACCAGAAATGTGAGTGAAGCCATCTTAGACCCTCCAGACCTGGCTATCTGCCATCTGAATACTGTTGAGAGGACTCCATCAGTGCCATATGTACCTCAAGAAACACCCAGCTGAGCTCCATCTCAATTCCTGACCTACACATTCATAGGGTACTGTAAAAATGTTGTTCTTTTCATCTGCTGGGTCTGGGGTAGTTTGCTATGTTAGCTAACTGTGATATTGCACCATGACTTTTTTATTTTTTAAGTATTTATTTCATTTGGCTGCATGTGGCCTTGGTTATGGCCTGTGGGATCTAGTACCTGGACCAGGGATTGAACCCAGGTCCCCTGCATTGGGAGTGCAAAGTCTTAGCCACTGGACCGCCAGGGAGGTCTGTGCACCACAGCTTTAGAGCACTTTCACTTTCTGTCCCAATCCTCAGAAATCCGTTAGAATGAGTATTCATTCTTGACCAATGCCAAAAGTCAGCAAAATTTTGACTAAAGTCGATTTCCTTTTATCTTTCGGTAGAATTCCGCTTGGATAATATGATTAATCAAATTTCTTTTAGCTATTCGGATGAACAGAAACACCACATACACAATATAAAATAACCCAGATGAATACTAGAAACGACTTCCAGGTTTCTAGGTTATAAAGTTGCAACATTTTCAAGCTTAAGGAAGTAGTTATCTCATATCTTTTTCAAACTGATTCTGCCGAAAATTAGGGAGGTTAATGGGGAGGGGCTTCCAGCTGATATTAACATATATGGGTGTGAGGATAAATGATAACATTGCATACTATGAGGCTACATAGTGAAAACTGAAGAAAACCTATGCCATCTCTGTTTCCACACAGATTAATTCCAGAGGGTCTTACACTTCTCCCCAACAGTTCTTGCTTGGCTGGCTTGAGTAGTGCCTGCATTTCCCTGTCCTACACCTGCTTCCATCTGGAGTTTAATATGCACTCATCTCTTTTCCATTCCAGGAGGGATATGTAATGAAAATCTCCATATTAGTCATCAGCTGTCAACACTGACAAATTTCAATTACCATCCTTCGGTAGCAGTTCATGCTAGAGAAGGAAGTCAGGGAAGGCACACTGGGATAGTACACTTGTGACAGATCTATTTTAATTGCCTTTCTTATATCCACATTTAACCTCTGTCATTTTGACAGGAGAAAGAAACTCACAGAGGAGGTAACTTTTTCTGCCCATGATAAAGCAGAGTGGGACGGGGAAAGAAGAGACAGTAACACATATCAATATATATAGACGGGCATTGATTGCTGCAGATGCTCTCCTTCCCCTGTGAGGCCTGCGGTGGCAACTTTCTGCTTATCAAAATACTTTGCATTTAATCAGCTGCCTGGATGGATGCTCCTGCTGATCATCCATAAATTATTCATCAATTAAAAAGACTTGGCACAATCTTTTTTTTTTTTTTTTTTGCTTCCTTTTCTGAGAGATGAATTTTCAAGAGCCCATAGCGGGAGTTGTCCTTCGTGAGTTCTCATCTCTTCTTATTCCTCCCAACAATACTGCTCATTTAGCCTTTTGATTACAGCTTGATGGCTGCATCCAGGGCTACCTCTGCTGTGATGGAGCCTCTTGGAGCTGTGCCATTTTGTTCTCCCTTCTTTCTTTTCCTTTAATCCTAAGAGACCTAAGTGCATTTCTTGAAATAAAGAGAAAACGCTTTTTTTTTTTTTTTATGAGACATGTTAAAAATCATTGATGGCCGTTGGTTTTTCACAGATCCATTTCTCATGAGATTTTTCACTGTGGGTTCTATTCCATGGGTGATCTGGTTTCTGTTAAAATCCAGTCAAAATGAAACCAAGGTATCTTTCTATAATAATAATTTGTTAATATCTCTTGGCCCTTATGCTTCCCATTGTATTACAATAAGGTTATTTATTTCAATCATCAGATAACCCCTGTGAAGTACATACTGTTATTATCCACTTGTTGCATGTGAGAAATAAGCTCAGAGGTTTTTACGTAGCTCTCTCATGGTTACACAGCTAAAAAGTAGTGAACCTGGGATTCTTTCTCAGGGAGTCTGACTACAGAATCTGTTGTGCTACTCATTAGGAGTCCTGTGTGCCATGTTTTATCATTTATTAATATTGTTATTATTATTTATATTTATCATTTATTTTGTTTATTGTTACTGCCTGCAGAAGAAGAGCATTCTCCTGGGGGCTTACAAGTTCATTATTGTTTTGAAAACTAGAAAGAAAGGATAATGTGGTTTCATCTATCTCAGGAAAAAAATCAGAAGCGCTAAGCTAACTTTCCTAAAGAACTAACAGCCAGAGAAAAGGACAGTAGTTAGGTATGAGAAAATCAGTAAAGGAGTTGATGCAGGCATTTCCGAGTTTAGGGATGAGTAACACCAGGAGAGGACATGGAGCCAGATGGACCGCCATAGCACCGAGACATTAGGTATCAGCGACTTCCCAGCAGTCATCTTCTAGATATGAAGCCACAGCTTTAGCCTTGATACTTTCTCTCTTCCATCTCCTCTTTCCTCCAGTTAGTTCTTGGCCAAGCTCTATCCAGGGAATTCTAAGAGTTGTGCTCACAGTTGTGAATTGTATGATAAGGGAAGACATGTCACTTCTTCTAGTGATTCTTTAAAAAGTTTTTGGCTATACCACAAGGCATATGGGATCTTAGTTTCCAGACCAGTGATTGAACACATGCCCCCTGCACTGGAACCACTAGTCTTAACCACTGGACCACCAGGGAAGTCCAAGTCAGTTACTTCTTAATTCTCATCCTTAAAAGAATGCAACAAAACTGTGCGGGCTGTCATGCAAACTAGTATAGTCCTGAATCTTTCAGGGTATCCAGTGGCTGTTCCTTTCTCCAGAATGACCCTGAGAAATACGTTGTGAGTAAGGTGGTAATGAAGTTTCAGTTTTGCAAAGGCAGTTAAGACAGGAGAGAGAGAGCATGCCGAAGAACTGTGGATGCCTGGCCAAGAATGGCGCAGAAGGAGGCAAATTACAATCAGTTATAAATCAGAGTGGAATTGAGAGGGGTTAAGGAGGTAATTAAATTCTTTCTTCTGAATAGAGAGTGGAGCCTGAAAGTTGAAAGAATGGCCTTGGTGGAATTTAATAGAACTCCTCCTAATGATTAAAAGGATAAACCCCACCATTTGATGGAGTGTTCCTTTATAAATGCAAGCAAAGCACAACCACCCCAGGGTATGTGAATTAACTGTGCTCATTTATAAAATGCCTTATATTTAAGAGAATGTGTATGACAAGCTGAAGACAAATCTATGAATATATTTAGTTCTGCGAGTGCCAAGATTTCTTACCCTTCTTTAGGAAATATCCCAAATGAGGTATAATGCAACTCTGGAAATATCAGGACTTATTAAATGCTTGCTGCTTCGTATAACAAAGGAGTCTGTGTAAAGTAGAATTGCCCTTAGAATGATTAATATGTTAGCATGGATTTGAGTT
Source organism: Dama dama (assembly GCF_033118175.1). Classification (NCBI taxonomy): domain Eukaryota; kingdom Metazoa; phylum Chordata; class Mammalia; order Artiodactyla; family Cervidae; genus Dama; species Dama dama. The sequence goes on along the minus strand of NC_083692.1, from coordinate 10,595,962 downwards.
ATAAATATCATATATGATAGTTATCCCTGCCTTGGGGGCTATGACACATATATCATGTAGCTCTCTAGCACCTGACATTACGGCCTTGAGGAGGGGCTTACCTTTATTACATACATGTTATATATTAGGAGACTTTTGGTTTCTGAAAATTATTTTATTTTATTTTATTTTTTTATTAGGTGGAGGCTAATTACTTCACAACATTTCAGTGGGTTTTGTCATACATTGATATGAATCAGCCATAGATTTACACGTATTCCCCATCCCGATCCCCCCTCCCACCTCCCTCTCCACCCGATTCCTCTGGGTCTTCCCAGTGCACCAGGCCCGAGCACTTGTCTCATGCATCCCACCTGGGCTGGTGATCTGTTTCACCATAGATAGTATACATGCTGTTCTGAAAATTATTTTGTTGAATTCGCAAAGTGATTTTGTCCATAAGGTGTCATTGGTTCTTTTGCATATGTGAGTAACCTGAGGTTCAGAGAACTGAGTAAAATATTCATAGGTCATAAGACCATAATTGTGAAAACCGAGTTTAAATTCAAGATCACTGACCTCTAAAGTATATACTTTCTGTTATTATATCATGCTGTCTTATAGAATAGTATAGATACTTCCTGCACATATTAACAGGGGGTACTTAATAGATGTTTTTTGTGTGAACTATGAAGAATCAATCCATCCATGGATTTGAAATTTCCCTAAGAGAAGTAAAGTGAAATAAGATACAGATAAAAACAATGTGAATATAATTAAAATGATAGATGCAAACATATAGTTGTAATAACATTTATAGAAATTCAGTGGAAAATGCTATTATTGAAGTATAATATTTATCAAGGGACTCTTCTCAGATGCAAAGAGAAAACTTTGGTTTTTAAAATGTGCAGTTCTTAATTAAAATGTCCTCTCCACATCTTACCAATCCCTTCAGAAAAGCATGCTACAGTGTTTCAATATTATATACTTGAAGGTACCTAAAAGCCTACTTATTCTGCAGTAATTTTGTCCTGGCATATTTTCCTTTCAGTAATAAGGTAAATTAAACCCATCTTCAGGTGATTTTTTTTGACAGACTACACAGGCAACCATAAAGTCCTCCCAGTGAAAATGTCCTCAAGGGAAATGCTCTCCTTAGGTCCTCAAGAAAATTTCAAGACTGTTCTCAGGAATATATATCTCATTCAGGTTAGGCATGCTTGACCTTGATAAGCAGCTGGGGATTCTGAACCTGGAGCCATGTGACCTCCCAGAGGCCACACTCTATTGCTGACTGTGTGTTGACGCTTATCTTTGTGAGTCCTGGAAAAAGAAAGGGCAGAAATAGCTTTTGAGTCAGTTAATTTGGTTAGAAGGGCCCCAGAAGACCAGTTTGGATGACAGGAAAGTCAACCCATAGCTACTCTGGGATGATTTAATTAAGGCACTTCAGTTGGTATCTACATAATGTAAAATGAATTCCATCAAATTTCAGGGAAGCATGTTACATTGAAATCTTGCCCCTTACTCTTAATTACCATATGAAAAACTTTATATTTATTTAATAATAAAGAATCTCGTTCTAGACTATCTCCAAATAATTTTCCAGGTGCTCCCACTTTATTATTTGTTCCTTAAAACTTCTGTTTCCTTACTGGAAGTTTTGAGACCGCTAAAATAAACTGGAAAATTATAGCATGCAAAAATATTCAATATCCAGTGAAATGAATATGTGTAAAATGCTTAATCCTTGTAACAATCCTATGAGTTAATTACTCTACCATCCATATTTTACAGATGAGAAAACAAAGTCTCAGAAGCTTGAAAGAAATTTTCCAAGGTTATACTTGCGGCAAAAGGTGAAATCAAGTTTCAAACCCAGACTTGTATTGTTTCAAAATCCCATGTTTACCCAATGAATCTGTATTATCATCCTTCAGTTTCGGTGGGAAAGCCATGACCTCACATTAATTATCTCTTTTATCATGTTTCATCATCTTGTGTCCATTGAACTTAACAACCATTTATTAAGGGTCTGTTATATGCAGGTTATTAGAGACTCATACAAGACACGGTGTTCTCTCTCTTCACAGTTTTTTTGTTTTGTTTTTTTGCACAAACTGAGATTTGGTGTGAAATATCATTATGGTCCTTCTTAGCATCACTTACTCAGCTATGTTTTATTTCATATATTGATCTAAGCCAAGCCAATATCCCTTGTCATCTGGTAATGAGCACTCAAAACACAAAGGTCCTTGCTTTTGTCCACCTAGGCCAGCATTTCACATTGGGCTATGCAGCTCCTCTGCACCCATTTTTGTCACTGTCTTCCTCGCTTCTGTGACTCCTCTCATTTTAGTGTTTTGGCCTTGATATTCTTTGGATTGATGTTCAAAAACATTCTTCTACTCTCAGATAATAAAACACAATCATCAGAATGATTGTGCCCCTCTTTTCTGTCCCTCACACACGGATGTGCAGCAAGAATAACAAAGCAGTTCGTGTTTCACACCTGGTCTTTAAGTTCACGTAAAGCCTTCTCATATTTCAGAGGGTTTTCTGGATTCAGTATCTTCTTATGTCAACAGCACAATCTCAGGTTTTAGGGTGCTGGACACCTTCCCTCTATTACAGTAGTTATATTGCCCTGTTATACTTATATATCTAGTTCTCTTGCTGTTGTTCAGTCGTTCAGTCATGTCCAGCTGTCTGAGACCCTATGAACTGAAGTATGCCAGGCTTCCCTTTCCTTCACTATCTCCCAGAGTTTGTTCAAACTCATGCCCATTGAGTTGGTGATGACATTCAAACATCTAGTCCTCTGTCGCCTCCTTCTCCTCCTGGCCTCAATCTTTCATAGCATCAGAGTCTTTTCCAGTGAGTTAGCTCTTCACATCAGGTGGCCGAAGTATTGGAGCTTCAGCTTTAGCATCAGTCCTTCCAATAAATATTCAGGGTCAATTTTCTTTGGGGTTGACTGGTTTGATCTCCTTGCTGTCCAAGGGACTCTCAAGAGTCTTCTCCAACACCACAGTTCAAAAGTATCAATTCTTTGTCTCTTAGCTTTCCCTATGGTCCAACTCTGACATCCATACATGACTACTGGAAAAACCATAGCTTTGACTATACAGACATTTGTCGGCAAAATGATATCTCTGCTTTTTATACGCTGTCTAGGTTTGTCATAGCTTTTCTTCCAAGGAGTAAGCATCTTTTAATTTCATGGCTTCAGTCACTATCTGCAGTGATTTTGGAGCTGTTTCCATTTTTCCCCATCTATTTGCAATGAAGTGGTATCTGTTTCAACCACTATGTTATATACTCTTCATAGTCCAGAACACTGTTTAATTTATCACTGTCACCTCATTCAGGCTCACCACCAGAGCAGACACTCTGTAAAGATGATCAGTCAGAACACTTTCTTTATTAATAATAGATGTGATGAATTAACCTTTGCTTTGGAGACAGACTGATGAAGTAAATCAGACAAAGTCCCTTCCCTTATGGGTTTTGTAACCTTGAAGTTATTTCAGAAAGGGTAGGAGGGCATGACAACCCACTCCATTACTCTTGCCTGGAGAATTCTATGGACAGAGGGGCCTGGTGAGCTATAGTCCATAGGTCGCAGAGGGTCAGACACAACTGAAGCAGCTTAGCACAAAGACAGAAGAAAGGGAAAAAATAAGGAAAGATAATCTAACATTATATAAATAACTGCGATGTGTGAAGCAGTGTTAGCTCTCTGATGTTTGCCACCCCATTTCACATTTTAGGCACAGCCCATCACAGAGGAAGTAAGCTAAGCTTTCCTAAACATTTGTGCTATACCCTAACATGGAAATAAACCTTAGTCGTCAACATTTCTGAAGCATGATCATTTGGTAGTTGTTATTTCTGGGAATCTTCTTTCAGCAAAGGTAGAAGCTGGGTTTACTGTTGCTGTCACATTTGAGTTCACTGTTGCCTATAGTAAGTATCAGTTTTTTCTTGACTTGTCTTCTCAACCTTTGGGCATTTGCTGGTAATAGCTCACTACTCTTTTGTATTTAATTTTAAGAAAATAAACATATAACCATGGATTATAAGACTGCTTTGTTCCCCCTTCAGATCACAATGTAGAGGCCAGATGGGTGAAATAAGTAGGCTTAACATAGCAATAGAAAGAGATGGGAATTAATTTTAAGAAAATAAACTTATAACCATGGATTAGAAGACTGCTTTGTTCCCCCTTCATAACACAATGTAGAGGCTAGATGGGTGAAATAAGTAGGCTTAACATAGCAATAGAAAAAGATGGGAATACCAGATCACCTGACCTGCCTCTGGAGAATTCTGCGTGCAGGTCAGGAAGCAACAGTTAGAACTGGACATGGAACAACAGACTGGTTCCAAATAGGAAAAGGAATATGTCAAGGCTGTATATTGTCACCCTGCTTATTTAACTTACACGCAGAGTACATCATGAGAAACACTGGGCTGGAGGAAGCACAAGCTGGAATCAAGATTGCCGGGAGAAATGTCAATAACCTCAGATATGCAGATGACACTACCCTTATGGCAGAAAGTGAAGAACTAAAGAGCCTCTTGATGAAAGTGAAAGAGGAGAGTGAAAAAGTTGGCTTAAAGCTCATCACTGAGAAAACTAAGATCATAGCATCTGGTCCCATCACTTCTTGGCAAATAGATGGAGAAACAGTGAGAGACTTTATTTTTGGGGGCTCCAAAATCACTGCAGATGGTGACTGCAGCCATGAAATTAAAAGACGCTTACTCCTTGGAAGGAAAGTTAAGACCAACCTAGATAGCATATTAAAAAGCAGAGACATTACTTTGCCAACAAAGGTCCATCTTGTCAAGGCTATGGTTTTTCCAGTGGTCATGTATGGATGTGAGAATTGGGCTATAGAGAAAGCTGAGTGCTGAAGAATTGATGCTTTTGAACTTAGGTGTTGGAGAAGACTGTTGAAAGTCCCTTGGACTGCAAGGAGATCCAACCAATTCATCCTAAAGGAGATCAGTCCTGGGTGTTCATTGGAAGGACTGATGCTGAAGCTGAAACTCCAATACTTTGGCCACCTGATGGGAAGAGCTGACTCATTTGAAAAGACCCTGATGCTGGGAAAGATTGGGGGCAGGAGGAGAAGGGGACAACAGAGGATGAGATGGCTGGATGGCATCACCGACTCAATGGACATGAGTTTGGGTGGGCTCCGGGAGTTGGTGTTGGACAGGGAGGCCTGGCGTACTGAAGCTCATTGGGTCGCAAAGAGTCGGACATGACTGAGAGACTGAACTGAACATAGCAATCAAGATCAGAGTTTAGTACTTGTTGTTTAGACTATTTTCTTGAACTGAAAGTTCATTTCTATTATCCAAATTGTCTGCACATTCTATATGTTAGAACTAAGGGCTGGTGGAGACAGACTTGCAGGAGGAACACCTCCATAAAGCTCTATGCAGTTATTCATTTGACCTAAGGGACTGAAATAGCTTTCTACCATTTACCTGGAGTCAAGGCCTTATATCAAGGCTAGAAGCATAGTGGGAAGCTAAAAGGGAGTTTCCCTAGAAAATGAGACAGAACTTAAAAAAAAAAAAAAAATTGTGTCAGGTTAAACGAGTGTTAGTTGTGTGATTAATTTGGGAGATGGGAGCCCCAAACCAGGCCTAATATAAAGTGTAATACCACACAAGTAAAGTTCTCATAGCAATTAGAGAGATAGAATTACCAGGATCTGTTTGTAGGTAAAAGAGATTAATGTGGAATCTCATGGCTTTGATCACAGAATCTTAAGGAGCCAGATATTGATTGGGTTTACAAACAATCAGCAGAGCCCAAACTGTGCTTAAGTAGTGTGAACAGGAAGAGATGAAAAGGTACCTAGTTTATTCAAAAGGGAGGATCAAAGACTCTCTGTTTAAGAAAATGCATTAAAATATAAATCATCAATATTGGTCAAAGGGTGCAAACTTCCAGATTAACAAGATCTGGGGACCTAATGTAAATGTGATGATTATTGCCAATGATGCTATATTATAGCACTACAGAAAACTGAAAAACTTCTACATAGCAAAGGAAACTATCAACAAAATGAAAAGGCATCCTAACACATTTGCCAATCATATATCTGATAAAGGACTAATATCCAAAATATATAAATAACTCATACAGTCCAATAGCAAAAAAACAGTCTGATTTTAAAAAAATTGACATAAGTTCTGAATAGAGATTTTTTTTTTTTCCAAAAAAGACATACAGATGACTAACAGGTGCATGAAAATATGTTCAACATCACTAATAAATAGGAAAATGGGAATCAAAACCACTGTGTGATGTCACCCACACACTTGTTAGCATGGCTAGTATTAAAAAATGATAAATAGCAAGCATTAGCAGGATATGGAGGAAAGGGAAAGTGTATGCTTTGTTGGTGGGAAGGTAAATTGGTGCAACTGCTATGGCAAACAAAATGAATTTTTCCTTCAAAATTAAAAATAGAATTACATGTGGTCCAGCAATCCCACTTCTAGGTATTTATTCAAAGAAAGCAAAATCACTAACTCAAAAAGATACATGCACCCCATGGTTAGCACAGAATTATTTACAATTACCAAGATATGGAAGCAACCTAAACATGCACTGATAGATGAATGGATAAAGAAAATGTGATCTGTGTGTTTGTACATATGTATATGTGATGGGCTTCCCAGGTCACTCAGTGGTAAAGTGTCTGCCTGCCAATACAGCAGATGCAAGTTTGATCCCTGAATAGGGATGATCCCTGGAGAAGAAAATGGCAACCCAATCCAGTATTCTTGCCTGGGAAATCCCATGGACAGAAGAGCCTGGCAGGCTACTGTTCATGGATTTGCAGAAGAGTAGGACATGATGTAGCCATTTAACAAAAACATCCATGTGACGACATGGATGGAATCAAGGGCATTATACTTTTAGTTTAAATAAGTTAAAAAAGATTCTGTGCTATATACTTGAATGCTGCTAACAGAGTAGACTTTTTTTTTTTTTTTTTTGTATTACAGTGTAATTACCTTACAATGTTGTGTTAGTTTCTTCTGCATCCTGAAGAGAATCAGCTATATGTATACATATATGACCTTCCTCTTGGGTCTCCCTCCCACCCCTGCATCCTCCCCCTGTAGATCTGAATGTTCTTACCACACAGAAGAAATGGTAATTATGTGACATGATGGCGGTGTTAGCTAAAACTGCTCTGATCTTGCAGTACTAAAGTGATTCAAATCGATAGGTTGTAAACCTTAAATTTATAACTGTTGTATGCCAACTACACTTCAATAAAGCTGGAAAAATAAATTGCAAGTATAAGAAAAAAAGAGAGGGATAGTTTTGAAGGCAGCCCTTCATTCTGGTGAATATTCTATTTCTGATTTGAAATAGAAGATACAGTATAATTGCATGCAAGTCCTGATTTTGTAAGTTCCAAAGCTTTGAGATTCCAGTGGTATTAAAAATGCAAAATGTGCACCAAAAAGTTTTTACAGCTTTAAGTTTTGAATGCTTTTGTGTATGCTTTAACTTGTAAAAAATTAATTTTATTTGCCTTCAAATTTTAATTATTTTTCCAATGTAATCCAATGAAGCAAAGGAAGGGACCCAGTATATATATATATATATATATATATATAACTATATATAGTTATATATATATAACAAAAACTTAAAGTTTTTGTTTTTCTTAAGGAAAGTAAATGTTTTCTAAATGCCACCTTGAGAGATTTCAAAGGTTAACTGTGCAAGTACCAAAACAGTGGATTTCAAGGGATGTAAAGCAGTCAACTGGGAGAAGCAAAGTTAAGTTCAGAGTAACAAGATAATAAAATGACTCTAGATTAACAGGACATAAAAAACTTAGGATGTTTTGGCCCTAGGAAACCAAAGCAAAAGCAGATATCAATAGTATAAATAATTTAATTCAGCCTAAATTTGTGTTGCCAATAAAAATAGAACCCTAAAATATAAAAGTGATGTCAAATGAGCACTTAGACATATAGTATAATTCATACTGATCTTTCTCTAAGATCTTTTTGGCTTTGGAGCCGTGGTATTTATCCAAAATTTGAATAGAACTGGAAGAGGCAACAGTTTTTTTAAAAAATATTTTTTCAGTCACAGACCACTTTAAAAAAAACAAAAAATCTGATGAAATGGTAGATAGTCTTACTATGAACATGGGATATATGTTCCTACTCAAATTTGCACACATATTATGAATTATTATGTTAGCAAGCTGGACATTCCGAAAGCAGATACTGCTGAAATGTGAGAGTTTTATTAGGAATGAGATCTATGAACAACAATGGGGAGAAAGTGGGAGGAAACTGGGGAGTTCAAGGACCACAGTGCACTTCTGTCTTAGATGAAGGAGACAGGGAAGAATGGAAGGTAGGGTGAAACCATCTCGGACAGTGGTGTAGCTCTAAAAGGGTTTTTCAAGGTTGTTGTGTAGTTCTAACCCCAGAGTTAACCCATCAGAGAAATCCTTCATCTCCCAGGAATAGGCATGTCTCAGTATCTCTGCCCTGCTCATTCTGTGAGAAAATCAATTTTTAAAAAAAATTACTGAAATATAATTGGTTTACATTTGCAGTATTAGTTACATGTGTACACCATAAAGGTTTAATATTTTTATATTAATAGATTATGCTCCATTTAAAGTTATTACAAAATAATGGCTATCTTTCCCCAAGTTGTACAATATATCCTTACTGCTCATCTATTGTAAACATAGTTGATGTTTATCTCTTAACCCCATGTTCCTATCTTGCCCCTCCCCACTTTCCTCTACACACTAATGTTCACTAGTTTATTTTCTATGAGTCTGTTTCTACTTTGTTATATACAATCCTGTACTTTATATTTGTGATTCTTCTCCCTCACATTTTGTGTTTTTGATTTCATATCTTACATCTTTATGTTTATCCTTTCATTGTTTATTGTGCTTATGGTTGATTTTTAAATTTTTTTCTTTAATTAAAAAAAATATTTACTTTTGGCTGAGCTGAGTCCTCATTGCGGCATGGATGTTTCTCTGCTTTCTCTAGAAACGAGAGAGGCGGGGGCTACTCTTTGTTGCACCGTGCAGGCTTTAATTGCCGCAGCTCCCCTTGTTGCAGAGCACAGGCTCCAGGGTGTGTGGGCACAGTAGTTGTAGTCCCCAGGCTCGAGGGCACAGGCTCAATAGCTGTGGTGCACCGGCTTTGTTGCACCATGGCATTTGGGATTTTTCTGGACCGGAGATTGAACCTGTGTCTCCTGCCTTGGCAGGCAGATTATTTATCCTTGAGCTACCAGAGAAGCCTCTTCTTTCTTTCTCTCTTGTTTCTTCTTTTTTTTTTCTTTGCTGTCTAGGTTGGTCATAATTTATTCCTTGTTAATGTGCAAGCATGTATAAAGGACTTAGTGTTAGTACCCATTTAATCCTTCTTTAGAAACACTTTGTTTTTGTTCTCACATGGAAAAAATATTCCAGAATCTTCATTTGCTTTATCTTTGCCCAAAAGACTTTTCCTGATATTGTATCAAGTTCTAAACTTTTTTTTTTTTGTTTAGAGATAATTAGTTTATTTTTTAAATTTATTTTTATTAGTTGGAGGCTAGTAATTTACAGCCTTGTGTTTTTGTAAAATTTACTTTACAATATTGTAGTGGTTTTTGCCATACATTGACATGAATCAGCCATGGATTTACATGTGTTCCCCATCCCGATCCCCCCTCCCACCTCCCTCTCTACCCGTTCCCTCTGGATCTTCCCAGTGCACCAGCCCTGAGCACTTGTCTCATGCATCCAACCTGGACTGGTGATCTGTTTCACCCTTGATAGTATACTTGTTTCAATGCTGTTTTCTCAGAACATCCCACCCTCCCCTTCTCCCACAGAGTCCAAAAGTCTGTTCTGTACATCTGTGTCTCTTTTTCTGTTTTGCATATAGAGTTATCATTACCATCTTTTAAAATTCCATATATATGCATTAGTATACTGTATTGGTCTTTATCTTTCTGGCTTACTTCACTCTGTATGATGGGCTCCAGTTTCATCCATCTCATTAGAACTGATTCAAATGAATTCTTTTTAATGGCTGAGTAATATTCCATGGTGTATATGTACCACAGCTTCCTTATCCATTCATCTGCTGATGGGCATCTAGGTTGCTTCCATGTCCTGGCTATTATAAACAGTGCTGCGATGAACATTGGGGTGCACGTGTCTCTTTCAGATCTGGTTTCCTCGGTGTGTATGCCCAGAAGTGGGATTGCTGGGTCATATGGCAGTTCTATTTGCAGTTTTTTAAGGAATCTCCACACTGTTCTCCATAGTGGCTATACTAGTGTGCATTCTCACCAACAGTGTAAGCGGGTTCCCTTTTCTCCATCCCCTCTCCAGCACTTATTGCTTGTAGACTTTTGGATAGCAGCCATCCTGACTGGGGTGTAATGGTAGCTCATTGTGGTTTTGATTTGTATTTCTCTGATAATGAGTGATGTTGAGCATCTTTTCATGTGTTTGTTAGCCATCTGTATGTCTTCTTTGGAGAAATGTCTGTTTAGTTCTTTGGCCCATTTTTTGATTGGGTCATTTATTTTTCTGGAATTGAGCTGCAGGTGTTGCTTGTATATTTTTGAGATTAATCTTTGGTCTGTTGCTTCATTTGCTATTATTTTTTCCCATTCTGAAGGTTGTCTTTTCACCTTGCATATAGTTTCCTTTGTTGTACAAAAGCTTTTAAGTTTAATTAGGTCCCATTTGTTTATTTTTGCTTTTATTTCCAATATTCTGTGATGTGGGTCATAGAGGATCCTGCCGTGATTTATGTCAGAGAGGGTTTTGCCTATGTTCTCCTGTAGGAGTTTTATAGTTTCTGGTCTTACATTTAGATCTTTACTCCATTTTGATTTTATTTTTGTGTATGGTGTTAGAAGGTGTTCTAGTTTCATTCTTTTACAAGTGGTTGACCAGTTTTCCCAGCAGTACTTGTTAAAGAGGTTGTCTTTTTTCCATTGTATATCCTTGCCTTCTTTGTCGAAAATAAGGTATCCATAGGTACGTGCATTTATCTCTGGGCTTTCTATTCTGTTCCATTGATCTATATTTCTGTCTTTGTGCCAGTACCATACTGTCTTGATGACTGTGGATTTGTAGTAGATCCTGAAGTCAGGCAGGTTGATTCCTCCAGTTCCATTCTTCTTTCTCAAGATTGCTTTGGCTATTCGAGGTTTTTTGTATTTTCATACAAATTGTGAAATTATTTGTTCTAGTTCTGTGAAAAATACTATTGGTAGCTTGATAGGGATTGCATTGAATCTATAGATTGCTTTGGGTAGTATAGTCATTTTCACAATATTGATTCTTCCAATCCATGACCATGGTATATTTCTCCATCTATTTGTGTCCTCTTTGATTTCTTTCATCAGTGTTTTATAGTTTTCTATGTATAGGGCTTTTGTTTCTTTAGGTAGATATACTCCTAAGTATATTATTCTTTTTGTTGCAGTGGTGAACGGTATTGTTTCCTTAATTTCTCTTTCTGTTTTCTCATTGTTAGTGTATAGGAATGCAAGAGAAGCCCCTTCTTTAATCTTCACACTAGCTTAAGTGGCTAATCCTCAGCCTTTAGTATATATTTGCCTTCCCTTTCTATAGATTCTTGCTATTCATTATAGCTTTTGATTTACCAGTTATAGAAAACTATGTAATATTTCTTTTAGGGTAGATTTAGACTTGATGAACTCTTATTTAATTTTTTCTTGTTGGAGAAGTTATTTATCTCCCTCAATTCTAAAACCATATTGCGTACAGTATCCTTGCTTGCATGTTTTCCCTCTCAGCTCTGAATATATTATACCGCTCCCTTCTGAGCTTCCTGTACTTAGGTATTTCTTTATTTCTTTATACTTGGGACATTTTCAGGTAAAATTTTATCAATTATGTTTTTCATCATTTTCTCCTTCAGATCTCATTCTGGGACACCTGTAATGCAAATATTGGTATGCTTAATGGTATCTGAGAGATCTCTTAAACCATTCTCATATTTTAAATTTTGTTTTCTTTTTGCTGTTCCCTTTGTGTGATTTCCATTATTCTATACTCCAGATCACTTAGGTGTTCTTCTTAATCACTTAGTTTGCTATTCATTCATTCTAGTGTGTTTTTCATTTCAATTATTGTATTCTTCAGTTCTGACTTAAAAAAAAAATTTACTAGTTTCTTATTAAGAGCCTCATTAAAAATTCCCCCCCCCCCCCCCCCCCCCACCCAGTGGTTTTCTTTTACTCTTTTGAGTCTGGTTCCCCTGGCTGCTGCTTTTACTTAATTTCTCTGTCTCTAAACATTTAGGGGAAACAGTTAACCTGTTGTCATCTTGAAGGTGTGTCCTTACGTTGGAGCACCACTGGGCAGTCTGTGTGTGCTCAGTCACTTTGGCAAGAGAGCTGGATTTGACGGGAACACGTGTACCTTCTTTGCTTAGGGTATGCCCTCAGCCACCACCTTGATAGAAGGTGGGTCTGAAAGGAAAGGGCTAGGGCAGGAGCCGGGTATTAGGCAGGCTTTCTCCTCTGCTCAATGGCTCTCGACACCCTAGTGGCGATGGTGCAATACCACCAGTTCCCAGAACCTTAAGTCCAGAGGGTTGGGTCTGGGTTGGCTGTTCCCTTTCAGTGTGTGTTCCCCCTTCTCCCAGCATCCGCACCCTTGCCGGAAAGGGATGTGGTGCTGCAGCAAGAGGGCTCTGTGCAGGCGCTCTGCTTGTGGTGGGGCAGCAGGCCCGCCCCGCACAGAGGGCCGGGCTGCTTCCGGTCGGCTGCCTGAGTAAGCAACCGTAATGGCCGCCCCTGTCCCGCTTTAACTCAGCTTTGGGGGCAGAGCATCCTTTGTCTCTCTCAGCCTTACTCCCCTCAGCTTCTGCCACCCCCACCGGGATGCTGAGTCAAGCTACAGGGGCCTGGACGGCCTCTCACTGTGCACTGGGGTATGGGCTGTGGTTGTGTCAGTGTCGGGGATGGGGGCCATTTCCTGAGGGCGCCGCCTGTGTAAGTGCCAGCCGTGGCTATCTCCTTCCCACTCGGACACCGCTTTGGGACTAGGTCACCTCTCTATACCACAGCACGGCTCTTGCCTTGTTCGTGGCAGCCCTAACTCCTGCGTGGAGCTGTGATGTGAGGTGAGCAGGGCTGGCATGTTCACTGGCTCTGACTGGGTCACGCGCTGGGACAGGAGCTGGAAACCAGGCCACTCCTCCAATAGTTTTCCATCCGCCCTCTCTGCCCCGCTCCGGGAGCAAGCCAGGATATGTGTGCTCCTCACAGGAGCGAAGTCCAGGCTTTCCACAGTTCTCCTGTGGGTCCCACTGGCCCTCCAAGTGGCCACAGGGGCCCCTTTCCGCTTTGTCAGAACCCAGGAGGAGGGCATTCAATGTGTAGTTCAAGCCGCTCACTCCCCAGAGTAGGTCATCACCCGGGCATGCTCCCTTTTCCCCCTGAGTCCCATCCAAGGGGCAGCGGTTGTGACCTGTTCACACCTCTTCCCTCCCTACCTGATTCTGTCTGCATATTTCATAAGGTCTTCATTGTATGGGAATCCTTCAGCCAGTCCCCAGTTTTTAGGGAAAATTCTTCCACATGTACATATATTTTTTGGATGCATTTGTGCAGGTAGGGGAGTTCCAAGTCCTGTCTTGCCATCTTGATCAGTCACTCTTTATCCTCACTAAGAAGAGAATGCATGTCATGGGGTAGCAGCTGGCACTATAGGTCCGTTATATTCCCTGTAGCTGCAGATCAGAGAGATACATTCTCACAGCCCCGGCAAGTTGTGGACCTCAGGATGAAACCTTGGCTTAAGGAAAAGTGGCAGTTGTGATCAGACAGCTGATTCTTACAAGGTGAGTATCAAATCGATGCCTCTGATTTAATCTGAAGATAAAGAATTAAAATGAGCTAGAGCCCAGGTATAAGTACTGAAAGGAGTCCAAATCTTGATGTCCTGAGGACTCTGTCAATGTTTGGATGACATCTATTTGTTAGTACCTACTGAAGCTAGATATGGCACTGAGCAATTCACATTAATTAATTCACGGTGAGGTATTATGATATTCAACTTCACAGTTTAGAAAACTGAGTAACTGGCCCACTTATCTAGAAACACACATATAACTTTTAAGGCTTTTTTTTTTTTAACATGAGTTTCTTCATATAAATCTCGATATTACCAGTAGCTACAGTCAATGACTTTGAGATCGCAATACTTCTGTGTACCTGCTGAGTCACTTCAGTTGGGTCTGACTCTGGGGCGCCATGGACTGTAGCCCACCAAGCTGCTCTGTCTATTGGATTCTCTAATATTGGAATGGGTTGCCATTTCCTCCTCTAGGGATCTTCCCGACCCAGGTATTAAACTCGCGTCTCTTACTGCATTCACAAGTGGGTTCTTTACTACTAGCACCACCCATGGAAGCCCCACAATGCTTTTGGAGAAGAAAATATGAAATTTGAGAAAAAGGTCAGTCTCTTTGTGACAAAGTCCTCTTCCCTGGTCTATGAGAAATTGTTTCTATTTCTTTCCATCTTGCTTTCCAGAAGTGTACTTGAGGGAGAAGAAAAACTCAACATAACGTTTAAGGAAAGTAAGGTGACAAAACCAAAGACTTAAAAAGTATCTTCAATGTAAAAGGGAATTATATGGAAAATTGTTTACTGATGATGGTACCATAAGAACAAGGTTTATTTTCAGCAGGAAGGCTTAGGTTAATTATAAGGAAGAGTGCGTTTTCATGCTTATTAATCAAATGAATTATGTACATACTGAATGTAAATATGTAAAATGAGAAAGAAGATACAAGTATGATATGTTATTAATACTTCCATTTCAGAAGGATGGGTCAGAAATAACCCCTTTGTAGTACAGATTTGTAGTACTTCTCAAAGAACGTCTATGTAGTACAGTGACTTTCAAACATCTTTTTATGATTGCATATAATAATAAATACATTTTGTACCATAACGTAATACATATGTACATACACAAACACAAACATATACTTCATAACAACCACAGCTAGTTTCTTATCTATAGTACATTCTGTTTTGTCTCTTTTGTTTATTCTATTTGTTTTTGTCCTATCCTATTCTGTACTTTCTCATTAAAGAATTATAGTCATGGGCAACTTAATTGATTTCACTATCTGCTAATGGCTTACAATTTGAAAAATTGAACCAGTCTGTAGTTCAGCCTCTAAAAGACAATTGATTAAATTACAAGAATCATGACACCGTTGAAGAAAGAGGGAGGAGATGGGAAAAGAGTTTTTTGATACCTTACCTATCGCATACTTATGGAGTAACTATACAGTAGACTGATGTTGAAGCTGAAACTCCAATACTTTTGCCATCTGATGCAAAGAACTGACTCATTTGAAAAGACCCTGATGCTGGGAAAGATTGAAGGTGGGAGAAGAAGGAGGTGACAGAGGATGAGATGGTTGGATGGCATCACCGACTCAATGGGCATGAGTTTGATTAAACTCTAGGAGTTGGTGATGGACAGGGAAGCCTGGCATGCTGCAGTCCATGGGGTCACAAAGAGTAGGACATGACTGAGCAACTGAACTGACTGACTAACTGATACAGTAGGGATCTCTTTTTTAGGGCAAGAGAAGTGATGACTGATTCTATATGATATAAACAATATCAGATATAAACAATATCAGATAGAGCAGAGGTCCCCAACCTTTGTGGCCCTAGGGGCTGGTTTTGTGGAAGAAAATTTTTCTACAGTGCAGGAGAGTGGGGTGATTTCCAATAATTCAAGCACATTATATTTGTTGTGATCTTTATTTCTACTATTATTGCATCAGCTCTACCTCAGATCATCAGGCATTAGATCCTGGAGGTTGGGGACCCCTGGTTTAGAGAACAGTTTTCAGTGAATGATGATGTATTACTGATATTCTATTCTTTCTATCCCAGGCATCATACAGAATATTGAGAATTACATGAAGGTAGCCTGGTCTTGCTTGTAAGAGCTGTTGGATACCTGAACACTAAAAATCAGGAAGACGTCTTGAATATAAAGTAGATCAGCTCTAGGTTAGTTTGTAAGATGACGTGAACCTAAGGCTCAAGGTTTCACAAGTGGTCCATCTTTTCTGACAGATGGACTGGGAAGCTGAACAAGTAAGCCTGGGTCACACTGATGTAGTGGAATAACATCATTGTCATTGGACTCTAAATCTGTATCCTTTCAGGCTCAGCTGGCTGTTTGTTCAGTGGTTGTTGAGCAAATACTGTGCATTAGAGTCTGCTAAATGCTGAGCATCAAAGAAAAGGAAACACAGTTTGACCTCCGGGAGCCACAGAGGAGATATGCCATATGGTTGTTTACCTTGCTATGTCTGCCCTACTTCCTCACTCAGAGGCTCTCCCTGGGTTCCCCGAGTCATCTGGCCTTTTGTCTCATGGTTGGGCTTGGCCAAAGTGAGACAGCAGTGGAAGACTGGAAGGTGGGAAGAGAGAGGTCAGGCCTTTTCTTTTCTACTCCCTCCAGATCTGGCCTGTGCTTTCTGGTAATGTGTGTTTCCTCCATAACTACAGCTCTTCTAGGACAACCCCTTTCCATTGCCAAGCTCTCCATCCTACAGTAAAGGTCTTTGCCTTCCTTGCTCTCTTTCGTGTCTTTGGTTGCTGGTGATGTTTCACTGTGACTAATCTCTGTGTCCTCATTATCTGTTTCTGGTTTCATTAACCCTTCCCACATCTTTGCAAATGTATCATTACGTCTCTTGAGCCATTTGAGTACTATTCTGTGTCTGCTGAAACTCTGACTATTATAAGAGAAGCCTTATATAATATAGGAGAAAAATGGAGGACTATCAGGAAAGTGGAATTCTGCACTGACATTTTTAGAAAGTTTTCTTTTCTTTTTTTTTTGTATATGCAGTGATGGGGTTAGGATTGCTGAGAAAGATTATTTGAGGTAGGTCATTAATAACTGGAATAAGAGTATGTTAGATGAAGCCTTAGCAGAAGTCAACCTGACATGACATATTCATTTGGACTTTCACTTTTGTGTCTTTTCCTTTTCGAATCTTTCAGTTCAACAAAAATGTTGCCACTTTGGACATGTTCGTGAGCTCACCTCACATTTATTTACTGGCGAAAAATAATGATGTGCCTAAGAGCTTGATGTGATTTTAGGCTGAACACTAGAGTTATGCCTTTGGGGAATATTTTATTTTTAATATAATGTTCGCTTTCTCAGAGTTCTGTGTCTTTAAGGCTCATCCAAACTTCATTAAAGACTGAAAAATGAGGGCGTGTGCTAATGTATGTAGGTGATAGACTTTTCTGTGTGTTGTTCTAATTGTTTTGTAATTTTTTAGCTGCTCCAGCGTTTTTACCTTGATCCCATCTGACAGGTTGGCTAATTTAGCATGAAACAGTAGCAAGCAAGATAAAGCTAACTTGTGCACATCTGAGGAAGACATAGACCTGCTGGATGAAACTAAACAAACATGAATCTTTGACCTTCTTCTTTAACTAGCGCTCCAGCCCACCGAGCTCATTACAGGGAAATCTGTTAGCATCCTTTACATGTTGGCAGATGACTGGTGCAGAGCACATGCGGCCAGCCCAACAGGAGACCAGGAGAAACCCAGCTCGTGCATGACCCATCACCGCTAAAGAGCAAATTCCTGCCGTTACTTGCATTACGCAAAACTGCTTGACGTACATTAGAGAGAACCTTTTGAACCCCACACTCATTATTTTTTTTTTTCTCTTTAATTCCATTTTCTGATTTCTGTGGTGAGATTGCCTTAAACTCATCATAGGTGCTCATACTCTGGGCAGCTAATGAATATGGATGCTGTTTGTACTAATTTTTATAGCCATATAAAGCTATATTTGGAAGAAATACCAACTTTTAGCCTCAAAGAAATTTCAGTAAATAATGCCGCTTATATTCTGTTGAATTCAAAGGGGACTTTCAGGTTCCGAAAAAGGAGCCATGTTGTGCCCTTTGTTCCCCTTGTTCTCCTAAAAGGAAAAGGTAAAGAAAAAGTTAATATAGGATTCCTTTTTTTTTTTTTCCTTTCGGGAGATTAAAAATATGATAAAAATTTTAAAACATGTTTGCAGGCTAAAACAACTGTCCTTATGGTTTATGTAGTGTATTTTTATTCTTAGTCAAACATTGATTCTTTTCTGGCAAACCCTCCTGATGCTGGCATCATCTTAGTGTACAAAGAATAATGCATACTTTACAGTACACTCCAATCTATGGTCCGCACAATTGCATAGAGCCTGAAATTAAACAAGTATAGGGCTTCCCTGATAGCTGAGTTGGTAAAGAATCTGCCTGCAATGTAGGAGATCTGGATTCGATCCCTAGGTTGGGAAGATCCCCTGGAGAAGGGAAAGGCCACCCATTCCAGTATTCTGGCCTGAGGAATTCCATGGACAGTATAGTGTTCCAAATGAGAGTTCAAAGTGACAAGGTGGAAAGACCACTGGGTTACCATCCTGATGCCACTGGTAAATTTACTCCTTGAACTTGGGCCATTCTCTTAACCTCACTTCAAGAGATGGATTTATACAGTTTTTCAGTTTTAATATTCTGAATCTGATGTTGTCACTAGCCATGAAAAGGCAGGACTAATTTTAGTTAATAGCAAATGAATATTGTTGTTGTTCAGTTGCTCAGTCATGTCTGACTCTTCGCGACCCCATGGACTGTAGCACGCTAGGCTTCCCAGTCCTTCACTGTCTCCCAGACTTTGCTCAAACTCATACCTATTGAGTCGATGATACTGCTTAACCATCTCATCCTCTGTTGCCCCCTTGTCTTCCTATCATCAGTCTTTCCCAGCACTAGGGTCTTTTCCAGTGAGTCAGCTCTTCACATCAGGTGGCCAAAGTAGTGGAGCTTCAGCTTCAGCATCAGTCCTTCCGGTGAATATTCAGGACTGATTTTCTTTAGGATTCACTGGTTTGATCTCTTTGCTGTCCTAGGGACTTTCAAGAGTATTCTCCAGCACCACAATTCAAAAACATCATTTCTTCAGCACTCAGTCTTCCTTACAGTCCAAACTTGACTACTGGAAAAACCATAGTTTGACTCTATGGGCATTTGTCAGCAAAGCAATGTCTCTGTTTTTGAATCACTGTCTGTATTTGTCATTGTCTTTCTTCCAAGGAACAAGTGTCTTTTAATTCAGTGGATGCAGGCTTCAGTCACTAACTGAGCATGCTTAGTGATGAAATTTATTGATGAATCACAGAATATTATTCAAGTCAGATGTCAGCCACTTCATAGAGAAATGCTTCAAGTCAATCTATTGTTTGTAACTGTGCTGAAAGGAGGTAATCTGAATTTGTGAAAAGTCTGAGACAGGAGGTATTTTAAAAGAATTATCATGTTACTACTGCATCTTTCTTACAGCAACATACATTAGGTTTAAAAATATTGCCAGAGTATTTTTCCAAACATATTATTATTGATCTACTCTTCATTTCAATACACCCAGTTAATATGCAACATATACATTATTAAATTGTATGAAAACTAGTGAACCTTAAATATGTGTTATTTTACACAGTTTTTCACAACACTATTTTGTGTATTCCAGTCCTCAGAATAATTATGTTCCAGATATTCATTCACAACATTGCTCTTTTCTATGTAAGGCATAGTTCAGTTGCCTGTGTCTAAGATTTTATAATTCTGCTCTTTTTCTGAGCTCTTGCACTTGACTGACAGGCCAAGAGTTATAAGTCATCTAATGGGTCTCAATGGAGATGAAAGGATTGTTGCATGCTTTGAGAATGCACTATTGTTGTCTATATGAAATACCAGTGAATCATGTGTGGGGTTGAAGCAATTCTTGTCCAGAGTGGACTGATTTGGGCTTCATAATTATCTAATCATCTTATTTAGGAATGTATAGAATTAAAATTTATTAGGGCTGTAAATATTATTTTATGGGTATAAAATCAATATTAACCAAGTTTTGAGTCAAGTAGAACTAGTTGCCCAAAATGAGGTGCTAATTTGTCTCTTAGAATCCATGCAATGGTAAGAAGGAATTTGAGGAATTTTTAGGAATTGAAGCGTGTCAATATAATTTGACAAAGTCTGAAGAAAGAAACATCATCCAAGATCAAGGGATCTTTTATTGTAGGGGATACAGTGAATTGATTCCTTAAAGAAGATATGAAACTAGTTAAACCATCAAAATGTAGAAGTTAAGGCAAAGTACAAATAGCATTACTCAAGCTAAGTTAGGAATTAAGTGTCCATCAAAACCCAGATGACATATGACTGAGTTCTAGACTGTGGTATGTAAATAACATGCACCATTAACAGTCTTGATTTATAATCATCCATATGAACTCCTCCTTATGTATTTTCATTATGACTGACTGGAATAGAGAAAAACTATAGGAAAACTTTGGAAGACATGTTGAAGATGGCAAAGCTTCCATCAACTTGTATCTTTGGATGATGTCATTAATAAAAATTTTTCTGACAACCTATTTACTTGCCCCATATTTTTACATGAACAAAAAATAATATCCTATTGGCTGACACTATTTGTTAAATATGTTAGCTTTACCTTGATGAAAACAAAATCTAGAAACAATATAGAATAAACATGAAGTCATTCGTAAACTTTATAGAGTCATGAATCCTAAGAACTTTTTGAAAGTTATGAAAACTTTTTCCTTAAAGTGCTTCCATTCAATATTCATGTAGAATTTTTGCAAATAATTTCCTGAAACTTATAAAGTACATGCCTGGATGTTAAAGATATTTAGGATTTCTAAAGAATCTTAAAGTTCAGCCATGGAGCAAATGATCACTAGGGGCCATAGGGAAAAGCCAACTAGCATAGGATGTTTCAGACTATGTATCAGAGATTCTTACCATTGAGAGGTGAAGTTCTGGGGTAACCAGCTTCCATGGAATTTACTTATCAGGCAGGATGTCCAACCACTGGTGGTAGACCTACAGGATCAGTGCCCAGATTCTGAAAGTGAAAGTTAGTTACACAGTTATGTCCAACTGTTTGCCACCCCATGGACTGTGGTCCACCAGGCTCCTCTGTCCACAGAATTCTCCAAGCAAGAATACTGGAGTGGGTTTCCATTTCATTCTCCAGGGGATCTTCCCCACACAGGGATAAAACCTAGGTCTCAGCATCGCAGGCAGGTTCTTTACCAACTGAGCCGCTAGAGAAGCCCATGCAGATTCTGGAATTATATATATATATATATTTTAAAAGTCTGTAATTTATTATCCTTACTGAGTAATTTATACTGTATAACCCACTATGGATTATAGATTATGAATAGAGTTTTCTTGTTATTATCGTTAATTAGGCCTTTCACTTGCAAGGAAGAAATACTCATAAAAGTGAATGAAAGTTCTGAGAGTTGAGGCAGAAATACTCATGAAAGGGAATGAAAGTTCTGAGGGTTGACAGTAGGATATAGATGGCCTTAATGGAGGCTGAAATCTCAGAGATGACAGCAGATCTTGTGATGTCATGTGTTAGAAATTTGTTCTGAATTCAAGGCAGCTGAAAGGCAAATTATAGTGCCTCTGTTTAGAAATAAAACTTTTTTATTTTCTCTCTCTCCCTTAAGCTGTAGTACATCATGATGTCACTCCTTTATTCTCCATTTGTCTGTTTGGCTCAGTTTCATTCAAATTCTCTTCCTTCTACTAATGCAATAGTTCTGCCTATGATAAGGCAAAAGAGCATTTGGTCCATCTCGTTATCTATAGTCATACACTCTGGACATTTTTTCATACTAAACCATTACATAGGTTGTTGCACTGTTTAAATTTTGATTGTAGTTGAATAGTTGGTACTGTGGTATTACAAATATCTGAAACTTTGGAGAGAAGGCAATAACATCATGTGAAACAGAATTTGTCCTCCAGGTTTTAAAGGAGCACCTACAAGACTTCTGACAGTAAAAACTGTGAATGAGAAGCTTCCTAAAGATTAGAAGGTAACATGGCTGTGGCTAGCATGACATTTCTGTGTTACAGTTATGAATGTGCTGGTAAACCCACTCTCTGGGAAAAGAAAGAGTTCTGATTTGTAGTGCTTGCCAGTTTCCATGTGTAAATACTCTCACCTTAGCCAATTTCAACTTCCTCTAGTTTTAAAACTGGCTTCAATGTATGACAAAACCCACTGGAAACAAAAAAAAAAAAAAAAAAAAAACTGGCTTGAAAGTGAAAGTCGCTCAGTCGTGTCTGATTATTTCCAACTCCATGGATTATACAGTCCATGGGATTCTCTAGGTCAGAATACTGGAGTGGATAGCCTTTCCCTTCTCCAGGGGATCTTCCCAACCCAGGGATCGAACCCAGGTCTCCGGCATTGCAGGTGGATTCTTTACCAGCTGAGCCACAAGGGAAGCTCAAGAATACTGGAGTGGGTAGCCTATCCCTTTACCAGTGGATCTTCCTGACCCAGGAATTGAACCAGGGTCTCCTACATTGCAGGCAGATTCTTTATCAACTGAGCTATCAGGGAAGCCCCAAACTAGCTTAAAAAATCCTAAATTTTTAACAATTGGCTCTTGTAAGCCAGAAGTTTCCAGCATCAGCTTGTCACCAATATAAGAACCTGTGATAAATCAGTAGATTGGTTTAAAACAAGAAAGGAAAATAAAAGAGAATGAGAAGAAAAATTAAATACCACTTATGCCAAGATAAGACTTCCCAGGTGGCACTAGTGGTAAAGAACACGCCTGCCAGTGCAGGAGATGTAAGAGACACAAGTTCAATCCTTAGGTTGGGAAGATCCTCTGGAGCAGGAAATGGCAACCCACTCTAATATTCTTGCCTGGATAATCCCATGGACAGAGGAGCCTGGTGGGTTACAGTCCGTGGGATTGCGAAGAGTCGGCTATGACTGAGTAATGGACACTATGTCACTATGCCAAGATTGAAATTAGTCAAAATGAGTATAAGAAGTGTAGGACTCCAAATGATTAAGGATGGGATGGTAGCACCAGGAAGTCTTTCAGAAGTAATTAAACTAAATTTTGGTCCTTGGCTTTGATATATTTGAAGGGCAGACCAGTAGAAGCAAAGTAGTAGTTATTTGGACAGTCATTTCTGTTGTTCTGCTTAACTCATATTAAAATGCTTAGCACTAATAGTTTTGAAAGATTAAATGGGTCTAAATATTAAGAAAGGTCTTAATTAACTGAATGGACTTGTTTAAGAAGCAGATGCTACCATTACATATACCATTGTCAAAAATACTTGCTCTTTGCCCTTGGGAATTACATTGTCTAACGCAAGATTCCTGTTACCTTTCCAACAACACAAAGTGTTCTCCAATGAAAGGATGTTTGAGGGAGCTGTAATTAGACTTGACAGGGGTTTAATGTATTGAAGACCTAGCACTGATTTGGTTTTATATTTGCATTGATGATATGTGCTTATACTTGATTTCCCTAACTGAGTCTGACACCTATATTGGAATACTAGCAAACTGGAAAGGAATGGCTTACATGAAATATGACAGCATGGTTCAGGCCAGATGGAGGTTTTATGCATTGATGTGATATGGCACCTGAGGATCTGGTAACTGCTAGACTCAATATGACCATTAACTGAAGGGGAAACCGTCTCACTCTTGAGATGAGCCCATCTGACTCATAGACTTGGCCCACGTACTTCCGTCCTCTCTTTATTCACAACAGATTTGAAGCCATGCAGTATACAGAGAACTTGGTTAGTATCATCTCAAGCCACACATTAACATTGGCTAACAAAAATGAGTGCAGGGGAATCATTGCTGTGAGGTGAGAGTCACAATAGAGAGAACATGATGACTAAAGGAAGAAATGATGGAAGCTGGGGTGATTAAGTGCAGACATGCAATTCCACGTTTCTGCGAATGTATTATAAATACAAAGAATAACCAGTTTTCCTCCTTTCCTCTTTGGCCATAGAAAATACAAAGTCCAGGAAGCAGGATTAATACTTTTTTCTTTTACTCCTTTTTTGCCTTTTATTTTGATTTGCTTGGTGTCTTTTTTCTTTTTATTGTTTGAACCACTCAAGTTTGGACTTCTGTAGCTTTCATTTTAAGGCATTTTAATACAGGAATCAACCACTGTACTCTGTTTAAAGAAGACTTTTTATAATAGGTAAGTCTTGAGTTGGGCTTTAAAATAATTATACAAATGTATTTAAGTTTTTGAGAAGTTTTCTGAGGCGGAGTTGATGCAGAGTATCATTGTTAGTTGAAGGAAACGTGTATAAGCAAGTGAGGCTATTTTTTTTCCTCCAGGGAAGCCCTGCCTGGAGAGCAGAGTTCCAATAGTTGTATTTTGGTAACTTGTAATCTAAATAATACTAAACTGTCCTTCTGAGATTTCTTTCTGGAAGTTCCTATATCCTGACAGATACCTTCCACAAGACCTTATCTTTTATAGAGTCACTGCTTCATGACTGGCAATTATAGTCCCTCTAAAAACACCTAAGAAAAGTCTAACCTCTGTAAAATTCTGAATCCTTCTCCAAATTATAGTTCAGTGCCAAAGAATGTCATAATATATGTATTCAAATCACCAGGTATACTTGTTAAAAATGTAGGTTCCTCTAGGAACCCATTCATTGATAGAGACAGATAACTCGTATTTTTAGCAAGAAGTCTATGGTTCTTAAGAATCCAACTGTATTTCCAGCCACAATTTAGAGATTAATTCTTAGATCTGAGACATCATTACCTATAGAAAGTCTTCTTTTACATAGCTTTTGTCACTATATGGGCATCCTTACTAGGTATAACAATGTGGTATTTGCTAAGGAGAAATAAAGAAGTCGCAGAATGTCTGTGTAGAAACCCGGGAATAGAAATATTCAACAATAGAAAATACCCATAAAAGAAATAATGAAATTGTATATGTATACAGAGTATACTTAATCTGAATTTTCTGCAAGGTTTACTCCCATGTTCCAAATGTGCTCATGTTGAGAATTTTTTTTGCTTCATCATACTTTTTTTTTCATTTATTTTTATTAGTTGGAGGCTAATTACTTTACAATATTGTAGTGGTTTTTGTCATACATTGACATGAATCAGCCATGGATTTACATGTATTCCCCATCCCGATCCCCCCCTCCCACCTCCCTCTCCACCCTTCAACAGTAGATCTAATGCAAGAGCATTCATGGGTATTTATGTATAAAAGATCATTTTATTTTCTCATGTGATAGATATTAATTACATGTACACACTCACATGAACTGCCATACTTATTTTGGGGATAAAGAATGCATCCTCTGAAGCACGACTCAAGCCCTTTGCATTTTCATTTTCCCCTTGGACCTCACATACGGTAACAGACTTTTTTTAACCAAATGGAAGATGGGAAACTTTTGTGCATCTAATGTTTCAAATTCATAGGTTTCAGAACTATTATTGAGACTGGATTCTGGGCATTTGGTGCTAGCAAGGGAAGTAGAGCAGTTATTATGTGTCCAACAGCATGGAACATACTGCTTTGTATAAAGTGTTTATTATCCAGAATATAAAGGATTTTGGCAAAGTTACTACCTGAGGGAACACAAGCAATTCATTAAAAAGATTCATTTTTCGTACTATTGAAGGTCTTTAGTGGAAGATTCACAGTAGAAAGAATAATTTAAGATGAGGCAGACACGAGCTAAAATTCTTGATGCCTTTTATATGATATGTGAAATTTGGCCAGTTACTGAACTCTTCTTGATTTCTGATTCCTCAAATATAAAATAAGAATAAACAGAATTACATAGGTGATTGAAAACAAACTAAAGTATATGCCAGGGGAGAAAGTAATTCATAGATAAATATCTTTTGATGTGATAGATGACATTGACTGATTTTTTATTTGAAATGAACTTGTATTCTTAGGATAAACCTTTTAGATCATAATGCATTATTCTTTTATATATTGCTGGATTTTATTTGCTATTATTTTGTTAAGCATTTTTGCATCTATGTTTATGAAGGATATCAGTCTGTAGTTTTCATATGTTGTCTCTGCCTGGCTTGGTTATCAGTGTAATATTGGCCTCATAACATAAATATCACAAGTTAGTTTCTGTAGAAGCTTTGTCAGGATTGGCAGAGTTTCTTCTTTAAGTAATAGACTTCACCAGTGAAACTCTCTGAACCTTTATTTTGGGTGGAGAAGATTTTAAATAGCCAATGCTATTTATTTAATTGATAGAGTAGGATTCAACTTTTTTATTTTTCTTGAGTTAATATTTGTAATTTTGTATTGGAAAAAACTTATTTTCCCATAAAGTAAAACTTTTTTTTGGCATGAAGTGTTTATAATATTCCCTTTCTCTTTAACATCTGGAGTCTCTATATTGATATCCTCTTTTTCATTCCTAATATTGGTAATGTGTATTTCATTTATTTCTTCTTCTTCTAGCTAAAGCTTTAGCTAGATAAATATTTATTCTAGCTAAAGATTCCTCAGTTTTAGTGATTTTCTGAAATATTTAGCTTCTACTTTAAATGACTTCTTTTTTCTTTAATCCTTTTTTCCCCATACTTCAAATTAGACAATTTCTTCTGGCATATCTTCAAGTTCACTTTCTTTTTTTTTTTGTCATCTGAATGCTGCAATTAAATTTATCTAGTGAATTTTTACCTTTTGTTATTGTATTTTTCAGCTTTAGAATTCCTACTTGGCTCTTTTTAAATTTTCTCTTGAGATCCCTATTTGCTTCTTATTATTAGCTCATTACCTTTAATTCCTTGGACATTTTAAGAAAAATTTTGGAACATATTTATAGTGACTGCTTTGAAATATTTGTTTTAGCTAGCATATGTGACTTTTTTTTTCTGGTTATGAATCACATTTGTTAATTTATCCACACATCTAGTAATTTTTGGTTGAAAGCTGGAGATTGGATGATACATTGTGGTGACTCTTAATTCTGTCTTATTTTTCTGAGAGTTGCTGTTTTTATGTTTGTTTTGTTGTTGTTCAGTCACTCAGTCATATCCAACTGTTGTGACCCCATGATTACAGTGCACCAGGCTTCCCTGTCCTTCACTATCTCTTGGAGTTTGCTCAAACTCATGTCCATTGAGTCAATGACGACATCCAACCATCTCATTCTCTGTCATCCCCTTCTCCTCCAACCTACTGTCTTTCCCAGCATCAGGGTCTTTTCCAATGAGTCAGTTCTTCCCATCTGATGTCCAAATTATTGGAGCTTCAGCTTCAGCATCAGTCCTTTCAATGAATGCTTGTTTTCAGTAGTCAATTAACTTTCCTGGTCTCCAAATGCAAAATCCTTTACCTCTGTGATGGGTTTACACTGTGGTCTTTGCTCACTTTTCTTTAGCTTTTGCCCATAGAGGTCTACTCTGTGTCTGTGTAGTTCGGCAGTCAGCCAGTGATTTAGACAGAGACTATTCTCAGATACCAAGAGCCAATACATCTTTTATCCTGTGCCCTCATGAGCTGTGGAGTGAGGAATATATTTAAGATGCAGCAAATTTTCACACTTCTCCAAGGCTTGCATGCATAGTTTAGAAGTCACCCAGGGAGATGTGTAGAACTTATCTCAGCTTTCCTATGATTATCTTGATCCCAAACTCCTCTTTGGTTTCTAGTTGCTGTGCTTTAGCCTTAGACCAAATTTCTACCTCTGGGCAAGTGAGGCATTAGCTTTCATCCTCTGAGTTGGACGTGGGAACAATCTTGCATGGAAAGACCATAAATTCACCTTTCTTAACCAATGAAATAGTCATTTTTCATGAATAAACACCTCTCCACTTGTGGCCTGCCTTTGGTCATTTTTAGTTCTTAAAGTGATTATTTTGAATAATTTCAATCTGTTTTATACTTGTTTTCTGCTTAAGGGAATGAGCTGATTCTTTCATGATTCCATTGCTGGAAGGAGAGTTCTGATTTTGCTCTTTAATATTACACCATTTTAAAGGTAGCTAGTTAGTGCTGGGCATATGTGTGCTTGGCTGTTCAGTCATGTCCAACTCTTTGTGACCCCATCGGCTGCAGCCTCCCAGGTAACAGGGATTTAATTAATGTTAACTCCTTTAATTTGAACATGAAGCACTGCATATGGCTATATGGTTTAAAAAGACAACTTTCACATAAGGAACCAAGGTATAACACTGCTAGTTTGGAGATAAGTAATGGAATGCTGCCACCAAAAAAGCCTTGGATTTTTGAATAAAGAGATTGAAAACAACTGATCAAATATCCTTAAAATGTTTACTAAAGTGTGTATTGACGAAAGTTATTTGTTGAGACATCAGAGACAAAAATTCTAGTGAAATTTTCTGTTATTTAATAGTCCTGCTCTTTGGTCAACTCTATATAATTTATGAAGTGGAACTTAATTAACCTCTTTTGAATATGATGTCTTATTCCTGAGAATGAAGTTGTGCAGAATTTTAAGGCATTGTCACTTGTGTAGCCAAGCTTTAAAAAGATTTTGTTTCTGAAGATTCTGAGTCTCTGAAACATTTTCTATTCAGTATTACAAAATACCTATTATTCAGTAAAACACAAAGTAAATTAAAACCGAGGGGTCCTTAGGAACAAATTACTTACACAATGGGCATTAAGATACTTAAGACAGAAATTTCTACCAAATAAATATATGAATTAACAAAAGTCATTAAAGATTAAAAAAGAAGATGAACAATAAAACAACAGAATGGCTCATGTTACTGCCTTAAGTGGCCACTGAGACAAATTCTATTTATAAAATTAAGTAACGTGCACAGTGTAAGAGGATCATCCTTCAGAATCATCTGTTCTTACCATCTTCTTAGTAGTAGAGAGAAAAATTAATATGCAAGATGATTTCTATAATGGTTAAATTTCAGAATAATGCAAATGCTGGCTAAAAAGTCATGTAGGGTGATCAAACCTTGCAACTTTACCATTTATTTTCCAGTTGGACATTAATGTTGATGATAAAACTAACCATTAAAAATTTATTTTTATATATTTGGTCATGTCAATGACTAGTTCAATTTATTAAAAAAATTCTGAAGTGAAGCAGAAAGTGCCTGGAGAGAGACAGAGAAGGAAAAGAGAAAGAGAATGATCAATGGAAATAGAAAGATACAAAGGAATATGAAAATAGTGTTTAAATTCTTTTTTACCTGGAAAAAATTGTAATAAAAAATTCAGCATAAAGTAAAAACAATCTACTCTTAAGAAAATTCTTTTAAAAGGTTATACTTTCCAATCTGTTATTTATTCTTCTGCAACATTTTATTTTTGTATTAGCTCAAACAGATAAGGTAAGTTCAAGTGCAGAATGTATTATGAAAAAAACGTAATGAATGACTTTGACTCATTTATCTGGCAATAATGTTATAATTAATAAAATCCCTATCACTTTTCATAGTTCTAATTAATTTGCTTCTGAGATTGCTTTCTCAGTAGTGTTCCTACCGCATCTTTTTTTAGCATAATTTTGTGCATTTGCTGTCTGTCCTTATAATGATCTTTAATTAGTGTTTCCAGGGTGGCAAAGTTATTGATGAAAATTTTTATAATTCTGTGAAACTTGAGTTTATTGTTTCAGTTTTTCATCTTTCTTTGTTTTTCTAAGGCCAAAGCCAATGATTTCTTCTAACATTATAAATACGTTGCTCCAACTGTTCTGAAATCTGGAAATTTGAGAAAGACAATTCATCTAATTCATCTACTGGTATTAATAAAAATAAGATCAATTTGGTTAAACTTTTTGTTTGTTCCAAAAAGAAAAAAAATTCTGAAAACAAAAAAATCAATTTACATCGTCATTTAGCGTATTTGCTCAGGGCTTAATTTTCTTTCTTTCTTTTTTTTTTTTTTTTGTTTATTTTTATTAGTTGGAGGCTAATTACTTTACAGTATTGTAGTGGTTTTTGCCATACATTGACATGAATCAGCCATGGATTTACATGTGTTCCCCATCCCGATCCCCCCTCCCACCTCCCTCCCCACCCCATCCCTCTGGGTCTTCCCAGTGCACCAGCCCTGAGCACATGTCTCATGCATCCAATCTGGACTGGTGATCTGTTTCACCCTTGATAGTATATGTGTTTCAATGCTATTCTCTCAGAACATCCCACCCTCACCTTCTCCCACAGAGTCCCAAAGTCTTTTCTGTACATCTGTGTCTCTTTTTCTGTTTTGCATATAGGGTTATCGTTACCATTTTTCAAAATTCCATATATACGCGTTAGTATACTGTATTGGTCTTTATCTTTCTGGCTTACTTCACTCTGTATAATGGGCTCCAGTTTCATCCATCTCATTAGAACTGATTCAAATGAATTCTTTTTAATGGCTGAGTAATATTCCATGGTGTATATGTACCACAGCTTCCTTATCCATTCGTCTGCTGATGGGCATCTAGGTTGCTTCCATGTCCTGGCTATTATAAACAGTGCTGCGATGAACATTGGGGTGTATGTGTCTCTTTCAGATCTGGTTTCCTTGGTGTGTATGCCCAGGAGTGGGGTTGCTGGGTCATATGGCAGTCCTATTTCCAGTTTTTTAAGGAATCTCCACACTGTTCTCCATAGCGGCTGTACTAGTTTGCATTCCCACCAACAGTGTAAGAGGGTTCCCTTTTCTCCACACCCTCTCCAGCATTTATTGTTTGTAGACTTTTCGATAGCAGGCATCCTGACTGGTGTGTAATGGTACCTCATTGTGGTTTTGATTTGTATTTCTCTGATGATGAGTGATGTTGAGCATCTTTTCATGTGTTTCTTAACCATGTGTATGTCTTCTTTGGAGAAATGTCTGTTTAGTTCTTTGGCCCATTTTTTGGTTGGGTCATTTATTTTTCTGGAATTGAGCTGCAGGAGTTGCTTGTATATTTTTGAGATTAATGCTTTGTCTGTTGCTTCGTTTGCTGTTATTTTATCCCATTCTGAGGGCTGTCTTTTCACCGTGCATATAGTTTCCTTTGTTGTGCAAAAGCTTTTAAGTTTAATTAGGTCCCATTTGTTTATTTTTGCTTTTATTTCCAATATTCTGGGAGGTGGGTCATAGAGGATCCTGCCGTGATTTATGTCAGAGAGTGTTTTGCCTATGTTCTCCTGTAGGAGTTTTATCGTTTCTGGTCTTACATTTAGATCTTTAATCCATTTTGATTTTATTTTTGTGTATGGTGTTAGAAGGTGTTCTAGTTTCATTCTTTTACAAGTGGTTGACCAGTTTTCCCAGCAGTACTTGTTAAAGAGGTTGTCTTTTTTCTATTGTATATACTTGTCTCCTTTGTTGAAGATAAGGTGTCCACTCTCACCACTACTATTCAACATATTTTGGAAGTATTGGTCACAGCAATCAGAGCAGAAAAAGAAATAAAAGGAATCCAGAAAAGAAAAGAAGAAGTAAAACTCTCACTGTTTGCAGACGACATGATCCTCTACATAGAAAACCCTAATGACTCTACCAGAAAATTACTGCAGCTAATCAATGAATACAGTAATGTTGCAGGATATAAAATTGACACACAGAAATCCCTTGCATTCCTATACGTTAACAATGAGAAAACAGAAAGAGAAATTAAGGACACAATACCATTCTCCATTGCAACAAAAAGAATAAAATACTTAGGAGTATATCTACCTAAAGAAACGAAAGACCTATATATAGAAAACCTTAAAACACTGATGAAAGAAATCAAAGTGGACACAAATAGATGGAGAAATATACCGTGTTCATCGATTGGAAGACTCAATATTGTGAAAATGAGTATACTACCCAAAGCAATCTGTAGATTCAATGCAATCCCTATCAAGCTACCAGCAGTATTCTTCACAGAACTAGAACAAATAATTTCACAATTTGTATGAAAATACAAAAAACCTCGAATAGCCAAAGCAATCTTGAGAAAGAAGAATGGAACTGAAGGAATCAACCTGCCTGACTTCAGGCTCTACTACAAAGCCACAGTCATCAAGACAGTATGGTACTGGCACAAAGACAGAAATATAGATCAATGGAACAAAATAGAAAGCCCAGAGATAAATCCACGTACCTCAGGGCTTAATTTTCAAAACAAGACATAGAAGTAGTTTTAGGAAAACAGAATTCTCCATCAACATGTTAAACATGAAGATTTATTTTGAATATGGATGTACTTTTCTTACAAGCAGTATATGATAAAGCCCAAGTAACTTTAGGAATCAGCAAACTAAAATGGACTGGAATGGGTGAATTTAACTGAGATGACCAGTATATCTACTACTGTGGACGAGAATCCCTTAGAAGAAATGGCCATCATAGTCAACAAAAGAGTCCAAAATGCAGTACTTGCATGCAATCTCAAAAACTACAGAATGATCTCTGTTGATTTCCAAGGCAAACCATTCAATATCATGGTAATCCCAAGTCTGTGCCCCAACCAGTAATGCTGATGAAGCTGAAGTTGAACCATTGTATGAAGACCTACAGACCTTCTAGAACTAACACCTCCAAAAGATGTCTTTTTCATTATAGGGGAGAGGAATACAAAAGTAGGAAGTCAAGTAACACCTGGAGTAGCAGGCAAATGTGGCCTTGGGAGTACAGAATGAAGCAGGGCAAAGGCTAATAGAGTTTTGCCAACAGAGTGCACTGATCATAGCATACACCCTCTTCTGACAATACCAGAGACGACTCTACAGATGGACATCACCAGATGGTCAATACTGAAATCAGATTGATTTCAGTAAATCAGATGAAGAAGCTGTATACAGTCAGCAAAAACAAGACCAGGAGCTGACAGTGGCTCAGATCATGAACTCCTTATTGCCAAATTCAGACTTAAACTGAAGAAAGTAGGGAAAACCACTAGATCATTCAGGTATGACCTAAATCAAATCCCTTATGACTATACAGTGGAAGTGAGAAATAGATTTAAGGGACTAGATCTGATAGAGTGCCTGATGAACTATGGACAGAGGTTCGTGACATTGTACAGAAGACAGGGATCAAGACCATCCTCAAAGACAAGAAATGTAAAAAAGCAAAATGGCTGTCTGAAGAGGCCATACAAATAGCTGTGAAAAGAGAAGTGAAAAGCAAAGGGGTAAAGGAAAGATAAACCCATCTGAATGCAGAGTTCCAAAGAACAGCAAGGAGAGATAAGAAAGCCTTCCTCAGTGATCAGTGCAAAGAAATAGAGGGAAACAATAGAATGGGAAAGACTAGAGATATCTTCAAGAAAATTAGAGCTATCAGGGGAACATTTCATGCAAAGATGGGCTCAGTAAAGGACAGAAATGGTATGGACCTAACAGAAGCAGAAGATATTAAGAGGCAGAAAGAATACACAGAAGAACTGTACAAAAAAGATCTTCATGACCCCAGATAATCATGATAGTGTGATCACTCATCTAGAGCCAGGCATCCTGGAATGTGAAGTCAAGTGGGCCTTAGGAAGCACCACTACAAACAAAGCTAATGGAGGTGATGGAATTCCAGCTGAGGTATTTCAAATCCTAAAAGATGATGCTGTGAAAGTGCTACACTTAAAATACCAGCCAATTGGAAAACTCAGCAGTGCCCACAGAACTGGAAAACGTCAGTTTTCATTCCAATCCCTAAGAAAGGCAATGCCAAAGAATGCTCAATCTATTGCATAATTGCACTCATCTCACACGCTAGTAAAGTAATGCTCAAAATTCTCCAAGCCAGGCTTCAACAGTACGTGAACTGTGAACTTCCAGATGTTTAAGCTGGATTTAGAAAAGGCAGAGGAATTCTCCTTCATATCTGAATGAGATCCTTGCTGGATACAGTAATCTAGGTTGTAGGTTATTCTCTTTCATTACCTTAAGTATGTCCTGCCATTCCCTTCTGGCCTGGAGGGTTTCTATTGATAGATCAGCTGTTATCCTTATGGGAATCCCTTTGTGTGTTATTTGTTGTTTCTCCCTTGCTGCTTTTAATATTTGTTCTTTGTGTTTGATCTTTGTTAGTTTGATTAATATGTGTCTTGGGGTGTTTCACCTTGGGTTTATCCTGTTTGGGACTCTCTCGGTTTCTTGGACTTGGGTGGCTATTTCCTTCCCCATTTTAGGGAAGTTTTCAGCTATTATTTCCTCGAGTATTTTCTCATGGCCTTTCTTTTTGTCTTCTTCTGGGACTCCTATGATTCGAATGTTGGGGCGTTTCATATTGTCCCAGAGGTCCCTGAGGTTGTCCTCATTTCTTTTGATTCTTTTTCCCTCTCTGCTTCATTTGTTTCCTCCATTTTATCTTCTACCTCACTTATCCTATCTTCTGCCTCCGTTATTCTACTCTTGGTTCCCTCCAAAGTGTTTTTGATCTCACTTATTGCATTATTCATTTTTAATTCATTCTTTTTTGTTTCTTCTAGGTCTTTATTAAACATTTCTTGCATCTGATCAGAAATAAAATTGCCAGCATCTACTGGATCATTGAAAAAGCATGAGAGTTGCAGAAAAACATGTATTTCTGCTTTATTGACTAAGCCAAAGCCTTTGTGTGGATCACAATAAACTGTGGAAAATTCTGAAAGAGATGGGAATACCAGACCACCTGACCTGCCCCTTGAGAAATCTGCATGCAGGTCAGGAAGCAACATTTAGAACTGGACATGGAACAACACACTGGTTCCAAATAGGAAAAGGAGTACACCAAGACTGTATATTGTCACCCTTTTTATTTAACTTATGTGCAGAGTACATCATGAGAAATGCTGGGCTGGAGGAAGTACAAGTTGGAATCAAGATTGCCGGGAAAAATATTAATAACCTCAGATATGCAGATAACACCACCCTTAGGGTAGAAAGTGAAGAGAAACTAAAGAGCCTCTTGATGAAAGTGAAAGAGGAGAGTGAAAAAGTTGGCTTAAAGCTCATCATTCCAAAAACTAAGATCATGGCATCCGGTCCCATCACTTGATGGCAAATAGATGGGGAAACAGTGGAAGTAGTGAGAGACTTTATTTTTTGGGACTCCAAAATCACTGCCAATTTTGACTGCAGCCATGAAATTATAAGACACTTACTCCTTGGAAGGAAAGTTATGACCCACTTAGAAAGCATATTAAAACAAGAGATATTACTTTGCCAACAAAGTCCGTCTGGTCAAGGCTATGGTTTTTCCAGCGATCATGTATGGATGTGAGAGTTGGAGACTATAAAGAAAGCTGAGCACCGAAGAAATGATGCTTTTGAACTTAGGTGTTGGAGAAGACTCTTGAGAGTCCCTTGGACTACAGGGAGATCCAACCAGTCCATCCTAAAGGAGATAAGTCCTGAGTGTTCATTGGAAGGACTGATGTTTAAGTTGAAACTCGAATACATTGGCCACCTGATGCGAAGAGCTGACTCATTTGAAAAGACCCTGATGCTGGGAAAGATTGAAGGTGGGAGGAGAAGGGGATGACAGATGGTTGGATGGCATCACTGAGTCAATGGATATGAGTTTGCGTAAACTCCTGGAGTTAGTGATGGACAGGTAGCTCTGGCGTGTTGCAGTCCATGGGGTCACAAAGAGTTGGACACGACTGCGTGACTTAGCTGAACTGAGCAAAGATTTAAAAATGAAAATTAAGACATTTCATTTCTGAGTTTTTCTGCATTTTCTGTAGTGAAACCAGGATTTAGCATCCTGAAAATAGAACATCATTCTTCAAGTTTTCTTATACATTGAATGATTCATTGTTCCTTTTTGAATCTGGCACTTGAGTGACATGATTTGTAGATAGACGTGCATTTGAAGCATAAGGCTATAGTAGAAAATAAGCAAATGAGATATAAATGTGCTTTAGAAACCAACTCACTCTCTAGGGACTTCTCCACAGATCTAAAAATGTATAATTTTCCTCCTATAGACACATAAAGGAACATCTTCAAATCTAATATCACATCTATGTCTAAAAATGTGCCATTTGTGGAGAAAAGATATTTTAATTAGATGTGTTATTGCTTATATATTTACTTTGTCTCTTCCCTCACTACATTCTAAGTGGAATTAAATTACACTACCTAATGCTGCACATTTAAATATATATAGCTTTAAAGCATTTAAAATGTACCACAAGAGTTTTTAAATTTCTGGATATCCACCTGGTCATTAACATGTAAATCACTGCCTTAATTAGAATAGAATATAATGAAACATTTTTCAATACACTTTTAAAAGTTTTTTTGGTGGGGGGATGGGGAAGGATAATAAAATCATCAACTAGATTTGTGTTTCAGTTTTGGTGGCTTTAGAAACTGCCACCTTGCCGCACCCCAACCCTTTCTCTGTCTGTCTCTGTTTCTGTCTGTCTGTCTGTCTGTCTCTCTCTCACACACACACCCTTTGTTTTTCCCTCTCTGTCTGTCTCTGTTTCCGTCTCTCTGTCTCTCTCTCTCTCTCTCTCTCTCTCTCTCTCTCTCACCCTTTCTCTCTTAATCCTCTGACAGCTAAAAAAGAGAACTGAGAGATAGGATCAGCTGCTCTCCATGCTTCACCTGTAAAAGCTAACACAAGCTATTGATGACTTTGTCTACCGTATCTAAAACTGGGTTGAATAGAGCAATATATTACTTATTGCTTGATAGAAGAATAATGACCTAACACAAAAGGGAGGTTTCTTGTAGCAAATCCCCCAGTTTAGACCCAGCTGTCATTCACTAGTTAAACTGCTTTTAATTCCTAAGTGTGAAAGTGTTAGTTGTCATTCCCTCTTCCAGGGGATCTTCCCAACCGACCCAAGTCTCGAACCCACGTCTCCTGCACTGTAGGCAGATTCTTTTCCACTGAGCCATGAGAGCTTCATTCCTAGTTTTAACACAAATTCAGCCCAAGGAATTTCCTCTGCAGTCTTGCTCCTTAGACATTGAAGCTAGCTCTCCTGGGCTGGTTTTGGTACATTTCTACCCAAGCTCAATCTGACTTGACTATACTCACCTAGGGACAAAAGGCCCTCAAGCTACAGGAATCATTTCATTTCTTCCTCATGTCTAGATGTAGTTAATAATGATCAAGCACTTATTGTGCCAGACACGGAGCTAAGAACTATACTAGTTTTACTTCATTTAATCCTTGTCACTGCCCCATGAGGTGTCCGTGTTTACTACTGATGAGGAAGTGGGATACTTGCTAGAAAGTCATCTAAGTGGTATATGTCAGAGTCAAGATTCAGATTTAGATTAAAATGAATCCCAAACCTGTGCTGTTAACTAGCACTCATTACTGCCTCCATCATGACCATAGTATCAGAAAATAAAGTTCCTCCATTCCAAATAAAAATGAAGACAATTTAATGTATTCTACTCATGGCTTTTCAGAATGTCTCACTCCAGTGATAGATTCTCCCACATACAGACCCATGTAATCCATTTCATCACCACATTTCTGTCTGTCATTTGGTGAATCATCTACCTTCTCTTCCTTACAACTTTCTTCACTTCAAAGCCCCAACTTTTTGTTCAGAAACTCTCCGCAAAGTAGCTAACTCCAGATTCTACCCCCTGCAGATCATCCATTTTCTCAAGGCTGCCTAGTCTGACATTGCCTTTCTTTGCTTCTTATCCTTGGGCTGTTTTATACCTAGAGACTGAAGATCAAAGTTATGGACTGTTCCTTGATCTTCCTCTGTAGGGTTTCTGTCTCAGCCTGAGTAAGGTTATTGGTGAAAGAAAAATGATCAGTTACTTAAAGACATTTAAGACAACTGATGAAAAGAAACGGGTAATTGAAATATTATAGTACTAAATTTAATAGGTAATTATACATCACTGATTTTTAATACCATAAAGGTGACAAAAGATCATGTAACCTTAGCACCTTGTTTTATAAATGATGAATCTGAAGTCCAGAGGGAGAAACAAAGTTATATAAGATTTCTGGGCTAGTTAACACTAGTTAGTGGCAAATCTGAAGCCAACTTCCTAAATTCAAACTTCCTTTCAGTAGTCACACCCTGAATTCTTACTTCCATTGATTTGGTAACATTTATGTATCGAGCCACCCAATCTGTAACTAAAATTCAGGGCATGTTTATCAAAGATATACTGAATGCAAGGTAATATACTAGAGCTTGTAAGGGACAGATATAAGTATGACAAGATGTTTATTCTTAATGGCTTCACAACTGAATCTAATCAAAAGCAGACACATATGAGTAACCTTATTGCAAATCCTGCTATATTAATTCACTGTGTGGGTCAATAAATGAATTCACTGATATGAAAAGGAAATAAAGTACGTACTTTGCATAGCACAACTTTTTTGACTAAGTAATTGCTCATCTAGTTTGTAAAGTCTAAAGAAAGGAAAAACTGGATAGGAAGTACCCAGTAGAGTACCTCAAAAGTGTTGTTGGTCTCAGAGCTCATTTGGAAAAGGGTATGATTCTAAGCTCACCATCATGGACTTGAGACCAGTTTGAATCCAAGGGGTGGGTGGAAATAGGCAAAGTTGCAGTCATCAGTTCAGTTCAGTTCAGTTGCTCAGTCATGTCCGACTTTTTGCGACCCCATGAATCACAGCATGCCAAGCCTCCCTGTCCATCACCAACTCCAGGAGTTTAATCAAACTTATGCCCATCGAGTCGGTGATGCCATCCAACCATCTCATCCTCTGTTGTCCCCTTCTCCTCCTGCCCCCAATCACTCCCAGCATCAGGGTCTTTTCCAATGAGTCAGCTCTTCGCATCAGGTGGCCAAAGTACTGGAGTTTCAGCTTCAGCATCAGTCCTTCCAATGAACACCCAGGACTGATCTCCTTTAGGATGGACTGGTTGGATCTCCTTGCAGTCCAAGGGACTCTCAAGAATCGTCTCCAACAGCACAGTTCAAAAGCATCAATTTTTTGGCGCTCAGCTTTCTTCACAGTCCAACTCTCACATCCATACATGACACTGGAAAAACCATAGCCTTGACCAGATGGACATTTGTTGGCAAAGTAAATGTCTCTGCTTTTTAATATGCTATCTAGGTTGGTCATAACTTTCCTTCCAAGGAGTAAGCGTCTTTTAATTTCATGGCTGCACACACCATCCGCAGTGATTTTGGAGCCCAAAAAAATGAAGTCTGACACTGTTTCCACTGTCTCCCCATCTATTTCCCATGAGGTGATGGGACCAGATGCCATGATCTTAGTTTTCTGAATGTTGAGCTTTAAGCCAACTTTTTCTCTCTCCTCTTTCACTTTCATCAAGAGGCTTTTTAGTTCCTCTTCACTTTCTGCCACAAGGGTCGTGTCATCTGCCTATCTGAGGGTATTGATATTTCTCCTGCAGTCTTGATTCCAGCTTGTGCTTCTTCCAGCCCAGCGTTTCTCATGATGTACTCTGCATATAAGTTAATTAAGCAGGGTGACAATATACAGTCTTGACGTACTCCTTTTCCTATTTGGAACCAGTATGTTGTTCCATGTCCAGTTCTAACTGTTGCTTCCTGACCTGCATACAGGTTTCTCAAGAGGCAGGTGAGGTGGTCTGGTATGCCCATCTCTTTCAGAATTTTCCACAGTTTATTGTGATCCACACAGTCGAAGGCTTTGGCATAGTCAATAAAGCAGAAATAGATGTTTTTCTGGAACTCTCTTGCTTTTTCGATGATCCAGCAGATATTGGCAATTTGATCTCTGGTTCCTCTGCCTTTTCTAAAACCAGCTTGAACATCTGGAAGTTCTTGGTTCACATATTGCTGAGGCCTGGCTTGGAGAATTTTGAGCATTACTTTACTAGCGTCTGAGATGAATGCAGTTGTGTGGTAGTTTGAGCATTCTTTGGGATTGCCTTTCTTTGGGATTGAAATGAAAACTGACCTTTTCCAGTCCTGTGGCCACTGCTGAGTTTTCCAAATGTGCTGGCATATTGAATACAGCACTTTCACAGCATCGTCTTTCAGGAATTCCATCAACTCCACTAGCTTTGTTCGTAGTGCTGCTTTCTAAGGCCCACTTGACTTCACATTCCAGGATGTCTGGCTCTAGGTGAGTGATCACACCATCATGATTATCTGGGTCATGAAGATCTTTTTTGTACAGTTCTTCTGTGTATTCTTGCCACCTCTTCTTAATATCTTCTGCTTCTGTTAGGTCCATACCATTTCTGTCCTTTTTCAAACCCATTTTTGCATGAAATGTTCCCTTGATATCTCTAATGTTCTTGAAGAGATCTCTAGTCTTTCCCATTTTGTTGTTTTCCTCTATTTCTTTGCATTGATCACTGAGGAAGGCTTTCTTATCTCTCCTGGCTATTCTTTGGAACTCTGCATTCAAATGGGAATATCTTTCCTTTTCTCCTTTGCTTTTTGCTTCTCTTCTTTTCACAACTATTTGTAAGGCTTCCTCAGACAACCATTTTGCCTTTTTGCATTTCTTTTCCATGGGGATGGTCTTGATCCCTGTCTCCTGTACAATGTCACGAACCTCTGTCCATAGTTCATCAGGCTCTGTGTCTATCAGATCTTGTCCCTTAAATTTATTTGTCTTCCACCGCATAGTCATAAGGGATTCGATTTAGGTCATATCTGAATGGTCTAGTGGTTTTCCATACTTTCTTCAGTTTAAGTCTGAATTTGGCAATAAGGAGTTCATGATCTGAGCCACAGTCAGCTCCTGGTCTTGTTTTTGCTGACTGTGTAGAGCTTCTCCATCTTTGGCTGCAAAGAATATAATCAATCTGATTTCGTTGTTGACCATCTGGTGATGTCCATGTGTAGAGTCTTCTCTTGTGTTGTTGGAAGAGGGTGTTTGCTATGACCAGTGCGTTCTCTTGGCAAAATGCTCTTAGCCTTTGCCTTGCTTCATTCCATACTCCAAGGCCAAATTTGCCTGTTACTCCAGATGTTTCGTGACTTCCACTTTTGCATTCCAGTCCCCTATAATGAAAAGGACATCTTTTTTGGGTGTTAGTTCTAAAAGGTCTTGTAGGTCTTCATAGAACTGTTCAACCTCAGCTTTTTCAGCATTACTGGTTGGGTCATAGGCTTGGATTACCGTGATCTTGAGTGGTTTGCCTTAGAGACGAACAGAGATCATTCTGTCATTTTTGAGATTGCATCCAAGTACTGCATTTCGGACTCTTTTGTTGACCATGATGGCTACTCCATTTCTTCTAAGGGATTTCTGCCCACAGTAGTAGATATACTGGTCATCCCAGTTAAATTCACCCATTCCAGTCCATTTTAGTTCACTGATTCCTAGAATGTCAACCTTCACTCTTGCCATCTCCTGTTTGACCACTTCCAATTTGCCTTGATTCATGGACCTAACATTTCATGTTCCTATGCAATATTGCTCTTTACAGCATTAGACCTTGCCTCTATCACCAGTCCCATCCATAACTGGGTATGGTTTTTGCTTTGGCTCCATCCCTTCATTCTTTCTGGAGTTATTTCTCCACTGATCTCCAGTAGCATATTGGGCACCTACCGACCTGGGGTTCATGGGGTTCTCAAGGCAAGAATACTGAAGTGGTTTGCCGTTCCCTTCTCCAGTGGACCACATTCTGTCAGACCTCTCCACCATGACCCGACCGTCTTGGGTGGCCGCACATGGCATGGGTTAGTTTCATTGAGTTAGACAAGGCTGTGGTCCTGTGATCAGATTGGCTAGTTTTCTGCGATGATGGTTTTAGTGTGTCTGCCCTCTGATGCCCTCTCGCAACACCTACTGTCTTACTGGGTTTCTCTTACCTGGGACGTGGGGTATCTCTTCACGGCTGCTCCAGCAAAGCACAGCCGCTGCTTCTTACTTTGGACGAGGGGTATCTTCTCACGGCCGCCCCTCCTGACCTTGAACGTGGAGTAGCTCCTCTCAGCCCTAGCACTATTCAAAAAATTAATGATGAAATCAGGCAAGGGTGTATATACTGGAGCCAGATAACCAGGAAACAGATTTTTGTTGTTGTTTTTGTTTATAAACCATGCCCTTAGTAGAGATTAAAAATAGGACGCAAAAAGAGGAAGTGACTTATTCTGATATATTTATTCCTTGAAATTTTCAGGTGAAAGAGAGTAGGTTAAGTACCACTGCCTTTGAGTGTCTTGTAGCAGAATTATTATTTCCAAATATCTTTGGAAGTTGTGCTAAGGAGTAAATTTATTTGTTTATGTGACTCAACAACTTATCTGTAATTGAGTGCTTATTAGAAAGAGTTGAAATGGATTACTAGGAGACTCCTGTTGGTATAAAAACTTAGAAGATTGAAGGTGGGTATCAATCTCTTAATAATTATGCATTAACATGATAAGCTACTCCATAAAGATAGCATGAACTAATACAAAAACAAGTTCAATGATACACCTATCTGACAGTGTAGAGTGATTTTTTGGTACTTCAAAATGAATGATTTAAAGGTTTTTCTTAGGATCTGTATTGTTTCTTTTAACAGTGTAAATGAGGTCAAAACATGTTTTTGAAATGTTTTATAAGTAATTATTTGTATATACCTACTTTAAACAAAATTTTGAGAAGTAAGCAAATGTCTGATTACTTTAATTAACTATTTAATGTATTTATGGTAGAATGTCAGACTAAAAACAGTTTCAAATTTTCTATTGTTCTGCATAAGTTAGGATTTTAAGGTCTTGTTCTATAGAAATTTTAGGTTTCACCTGACCTAGAAGTTGTTATCTATTTATGGTTCTCGACACTTAAAAACATGTTAAAAACATGATCTGCTACTGCGTTAGAAAGACTAAATGTAGAAG
Source organism: Dama dama (assembly GCF_033118175.1). Lineage (NCBI taxonomy): Eukaryota > Metazoa > Chordata > Mammalia > Artiodactyla > Cervidae > Dama > Dama dama. The sequence goes on along the minus strand of NC_083692.1, from coordinate 10,553,257 downwards.
CCCATAGACAACAACAGGCTTAGGTCTCAAGGTTTCTGAAATGTTATTTGATTCCAGGTTGAGAGCGTCTGATATAGCTTTTCAAAGAATTCTTTCACTCAGGACAAACAGTTATGCCTGTACTAAAGAAAAGGGGGAAATCAAATATGCTGGCCTGATTACTTTGCTCAAAATGAAAGATAGTAGTTAGGGCAAACTTAATTACAAGTCAATTCAACTATAAATTGGTAATGATTTGTCATATACATGGTTGTATTCTTAAGGCTAATCTATTCTTATGCTGTGAAAGTAACTTTGAACATAGTGGTTTGATGGGAGAGATTTACTTCACATTCATACTCTACCAGATAAAGAGGCTTATTCAGAGATCCCAGGATATGGCAACTCTGTTATCTTACACTTACAACATCAGCTGGACACACAGCTTCCTGGCTCAGGGCAGTGAGGAAAGAGAAACTGGAGAATTGCACATAGATCTTCATTGTCTCAACCAACAAGTGACGATATCACTTCCAATCACATTTTATTGGTTATAAATATTCACATGAGCAGCCAAAACTGCAAAGGTTTATGGAAGTGTAACCCTCCAGTGTTCCCAGAAAAGAGAATAGCTGATATAATTATACATTAGAAGTCTCAAACAGTGTTGCTAGAAATGAAAGGAGTTGTTCCCACTCTCAAGGTATCTACCTAAGAGAACAAGTACACTGAAGAGGATACTACCAAGGTTAGCAGTTGAGGATTACAAAAACAACAAGAAAAAGAACAAACTACAGAGTGAGTATATATCATGGGAGAAATCATAGAAGAAATTGAATAGAATATTATTTGGGGAAATTGAACTGTGTCAATGAGATTGGCACTTCTGGTTCATGAGCAAAGCTGATACTGATGAACTCTGACCTCTCAATTCAGGAGAAAGAGAAATTCTTTTCTTTGGGTCATCTCTGAATTGGTGACATTAAAATTCAAACTTTTCCTATTGTTACATTTAAGATGTCAGGCTTTGAGGGAATCAAGAATTACAATGCCCAAGATGACAAGATTTTTTTCTCTTATTATTTTTTCTGGTGTTGTTAATTTATTAAAACAATGTTCTGACAAAATGCATGAAGCCCGAAAGATGTCTCACTGCATCAAAATTCAGCAGTATGCTGTGAATTTGCAATTTTTGCTATTACACATGTTTTAGCATTAGGCTTATTAATGAATCCAATGAATAACAAATAAATGCTAAGAAAGAAAAGTGCCTACCATTTAAGGAATAATCCATTATATTTATTCCAGTTTTCTGAATGTGACAGGGAGAAATCTCTCCATAAACCACACATATACATGTGCTCTTGAAAGAGTCAATAAGTACAGTTACTTCCCATGTATCTAGGAATTAGGTGTCCAGTGGTTCAGCAGTCTTGAGCATATGTATGAAGTGTGTAGAAATGACCTCCAGATGGTGAGATTAGTTATCACAGGCTCATGTACTCTTCCATGGTGCTCTGTAGAATAAGTCCTGGAGTTTCTCCTATAATCTTGGAAACTCCATATAAAGTAAACTTTCATTTTCAAGTTTGACTAGTCCTTTCTACAGCTCATTTCAGTTCAGTCACTAAGTCGTGTCCGACTCTTTGCGACCCCATGGACTGCAGCACGCCAGGTCTCCCTGTCCATCACCAACTCCTGGAGCTTGCTCAAACCCATGTCCATTGAGTCAGAGATGCCAGCTAACCATCTCATCCTCTGTCGTCCCCTTCTCCTCCTGCCCTCAATCTTTTCCAGCATCAGGGTCTTTTCCAATGAGTCAATTCTTCCCATCAGGTGGCCAAAGTATTGGAGTTTCAGCTTCAGCATCAGTCCTTCCAATGAACACCCAGGACTGATCTCCTTTAGGATGGACTGGTTGGATCTCCTTGCAGTCCAAGGGACTCTCAAGAATATTCTCCAACACCACAGTTCAAAAGCATCAATTCTTCAGCACTCAGCTTTCTTTATGGTCCAACTCTATATAATTCATAGCAAAAAGAAGGCCAATTGAAGAATGAAATGCAGTGAGAAAATGATGCTAGATAGAGTCTAACACAGTGACAAGAAGGACAGTGGAAGGAGCTGCAGTTAATTGAGAGAAAGGTCTTTCAGTGAATTTGAAAGTAAACACCAAAGAGCCAACTCAAATCAGATAAAACAACTTATTGAACTGTGTAATTGGAGAGACCAGTGGTAGGGTAGCCTCAGCCACGGTTCAATCAGATATCAGTTCTATAGCCCTACTAGCGCCACAATACTGTGTTTGGTTTCATCCTCAGCTTTGCTTTTCAGAGTCCAGAAATTTGGTGTCAATGGTGTGTTTCTTCATTCCCATTCAGTGCATATGGGGAGCTTGTTTCTGATTTTGCTACATCTGAATCAGTCAGTATATTTGGTCAGGATACTGGTACGTCCCTGAAGAAGGAAATGGCAACTCACTCCAGTATTATTGCCTGGAAAATCCCATGGACAGAGGAGCCTGGCAGGCTATATTCATGGGGTCACAAAGAGTTGGACACGACTGACTGAGCCCATGTATTGGCAAGTCCTGATTGTGTCATGCCTGAAACAAGGGCTGCGGAATTCCCCTGATTAGACATCCCCCTGAAACTGAGGGGAAAGTCAAAGTCAGCCTCTTCTTCTGAACCACATGACTGCTTTTCAAAAGACACATTAGTTCAGTGTTGGGAGAAAACCATAATATTGACAATGAAAGGACAGTATGCAAGTATTTTTAGAAAAAAGATATGAGAGATGATAGAACATAGTCCATGTACACTGGGTCATTTAATGTAGAGAAAAATCTGTTCATTACAGTAGTTTTTATTCAATACAACAGCATATAATAATTAGCACTTAAAATGATGGCATGAAACAGCAGTATAATGTGAAATTTTATTCCGCATACTATTTTCAGAGACTGTGTCCTCTCATGTCCTGATGTTAAGTTTAACAAGATATAGGAATGATTAACTGACTTTTTAAAAATCATTTTTTAACTACGTATTTGACTTTATTTGTATGGTAGGTAGAACACAAACAGGTTTTGAGAAGAGTCCTTGAAGACCTATGGAGAGGGAATTCCCTGGCAGTCCCATGGAGTCCATGACTCCATGCTTTCATCGCCAAGGGCCCTGGTTCAATCCCTGGTTGGGGAACTAAAATCCTGAAAGTCACCCTATGGAGAGAGAGTCTTCATTTTCAGAAAGTCAGTGTATAGACTTATATTTGGAGAATTCTTATTGAGAAAGCAGACTGGAATGCTGCAATCCCAATGCATCATGTTTCTGTGCATCCGTATAGGTTTCCTGTCACTGAAAAGCATCCATCTTAATGACACAAAAGCCCTGATATGTTTTAATTGGAAAACTTAACTCTTTTTAAGAGAAAACATTAATCACAAATTGTTCTGCTTCAAGTAATGCAAGGTCAGGGTTAATGTGGCTTTCGATTAACATTCTGTTGGGTATGAAAACATTAGCAGAATGACACAGATAACAGTGATAGTCAGGGCCCTTCTAGGAAACATACGGTACCCTCCAGTTGATTAATTTGCAGGGAGTTAAATGCAGGGAGTTTTCACCAAATGAGGGTCAGCCTTTAGGAATCCTACAGGAATGGTGAACTCACCCTGGAGCTGACAACTGCAGGAATTATTGACACTTCTACGTCTGAAACCCAAGTGGAAAAAGCAGTTACTGGGCATAGAGGGCCCACGGATAGGGCTATGACCTTGTTCCAGGGCCCCACCAGGCCCCTTATGTGCTTCTAGGGTGGTGTCCAGGGGAATCAACATCCCTACCACATTCTCTGCCTCCCACCCAGAGCTCCTGCCAATCATCTGCTTTTACTGGTTCCAAGCAAGATCCTGAGGGGAAGAGGGAGGGCATAAACACAAGCATGCTGGACACAGAGCAGGTAGAAGAAAGTGGAGAATGGAATTGACATCCCATACAATAGTTATCTAACGTAACAACATTTCTTGTTTTTTTTGTAACCTGAGAAAATGGCATTTCGGTTGATAGGACATTTGGTTTAAGAAGATTCTTGAGTAGTCAGAGCATTTGGTTTAAGAAGAATACTTTGCACATAAAATTTGCTTCAATAAATAATTCAAGTGTTATATCTTAATATCATTACTCTTCACTGGTCTCCAAGCCATTCTAAGTGACCTCATAAGCTTGTCTGGTTCTTGTTGCCTGGCAGGATGGCTTTCATAAAAATAAAATCTTCAGACTTCTTGTCCCTTGATGGGTTGTGATAAAAGCAGAATAATTGTGCTAGAGTCTAACTAATGGTGTACTCTTATGTGACCTTCAGTGACAAGTCAACGACCTTTAAATGATTCGAACTAATGAGGTGGAGCAGGAAATGGAAGGGAAACTGACATACTGCAGACCTTTCACAAGACTCACGTCTGTACCTACCCTCGGCAGACTGGAGAGGCAATCTCAAATGTAGGTGATCACAATATATAATATAGAATAATGGTATTTTAAGGGCTAGTGGCACACACTCTATAAAGATTGAACATCTACTTGAATAAATAAGGAAGTGGGCTGAGGTTAATGTATATGTGATTTTCCATCAGATCATATAGGCAGGGAGAGAGCTCATTATTATCAAACTGGCAGTGGTGATATGAGACTGACTTCAAAGAATCAGCTGATAAAGGGGACACCAACATCCTCTCTGCATCTATCCAGGTCTCCAAATGCTTCCTGCAGCACCTTTATCAGTGCACTTAAAAGAATTATTTCTATGTGAACAGAGGGATTGGGGTGCCATAAGGACTAATGGAAACTTCTCCATATGGTTCCAGTGAATGTAATTATTCTCTGGGACATCATGAGCATTTCTAAAACAGTGCTTCAACACATATGCTATTACTAGGGAAACTGGAACTTCTCTGAAACCATGTTAAGAAATCCAGAAGTAGATATAGTGAAAAAACATATTTTTGTTAATTTCGGGAGCTATGGAAAACAGAACTATTTTAGGTCACACAAAAAGTCAATAAATGATCTTTGAAAAATTTGAGAAGATACTCAACTTTGCCCATAATAAGTGAAACACAAATTAAAGCTATACTGAAATAATTATTTCTCATTTCTCATGGCAAAAATTCAAACATTCAATAACATAGTCTACTGGTGAGTCTTTAGAGAAATGATACTCATATATTGCTGATAAGAATGTAAAGTGGCACAGCATCTATAGAAGAGAATTTGGAAACATCTACCAAAAGTTATAAATGAATTTATTTTGTGACTCCCAATCCCAGATCTAGGAATGTCCCTTGAATATGCTCTCCCATAATTATGCACAAAAATATTGTTCGTTTGGCAGTATTTGTATTATTTGTGATAGCAAAATATTGAAAACAACTGTTCAAGCAGAGGAGACATAGATTATTTACTGAATAATAATCTAAGGTAGAGCCATACAATGGAGAACTTCACTGCTGAAATATATTAGAAAGTCTGTGTAAATTAATATGGAGTGATTTTGATTTCTCAAATCCATTGTTAAAAAAAATCAGAATTCAAGAGTCCATGTTACTTTTTGCATGTGAAAGGTGAAACACCAATATTGCTTATTTAGAAAACAAAAACTTAGGAAAGGTAAACTGTTGAAAATGGCATCTATGGGGAGTGGGTAGAACTAGGATAAAAGGGATAAGGATGGTGGTGAGCTATCCTTGATCATATGTTTTTAAATAGTTTTGACACTTGAACCATGTAAATATACCCTTAATAATTAAATAAAATGTGAAAAATGTGCCTGAAATTGAATATTAAAAAAACAAATAAATCTAACTATATCTGATTGATATATAACCACTTAGTGAAAATAATTCAAGTAACTTTTGATCATAGTGTTTTTACCTGTGATAATTAGTGCCTGAAGATATAAAGAATTACAAACAACTCTTGAAACCTCTTTATTTGGCTTGATTTTTGTGATGAGATTGATGTTTAATTATGAAAACATTTTGTTTGTATTGGATAGAACAAATAAGTAGAAAGTTGATATTCTTTGGAATTAGATATCTCATTTGGTAAAGAAAGTTACAAATATAAAATAGGAGAAAGAGTGAAAGACCTCTGTGGTCTTCAATTTGAATTGGTAAAATTAGTATAAGCTCATTATGTAATAAACATGGATATCAAGGAAATGCTCAAGGACTAGTGAAAAAAAAAAATAAAGACACAGCATCCAACTTGAAGGGGAAATCACTGATCAAATTTAGAATAATTTGAGCATTGAAAGGTATAATGATGGCAATAGATTGTAAATAGATTACAACTTACTAAATAAAAAAAGAACCCAGATGGATAAAAAATATAGTCCTACTGTATAGCACAGGGAATGATATTCAATATCCTATGATAAACCATAATGGAGAAGCCTATGAAGAGTGTATATATATGCCTAGTTGAGTCACTTTGCTATACAGCGGAAATTAACACAACATTGTAAATCAACTATACTTCAATACAATAAACTAAGCAGCAACAACAATAAAAACAATCAGAGAAAAAGAATCCAAGAGTCATAGTGATGCTAAAAAAGGAGACAATATCTCTTCTTCATAGAAGAATGACAGCTAATGAAGGTAGAAGAAATGATAGAATTTAAAAACCACCATTTTGAAAACAACACTCTAATAATTGTTTTCAGGCAAGGATCCTAAACAGATATAAAACTACTGTGTAAAAGTAATTGTGCGGCAGAATATTCACATGGTCTCAATGTACCAAACAAAAAATTTGTAATTCATCCAAGATAAAGATAAGTAACTTTACAATACAGAATTCTGGCAAGCATCATTCCAGTGATCAGACTCAGAGTCAGTCAAATGACTGTTCAATCTAACATCAAATATCTCATGACAATGTCGCAAATACTTTTAAACTATTCTCATGCAAACTCTTTAACTTCAATTTCCTCATGTGGAAAAATTGGATAAATCTAGATTGTAGAATTCTATAGGAAAATGGACCTGAACTCCTCAATATTAATGTTAAATTAGGAAAAAAGATTAGGGAGTGTTCTAGATTAAAGAAGGCTAGAGAAACATGGCAATTTAATGCTATGCACAACTCATGTTTGAATCCCGGATTAAAAAAAATAATAAAAGAAAGCTAGAAGCTGTAAAATACATTTTGAGGAAATGTATTTTATTTTGGGGAAAATACAATGAGGAAAATATACACATTGTCAGTATGTTATACATTGTTTTATAAACACATTTTATTCAATGGATATGACATTATTCTGGTTATTGAGAATAATAAACCTGTTTTTAGGGCATATTTAATCATTTAGGAGTGAAGTATGATATATTCAATTTATTTTAAAATATTTTCACAAAGGTAGAGAGATAAATTGAAGTAATGAAGGAAAGGGAGAAGTCAGGAAAGGAAGGAAAGAAAGAGGGAAGAAAGGAAAAGTATGAAAAGTGAAAGTGAAGCTGCTCAGTCGTGTCTGACTTTTTGTGACCCCATGGACTGTAGCCCACCAGGCTCCTCCATCCATGGGATTTTCCAGGCAAAGTACTGGAGTGGGTTGCCATTTCCTTCTCCAGAAGGAAAAGTGTAGCACAATGTTAATATTTGGTAAATATGGTCTCTTGAAAATACAGCACAGTCATTGTGGTTTTCTCTTGACTTTTCTATATTTTGGCAATTTATCAAAACAAAGAATGAAATAATGCCATTTGCAGCAACGTGGATGGACTTGGAGATTATTGCACTTGGTGAAATAAGTCAGACAAAGACAAGTACCATGTGATATTGCTTATAGTTGAATCTAAAAAAATTGATGTAGATGAACCTATTTACAAATCACATAGACTCACAGACTTAGAAAACAAACTTATGGTTACCAAAAGGGAAAGGGGGGAGTGATAACTTAGGAGTTTAGAATTAAAATATATGCACTACAATGTAAAAAAATAGATAACCAACAAGGACTTACTGTATAAACACAGGGAGCTGTACTCCATATCTTGTCATAATTCAGTAATGGAAAAGAATGTAAATATATATGTATATAACTGAACCACTTTCCTATACTCTGGAAACTAACAATATTGTAAATCAACTATATTTCAATAAAATTTTTTTTAAAAATTGGGGGAAAGGAACACATACACATCAATCGGAGGTCTTTGTTAAGCACTACTACCGATACTTACATTTTCAATGTGTGTCATTAACAGAAATGTGGAGGAACAAGTACACAAAGAAGCAGGGAGCTTTAATAATAGTGTCTGAGACCTGGTTCCCAGGATTGGAAACTAGATTCACCATGAAGAAAGGTTAAGATGCTGTTAAGTTCTTTTATTGCTCCTGCTGCTTCCGTCAGACCCTATTACAAACCTTTCTGATGGTAAGGGGTGAATGAACTAATTAACATATTTGTATTTAAGAACATCTCCTTTATGTAGGCACAGTCTTGTTTACAGAGGTTAGCGCTATTAGGGATCTTCTATTCTGTACATAGAAGGAAGGTATAATCATACAAATGCTTTATTTTATTTCTTTTTAAATGTTTTTTAATTGGGGTAAAAGTCCCATAATATAAAATATTATATTTTAGTCATATTTAACTGTACAGTTCAGTGGCACTAACTATATTCACATTGTTGTGAAACTCTCACCATAATCCATCTCCTGAATTTTTCACCTTCCTCAGCTGAAACTCTGAGGCTTCCTTGGTGGCTCAGACGATAAAGAATCTGCCTGCAATGTGGGAGACCTGGGTTCGATCCCTGGATTGGGAAGATCCCCTGGAGGAGGGCATGGTAACCCGCTCCAGTATTCTTGCCTGGAGAATCCCCATGGACAGAGGAACCTGGTGTGCTGCAGCCCATGGGGTCACAGAGTCAGACCCGGCTGAGCGACTGAACACAGAACAAACTCAAACTCTGTCCCCATTAAATGTCAACTCCCCATTCCCCCTCCCCACCTCTCCCCAGACCCTGGCATCTACAGAAGTATTTTCTGACTCTATGAATTTGGCTATTCTAGGTACCTCGTACAATTAGAATCAAACAGTATTTGTCTTTATCTAGTGTATATTGGAATGCATTTTAATGTTAATTTATGTTTTATAAGGTGGATTAAATTGATGCCAAGGAAATGCAAGCTTCATTTGAAGTTGCAAGAGAGAGGAAGGAACAAGTGTTTCGATTAGAAATAGGGGTGAATAAGCTGTGTGTTGAGTGATGAGAAATGTAAATTAAAATGAGCAGGAGTTTTATAACAGCATTAGAGCAGTATGAACAAAGGTGGAGACATAAAAACGCTGTGTATGTTGAGAATGGCGAGTTATAAACTGAATGCAAAACGCATATGAAAGGGCTGGTGTAGTGCACAGTGACCAGGCCTGCTGTGGGTTTCGGAGTATGTACTTGGGTCACAGCAAGAATTTCTTGCTGGAGAGACCATTGACTGAGAAGTTGGAGCTGCCCTTTGCTCATCTCCACCACATGAAAGGCAGAAAGCCCATGGCATTGAACAGGGATTTTTTTTTTTTTTTTTCTCTCTCTCTTTCTATCAGGACTGCATTGGACACTGATGTTCTAAGTAGTTGAAGATTTGGGGAAGACTGAATGAGCTCTCTCTACTCATCCGTGTCTTTAGTTATATTCCTCACACGTCTTGCTTTCTGATTTATAGTAAACTCAAGTGAAAGTAACCTCTTTGAACTGAAGTCATCATTTTCGCCAACCTTTGTGGTCTGGCCTGTTTCAATCATTATGTCAGCGCTGGAGATAAAAAAAGTACACATTAGATGTGGTTCCTGTTTACTGCTCTTTGATTGTGACTTAGCATCATTAGGATGCTTCCCCCATCCCTGTTTAGAACCTTGGAAAGATACTGCAAATGATTTTTCCTTCTCCCCTTTCTATCAGGAATTGGTTTTTTAAAGGATGTGACTTCTGAAACTGTAATCTTATACTTTTGAAAGGATGGTAGGAGGATGAAAGCCCAATTGTCTATGCCTTAAAAAATTGTAGCTTTTCAGGACTAACTTCGTCTTTACTGAAATATAACAGAAAACAAGGGCCAGAAGCCCAGATGCTGTGAACAATGGCTCATGATGTTGGCTACATAGCTTTTAATTCTAAAAGTCTATAAAATGAGTTAATCATATTAGGGAAAGCATTAACTGAGAAGAAAGCAAAATGATAAAAGACTATAAACATCACATAATAAGATATTAAAATTAAGGCACAGACTTTAATGATCTCTTTCTCATCTGTAAAATTAAATTTAGGGGTTGGTAATAGTTACAATGACCTCAGTTTAGTCTATGCTGATCATAAACTGTTGATATTTCACACCAGAGATTTTGTATATTAAGGTAAAATGAAACTGCAGTAATCAATTGACTCTGTTATACATCATATTTACCTAGAATGTTAAACTGCCATGGGATTCCATAAATTTAAAGGAAAGCTCTTTACTAAGTATAGTAGTAGGTTAGAATTCAAATAAACAAATATAAACAAAGTCCTAATTTGTGGTTTCTGGAATTTTTTTTTTTTTTTTTTTTGATCCTAAAAGAAAAATCCAGTCTAGTTCTTACTCTAAATCCAGGTAAAAGCACAGCTTCCATCAGTTTCTCTTTGCTGAGTCCTTTCTAGAAAAAGGAAGACAAATGACAAAGTTGGTTGGGCTCTGCTCACTTAAGGGGCTGGTCATCATCCATCATAGTCTGAACACCAGAACAGAGACCTCTCAGAGCAAATGGAAAATCTCTCCTTCCTAAACTTTGCTAATGTTTTCTTTACAGAGATTGTTTATTTTAGCAAAATCTCTTGGCATGATTAATCTGGCACTTGGGAGCATCTGATATATCTGTAAAGTCTGAGTAAATTTTCAAGGATAAAACAGAAGATAATTCTCTCTCCAAAGACAGACTATCTGGTCACTTGATTATCTTTGCCCAACAGGTTGCAATTGACTCTTGTTGCCCTTGTAGGTTCTCGGTATAGCACTCTCGCCCCCACAGTTTCTACTCTGCTATTTAAGAGAAAATCACTCATATTAGTCACTTGATGTCACAAAGCAAAAGCAAATTATTGATTGCCTAAGTTCTCATTTTTCAGCTGGTTGCTTTGGTTTCATTTATTGATAATATGGTGTGTCATCCACTTGGGTCACCAGTTTTTCATGGCGTTAAAGAGTTATGATCAGATAGCAAGTGAGGGAGGTGATATAAACTCATTTGAACCAATTGAAATCAGTTGAAATTGCTGCTTCCACCCACAATTTTCATGTTTAGGAAGATAGTTCAATCTTACTACATTTCATCCATTAATAATTTAGAAACTCTGCAGAAATATTGATATAAAATAGTGTTTAAGGACTTATATTAGATCACTTTACTCCTCCTTGAGTACAAAGGTAAGTTGACTGTTTACTAGAGAACATGTACATAGATCCATAATCTGAAGTCTCCCTTTGGTGGCTGGTCCCAGGATGACATAGTCAGGTAGCCTGTTAGCCTCTTCCAGCTTTATGCATCAGTATACTTTTTTATCTTCATCTTCCCATCTTTGCTTTTCATTATGTGTGATCTTGATGTCCTGTTCTATGATATCTGGAAGGTTTGCAAGTATAGTTTATTATGAGACATTTATTATGAAAAGTTCATGATACTAATGTCAGAAACAGAAGAGATTCTGGTTAGTACTTGCCTTCCATTCCAGGTACTGTCAATCCATGAATATGCTTCCAATTTTTAGTTTTTCTTTCACATCTTTCTTTCTTTCTTTCCTTCTCTTCCTTCTCCTCTTCCTTGTCTGTAGGGTCCATGTTTCATCCTGCTGGTACCACATGGTTCAAGTATGGAAGATAACCCATCTTGGTTCCATTTGTAAATGATTATGGTGGCCCCATACTGAATCCTTTTTAGACTTTAGGTCTTTTAGATTCTTCAATATGGAGAACCTATACATTTGGTAAATATTTAAAATGCGTGTTTTTCCTCAAAGTGATTTTGTAGAGTTTCTAAAGACCCTTCTTTCTGTTCCCCGCTGATGGGGATGTTTTAAATGTATTTTCCTTGGTGTGGTAAATGAATTTTTTTGTCTAAAATTTTACTTCTTCTGAGACTCAAGACATTATTTTGACTGAAGGACACCCTCCCAGTTCAGGCAACCCTCTTGGGTAGAATCAAAATAAAACCTATACCAGCTCTCTGACTATGCCCTGAAAATTGTGGGATTAAAGCTTGTACCCAAATCCCCACCTTTTTTCCCCACTGTCTTTTTCTTTATTATCAGAGAAGGTAGGCAACCATGGTCTCTCTCTCCTTAGGTTTCTCAGGTAAGTTAGAGTCTACTGTGTCTCCAAGATCCACAGAGAACTGTTGAAGTTCTCTAAGGCATACCGATGAAGCCTCTTTCCTTGGTTTTGAAAGGTTAAAGTCCTTTCCAGTTTCCTCCCCACAGCAGGGAAAGAGTCCTAACACCCTGACAACTCTCTCCAAAAATACTTTTCCTTAAGTTTATCTCTTGCCTTTTCAGACTGTAAAGGGGTGGATGTAAATGTTCAGGAAAGGGTTAAAATTGGCTTTTTACTGTATCTGTTATTTGAAGGCTTGCATTTTAGAATTTGGTAGCAGTTAATACCTGTGATCTAGAATCTCAGTTGAAATTGTTTTTAAGTAAGCCTGTTCTCAGATCCTGTAGAACCTATAAAATAAAACAAGAGCTATTTGGATGTGAACGCACCATAGCTGGTTTTCTTAGACATATATCTATTCTAAAATCTTTAATCTTTCTCTATGGTAAAAATTTGTGATAAATAGCATAAACCTTTTTATGTCTGTAGTTTTTCCCAGAGGGCAATTTTTAAATGAACAGAATTTAAGTTAAATTAACAAGAGAGTATATATTGGTCTAGATCTATTGTATGAGTGCAGCCATGTTTTTTTTTATTCCCATTATTTGCTTTAGAAAGCTCCAAATAAAGTGCCTGGATTGGAAAAAATGCAACTAACTTGAATACAAGCTCCTCAAGGGCACAGATTGCATCAGCCACCTCTCGCATCCCACCTCTTTCTGACTCATATTTTTGCTCCAGCCAGTACTTGTAGCACATTGGTGCTTGCAGGTATAACAGGATGGCACTTTGCCCTACCAACACTCTCAGTCTCTCGCTTTTGGCTCTGGATTTTCTCTACTACTTCCAAACGGGCTTCCTATGGGAATCTGCTCAGCCATGTGACACCCGCAGAAGAGAATTACATTTCCACGGCACGCATAACCCTCAGAGTTTAGGGATGAGACCTGCTCTTCTCTGTCTCAGGTGAACAATTCTGAGGTGCCCGCACACAGCTCCTCAGAAGATGCCTGGGGGAATTGTGTTCCAGTTGTTCACTGGGTACAGTACAGTGATGGGGGGAAATCAGTTCAATGATGCAATTTAAAATTAACTTTCCTCCTGATCTGTGTTACTCCTCCAGTTCCCTATGCCAGTTACGTAGGTTCATTTGTAAAATTAAACTTCATACCTCTAAGCCCTTACCTTGGGATGTTTTGTGGAGGAACCGAGGCCCAAACCATACTTTTTGTTTCTCTACTCACTGAAGAGTTCCAAATGTTTACAACAGTGCAGCCTGGAATGTAGTAAGTATTCAGCAAAAGCTTAGAGAGTGAATGACTGAATGGTGTCTAGAGGATGGACAGGATATGTGTGGATCCTTGTAGAATGCGGGCTTAAGAGCATTTATTTCTCTGTGGGTTGTACTGCTTCTTAAGATTGATGATTATTAATAGGTTCCGTCAGTGTCTTCCTGATGTATTATCTGAAACATGCCGCGTGGCTCTTCTCAAAAAGAGGGAGTAGCCTCTTCACTCTAATGTCAGCATCTCCAGGGAAAGGATGTTTTACCAGGTGAATTATAGCAGCCTAACATGGAGTCCAGCATGATGCATTGTTCTTTGCTTATAAATAATGCAAAGAGGATACCAGGCAAAGATAAAGGCCAGTGATTTATTCCACATAACCTTTATGTAAACCTCCTAAATCGCGCACCGCGGTGCCTGTGAATATGACGGTGGCTGTGGCACCGGATCAAGTTGACAACGGCAAGCATTTCATGCGCTGAGAGCGAGAATGAAGAGAACGCTGCTTCCCACACCTCTTGTCTCTCTCACCAGGGGAAATGGAGCGAACAGTGATATTTAGAACATAATAACATTCAGAATGGAGCGGAGCTTCAAGGATTAATTGTGACATTGATATGGACAGTACTACAGAAAGCACATTATATAAGGTCTCAACATGAATAAATTCATTTGCACAAAGTTTTATTGTTTCTTATGTGCCAAGTTATAGAAATTACACACACACACATTTGCACAGTATCCTGATGCCATGGGAAAGGCTTACCTGTTTCTAGCAGAATGACTTTTCAAGAGTGGGATTTTAAAACCTACTTTAGTATTTTTTTTTCCTTTTATTTTTGTTAGTTGCAGGCTAATTACAATATTGTAGTGGTTTTTGTCATACATTGACATGAATCAGCCATGGATTTACATATATTCCCCATCCCGATCCCCCCCCACCTCCCTCTCCACCTGATTCCTCTCGGTCTTCCCAGTGCACCAGGCCCGAGCACTTGTCTCATGCATCCAGCCTGGGCTGGTGATCTGTTTCACCCTTGATAATATACATGTTTCGATGCTGTTCTCTTGAAACATCCCACCCTCGCCTTCTCCCACAGAGTCCAAAATTCTGTTCTGTACATCTGTGTCTCTTTTTCTGTCTTGCATATAGGGTTATCGTTACCATCTTTCTAAATTCCATATATATGCGTTAGTATACTGTATTGGTCTTTATCTTTCTGGCTTACTTCACTCTGTATGATGGGCTCCAGTTTCATCCATCTCATTAGAACTGATTCAAATGAATTCTTTTTAATGGCTGAGTAATATTCCATGGTGTATATATACCACAGCTTCCTTATCCATTCGTCTGCTGATGGGCATCTAGGTTGCTTCCATGTCCTGGCTATTATAAACAGTGCTGCGATGAACATTGGGGTGCACGTGTCTCTTTCAGATCTGGTTTCCTTGGTGTGTATGCCCAGAAGTGGGATTGCTGGGTCTTATGACAGTTCTATTTCCAGGTTTTTAAGAAATCTCCACACTGTTCTCCATAGCGGCTGTACTAGTTTGTATTCCCACGAACAGTGTATGAGGGTTCCCTTTTCTCCACACCCTCTCCAGCATTTATTGCTTGTAGACTTTTGGATAGCAGCCATCCTGACTAGCGTGTAATGGTACCTCATTGTGGTTTTGATTTGCATTTCTCTGATAATGAGTGATGTTGAGCATCTTTTCATGTGTTTGTTAGCCATCTGTATGTTTTCTTTGGAGAAATGTCTGTAAGACCTTTTAGTATTTATTTTCATTGTCTTTATTGGTAAAGAGTGATACATTGTCAAGGAGATGGAGTTTTAAATAAATGTCTGAGTTGTAATAATTCATTCTTCACTCTGCTGCATTTACCACTAAAGGGCACAGTGTGTTTTAGTAAAAATAGGGCTTAGAGAAATCATAATGGCTTGTTATGTAAGGAGGAGGTGAAACCTTAAAAGTAATGAATTGCTAAATAATTTAATGAGATAAAGCTGAATGAGATCTAGAATAGGAATAGCTAATTCCAGAAGGGGGAATGTCAGAGAAAAACAAAAACAAATCCCACAT